>NW_022681455.1:52190190-53500183 GCF_009764315.1 Trachypithecus francoisi
AGTCTGCCCGTTACTCCTCTTAGCAGAAGCAAGTCTCCATAAGCTGATTTTCTTTCTCCCCAGCATGCCATTCTGCTTCCTTCTCCCATGCTTTGCTCATGCTTTTTCTTCTATATCAAGTGCCTTTTACCCCTTTTAACCTGGGTAACTCTTGCTTATCTCTCAAAACAAAACTCAAATCAAACATTAACTTCTCTAAGAACATCTCCCCTGTATCCCAAGGCTAAATGATGCTCCCCTCCTCTTTATCCCCATATTATTCCATGAATATGCCTGCTACTCTCATCTTTACCACTTTAATTTTCAAATTACCTTGTTTATATAACCATCTATACACTTGATTAGAAGCTCTCAAAGAGAGGGATCAAGGCTTATCTTTTTTCTAACATGTTTTTTTGAAACAGAATAAGAGACTCTGTCACCCAGGCTGGAGTGCAGTGGCACAATGATCACTCACTCTAGCCTCAGCCTCCTGGGCTCACATGATCCTCCCATCTCAGCCTCCCAAGTAGCATGGAATACAGACACACACCACCATGCCTGGCTAGTTTTGTTTTCTGTTTTTTTGTTTTGGTAGAGACACAATCTCGCCGTGCTGCCCAGGCTGGTCTTGAAGTCCTGGGCTCAAGCAATCCTCCTTGTCTCAGCCTCCCAAAGTGCTGAAATTACAGCATGAGCCACCCTGCCAAGCATTCTTTCTAACCTTTATGTATTGTGAAGGCTTTGGCACATAGTAGGCACTCTGTAAATATTCATTGACCCACATCTTTGAAATACAAATCATGAGCAATCATTAAGAGATGCCTTTCTTCCCTTATAGACTATAAATGCCGGGAATGCGGGGATGGTGTGTCCTGAAAACAGCAGTCAATTCCACTAATTAAATTCCACTATTGCCCAGTGTAAGCTGAGCAAGCTGCTTCTAGAAGCCAATTGCTGGTTTAAATAGTATTTTAAACATAAATAACTAATGGCAAATTATTCTCCAGAAAGTTATCAATAATGTGTAAGGGTTCTCATTTCTGGCTGGGCACGGTGATTCACGCCTGTAATCCCAGCACTTTGGGAGGTCGAGGCGGGCAGATCACAAGGTCAGGAGATCGAGACCACGGTGAAACCCCGTCTCTACTAAAAATACAAAAAATTAGCCGGGCGTGGTGGCGGGCACCTGTAGTCCCAGCTACTCGGGACGCTGAGGCAGGAGAATGGTGTGAACCTGGGAGGCGGAGCTTGCAGTGAGCCGAGATCACACCACTGCACTTCAGCCTGGGTGACAGAGCGAGACTCGGTCTCAAAAAAAAAAAAAAGAAGGAGAAGAGTTCTCATTTCTACTCATCCTCATCAACACTAAATATTATGCCTGTTTTTTCAATGTTGCCAAACTAATGTGAGAAAATCTTTCTAAAAATTACAATTTAGGACTTATCTGTGAGGTTGAGGAGCTTTTAAACGAATCAAATGTTTATTAGATACTAAGTTTTAAAAACCGTGGATTTCTATTTATGACTGTCCTCCTTATCCTCTGTTTGCTTCCAACCCCACCACATCCATTCTTTACTCTCCTATGCTCTGTTCTGTACCATGGGGGCTGACTTGTAAGAACTGCACCACTCAGGCTCAGACCCAGCAAGCAAGTCCCTTCATCTAGAACTCCAGCTTTCTCCAAGCTCCAATAAGCAACTCCTTCCCCTGAAGCCTGCAGACCTAGACATGGTAATGGCTTCTGGGTTCTGCTTTGTTTATTCTCACAACCTGGCCACAACTCTAAAAACTATTCCTTCATTAAACTCTTCACTGAAATTCTTTGAGTAAGCCATTGTTTCCTTCTGGGAAAGAAAAGACAAGAGACATAGACTTGGGGGAGGCATGAGGACAGAGCATTGGAATTGGACTGGAGTTTAGAGACCTAAGCCACATCTCCAAGTCATGATAAAGTTGAAACATGACCCAGAAGATATAATAACCTTTGCATGTTTTAATATTGTAATTTCACTTTATATGTAATGATTTGTAGGTGCTCTTTATATATTGTAGATATATTTCTCTTTGCTAGTATATACATTGCAAATATTTTCTCCCAATTTGTAGTTTGTTTTTTGAGGTAGTCTTTGTATTTTCTGCCATGCAAAAGATTTTTTTTTTCCTTTTTTTTCCCCTTGGTTCAGCTTAACAGTTGCAACACTAAATCTGAAGGGGGCGAGGGACAGGGAACACACTCTGGCTTACTGCCAGTTTTTATTAGAAACTTATTTATACATCATTCTTAATTCATTTCCTGGAGTCAGGTTAGGTCTTTCCTGGAGTTAATACAACCTGGATTACATCAGGCTAATTTAGCATCCAAGTGCTCCCAGCCTTCTATTTAGAGATTCCTGTGGAAGAATTCACAGATTGCCATAGGCCTTATAGCTGTCTAAGCTTCCTCTCTCTTCAGTTGTCCAATGGCATAAGTAGGAAAGATATAACTTCTCTAATATACTAAGCTCCAAGAAGACGGGGACCTGTTTCTATGTCACCACTGCATCCCTAGCTTCTAGCAACAGTGCCTAGCTTGGAGTCAGTGTGTAATAAATGTTGAATGGATGAGTGAATGAATGAATGAATGAATGACAGAGAAGGAATAGCATTTTCTCTCTACCTTCCTGCTCCTCAATTCTGTACCATCATGTGATATACCCATGACACAACCTCGCTGATGTTGGGCCAGTTATTATCCCTTATGAAATGAAGTTTTGTTGCTTCTTCTATCCCATTAAATACCCATAAATAGCATCTATGCTTCCTAAGAACCTTTATAAAGTCAATGCAGAGTGTGAGCCCAGATGTGAGCGGTCAGACTTCACATGCAGATAATGTATTTGCCCTGTAGCAAAAATCTTGACAGACTACAAAGTTGTGTTTTTGTTTCCTTTTCTTTATCTTAGAACTGTAAAGGTAGCTCCCCTTTGGAGGGATATATGTATGGATCAGGACAGTTATCCTAAGACTAGAAGAAGGAATGCTATCATTTGGATGAAAGAGTAGAATCAACATTTTGTTCGTTTTTTTGTGAGAAGGCTAAGATGAGGGGCAAGAGAGACATACTGGGGGGAGTTATGGAGATTGGGCACTGGAACTATACTGGAGATTGGATACCTGGACCATATCCCTGAGTCATAATAAAGTTGAACCATGGCCCAGAAGATGCAAACGCAGTGCATCCAGAAAGCAACCATTGTGTAAATCATCCAGGTGTCTGGAAGCTGGGCTGGTCTTAGCAGGCTGTCCCTGATGTGAGTAGAGCCATTCATTTGACAAACACTCTTCTAATTATTTAGGATACATCAGTGAATAAAATATCAAACTTATATTTTAGCCATCATCCTTTCTGTGCACTGAAACCTTACCTAACCACTCTCCAGATATTGCCTGTATGGAAGCATGACCTACAGGTAAAAGTTCTCTAACAGATATTCATTTGTCCACTAATGCCCAGACACTTATAACCCCTGAGGCCAGAAATCACCTCTAGACCCCTAGCAGAGTGGAGAAGCAAGGATGCCCACGTGAGTTCTGCTAGGACATTCCTCACAGGAAAAGAAGGGATGTGGGTCCCCCTGGAACATGTTCTTTCATTCTTATCAAACAAATCAAAATAAAATACAGCTTATTCAATAGAGTCTTCCATCACCTGTTCTTCTCTAGAGGAGAGGCTGAATGTCAAAGATTTACTTAGTTATTTCTCTTATTGCCCACATAAACCACATTAAATCAAAATTCCAAAGCATTCTTCCAGGGTGGTTAAGAGAGGTTAATGATTGATTGCCTGTCACAAAAGAGCTGACAGGATTGTCCTTCTGAGAAGCTGCTCGAACTGAGTCCTCCACTGAATATTTAGCTGTTCTGTGGACCCACCTCATGGCCACCCTTGTAACTGGTTTGTGTTCAAACAGTTCAAGATCCATACTGGCATCTGGGATCCACTGACCTTCTTAGTGCTCCACACTTGCCCTAAAACTCTAGGGTCTTCCTCAGAACTTTATTTTTCCTGACATAAATGCTAATAATATTTTCCCTGAGAAGGTGAACTGCCATCTCAGCAGGCATTATTTGAGATAATACATCTAGTGTTCTCTGCCCAAGAGGAATTCAGGAGGGGGGTTTTAGCATGAAAGGCTTTTGTGCTTTGGGGGGGAATTTCCTGCTGTTCAACAGGTTTTTGTTGTAAACATTAACTAGGTGACCTGCCAGCCTTGGGCTTGGAGGGCAGGGTGAAGCTGGGGAAATAGGTGGGAGGGAGTGCCACTTTCTGTCCCAGGAGGCAGGCCAGGCACCAGACAGCCTGCATTCACCATTCTCCTGACATCATGTGAGGACCACCCTCCCATTTCTCCTTCAAATGATTTCCAGGAAGACTGGTGATCTGTCCTGATGTGTTCTTCAGAGAGTTTAGACAGAAGATTCACTCTTGTTTTGGAGAAAAAAAAAAAAAAAAAAAGGAGAGAAAGGCTTGCTTCACCCAGAATTATTGTAAATGAATAGTTCCCAGCCCTAGCCTTTTCTGAAAGTGGGAGGGCACTGGGGATGGTAACTCAAGAGGCAACTAGTAGGGAAGAAGGAAAATGTTTCACCAGTTGCTGCTCACCAGAACTAAGGGTTTTTTATGTAACCTGAGTTTCCACTGGCCCCCAGTCCCCCACATACATTGGAATGTAGTGGCAGATGGGGTGTCGTCATCCACCTAAATGTCACAGGAACTTGCTCTTTTCTACATGTTCAGCGGAACCTTAGCTTCCTACAATTCCCCCCAACATGTTAACATTTCTGACTCTCCTCTGAGAAGTCTTTATTTATTTATTTATTTATTTGAGAAGTCTTTATATGTTCACAAGTAAGTGCATCAGCTACCAATAGCCTCTGCTAGATGCTACTGGCAGTTCCTTGGGAACCGAAGATTGAAAATGGATGCCATACTACTTTCTGTGCAATATAATTAAACACCCCCTCTGACTCAATCATTCTACAAATTTAATTTACATACATTTTACATATACCAAATATTAATATAATAAGACTCATACAAAAGCTGGGCAAGATGGCATGCACCTGTAGTCCCAGCTACTTGGGATCCCTTGAGCCCAGGAGTTGGAATCCAGCCTAAGCAACATAGCAAGACTCCATCTCAAAAAAGTAATAATAATAATACATAAAGAGCAAGAGAGCAATGTGACCTGTTTAATCTTGTATGATAATTTCCTAGATGGAATTAGTGATATGTGAAACTATTGCTCCATTACGAAAGGCAAAAGCATAATTCAAAATGGCAGAATTCAACCTGGTACTCTGAAGAAAGTTGATTTTTCATTGTGGTTGAAAAATGTAAAAGGCAATCACTTAGCTGTCTCTCCAGTTTGCCTGCTTTTGTACCTTTAGACATTTTTCACTGGAGTAAGCTTATTTCACCATTTTATATGCAAGTAAATTTAAATCTATAGAATCCATGACTGTCAAATATCATAGACCATGAGGATGACAAACACCTTCTTCACTCAGCTCCATGCCATAATAATGTAAAGTCCTTAACCTGAAAGAAGTCAGCCCAGAGTGCCACAAAAACAGTCGCTTTTTTCCTCAGCTCTTCTCTGCCCTCACCCCAACCCCCAGCAAATATTTTTTCAGTTGGTTAGGCTAGAGGTCTGAAAACTTGAGTAATAAGAGACCTTCTAACAGGTACGAGGACACAGACAGTTCTAGGGGAACCACTTCCCAGATCCTTGACTCTCACATACACTCTCTGCTGAAATTCATTTCTCACTATTTCAACCAGGTTGTCCATTTCTATTTCTCCTTTCACAGCCCTACTTTTTCCACTGTACAGAAAGAAATATACATCTTTAATTTCTCCTGATTCTTCCTGTGGTGCATTTTCCCAAGGTGTAATAAAAACTCTGTGGTGCCAAAAATGGGCAATTTGAAATGTTGGTGTCTGTAAAACCTGCTTCAATCAAGACAGTGAAGCTGCAATAGAGCTGCTTGTCTTTTCCTTCTTTGATATATTTCTGTTACTACAAAGTCTGGCATTAGAAATGGGAATTTGAGCCAATATTAGGATGTTCTAAATTTAGATATGTAGAAGAATAGGATGGCAGGAGTGATGACAATTTTAAATTAATGACTTTATCTCTTTAGTTCCGTATTATTAAAATAGACATGGCTCCTGAGAGAAGTCACATAAGATTAGATATAGACAATTATATAAAACTATCTTGCAGTATCTTTTATTTTTAAACATCTAGATTTGAAAAATAAAACTATTAAATTTTTGTTAATGAAAACTGAGGAGATTGGCAAAAATGTAAATAATTTTAATGTTTTCATGTAGTTATCAAAGTTGACTTTGGAAAATCTATTACAAATTTGCAACATTCATTGCAAAAAATGGAAAGTATTGTATGATTGTAGAAAAAGTTATAATTCTTTATACACTGTTGATAGTTACAATTATGCTAGATGCCAAGAGCATCACTCATTAACTCAGTGATTCATTAATTCACTCATCCAACAAATAATTCATTCATCCAACAATTCATTCATTAATGCATTCATCCAAGAGCATCAGTCATTAACTCAGTGATTCATTAAATCATTCATCCAACAGTATAACTATAAGTAACTACTAAATTCCAAGCACTATTCAGGGTAATCAGGATAATTAGCAACAAAATAGAGACTTCTGCCCTCAAGGTGTTTATAAACTAGCAGGTAAAAGCATAGAGAAGTATTAGTTATCTATTATGGATATCAAATTGCCCCCAAAACTTAACAGCTTAAAAGCACAGACATGTTTTTGTCCACAGTTTCTGTGGGTCAGAAATCCAGGCACAACTTGACTAGATCCTCTGCTTCACAGTCTTTCACAAGATTGCAATCAGAGTGTCAGCCCAGGATTTGTGGTCTCAAGTGAAAGCTCCACTATGGAATGATCCACTACTAATTTCATTCGGTGACTGTTGACACTGAGTCAACAGTTCCTTGTGGGTTGTTGGACTGAGAGCCTGTGATTATCAGGCTTCTGGTCAGAAGGTCTCTCAGGTCCTTGAGACATGAGCTTCTCCCATATGACAATTTGCTTCATCAAAGAGTTCAAGTTGAGAAGGCAATAGACAGAATCTGCCCCAGCAAAATAGAAGTCAAAGTCTCATGTAACCTAATCATGGAAGTGACATCCCTCAACTTCACCATATTCTGTTAGTTAGAAATGAGTTACTCAAAGAGAAAGGATTACACAAGGCTGTGAATACCTGAAAGTGAACTGGGGGCCATCATAGAGGCTGCTTACCGCAGACGGTAAAGGGGAATTAGGAGTGTAAGCCAAGAAATATGGGTAGGAATTTTTAACATTAACAACATTCCCAGAGTAGGCCTCATTAAAGAGAAAACTGAACAAAAACCTGAAGGAGGTAAAGTTGTCAGCCATATGAATATTTGTGGAAAACATTTCAGGCAGAGGAAACAGTGACTGTGAAAATTCCAGAGTGGAAATACCTTTGGCATGCAGAAGAAACATCAAGGAGGCTAGTCAATGTGGTGAGGGGAGTGGGCAAAGGGAAGAGTAAGAGGTGATGAGCTCAGGGAATGGGGTGGGGAATTATATGGCCCATTGTAAAGACAATGCTTTCATTCTGGGTAAAAAGGGCATGCTGCAGGGTGTCCTGCAGAGAATGGATATCATCTCACTTATGCTTTTAAATGATTGCTTCAGCAGATCTGTTGAAAATAAACTATAAGAGGGACAGGCAGAAGCAGGGCTCCACCTTCTTATGAGTTAGGAGGCTACTGCAGTAATTCAGACAGAAGAAGACAGTGCCTCAGGGTAAGGTAGATATGATGGAGGTGGTGGGGAATGATCAGATTCTGGATGTATTTTGAAAGGGAGCCTACAGGATTATGTGATGAATTGGGTTTGAGGTGAAGATGAAGACAGGAGTCAGGGATGACTGATCTGAACAACCGGAAGAATGAAGTTGCCATCAACAGAGAGTGGGAAGGCTGAAGATGAAATTATTTTAGAATTAAAGATTAGGAGTTCAGTTCCAGAGACGCTGAGTTCGAGAAGTCTGTTGGAAATGATGGGGGAGATACTCAGCAGGCAGGTGAACATGCCGTTCAGGAAGTCAGGAAACAGCATTTCTGTAATTAAAGGGATTCTCTAATCAGTTACCTTGGTACCTCATTGAAAAGATAGTTGGCAGATTGTCGCAAAAATTGCAGCAGACAAAACATCTTCCTTACCTATTAATGAATCCAGGGATATTTTTAATATCTCCCAATTAATAATCCATATCCACTATTACAGCAAAGGAAATAGCACTACTGTTTAAAAAAAAAAAGCTATAGCATGCAAAGACTTTTCTAGTCTTGCATTGGATAAATTATTTTCAAATTTCCCTACTTTTATTTGTGTTGGTTTGGGCTTTCTTTGGAAAGAGTGAATAAGAACATCTATCTATCTATGGAGCTGCTTCAATGCCCAGGCATGGGAGAGGCTTCATTTTTGAGATCCATTCTTTTCATCTTAATGAAATGCTACTTTATTCATGAACAAACTTGAGTTGCCAAAAGGTTGAGTCTGAATTTGCCCAGAACATTAGATATTGCCTTTAAGACGCCAAAATGGTATAAAGCTAAGAGGACTGAATTCCATGTTTTTGAGGAGATACGTAAGGAAACTCATACCCATTCATTGTTTTCTACAGAAATAAAATGGATGTCACAAAAAGGCATCTAGCACATTTATTTGGATTGAAAAAATAAAGGCAGATAAGTGACATTGAGTAAGTTTATTTTGGCTGATTGTTTGACCAGTAGGGATCGGCTTTGCCAATCAGACATTCCCAAATAGGGAATGAACTAAGTATGTGGCTCCACGTTTAGATGAATTTATATTTAAAGAACATGACAATATTTTAAAGTGATTTTCAAAAATATCATATTGACAAAGGTATATCAAAGCTAACAAATTTAAATTTTGCCAACACTTTGAATTTATTTTAGTACACAGGGCATCTCCATGTGAAAGAGTAACTGGTACAATTAGCCATCATTCAGCGAGTTGTGGTAATGTCTTCTTGGCATTCTTCCCAGAAATTAAAAACATAAATAAGTCAGGGTCTGTGAAGGGTCTGGGATTTCTTTCTACTTGCAAGCTAATAAGTTAGTCTGCTACAATTTCATGGACAAGACATGGAACTCCTGGCTCAGAGACTACAACCTTTGTTATTCTCAACACAGCAAGAAGCATGAGCATGATGTTGGCTCATGTCAGTTTCCCATGTTCCCCATGTCTAAATGGATACTGTGTACACTGTGGGTTTGTATCGTACTGAGCTTGGGAGATTTACCACTTTCATAGCAAGCAGAAGCAACTCTGGTGTGTGTGTGTGTGTGTTTGTTTGTTTTTGATCTGGTGAGACATGTAAACTCATCTCAGTGCTGCTCATTACTCTGAGAAATGGCCCTGGTAAAAAGCAATAAGAGCTTTGCATTCTTGGCATACTCAACAAGAATGTGCAGGAACACTCAGAGCCCATGGCAGAATGCTTCTCCCAAGAAAATACTCTCATGATTGGGTAACAAATTTTTCTAGAAGTTGCATCATTTCCATTCTTAACCTTGAACAAAACTGAAGGAGAACCTCATCAAGTTGTCAGTGATGGACCATTAATAATAATACTGATAATAGAATACTACATGGTTTCTGGCAGAAAACTCAGATGTAGTTAAAAGAATTTTGTAAATTGCCATAACAAAATTCCTTCCATTCCCACCTTCTTATTTATGTGAGAGCAAACGCTCTCAGTGCTCACATCTTTAAATGGAAAAAAAGAATAGAGTTAATGCCAAACCTTCATGCAAATAATTAGTAATATCCATTCTGGATATATGAACTCATGGAAAAATTAAAAGCCCTATCAATTTTATGATATAAATTTCCAATAAATGTTAATTTTAATATTTAGCAATCATTATTTACAACATATTTATGCTATTTTGAGTAACCATGTACTAGTAATAATGATAATGATAATTCAGTCCAAATGAGAATTTTAGTACTTAGTTCTATAGTTGCTAGAAATTAAAACAATTTTATTGATTGATTGATTAAGACAGTGTCTCCCTCTGTCACCAGGCTGGAGTGCAGTGGCATGATCTCAGCTCACTGTAACCTCTGCCTCCTAGGTTCAAGCGATCATCCCATCTCAGCTTCCTAAGTAGCTAAGACCACAAGTGCACACCACCATGCCCAGCTAATTTTTGTATTTTTTTGTAGAAATGGGGTTTTGCCATGTTGCCCAGTCTTATACTTTTATTTACAAAGTTTAAATTTGAAGTTTAATTTCAAGTTTGTATATACATTTATCTGTTGAAGTGAAGTCTCTAATAGAGTAATAAATAACATATTTGCAAACATAATGCACTACATTAGGATAAAATTTGTCATGGGAAATAAAATGGGATAACACAGGTTCCAGAAGGAAAAGGAATGCTGCAAATTTCCAACTGTTTAGAAGAACTTTCATTTATCTTTCTTTAATGAAAGAGGGTGGGTGTCAAATTGCTGTGGATTAGATTTCATTGCATGTACTTGGAAGAATGAAAGAACATTTGAACAGAAATGTCAATATTTACAAGACACCAGAAATTAAGTCTTTTACATAATTATAATTTTAGAATTCAGATACAAATTTTCAAATGTGTTAGAGGATATGTCATTTTTAAAAATTATTTTAAGTAGTATACAAACAAGACATAGGCTATATTTTTAAAAATAATAGTCTGAAGGCAGTAGAATATGAGAGACAGGGAAAACCACCCTTATTCTTGAAGCTTAGCATATATTGGGGGCAAAGAGAAGTTTTGTAAAGATTAAATGAAAAAAGTGTATGAAAGCACGCAGCTTGGAGCTGTCTCATATCAGGGATCTGATACAACATAGTTTCCCTTACACTGAACTAAAATCCCTTTGTTGCGTTGAAATCACATGTTCTTCTCTCATATACAGGGGAAACAATTACACGACTGGTAATCAACCTTCATTAATATCTCTTCATAACCTAAAGAGAGTTAAATCACCTTTCCAGTTTCTCTTAAATAAGCCTTAAATGTTAATATTTTTAAAATAAGAAGAAAGAAAGGAGAAGGGAAGGGAGAAAGGAAGAAAGGGAGAGAGGAAAGGAGGAAGCTTTTAAACACTACAGCACTGCTTTCCAAAACCAAGCAACTGAGATAACTTTTGTGTTGACTTAAGCACACATTTAGCGAAATGAATTTTCCATTGCCCCCACCTGTCTCCCAAATAGTTTCAACTGTTTTGCCTTTGACCTGCTTTGGCCCAATCCTATATGAAGTCTGTGCTCTCGGAATATCCACTTCTGGACTCCTCCACCGCAGGGTTGCCCTTAGCAGCAGCTGGGAAAACCTCCTGGGGAACAGCTGGTGTCCAAGGCCCCAAAGCTCTCCTATCACCCAGGGTGATTATCAGTTTTCTGCAATAACGGGCTTTGGGGGACACATTTCAATAAAATAACACTTCACATTTGTATAGAATTCTACTGCTGATGGATAACTTTCACAATCATTATCTCATTTGTTCTCACTTGGTGAGAAAAACTTGGCAGACTCTGTAACATCATAGCTTATCCCAAGACTGACAATGGGGAGAAAAATCACTTTAATTCTCAAGATGCCATTTCCTTACTACCCAGTGAGAAGACCAAACTAGACATACCCTTAAAATGTAGAATCGTGGGCAAATGTCTCATACTCCATCTACTGCTGAATCCACCTTCATGAAATCCAAACTAATCTCTGTACCTTCATCACACTACTCCTTACCCACTCAAAGGACAACTAAAACAACCAACACACAAACCAAAGAAGTTATGTCATTTAAATCCTCCAAACAAGCTAGCAGGAGAGGTGGCTGGGTTATTATTACCTCTGGATTTTAGAAGAGGACATTAAGGTGAGAATCAATGACTTCTGGCAATTACACAGTAGCAAAATCCTGCCTTCTAGTTCAAGGAAACTAAACCATCTTGGAAACAAAAAAGTTAACAGAAGTTTATTGCTGACACTATCTTCAAGGATATCCAGCTCCACAACACTGACAACTGTCAACCATTGGTTAGAGGCAGGATAATCAACTAGGGCACATGATACTTTAGTTTATCTCTGGTCTACACAAGCCAGTTTGTGGAGCCATACATGTCTCTATGTCAAACTCGACATTTTGAGCACATTTTCAAATTGCTAATTCCTTAAAAGCAGGGACGGTGTCTAAATTGAAGCCTTCACCTCCAAGGGGCTCTGCCCTGTGTGTACCCTGTAAATACTTGTTGATCTGTTTCTCCTGTTTTGGGGTGGGTCTGTCCTTGACAACTGGGGGCCACATTTAGCCAAGCAGCTGCCCACTGGCATCTAAAGCCTGTGATATGTAGTTCTGGCAGCATCTGAAAGGATTTATTATTACCATCCCATGATTTCACTATTATTACTATCACCCTTATGAAAGTCAGTGGCTGAACCCACTATAAAGCATTAAAACAATTTTTAACATGGAACAGTCTGTTTTCTGCATTACCCCACGCCACCACAGTTATGGAATTTTTTCATCTAGTTTCTGTTCACTATTGTAGGGCTCTAAGAGATGGCCTTCAGCTACGAATAGGGCAACCTGAGTATTCCCTTCACTATTATCACCCTGTCCCAGTGGTGGCCTTGGGGAAGAGAAGGCTCTTCAAGAGGCTCATGACCAAACAGGAGGCAATCATGATGCCTGTGTGTGATACAAAGCACACTTACCAACGAGTCAGGAGATGCTGGTTCTGTGACGGGGGGCAAGACTCTCTGCTAAACTGGGCCTTGGTTCCCTAACACACCAAGTAAGTAACTAAGTAAGATTTTCCTGAAGAATACTTCTTGCTTAGGACCAGCTCTAATTTAACCTTTTCCCTGGCTTCCGGAGATTTCCACAGGGAAGATCGTCTCATTGGGGAAAGATCGCAGGAAGAGTCCCCACTCCTCACATTCACGTCTAATACTTCACTCATCAAGTTGCATCATTTTAAAACCAACCCAATTTACATAAGAATTTAGAGGAAACAAAAGTAGTTCTTCATCAGGAAGTCAAAATTTCTGACCTAAAAGGTGCTGTGGTGAAAAATATATTTAATTAGAAATCCTAAGTCTTGAATTTGATCCCATATTTTTCAATAGATGATCTCATCTTTTTCCATGTGGCCCTGAGCGAGTTCCCTCATTCTTCATCTTCCAAATTTGAGTATCAACACCTTTGGCTTACCCACCCAAAATAGTGCATGATTTGTGATTTGAAAACCTAAAGTACAATCCTATATATAGATAAATTATTAAATTAACATCAGTTCCCTCTTTTGACCCTAGAAAAATCTCAGAAGAACTAAAGGCTTGACACAATATTCAGAAGATGTTTAGTAATGTGGCCGTTGGGTTTGTATTTTGTATTCTCTTGTAGAGTTTTAGTGTTTTAGTGAACCTTTTGATCCAATTTGATTTTAGCAACCATTCACTGGGAGGCCACTGTGTCCTTATACTGTGCTGTAAACAAGAGAAGAAATCAAAATAAGTATACACTTGACCTCCAGAAGTTTACAGTGTTGTGAATTCTAGACTTACATGAAAACAAATTGTAAAAAAAAAAGAGATTTAAACAGGATAAAGACATGTTAAAGTGTGTCAAGACCCATAACAAATGCATAATCCAGCCAAGGTGGAATCAAGTTTTCAGTAAGTGGAAAAAGTGATGTTGAGTAGACTTTAGGGCCAACTGTGTGAGGGAGACAGAACCAGTGATAGACTGTGAATGAGGGGCCTAGCAGTTTTCTACATTTATAACAGCAGACCTTCAGTAACAAATGCCAGAAAAAAAAAATAATAAAAAGACTTAATATTCGAAGGATTGGAAAGAAATGTCTATTTCTCTCTGAATATTCAATAGCAACAAATTTCAGACCATGATTATTCAGATAATAATTATCAAACCATCCAAATTCATAGCATTTATAGAAACCATATCAAAACAGAATAGCACTACTCTTTTTAAGTATAGCTATCTGTATCTGTGTGGTCTAAAGGAACTCTTTAAAACACTGCCGTCTCCTACCATGAGTATACTTTCCCAGAATGGCTGTTTGTGCCCAAGGCCTTCCCCAGGCTGACCCCTTCACAAAGCATTGGATCCAGCCACAGGTTAATCAGTATTTCCTGAGCACACTCTGCACATTCCTGCCTCTATGTCTTTGCTCAAGCTGTTCCCACATCTGAGAAAGCCCTTCCCTCCCTCTCCATGTATATAAGCTCTCCCTATCATTCAGAACCTAGCTGAAACCTATCTCCTCCACGAAGCTTTGACTACCTGGCCCACCACTTGTTAATCTCTGCTTCCGAATGCCAATAGTGCTTATTTTCCATTCTATCAGTCTGTAATTATTATATTTTATATATGTGTATATGTCTGTGCATGTATTTCCTCCAGATTCAAGTCCTATCTCCAAAAGAGCCTGTAAGTCTCTCAAGAGCAGGGAACATCAACAACTTATTTCTAGTGCTTAATATGGTACACTGTGACTTGACAGGCAGTCACTAAACACGTTATCGAGCATGCAGTCAAGTCCCACACTACCCATGTTTTCCATAACTCCACTGTAACTACTTCCCACTTGAAAAATGGCCCAAATAACTTATTAACAAGTTTAAAGAGCTGTATCTGAGGTCATATATACTGATACAACCTAAAAGAAACCCAGTATCAAGAGATAGAGATTCATTCATTTGAAAAAATTGAAGTTCTTACTCTTTAAAATAACACATGCATCATTTCAGTATATTCCATCAACAGAGGCATTAATATAGATTTGCCTATCTGAAAAAGGATTTAGCAGAGATCATTTCTCCTTGCAATGGGACAGCTGAAGAGGTGTAATTTAACAGCTTTCAGAGGCCCGTCACTGGGGTGATTGAGGTGGACAGAAGGCATGGACAGGACCAAGTCCCTTAAAAGACACAAACAGGTGGGAGAGTGTGCTGGGGGTGGGCAGAGGGCTGGAGAGTACAAAAGGAGGAGGCTCCCCTTCAGAGAGCAGAGACAAGAGGAGGCAGGGAGTGAAACTGCCCGAGGAACAGGAGAGGAGAGGAGGGGAGGGGAGGGGAGGGGAGGGGAGGGGAGGGGAGGGGAGGGGAGAGGGGAGAGGAGAGGAGAGAGGAGAGGAGAGAGAGGAGAGGAGAGGAGAGAGGAGAGATCAGATCTGTAGCTAGGTCACATCTGGACAGGACCCAAGTCCAAGGTAAAGCGAGAACAAGTGACGGAACTAAAGAATGAAGGAGAAATGGGTGGACGGGGCACAAATAGGGGAATGACAGCCTATTCAGTGAGGATAGGAAATGCACATAAAGGACAGATGAAGATGATTTCTCTGTGTGTGATTAGAAGGGTCACAATTACAAAGATAACAGTGAAAGGAGAGGGAGGAAAGGGGAAAAGGGAATAAGTAAGAAGACGAAATAAGCAATGAGGGTCTAAGTACCGATCTGAACGTTAAATCACCAGGCTGTTAGACTGAGCCAAAAGAAGAGCCACAGCCGTACCCAAGAGGGGACCATCAGAAAGACAGAGGCAGGCAATGTAAGTAGCTAGCTACTGGGGTAAAATGAAAAAAAAAAAGAAAAAATAGAAGATGGAAAAGGTGAGAAGCAAAAGAGGGAAAACCCAAAGGAGACACTGGCCCAGAAACCTTTTTAACTTTCTGTAAGAATCTTCAAGGCCCCAAACTAGGCCAAGATTCTGACTGACATTTCTGAGCTCACCAGCTGCCGTTTCCTTGAGAGAATTCTGACAGGAAGGCATAGAAATGCGAGCCAACACTGCCAGCTCTGGAAAATAAATAAATAAGTAAATAACTACCCACATCCTAAACACCTCAGTGGGGGCCGAAGCCTGCTGAGGAAGAAAGCCCAGCGAGGAGGAGGGACCCGCCTGCAACTTTTCCCCAGGTATGTGCTGAGCTTTCCCTGCGCGCGCTTTCTCCTTTAATCGTCCTCTGGCCGTTCCTGCCTTGCCCATCTGTCTTTCTTTCTTTGTGAATTCTTGGGAAGCCCTGCAGGCGATGTGCTTCTGTCATCTGAAGCCAGCAAGGCAGCGTCTGTAGAAGCAGGTGAAGCTCCAAGTTCTGCCTCTCAGACAGGCAGGGGAGGACAGCTGGAGTCCAGATCCGACAGGCAGAGCCAGGAGTGGGGAAATGAATAAGAGAAAAGCCCCCAACCCCCAGGCTCAGTGCATGGAATGACTTGTTGGCCAGTACTGACAGTGGACTTGCTTCTGGGTGCTGGGGCTTGACGCAAAGGCAGACGGGGAGGAGGGTGGGCCTGGAAGACAGACGGACACTGAAGGGAGAGATTTCAAAGTAATCCCCGAAGGGACTGGTCAGTTACCTGAAGAAGAGCTACCAGTGTCAGGAGAGATGGATGAGAACCTGACGGCATGTGACCTTGAACGTGTGGCTTGCCCTTTGAATGCCTTGGCAAAGTATTTTGAGTTTCTGTTGAACTTTGCTCTCAAGCAACTCAAAGGAGTTTATTTTTATTATGTAGTTTATCTCAAATATTCAATTGCTGCACGAGGATGGGTTTTTGGATGACCGCATAGATGTCCCCACTAAGACAATTTAACTATTCCACTAAGAAATTAAGTCCCTGAGCAATGCATTTATTTGGAAAACTAGGACAAGAACCCCATGCTACTGACTTGGTCCCTGGACCTTGAGCAATTCTTAATCCTCACTCAATTTAATAGGTGCAGGTACAAATTTTTTTAAAAAAGTAACAGCTTTGGGAGCTGTAATAAAAACCTTCATCATTATTCTGTATTATTACATTGTATTATATTATCTTTATGATCCCTCTACAAATGTGATATAAAGTCAAGTGAGTTAGAAGACTCTCTGCTGGGCTATCTTCTCAAGAAAAACACTCATCTCATTTTATGCCCATTCTTCACCAAAACTCACAGAAGGCTTATTGGTAAAATCTGGAAACCAATGAAATCATTCCTGGTGGCAAGCAACTGCTCAAGCCAAAAGCACTAAGTGACTTCCAGCAGTGTTTCCCTGTCTTTGGAGGGCTGACTCCCTGTCCGCACCCTCATCAGTGAAAGCACCTACAGCCATGCCCTTGTAAAGTGCTCACACTTTCCTAACTTCTGTGTGGTTTCTATTCCTCTCCCTCATCTCTTTGCTTTTAGGAAGCTCAGAATATAAGGGCCAATTTTTTTGCCCTCAAATTGCAGAGTGTCTGAAACTTTGACCTAGAGCAGTGGTTCTCAGAGTGTGGGCCCCAGACCAGCAGCATCAGCATCACCTGGGAACATGCTAGAAATGAACATTCTCAGTTCCTACCCTGGCTTCCTGAATCAGAAACTCTGGGGGTTGCAGCCATCCATTCCCGTGATTCTGATGCACTAAATTAATTAAAAGGTTAAGAGTTTTTCAAGACCTCTTCCCAGAATCCACAGTATTCAGATCTCCGTGCATGCTGATCATCTACAGAGCTAGAGTTTGTAAAAGAGACCCGTTCACAAGAAAATACCTCTCAGTTCCTTGTTCCCTCCACCTGTAAAATAGAAATATTTCTAATATACTTGTTACAATGCTTAAAACGGGAGCTGCACACTGTAAAGTGCTCTGTAAGGGTGGTGTTAGTGGTGGTGGCTTTATCCGCTTGACCCTTACTGTGCAAAAGGCCTTTGGCAGATGGTTAAGAAATCAAACAGGAAGCAGAGTGCTGGCCCTCTAGGAGAAGAGATGTAGATGTATTACAGGTACACGAGGAATTACACTGCTAGATATGATGTGATTTATGTCCAATTACAGACATAGGAATTAAGAAGAGGAAGAGAATTGAGAGAAAACTTTGGGAAGAAAGTGGTTTTTGAACTAAGCCTTAAAGAAAGGAATTTTAACTAGTGAAGATGAGCAAAGGAAAAGGAATATTCCTGATGGAAACTGAGCCTAGTGAATATTGGGAAGGTTAGATATTAGTGGTCAGCTCTAGCATTCCTGTCACTAAGATGTTGACTACTCATATTGTACAGAGGGATCACCCTGTTTCTGGATCTAACCATTTATCACCATGTTTGCAGAAATTCATCCTTTAATCCAAACTTTGGACTGTTGTGAAGTGAGTCCTTTCCAGGATTAATGATTTTATTACTATAGAATCCATATCCCTCTTTCTTGTTTATTTTTGGATCGATGTTTTTCAAAGTCTTCTGGCCACTTGTAACAGAATAAAATGGTGGGGGTGGGGAGGATGGTGCTGTGCAAAAATGCGGGTTCCTGGGCCCTGACCCAGATCACTTATCTCAGTGTCTGTCAGATCAAGTCAGAAGAATCTGCATAGAAACTTGGGATTCTAATGTTCCTTCAAGAGTGAAAGCAACTGTCCTAGGGCTGTTATTTCCTAAATTTGCTGACCATAGAAGTCACTAGCAGTGACTGCTTTAAAAGTGGATCCCCAGCTATTACCTTGAAGATTCTGATCCCGTGGCTCTGGAGTGGAGTGCTCCCTACCAGGGAGCGGAGACTTTAATAAGTGCCTCAGAGACACCAAGAATCAGGCAAGGTTTGGAAATATAGCATATTAGAATGAATGCGTGCTTTGGGTTAGAGAGTAATATCAAGTCGTAAGTCTGCCATTTACTTGCTGAATGATTTTGGCAAGTTTCTTAGCCACTCTGTCTCCAACTTACTTAGCCTGCTTGCGACAGTTTTATCAAATGCCTTTCACAAGATTGTTGTAAGCATGAATCCTCTAAACAAATGGCTTAGTATAGTGTTGGCTCCCTCTCCTCCCCTTACCCCACCCTCCCCTGAAGTTCCAGCTCCAATTCTCCTGGATGAGAAGCAGGGCAAAGGACAACAGTGATGGTGGAATGCCACTGATACTCACCTCTTCTGGGGAAGGTGGCAGAATGCCAGCAGGAAGAGAAGGTGGGCTCTTGGAGCTGGCATTGCTCTTGGCTGCCTGTGGGAAGTTAAATGGGACTCCTGCCTGTGATCAAATCAACATTCAGAACTAGCCAGTTTTCTAAAAATAGCAAGACATTCTGGCTGAACCCCAGAAAAAATAAAGTCTCATCCCGACTTACTATCCCATGCTTGCCTTAAAAGGAGGGACCTCTACTTTATTTCTGACCTCCTCAGCCAGAAGATAGCAAGCCCCAAATAATTTGGCTTTTACTTGCTGAGCAGCAGAATCACTTCTGTTTCATAGACAGCCACCAAGAACACCAGGAATAGATACCAGTGCTTAAGGTCACAAGTCCTCAGACTTTGAAGTGGGTGCATCAGTGCAGGCCACGCCTTCTGCAGACACTAGTAGGGTTCTAATTCCCGTAAAAGCATGCAATTCTGTTTACGTTTTAGCAAGCTAGTATCAGTTGTTTAAAACTTCCAAGCTTCATCAGGGGCAGAGAAGGAATAGGGAGAACTAAGATACCTGTATTAGAAATTCAGAGAGGTGGCTACAGGTGATTGTTCTGCAGAGAATCCTGGTTTTCTATCCTCATCCAGCAAAGGGCAGATAAACTAAGATCAGATCTATCATCAGAGGGAAAATGCCCTGTGCTCAGTAAGGGGACAGTCTGAGCATCTCATCATATATATCCTTTCATAAAACTCCTAAAAACGAGACTGGCATCCCAGACATTCGGAACCTGTAATGATTCTTGTCAGAAATGATACTGATGAATACCTTTTTTTAACAAATCCTTTTAACACATATGAAAATATTTTAAAATATTTTTTAAAAGCATACCAAAATTGTAGGAATATTTTTGATAATATTTATGCATTCTCAAGTATCTTTGAATAACCCCTTACATAGAAACAATTGTAATGTTAATGAAACCCTTTAAAGTAGATCAAATGTAAGGATTTCTATGTAGTAAGTAGATTCCATTGCCAGATTAATACTAATTAATATATTAATTACATGTTAATTAATAATATAATACATATAATTATTAAGATCAATATTATGTTGATTGTATATTATTAATAGATAATGTTAATAATAGTAATAGAGATTTATTAGACTTCAAATACTGTGCTCATGGCATACTACATAAATCTAATTCCTCCCGTTAAGGAAGTACTGTTAGTCTCACTTTACAGATGAGAAAGCTGAGGCTGAAAGAGTTTATGTAGCTTGCTCAAGTCACAGATGTCCAAGCCAGGCTCTTTCTCCCTGCACCCCTCCATAGCCAACAACCTTAAAGATCACAACATTGCATTTGTCTTACTCAGACTTCTCTCAGTCTCAACCTGTCCTTGGTTTTACCCAAATCCAATAGACTTTCTAAGGACCATTAATGGGAAATAAGCATCCTTGTGTCTCTTTAATGTGTTGAGTCATTTGTATTCAAATACTGCCCTACTCAGCAAAAGAAACTGAAAAAGAACCGTGATTGCTGTTTACGCTTTTCAGGCTACTTTTTTACTGTTACTTAAGTCTGGAACACTTTTAAATGGTACTTGCTTCTCAGGACAAGGGAAAGGGTATGTTAGTAATTTACGGGTTTTGAGCAGTTGCCCGATTATGAGGCAGGGCTGGGGTGTGGAATAAATCTTGTTTTCAATAACCTGTTGAGTGACATTTTATATCACCATTGGTCCGTTCTCCTAAGAAACTCAAGATATTCACATGTGTTATCTCATTAATCTTCAACCCATTCTTTGGTGGGCAGCTGGGGTTATACAACTGCTATTTACAGATAAGCAGCATGGGATTTGGTATAGGAATGAGGACAAAAAGCTGGTAATTTGGCCAATATCACCCTGCACACAATTGGCCAAGTGACACACCACATCTCCTAATTTTTTCCATTAACAGTGCCTACTAAAGTCAAAAGATTTGGGTAGATAGGAAACTAAATAAATAATCTGGAAAAAAATCCACATCTAATTGTCATATAGACGCCCTTTGCCCTATGCAAAGCACAGAGAAACGTGTCTTTATGTTCTCCATCCCAGATTTTTTTACCTACTATTTTTGTCTTGTCTGAAATATGTTGGTTTTGTCATAGTTTGCTTTTCCAGTATACCTTTCTCTCCATTTTCTAACCTGTTCCATGACTTTTCTTTCTTGTATCTTAAGCTAGATGTCCAGGAAAATGGGAAGAAGGTTTAGACAAGGCTTTCATCATAGATATTCCCATTTCGAACTTTCTCTCACTTTCAAAATTCTCTATTCATTCTAAATTGATAAGAATTTAGTTACCTGGACTCATGAATTGTCAAGTAATTGGTTATTAACATTTGTTTTTCTCCTGCAGATTTTGCAGTGAACTTTTAAGAAATCTTTTCACCCTACAAGGTTGGGCTTGGCAAAAGACAAAACAATTCACAGCCAAATGCTGGGGACAGTCTAATGAGATAGTTTACACTCTCTTGGCTATCTCAAATCTTTTCCCTGGAAATCTTTTTCTTTTGTATTCCTTCATGAATGTACGAAGTTCAGCCTGGCTCATGAGTAGCAAGTCTCTTAACGCTGACTCTTTCTAGTTCTTTGAACATAAAACTAATGGTTCTTCTCATCGGTGCAAACGCTCACTCCTCACAACTCAAATGTCAACACTTTGGAGGATCTCCATTTGACAGATGTAACTAGTTAAAACGGACGTTTACTCAGCTCTTAAGTTCCCTGGTTCTGTGAAAGAAATGAGACATTTTTATTTTCTTAGAGGCACAGCCACACCTCCTTCCTTCTTTGACCAAGCTACCTCCCTGGCATCAGCCCCTGATACTGTGTTTTTGGTTGCCCACTGCCCCCAAACTTAGAGGAGGAAGGGTAGCCCCAAACTCTCACTTCTATAAAGCTCATACCTGACTATGGGAGAAAACAGTATTTTCAGAGCAGAAGCTTATATGGCCATTGGATGGGATTAAATGAGCCATTGGATGATTCCCAAGGTCAGCCCGAAAGATTTTGACTTGGATGTCAGAGACATTTTCCTATTTTCCTAAGAAACAGTATGGTTTCTAAGCCAACTCTATCAATAACACCCCAAGTGCAAAGTTGCAGAAAAGATCAAGGTACACCAAGTCAAAAACCCATAGTGTTTCCTTTCCTTTCTTCTCAACATTTTTTTTAACCTTCTAAGCCTCTCTCCATGGGTTGATCCAAAACTGTGCCTCCAATCTGATTAGTTTTTTTAAAAGAAGTACCATTTGCAAATATGATAATTAATTCATTTCTATTATCCTCATTTTTCTCATCTGTAAAATCAGATAAAATCACTACATTTCATAGAGTAGGCAGGATTCAAGGAGCTCACATATGCAAAACACTGAAATGATCCTGTTATAGAAAGCATACTTATAAAAAGTTACCTCTTATTTTTATTACTGTGACTAAATATTTTTAACCACCCCAGCCAGTGCTATGAGCCTCAAACCTTTTTTGGGGGCCAACTCTTCCTTTGGAATATGTTTGCCCATTTTCTGGCAGAGAATCAGATACCACAAAGTTCAAAACCCCATCTCCCTCCAGTCAGGGTGGCTGTCCAGACCCCGAGTGACTCAACAGCTGCCAATGTCCCTCACCCTTCCGTGGCTCAGGCCTCACAGACTGTGGGGCAGGTGATGGGCTAGGGGGAGCAGAAGCCCGACAAAAGGATCCTTCCCACAATGAACAATGTGTGCTTGGAATGCTGCACAGGCAGCTGCTGCCCATCAACAAGCACCCAAGACAGACAGACATACAGTAGGAAGTACAGGAGGGCCAGTGTGTTTCTAAGCATGAGGGGCTCTCTGCGTGAATGTGGAAAATTTCTCTGTTGGATTCTTTCTTCTTTTTAATTTTCCCTTCACTGGATCCCAAACATTTAAAAAGGATCACATCAAAATGCACAAAAACAGCAGCAGTGAATTAATTAGTAGTAATAACTAAGGACTGGATAGACTGTAGCTGCACGAGAATAAGCCAGGGAAACTTGGTGCTGTTTACCTGTGAACAAACAGTAAGGGAGGATTTGGTCCCAAGCAGCACTGCCACTCCTCACAACAGATTTATTTCAGGATGGTTTGGTTGGGGTGTATTTAGGATGAGTTGAGATCCCAGTGATCCTTCTCGCTAAGTGTTTCCTACCTAGGCAAGGAGGAAAGATGCTACAAGTGGCCCATGTCTGAGATGCGAGCTGCTTCTGGATGACACTGCTTCCCGAGGCCACATGCTTCTTTATATCCCCATATGGATTACTTTGCTATGGAATGTAAGGAAGTGTGTGGTTTCGGCAAGTGACTCCTCGCTGGCCCCAGGGTACCACCCAGAGCACAGGCTTGGTGACCTTCTTCCTCATCAGGGCTTTGTGCCAGCAAATATATCCCTCACCAAGGAAGCAAGAGCCTCTGAATCCCATCTGGGCTCCTCCTGAACACCCCTTTATTCCTTTCTTGAGGTATGCTTGCTCAGCCCAAGGTTTCAGGTACACTTGCTGTTCCACAGTCCCCACTGTGGCCAGCCTCCCAGACCTGGCTCCTCTGGCCAGCCTGGAGAGGAAAGGCATTTCCCCCAAAGGTTTTTAACAGAGTCAGCCCCCACCCTTCTAGCTCCTTCCTCTGGTCATATTGCTCCTGAAATGAGAGGTTTCTACCAACCAAACTGAATCATAATTTCTTTCAAGCCATGTGTATTGTGTGCATTTCTCAGGGCTTGCACTGTACTGAGGCAGGTGCTGTGAGTGAGGTTCAGGAAACCATAATAAGTAGCTCATCCTGGGTCACAGTCCCCTGACTCTGCTCTGCTCCCCTTTCCACTTCGCACCACAACCCTGTCACAAATGGACTCTGCAAGGCTGTTTGAGGAAAAGCCTTGAGATGTTAAAATAGCGATTAACTCAACTAATGGGCAAGTTCCTTTCTCCTCTCTTTCCTAAACCCCTGTGTTCCCAGCTGTGACTTCAAAGGGCTTGAACCCACACCAAGAAAGTGCTGAATCTACAGAGGGAAGCCTTGAGCAGGAGGGGAGGCTGCAGTCACCCAAGGCTCATGCCATCGCTCCCCGAAGAGTTTCAGAACAAGGGAGGAAGATGAAGGGGCCTCCCTCCCTCACTTAAACCCCCGTTCCAGCATGGCTCCTGCATCCCATAGCTCTGACTCCTTGTTTTTAGGGTGAGTGCATGTGAGAGATTACAGCTGGGACCACACTATGTTTACACCATGAGTTCTTAAGCAAAACCACAAAAGGAAACCGAAGTGTGCCAAGATGCACAAGACAGGGCTGTCAAATGAAACTGAGCAGCAGCAGAACAAGGACACGGGAGAGGAGGAAAGGGAGGGAAGAAGGAAGGATGCACCATGTTTGCACAGGAGATGGCAGAGGAGTGCAGAGCAGCTGGCAATGAGGGGCCGCCTGCCCTCAGAAGCGACAGCACCCAGAGCACTGGGCCAAGGCTCCCCACTGCCCCAACTGGGCTCAGTAACACCTGTGACACAAGCCTCCCACCTCTTCCAGAAACCAGACAGTTATCTAATGGCCTTTAAGGGCATAAAACCTGTACTTTTGGTGGGGTGGAAGGAACCTGGAAGAACACGGTAAATTACCAGAGATGGGACAGCTACAGAACTGAGCACAGAGACTTCTCACTTTAGATTAGTGGTCCTTCAGTTGGAGACGATGTCGTTCCCCAGGGGCATTTGGCAATGTCTAGAGACATTCTCAATTGTCACAACTTGGGGGTTCCTGGTATCTAGGGGTTGGGGACCAGGGATGCTGCTGAACATCCTATGATACACAGAACAGCCACCCCCCACACTCCAACACGCAGCAAAGAAATATCCAGTCCAAAATGTCAATATGCTAAGGTTGAGAAACCTGACTTTTTTGATAGTGGTGCTGTGAATAAATAAAGTCGCTGACATCGACATATTATGGCACATTATATTTTCCAATGAAAATTACTGTCCTTCATTCTAAAAACTTTGGTCTTCATGCCCGTAAAACAGGCAGATAGCTCAAGGTTGTGCTTCTTTCCAATGACATTTTCTCTTTCCTAAATCATACCAGTTCTAATGATACACTTCCTTTTCCTACCCTGGAGATTAATTTCATGTCCTCTGCTCAGAAACTGGGGGTATGTTGTATGGGTAGCTGTGCTGCTGAGGGTGGGGCAGGACTTGAGTAAAGAAGAGAAGAGAGAGATGGTGGGAGAAAGTGTCCAGAATTGAAGAAACTGCACAAAAAGAGGTTTGTTATTCTGGCTGGCAAGCTGTATACATGTGATTTTCAGTCCTGATTTCAGACCATCGGGCTGCCCTCTGCCCCCACAGCTGCCTGCTCCCTTGCTCCCCAGGAGGAGCTAGAGAAGGAGCAGAGGTTAGCCAGTGGAAGAGCTGGCAGGCAGCAGCTTCAAGACAGCTATGTCACTGGCAGGAGGAGGAAGAAGGTAAGATGCCAGGACTCTGGGGCTAGGAGGACACACACCAAGGAGGAGAGGACAAGCCAAGAGAGAAGCTTCAACATAACCCTGCACAGACCACTTTAGAATCAAGCCATGTTCTGTGGTGCCCTGCTTTCTCACCACCACCATCACTGTGGGCTTTTACCTCATTGTCATTTCTACAGTGCCTTATTGAGTGCTTTGATGTCTGGAATATCTTATTTATTCCATACAGAGCCCCCAAGCTGGAGTCTATCTTGCAGAAGTTGACTTGGCTGGCTAAACTCGTTCTGTGTTTCCTGATCAGCAGTTTCAACAATTTCAGTGATGAAATGCAAACACCTGCAGCTGAGGAAGGGAAACATGTAAAGGACAGGCTGGAGTTGAGAGTGAAATTCTTGGCCTCCAAAGCAGTCAGGATTGTCTCTAGGACTTTCCCACACCCCTGACACTGTCCATGGTGCCCACTAGGGACACAGTGCACCTTTCCTTCCTTGTCATTAAGCCTTACAACAAGTAGGCAGAGTAGATACAACCTTCTCCTGCTGTACAGATGTAGAAACTCAGGTTAAAAGATGTTCTGTAACTTCCTAGAAGCAAAAGAGCCAGGAAAGCATTGTTAGGATTTGAACCCAGATACGCGTGGCTCCAAGGCTATAGGCATGCCACTTAATTTTACTTGTCTTCGTCAGGAAGAGAAAATAAAAGGGCTGCAATGCCTAGCTCCAAGGGAGGACAATTTTCTAGCATCATTCAAACTATCCTTTCCGCCTACCTCTTTTGCCACCTGCTCCCATACATTGTGAAGACTGGCAGGCCACCTTTCTGGGGAGTGTCTTCTTCTTAGTCAGCTGTCTCCCCCAGCTCACACCTTCCCAGAAACAGAGAGAAACCAGTGGTCTCCTGTTAGTTCAGTGGTTCTCAAACTTGAGCTGCATCAGAATCACCCAAAGGGCAGGTTATAGCACTAATTTCTGAGCCCTACTTCCAGATGTTTTGGGCTAGTAAGTGTTGCCATTCTTTTACAAGGCCAACATACAATTCCAGAGTTCTCCTTTAAAATCTGCAGAAATCAAAGATTTCCCCACCTCCTTTGAGAAACCGTTTAGTCAATGCTACCCTCTTGTTAAACCAAACAACCTCAATGTCTATGGCTGGGAGAATAAATAAATTACAGTATATTCACACAGAAGAAAACCGTAAAGCAATGAAAATTAATAAACTGCTGCTACCACATCAATATGGATGAATCTTGCAAATATCATTTTAAATGAAAATATCAAGTCACAAAACAGTATCTATGATACAATGCCATTATACACTGAAATATGCATATATATTGTTTAGAAATATATGCATAAATGATAAAAAAAAAAGAAAAATATTAAAATTATAAGAAAAAATAAATTCAGTGTGATTGTTACCTCTGGGGGAAAACATAAAGAAATAAATTGGAAAAAGCATTCAGTACAAAGAAAGCAGTAGTATACAACAGTAAAAAAATAGTTCTTTTTAAAAGGTAGATCGTTGGACCAGGCACCGTGGCTCACGGCTGAAATCCTAGCACTTTGAGAGGCCAAGATGGGTGGATCACCTGAGATCAGGAGTTTGAGACCAGCCTGGTCAACATGGCAAAACCCCATTTCTACTAAAAATACAAAAATAGCCGGGTGTGGTGGCAGGTGTCTGTAATTTCAGCTACTCAGGAGGCTGAGGCAGGAGAATCACTTGAAACAGGAGGCAGAGGTTGCAGTAAGCTGAGATCGCACCACTGCACTCCAGCCTGGGTGACAGAGCGAGACTCCATCTCAAAAAATAACAGCAAAAAAAAGTAGATCATTATTCATGGGTTTTTGTTTTACCGCTATATACCATCACTTACATATTATAAATATTCTTGTATAACTATATCATATTTGAATTAAAAATAAAATTTAAAGAAATTAAAATGTTAAGCATTCAGAGAATATATGCCAAAATGTTACATTTCTTTTGGAAAATGGGAAGAGGAAGCATTACAGCACACTGTCATTTTCCATATTCTATAATTCTATATTGTATTTGTTCTTCATGATGTTTCTATTTGAAAAAAGAATGAAGATTAAAGAAAAAAATACATTGAAGTCATGCAATGCAAAACATAAATTATGTATGATCTGTATGTACAAATCGTATGAGATGTACGTACAAATCGTAAGAGATGTATGTACAAATCGTATGAGATGTATGCACAAATCGTATGAGATGTATGTACAAATCGTATGAGATGTATGTACAAATCATGTGAGAGGACATTCTGGACAAGGCAAGCTCCTGGCATTTGATAGATGCTAATGCTGCTTCTTTTTGCATTACAGGTTTAGACAACTGATGCTTGAGACACACCAAGGTACCTGCACACTAGAGGCTGCAGTCACCTCAGAAGAAAGATGCCCCCTGCTCTGGCTGGTCAAACGGAACCAAGTCCGTCTTCCTGAGAGGTTTGGTCCCCTTCAACCAGCTACAGCAGGGCTGGCAATGCCCAGTCCTTGGAGAAACAGAAGAGATTCAACTGCGACTGAAATTACCTACTAAAACTTTCCTTGAGAAAACAATTCTGGTTTTTTCACCATACTTTTATGCCCCTAGAAAGGAAGAGAAAAGGAGTCCTGGACTCAAAAGTGAGCAAGATTTTAATGCTCAACATACACTGTTCTGTGCCTTTGCACTCGCAGCTACAGCCACTCACATGCTTTAGACACACACACAGTCAGGAAAGAGTTTGAGGATGGAGACTGTACCAACCGTAAGTCAGCTGGGGGAAGAGCATGAGACGTAGAAGACAGGGTTCCTGCTTACTAGGGGCTAACAGTCTAAGGAAAGAAATTAAACATGTAAATATGGCGTGATCCAATTGAATTGCAAGTCATAGCATGGCTAGTTGCAAGGCATAATTCTTCTTACCTATCCCACCAAATATGCCTAGCACATTATGTATCATCAAGTCTCTATTGATCTATTCAGCCCAAGAAATCTATTCACTAAGCAGTCATTTCTCAGTTCCCTGATCTGTAGAATGGGGATAATCGTACCTGTCACACCAGGCACAGTGGCTCATGCCTAAAATCCTGGCATTTGGGGTGGCTGATACAGAGGATCGCTTGAGGACAGGAGTTCCAGATCAGCCTGGTCAACATAGCAAGATGCTGTTTCTACCAAAAAAATAATTTTTTTTGTTTTAATTAGCTGGATGTGGTAGCGCACACCTACAGTCCTAGCTACTTGGGAGGCTGAGGCAGGAAAATCACTTAAGTCCAGGAGATGGAGGCTGCAATGAGCTAAGTTCTCATAATTGCTACCTTTTACTTAGGGAGAATTCTGACCTGTCCTTCCAATTTATCTTTTAAGATGTGTATCTTTTATAGTGTGTGTCTGGAACTTAGACAGTAATAAGTAAACATTTGGGTTTTAAATTCTATAGACATGTGTGTTCACATGCTATATTCTGACACCAATGGGGTAGCATAAGTGCCTAGAGCCCACCACAGTGACCTCAGAGGAGAATGCAGAGTTTACTTGCCCAAATCTTTGCATTCAGGAAGACCTGGGTTTGAATGCTGACCCTCTAATTTATTAGCTGTGATATATCCTCTCTGCAGCTCAGTTAACATTGCACAAGCCTTAGTTTACTCACCTGTAAAATGCGGACAATGATACCAACCTCAGTTACCGTAAGGTTTAAAACAGACAGTGTTAATAAAAAGCCAAATATAAGCCCTCAAGAAATGGTAGCTGTTGTTTTACTGTTGTAAATAGCGACAGCACAAGGACAATGCTGTGTCCACAGGCACTTGTATGTGGAAGAGAAGAGCCAAATTAAAAAAAAAAAAAATAGGAGAAGAACTCAAAAAATAAATAAAGGTTCACTGTAGGGTTTTGCTTTTGTTGTTGTTTTGTTTTTGTTTTTGTTTATTTTTTGAGACAGGGTCTCCCTCTGTTGCCCAGATAGGAGTGCAGTGGCACTATCTCGACTCACTGCAACCTCTGCCTCCCAGGCTCAAGTGGTTCTCCTGCCTCAGCCTCCCAAGTAAGCTGGGATTACAGGCACGCACACTACCACCCAACTAAGTTTTGTATTTTTAGTAGAGACAGGGTTTCACCATATTGGCCAGGCTGGTCTTGAACTACTGACCTCAAATGATCCACCTGCCTTGGCCTCCCAAAGTGCTGGGATTACAAGTGTGAGCCACCGTGCCTGGCCTATAGGGTATTTTTATATTCCAACTATTAATTCTACTAGCATGTAGCATATTCGCATTCATCCTAGTATATATGACTAGTATATAATATGCTTTACTTCTTAAAAATGCTTTATACATGAGACTGATCTTACCATCTTCAATATCCTGTCTGGAAAGCCTTCATTTGTGAGTGCTGTTGAGATCACATGTCCTCCTGAGTAGGACGTGGAGTGTGAAGGCCATGGAGTGGGTGTTCCAAACGGCAGCACAGAATGGAGTTTAGCTTTAGGTGTTGGGGACACACCACCTGGGCTCAAGTCCCAGCTCCCCTCTCTCCAGCTGTGCCACTTGAGCAAGTTGCTTGACCTCTCTGGGTCTGGGTTTCCTCATCTGTAGAGTAGAATATTGATAATAATATCTACTTCATAGAGTTTTTATGAGAATAAAATGAGAATACATGTAAAAGCCTGAAACCAGTATTGGGTACGTAATAATACATTCTTAAGAAGAGTCTTTATTTTTGACAATGTACCTGAAATGTTCCTGAAATTAAGTTGGCATTCAATAAAAACTTGTTCACTAAAAGATCAGCTTATTTGTTTATTTTAAGCACATACTATGGGATCATGTAATTTTTGGTTCACCTATTTCTACTTATCTCTTTCAATGCAGCACACTTGTTCAAAGCAGTAGTAAGGTGTCGAGGGAAGGATGGCGACAGGCTTCTCTCTGCTTCCCAGTTCTGCGGTGAGATGGAACTTCCCTGCGAACCAGTCCTATGCCTCTGGGAGTAGAAGCAGGGTGATCTTGAAGCGCAGTTGCAGAGCTGTCACCCGGAAGTCACCTGGCAGAACAGAAAACAAAAATGATATGGCCAAATACCAGCTGTCCTTAACAGGAGGGATATTTTCTGTCCGGAAGGGCAGAGGTCATGTAGGTAAAGATTAGATAAACAATGCCAGGTACAGGTAAAAGGAGTGTAAAGAAAGGGTCACTTTCATATTTGGGATTTTATGACTAAAATGCCTGATAAAACTGGACAAGACCATATAAGGCTAAGACTAAATAATGTCTTCTTCTCTGTTAGAAAGAAGCCAGCCGGGCCAGGCATGATGGTTCATGTCTACAAATCCCAGCACTTTGGGAGGCCAAGGCTGGCAGATCACTTGAGCTCAGGAGTTCAAGACCAGCCTGAGCAAAACCCCATCTCTACAAAAAATACCAAAAATGAGCCGGGCACAGGGATGGGGACACTGAGGTGGGAGGATCCCTTGAGCCCAGGAGTTTGATTGAGGCTACAGTGAGCTGCAATGGCACCAGTGCACTCCAGCCTGGGTGACAGATTCAGACCCTATCTCAAAAACAAAAGATAAAAAAGGAAGGAAGGAAGGAAGGAGGAAGGAAGGAAGGAAGGAAGGAAGGAAGGAGGAAGGAAGGAAGGAAGGAAGGAAGGAAGGAAGGAAGAGGGAGGGAGGGATGGAAAGAAGGAAGGAAGGAAGGAAGGAAGGAAGGAAGGAAGGAAGGAAGGGAGGGAGGGAAGGAAGGAGGGAAGGAGGGAGGGAGTGAAGAAAATAAAGGAAAGGAAGGAAGCAGAGAGAAAGGAATAAAGAAAAAGAAAAGGAGAGGAGGGGAGGGGAGGGAAGGGGAGGGGAAGGGAGCAAGCTAGCACACTTCTGGCAAGGGCTGGAGAACACGAATGAACATTGTCATCCAACTTTCTACCCACCCCCTTGACCTCAAGGGTCTTTGCACAACATATCTTTGAGGGCCACAGGATGGAAGGAGTTCTAGTCATAGCCTGCCTCCAAAGTCAAAATATCGTACTGTCCCCTCTTATTCATTCCTGGAGAATTCAACTTCCATTCACATTTCTGTCTGATTTTTCTTAAACCAGGAGGGGAGCAAATGTATTCCTGCTACCACTCACCACTATAAAAACAGATAGAACCTTTAAGAAAACATGTTTTCTGGTAAGTTTGAATGACCTTGATATCCATATTCAAAGGTTCCACAAACCCAAACTCTCCATTTCAGTAAGAAATCAAGAGGAATCAGAGAATGGGGACTGCTGCCCACGGGCTGCGGTTGCTCATCCTGCCACAGCCCCTCTTCAAGGGCAGAAATCTAGGTTAGGCCACCCAGTGGGGCATGTGGTTTTGTGATTGCTGCTGTGTCCCTTTATGTGTGTTCCTGTATCATCATCAGTCCTGTGCCAGTAAGTAGTGGCCCATGACGTCACACCGGTCAAACATGACAACTCTTGGTCACCGTCAGAATGGACCTCACCCCCACATGTGGTGAGTGTTAGGAGGAAAAAATGATAGCACAAGCATGCTGAAGGAGCTCTTCCCCGGAAGGAGTTGACGGAATTGACGCAAAATAGTGCGGGGCTATCTGACTGGCAGGGATCCAGACAAGCAAGAAAATCCCATTAGTTCAGTCCATCAAAGAGTTTCTTTCTGATGGTAATTTCTAGGGCTGGCAAGGCTGTTAGACAACAGGCAGTTCATACATAGCTGGGAGTGAATATAGGTCTATACTCTTCAAAGCATCATTTATCAATACATATGCATCAAGGAGGCTATTATCTTCTCTGCCCAGAATCATCTTCTCTTTCTCTGTTAACAGCTCAGTCTCCGTTCCTTGGCAATGTTTTTTTTTGGTTTTTTGTTTTTTTTTTGAGATGGAGTCTTGCTCTGTAGCCAGGCTGGAGTGCAGTGGTGCAATCTCAGTTCACTGCAACCTCCACCTCCAGGGTTCAAGTCATTCTCCTGCCTTGGCCTCCCAAGTAGGTGGGACTACAGGCGCCCACCACCATGCCCAGCTAATTTTTGTATTTTTAGTACAGACGGGGTTTCACCATGTTGGACAGGATGGTCTCAATGTCTTGACCTCGTGATCCACCTGCCTCACCCTCCCAAAGTGATGGGATTACAGGCGTGAGCCACCGCGCCCGACCCCCTTGGCTGTTCTAAAAATTACCTCTCCCTCCCTCCATTCACCATGTTTCCACAAGAACCCTTACAACCATGCACTTTTCTCTAACTTCAGGCATCCTAGTGAGCCCTTTCATGGGAGTTTGGATTATTGGTCTGTAAAAATTAAAGCTGTATTTCCTTGGAAAGCTAAAATAAAAAGATGTGAAGCTTCAAAACGATTCCAGTATTTCTCGATAGTGCTTGGTAAGAGAGAAGAATGAACCAATTACATAAAAAGAAACCAAAGAGAGAACAGATACAGAGCCTCGGAGGTATTTCAGTCCTGGACGTGGTTGTTCCCAAGGCCCAGTTCCTATATTCTGTATCCCTTTTTACCTACGGCACTTAACACTGAAATTACATCATTTGCAAACAAAAGTGCCCTAACTCATATAGCATCAAATATATGCCCTTTGACACTCTGCAGTTTATTCTAAAGACATATTGTTAACTCACAAAAGCAAACTAACATGATCCATTTTTGTTTTTAAGAAAAATACATGCATGTATATGTTAAGAAAAGTATGGAAGAATCTAGACCAAAGTTCCAATAGTAAATATTCCTAGACAATGGATTTTTGGAGGAAAGCCTCTCTGAATTTTCTAAATTTTGCCCAACTAGCATGTATTACTTGTAACAAAAAGTAAGCCACAGAGTTTTTTTTATTTTTATGCTTTTTTATTTTTCCCAAAGCTATACATGTACAAGGTTTAAATTTTTAAAGCTTATAATATAAAATAGTAGTCCCCGCCCTACCCCCAATTTCCAGCTCTCAGTGCTATCCAAATTTAAAACAATAAAAATATGTAAGGAGAGAACATGGGTCACTATGGGAGATGAAGTTTGGCAGCCTGCTGTGAATCAGATCTTACCATCCTTGCTGTACATCTGGCCATTCCTTCGCCTGATGTCTCTTTCAAAAACAAGGCTGAGTTTTACCCTAACTCACCATTCACTGAATCACCTTTCAGTGTCCCCCTAAATCCCTACAGACAGGGAGAGCTGGGGGAAGGGTCAGTGGGGTCACCATAGACACTATGTCATCCAAGACCCCAGTGGTCCCTGCTCTGACCATTCTCTATGCCAAGGACACATGATCTATGCACATCCTTGACAGAACCTTGTTCTGAACACGCTCCTTTACGCCCCACATAAATCCCCCCTACTGCTATGTAAACCCATTTCCTCTTGAATTTTTCTCTAGGGAAACTAAGAATAGCTGCATTTTCATCCACCCCAAAATAATTTTCAGTTCTTTCTTCACAGAAGGCCAATAAGTGGGTCTCAAGTACCTAGAGTTTTCAACTGAAATATCAGGAATTATTGTTCTCTTAATAGAAAAAAGTATTATAAATAGGAATTACACTTATGAACCACACTTCCAAGATAGAGAAGCCGAAGTACTCACATCCAAACTTCCTGACATTCCACAGCTTGACTCATCAGACCACACCCAGGTATTAGGTTGGTGCAAAAGTAATTGCGTTGTTGCAGTTACAATTACTTTTGCACCAATCTAATAGTTTCTCCACAAAAAACTTAAATTTTTCCATAGATAGAAACAGAACCAATATATATAAATATATAAGTACATATTCACATATATGTGTATACACACACACACACATATGGAGAGAGAGTAAAACAGAAACAGATGTATTGCAGGGAATTGGCTCATGTGACTACGGAAACTGACAAGTCCCAAAATCTGCAGAAAGCTGAAGACCCAGGAGATCTAATAATGTAATTCCAGCCCAACATTAGTCAAGCAGGACAAATTCTCTCTTACTTAGGGGAGGGTCAACATTTTTTATCTATTTGGGCATTCAGCTTACTGGATGAGGCCCATCCACATTATGAGGGCAATCTGCATTACTCAGTCCACCAATTTAAACATTCATCTCATCCCTCTCAGAAACACCCAGAATAACACTTGATCAAACTTCGGTGCACTCTGAAACACCCAGAATAACACTTGATCAAACTTCGGTGCACTCTGTAGCCCAGTCACGTTAACACGTTAACGATCACAACAGGCTTTTCTTCCAGTTAGTCCAAAAGACAGAATCATTTCTGTTTTCTCGTAATTCAAAGAGGGGAAAAAAAATCTACATGAGAAAATAAAAAACTTCATGTATCTTTAATACTGCTGTTTAAAATTTCTTTACTTCTCTCTTTGCTCATATTAGCCCAAGTATCTAAAATTTTATTGTGACCATTTTGACACAACTGTTTTGACCCCAGTGATTTGGACACTTATACCCACTTCATGTCTTTTTAAGAACAAACCACTAACTTTTCAACTTTTCCTTATTATCAAGTTACATAAATGGCCACATTACCTCTCTCTGAACCTCAATGCACCACAGATTCCACTCCATCCCCAGACTTCCTCCAATCTCAAATTTTTACCTGCCTCTCTGGGGTTGGTTGCGGAGGAGGCATGCAGTGAAGGTAATGTGGGCAGATTACCTGAGCTTGCTTTTTATAATAAAGCTAAAGTCGCCATGCCTCCTTTTTCAGTTCTCATTGAAATAGACCAGCAGCAACATCACAATGGCTTTTAAAAATATCCCTTCAATCATCACACACAAAACCTCAGGTACTCAGGAAGTGCCTGAAGGAACAGGTTTCAGTGGTGTTTGACAGCCCTTAGAGGGCAATCAAATTCTGACCAGTGGCATCCTCTAAGTAATGTGCATGTTTCCTGCCTTTGTGGGCTTTGTGGAGAAGAACCACTGGTCAGAGAGATTCCACCCAGTGCCCTAAGCTCACAGCAATGCCCTTGGAACCGCTTGACCCTGCTTGGCTCAGCTGTTTCACATATGTGACAGCCCTCATGGCCTCTGTCTCCTCTTGCCACTTCCCCCAGCCCCCGTCATTCCACATCCTCTTCCAGAACCAGCAACTGTGGGCACCTTGGAGAACTGAAAAAATGCCACCCCAATAAAGCAACCACCTGTTAACTAGCTTTTCCTGGGCTTCAACCTCCCTAACGAAGGACACTCAGTAAAATATCCCTTTTGTTGGCCAGAGTGACCCACTCTTCTGCTTGACTCACCCAAACTGGAATGTCCCACAGCAGCAAGGGGCACCCACAATAATAAAGCACTTTCATTTACAATGAAGAAAAGCTCTCTTCCCTGCCTGTGGCAGTGGACAGCACTCACCCTGCCCACAAACACACTCACACACACACACACATGTGTAGGGTAAAGAAAGAAAGTCCAGAGAAGGAAAGAGAAAGGGAATCCTTTTAAAAATAAGCTTCTTATATTACAGACATTCCTCTGGCTCCTGGCATTTCCAAGTGGCAAATAGCACTTCTCGGCACTCTGTACTGAAGCTCATCAATGTGTTTTATTCATCACCATACATACGTGTGCAAGGAGTGGGTGTGCTGGGGCAGGAGGGTATGAGAGGGGGTGCAAAAGAGTGGAGAAAGAAGGATGGAGGAGAGTATGGTGGAAAAAGAAAGACTTCATTAAAAATACCGAAAGCAAATACTGCATTCCTGAACTGTATATTTTCCAAAAAACTAGTTGCATGTTGGCAAGTAGCATCTTTTTATTTAATCCACAGAATGCTTTTCAATGAAGAAAAAGGACTCCAAAAGAGTCCCAAGGGGAATTGGCTTGAAGAATTATCAAGAAGCAAACATTTAGAAAACAAAAACCCAATGGAGAGTGTAAACACTAAAAAAATTCTCTGTGTGTTACTAGTTCCAGGTATGTCTCTTTGTTATCTTATTTTCCTCTCTCACTTCTCTTTGTGCCCCTCCCTGCCTCCATCTCGCTGGGTCTCCGTGGGAGGCCCTGCCTTCATTGTGTACATCATAACGAGTCACAGTATCATCAGACTGGGCCGAATCTCTGAGCATCACTCCCAGGAGGAAGCCTTGGTTCCCTCAGTCCCAGGGACACCACCTAGCCCAGTCATTTGCAAGAATGTCGCTGAGTCCTTCCAGCCAGAGCTGCCAAGCTTCAAACTGCTACAATAGTGGAGGAACTGAGCCAACAAACCTTCCCTCTGCATCAGCTTTAGGTGGGGAGTAGGGGGAGGTAAATGAAACCAGACCAGGAAAAAGCCAAGAGCATCCGGGAGTGAGAGCTGACATGACTACGAGTTGGGGCCTGCGTAGAGCACCTTATTTCCACGGAACTCACCCAGTATGTGTTGGTCATCATTTATGCCACTCCTACTTCCCCTAAAGAACACAGACTGTAGACACTTGATATTACAGTTTTGACTCTTCATCAGTGACTCCAAAAGCCCATGATGTACTCATTTATAATTTAACTGAAACAGAAATCTGTGCTCCCTCTGAGGCTGTTGTGTAGAAGTGAGTCATTTAGGAAGTGAGTGAATCCCAGCAGGCTACCCTGCACCTGCCTTTCAGCTTTAAGCATTCTCATTTCATTCACAATCTCATTTAATCCTGAAAACAACGTAGCTGATGGCTGTCTTTGTCTGCATGTTGAAGATGATGAGCTGGCAAAATCGAATGCTTCAATCAGGCACTTGAGATTTAGATAGTCTCAAAGATTTTAGAGCACTGAACAACACAGAGTCAGAGTATGGTCTGAAATAGGTACATGAGAGAAGAACCTAGAACTTGCGAAAAGATGGTCACTGCTGTTAGGCATTGTACCTAGCCATGAGCTTCCAGAATGGCAGCCGAGTCAAGGAGGAAATACAAAAATGTTCAACCAACTAAGTAGCTTAGCATTTCAGTCTTCATGTTATTGTTTACTGAATCATCTATATTTGGTTGTTAGATAGATACATGCTGAAAGACACTTCTTCAAAGAGTAAGGGCTCATCAGAGTTTGAGCTTTTGTGTCATGGGTCAGTTCCCTCACTGGAATCCAAGTGACAAATCTCACCATTCACCTCATACTAACACATCATTGCTACTAAAACATGTGTGGTCATCAGTGAAATTATTTACTTCAAAGGTTTATCAAAGAGGACTACTTCTTAGAGTTGTTTTTATGTTTTAAAAAATTACAAAATGGTGCTAAATGTACCCCCAAAAATGCCTCAATGGATGGCCAAGAAAAGAAACAGGACAATTCTTTTTTTTTTTTTTTTTTTTTTTGAGACGGAGTCTTGCTCTGCCGCCCAGGCTGGAGTGCAGTGGACGGCTCTCAGCTCACTGCAAGCTCCGCCTCCCAGGTTCAAGCCATTCTCCTGTCTCAGCCTCCCTAGTAGCTGGGACTACAGGCGCCCGCCTCATCGCCCGGCTAGTTTTTTGTATTTTTTAGTAGAGACGGGGTTTCACCATATTAGCCAGGATGGTCTCGATCTCCTGACCTCGTGATCCGCCCGTCTCGGCCTCCCAAAGTGCTGGGATTACAGGCTTGAGCCACCGCGCCCGGCCGAAACAGGACAATTCACTAGTAGCCAGCATGCCAAATGATCATAAAAATTTCCAAGGACCATATTCTTCTTCTTCTTAATATGTTTTTCTTATAAATGTATTTGTGATAAATATAATAATAAAACAAGAATGTTAAGTGAAAATAAATGGTAATCTAGAACCAAGAAGCCTCTACAGATGAATGCTACCAAAACAGAGTTAATACTCACTTTAAAGATTGCCCAGAAAATAGAAACAGAGAAAATGCTACCCAATCCATTTTATGAGACTACTGTAATCTTCATTCTGAAACCATTTACAAACTATACAAACAAGATTTTTCTCTCATTTTTAGTTTTGAGTATGAATGTGATCATCCTGGGTAGAATACTTGCCAATCAAATCCAAAGAGTAATAAAACAATAATAATATATCATGATCAAGAAGACTTCCTCCCTCAAGAAATACGACAGATAGTTCATTTTTAAAATCTGTTAATATAATCTACCACACTAATCGATTAAAAGAGCAAAATCACCTAATTATTTCAATAGGTGCAGAAAAGGCATCTGATAAATTTCATCAACTATTTATAACTTTTAAAACAACTCTTAACAAATTAAGCTGATATTTCAAATTGGTAAAAGTTATACACCAAAAATTAGCAGCAAACAACACTTCATAGAGAGACTTTGAAGCATTTTCTTTAAGATCAAGAACAAGGTAAAGAATGCCCCTCCTTCTCCGGCCGAGCGCGGTGGCTCACACCTGTAATCCCAGCACTTTGTGAGGCCTAGGTGGGCGGATCATGAGGTCAGGAGATTGAGACCATCTTGGCTAACACGGTGAAACCCCATCTCTACTAAAAATACAAAAAATTAGCTGGGCGAGGTGGCAGACGCCTGTAGTCCCAGTTACTTGGGAGGCTGAGGCAGGAGAATGGCGTGAACCCAGGAGGCAGAGTTTGAAGTGAGCTGAGATCACGCCACTGCACTCCAGCCTGGGCGACAGAGCGAGACTCCATCTCAAAATAAATAAATAAATAAATAAATAAATAAAAATACAAATATTAAAAAAAGAATCCCCCCCAAATCACACACCCACCCCCCCCAACACACACTACTATTTCAAACATGGAATTAGAAGTCTCAAACAACATTGGGTAGGGGAGAAAAGGAGAAAAGAGGTTTAAACATTGGAAAGGAAGAGATAAAACTATCATTGTTTGTAGATGGTATGATTATCCCACAAATAAATACCAACAGAATCAATAGACAATCTATTGGAAAATTAAAAAATTAAAAAGAGAATTCAGCAGAGTGGATGGATACAAGATCAGGCATTAAAAAAAAGCAAGAACATTTCTTTAATATCAGCAATAACCAACCGCAAAATATGTTTTGAAAATTATATACCATTTGGAGTTGTACCAAAACTATGTAGTATTTTAATTGAGAAGTTCTCCTCGAAAAAAACTTTTAAACCCAATAAGGGACACAGAGAATGATCTGAATACATGGAGAGGCATTCTTTGGACTGGATGTTTGATATCATATAGCAGACAATTCTTCCCATTAACCTGTACATTTAATGTAATCCCAAATGAAATTATATTTGAGTTACTTTTTTTAACAGACCAATTACATTTAGTCAGAAATTAATGAAAGAATTAATGTCAACAGCTGGTTAAGCCAACCTATAAAATAAGATAGGTATCTTGTCCTAATATATAATAAAACCATAGTTTAGTGCAGTATTAATACAAAACAGAACAATAAACTAATGAAAAATATTAGAGAGATTAGGGACAGTTCCATACACATAGAAAAACTTAATATAAGATTTTTTAATAGTCCCATAAATCAGTGCAGAATAAAACGCAGTATTATGAAGATAGTGTAGAGAAAATTGGCTCATTTTATGGAAAGCAATGAAACCAGATTTCCATCTAACATCACAATCAAAGGTAAACTCCAGGTGGAGTAGAGTTAAATGTGAAAAGTAAAGCTTTAAAGTTAATAGAAGAAAATGTAAAAGGCCACCCTTGATGCCTAGTGGAGAAGCACTTTTAAAAATCTCCAACCATGAAACAAAAATATGGATGAGTTTGATTATATCAAAATTATGAATTTCTGTTCAATAAGGAACACCCATGCAAACACCAACAAATAGACCATTGATTCAGAGACCTTTTCAAAGTATAAAACAGGTACTGTAAGTCTAAACAACTAATATTTATAATACACAAGTAAATTCCACCATTCAACAATAAAATGAAGAAATCCAAAAAGCTAACAAGCCTAAAAAGAGATGTTCAAAGTTAGTTATAATCAGAGAAATGCTGATGAAAACAACAGTGAGATATAACTTGACTAGTAGATTTGCATAACTTCAAGAGCTGGCTCTAAGAACCATCACATACTTCTGGAGGGAAGAAAGACTGAAAAGAGCTCTGACACATCCCCCTAGAGTAGATCTGACCAGACTTTGTGACTCAGAATTTCCACTCCCATGTATATAGCTTAAATAAGTTCCTATCAAGTCTGTAAATGGCATGTACAAGGGTATTTGTTTGTAGTAGAAACAGAGGGGGAGTTGGCAGCAACCTGAAATCCATCCCTGAAAGAGGGGCTGGCTGAAATGCACAGCATACACACCATGGGGTCAGAAACAATGGTCAAGGTGTTCATGGAGCAACTTGGATGGCCCTTATAACAATATCATTTGGGTAAGTTTAAAAAATACATGTGCACAAAACAATATGCGTTTTGCAAAAAGGCATACAAGCAAAAGCATACATATTAAACTCATTTTAATTCTTGCTTGGGATGAGGTGGCTGAAGATGAGAAGAGGATAAGGGAATGATATGAAAGAGGGAAAGGGAGGAGGAAAGAAAAAGAGGCCTTGACCCAACCATGTTAATGTTTAATAAATTGAGAATTAGTAGCCCAACCTTGTGTTACAAAAAGAGGGTAAAATAATATATTCATGAAGAACTTTGAATGTACTCTTAAAAATGAAGTTTTCTTATATAGTTGTCTTTTGTCTATGAATAAGCCAACTACCACCCATCTGCCCTCCTTGGCATCCACCTCCCTCCATCCTTCAATATCCAACTGCAGCAGCAGACACTAGGCAAGAGCAAAGTTAACATCCCTTAAAATGCTGTTATGAAACCATAATGAAAATAGGTCACCAAAGCTGAATAATTACAAATATATGAATGTAGTGTATTGATCAATTACAAATTAGCTTTTGGGAAATTGATTTTGGAAATCTAACACAGAGTCATCAAGAAACTTAGATTCTGATTCTCTCTGTCTGACTTATACTTTGAAACAAAGTAATTTTCCTAGCCTCAAATTCTATATTTATAAAATGGGGGAAAACAGTAAATGAAAAATAATTAACTCTATAAGCAAATAAATATTCATCAGGCTCAAAGGCTCAAAAGCCAAAGAATGAAATTAAATAGTTTCCATAAAGAATGTTTCCTCACTCAAGGACAATAATATTCCTTCAATAGTTACAGGACATCTACTATGCACTATGTACTGTGGTAGGAATGGGTACAAATTTCAACATTTGAGATAAAACCTACTACCCAGGACAAATTTCAAAGACTATATGCCCAGTAATTATCAAAAGTATGGCATAAGTGAAGTATTATAAAATGAAATGTAAATATATCTATAATTATTAATGCATTTTGATAGGCAAAAATATGACTGGAACATTAAGACTAATACTGAACCATTTGTTTTGTTTCTTTACTTCTTCTGTTGAATTAACCATCACTCTACACTGCCCCCATAAAATAAAAGCTTTAAAAGATCATAAAGCAAATGTTTTGCCTTTAAATATGCATCCTATTTCAAATATAAAACAAAAAGCCTTCAGAGATGGTTTGGCTCTGTGTCCCCAGACAAATCTCATCTCAAATTGTAATCTCCATGTATTGAGGGAAGGACCTGGTGAGAGGTGATTGGATCATGAGGGCTGTTTCCCCCATGCTGTTCTCGTAATAGTGAGTGAGTTCTCATAAGATATGATTATTTAAAAGTGTGGCACTTCCCCCCTCACTGTCTCTGTCTCCTGCCACCATGTAAGATGTGCCTTGCTTCCCCTTCACCTTCCAGCATGATTATAAGTTTCCTGAGGCCTCACCAGCCATGTGGAGCTGTGAGCCAATTAAACCTCTTTTCTTTATACATTACCCAGTCTCAGATAATTCTTTATAGCAGTATGAAACAGACTGATACAGAAAATTGCTACTGGGAGAAGTGGGGCATTGCTATAAAGATACCTGAAAATGTGGAAGTGACTTTGGAACTGGGTAATGGGCAGAGGTTGAAACAGTTTGGAGGGGTCAGAAGAAGGTAGGCAGATGAGGGAAAGTCTGGAACTTCCTAGAGACTTGTTGAATGATTGTGAGCTAAATGCTGATAGTGATATTGACAGTGAAGTTCAAGCTGAGGTGGTTTCAGATGGAGACGAGAAACTTATTGGGAACTGGACTAATGGTCACTCTTGCTATGCTTTAGCAAAGAGGCTGGTGGCATTTTGCCCCTACCCTAGAGATCTGTGAAACTTTGAACTTGAGAGAGATGATTTAGGATATCTGGTGGAAGAAATTTCTAAGTAACAATGCATTCAAGAGGTAACCTGGCTTTTTCTGAAAGTATATAGTCATGTGCATTTACAAAGAGATAATCTGAAATTGGAACTTATGTTTAAAAGGGAAGCGGGGTATAAAAGTTTGGAAAATTTGCAGCCTGACCATGTGGTAGGAAAGAAAAACCCATTTTCTGGGGAGAAATTCAAGCTGACAGCAGACATTTGCCTAAGTAATGAGGAGTCAAATGTTAGTAGTCAAGATAATGGGGAAAATGTCTCCAGGGCATTTCAGATATCTTCACTGCAGCCTCTTCCATCACAGGCCCAGAGACCTAGGAGGAAAAATGGTTTTGTGGGCCAGGCCTAGGGCCCTGCTGCTCTGTGCAGCCTTGGGACATGGCACCCTGAATCTCAGCTAATCTGGCCTTAGCCCTGGCTAAAAGGAGCAAAAGTAAAGCTTGAGCAGCAATCCCCAAGCTTTGGGGCCCGTGTTGTGTTGGGCCCGCAGTTACACATAAGCCAAGAGTTGAGGTTTGGGAACCTCCACCCAGATTTCAGATGATATATGGAAATGCCTGGATGTCCAGGCAGAAGTCTGCTGCAGGGGCAAAGCCCTCATGGAGAGCCTCTACTAGGGCAATGAAGAGGGGAAATGTGGGGTTGGGTCCCCCACACAGAGTCCCCACTGGGGTGCTGTTGAGTGGAGCTGTGAGAAGAGGGTAACTGTCCTCTAGATGCCAGAATGGTAGATCCACTGACAGTTGTGCCATGCACTGGGAAAAACTGCAGACACTCAATGCCAACCTGTGAAAGCAGCCACGGGGGCTGTACCCTGCAGAGCCATAGGGGTGAAACTGCCCAAGGCCTTGGGAGCCCATCCCTTGGATCAGTGTGACCTGGATGTGAGACATGGAGTCAAAGATTATTTTGGAGCTTTAAGATTTAATGACTGCCCTGATGGCTTTTGGACTTGCATGGGGCCTGTAACCCTTTTGTTTTGATTAATTTTTCCCATTTGGGAAGGGAGCATTTAGCCAATGCCTGTACCCCCTTTTTATAACACTTTGGAAGTAACTAACTTGCTTTTGATTTTACAGGCTCATAGGTGGAAGGGACTTCCCTTGTTTTAATGAGACTTTGGACTTGGACTTTTGGGTTAATGCTGGAATTAGTTAAGATTTTGGGCAACTACTGGAAAGACAAGATTGATTTTGAAATGGGAGAAAGACATGAGATTTGGGAGGAGCTGGGCAGAATGATATGGTTTGGCTCTGTGTCCCCACCCAAATCCGATCTTGAATTGTAATTCCTGCATGTTGAGGGAGGGATCTGGTGGGAGGCATTTGGATTATGGGGGCAGTTTCCCCTATGCTGTTCTTGTGATAGTGAGTTCTCACGAGCAGCTGATGGTTTAAAAGTGTGGCACTTCCCCCTTCACTCTCTCTTTCTCTCCTGCTGCTATGTAAGACATGCCTTACTTCCCCCTTACCCTTCTGCTGTGACTGTGAGTTTCCTGAGGTCTCCCCAGCCTTGAGGAACTATGAGTCAATTAAACCTCTTTTGTTTATATATTACTCAGTCTCAGGTAATTATTTATAGCAGTGTGAAAATGGATTAATACACTTTCCTTTTAGGTACTCTCCATAGACAAAGGTCTTTGCAATATTATAAGCAAATTATAAATGCATATTATGAATATGCCACAGAAACAACAGTATTTCAAACTGTAAGGCTGGAGGCATTTAAATAAAATGGAGTTTCTACTGCTTCTCTCCTGAACATCAGTGGAACACTATCTTAGTGACTCTCCCCACCTATTGTTGCTTAAGCATGTTCTCTCCACCAGGTATTTCTGAGAGTCCTGCAAAGAGTTTGGTCCTATTATTTCTAGATTCTCTTTTAGCCATTACAACATTTGTAGAAACAAAACCTTAGTTAGAAGACTGTCACGCAAAAGAAGTGAAGGAGGTGGTATTGATAGGATTCTCAACCCCACCAGCCAAACACCTACTTCCTTCTCATTCCTCTCTCATGTATGTTGAACCTCTAGCTCATCATAAGGCCAGGCTTGAAGAACAATGATCTTGTCCAATCCCATGATTTTATATAAGAGAAAATGAGACCCAGAGAAGGGGAATATGACCAAGGTCAGACTAATGTAAGTCTCTCTTGAAACAAGAAAGTATTATTAACTAGGTAGCATTAGAGCTAAACCTCAAAACCAAGTCTCCAACTTCTAGTTTATTCTCCTTCTTGGCCATCTTAGCTTAGCTGTTCATTGTAAAGCAGTGATTAAGAGCACAGGCACAGGAACCAGATCTCTTGGAGTTACAGTTGTGACTCTACCATTTTTCAGTGATGTGATCTGTGTGAGTTACTCAACCTGTCAATGCCTCAATGGTATAAAAAGAAGATAATAACGATATCCACTTCATAGAAGTTTCATAAATACTAAATAAGATAATCTATGTGAAGCACTTAAAACAGATCCTTGTCTTCCCAGCACTTTGGGAGGCCGAGACGGGCGGATCACGAGGTCAGCAGATCGAGACCATCCTGGCTAACACAGTGAAACCCCGTCTCTACTAAAAATACAAAAACTAGCCGGGCGAGGTGGCGGGCGCCTGTAGTCCCAGCTACTCGGGAGGCTGAGGCAGGAGAATGGCGTAAACCCGGGAGGCGGAGCTTGCAGTGAGCTGAGATCCGGCCACTGCACTCCAGTCCGGGCGACAGAGCGAGACTCCGCCTCAAAAAAAAAAAAAAAAAAAAACAGATCCTTGTCTTTAGTACAGTTTCAACAAATATTGGTTATTGTTATTATTACCTGAAGAAAGATGACCTAAGACATTAGTTTATTATAAATCCTAGTTATTTCAAGAAACTTAATCATATGAATCTTAATTTGATCATATGCTAGAGGCAAACACAGTCAGAATCCATTTTGCCAAATATCAAGAGAACATTACTGTTCAATGCAGAAGATTTCTGCTATTCCTCAAATTTGCCACCAGATGACAGCAGTTGATAATAGGAAAGACAGTTCAGGTATGACCTGACTAATGCTTCCTCCTTTGAAATAAAAGCATCCTTTACAAACTTTGTAAAGCACTATAAAAGAGTCGATTTCCTTTCCTTACTATTTTTTTCTTACTCCCACAAGGGTCGTGGCTGACATCCCTATAATAAAAGACACATTAAAAAAAGAAATGTGTAACAATTTAACAAGGTTTTACATGAGTCTTCAGAAATGAAGACCCAAAGACCCAGGAAAAATTGTGGATGTTTATGTTAAGTCTGATGAAAGAACTGGATGGTTGTGGAGAAATATGATTGGACAAAAAGGAGTATGATGTAATGGTAATAAATAGGGGGAGCTCAACAAGGCCTGTTTGTTCATATTCTTTTCTGTGTCTCTGTAGGACATTCATTCCCTGCAGATACAGGGCAAGACACCTGTCACATAAGGACCAACTAATAAACAGATCTTTAATTCTATCAAACAGCACCCAAGAACCAGTGCTCTCTCTCTGAAGTCCCCAGGTCTGAGAATGATCCAGGGATTGCATCACCACTGTGTCACATAATTCATGTTGTAATGCATGTGTTGGCATATGTTGTCTTTTCTACTATCTTATAAATGATTTTTATGTTATTGTATGTTCAAATGATAGCATTTTAGATACATTTTGGTTAAATAAGAGATATTGTTCAAATTAATTTCACCTGTCTCTTCTCACTTTTTTAAAAATTTGAAATAATGTATATGTCTCTCATTATATCTCTATTACACAGTGCTGGTCTAAAGGAACTACATTCAGAGAGTCACCTTATCAGGAAAGAGCCTGAAACAGAGGATTTGGTCCCTCACATACACTCCTTGGTGCTATGCCTTTGTGCTTTGAATATGTTAAGTTGCTTGAGCTTGAACTAGAACAAGACACAAAAATTGACTCAAGATTTCTTATCTCAGTGGTGAAATCCATGTGTAGCAGATGAAAGATAACTGGCTAGGGAATAAGATAGCAGGAAGCTCATCCTGTCATAAACCAGCCTTAGCCTTGACCAAGTTGTTTAATTTCCTCATACGTGCTTCCTCACCCAGGGTGAGCTAAGATACTTCCTAAGATGTATTGATATTGTAAGTTTCATGATTAAACCAAGCTATCAGGGTCCATTCTCCTCCAGGTTATTGAAAAGTCAATCCATGCTCACAGATTCGGCAAGATAACATCAAGACTTTGCCCTTTGTGACAAGGAGGAAGAGGGTGGACAGACTGTGGGAGGACCAGCACAGGGCCTTCACTCCCTGGGAAAGAAAGGTCTGCACACTAATTCATCACCTATAGCCCATCCAGTTGGTTGTTCACACACCCGCCTCCCCACTCAAATCCCATTATCCGACCAAGCACAGATATGGACCTGGCCCCCAGCCAACACCCACTGAAAAGATGACACTAATCTTAAGAGCACTCATTCATCCACTCAGCAAATCATGTGCATACACTGTTCGCAAGGCACAAGATAGATGCTGGGGAGAGCATTGGAGCAAGATTGAAAAATTGCCTACCTTCAGGGAGCCTAAATTCCAGCAGGAAAAGAGACATTTAAGAAAGGGCTGGACAGATAATTATTTAGTGTAGTACAAAGTAGGAAGAAGGAACAGTGAGTGTGAAGCTTAGAATAGGGTCACCCATGCTGTCTGGATAGTGCTTCTAACATGCATGGTAAGCCAATGTAGTTGAGTAGTGAAGAAATTGGGTTCCACGTGCAGATGGTTGGGTCCAAAGTTCAAATGTGCAGCTCACTAGTGATGAGATTTTGGCCATACTGTTTTAGGCACTCTACTCTTTATACTTCTCACCTGAAATATAGGGATGATACAATAGTATCTACCTCCAAGGTAGTTGGAGGAAGTTAGTGGGTCAGTACAGAACACCAATGGGTCAGTTAGAAGATGCCTGGCAAGTAGTAACACTACTTCCCAAAGGTTTGTTAAGTATCACTGGATATTCCAATGGAGTTTGGAGATTCTCAGATATCCATTTGTAGTTGAGCCCATTTTAGAGACTTTCTTTGGTCACAGCTAATAGAAGATTCTACTGGGGACCTGAGCCAGTCTCCCAAGTACAGGGTCCTCCCCTTACAAATGTTAGCCTCCCTCCAGATAGTCCCAAGTGTCAGCATAGAAACAATTCCTTCCATAAGTTTCCAGACCCGGGGCGGAGCAAGATGGCCGAATAGGAACAGCTCCAGTCTCCAACTCCCAGCGCGAGTGACACAGAAGACCGGTGATTTCTGCATTTTCAACTGAGGTACTGGGGTCATCTCTCTAGGGAGTGCCGGACAATCGGTGCTGGTCAGCTGCTGCAGCCTGACCAGCGTGAGCTGAAGCAGGGCGAGGCATCGCCTCACCTGGAAGTGCAAGGGGGAAGGAAATCCGTTTTCCTAGCCAGGGGAACTGAGACACATAACACCTGGAAAATCGGGTAACTCCCACCCCAATACTGCGCTTTAAGGATACAGGCACACCAGGAGAATATATCCCACACCTGGCTGGGAGGGTCCCACGCCCACGGAGCCTCCCTCACTGCTAACTCAGCAGTCTGCAGCGATCTATCCGATCTATCCGCAAGGTAGCAGCGAGGCTGGGGGAGGGGCGCCCGCCATTGCTGAGGCTTAAGTAGGTAAACAAAGCCGCTGGGAAGCTCGAACTGGGTGGAGCTCACAGCAGCTCAAGGAAACCTGCCTGTCTCTGTAGACTCCACCTCTGGGGACAGCCCACAGCTGAGGTCCAATAGGGAAAGCAGCGGGGGCCGGTGCAGAGGCGAACGACTCTGTCTGACAGCTTTGGGGAGAGCCGTGGATCTCCCAACGCGGAGGTTGAGATCCGAGAACGGACAGACTGCCTGCTCAGGTGGGTCCCTGACCCCTGAGTAGCCTAGCTGGGAGACATCCCCCACTAGGGGCAGTCTGACACCCCACACCTCACAGGGTGGAGTCATCCCTGAGAGGAAACTTCCAAAGAAGAATCAGACAGGTACACTCGCTGTTCAGCAATATTCTATCTTCGGCAACCTCTGCTGCTGATACCCAGGCAAACAGGGTCTGGAGTGGACCTCAAGCAATCTCCAGCAGACCAACAGACAGTCCTTCTGACTGTCAGACGGAAAACTATCAAACAGGAAGGACACCTACACCAAAACCCCATCAGTACGTCACCGTCATCAAAGACCAGAGACAGATAAAACCACAAAGATGGGGAAGAAGCAGGGCAGAAAAGCTGGAAATTCAAAAAATAAGAGCGCATCTCCCCCTGCAAAGGAGCGCAGCCCATCGCCAGCAACGGATCAAAGCTGGTCAGAGAATGACTTTGACGAGATGAGAGAAGAAGGCTTCAGCCATCAAACTTCTCAGAGCTAAAGGAGGAATTACGTACCCAGCGCAAAGAAACTAAAAATCTTGAAAAAAGAGTGGAAGAATTGACAGCCAGACTAATTAATGCAGAGAAGATCATAAACGAAATGACAGAGATGAAAACCATGACACGAGAAATACGTGACAAATGCACAAGCTTCAGTAACCGACTCGATCAACTGGAAGAAAGAGTGTCAGCGATTGAGGATCAAATGAATGAAATGAAGCGAGAAGAGAAACCAAAAGAAAAAAGAAGAAAAAGAAATGAACAAAGCCTGCAAGAAGTATGGGATTATGTAAAAAGACCAAATCTACGTCTGATTGGGGTGCCTGAAAGTGAGGGGGAAAATGGAACCAAGTTGGAAAACACTCTTCAGGATATCATCCAGGAGAACTTCCCCAACCTAGTAGGGCAGGCCAACATTCAAATTCAGGAAATACAGAGAACGCCACAAAGATACTCCTCCAGAAGAGCAACTCCAAGACACATAATTGCCAGATTCACCAAAGTTGAAATGAAGGAAAAAATCTTAAGGGCAGCCAGAGAGAAAGGTCGGGTTACCCACAAAGGGAAGCCCATCAGACTAACAGCAGATCTCTCGGCAGAAACTCTACAAGCCAGAAGAGAGTGGGGGCCAATATTCAACGTTCTTAAAGAAAAGAATTTTCAACCCAGAATTTCATATCCAGCCAAACTAAGTTTCATCAGTGAAGGAGAAATAAAATCCTTTACAGATAAGCAAATGCTTAGAGATTTTGTCACCACCAGGCCTGCCTTACAAGAGACCCTGAAGGAAGCCCTAAACATGGAAAGGAACAACCGGTACCAGCCATTGCAAAAACATGCCAAAATGTAAAGACCATCGAGGCTAGGAAGAAACTGCATCAACTAATGAGCAAAATAACCAGTTAATATCATAATGACACGATCAAGTTCACATATAACAATATTAACCTTAAATGTTAATGGACTAAATGCTCCAATTAAAAGACACAGACTGGCAAACTGGATCAAGAGTCAAGACCCATCAGTCTGCTGTATTCAGGAGACCCATCTCACATGCAGAGACATACATAGGCTCAAAATGAAGGGATGGAGGAAGATCTACCAAGCAAATGGAGAACAAAAAAAGCAGGGGTTGCAATCCTAGTCTCTGATAAAACAGACTTTAAACCCTCAAAGATCAAAAGAGACAAAGAAGGCCATTACATAATGGTAAAGGGATCAATTCAACAGGAAGAGCTAACTCTCCTAAATATATATGCACCCAATACAGGAGCACCCAGATTCATAAAGCAAGTCCTTAGAGACCTACAAAGAGACTTAGACTCCCATACAATAATAATGGGAGATTTCAACACTCCACTGTCAACATTAGACAGATCAACGAGACAGAAAGTTAACAAGGATATCCAGGAATTGAACTCAGCTCTGCACCAAGCGGACCTAATAGACATCTATAGAACTCTCCACCCCAAATCAACAGAATATACATTCTTCTCAGCACCACATCGCACTTATTCCAAAATTGACCACATAATTGGAAGTAAAGCACTCCTCAGCAAATGTACAAGAACAGAAATTATAACAAACTGTCTCTCAGACCACAGTGCAATCAAACTAGAACTCAGGACTAAGAAACTCAATCAAAACCGCTCAACTACATGGAAACTGAACAACCTGCTCCTGAATGACTACTGGGTACATCACGAAATGAAAGCAGAAATAAAGATGTTCTTTGAAACCAATGAGAACAAAGATACAACATACCAGAATCTCTGGGACACATTTAAAGCAGTGTGTAGAGGGAAATTTATAGCACTAAATGCCCACAAGAGAAAGCAGGAAAGATCTAAAATTGACACTTTAACATCACAATTAAAAGAACTAGAGAGGCAAGAGCAAACACATTCAAAAGCTAGCAGAAGGCAAGAAATAACTAAGATCAGTGCAGAACTGAAGGAGATAGAGTCACAAAAAACCCTCCAAAAAATCAATGAATCCAGGAGTTGGTTTTTTGAAAAGATCAACAAAATTGACAGACCGCTAGCAAGACTAATAAAGAAGAAAAGAGAGAGGAATCAAATAGACGCAATAAAAAATGATAAAGGGGATATCACCACCGACCCCACAGAAATACAAACAACCATCAGAGAATACTATAAATGCCTCTACGCAAATAAACTAGAAAATCTAGAAGAAATGGATAATTTCCTGGACACTTACACTCTCCCAAGACTGAACCAGGAAGAAGTTGAATCCCTGAATAGACCAATAACAGGCTCTGAAATTGAGGCAACAATTAATAGCCTACCAACCAAAAAAAGTCCAGGACCAGATGGATTCACAGCTGAATTCTACCAGAGGTACAAGGAGGAGCTGGTACCATTCCTTCTGAAACTATTCCAATCAATAGAAAAAGAGGGAATCTTCCCTAACTCATTTTATGAGGCCAACATCATCCTGATACCAAAGCCTGGCAGAGACACAACAAAAAAAGAGAATTTTAGACCAATATCCCTGATGAACATCGATGCAAAAATTCTCAATAAAATACTGGCAAACCGGATTCAGCAGCACATCAAAAAGCTTATCCACCATGATCAAGTGGGCTTCATCCCTGGGATGCAAGGCTGGTTCAACATTTGCAAATCAATAAACGTAATCCAGCATATAAACAGAACCAAAGACAAGAACCACATGATTATCTCAATAGATGCAGAAAAGGCTTTTGACAAAATTCAACAGCCCTTTATGCTAAAAACGCTCAATAAATTCGGTATTGATGGAACGTACCTCAAAATAATAAGAGCTATTTATGACAAACCCACAGCTAATATCATACTGAATGGGCAAAAACTGGAAAAATTCCCTTTGAAAACTGGCACAAGACAGGGATGCCCTCTCTCACCACTCCTATTCAACATAGTGTTGGAAGTTCTGGCTAGGGCAATCAGGCAAGAGAAAGAAATCAAGGGTATCCAGTTAGGAAAAGAAGAAGTCAAATTGTCCCTGTTTGCAGATGACATGATGGTATATTTAGAAAACCCCATCGTCTCAGCCCAAAATCTCCTTAAGCTGATAAGCAACTTCAGCAAAGTCTCAGGATACAAAATTAATGTGCAAAAATCACAAGCATTCTTATACACCAGTAACAGACAAGCAGAGAGCCAAATCAGGAATGAACTTCCATTCACAATTGCTTCAAAGAGAATAAAATACCTAGGAATCCAGCTTACAAGGGATGTAAAGGACCTCTTCAAGGAGAACTACAAACCACTGCTCAGTGAAATCAAAGAGGACACAAACAAATGGAAGAACATACCATGCTCATGGATAGGAAGAATCAATATCGTGAAAATGGCCATACTGCCCAAGGTGATTTATAGATTCAATGCCATCCCCATCAAGCTACCAATGACTTTCTTCACAGAATTGGAAAAAACTGCTTTAAAGTTCATATGGAACCAAAAAAGAGCCCGCATTGCCAAGACAATCCTAAGTCAAAAGGACAAAGCTGGAGGCGTCACGCTACCTGACTTCAAACTATACTACAAGGCTACAGTAACCAAAACAGCATGGTACTGGTACCACAACAGAGAAATAGACCAATGGAACAGAACAGAGTCCTCAGAAATAATACCACACATCTACAGCCAGCTGATCTTTGACAAACCTGAGAGAAACAAGAAATGGGGAAAGGATTCCCTATTTAATAAATGGTGCTGGGAAAATTGGCTAGCCATAAGTAGAAAGCTGAAACTGGATCCTTTCCTTACCCCTTATACGAAAATTAATTCAAGATGGATTAGAGACTTAAATGTTAGACCTAATACCATAAAAACCCTAGAAGAAAATCTAGGTAGTACCATTCAGGACATAGGCATGGGCAAGGACTTCATGTCTAAAACACCAAAAGCAACGGCAGCAAAAGCAAAAATTGACAAATGGGATCTAATTAAACTAAAGAGCTTTTGCACAGCAAAAGAAACTACCATTAGAGTGAACAGGCAACCTACAGATGGGAGAAAATTTTTGCAACCTACTCATCTGACAAAGGGCTAATATCCAGAATCTACAAAGAACTCAAACAAATATACAAGAAAAAAACAAACAACCCCATCAAAAAGTGGGGAAAGGATATGAACAGACATTTCTCAAAAGAAGACATCCATACAGCCAACAGACACATGAAAAAATGCTCGTCATCACTGGCCATCAGAGAAATGCAAATCAAAACCACAATGAGATACCATCTCACACCAGTTAGAATGGCAATCATTAAGAAGTCAGGAAACAATAGATGTTGGAGAGGATGTGGAGAAATAGGAACACTTTTACACTGTTGGTGGGATTGTAAACTAGTTCAACCATTATGGAAAACAGTATGGCGACTCCTCAAGGATCTAGAACTAGATGTACCATATGACCCAGCCATCCCACTACTGGGTATATACCCAAAGGATTATAAATTACTCTACCACAAAGACACATGCACACGTATGTTTATTGCAGCACTATTCACAATAGCAAAGACTTGGAATCAACCCAAATGTCCATCAGTGACAGACTGGATTAAGAAAATGTGGCACATATACACCATGGAATACTATGCAGCCATCAAAAAGGATGAGTTTGCGTCCTTTGTAGGGACATGGATGCAGCTGGAAACCATCATTCTTAGCAAACTATCACAAGAAGAGAAACCAAACACCGCATGTTCTCACTCATAGGTGGGAACTGAACAATGAGATCACTTGGACTCGGGAAGGGGAACATCACACACTGGGGCCTATCAGGGGGAGGGGGGAGGAGGGAGGGATTGCATTGGGGAGTTATACATGATATAAACGTTATGCACATGTACCCTAGAACTTAAAGTATAATAAAAAATAAATAAATAAATAAAATAAAATAAAAAGTTTCCAGACCCAGAAAAATCGCTGATATTTCACAGAAGAGAAATAACCAAGAGCTAATAAACAAGAAACATTGCCCAACTAACCAGCCTCCAAAGAAATGCAAATTAAACAGCTAAACACAATTCGCTGTGCATGGATTAACGAGATTTTTGCCTTTATTGACGTCAATGTTGTTTTTGTCTAATTTCAATTGGCTTTTATAATTCTATTTTTATTTTTTATATTTTAGAGACAAAGTCTTGCTCTGTCATCCAAGCTGGAGTGCAGTGGTGTGATCAAAACTCACCCCTGGGCTCAAGGGATCCTTCCACCTCAGCCCCCTGAGTAGCTAGATGACAGGTGCACACAACCACACCCAGCTAAATTTTTTATTTTTTTGTAGAAATGGGGGTCTCTCTATGTTGCCCAAGCTGGTCTTGAACTCCTGACCTCAAGCAAACCTCTCAGCTCAGCTTCCCAAAGCACTGGGATTATAGGCATAAGCCACTGTGCCCAGCCTCGTTTAGACTGATTTTAATAATAACAATGCCAGGAAGGGCTCAATGAAACAAATAGTTATCATTCTTTTCATTCAATAATTAAATAATACATATACTAGAAACTGTACTGTCTTTCTCAGCTAGTAGGAGTATAAATTAGAACCCAGGTGTTCAGAAAGCAATGTGACATATGTAACACATCTCCCAAAAATGTTCATACCCTATACACTTCACTTTTAGGGATCTTGTTTGTTTGTTTGTTTGTTTGTTTGTTGTTTTGAGATGGAAATCTCACTCTGTCACCCAGGCTAGAGTGCAGTGGCACGATCTTGGCTCACTGCAACCTCTGCCTCCTGGGTTCAAGCAGTTCTCCTGCCTCAGCCTCCCGAGTAGCTGGGACTACAGGCACATGCCACCACACCCGGCTAATTTTTGTATTTTTAGTAGAGACAGGGTTTCACCATATTGGCCAGACTAGGGTCCTAAGAAAATAATCCAAAGTGGAAACAAAGATTTATGCACAGAGATGTTTATTATAGTATCATAGTGGAATACTAGAAATAGTCTAATTACTCAATAATGTGAAAATGTTAAACAAGTTATGGTGCAGACACACACAGGTATTTTAGGTATCCATTAAAGATTTTTCAAAGTTTTTAACCATATATGGAAATATATATCCCATAATTTAAAATTTTTAAAATGTCAGGCATAAAATTGCATATCCAGACTATCTCAACTACTTAAGACAATTAGACATAAAAAGAGGGAAATACACCAGAAAATTAACAGCATTTATCTTGAGGTGATAAGTTATAGGGGGATTTTACTATTACATGAATATTTTTCTACAGGTTCCACTTTTTCAAAATGTGCATAGAAGTGTTGCTTACTTTCATGTTACTCTGAGCCGATGGCAATAAGCATGGGCATGTGACTGGAGATGTCCAGCACTGCAACTGGAGCTGAATTTGAAAGAGTGGCTTCAGATCCTGGGGACTCTAGTCAAGGCTACAAGCCCAGGATTTAGGAATAGCAAAGACTGTCAGGCGGGCGCGGTGGCTCACACTGTAATCCCAGCACTTTGGGAGGCCAAGGCGGGCGGATCACGAGGTCAGGAGATCGAGACCATCCTGGCTAACACAGTGAAACCCTGTCTCTACTAAAAAATGGAAAAAAATTAGCCGGGCGTGGTAGCGGGCACCTGTGATCCCAGTTACTCCGGAGGCTGAGGCAGGAGAATGGCATGAACCCGGGAGGCAGAGCTTGCAGTGAGCCGAGATCACGCCACTGCACTCCAGCCTGGGCAACAGAGTGAGACTTCATCTCAAAAAGAAAAAAAAAAAAAAGAATAGCAAAGACTGTTCTCTGAACACACAATGAAGGAGGAAGATTTCTCTCCTTTGCTCTTTTGACACTCCATTCTGCACCCTTTTGTCATTCTACCCTTCCCCCAATGCTTCCTCTCCTCAATTTCTAAGTGCCCTTAGAGTCACAAGAAAGACTTAGCAAGTAACCCGCACCACCATGTGCACAGATTCACATCACTCTACTCTTTTCTTTCTTTCTTTCTTTCTTTTTCTTTCTCTCTCTCTCTCTCTCCCTCCCTCTCTCTCTCTCTCTCTCCCCCTCTCCCTCTCTCTCTCTCTCTCCCTCTCTCTCTCTCTCTCTCTCTCTCTCTCTGTCTCTCTCTCTCACCTGTTGCCCAGGCTAGAGTGCAGTGACACTATGTCAGCTCACTGCAACCTCTGTTTTTCAGGCTCAAGTGATCCTCCCACCTCAGCCTCCAGAGTAGTTGACACTAGAAGTGCACACCACCATGTCCAGCTAATTTTGGGAGTTATTTTTGTTTTTTTGTTTTTTCTTTGTAGAGACGAGGTCTCACTGTGTTGCCCAGGCTACACTTTCATATTTATAAAAAGACAGTTTCAGGAAATAGCAAGCCTGTCTGTAGGCAAAGAAATGTACCTTATACAATGTCCTTTCTAGTGCTGTAGGACTGCCTGGTGAGAAAAATATGACAATCTGACTAGGTTTTGAAGATACTGTGGACCTAGCCCTGCCTAAGTGAAAATACAGCCTGGACTTCGGCAGCTGAAGTTTTAAACCTTCTATTTCAGAACAGAGAACTCAGAAACAAAGCTGCACACCTACAGTCATCTGATCTTCAACAAAGTTGACAAAAATAAAAATGGGAGACGGACTTCCTATTCAATAAATGGTGGTGGTATAGCTGGCTAGGCATATGTAGAATAATGATACCGAACCCCTATCTTTTACCATATACAAAAATTAACTCAAGATGGATTAAAGATTTAAATTTAAGACCTTGAACTATGAGAATCCTAGAAGAAAACCTAGTAAATACCATTCTAAACCTTGGGAAATAACTTATGACTAAGTCCTCAAAAGTGTTGAAACAAAAACAAGGATTAACAAGTGGGATCTAATCAAACTGAAGGATTTCTGCATAGTAAAAGAAAACTATCAACAGAGGAAAGAGACAACTTAGAACAGGAGAAAGTATTGTAAACTATGCATCTGACAAAGTTCCAATATCCAGATTCTGTAAGAAACTTAATAAGCAAAAAGCAAATAACTCCATTAAGAAGTGGGCAAAACGGGAGGTGGAGCTTGCAGTGAGCTGAGATCCGGCCACTGCACTCCAGCCTGGGCGACAGAGTGAGACTCCGTCTCAAAAAAAAAAAAAAAAAAGAAAGAAGTGGGCAAAAGACATGAGCAGACATTTCTCAAAATAAAACATACAAATGGCCAATAAACACATGAAAAAAAATTTCAGCATCTCTAGTCATCAGAGAAATGCAAATCAAAACCACAATGAGATGCCATCTTACAACAGTCAGAATAGCTATTACTAATATTAAAAAGTCAAAAAACAACAGATGCTAGCAAGGCTTCAGAGAAAAGGGAATGCTTATACATTTTTGGTGGGAATGTAAATTAGTTCAGCCACTGTGGAAAGCATTTAGGACATTTTTCAAATAACTTAAAATAGAACTTCCTTTCAACCCAGCAATCCCATTACTAGGTATATACCCAAAGGAAAATAAATCATTCTACCAAAAAGGCACAGGTACTCATATGTTTACTGCAGCACTATGCACAATAGCAAAGACATGGAATCAACCTAGGTGCCCATCAACAATGGATTGAATAAAGAAAATGTGGTACATATACACTATGGAATACTGCGCAGCCATGAAAAAGAACAAAATTATGTCATTTGCAGCAACATGGATGCAGCTGGAGGCCATCATCCTAAGTGAATTAACACAGGAATAAAAAATCAAATACTGCATTTTCTCACTTATAAATGGGAGCTAAACATTGAACACACATGGATATAAAGATGGGAACAATAGACACTGAAGACTACTAGAGGGAGGACGAAGGAAGCACAGAAAGGGCTGAAAAACTAACTATTGGGTCCTATGCTTGGTACTTGGGTGAAAAGATCAATCACACTCCAAACCTCAGCATCACACGATACAGCCAGGTAACAAACCGGCACATGTATCCCCTGAATCTAAAATAAAAGTTGAAATTATTAAAAACAAAAGCAAAAACCTTCTGTTCCCTTTCCCTGTGGGCACCAAAAAGTTTTCCCTCCTCTACATCATCTTAATCAGTCTCTAGTCTCTAGTCCCAGAGACCCTTGGATGGGTCTTACCTCACCCAAATATGGAGTGAATCTCATTAAAGAAAAACGAACTGCATAAGTTTTCCTCAAACCCCACCTCACTTCAGTCTCTCTGTTACAGCATGTGTTAGTTCATTTTCATGCTGCTTATAAAGACATACCCGAAACTGGGAACAAAAAGAGGTTTAATTGGATTTACAATTCCTCATGGCTGGGGAAGCCTCAGAATCATGGTGGGAGGTGAAAGGCACTTCTTACATGGTGGCAGCAAGAAAAAAATGAGGAAGAAGCAAAAACGTAAATCCCTGATAAACCCATCAGACCTCATGAGACTTATTCAGTATCACAATACCAGCCCCTATGATTCAGTTACATCCCCCTTGGTCCCTCTTACAACACATGGGAATTCTGGGAGATACAATTCAAGCTGAGATTTGGATGGGGACACAGCCAAACCATATCATTTCACCCCTGGCCACTCCAAATCTCACGTCCTCACATTTCAAAACCAATCATGCCTTCCCAACAGTCCCCCAGTCTTAACTCATTTCAGCATTAACACAAAGTCCAAAGTCTCATCTGAGACAAGGCAAGTCCCTTCTGCCTATGAGCCTGTAAAATCAAAAGCAAGCTAGTTACTTCCTAGATACAATGGTGTTGCAGGTATTGGGTAAATACAGCCATTCCAAATGGGAGAAATCGGCCAAAGCAAAGGGGTTACAGGGCCCATGCAAGTCTGATATCCAGTGGGGCAGTCAGACTTTAAAGCTCCAAAATTATCTCCTTTGACTCCAGGTCTCACATCCAAATCACACTGATGCAAAAGGCGGGTTCCCACAGTCTTGGGAAGCTCCGCCCCTGTGACTTTGCAGGGTACAGCCTCCCTCCTTGCTGCTTTCACTGGCTGGTGTTGAGTATCTGTGGCTTTTCCAGGTGCAGGGTGCCAGCTGCTAGTGAATCTACCATTCTGGAGTCTGGAGGATGGTGGCCCTCTTCTCACAGCTTCACTAGGCAGTGCTCCAGTAGGGACTCTGCATGGGGGCTCCAACCCCATGTTTCCCTTCTGCACTGCCCTAGCAGAGGTTCTCCAGGAGGGTCCCATCCCTGCAGCAAACTTTTGCCTGGGCATCCAGGCATTTCCACACATCTTCTGAAATCTAGGCGGAGGTTCCAAACCTCAGTTCTTGACTTCTGCACACCCACAGGCTCAACACCTCATGGAAGCTTCAAGTCTTGGGGCCTCCACCCTCTGAAGTAACAGCCTGAGCTGTACCTTGGCCCCTTTCAACCTAGGCTAGAGCAGCTGGAACACAGGTCACCAAGCCCCTAGGCTGCACACAGCACGGGGACCCTGGGCCCCGCCAATGAAACTACTTTTTCCTCCTGGGTCTCCAAGCCTGTGATGGGAGAGGCTGCCATGAAGGTCTCTGACATGGCCTGGAGAATTTTCCCCATGGTCTTAGGGATTCACATTAGGCTCCTTGCTACTTATGCAAATTTCTGCAGCTGGCTTGAATTTCTCCTAAAAAAAAATGGGTATTTCTTTTCTACTGCATTGTCAAGCTGCAAATTTTCTGAACTTTTATGCTCTGTTTTCCTTTTAAAACGGAATGCTTTAAACAGCACCCACATCACCTCTTAAATGCTTTGCTGCTGAGAAATTTCTTCTACTAGATACTCTAAATCATCTCTCGCAAGTTCAAAGTTCCACAAATCTCTAGGGCAGGGGCAAAATGCTGGCATTCTCTTTGCTAAAACATAACAAGAGCCACCTTTACTCCAGTTCCCAACAAGTTCCTCATCTCCATCTGAGACCACCTCAGCCTGGACCTTATTGTTCATATCACTCTCAGCATTTTTGTCAAAATCATTCAACAAGTCTCTAGGAGATTCCAAACTTTCCCACATTTTCCTGTCTTCTTCTGAGCTCTCCAAACTGTTCCAACCTTTGCCTGTTGCCCAGTTCCAGAGTCACTTCCACATTTTCAGGTATCTTTTTAGCAACACCCCACTCTACTGGTATCAGTTTACTGTATTAGTTCATTTTCATGTTGCTGATAAAGACATACTCAAATCTGGGAACGAAAAGAGGTTTAATTGGACTTACAGTTCCACATGGCTGGGGAGGCCTCAGAATCATGGTAGGAGGCAAAATTCACTTCTTACATGGTGGCAGCAAGAGAAAAATGAGGAAGAAGCAAATGCAGAAACCCCTGATAAACCCATCAGATCTCATGAGACTTATTCACTATCACAAGAATAGAATGGGAAAAACAGGCCCCCATGATTCATTACCTCTCCCTGGGTCCCTCCCACAACACAGGGGAATTCTGGGAGATACAATTCAAGTTGAGATTTGAGTGGGACATAGCCAAACCATATCACAGCATCAGGTCTAAGATCCACTTACCTAATCAAGCAGGTGCACAACAAACTCTTCACTCATCTGCAGCTACATGAGATTAAGAACGCTGGAGTGTGGCTTTCCAAGGGGGTTCCCACAGTCTCAGGAGATAGTTTTTATTATGGAAGAATGTACTATTTCTAATGACCAGGAATGTGCCGTGTAAACCACAGCCTCTGGGGCCTGTTAACCTGGGGCTCAGATACCTGAAATGTATCCAAGGGCATCTGAGGCTTCTTAAAGTGTCGCACGCAAGAAAGAGGATTATTTCCTCCTCAGTTGTGCCAAGATGCTGGTATTCTGCAAACTCTGACATCAGAGACATCTGAAGAACCAAGCTCACAATTATACCCATTTTCAAAAGATCCTTAAAATTTTGAAAAAAAAATTGTATTTTCTGACCATTGTTTCTTTCCATTTGTATTAATTCACCTTAAATAAATTGCTTTTTATGAAAGATAAAAAATTATAAAATATTTGTTACCCTAACAGTGAAGATTTCATTTCAGTTATAATTTCATTCCTTCTTATATTTCCAGTATTTAGCTTTGATACATTTTTCAGGCTGTCTTTCTAATTGCCATGTTGTTTGAGATATCAAATCAAAGTCATTATATTCTTATTCAATATATCTTTCTCATTCCATGCTATTTTACTTATACTTCTAAGACCACGTTTCTATGCCATCTGCTAACTTTTCATCAATTTTTTTTATTTCTTCTAGGGAATGTATTGTCAGATTATTAACTTCAATCAGAAAATCTTTTTGTAGGGAAAATACAACCCTTTTACTTCTCTCATCTTGTCGATTTCTCGTCACTAAGGTATGATCTCTTTTTATTTGCATAGTTTCTGTTAGTAAACTTGAAACTTTATTTCCTTAGAAAATAGGTCATAAGGGCCAAGCACAGTGGCTCACCCCTGCAACCCTAGCACTTTGGGAGGCCAGCACGGGCAGATCACCTGAAGACAGGAGTTTGAGACCAGCCTGGCCAACATGGTGAAACCCTGTCTCTACTAAAAAATATATATATACATATAAATTAGTTGGGCATGATGGCGCATGCCTGTAGTCCCAGCTCCTAGGGAGGCTGAGGCCTGAGAATCATTTGAACCCAGGAAGCAGAGGTTGCAGTGAGCCAAGATCATACCACTGCACTCCAGCTTGGGTGACAGAGCTAGACTCTGTCTCAAAAAAAAAAAAGAAAAGAAAAAGAAAACAAAACAAAAGGAAATAGGTCATCAAATAATCTTAACTATTAAGAATCCATCTATTTTTACTAACATCCAATGATTAGTAAGCTGCAACCCAGCAGTTTAAATTATAGTATTAACCTATTTTGTTAACTCAGCAACATTAGATTATTCTGCCAGTTGATATAAACCACGGATCCTTCTTCCCTTAATAATCTTAATAATACCTCTTAATAAAGAAACTATATACAGTGAACTTCCTCCTGTTGCATTTATTTGTACTTGATTGCCTGAAACCTATTAGACATTCTCTTTTTATACCTCATAGTTGTAATACGGATCTAATTTACCAATGAATTCTACTTAGTTAAATTTGAATTCATTTATTTCTGAAGTGTCTCTTTATTAAAAAGCCCTACTTTTATTATATTTAGCATATGGGAATTTAAGATACATTGTTTTAGCTATTTTACTTTTAAATATATCTTTCTGCCCTTAAATATGATCCATCTCAATTCTCAGTACCCAACATTTTTAACTGACTGCAGTGAATTGATCACATTCCCATCAATTAGCAATTAATTGACTAAAGATGAAGAAGCATGGTTTAGGAAGTTTGTATAGTTTATTTTAAATAGTTTAGATTGTAGAAGAGCCATGATTGTGTCCTATGTATCTGACTCCAAATACCCTAAAAGAGCTTAGAATATTACTGGAAAAGATAAACACTCTCACAAAGAGAGACAGACAGAAATAAATGTTAAAACCCCTTTTTTTAAAACAAGTGGTACACGCAATATGTGTCCTCAACTGGAGTGTATGGTGGGGGGTTATTCAATGAAATCTTCTCAACCTCATCCCTAGTTAAGAGGATGGTTCCAGGAGGAAAGAGTGAGAGATTAGTCAAAGGTCAGCAGAGATAGCCCCATGGATTTGAATGTGATCACAGGACAGGTAGGTAGGCTATGGGGGTGTGGGAGTGCTGTAAGTGAAAGACCCTTCTGGCAAACATCAATCAGAGCTGCAGAAAGGGAGTTCTTTTCACTACCAGCTGTGCCATCTTGCTTTCCATCGTTCAGCTAAGATATACCCTATCACCCTCCCCCATATACCCTACCACTTTCCTAAGTTGCCTCTTCTTCAGAGTCACATCTTCAAAACATCTTTATCAAGTACTGAAAGAAAAAACTATGATAAATAAATATGAAAGCAAAAAAAGCTGAACATACAAGATGGCAGATATGAAACTTAGATAGCTAAACCCTAGTCACAAATTTCTAAACAAAGAAAATGTTCTAAAGACATATAGGTCCCTGCACCTCTTTTCATCTGCAAGGATACCCCTACCTGAAATTATTTCAGGGTGGCCTTGTTAAAAAGGAGATTAGTCCTTTCCAGAATTCAGTTTTTAGTCTTTCAAGGATGCCCCACATTCCCTTCCCCCCAACTAGTCAGTTGCATCCTACCCCCAAAATCAGTGCTCTGAATCAGCCAAATCTGTGATTTCCCTAATCTCTGGCCTCTTTAGGTGAGAAAAGTCCTTTTCCAATCTGGGCCTAAGAAGTCTTGGGGGACTCTGACCCTCTCGGGGCTCTAGGATCATCTTGTATGTGTTCTCCTGGCCTATGATAGTGCTTGGCTCAGCCTTTAGTGAGACTTGGCTTCTTCACCTTGAATTTTCCCAAGCGCAGCATCTAAGCAAAGACTCCATCACTACAGTATAGCATGAGGTGGCAAGTTTCATGTTGGTCTGGCTCAGTCCCAACTTCCCACATTCTTTTGGCCAAATCCCTAATTAAAGCTATTTGCCAAATGTCAGCTGTAGATTCATCCCTTGAAAACAAATGCACACACAGATGAATCTTCGCATGTGATTTTAGGAGGTTACAGGTATTTGGAATCTCATTCATGGATTTTCTAGAGATCCATGGACTCTACATTAAGAACCCCTGTCTCATAACCTCCCATCTTTCCTAGGTTATGGTCTAAGGAAACCATACATACCTAGCTCATGTGTAAGTACAGATGTCTCATAGCTGCAAATCTCATGTCGTCAATCTATCCTCTAAACTCTGCTCTCCTACAATGGACTAATAACAAAAGTTGAAGCCTTTATCATTGCAGTTTTCAAATCATGTAGCCATACAACCGTCAAAAAGAGAGGGACTGTCTACTCTCTGAAGAAATAATTTACAGGAGAAAAGACGTGGAGAAACAATGGGAGCACTTTGAAAGACAGAAAACTAGCTGAACAGAAGCAGAACTGGAGTTATAAAGGAAGAGGCTGGGCAAGAAGGGCAGTCCCACATGTGGAGGCCTTGATGTAAAACTGAAAAAGTCCGAGCTATCCTATAATAATTTTACTTAGGAAAACCTTTGAGGAGAGCAATGGCTTAGAAAGATGGATGTGGTTTTGAGAAGCAAGATGGACAGCAAGGATGAGGGTCTAGAAACAGGAAAGTCCATAGCAGGATGTGGTGACTAAGGTAAAAGCATGAGGGAGTGGGGGTCTGAACAAGGATAGAAAGAACTTCTCCAACCACATGGCAGAACTATAGATAATCAATAGGACTCCACAGCAAATTGAAATTGGTGACAGGACTCAGAGGGAGGTAGAAGGGGAAGAGGAAAAGATAATGAAAAAGCTTTGGGCTTAGTTGATTAGGAAGATACTGCTTAAGGATAAAACAAAACAAATTAATTGGATTTGCAACTAGAATTAGTTCAGTTAGAAATGAAGATAAATTTCCACTGCAGTTGTAGCATCTCTTTTGTTGAATGTGTTTAGATAAAGCATAGATGCTTAGCAAGTTTCTAACACCTAGCAGATTGACTGGATATGCTCTCAGGACAATTTCTGTTTTTCATTCTGTAAGTCCATGAGTCTAACACCATGTAGACATGCTGCCCAAAGCTGCAGATGAAAAGTGAAAAATCAGCCCATCTGGATATTATGGTACATAACTAAGTTATATTTGTCAACTAGTAGGCAAGGCATTCTAATGAGCTGGATTTTTCTTTCTTCAAATGTCTTGTTATTTCATGAATCCACCCCATGTGAAGCAATCTCCTACTTACAGTGACAGCCTGGGCAGGTAGAACTTGTTTTCTATGTATTCCACAATGCGTAAAATTTTGAGCTTCATCAGAACTCATTATTGTAGATGATGCTTAAAAATAATAATACAGGCCAGGTCTGGTGGTTCACACCTGTAATCCCAGCACTTTGGGAGGCTGACGCGGGTGGATGACCTGAGGTCAGGAGTTCGATACCAGCCTGGCCAACATAGTGAAATCCCATCTCTACTAAAAGTACAAAAAATTAGCCAGGCATGGTGGTGGATGCCTATAATCCCAGCTACTCAGGAGGCTGAGACAGGAGAATCGCTTGAACCCAGGAGGCAGAAATTGCAGTGAGCCGAGATCATGCCATTGCACTCCAGCCTGGGCAACAAGAGCAAAACTCCATCTCAAAAAATAAAATGAAATAAAACAATAATAATACATAATATTTACGATTCTGTCCAAAGAGCATTATAAACGGCATCTACTCTAATCCTTATAGTAACTTTATGATGTAAGTGCTATTTTTATTATTGCCATTTTAAAGATGAGGTGCTTGAGGCTTAGAGAATATTGAGTACCAAGGTCATGTAGCTGGTAGGAAACAGAGTAGATCCAGGTGTGTTTAACTCCAAAACTTTTCTATTAGTTTGTGAACAGTTTGAGTGTGTCTAAGCCAGTGGTCCTTGTAAAACTGTATATTCCCTGCTACTTTTTGTAAAAGTAATTCTTCAATAAATGTTTATTAGATGGATAGATAGGATGGTTGATGAATGGATAAATGGATGGATGGGGATGTTTGATGAATTAGGACAACCAGTAGGCAATACATATCTGCTAAGAACCAGGCTCCCAAACAAAAGCATTTGTAGAGCCTTCCTGTTTGTATACCAGATACTCAGCTGAAGTGCCTCTTCTAGCGACAAGCAGAAAGGCAGGAGATGAGTGTGTTTCTCACCTGTGTCAAGGGGTCTGTCAACCACTTCCCTGATGGTTATTAACTCATCAGCTCCAGCAGATGTTGTGTTTATCCCAGATAGGGCCCTGGCTCCCCATCTCTCACTTTCAGGTGTTAACCTCACTACATGTGGTTGCAATGCTTTATACAGCATATCTTACCAAAAAAAATCTAAAAACCACATAGGTTCAGCAGGATCCACATAGACGTATATAAAGCACATAACTATTTTTAAAGGTGACAGACAAAATGTCTACATCCAACCTTTCCAGACAGGGAGGGCATCTTTAAAAGATAATAAATATACATGTACTATACATCTATCATTTATGTTTTGCACAATACTAAGAATTACAACTTAATAAATTTAAGTGGAGATGGACCAAAAAATTTATAGATATAGATATACACACAAAAGTACACATATGGATTACATAACACACATACACATGCACCTTATATATAAGCTGTATATGTGTGTATACATAATTGAAATATAATGCAATAAATAAAATAGAAGCAATTACAACATGCAGACTGATGAGAAATAATAGATCTCAGAGCTGGAGGCATTCTTGCTAAGACTCAATGGTATGAAGGAAAGAAACTATGCCGTCTACATACATTTTTCCTCTGTTGTGGAGAAAATTAACTTAGAGTTCACACCTTTTAGAATGTCTGCCCAGCCCACACCCCTCTTTGAGAACCAGCCCCCCAGCATCCCTGTGTGTTCTACACGATCCTGTGCAACCATTGCTAAATAGATACATGACTCAAGTCAATCAGACTCTCCTGAAAGTGTGGCTTGGAACTGAGAAATGCCTATCAAAGGAGACCTGAGAATGTGTGAACTTGGGAGAGCCAGAAACATAAAGACAAAGATTACAGGAATCTACAGAGAGAGAGGAATGATACAGTTCAGGAAAGAAGGATTTTGAGAGATTAGGAAAGTAATTGCCTTGATACCTGTTAGTTTTTAGTTCTTGTTCCAGTACTTTCCTGAATCCCCGCTTTAATTCCTGCCCTTATATCTTTGAGGCATCTTTATATCCTTATAATTGATTTCTCATTTGTGCTTAAACTAGCTCTATTGACTTTCTATTACAGGCAAAGAAGGGAACTATATAATCTTCAAGATTCTTTAGCAATCTTGAAGGCAATAATATAAAAACCCTTATATATCCCACAGTATAATATATATTTGAGCACAAATCTGACTAATACGATTTTTATCACTGTATTAGTAGTAAATACTTTAGAATGATTTTAAAATACATTAATAGAAGACAAAATAAATTATAGTACATACATACAATTAAATTATAGCCAAACATTTTTAAATGATACGTACATCAGAGAGTTTTCAAAATTAGTTATTTTTTACCTATTATCTTCTTATGCTTGGCATCAGATTCATGGAGCAACTTAACACTGGTCAAATATTTAAAATGCTGACTCCTGCAAAGTTTTTCTACAAAAACTAAATGCATAGCTAAATGCATTATGACTATAATATCCTAGTCATTCAGAACAAAATGAAAACCAATCTGTTCACAGCCATCACATAAGATTCCTCTGTGACTCTCATATGTTAATTATACTTCCTTCAACCCCCTTTTTTAAGAAAAAATAAAAGGAAAAGAAAGAAAAGCTCAATGATCTTCTAATCCAGCCAGGAAATTAAGCACAAATCCTGTTACCTCGATCCTCAGTAAAACATAGACATATATGCACCTGTCTGCACCTCCCTTATTTTTTTATGGAAATCTCTACTTCGATGGGATTACAAAATAAATAAATGTTGGGATTCTCACAGTCTAGACACAGGAATAGCCTAATCTAGCACTAGACAGAGAGGGGTTGTCACTAACCCCTCTAAAGCAAAGATAATGGACAAGGGTAAATGAAAGAGGTGATACCACCAAATGGATAAACCAAAGATAATTTGACAATTTTTGAGACTTCAAAATATCAGAAAGTCAGATGCAAAATAATTTTTAAATTGGCTTTCAGTATCAGTGTTTTTAGTGTGCCATAGTGGAAAAGCCCATAGACTTGGAAGTCAGCAACATCTGTGACCAAACAGGATGCCTACCTGCCCACTGGATGACTTCAGGCCAGTCACTGAAACCTGCCAAACCTTAGTTTTCTTGCCTGTATATTTGGACAATAGTATCCTAAGGAATTATTGTAGAGATTAAATGAAATAAGAGAATGAATAATTTTTTTAAGTCTGACTCTTTGATGTCTACAATACTATTTATGTCATTGACCTTTGGTACGTACCATATGGCAAACCACTTTTTTCCATAGTCATTAGCCTTTACCTTGTAAATATTTTTGTTGATATCTTTTTTTATGACTATTGCCTCTGTAATTACTTAGAAGGTTTAACAAGCTTCATAGATCTGTCAATTTATCTTAGGCATTAAAATAAAAATGTGGGAGCCATCAAAATATTTAACAGTAGGAAACCAGTTAAATGGCCTATTTCTCATCTCTTTCTCAGGATGTTAGGTAATCAATCTGTTTCAAACACACACATACACATACACAAGCTTTAAAAAAGGGGCAAAGTGTTTAGAATATATTGTAAGATGAGAAAAAAATTTACAAAACAGTATTACAATGTGGCCCAATTTTGTAAAACAAAATACGTTTACTAGAACAATACACTTAAAATGATCCCAATTTTGTACGATAACAGAAGGTGTACCTCAAAAGCTTATTTCTAACAACTAGGATTATGGATTAATTATGCTTTCTTTCTTTTGCATATGTGTGTATGTGTGTAAATAGATAGCTACATAGAAAAAAAGATAGACTTCTAAAATACACACAGAATGGCAGTTGGTTAAATTTAGTATAATCTACGGTAAACCTTGAAATTTCTTAATTGTTGGTGCAGTAATATATAAATCAGGAAGACAACTTCATAATTTGTAGCAAGGACTATTCCTTTCCAGTAAAGGAATAGAACACCTGTGTCTGCTATCCATGGCCCTGGTTTCCAGGTTTCCTACCTGAGAAGCCTAATTCATTATAAGCAAATAGTCTGGTAAACTCAAAATATGAATAAATGGACTACACTACCCTGAATGTCAGTTTCTTAAAAGCAGGACTTTATTTGCTTCCCCTGCTCTATCCTGAGTCCAGCACAGTGCCTGGCACATAATAGGTGTTCAAGAAACATTTGTTTAATGAATGTCTATTTCATCTAGGACACGTGGAAGCCTGAAGATATCTCCCTACTTCCTCCCAGAGTAGATATTCATATGAGCAGATAACTAGTGTCCCTCAGACCCAATGTCTCCCTTTCCTCAAAAAGTTTCCTCTGACAGATTCTCACACACACACACACACATGCCTGTTAATATTAACAGTGAATCAGTATTCACTGAGCACTTAATACATGTTGGGCCACATGTACTATTTCATTTACTACCATAAGGCATGTTCTATTGTTATTTTCATGTTGTAGGTACAGAAACTGATATGTAGAAGGTGTAATTTTCCCAAGGGCACACGGCTATTAAGGTGGAACTGGGATGTGATCATGGGAATGTCTGAAGCAAAAAAATTGTCCTTAGCCAATATACTGTATAGGACCATCTATAAGCCTCAGACAAAGATTTTATCTTAAAATGTAACGATAGGAAAAAAATGTACCTCAGGAATTAGCTAGCTTTTTCCTTCTGAAAATGAGACTTATGTAATTGAGCATTTCTCCTTTTTTCTTTGGCTGCCAGGAAGCTCGGAGACAAATGTAAATATGTTGGCCCTTACAGACAATAACTTTGGGTTTTCTTTTCCTAGATCTTGATTTTTGTCTCTGTTTCCACGTCCTCTAAGCCTGATTTATATTTCTACTTCTACTTTACTTAGCTGAATTTTTGCTATAATTACCTTAAATTCTCTGGAGGATTTCAGAATAAAATAATTATTTATTTGGGATAGAGAAATACAACATTATGTGTTGATTTTTTTATATTTCCAATTCACGAAGCTACCACCTCACTATAGCAACCTCTATATTGCCTTTAAAAAACCAATTAGCAATTTGTTCCAGGTTCATATACTGTATCTTCCTTTTAAGTATATTCTGTGGTTGTCTCTAAATGATATTAACTTCGAAATTGCTGAAAAGAAAATAAAGCTGATAACTTAATAGCCCAACCACAATGTGTGGTTTGGTTTCCTTGTTTAATTTTAGACCCTACTTTTCAGTGACATCCGTTCAGATTTGAAACTTCAGTCACTTGCTGACCTTAATTCTTTTAGTATCAGATGAAGTCAGCATTACCAAAGGGAAGTCCACTGTAAAACAAATTTGCATGTGCCTGCTAACATATAGGTGTATAATTCTACATGTATTGTTTGAAAAGAAAATGGAAAGTTTTCTGACCCACTTTAAATCAGTGTTTCAGTAAAAGACTAATGATAAACTCACCTAAGGAAGAGGCTTGGTTTCCATGAGGTTAGTAGTTATTACTCAAAGGAGAAATTGACATGCTCATATTATCTGCTTGATTGTGAATTTTGATGTAGGGATTGGGGAAACACTGTTGATGGCAGTGGTTTTAAGATGACGTGATATGACACATTTTCTTTCTTGCATGGTTTGGTCTCTAGTACAGCTTCTAGTCACTATCTCAGTGCTTTGAGACTAGCAAAGAGGACGTGTTAAAGACAAGCCCCATTTACCCAGGCGATAAAGGCATTACATATTATTTAGAAGTCACCAGACACAGAATGCCTTTTTATCAAACACTTCAAATGAATAATGGCTATTCAATGTTCTTTTGACCATATAGATTGAGTTTGTTTTTCACAGATGTCCGAACAGTTTTGTGATCTGGTTCCATCAGATAAAAACAGCCTGGTGTGCACTAGGTAGAGGAAACATCAAAAACCAATAGTAGAAAAAAGAAAATTAGTCACTCAAAGGAGCTGCACAGATGGTCTTCATCCGGGCAAAATACCTACCAAGAGTTAGAATGACCAATGGTGAGGAAACAGGACCCAAATGTTGAAAAAGGATTCTGCCTACCATCTCTCAGCACTCACCATTAACAATGACTCTACAAAAACATCCTCATTGTTAATCATGCCTTTAATTCATCATGTCATATAAAAAGAGAATTTTCTCCAGCAGGAATTCCAGTACAGGATGAAGCCTGTGCTCACCCGCAAAGTGTTCTCATCCACCAGCTCACTGTCCAGGACGGCCCTCAGGAGCACAGCCATGTGAATACAAACAAGCATTATGCTGGAGAACAACAATGATGCTATCAGGCTGGTACCAAGATTGATACTTCCTAGTTAAGAAACCATGTTAATTACATATGTATTAAGTTCTGGTTTTTGCAAGACAACACCAATAACCTCAGAGATGAACTTCTAGTATATAATAGTACTGATACCTTCAGATTCGGGGTAGACGATCTAGAGCTTGATAAACTGGCTCTAAATCTGAGTCTCAATTAAAGCCTGACTTTGTCAACTCCCCAAGGCCTTCCAGATGGCTCTCCATTGTAAATCTTCTCCTCTCTAAACATCATGTCTTCCTTGTAAATATCTGTTTGACATTGCTTCTTGTGTGCTGGCCCTTTTGCAAAGTATCAGGCCCCACGTTTAAATTCCAAGAGAATTCTCTCCAGTGACTCATTATTCTCTCTATATTTAGTGAAGATCAAGAGAGTAGTCTTGCCTGGTGATGTGCACAGCATTAATCAAAATGGCTCCAATCTTTTTAAACAGCCAATGTCTTTTATTAACTTTAAGCAGAAACAAAGGCATGATGCCTCCTCCTATATTGAGACCTTTGTTACTTTTTATAAAATGGATATAGAATATGAATTTAAAATATATTAATCTCTCAATGATAACCTTACTACCAAAGCAAAAATTAAAATTAATTTATTTATTTTATCTTTTAGCAAGCCTTAATTTTCCACCACATTGAGACAAAAGACTAAAAAATACTCTGTCCAGGACACAAAAGGAAAAATGTTTCTTTCCATCCCTTACATTATTCTCTACTGCAAGTAGAAAGAAATACTGTTTAATGGACTAATAATTTCAAGGAGCCTTGAAAATCATTTCTCTAAATCAAGAAGGGCAGAAAAATTTTACCACTATCATCCCTTCAAATGCATGTTTGGCTCCTGGGTATCTTTCCCCGTCTCCAATTGCATACTTGCCCCCACCCATTGAAGCTCTCAACTCATAACATGCAGTTCCTCATTGCTTGTGGTGATCTGTTTCAAGCCCTCAGAGAAGCAAGACTGATAAACCTGGAAGACAATCACTAACAAAATAATCATCCCTAATTTACTACTCCCATTTGTTCTTTACTATATTCATTCTCCAGAAAATCATAGATGATCAAAAGATTACCTGGTGCAAAACTCATTTTATAAGACAGAAAACTAAGCCTCAAAGAGGTGATGTACCCAAGGGCATGGGTAGTTAGTGGCAGATTCACAATGAAAACAAAGGTGTCCTCTCATTCAGTGTTCTAGGCACTCTAATGCCCAGTCCAGCGTTCACTCCACCTCACCTCAACAGTCTCAGACTGAAACCTGAGCCAGCTGCCTCAGCAGACAAATGCAGAGGAAGAGCCCTCCCCACTGTACACACACTCTTACACTTCCAGCTGTTCCTCCAGGGGCCACAGGTTCCAGCTCAAGCAAATGTCTGGGAAATCAGCCATACTCAAGGCTGGACACACCCAGCTCCAACCACCATGTCAAAATGATCAGTTTTAAACTTTTGCGAAAACATATTTTGTTTCCCATTTTATTTTAAAGTATTTCAAAGCATAGCACACAGGCTGAATTACATAGGCACAGGACGGAAAACAGCTAGAGTCAGCTGATCCCCCTTCAACTTCAATAAAAATAGTTGACAGTAAGCACATTCTCCCCTCTTTCTTCCTTGCCAGAAAGCAACAACAAGGAATCCTCCACTCCAGGGTGATCCAGAATAGGCTATAGCCTCATCACACTACATTCAAAAGGATCAGAATGCAGAGCCAAAGCACTAGACAACTCAGTAGGGTTATTGAGATGCAGGTAGGTTCTAAGAAGAATATAGAAAATTCCGAACTACTCAAATAATATACTCATACTGTCAATTAATCAAAATGTTGAACAGTTATTATTTACTAGTCACTATGCTAAGTGCTACAAAGACCAATAAGACTACTTGTCTTCAGGTAGCTTGCAGTCTAGCAAGAAATGAGCTACAAAGAAAACAAGAAAGTCAATATGTCAATGAATGGCATGCAGTACACAAGAAATATGCATGAACAGCCCTGTATCAGAGAGGAACAAGCAATACAAAAGCAGTCTGTGAAGACCTATGTTGTATAAAGGGCCACATTAGGCACCACAGGAGTCACAAAGATGAAGAACTTACTAGCCTTGAAGGCTGACCGTAAAATCTAAACATGGAAATAAACACATGTCTTACCCATAGCTTTTAAAGTCAAATAAAACACATTACAAAATGAAATAAAAGTTACTAGAGAGGTAGGTGTAAGCTACATGTGATGGATGGAACTATTTATTTCCAGGTATCAGGTAATCAGGCCAGGTAATCAGGCCAGACTTGGAAGATACATTTAAACAGGATTTTGAAGAACAAGTAGCATTTTCATAACCTGAGGATGGGGAAGGGCATTTCAGAAACAATACCTTAACAAAGGGTGGGTAAGCTTTGAAAGAAGGCCTGGATTAAAATCAGGACCCCATCAGCCCAGGTCCTGGAGCATGGTGGGGCGTAAGGCTAAAAAGGAAGTTGTACGAACTCAAATATTAATTCAAATGCTAAGAGGCTTACACTTCATTCTGTGTGCAAGTTAATGGCAGAAGAAAAGGCACAATCAGAGCCATGCTTTGAGAATCATTATGGCAAGGATGTCAAAGATGGTCTGAGGGAAGCAATTGGGAGAAGCAAGCATAGCTCGTCCAAGTGGGTGAGGGTCTGAGTTAGAGGAAGCTTGGAAATAGATGATGTGAGAGATGCTAAAGCTTCTGAGATTGCTGCCTGGTCGTGTGTAGAGGAGGGGCAGTAGGGCTCATTCTGAATCTTGTCTTGAAAAGTAGGTACACAGTGATGCCAAAACCAGGACTAGGGAAGTCACTTGAAGCTGCATCCTACTTCGTCTTCCATCTGTATCTGCTTCACCTATCAAGGATATCTACCATTACCACTAAAATTCAAGTGCTAATGGCCTCCCTCATTCATCAGGCAGGGTTTGTCTGACCAGGAAACAGAAGCCCCTTCAGGCATTTGCAACAGAGGGAGTTTGAGTCAGAGAACTGGTCACCCTGCTAGCTGAGATTGCCATCAGCAAGAGGCTGTTACCATTCCAAGGCTGCAGGGACAAAGGAGTGAGCAATCCTCTGGGAGACTGAGGAAGGAAGTTCCTGGTTTCTCCCCACTTTCCACTTTCCACTTTTACTCATCCATCCTCCAATTCCCCTTTGGCTGAGCCCAGCTGAAACCCAGCTGACAGGAGAGTTTGAGCAAGCAGCCTCCATGGTCAGCCCTCTGAGTTACAGGTAGAGCAGGACAGGGAGGAATGGATCTCAGGACAAACAGGTCCAGGATGCAGCAAACTAATTTTACACTCCAGCCATTGAATTGGAACTACCGGTCAGCCTCCCCCAAGTTAGCATGTAGAATATGGGATACCAGCTGAGTGCCTAAGAGGTATCATTCACCTCAATGGGGGTAGGGACAGAGAAGGGTAACATACAGTCAGCCACATCTATATCCACTGGCCTTTCCTTGTCCTAGCACTCTGTATTCGTGAGAAGGAACTATTCTCAAGGACCTGCGTTCAAGTTCATCTTACTTAGAGTAGAGAGAAAAGAACAGCTAACTCCTTCTCGCTTTCCTTATTATCTCCCATCATGTCTCCTCTCCCTTCTAGTTCTCATCACTCTCTACTCCCCACTGCCCTCCTTTTCTCCATCTTCATCACCTTTGTCCAGTTTCCATCCCCATTTTCAATTCCCTCCTAAAAACACCAAGCTGCTTGGTAGCATGCAGGGTTAGAACATGCCTTTAACAGTAAATCTCATGTCTCTTGAACCTAGTTATTTATTCCTTGAGCGGAGTAGATATTCAACCAAAAAACTGTTGAATTCAATTAAATAGGATATATCTTATTATTAAATTATGGATTCATTTTTGTTTACTTATATCATGGGAACTTGAGTCATTTCTGGAATTGTCTCCACAGCACCTGGCCAAGGAATCTGCGAGGAAAAGAAAGATCAAATGGAAAATCAAGGTGCATGACACCAGAAGACCTACATGTTATGTCAAACTTTTTTTTTCCTCATGAACCATTAAAATAGAGCATAACTCTTCTGGCAGCCGTACATATGTTCATAAACACATATATTGACCCATAGCATAGCACCTCTGCTCAGCTTCTAACAAGTAAGAATGAAGAGAGGACATGGTCTTTAGGACCATGAATTTCTGCCCTTCCCATTTTCCTTCAGAAGAAGAGATTCTTCTATGACCTCATTTAGGATGGAAATTTTAACCAAAATGGTGTCACCCCTGAACCCACTGCGACACGCCACGTAAGTGACCACAGAAGGAGAAAAGCCCTATAAAAAGAGAGGCGATAGCGCTACATTTTGTCCATCTCATAGCAGGCACAAACTCATCCATCCCCAATTGACTAGAAGAAGCAACAATGACTCCTGGGAAGACCTCGTTGGTGGTGAGTCCTGCACTAACGTGCGATGCTCTTGTTGATTTGGACCAGATAGTATTTCCAGACCATTGGCATGAAATGCTGGGTTCTGACTATGGAGATCCAGGAATACTGTATATGTAGGATAGGAAATAAAACTTTGGTAGATATTTAAGTAATTGTGCAGCATTTTCAAGAACTGATATACAGCAGTTTGAAAGATAAGATTAAAACTGAAAGATAGCTATATTGGGGCTAAACCACACAAGAAGTGTCACATGATGCTGTGCAGTAAGAAAGAAAATTTATTGAAAGTCTGTTTTTCTGAGTACAAAGGATTTAATATGATTCTCCCACGGTATTTTTCTTTAAAATGGGTCACTATCCTTGAGATTTTGAAAGCCGTAGCAGCGACCTTTGTTTCCATTATCTCGTACCATATTCTCGGTACATCGAAACTATGTATTCTAACTAGATATAGATGTAACTGTGTTTTAGAATAAATGGGTTTTATATTTTTTAAATATTTAACTTCAAGTGTCTTTTTTGAAATCTGATTTTATTACAGAATCAATACATGTTAAGTGTAGGACAACTGGAAAATATACCTAAGAAAACATGAAGGAGATCGAGCTTTTAGTTGGATGCCTGCCAGTAGCACCAACAGCATTTTTAGCATGAATATTGATACCACATAGATTTTCTATAGCTCTTTCTTCCAATGTGAATGTTTGACTTCACATTGAGTTTTACAGAATGTGGGACTGAGAACAAGGGTGCAGGAGGACATTTCTACCTAGAAAATCAGGGTTATTATTCCTTCCCAGACCTGACAATGATGCATGTGCTGATAGGCTGATGACATGCCATGACTTGATATTTTTACTAAAATTATTGCCAGCCAATGGATAACATGTCTTTCCTAAGTCAAAAGAAGAATGTTGAAACTGTTTTTAAAAAAAAAAAAAAAAATTAAGTCATGGTGTTAACATTATGTTGGTCATCTACCTAGATTTTTCTCTAGCTGATCTGAAAAATGTAGTATAAATTGTCCTGGAACATTGTGTGTTCTCTATGATTACCAATGCATCATCATCACAATCAATTTATTGAAAAGAACCACATAGTAATCCAGTCTCCAACCTCTCTCTCGTTTCCCATCCAATTCTAGTTACTGCTGCTGCTGCTGAGCCTGGAGGCCATAGTGAAGGCAGGAATAGCAATCCCACGAAATCCAGAATGCCCAAATTCTGAGGACAAGAACTTCCCCCGGACTGTGATGGTCAACCTGAACATCCACAACCGGAATACCAATACCAATCTCAAAAGGTCCTCAGATTACTACAACCGATCCACCTCACCTTGGAATCTCCAGTACGTAAAGCTTCCAGATAAAAATACCATATTCTTCATCCCTCTTATACATCAGACTGCCAGTTAAATCTCCCCAAGGGTGATTTTATTCATTTAGAATTACCAGTCAAACCTGGAAGGACCACCGTGAAGAGCAATTCTCAAACTTTCTACAGATATTTCTTTAACAAAGCACAGGACAGCCTCCAATAATCCCCATCCTGTTAGATCTAATTGTCACTGATACGAATAATCAACCCAAATTAATTATAATCATTATTCTAATATTTGTGAGACCCTAAGTCTATTGTTTATTTATTCAAAGAATAGACATTTATCAAAGGGGATTAATGCTTTTATTCTCTTAACCAGAGCTACCATTGAGAAGATTTATTACAAATAATTAGTAATTAGGGTTTTTTACTTTTTTTCTTTTGCTTATTTTTGTTTTTGAATCCCAGTGGAATAAGTATCGCTGGGGTATTTCTACCCCTTTGTGTGTTAGATAGTCTTGATCTACTTCCTAACATACCTGTGCTTCCTGTGTCCTTAGCATACCCAGTATTTAGACCCCATCAAGGATTAAATACACAATGTATTTTGATCATTTGACTTTATGCAAATAAGTCTCTGTTCTGTGGAGCCTACAGATTGGTCTGATTGTAGGATTTCTTTTCTTCTTCCCATTACTAGGAAGAGTCAAAATAAATCAATTCAAAAATCCAAGCAAATTATTCACTGTGCTAAAAGGGAGTAGGAAGAGAAGGTTATAGAGACACTTAACCTTCTGTTTCCAGCCCTTTATCTCAGCTCTGGGCTCTGTCCCATGAATGTGATCTCAGATAAAATTTTGATGTATTCCCTCTTCAAAGACAGATTTCAGCAAATCAGATAAATGGCTATCTTATTCCAGATGGTTCCAAGTCTACTCTTCCTTTGGTCTTCTTCTGTCTGTCAAATATACCCTAAAAAAGTTATCATTTGTGTCAAACTTAAATTTTTTCTGTGGCCTCAGTCTATCTTATTTTATTCATTCTTCAAATAAATTGGGGAAAACCCGATCATTGTCTTCTTTTCTGTAACAATTCATGTGCTTATCCAAATTGTCCCCAAAGTTCTTCTTCAAACTAACATCATTTAAAGAATTTGCAATGCCTATAATTTGTCATCCTGTGAACTTGCCTCTCTTCATGTATTCCTGCTTTATTTCTTTCCCACTTTACCAGGAATTCACTTTCCTCCTGATTTTTCTCCCCTCTGCAGCCGCAATGAGGACCCTGAGAGATATCCCTCTGTGATCTGGGAGGCAAAGTGCCGCCACTTGGGCTGCGTCAACGCTGATGGGAACGTGGACTACCACATGAACTCTGTCCCCATCCAGCAAGAGATCCTGGTCCTGCGCCGGGAGCCTCGGCACTGCCCCAACTCCTTCCGGCTGGAGAAGATACTGGTGTCCGTGGGCTGCACCTGCGTCACCCCCGTTGTCCACCATGTAGCCTAAGAGCTCTGGGGAGCCCACACTCCCCAAAGCAGTTAAGCTTTCTGGAGAGCTGGCTCAGCCCCTCAGGAACCCTCATCCTTCAAAGACACAGCCCCATTTCAGACTAAACTCATTAGAGTTCTTAAGGCAGTCGTCCAAATGAAGCTTCAGAGGTAACTTGGCCAAGAGATGAGATCTGAATTATCTTTCCCTCTTTCCAAGAAGGAATTTGCTTCTTGTTTACTTTTTAAAGGGTTTTAAGTTATTTATTTTTAATAGTACCAATTTGCTTCTTGTTTACTTTTTTAAGGGCTTTAAGTTATTTATATATTTAATATGCCCTGAGATAACTTTGGGGTATAAGATTCCATTTTAATGAATTACGTACTTTATTTTGTATGTCTTTTTAAAGAAGACAAGATTCTGGGCTTGGGAATTTTATTATTTAAAAGGTAAAACCTATATTTATTTGAGCTATTTAAGGACCTATTTATGTTTAAGTATTTAGAAAAACGTGAAAAAGTGCGATTATCAGTTCTGCCTAGGTAAATGTGAGATAGAATTAAATGGCAGCGGAAAATTTCTGAGTCTTTACAACATACGGATATAGTATTTCCTCCTCTTTGTCTTTTAAAAGTTATAACATGGCTGAAAAGAAAGACCAAACCTACTTTCATATTTATTAATTTAAATTTTGTAATATGTTGAGGTTTTACAAGAGATACAGCAAGTCTAACTCTCTGTTCTGTTAAACCCTCATAATAAAATCCTTCTGTAATAATAAAGTTTGGAAAGAAAATGTTTATTTGTTCTCATTAAATGTATTTTAGCAAACTCAGCTCTTTCCTATTGGGAAGAGTTATGCAAATTCTCCTATTAGCAAAACAAAGGATGCCTTTGAGTAACAATGACCTGGAACTACCCAGTTCCAAGTTCTCCATTTCACAGGCCTTCAAGACTGACGACCCATTAAGGTTTTCATACTATTAGCCAATGCTGTAGACAGAAGCATTTTGACAGGAATAAAGCAAACAAAATAATGGCCCTGAGGAATGGCATGTCATTACTAAAGATCATATGGGGAAAATGAAACCCTCCCCAAAATACAGGAAGTTCTGGAAGGAGACATTGTCTTCAAACTACAATGTCCAGTCTCTCCCCTAGACTCAGGCTTCCTTTGGAGATTAAGGCCCCTCAGAGATCAACAGACAAACATTTTTCTCTTCCTCAAGCAATACTCCTAGGGCCTGGCTTCTGTCTGATCAAGGCACCCCACAACCCAGAAAGGAGCTGATGGGGCAGAACGAACTTTAAGTATGAGAAAAGTTCAGCCCAAGTAAAATAAAAACTCAATCACATTCAATTCCAGAGTAGTTTCGAGTTTCACATCGTAACCATTTTCGCCCCCATGGCCCAGCGTGCTGTCTTGCCCTACTTCTGAAGGCTTCTAGAAATTCTCAGGCCACTCCGCAGGCTCCCTGCTTCTTGAAAGACCTTCCTCTTCACTCCTTCCTGCTCCATCCCATATGTGCCCCAGCCCACCCAGAGGCCCACGGCTTTTCTCGGCCTTTTTCCCCATTCCAAATCCAGGGGGTTAGCCTCTCCAGCCACCTCCTCTCAATGTCATTTTGTGCTCACATCTTGATTCCTGTCACCGTCCCTGTCACCATCTTCCTATAGGAAATCCCCAGGCAGCTTCCAGGGACAGTTCCTCACAGCCTTTACGCTTTCAAGCTTCTCACTAAAAACCTGCTGCTCGTTAACAAGCTTTCCCTGAACGGTGGTGATGAAAAGAAAAAATTGTTTTTGTTTTTGTTGGGAAGAGGGGGTTGCAAAAGAATATATATGTCTATATATATGTCTGTGTGTGTATGTGTGTGTATATATATGTGTGTGTGTATATGTGTGTGTGTGTATATATATGTGTGTGTGTGTATATGTGTGTGTGTGTGTGTGTGTATGTATATATGTATCTATCTCCATGATTCGGAACCATTATTTCCCACTAGATTTTGGGTGGGGAGTGTGGGGCTGGGAAGAGGCAGTTGCTTTCCATGTACTCCCCCCTTGATATGCTTTGCTTTTATTCTCTCTTCATTTTCCCCAGTTAGCACTACCATGTAGCTAGTCATCCAAGCTAGAAATCTGTGTGGCTTCCCTGAATCTTTTTCCTTCTTCCTCTCCCTCATTCCTAACATCCACATATCACCAAATACTGTATTCTCACTTCTAAAAGTTCTCCAAGGAACCCCCTCCTCCCCACCAGTACCATACTACCCAGGTTCAGGACTACATTTATTCCATTTCTCTCCCCCATGAGTGCTACAGCCTTCCACCTGTTCTTGCTGCCATTGTTCCCGTCTCTCAATCCATCCTCCAACCTGTACCAATGACACAAATTCAAATACAACAAAAAGCACCCCCAGCAATCTGGCCCTGCTCCCTCTCCTGTTCTATCCCAGGGTGCTTCCTCCTTGACATGTTACCCTCGAGTCGTGGTGAAGTTGTTGTGGACACCACCACGCTGTTCTTCACCTTGATGCCTATGCCATGTGGTCCCTTCTGCTGTGAATGCCCTTGCCACCTTCTCCCTGCTGTCCCTCCAGTCACATGCTGCCCTCCCCACTCTCCCCCACCTTTATTGATCTACTCACACATTAAAACTTTCTTTAGGTCTCATCTTCTCTAAGAAGACGCCTGGACCCATCACTGCCTGTTATCCCAGATTAGGTCCCTCTCTCTCTTACGGGCTCCAAAAGCATTGTGCAGATCCTTTATCACTGACCTTACATACTCTATCAGCTTTTCCTATTTGGCCAGTTTGTGGCTCCTCGAGAGCAGAAACATCAGCACCTGATATGGCCGGTAGTACACAGTCAATACTCAGCTGAACTTTGAACCAATAGTACACAGACACCTCAAAATCAACAAAGACAAAACTAGGCTCGCTGGCTTTACTCCCAAACTGGCTCCTCCTACTGCTTTTTTATCTACTGGAATAGCATCATCTACTTCTTTGAGCCGGAAACCTAGCTGTCTCTCCACCCCTCATTCACCTCATCCAATCAATGACCACCTCTTCATCAATGTCTCACATGTCCTCCCCTTCCTTGCTAACTCCAAGTTTGCTATTACAGTTGCATTATATTATAACACTAACTGGCCTCTCTGCCTTGCTTCTTATATTTAATAATTCGGTATCTCTCAAACTTGTGGGGGAGTTTAGTCAAAGTAGGTAATTAATAGCTTCTGCAACAGACAAAGTCCAAATAAACAAAGGTTTGTTTCTTGTGCATGTTACAATCCAGCAGGGATCAATAAGGAGCGTTGCTCTACTTGGACACTGAGAGACCCAGGCTGACACAGAGGTTCTGACTTTTACAGCACCATCTAGCACTGCAATGTCTAACACAGTAGCCACCAGGAATTTGTAGCTATCAAGCGCTTGGAATGTGGCTAGTCCCAGATGAGTTGTGTTATAAGTGTCACATACATACTAGATTTCAAATACTTAAGTTTTTTTAATGTAAAATATCTTTTGTTACTTTTGATATTGATAAATGTTAAAATGTACTTGGTTAAACATATTAAATTTATTAAAAATTCATCTATTTTTATTTTTTTAAATGTGCTTACAATAATTATATAATTAAAATGCGGCTAGCATTGTATTTCTGTTGGACATATAACCAATGAAAGAAAAGAGAAGGCTGAAAACTACACATTCAGTGTTAAAGGGCCAATCTTATTGACCAGAACTCAGTCACACAGACCCAAATTAAAGCCAGTGGAAACTGGGAAATGAAATATTTCTATGGGTCCATGAAAAAGAAATGAAATGGAATTTGGTGGACACATAGCATTACTTCTCCCATCACATATACGATGAATGAAGGTTTGTGCATGACATCGTCTCACAGTCACATAATTCTAAATAGCTGAGCTGTTACACGGCCACTTCCTGGTGGAAGACGGTCTAGGGTGCAAGTAACAGTGACATTATTGTAAAAATAACCTTGATTCAACACTAATTTTTTTAAAATAACCTTTACAAACTTTGGCAATTAACACACTAGAAAACAACCCACATGGGACATACCTCACAACTAACAGCTGCACACCTGTGTTTCGAAATTACACAGCAATTGTTACTCTTCCATCTCTCCCCATATTTCAAGAGGTCCTCTCTAAAATGTAAATATGATCACATTAATCCCCTGGTTACTCCTCAGTACCTCCCCCATACCTATAAGATAAAGTACCACCAATTGTTTTGCATGACACAGAAGATACTCTATGACCTGGCCCAGTCCACCTCTCACAGTATTTCAACCCACCATCCTCCCTCCCTGCTACCAGTATCAATGCCATGCCTAACTGTCCTCACAATCTGGGACTTTGTTTATGCTTCCTGCTTACCTGGAATAGCCTTAGTCTTCCCATTTCTCGTCACCATTAAACTGATGAAAATATCAACACATTTTTAAAAATCAGATTAAGCAAAAAGACATCTCTGGAGATGGAATTTGAGAAACTATTCTAACATGTTCCCCAGTTGATTTTGATGCATCATCTCCAGTAGCCATTCATTGATCAGCCTCTGGGAACCACTGATGGAGAAGCAGCTAGAGATGCCATCTCAGAATACAGATGAAGATTAACAAAGAAATACACTGATGATAAATATAAATTGGGGCTGGGCATGGTGGCTCGCACCTGTAATCCCAACTCTTTGGGAGGCCAAGACGGGAGGATCACATGAGGCCAGGAGTTCAAGACCAGCCTGGCCAACATAGTGAAATGCCGTCTCTACTAAAAGTACAGAAATCATTCGGGCATGGTGGTGTCCATCTGTAATTCCAGCTACTCGGGAGGCTGAGGTACAAAAATCTCTTGAACCTGGGAGGCGGAGGTTGCAATGAGCTGAAATTGCGCCACTGCACTCCAGCCTGGGTGACCGAGTGAGACTCCATTTAAAAATATATATATATTATATATATATTATTTTTATACATGCTACATATTATACAATATATTTTATATAATATATATTTTATAAATATATAGCATACATTTTATGTAATATATTATATATTATATATCATATATCATATACTTTTATATAATACATAATATATTATGTAATGTATTACATATTTTATATACGTTTTTAAATAATATATTTATATGATGTATTTTTACATATTACATATATAATTATATGTTTTATATTATATATTATTTAAATTATATATATATAAATTGATCTTAGATAACAAAGATAAGGAGCAGAGATAAAATTATTCAAAGAAATTTCAAAGAAGAAACCTGAATAAATTAAGGAGACAATAAGGAAAGTTTTAATGGGAAAAAAAGGATTCCTGGGTTGGAAATTTATTTAAGTGCATCTGAAAACTAGGTTTTTAAAACAAATTAATTTTAAAAGGTTATAACCAAAATATATTCAACAATTTTTTTAATTTTAAAAATAAAGAACATAAAAGACTCATATCCAGAAGGAATACATAAAATATCTAATCAGGAACCAAAATTATATTGACATCAGACTTTTTTACATAACACTGAAAGGTAATAAAGTAAAATTTTCAAATCACTAAAAGGGAGAAAGTAAAGGTCAGGCAGCATCTGCTCAGGCAAGTCTTCCTTGACAACCCAATGAATGATAAATTTGTAATATTTTATTGAGTTGCATACTTATGGGTTGTGCATTTTTCTGTATGTATGTAATAGTTTAAATTCTGCTTACGTTTGATGGCTAGTTTCAGGTGTCAACTCGACTGGATTAGGGAATATCCAAATAGCTGGTGATACGGTTTGACTCTGTGTCCTCACGCAAATCTCATCTCAAATTGTAATCCCCACGTGTCCAGGGAGAGATCTGGTGAGAGGTGATTGGATCACGGGGGTGATTTCCCCCGTGCTGTGTTCTCATGATAGTGAGTGAGTTCTCAAGAGATCTGATGGTTTAAAAGTGTCTGGCAGTTTCCCCTTCACTCTCTCTCTCTCCTGCCGCCATGTAAGATGTGGCTTGCTTCTCCTTAGCCTTCCACCACGATTGTAAGTTTCCTGAGGCCTCCCCAACCATGCAGAACTGTGAGTCAATTCAACGTCTTTCCTTTAAAAACCACCCAGTCTCACATAGTTCTTTATAGCAGCGTGAGAACAGACAGCTGGTAAAGCATTACGTTTGAGTATGTCTGTGAATGTGTTTCCAGAAGACAGTGGCATTTAAATCATTGGATGGAGTAAAAAAGATCCACCATCATTCAATGTGGATAGGCACCATCCAATCGGCTGAGGGTGCAGATAAAACAAAAAAGCAAAAGAAAGGCAGATTTGCGCTCTCTCTCTCTCTCTCTCTGCCTCCCTCTCTCCCTCTCTTCTGGAGCAGGGATACCCATCTGCTCCTGCCCTCAGACATCGGAACCCCATGTTCTCTGGCCTTCAGACTCCAAGGCTTGCACCAGTGAACCCCGAGGTCTCAGCCTCACACTGTGAGTTATACCATTGACTTTCATGTTTCTCAGGCCTTGGGACTTGGACTGAGCCATGCTTCAGGCTTCTCTGGGTCTTCAGCCTCTCTGACAACTTATCATGGAACTTCTTAGCCTCTATAATTGTATGAGCCAGTTCCCCATCTCTGACAGAGAGAGGAATCAAAGCTGAGAATTGAAGATGAATCAGTCATGGGCCCTCTGTGAGCACTGAAACTGGGTCTACATTGAAATATATCTAAATAATGGTTATAAATTTTTTTACATGAATCTTAAAGTCAAATAAATTCTGTACTTAAAAAGAATATCTAAATTATAGTTTAATATTATTTAACCTATACAATAATACCATATAACCTATACTTTAGATATTACCATCATTTAAGTCCATACTCTAGATAATAATCATCATCTAAGTCCATAATCCAAGATTCAGTAAAATAAGCAAAAAAAAAAAAAAAAAAGAGTGGAAAGGAGAGACAGAGTAGAAAAACACAAACTTCCTCTGCCTCAGTGGAGTAAAATCAAGTTATTGCTCCATTCTTGGCTTTGATAAGTAGACAATTTAAAAGTGACCTAATGTGATAAATAGGCTAAAAATCTAAAGGTAACCATCATTATATATATAAAACAAATTGGAATTCCTATAAACCTTAACACAGGATATAAAGAAACCAAATAATGCTCAAAAACCAAAACAAAAAAATCTGAAAAAAAAGCACAGAAAACATAAACAAGAGACAATATGAGTAAATATTTGTAATTCACCTCTTAAAGAACAGAGTCCAGCTGGGCGCAGCAGCTCACGCCTGTAATTCCAGAACTTTGGGAGGTCAAGGTGGGCAGATCATGAGGTCAGGAGATGGAGACTATCCTGGCTAACACGGTCAAACCCCGTCTCTACTAAAAATACAAAAAAAAAAAATTAACCAGGCATGGTGGTGGGCGCCTGTAGTCCCAGCTACTCAGGAGGCTAAGGCAGGAAAATGGCGTGAACCCAGGAGGCAGAGCTTGCAGTGAGCCGAGATCGCGCCACTGCCCTCCAGCCTTGGTAACAGAGACTCCATCTCAAAAAAAAAAAAAAAAAAAAAACAGAGTGCCAAATTGGAGTACTTTCTTTTTTTTTTTTTTTTTTTTTTTGAGATGGAGTCTCGCTCCATCACCCAGGCTGGAGTACAGTGGCGTGACCTTGGCTCACTGCAACCTCTGCCTCCTATTTCAAGTGATTTTCCTGCCTCAGCCTCCTGAGTAGCTGGGATTACAGGCATGCACCACCACGCCTAGCTAATTTTTGTATTTTTAGTAGAGACAGGGTTTCGGCATGTTGGTCAGGCTGGTCTCGAACTCCTGACCTTGTGATCCACCCGCCTCAGCCTCCCAAAGTGGTATCCTAAAAATACTGTGGTATTTTTAGATTTTTAAAAATTAAGTGCTTAGGCCAGGTGCAGTGGCTCACGCCTGTAATCCCAGCACTAAGAAATACCCCAATTTCTTAACTCCACAGTATTTTTAGATTTTTAAAGATTAAGAAATATCCCAATTTCTTAACTCCACACTATCCTTAAAATAACATAGAAAGTTTACAAATAAAGGGGTAAACAAAGAAATATATCAAGCAAATGCATACTAGCAGAAATAAAGATAACATCAATATCAGAAAACATAAATTTAGAATCATTAAACGGGAAAGAAATGTTATGTCATATTGGTAAGATTTAGATTAGTAATGAAAAAAAGTTGATAAAATTTATGCACAGGACAACTTTTAAATGTTTAAGTCAAAATATAGCAAAAAAAATATTTAATACAGAGACACTATTATTGTTTAACATTGTGTGGAAGTCCTGCCCAGCAATGAAACAAACATTGGAGAGAAAGACACAAAATTATTATTATTTGCAGAGAATATCATTACATACCTAGAGAAAAAAAAAAAAGAGTAAATCAAGAGGAGAACCATTAGAGAATGCTCAGAAACTGGCTAGCTATAAAATAAATATTTTTAAATCATTCGCCTGTATAGTGATAACAACAAGTCTAAAAACATAATGAAAAATAAATCATCCATCATGGAAAAACAAAAGTCTGAAATACCTAGAAATAGCCTTATTAAAATATGAGAGAGACGTATATAGAGAGAACTATGAAATAATGATGAATTACTTTAAATAACTGGAATAAATGGTCAGAAATACAATGTTCATAGAAGGCAAGATTACATGCACAAAAAAGAAAACAATTATTTTCTCTTTTTTTTCTTTTTTAGAGACGGGGTCTTGCTATATTGCCGAGGCAGGAGTGCAGTGGCTATTCACATCACAATCACAGCTCATTACATCCTAGATCTTCTGGTGTCAAGCAATCCTCCTGCCTCAGCCTCCTGAGTAGCTGGGACTACAGGCACACCCCACCATGCCAATCTTCTAATTTGTTTCTATGTCTAATGCAATACCAAACAAATTCTTATTGGTAAGGCTTTATGTGGTAATGTAGCAAATTTCTAAAACTCATCTGAGAAGATTTAAATCATCAGAGACCTGTCCTCAGGAAGTGAAACAGTTTAAAGTTAGCATTTTTAAAAAATAATGAGATGTGAGACTAGAACATTCAATGAACAAATTAAATAACTCAGAATATACCATAAGTGTATATGAAGAATCTAAAATATAGTAAAAGTAAACTATCATCACAAAATGGTTTACTGGGGAATTATTCAGTGAACAGGTTTGGGTTTCTTTATTGGTTAACTGTTTGGAAGAGAAATAAAATGAAAGTAGAGCTTTCCATTACATCATGCATCCAAAAGAACTTCAGCTAGATTACAGAAGTGAGAGAGAAATCCTAAACTGGCAGAAGGGAAACTGAGAATCAGCCCATTTTGTGCCACCAATTCTCCAAAGGCTAGGGCCCTAGCAGCACCAGGTCCTGCAGAGCAGGAGCTGGGAATACAGGGGGAAGAGGGAGATTTAGAGGGCAGTGTGAAAGCTGTTTGAGCAACAACTTAATCCCCAACTTTTCTTCCCAGCACTCCACTGCTAGGATTTATTTTAAATCCTCCTCCTAATTCCACCAGAAAATTGGCAGTTTATCTCTGAAGAGGGTAAAACAGAGGGTCTTTGGATTGGGGTCTACCAGCATGGGTGAGGGTGTGCAACCACCAAAAACGGAAGGATCAAGTGGTCATATAGATTCTGAATGCCAAGGATGATCCCACTCTCAGGCCCCTTTACTCCTCAGTTTCCAGAACTCTAACAAGACTTTTTCCTTCTGGCAAGAGGTTGAAGAATCTGATCATCCCAAAAGGAAAAACCTAAATATATTTAGTGGGGGTTCCCCACAAATGGCCCACTCAGATCACCCCATAGGGAAGCTCAGAATCCCCAAATTCCCCACACACAGTGAGCTTCCAATCAGCTTTTATTTTAATCTTGAGCAGACCCCTAAGAAAATAGAACATGAAGACAGATACAAAAATAAACAAACAGAAAAGGGCATTAAGGAGGTCGGGCGCAGTGGCTTACGCCTATAATCCCAGTACTTTGGGAGGCTGAGGCAGGTGGATCACCTGAGGTCAAGAGTTCGTGACCAGCCTGGCCAACACGGTGAGACCCCATCTTCACTAAAAATACAAAAATTAGCCGGGCATGGTGGTATGCACCTGTAATCCCAGCTATTCGGGAGGCTGAGGCAGGAGAATTGCTTGAACCCGGGAGGCAGAGGTGTAGTGAGCCAAGATTGTGCCACTGCACTCCAACCTAGCAGACAAAGTGAGACACTGTCTCAAAAAAGAAAAAAGAAAAGAAGAGAAATGGAAAGGAAGGGGAGGGGAGGGGGGAGAGGGAGGAGGGGGAGAGGGGAGAGAAAGGGAAAGGGAAAGGAAAAGGGAAGGGAAGGGAAGGGAAGGGCATTAGGAGGAAACAGAAAATATGCAAGAAAAAAACCCTCAAAAATATAATTAATATCCTCAGAGAAGATCCTTGAAATCAAAAAGGATACCACTTTAAAAAGGGAAATACCAAGAATAAAAAAACAAGATTCTCTTGGAAATTAAAAACATCATAACTGAAATGAAACAGTCAATAGAATCCTGAAAGAGAAAGTTGAAAAAAATCTTCCAAAAAGTAGAGCAGAAAGATTAAAATATGGGAGAAAAGATCAGTGGTCCTATCCAGGAAGAACTACTGTATATCAAAATAGAAAGAAAGAACAGTGAGTAATGGAGGACAGGAAATCAGTAACTAAACACATGAAAGTCCCCAGAACTGAAGAATATGAGTTGCCAGAGAAGGACTCATCAACTGTCTAAATGAAACACTCACACCAAGCCACATCTTAGTGAAATTTCAGAATACTGAAGGCAAACAGAAAATTTTACAGGCTTCTTGGGAGAAAAACAGATCAGGTACAAAGAGCCAGGAATCAGAATACCTTCAGAATTCTCAACAGTGACCTTAGAACATAGAACAGAGTGGAAAAATGTACTCGAAATTCCAAATGAAAATTATTTCCAACATAAAACTCCAAACATGATGAAACTGTATGACGAAGGAAGAAAAAAGACATTTTCAGATAAGCAAAATCTCAAATAATTTGCCTCTCATGCAACCTTTCTCACAAAACTACTTGAGGATGTGCTCCATCAAAACAAGATAGTAAACCAAGACATAGGAAGATATGAAGTACAGGAAACAGAGTCAACACAGGAAAGAGAATAAGGAATTTCCCTCCAGGATGGCAAAGGAGATTCCGGAGCGACAGCTGCACCAGGAGTCAAGAGTACCCAGTTTAGATTGGAGCCATGTGATTCAAGAGACGGACATGTTAAAGGATGTTTGAGCAACATCCCTGAAGCCATGGCATTGGTTTTGTGAATCTGAGGACAGAATGGCCAGGTAAGCCTATCCAAGGTTCTTACCTGTCCTTAGCTTCCCTTGGTTATAAGTTGATGAATTTCCTCTTATCTTCTCCTTGTCCCACTGCCTGGATTCGTTAAAGGCACTCATTTCCCCTTCAACCACCAAAATGTCTGTGTGGACTTACCTTTGAAAACCGGAGATTAGGTAAGGTAGGCTCAGAAACGGAAAATGCAGAGCACCCTGCTCACTTTGACCCCATTTCGGGTAGAAATTGAGAACCTGCATTTTCAGTTAAGATAGGCTAAAGAGCTGAAGGACAGACCCAGACAGAAGTTTCTCACTCACATAATACTTCAAGTGAGGTGTTCCTAGTGGGCATGTCTCCTCCATGTGGGGATTCCAGAACTCAGTCTCCTTTTCATCTCACGGATGTAGGGGAGCTGGGAAAGGAGGTCCCTGGAAGAGTAGATGCATCCCAAATACAACTTTACACTGGATTCTGGAGGCAGCCAGACAGGTCTTCTTCACTGGCCCTGCCCCGTAGCCCTCAGGGTTCCCCCAAGTCTTCCTCATTATCTCCCCAGAAAGTGCTCTTGTAAAATCTCAGAAAAGCTGAAGCCGGACTATGAGCAAGGTAAAGGAAGCAGCTCGGCTCCTGGGAGCCTCCCCTAACAGTGGGAACATTGCCGACTCCTAACCAGCTGGGTTTGTGTTTGCCCATTTGGTTCTTCAAAACTGAGCAACATATCATTTAAGGATGCAAACATAGCTGTGATATAGCTATAAAGAAAAACAAGGGAAAGTTGGACAGAAAAGTCAGGATAGTGGTTCCTCCTAGACAGAAAAGAGGGAGAAAAAAGGGGCACCAGGGCTTCAAGGTTCTGGCAAGGTTTCACTTCCTAACCCTCATGCTGTGGTGTCTGGTGTTTGGGTTTGTTGTTTTTCTAATTTTTAAATTATCCTTGTATATTTCAGTCATTGTTTTGCATATATGAAATACTTTAAAATTAAAAGTTTTTTAAAGTTAGGGAAGAAACCACAGAGAAAAAGAATAGATTTAACTACACAAAACTGTAAATCTTCTGCATGTTAAACATTAAACAGAAAGTCTAACAACAAACTGAAAAAATATTTGTCACAAATGCTGCAAGTGATTAATATCCAGGCTATGAAATATGAACCTGAATACTAAACACAATCCCATCTCACAGCCTTTGTGCTTTCTCCTTGCTATTCCCTCTGCCAGGTACACTCTTCCACTGACAGCCTGATGAGCAACTCCCTCCCTTCATTTGTGCAAATGTCTCCTTCTCAGGGAGCTACCTCTGGCTGGCCACCCTGGCACTCCATTTCCAGATTCCCAACTTTATTTTTCTCTGTGGCATTCATGTCCTTCTCATATCTATTTAATTTTTTTATTCTGTTTTTGTCTCTCTCTCTCCACCAGAATGAAAGCTCTGTGCGGGCAGAAATTTTTGTCTATTTTGTTCAATGCTGTGTCCCCAGTGCCTAGAACAGTATCTGGCACATGGTAGGTGCTCAATGAATATTTGTCGAATGAATAAATGAATATGAAAAGTCCATGATAATTGATAAGACAAGCATTAAGAACACTACTAAACGAGCAAAAGATGCAAATAAACAATTTACATGACATAAGGCATCAAAATGTCTTAGAAGCACATGGATAAATATTATCACTAATAAACAAATTCATATGAAACAATCTTTTGTCTATCAAATTAGTGAAACTTGTTTTTTAACTGTAGTAAACAGCATTGGCAAGAATACGCTAAACTGAGCAATTACTCACTGCTAATAAGTGTAAATGAATACAACATTCTGAAAAGCAATTTTATAACTTAATTCAAGAGTCTTAAAAGTGTTCCTGCTGGCCGGGTGCGGTGGCTCAAGCCTGTAATCCCAGCACTTTGGGAGGCCGAGACGGGCGGATCACGAGGTCAGGAGATCAAGACCATCCTGGCTAACACTGTGAAACCCCGTCTCTACTAAAAAATACAAAAAAAACTAGCCGGGCGAGGTGGCGGGCGCCTGTAGTCCCAGCTACTCGGGAGGGTGAGGCAGGAGAATGGCGTGAACCCGGGAGGCGGAGCTTGCAGTGAGCTGAGATCCGGCCACTGCACTCCAGCCCCGGCGACAGAGTGAGACTCCGTCTCAAAAAAAAAAAAAAAAAAAAAATGTTCCTGCTTTCTGGCCCAGTAATTACACTTCTAGAAAGTTATCATAACAAAATAATGCAAAACATATAAACAGAGAGACAAAACTGTGAATAAAACTTCCATAGCATTTGAAATAAGACATTGAAAAAAAACAGAAAACAAATATGTAAAATGCCAACAGGAGGAATGGACAATTTTGACTTTTTCTTCATAATTTCTTGTTTTATATGAGCATCTATTTCTTCTAAAATGGGGAGTACTGTTCATGAATCGAAAATTGGCAGCTTTAAAAATAATTGCTGGTGCGGTGGCTCATGCCTTTAATCCCAGCACTTTGGGAGGCTGAGGCAGATGGATCACCTGAGGTCAAGAGTTCGAGACCAGCCTGGCCAACACAGTGAAACCCTGTCTCTACTAAAAATCCAAAAAATCAGCCAGGCATGGTTGGCGGGCACCTGTAACCCCAGCTGCTAGAGAGGCTGAGTCAGGAGAATCATTTTAACCCCGGAGGTGGAGGTTGCAGTGAGCCAAAATCCTGCCATTGCACTCTAGCCTGGACAACAAAAGCATAACTCCATCTCAAATAAATAAATAAATAAATAATTGTTGTTCGGTTATTTCGATAAGTTATTTTCATTCTTAAATAAGTTATTTTCATTTTCATTCCAATGAATGGAAAAAATGAGATTATTTGAAAATGGCTCCAAGACAGAATCAACATTTGAAACCTAAAACCTCAGGTCAAAAAACAAAGAGAAAACAAAAACAGACCACCACATCTATAGCCTATTGCATCCCCTGGTGGCAGCATACTCAAATAGAGAAACAGTAAAGTGAAAACCTAGTTAAGCTGAAAGAAAACTATACAATCTAGCAAGTACTTTAAAAATAAAGCTTCATCTTCAGAAATCAGGAAAAAGATCTCATACACACAAAGCAATGCTAAAACATATGCTTTCATCTTTTTATGTTGTCAACATCAGCCCCCAGGATTAAAGACCTGGAGCCACATATACTGTGTTCTATGTCACTATTAAGTAACCATTCATGTTGAATGACTCAACAAGTCTACTTTGAGACACAAATTTTCCAAATGGATTATTGATCAAATGAAATCAAATGAAATCATCTCCATCATTTCCCGAGCCTTGAGGTGTCTCAAGTGACAAATAAATCCAACAGGACCAAAAAAAAGTTATGGTGGCAGGGCAGAGGTGGGGACACAGGAGGAAATTGGGTTCAGAAGCTTTTAAATATCAAAATACCATGAATTGAAATACTTGGATAGTAATAGTAATTTTCTACCTCTCAAATTGGGAAAGACTTTAAAATATCATTACACCCACTCTAATCAAGCTTTCACCCTGGCATTACCTCAAACAGCTCCTGCCATCATCACCAGTGACTATCTGGTGACCAAATTCTACGGTCATTTCTCAGTCCTCACCTTACTCTTCTCTCAGCAATGTTTGAAACCCACAAGCTCACCTTCCTTCTTTCTCTTATTTCCCCGGCTCTTATTCTATAGCTGACCTTTCTGCCAGCAAGTTTTCCTTGTGTTTAAAAGAACTATGATTGAAGCATAAAAGACAAATCGAAAGATGAAATACAGAAGCCCCCCACTTATAAGCCCTTCCATATGCCAGGCATGTTCCTTAGGTTATCATATTTAGCCCTCATGGCCTCCTTCCCTTTGTCTCCAACATCAAGAAATGCATATGATATTCTCATGTATTTGTGGAACCTAAAAATTAAAACAATGGAACTTATGGACATAAAGAGTAAAATGATTACCAGAGGCTGGGAAGGGAAGTAGGGTGGGATGCGGGGAGGTGGGGAAGGTTAATGGGTACACAAAAACCCAAAAAGAACAAATAAGACCTACTATTTGATAGCACAACAGGATGATAATGGACAATAATAACTTAATTGTACATTTTCAAATAACTAAAAGAGTATAATTCAAGTGTTTATAACACAAAGGATAAATGCTTGAAGGGATGGATACCGCATTCTCCACAATGTGATTATTACACATTGCATGCCTGTATTAAAACATCTCACATACCCCATAAATATATGCACCTACTATGTATCCACAAAAGTTAAAAACAAAATTTTTATTAAAAATTTTAGTAAATAAATTTTGAAACAAAAAAATGGAAAAAAGAAATGCATACCTTTGATGAATTCCTGAGTTATGGACCTCACCAACCTTCCTCTCAGCCTTCCTCTTCAGGCTGCCTGGTTGGAAGGCCACGTCTGCAGGCTTCTTCCAGGATACCAGCAAGAAAGCCTGAGAAAATTTCCTGGAGGGAAAACAAAGGCCCCACCTTGAACAAATCCCAAGACCAAGGGAAATCCTTGCTTCCCGCACTTCTACAGCTGCCCCAACTCCAAGTTTGGCTCATACCCCCACCTGTGAACCCAGTGCACCTGGGTGGATTTCATGGTGGGAGGATGACCTTTTCCCTGAGTATCAATGTTTTGAGCTCTGAAAGATTCTCAAAGTGTCCACCAAGAAGCCCTGTCTTATAGACCCACTGCAGGCCTGCCCTGGATAAAATTGTGAATGAGATGAAATCCAGCTTCTTTTGACCCATTCAGTGATCCTTTTCCCCAGCATTTTGTCAACTGGCTGTTGACTGCAGTTCACCTTGCTAACTGAGACCGTTATTTCCAAAAGGGAAATACATCAAGATATGAGGGATCTGTGGAGCTTGGGTACAGTGGCTTATGCTTGCAATCCCAGCACTTTGGGAGGCCAAGGCAGGAGGATCGCTTGAGGCCAGAAGTTTGAGACCAGCCTGGGCAACATAGGGAGACTCCATCTCTACAAGAAATAAAAAATTAGCTGGCACACAACTGTAGTCCCAGCTACTCGGTAGGCAGAGGCAGAAGTATACCTTGAGCCCAGGAGTTTGAGACTACAGTGAGCTATGATCATATCACTACACTCCAGCCTGGGTGACAGAATGACTCTGTCTCGTAAAAAAAAATAAAAGGGGTCTGTGGCCCACACTGGGAGAGGAGAACTTGAGATGAAGATGTATAAACTTCAAAGTTTGAAACTTTCAGGGTAGAGTCAATGATTTACAGTGCAATAGAAAGAGTATTTAAAATTCAAACTGGTTTACACAATTGTAAGACAAGTGGGGGCTGTTCCTTCATTCCAAAAGCATCCCTTTATTTATTTCTGCTCATCAAATCTTGCTTCCTATTCTCTCTGCATCTTTTCCTCAGTTGCCTTGCAGGAGGGTTTCTGATCGTACTATGACATGAGTGGTGTACTTTAAATGTATCATCACTGCTCACACGTTTTCATTTTCAGAGTGAAATGAAGGAATTACTAAGCAATATTAGAATTACTAGGATTACTGTCATAGTGGGACATGCATCAGCAGCAGGTGAGTTAGAAAAGCAAAGAAGCGGCCGGGCGCGGTGGCTCAAGCCTGTAATCCCAGCACTTTGGGAGGCCGAGACGGGCGGATCACGAGGTCAGGAGATCGAGACCATCCTGGCTAACACAGTGAAACCCCGTCTCTACTAAAAATACAAAAACTAGCCGGGCGAGGTGGCGGGCGCCTGTAGTCCCAGCTACTCGGGAGGCTGAGGCAGGAGAATGGCGTAAACCCGGGAGGCGGAGCTTGCAGTGAGCTGAGATCCGGCCACTGCACTCCAGTCCGGGCGACAGAGCGAGACTCCGCTTCAAAAAAAAAAAAAAAAAAAAAAAGAAAAGCAAAGAAGCCTTTTCTAAATCACCAAAAACTCGAGACAGCAGAGCATATGGAGAATACATAAACTAATTTCTGAGTTTTTCAGAGCTAATAAAAATCTGGTGTTAGCTTTAGTAATTTTGTGACTTTAGGCAAATTATATGATGTCTCTGCACCTCTATTTTACATCATAAAAATAAAAATAGCAGTAGGAAAAACAAGTAAGTTTATTTTGAGAATTAATTGAGGTAACATGATAGTGCCAGGGTGTACAAAATGCTCAATAAATGTGGCTTGTTATTGTGTTTGTTTATTGTATCTGCTAGGTAACTGGCTATACTCTGTATAAAGTGACCAATGGGAAATTGTGACTTGCCACTAGTGTGGTGGTGAAGTATGAATAGAGAGGGTGACCCAACTGAGAGAGAGCTAAGATAACATCTGCTGCCTCACATTTGAATCTGCTGCTGGGGTAGATTTCCTCTTCCACTGCAAAGGCCCCTCTACCCTTCTGCCTGGATTTGCCTCCCATTTGGAGGTCAGCCTGCACCATAGCTGCTGCCTTCTAATTGACCCTAATCAAACACCAGTGCACGGAACTGAAAAATTCAATGTAATAATGTTTTTTGCTGACTTGATGAGCTTTCCCATTCTTTCAAGTATTCATTGGGTGCTAAATCTGTGCATGTTTTATATTAGGCGCTTATGGCAGTAGAAGAGAAACAAGGCCATCTCTCTAGGGTAGATAATGCCTACTCTTCCTTCTCCTCCTCTTCTTTCTCTTCTTCCCCCTTCTCTCCTCCTCCTTTTTCTCCTTCTCCTCCTTATTCCAGCTTGCTTGTTTGAGATAAAAGTTCATCAAAAAAGTCAAAAGATACAGTTTCTCCAGAAGTAGGAGTGCATAAATAGGTCCATTTTACAGCTTTCCTTGGGCACTCTTTTGAGGGCCCATGCACATTCGACCCAATCATAAAAATGCATTCACATCCAACAATAAGCATTACTCATAAATAATTATTTAATTGAATAAATCGCATTCATGTCTAATATGATATTTGATTCTATAAAAGCATGTAGTTTAACTTCATTTTGATGATTGTTAGCTTACTTTGGCATTTTAAATCAAATTAGTTTATTTTTCCAATTCTCAAACATGTTTTGGGATCTGAAAAGCTTATAAACCCTGAACACTGTGTGCCCTAGGGCTTTAAGGACAAAACAGTTCTGGCTAGCGTTGGGTTTAATCCTAGCCCTATCTGTTATTTAACCCTGTGAGTTTGAACAAATTACTTAAGCTCTCTCAGCCTCAATCACCCAATCCATCAAGCGAACCCATTCAGACACACTTAGCAAGTGCCAAGCCCGTTGCTTTTGAAACCACCTTTGCAAAAATGATAACTGAGGAAATTATGACAGTGAAAGAGATCAGATCTAACCAACTCCATCTTGCTTCTAACCTTTAAGCTGTCCTTGTTTATTCCTGGGCATAGGCTGGACTAACCTTGGGAAGGAATTTAGTTTGTATTTGACTCTGAAACAAAATTGATAATAGCCCTTTCCTGAAAAAGACCCCCTTCTTGCCTTGGGACCAGTCTGCCTTTCTAGGACTAACAAATTAGCTACCAGATTAGGAATGATGGTTTAAGGGTCATGCAGCTTCTGGCTGCAAGAGTCTGAACCTCCCCAAATTGCTCCTGCGGATAACATCACTATTGTGAAACCTAAGATCAGTGCTTGAGATATTTTGCAGACCCTCACTGGATGGATCAGCTGACACCACCCAGACTGGTAATCTGGCTCAAACAGTTCTGTGTTCCCACCCAGGAACAGAGGACAGCAAGAAAACCTCACTTCAACCTACTATGATTCCATCTCCAACCTGACCAATCAGCACTCCCCACTTCCCAAGCCCCTACCCGCCAAATTATCTTTAAAAACTGCGATCCCCAGCATGCTGGGGGAGACTGATTTGAGTAATAATAAAACTCCAGTCTCCTCCACAGCTGGCTCTATGTGAATTACCCCTTCTCCAGTGCAATTCCCCTGTCTTGATAGATCGGCTCTGTCTAGGCAGTGGGCAAGGTGACCCCATGGGGCAGTTACACTTTCCATAGAGAAATAGCTCAATAAATATTTCTTTTTATTTTCTTATTCAGCGTCTACAATGTGGAGTTCCCAACCAAGTTACTCAGAGCTAAATAGATTGAGGTTGAAGTTCCAAGGCTTAATCACTAAAGTTCTCAAGAGGACTGTGTAGCAGAAAAATTCTACAGGAATGACAGATTTTCTGAGAAATTCCTACTCTCACACTTCAAGCCTCAGGCTTTGCATTCTGTGACAATAACAGCACAACATTATTGGAGAGCAATACATCCTCAAACATTAATGGAGAGCAGCCATCCTTGGGATCCTAGCCTCAGGCATCTTACTTTCTTGTGTCTTTGTAGGGAGTTCTATGAGGAGACAGGAAGTGGTAAGAGAAGCTTACAGGTCAACTCAGGCAGCAAGGACTGAAACCAAATGCAGGCATCTAGGAACACCAGTGGTGGTGGAGGGCATGCAAAGAGGCAGAGAGCAGTTGGCTGCACCAACTGAAGAGCTTTTCTTGGTTGTTAAAGGCAAACACGAATGACAAAATGCAGTTTACTTTTTTCTCAGATGTTACAACTGTCATCCACAGAGCCATGGATCAAATGCAATATGGATCAATCACTTTATTTTTTTGATTATGTTGAGCACTTATTTTGGGTACACCAGGTTCAGAAGTTCAGAGCCTGTCACAAAAAGACCAAGTCAGAAAGTAGAGTATTAAGCACCCATAAGAGATACCTAGAAACTTCAAGGGTGGTCGTTTATCCTCACATGTCCTCACGTCCTCAGACATCAACTCTTACCAGGTGGGGGCAGAGCTGACAAGGCTGGTTCTCAAAGCATGAAGCTCATTCTTGATGATTAAGGGAAATCAATATATGTCTGTGGTTAAAAGCAAGCAGGCTTAAAAGGCTTAGATCAAAGGTGACCTATACTTCACATGCCTCATGCCGGAACACCAACATAGTAGGGGCTATGGCTGAATGATGTGGTTCCTGTCCTCAGAGAGACTACAGAGGGGAAAGCAGGAGTAGGGATGGACAATAAGTGCAAAGAAAGGATTGTGGTCTCACAGCAGGTATATATAGGCTAAATTAGTGAGACAGATTGTAAGTGTCAAGGATGTTCAGAAGAAAGGCACTTCACTGTTGGATGGAATGGTCAGAAAGAGCTTCACCCAGAAAAGGGAATTTGAGCTGTGACTGGGAAACATTTCAGAGTAGCTGAAGAGAGAAGTTAGAAAAGGAATGGAAGGCTTAGGAAAAACGGAGAAAGAGAGAGTACACAGGGACATGATATGTGCTTTTTCTGTTCCTTTAACTACGAAAGCACATTTAAAATCCAGGTTCAGAAGTTCAGAGCCTGTCACAAAAAGACCAAGTCAGAAAGTAGAGTATTAAGCACCCATAAGAGATACCTAGAAACTTCAAGGGTGGTCGTTTATCCTCACATGTCCTCACGTCCTCAGACATCAACTCTTACCAGGTGAGGGCAGAGCTGACAAGGCTGGTTCTCAAAGCATGAAGCTCATTCTTGATGATTAAGGGAAATCAATATATGTCTGTGGTTAAAAGCAAGCAGGCTTAAAAGGCTTAGATCAAAGGTGACCTATACTTCACATGCCTCATGCCGGAACACCAACATAGGTTACTCTCATGAGTTCCTGAAAGGAGTAACAATGCACAGTGGTTTCCACGCACCGAGATGTATGCCAAATATGGATAATAGTGGTGGTGGTGATGATGATGATGATGATGATGATAATGAAGATTCAGTCATAAACATTTACTGAAGACACCTGTGTCATTGGTCCTGTGTCAATTATTGGGAAGACAAAGGTATGAAGGCTGACTCATTCACTTTTGCCTGCCCAGTGCCTTCTTGGAAGAGTAGGGTCTTGGCTGACACTTCCTGGATAATTATGGAATCACTATCTTGGAAGAGTTTGAATTGGTCTTCCAGTCCATTTCTTTGACAAAAGATACAAGATAAAATAAAGTGATACTATGCATATGCAAAAATATTATCAAGCCTACTTTTTAAGCACTTTATATAGAGAAATATTATAATCCAGTGTGATTCATTACCCCAGCCCAAAAAACAAAACAAGAAGTCCTTCTTAATATTCAACTGAAATATTTCCGTCTTAAATTTGGATCATATAGTTTTATACAAAAAATTTTTACAACTATTAGTTTGGGGGAGATGCAATGGGATATCAAAGAAGCCATAATAACCTTACTTTTTAATAAAAAAAAATGAACACACATCATTAATTCAGGAATAAAGCAGCATTGGTCATAATGGCATTATGTAAGGATGTAACACTATGTTAAATTGTATTCAGTGAATTTCATATTGCAAAGTGGCACTACCATTTTGGGAAAATCTGTGGCAATGTGAATTAAGTAATAACTACACAGACACCTTTGTAGGGAAGAATTCTGAAGCAAGAAACTTGAATAGGGATGAGGGGAAGGGGATGGGAGCCCATGAACAAATAGAGAAGTCATCCTTAGCTAGGAGTAAAGTCAGGTCATCCAGAGTTTAGAGGAGAGTAAACGGCAAATGGGTCCAGAAATGTGGTTAGATGTGTAGCACTTCTAGATGTTCTCTTCTGGGTTGCTTTTATTTTCTGCATAAAATAAGAAGCAAGGCCATCTACTGAGTGTAAAGATGGTGGAAGTTTGAGGAGTATACTAATTTTGGAGATTTGAGAAATATATTAATCAAGTATATCTGGAAATGAGAGGCAATACATTGATAACTGGCATAAAGAGATAAGAGAAAATATAAAATAGTCAGGTAGGAGAGTGGGAGAGCAAATGAATGTTTGGGTAACATTACGGACCCAGTTGAAGTTAGTGGTAATACATTTAAAGTGAGACCAGTCAGCATGGTTGCATGTTTTTCTCCAGTTACATTCAGCAGTGCAGCTTTAAGCACTGAATAAGTGAAGACTGGAATTTAACTGGAGTTGGGATTTTGCCAGTTGACTATGGACCAAGTGAAAGCAGTAAAGGACTGAAAGCATGTGCAAAAAGAGTGATTGAAAGAGGTAAAGGGCTGAAAACATGTGCAAAAAGAGTGTTTGTAAGGATTGGCCATGGTATGTATGCTGGTTAAGAAGGGAAATAAGAACTTGAGGACAAAGGACAGTAAATTGATTATAGGGTTTAGTAGGGATGGATTTAAAAGATTGTAGGAGTTAAGGTACTTGACTCTGATATCTAGCCACCAGTAACTGTTTATTTTTCCATTCTACTTGCACCTCATTGAGGATAAATTAGTTTAATCTTCTCTAATCAATGTGTCTGACTCCAAACCAGGCTAGAGAATGATGAATTTTATAATGTGCAAGATAACCAGTGTGGGGTGTGGGGTAAGGTGGGAATAAGGAATGATCAGTTAAGGTTTAGTGAGGAGGCAGTCAAGAGGAAGTATCCACAATAGAATAAAACACTTAACTAGAAGCTGATATTCCCCCTTTAATACTACCCTCCATATACTAGGTAGTTGCTGAACATGTTTGAGGAATGAAATTGGATGGATGAATCCAGTTGAAAAGATATTATTTTCCTGAGGGAGAGAGTAATGAGTGTAGTAGTGGCAGTGAAAATGGCTAGAAGAGATGGATTTGAGAAACATTAAAGAAAAATCAACAGGACTTGATGGAGTGGTTGGGAAGAAGCAGACAGGAGTGCAAAGAGGCAAGGATGGCTCCTAGATTCTGACTTGGCTCATGGGGGTGGATGGCAATGTCTTTCAATAAGATAAGGAGTGGAAGAAAGAAGAATAATAGGTTTGGGGCCTATGAGAGTAGTGGGTTAGCTTTGAGCATGTTGTGAGATATCTGTGGGATACCCAAATGAAGATGTCCAATGGAAAAATGGAGAAATGAGCCTGAAACTCAGCAGAGGTCTGAGGATCATAGGGTAGCAATGTCCCTTAGGCAAAAGCAGGTGGAATCCAAAGCATGGCGTGGACCTGTTAGCAAGTATCACCAACCATGAGTTCCTTGGTGTCTCCTTAAGGGAAATTACAGAGTGAAAGGATCTGACAAAGATTGAACCATGCACAACTCTTGTGTCTAAGGATCAAAAAGAAGAGAAAAGCCCACAAAAGAAAGACCAACCAAAGATGTACACAAATAAAAACTGGAGAGAAAAGCCAACAGAATAGAGAACTTCAAGAAGGAATTGGTCATCTGAATGAAATGTCAAGAAATGTCCAATAAGTCGAGACCTGAAAGGCATCTGTTAGCTATGGCAAAACAAAGCATTGAGCTCTACAGGAAGAAGGTAGAAGCCTTCTTTGGAGTGGTAGAGACCAAAATCAGATTAGAATAGATTGAGGAGTTAACGAAAAAGTAGGAAGTGGGAGACACAAGAAAAGGCTCTTTTTCAAGTAGCTTGGCTAAGAAAAGGAAGAAGATAGAGTAATGGCCATGGGAACCTATGAGTTATTCATAGTTATTTTTAATTTTGCTTTTTTGAAAACTGAAAATTCTTGAGCATGTTGATAAACAGGGAGGAAACGGTCAAAGGTTGAAGATACAGAAGAAAGTCCAGGACAGTGAGAGTCTTTGGGCAAAGGCATATGGGGATCAAAAGCACAGAAAGATGTCCATTCTTACCCTGTTGGAAGGCACAAAGGATGGTTCAGAGGGAGGTATGTTTATGTCTGCCTCACTTATTGAAAAATACATCTGTACGTATGGCCTCCACTTTCTCATTAACTATTTCTATGCATTCTGGCTTCTTTTTTGTTTGTTTGTTTGTTTGTTTTTTGAGATGGAGTCTCACTCTGTCACCAGGCTAGAGTGCAGTGGCATGATCTTGACTCACTGCAATCTCCGCCTCCCAGGTTCAAGAGATTCTCCTGTCTCAGCCTCCCAAGTAGCTGGGAATATAAGCGCATGCCACCACACTCAGCTAATTTTTGTATTTTTAGTAGAGAAGGGGTTTCACCATGTTGGCCAGGATGGTCTCGATCTCCTGACCTCAAGTGATCCACCCACCTCAGCCTCCCAAAGTGCTGGGATTACAGGCATAAGCCACCATGCCCGGCCCACATTCTGGCTTCTAACTCTACTATTTTGCTGAAACTGAACTACCCAAAGTGTCAAATAACCTCCCAATTTCAAATTCAGTGGCATCTTCCCAGCTCTTCTAAACCTTTGTGCAACATTTACCCAGTTGAACAATCTCTCTTTCCTAAAACTCTGTCTTACCTTAGTTTCTGTGATACTGTGACACTCTTTCTCACCTCCCTATTAATTTATTCGGTCTCTGCATTGGTTTCACTTCTTTGTCTTGAACCCTAAATGTAGGTAAGCTCCCAAGATCTGTGGCTTCAGCTCTTATCTTTATAAACATAGCATTCAAATTTACTTTCAGTCTCTCTTATGTGGCTTCTGCTGTCCAGGACTTTGTGGTTCAGACCTCTGACTCAAGACATTTGTTAAAAATGGAGCAGATCAATCAGAATCACTGGGCATTGTGAACAGTACCAAATCAGTAGGAGAATGGGAGTTATCAGTGACAAAGTTTCTGATATATGACTATGATCAAGTGACTGTGGCATGAATATGAAAGGCAGTAAAACCCAGTGTCACCTGGGGTGGGTTCAGAACAAAGAGGAATGCCAATCCACTAGAGATAAGAAAATGGCAAATGGTGGGCTAGGCACTAAGGAAGGATAAAACTGGAACCAGATTACTCATAAGAGACGTGTGCACAATAATGTATGTTCTGTGAAGAGAGGCTCATCGGTACAAGATCAAGACAAGGTGACAGAAAAAGACAGGTGGAAAATTAACTTTGCTGATAAAGACATCATCTAAGATGGATTTGCAACTGGGATTGGCCACTTGTACCTGCAAGCCCCAAGCAGTCACACCTAAATGAAAGGACAGATCTCTTTGGTGTAATGCATGTTTAGATCACTATATTGTAACAAGCAAATTAAAAGTACATTGAGATACCTTTACACACCCACTAGATTGACCAAAATTTTAAAACGGACAATACCAAGTTTTGGCAAGGATATGAGAGCTCTAGAACCCTCATACATTTCTGGCAGAAATGCAAAGTGATATAGTCTGTTAAACAAAGTTTATGGGAGGCCGTTGTTTTGGACTAGGTTCCTGCAGTAGGCCCCAACAGACCAGTCCAAACCAGAATAGAGTCACATGTGCCAAGTTCCACATAATTAAGCTGAACTTTGAAATGGGACAGTTTTCCTTTAAAAAAAAAAAAAAAAAAAAAAGGCGATTCCAATCAACCTGAGTCAACAAAATAAGAAAATCCCCTCTGTTTTAATCCTACCAGGAAAATGACTTTGAAATGACCAATCCACTTTTTCTTCTCTGTTTCTATTCTCTTTAGCCCTTTTCTAGCTATAAAGCTAATCCCCTCTGCTCAGTGCATCATAGTACTCACTCTATTTCATAGAATGAGATGTTCCTCAATCTAGAATGACAAATAAAAACCAATAAAAAATTTTAAATTACATATGTCAGAATTTTGTCTTTTGACAAGTCACTTTGGAAAATAATGTGGCAATTAAATGTACACTTACCATAAGCCCCAGCGATCCTACTCTTAGGAATTTATCCAAGAGAAATTAAACATAAGTTAACACAAGACCTATATGTAAAATGTTAGCCATAACAGCCAAAAATTGTAAACAATCTGCTGTGATTTGAATATGTTCCCCAAATTTCATGTGTTGGAAGCTTAATTTCCAAATTCATATGTTGATTAGAGGCATCCAATCCTCCAAGTCTTTAAGAGGTACCCTTAGAGAGGTAACTAGCATTAGATAAGATCATCAGGATGGGGCCCCTGTGAGCGTACTGGTGGCTTTATAAGAAGAGGACAAGAGACCTGAGTTGACAAACCTGCTCTTGGCCTCTCATCAGGTGTCTTCCTCCATGTTATGATGCAGCAAGAAGGCCCTCACCAGATGTGGCCCCTCAACCCAGGACTTCCTAGCCTCCAGAAATTTAAGAAATACATTTCTTTTCTTTATAAACTACCTAGTCTGTGATATTCTGTTTTAGCAACAGAAAACAGGCTAAGACAAAAAATTTTATACCAAGAGTGGAGTTGTTGCTATAATGATACCTGGAAATGTAGACTTGGCTTTAGAACTAGGTATTGGGCAAAGGCTGGAAGAATTTGGAGGAGCAGGCTAAAAAAAGCCTCAGTGGCCAAGAACAGAGTATTAAGGGCAATTCTGTGGAGGCTCAGAGGACAAGAAGTGAGGGGAAGTCTGGAACTTCTTAGAGATTATTTAGGTGATCATGACTAGAATGCTGATAGAAATATAAACAGTAAAGGCTCTTCTGATGACGTCTGAGATGAAAATGAGCAACAAGATATTGGAAACTAAAGTAAAGGCCATTCTTGTTTTAAACTGGAAAAGAATTTGGTCGGATTGTGTCCATGCCCAAGGGATTTTTGGAATACAGAACTTAAGAGCAATGGATTAGGATACCTAGTGGAAGAAATATCTAACCAGCAAAAAATTCAAGCTACTGCATGACTACTTTTACAGCTTACATTAAGCTACAAGAGGGGAAAATGATTTAAAGATGGAATTTATCCTCAAAAGGGAAGCAAGGCAGAAAGGTTTGGAAAACTCTTACCCTGACCCTCTAAAGAGTTAAAAAAGAAAAAAGGAAAAAAAAAAAAAAAAAAAAAAAAGCAGTTCAGGAGAGGAAATCAAGGGTATGACCCAGAGATCATTTTCTAAGGAGATTAGCACAGATAGAAGGAATCACCAAGACAATGGAAGAAAGGCCCTGAAGATATTTCAGAGATCTTCAAGGCTTCCCCTTCCATCACAAGCCCAGGGGCCTAGGAGGGCAGAATGGTTTCAAGGGACAGGCCCAGGGCACCTTACACAGGCTTACTGCCCAGAGCACCCTTTGGTCTCTGCTCCAGGCATTACAGTGCAGGAATCCACAGCCTCCTTAGCCATGTCTCAGCAGGCCCAAGTACAGCTCCTACCATAGCTCTGAAGGGCACAAGTGATAAGCCTTAGTGGCATGAACATGGTACTAATTCTGCACACACCCAGAACGCAAGAGCTATGGAGGTATGGCAGCCTCTACCTGGATTTCAAAGAGTTTACACACAGCCTGCAGTCCCAGGCAGAAACTTGCCACAGAGATGAGGATGCCACAAAGAGGCCCCCCTAGGATAATGCCTAGTGAAGCCATGGGTGTGGGACTGCCACTGGGGTGTGAGACCCCAGAAATGTAGGACCACCAGCATGCAATAACAGTCTGGGAGAGTTGCAGGTATGAGACTCCAACCTGAAAGGGCTGGAGTGTGAGCTGAGCCCAACAAAGCTAAGGGAAGAGGACTTCTTGAGGTTTTTGGGGTTCACCCCCAACCCCTGTGTGTCCAGGAAGCAACACATGGAGTATAAGACTATTCTACAGTCTTGAGATTTAGTGTCTGCCCTTTTGGGGTTTCAGACTTGCTTGGGGCCCATTACCCCTTTTTTCCTGCCTATCTCTCCCTTTTGGAATGGAAATATTTACTCATGCCTGTTCCACCATTATATTTTGGAAGTAGATAATGTGTTTAATTTCACAGGCTCACATCTGGAAGGGGTTTGCCTTGAATCTGAGATGACTTTGGACTTTGGGTTTGGACTTTTGACTTGGTGCTGGAACAAGTTATGAAATTTGGAACTATAGGGATAAAATGAATGTACTTTGCATGTGAGAAGGACATGAGTTTTGGGGACTAGGTGTGAAATGCACATTGTACCATATAAATACGTATAATTATGTGTCAATTTTTAAAACTGAAATATTATACTGCCATAAAAATATGCTTCCAATATGGTTTTCATAACATGAAAAATGTTTGAATTAAGCATCTAGTAAAAATTGTTTTAAAAAATAGAAGAAGAAGAAGGAGAAGGAGAAGGAGGAAAAGGAGAAGGAGAAGGAGGAAAAGGAGAAGGAGAAGAGAAACTTGAGGTGGTACACACACTCTCGTCCTCTCCCCATAGGATGTCCCCACCACGTTGTGATGCGACACGGTCCTCACTAGATACAACCTCTCAACCTTAGACTTCCCAGCCTCTAGAACTGAAAGAAATAAATTTAGGTTCTTTATAAATTGCCCAGTCTGTGATGTTCTGTCATGGCAACAGAAAACAGACTAAGACAACCCGAATGCCCATTAACTAGTGTATGAATAAACCAATGTTAGTATATCCATACAATGGGGTATATTCAACAACGGAAAAGCACAAACCACTGGCACACAATGACATGAATGAATCTTAAAAGCATTATACTAAAGTGAAAGAGCTAATTACTGGAGAATACAACCTCAGAATACATGCTGCCAAAATTTTAGCAAAAGCTCTGTTGTAAAAAAAAAAAAATTCGTATTTATATTTGAACCGTACATTCAGTCTGCCATTTCACTTCTCAGTGATGAGCATACAATTTTGCCCAAGGACAAGTTCCAAAAAAGAAAAAGAAAAATATTTGTAGGCTATCATTTATTTCATAAATTGTATATTTCCTTTCTATCAGAAAGTTTAATATCTGCAACTGGCCTTAAGCATTCATTTAACATTTCTTTAACTGAGGGTTTCAGATTATTTGCCAAAGTTTCTTAAATGACTAAATGACCCACGGAGTACATAGTACAGTATCTGGTTTTAACATTTTGCCCTTGAATAGATGTTGTTGTTGGGTAAATTATTCACATGTCTTCACCGTCCCACATAACTTAGACTATATCTCTGTGTTACACTCAGTCGCTTCCCACAAGCTCCTGCCTCTCTCGCCTAGGTCCACCTTCTCTCTCAGCCAGCTCTGTGGTTAACCAAACTGTTTACAGCCCTCCTGATCAACTGATGGCTCACCATAGTGATGCTCACCACAATAATCTCATAACCCTGTTCTCAGTTCCAGACAGAAAAAAGGAAAAAAAAAAAAGGTGCATATGCTTTCTTCATTGCAGCCAAGTAAAAATCCTCATCTTGAATAATAAAATGGGTGAATTAAGCACAATCAGAGAAACAACCACTCCAAAGCCATTCTCTTTGGTGACTCTTCTCCTTCCTTCTAAGACACTTTGTCTACCCTCAGCAACAGCCTCAAGATGAGGGCTAAAGAAAAATTAAACAGGACAAACTTTTCTTCATTTCTGGAAAAAGCGAACTATTCCACAGTCATTCATAACTTGATCTGGAATACTCCTGAATTGTTACTGTAGTTGCATTTTTTCTAAATCTCTTCGAACACTGCTAGATCATCAAGTCTAAATAAGTTTTAAACAAAATAAGAAAGAATAATTGGATAAAGGACAGCAGGAAGAAGGGAGGCAGGGAGGGAGGGAGGGAGAGAGGGAGGGAGGAAGGGAGGGAAGTCCTATAAGGAAACTGTTGTTCCACACACACGACATTGCTAAGTGTTCATTTTGGATTACTCCTTAAATGCCTTGAAATGAGCCTTGAGCATTTTACAACTAAGAGAACTAAGGTAAGACAGGAGTCTGTACATGTGCTAAGTACTCAGATGTGACTTAAAGAATTGATTATCTTAATCGCTCATGTTTATGTAAGCAGCACATATTAGAAAATGGGTCCCAGTGCTTTGGGAGGCTGAGGCAGGAGAATTGCTTGAGGCCAGGGGTTGGAGACTAACCTGGACAGCACAGCAAGATCCCCCCACCATATCTAAAAAATATTTGTTTAAAAAATTAGCCAGGTGTGGTAACACACTTCTGTAACCCCAGCTACTTGGGAGGCTTAAGTGGCAGAATCACTTGAGCTCAGGAGTTCAAAGTTACAGTGAGCTATGCTGCACCACTGCACTCCATCCTGGGTGACCAAATGAGACCCTACCTCAAAAAAAAAGAAAGGAAAAGAAAATTAAGTTGATCCATCTTAAGCATAATCATGACTCAGCTACACGATTCTTCCACTTTCTCATCTCTATTCAGATCACTTTCAATAAAAGGACAAATTTTAGGGACATGTATTGTGTCTCAGCTTATGGAGTGATTTTTAATGGACAAATGCATGTGATTGACTGTATATTGTTTTTATCGCATGTAAACATAGCATGTCTAAACAACATAAACATAAGATAGGCAAATTATAAGGTTGAGGTCAATCCTGTTAAGGAGATAAGTATTAAATTCATCAATATTTCTCAGCAACTCACAAAAAGGCTATGATTCTTGGGTGTTCTGTCACTTGAGTATGTTTAGGAATATCTGCCCCAATAATCATAATCCCTATGTCTACTCTGCCAATGTTTTTCGTTCTCGTCTGGATCTTAACCCCTCTCCCATTCTCTTCTTGCTCCCCAGAGCACCTTTCTGAGCTGAAGGCCTCCAACGTGCATCTTTTCCTCAGTTACAACCCTTCTTTCTGCCTCAGAGGCACTCTTCCCCATGTCTGCCCTCTCACCCTCTGCCACCTCCTTGAAACCATGTGTGATTCCCCTTCGCCTTGGTATCTTCCATCTCATTTTCTTCTTGGTGTCTTTCATCTCCTCTTCTCTGTGGGACCCTACTGTTGTAAAAGAGATTTGTCCATCTCAGATCCTGGAAGTTAAACTCCCCAAGAACTCTTTATCCAGCACAAATGCGTACAACAATGTTTTGAGAAAAGTGACCCGAGGAATAATGCTCCTGGTGTTTGTTTAGCAACCTCTCCCACAACGTCAAGCAGCAGCACACCTCAAGGTGCAAGGACCAAGGGTGACCTGTCTGCTCCAATTCTTTTAGGCTATGCTGCTGTGAAAGGGTGCACAGCCTAAGTCTTCTCAGGCCTCAGGAGACTCTTGAGAGCTACATCCTCAGTGCTCACATTGCCATGGTCACCTAATTGTACAGATGAGGACAGCTTTACCAAAACCAAAGAAAATACTTGTTTTCTTCAGTGGCTGAGTCTCAGTGTTTTGTCGTAGAGCACCATTCCCAATCCTATGGTAACTGCTACAGCCACGATTGCATCTCTCACAGCCAGATGTGATGACCAGGCAGTGAACCTGTCACTTCTACTTCCTCACCTCTCCTTGCCTCCTAAGCCTTTGTTTTTGGCTTCTATGACAATAAAGCAATCAAACTTGATCTCTGAAAAATCATCTTCTAATCATTTTTTGAAAAACGTCTCCACTCTTGGTTTCCCCAACATTTCACTCTTCTGGTCATTTACTTCCATCTTGGTCGCCTCCGAGACCCCTTTTTCCTTCCCCCAAGAAAATATCCCCCAAGGATTTGTCTTCAAATCAGCTTTAGAAAAATGACACATATTGCCCCAAGTGACTGGGAAGGGGAAAGGGCTACAGGACCTAAGGCCCAGGAACTGGAACTGAACTCTCCACCTACCAGGACTCTCACCGTCTACATCCATCTCTCGTCTCTTCTTGCCTCTGCCTATGAGTGTTAGCCTCATCCCCTCCTGCTGCAAAGAAACTTTGCTTATATGATGGGGAATGTGCCCAGGTGCAGCTCAGCTGTGAACTCCCAATGAAAAGAGAGCACTTTCTTCTCCCTTGTTGGCTGAGGCTCTAGGTAGTTCCAGTGTCTTGATGCTGTCACAGAAACTGGTGGCCTTAGTACAGAGTTCTTCCAATAAAAAATGGTTTCTGTATGCTGACATCTCTGAGAAAATCCTAGGAAAGCTGAATAGGTGACAAAACCTTGCAGGGTGCCCACTAGACGGGAAGCAGCAACAACTCCTGATGGATGGGAGGACTCAGCCCTTGCTAAGTAATTTATCCTTCACACTCCCATGAGACTCTTATCCCAGGCTTTCCAGAACAGTCGTTTTCCAAACTGGCGTTGCCTGTACACCTGGAAACTTGCAGAAAAACTATAGGAATGAGTGAGAGAATAAATAATAAAAGAATCATAAGTTACAAAGACTTCCTTCTAGATACCAGTGATTGTTTGGGGGGTTTCTTGCCCAAGAGAAGCCACAGGTAAAGTTGTGAAGTTGAGAAAGATATTATTTGGCATCCTACCCTCTTCTTTCTGTCTCTTTTCCTCATCCTCCAGGCAGCCAATGACTCCACGCTACCTTTCATCATCAAAACCAAGGACTATACATCCGAGGTCTCTCTAATTTTTTTCCCAAAAGAAAACTCCCTTTTATGGTGGAATAATCTCAGTTGGCAGTAAGGAAAAAGAACCTCAGAAAACTAATTCACATTAAGGTGTGCATGCCTAATATTCCATCTTTCCCTGGTTTGTGCTTCTGAATCACAGATTGTATTGACTCAATCATGAACTATCCCAAGGACTCCACAATTTCTATTTCTGGACTTTACCTTCAGCTTCTTCCTACGAAAATGGATCAATATATCCAATTACCCACAGGCATCATATTTAACATCTAAACTCATTGTCTTCTCTACCTGGAAAATGCTTGTCTTTAAATGGTGTTATCTTGGTTTTGAGCCAAGGCATCCACCCATTGGCCCCATCAGACCCTGGAAAATTTTCCCGAACTCCTCCATCTCCTTAGCCTCTTCCCACCCCCAACACCAATCAGAGATGAACAGTTACCAAATCCTACTGATTCAATCTTTTCCTATCCTCCAGCCCCACTGACATTTCAGGACTTCATTACTTCTTGCTTGAGTTTTAACAATAACATTCAACCATAGCATCTCCACACTACACCAACCTGATCAAATCTGATCCAATTTTACCCCGTTACCAGAAACAGCTCCCTAAAATGCAAAATCAATCATCTCACTCCCTTGCCTAAAACCTTGAAATAGCTCTCCATTATTTGGAGAAGAAAATCCAAATTTCTTAAAGGCCTTAATCCCTTCATATTTTCATCCCCATTTATCTCTTTGGTCACATGTTCTCCTGCCCCCATTTACCGTACTTCATGTTTCTGCTTTGCCAATCATTCATATTTTCTGAGCATGAGATGTCATCCTGTGCCACCATGCCCATGCATACACTGTGCTTTCCAACCAAAAAGCCCTCTGCCTCCCAGTCTTCCTAGTAAACTTCTATTCATCCTTTATTTAATGTATTTATTTATTTACTTATTATTTATTTATTTTTAAACAGAGTCTCGCTCTGTCACCCAGCCTGGAGGAGAGTGGCATGATTTTGGCTCACTGCAACCTCCACCTCCCAGTTTCAAGTGATTCTCATGCCTCAGCCTCCCGAGTAGCTGGAATTACAGGCCAGCGACCACACTCAGCTAATTTTCATATTTTTGGTAGAGATAGTGTTTCACCATGTTGGCCAGGCTGGTCTCAAATTCTCAGCCTCTAGTGATCCACTCTCCTTGGCCTCCCAAAGTGCTAGGATTACAAGAGTGAGGCACCAAGCCCAGCCCATTCATCCTTTAGATGGAAAACCAATGTCACCTTCTTTGGCAACCCATATAGGACCAACCCTCTATTGAAGAACAACTCAGTGTCACTTTCTTTCATCTTGACTCTGTACTTCATATCTATTTATATTGTTATATTTGTCACACTCTATTGGAATTGTTTTTATAGACATGTAAGAAAGGAAATTTCTGTTTAAAACCACAACGAACTTAACTGCTTTTGCCCTTAGGGATTGGCATTATTTTTCCCTTGAGCAGAAATGTTTGCAAAATACTTGGAAAGGCAGTATTTGGTGCAAGGGATAAGGTCTCCAGGACCTGCATTAGCAGACGACAGAGAAACAAAAAGCTAAACCATACTGTAAATGGAAGGTGGTAAGCAGGAAGGGGGATAAGGTGAGAGCTGAGGAAAGATGGAGGAAGGGGAAGAACTACCAGGAGGCAGGAAAGGAGCCCATGGAGAAGTGTTAGCCTCTGAGAATTCCTCAATGCCAATGGTGGCTGAAGAATGTTTAAGAACAGGAATACCGGCCGGGCGCGGTGGCTCAAGCCTGTAATCCCAGCACTTTGGGAGGCCGAGACGGGCGGATCACGAGGTCAGGAGATCGAGACCATCCTGGCTAACACAGTGAAACCCCGTCTCTACTAAAAAATACAAAAAAAAAAAAAAAAAAAAACTAGCCGGGCGTGGTGGCGGGCGCCTGTAGTCCCAGCTACTCGGAGGCTGAGGCAGGAGAATGGCGTAAACCCAGGAGGCGGAGCTTGCAGCGAGCTGAGCTGAGATCCGGCCACTGCACTCCAGCCTGGGCGACAGAGCGAGACTCCGTCTCAAAAAAAAAAAAAAAAAAAAGAACAGGAATACCTACTATTAAGTGTGGAGTTAATTGCACCATAGTGCTACTGAGTATCTCCCTCTGTCACTCTACATCTCCAGTGACATCTACCACACATGCAAACGCCCACTGTGCTTTTCCCACAAGGCAAAGCGTCTAGGGCAGCTCAGAGCAGTGCCATCTTGCAGGAGGTGGACTGCGAGTGCAGAAGACCAACACTGTAGCACCTTAGGAAGCCAGCACACTAAAGGAAGGCTAAGATTCCCTAAGGAATCCCCACAGGTATGGAGGGAGAGCCCACTGGGTGGTTTGAACCAGTTATTGACTAAATTTCAATAGACATGATGACCTCAGCTGACAGGGGTTGAATTTGCTAACTTCTTTTCTGTCTCCCCTCTCGACCACGAGCAACACAACAGAAAGAATGGTGCCATATTGATCTTTGACTCGCCAGTGGGAAACATGGTGCTGCATGTTTAAAAGGAAGGTTTTCAGAGGATATCTAGAAAATGGAATCTACCTTACCAGGTTAATGTGTCAACCTTCCAGAAGTGCATAATTTTCAAAGAGCCTTCAAAAGTGATGTCTTGGCTGGGCGCCGTGGCTCAAGCCTGTAATCCCAGCACTTTGGGAGGCCAAGTCGGGCGGATCACGAGGTCAGGAGATCGAGACCATCCTGGCTAACATGGTGAAACCCCGTCTCTACTAAAAAATACAAAAAAAAAAAAAAAAACTAGCGGGCGAGGTGGCGGGCGCCTGTGGTCCCAGCTACTCGGGAGGCTGAGGCAGGAGAATGGCATAAACCCGGGAGGCGGAGCTTGCAGTGAGCTGAGATCCAGCCACTGCACTCCAGCCTGGGTGACAGAGTGAGACTCTGTCTCAAACAAAAAAAAAGAAAAAAAAAAGTGATGTCTTAAAGAGAGTATTTCAGTAGCACACAAAAATGTATTTTGGAGACAGAGTCTCCTCCCAGTGCCTCATAAATCACATCACATAGAAAAATGGTCTGGTTTGCTAAGCTTGAGTTGCAGCCATAGCTGACATTCCTGGAGCCCTACAGGGATAGGAACAAACAGCGAGAAGCACCAGAAGTGGAGGAGGCAAGTTTGCCTAAAGACATGAGACAGCACACCCACAAAGACAAATGGTTACCCACTCAACCCTACTGCCCTTTCATGTATCAAATTCAAGAAGTTTGGTGAAGACAACAGATTTCAAATAATCTTTATGTTAAATATGATTGTCATGCAATGTTAACTTTTATGCATTTAACCTTGAACCACTACGAGTAAAATGAGGGTCATTTTGGAGACTAGAAATGTAGGTCAGACATCTCAGTTTAAGTTCGTGGAAGGAGCACTCCACCAACACTGACTTCCTTCCCTTGGGGTTACTGTAAGAAGTTGCCTGTTTGGGTCAGATGGTGAGAAGCCAACTTTGGGCCCCGTAGTGCTCTTCGTTGTCTCCCACACAGGGCATGCAGCAGTCAAACTGAAACAGCATCCTTGCTGCTTGCTTTCAGAATCCACCACATGGGTAAGTCAGAGACATTTCCCACCCCGCATCTTCTGCTGTCATCAAACACATTGTTTAGCTGGGCTGGCCACTAGAGAAAGCAAATTGTCTGTAATAGACTAATTGAATTGAATTGGGGCCTAGACACAATGAACCTGAATTATGGCTTTGCAGAAGGAGACATTGATATAGAGATTACAAATGGATAGATCATACCTAATAATTGCTAGAGTGAATGCTCTTCCAGCCTGGAAACAGAATGCTTAGGCTAATCAAACATCCAGCTTGATGAAGAGTTGCCCATGCAAGAAAGATTTTTCAAAGAAGAAGAAAGCACTCAGATACACATAAGCATTCTATTAGCTTCCTATCGCTACTTAAATTACCACAAAGTTGTTGGCTTAAAACAACACACATTTCTCTTACAGTTCACTGGGCCAAAATCAAGGTGTCAGCCAGACTTTGCACCCTCTGGAGGTTCTAGGAGAGAATCGTGGTTTGCCTTTTCCAGCTTCCAAAGCTGCAGTCCTTGCATTCCTTGGCTTGTAGTCCCTTCCTCCATCTTCAAAGCCAGCTCTGTAGCACCCTGTTTCCATCCTCACATTGCCTTATGTCTCTGTAGTCAAATCTCCCCCTGCCTCCCTCTCGTGCAGAGATTAGTGATTACATTCAGGGCCCACCCACATAATTCAGAATAATCTCCCCATCTCAAAATCCTTAATTAATTACATCTGCAAAGTCTCTCTGGCCATATAAGGGAACATTTGCAGATTCCAAAGACTAGGACATAAATATCTTTGGTGAACATTATTCAGCCGAGGACATCATGCAGGAAAGATTTTTGTTTTTTTTTTTTTTGAGATGGAGTCTCGCTCTGTCACCCAGGCTGGAGTACAGTGGCGCGATCTCAGCTCACTGCAAGCTCTGCCTCCTGGGTTCACCCTATTCTCCTACCTCAGCCTCCCAAGTAGCTGGGACTACAGGCACCCACCACCACGTGTGGCTAATTTTTTGTATTTTCAGTAGAGACAGGGTTTCACCGTGTTAGCCAGGATGGTCTTAATCTCCTGACCTCGTGATCCACCTGCCTCAGCCTCCCAAAGTGCTGGGATTATAGGCTTGAGTCACCGCACCTGGCAGAAAAATTTTCAAAGAAGAAAATCAGATACACATGGGGCTGTAACACAACAGAACATTCTCTTGATTATGTAGAGAACAATATCTAAAGTTGTTGTCATTATGAACATCAATTCATCACCATAGTCTAACATCAATTCATCACCATATTCTATTCATATTCTATTCTAATACAGCAATGCTTGTTAATACAGAGTTCTGATAAATAACTGAAACCAGAGGCTCAGCTCTATTTTACTTCAGAATAAATTATGAAGTGTGGGCTTGTTTTTCATTATCCTGGGGCAAATAGTAGAATCTGAAAATCTGCATTTCCAGGAGGCAAGCATTTTTCTGCCTTGCATAAAAAATGTCTTGAAGCTCCCTATTTTTTTTCTGAAAAACGCATGTATGTGGGCTCTATAATTATGCAGATGTAAAGTGGAGATACTTGAAAAGCCGTGGTTCCCGAGGACTAAATTGTTCTTTGTAAAAGGTGAGTAAAAGGTCATATATCCTGTAGGCAGAGATGCATTTCTTCCGACTATGCCCTTTGTAGAAAAATGTCTTTCTAACTAATGATATATACTGGGCTGTTGTGCACCATTGCTGGTTATTATACAGAGGTGTGTATTTTCATACTTTTCATTTTAGTTGTTGAGATAGCCAAAATTGCAGCAAAGATATAAAGCACAACTTTGAACTCCTGCTGAATGACAAAACAAAAAATAGAATTGGGTTAGATATAATCCAGCTTCCTTAGACACAAATATCAAGCTAAGTGAACATTTAGAAAATGTAGGCCAGGTGTGGTGGTTCATGCCTGTAATCCCGACACTTTGGGAGGCCAAGCCAGGAAAAATGTACGAGGCCAGGAGTTCAAGACCAGCCTAAGCCAAATAGTGAGATTTTTTGTCTCTACAAAAATATCTAATCAACCCAGTGTGGTGGTGCACACCTGTAGTCCTACCTACTCAGGCTGAAACAGAAAGATCGCTAGAGCCCAGGAGTTCAAAGCTACTATGAGCTGTGATTGGGCCACTGCATTCCAGCCTGGGCAACAGGGCAAGACTTTGTCTCTAAAACAGAAAGAAAAAAAAATGTAATAATACTGGGCTGTGGCAGTCTAAAATAATTGTTCTTAGAACCTGATGTGATTACTAGTGCCATGTAATAAATCATCCCAAAATTATATTATGTAAAACCAAAGTCATTTTATTTTGATCACAAAAATTCAGGAAGAGTTTAGCTGGGCAATTCTCTTCAGATCTCGTGAGCAGGCAAGCATCATGGGCATGTAGGCTGTGCAGAAGTAGCACAGGGCCCTGCACTTAAAAGTGCCCCGCAGTTGTTTTAAAGCTCTGCTTGACAGTCTTAATTTTTTTTAACAATAGGCCCCACACTTTAAGTTTTGCACTGGAATCCACAGATTATGTAGCTTGTCCTACTCATGAAGTTACATTCAGATATTGGCTCGAGTTTCATCAATTGAAGTCTCAGCTAGGCTGGATGTCCAAGATGGACTCTTCACATGGCTGGCAGTGCATGCTGGGTGTTGCCTGGGAGCTCCTGTGAGACTGTCAACCAGAGCGCCTACAAGTGGCCTTTCCCGGAGGGAAAAGGTAGTTGGACTTCTTGCATGGCAGTTGGCTCCCCAAGAGTGAACATTTGAAGGGAACAAGGTGGAAGCTGCATAGACTTTTATGACCTAGGCTTGGAAATCATGGAGCCTGACAGAGGTTACCAGGCCTCTATCTGCAGGTGGCTGAGTAGGGCAGGAATTGATGTCTAAAACCAGACAGTTGGTCAAAGTGGTGAACAATTTCAGGAAAAGTTTAGAGGAAATGAGGATGTTGTTTAAAAATTCCCAGAAAACCCTGGGGACAAGGGCTTGGCAAAGGACTGGACTTCCTATAGGCAAGCAAGATGAGGGCCATTGTAATTTGAGTTATTGATGGAAGCTGGCTGCCCCAAGGATCTATTGGTTAGCTTTCTAATGAGCTTTCCACAATGCTTAAAATTTTGTAATTGTGTGACTAAGCAAATATTGTAGCTTGCTCTCCCTGACCATTCACAGAAAAAGTGATCCTCAGAAAAGATGCTGTGGTTCAGAGCCTCTCACACAGGGAAGTGATTTGTGGTGGATCTCCCACAAAAGGCAATGGAGCTTGGTGATGAAATGCAGAAGTCTACCACCATATCACTATTATAACCTTAAGAAAGATAATATCTCAATCTGTGCCGCAATTTTCTCATATGTGCAATGGGCCTATTTAGTATTTCCTACCTCACAGAGTTATGATGATGATTAATTAAGTGCATGCATGCATGTGAAGTTACAAGTGTGTATTCTATTGTAACCAGTGAGCAAGTGTTAGCTTTTATCACAAAGCATTCTAGTACTAATGAGAATCATGAAGAATCCCTTGGTGTTCATCTACTGTACAGTAGGAGTAATTATATCATTGCTTCACCCAGCAAAACTCATTTCCATATGGCAAGAACCACAATTCATTCCAATTCTTTTTTTTTTTTTTTTTTTTGAGACGGAGTCTCGCTCTGTCACCCAGGCTGGAGCGCAGTGGCCGGATCTCAGCTCACTGCAAGCTCCGCCTCCCGGGTTCACGCCATTCTCCTGCCTCAGCCTCCCGAGTAGCTGGGACTACAGGCGCCCACCACCTCGCCCGGCTAGTTTTTTGTATTTATTTTTAGTAGAGACGGGGTTTCACCGTGTTAGCCAGGATGGTCTCGATCTCCTGACCTCGTGATCCGCCCGTCTCAGCCTCCCAAAGTGCTGGGATTACAGGCTTGAGCCACCGCGCCCGGCCTCATTCCAATTCTTAAACCCAAATCACAGTTCTTAATAACTCTCACAAAGTTCAGCAACATAGATCTGAACAGAAAGATATGTTTTCTTTTATATTTAATTATATTTTTTCTGTACTTTCAAATATAGTAGCCAGAAGTTTGGCATCCCATAGGTAGACACACTCAATATCAAAAGGCAGAAGCAAACCTTGCTTTCTTAATGGATCCCACTTGGGGTTTGAGGTGACCGCAAAAGATAAACAGGCTTTTGACAAGTGGTCTGTGGGAAGTCTGAGTGTTTTTTCCCTCAGAGGTTGAGAAGCCCAGGAATGTGAGATCAGCAGATGCCTGGGACCCTGGGGAACTCTTGCCTAATGGACTAGTATCTTAAGAATATTAAGCACTTTTCCATGAGCATGGTGTCCCTTACAAGGGGGACAGTCACACTTAGATCCCACTCCAACATTCAGCCTATACACCCCATCCAAGTGGTGCCTCCCAGAGTTGGTTTCTGTCAAAGCCATGAGATTGTGGTTGTGGGAAATGGTTACAGGGCTTCTGGTGGTGTCACCACTATAAACAAAGTCTGGTCCTCACCTCAGGCCATACAAAGGGCTGCGGTGTGTCACCTATAGATAGCACGTAACAAAACCACAGAGGTAAGCCAGTGGAATCAGAAGGCTCTGAATATGTTCACAGTCACAACCCTAGAACAACTTATAAACTCATTTTTGTCTAATGCATTGATTTCTTTGACTTTGAAAACAAGAATTTAAAGATGGAAACATTCATCCACAGGCTCTGCATAACCACTAAGACTAAAACAGCTGGTTGGAACTGGGAACTGCCCTAAATGCTTTACATGTATTATTTCTTTTAATCTGCTTTACAGTCCTATGAGACAGACATTATCACTCCACTTTATAGTTGAGGAAACTGAGATTCAGAGAAATTAACTAATTTGCCCCAAGGTAGGCTATAGATATGAAAACACACACACACATACACAGAATTTTGATATGCAAGGCAACTATCCATATACAAAGATATAAACTCTTCTGTTTGTATTACATAGTTCATAATTTTAAAAAGTAATTAAAACAGTTACAAGCATTATTTAACTTTTTAAAGTTAATAGTTATTCTTTTATATTTGGAGCTAAAACTCCAAAAATAAAAAAATAACTAAATAAACTCTGGTTCATCAACTTGAAAGGATTACACAGCTACTAAAAATCATTGTGAATACTTTATGGAAACATTGGAAATACATAGAGTATAATGTGAAGTTAAAAATTACCAAATACAAATTGCATGTATGTTACAGTTACAGCCTTATAAAATATATATCTATGAGGCAAATGAGCAGAAGAGAAAGAAAAATATTGACGTGATCTATTATTGTGGTAGAGTAATAGATAGATTTTATCTTTCTTAATAATACACTAAACCGTATGCCTACCATGCCAAGAACTATTCCAATTACCTTATAGATTATTATTCTATCTTCTCAATAACTTTATGAAGTAGGCACTATTATCATCCCTGTTTTACAATTGAGGAAAAAGAGACACAGAGAGGCTAGGTAACATGACCCAAATCCTTAGCAACTAGTACAGCTAGTAAGGTCCAGAACTGACATTTTAACCCGGCGTCTGGCTCCAATGTCCACACACTTAGTCATTATGCTGTGCTCTCTGATATTGCTGTGATGTCTGTACCATTTAAGAGAAGAAATCAACATTTTGCTGGCAAGAACATCTTGATGCTCAAATCGTGATCATTTATCTTAGTTTTGAAATATGTTCTTCTTCACTACTAAACAAAATTCTCAAAATCAGTACCCACTGAACTGGCAAGTAGCCAGGAAAAGGTCACAATTTTCAAAGCACACACTTATCTAGCTGAACATGTATCACTCCTAAAACTTATTGAGCTAAAAATATTTTTCTTCCGGCCGGGCGCGGTGGCTCAAGCCTGTAATCCCAGCACTTTGGGAGGCCGAGTCGGGCGGATCACGAGGTCAGGAGATCGAGACCATCCTGGCTAACACGGTGAAACCCCATCTCTACTAAAAATACAAAAACTAGCCGGGCGAGGTGGCGGGCGCCTGTAGTCCCAGCTACTCGGGAGGCTGAGGCAGGAGAATGGCGTAAACCCGGGAGGCGGAGCTTGCAGTGAGCTGAGATCCGGCCACTGCACTCCAGTCCGGGCGACAGAGTGAGACTCCACCTCAAAAAAAAAAAAAAAAAAAAATATTTTTCTTCCAATTTATACCAGTGGAGAGGGATACGATAGACATTTGGGTCCAGGGGGAATTTTTTAATGAATTGAATCTATAGCTTTCTTAACTTTTCACAGATGGAAAATTGATTTAAACATAGGATCTATATACTAATACATACTTGTACTATATATACTATACTATATTAATATATGTATAGAAATTAAATAAAGCAAATTTGAAAACCATGAGGAACAATATAACTGTGGTATTTTTTTTCCTTTACGAATGTCTGATCTGCCAGCAAACTGTGATATTTAAACATAGAAGTGGGTTCTGAGTTTCTTTGGGCCAAGCAAAATAGGAAACCTAAGTCCTCCTGTGCCTCTTGAAATAATGACTCCCAGTTACCAAGCCTACCATTACCTGATTACTGTACTAAGTAATTCACATTTTTTAAAATTTCAATTGCTTTACACAGAGCTCTTAAAATAGATATTATATTGCATTTAACGTATGAAGAAGCTGAATCTCAGAAGGACAAAATTGTGTCCTTCTGAGAAAATGGTAGAACCAGGATTCAAAGCCAAGAGCTGTCTACATGTTAAATGCATATTTTCTACCTCTCCTTTTATGGAAGGGAGTGGGGGAAGAAAAACCAACTTTCTATTTTTCTCACTGTAAATTACAAGTAAAATTTATCTCACAGAGCTTTATATATATATATATATATAGGTGACTTTTATCCAAATTTGGGGAGGTAGGGAATGGGAAAGGAAGAGAGAAACAGAGACAGAGAAAGAATATGTTAGTTTTTTTCCCCTTAGCCAACCATTCATCAAAAAGAACTGGATATGGAAAGAAAAGACTAAATGCTTTCAAGTTTCCATGCGGAAACAAAGGTTTCTCTCTCCACACATTATGATGCAATGTTGTATTTCAACACCTAAACTGCTCAACTTCAGCCATTTCTCCTACAGGAAAAACAAAGGCACTCCCAGAAACCTGAGCGCAGAGCAGAACACAGCCTACTCACTCTGCCTCAGAAGTGGCTTCCAGTCACCAAATAAAACAAATTACCCATAAAGCACTCATTTCCTTCCTTTCAGTGTATACTGAGGAATCTGGGAACAACTGGACACAGTTCGCCACCTTGTGAGCAGGAGAGGACATGCAGTTTCCTGAAGGACAGCCAACCCTCAGTGCAGAAGCCACAGAAGGAAGCTTTGTGACTCAAGGCCCCAGGCTTCAGAGCACCACATAGAATGTATTTGGAGATATGCGGTGTGAGGGTATTTCTGCACTCTCTCTCAGGGCCAGCCTGAGGCCACATAGAGGAATGACTGAAATGGATCTTTATTGGACACACTACAGCGTTGCTGCAAAACCCATATCAAAAGTCATGAACTTGGAGTCAATGAACCTGTTTCTGCTACTAACTACCAAGTGACCTTGAGCAAGTCGCCTAATTCCTGTGGGCCACATTTGCAAATGAGAAGGGTTGACCAGGTGGTCTATAGGGGCTCATCCAGCTCTAAAACTGTGAGTGTACTGTCGGAGTGAAATTGCTTTCTCTCTGATCTTCTCACTGGCCTTCATGTTTCTGATCCCTTTCGCGCTCTATCACCAAAGCTATCTTGTGAAATATAGCTATTCTCCTGTCGTTACTGAAACAGAGCTTACAAAACCACCCATGAGTGGCCCATTTGCCCACTGTTTGTTGTCTACTACCAAGTGAATTCATTCATTTATTCATTAAAGAAACATTTGTTATGTGTTCCCTACCATGTCCCCATGTCCACAGTATCCCGAGCACATAGAACTACTTTCAGCCCCCCAGTGTACCAGGTTTTTTTGCATCTCTTGCCTTTGCTCATGCTGTTACATTTGCTTGGAATGCCTTTCCCACATCTTCCTACAAACCGATTCATAGTCATCTCAGTGCAAAAGTCATCTTGTGTCTGAAACTTTCCAGGAATTTCCTATATTATCCTAACACTTCATACCTTGATTATAGTATTTGGCACACTGCCTTGAAAGTACATGGGCACATGTGTAGTGAAATATGAAATAATTTTTTTTTTTTTTTTTTGAGGCAAAGTCTTACTGTCACCCAGGCTGGAGTGCAATGATGATATCATAGCTCACTGCAGCCTCCAACTTCTAGCTCAAGCGATCCTCCCATCTCAGTCTCCCAAGTAGCTAGGACTACAGGTGTGCGCCACCATGCCTGGCTAATTGTGTGTGTGTGTGTGTGTGTGTGTGTGTGTGTGTGTGTGTGGAGAGAGAGAGAGAGAGAGAGATGGGGTCTCTCTGTGTTGATTAGACTGGTCTTGAACTCCTGGTCTCAAGCAATCCTCCCTTCTTGGCCTCCCAAAGTGTTGCACGATGGTGTCTTGATACACCCAGTGGTGCAATTCTTTTCCCCCTGAAATTTCCTTTATACTTCCCCCTCTACTCAGACAGAGGGTTTTTTATATGCACTACACCTAGGGCACAGCTATTACTGCCAAAATGAACAGAGAAAACATTCTTCACACAGATTTGAGCATCACAATGAACTTGTGAGATTTAGAGCAAAATTGTGAAGCTAATAGCTATGAGAGGAAGGTATTTTACATTTTAAGAACCTGAACATTTTAAGTACAAAAAGTCAATATTTATATCCTAAGCACAAGATTCTGGAGCAAAGAGATGAAAGAGCCTCTCCAACCACTCCCATTCCACACCCACCAACAGACTGAAGAGTTCAAAATGGGAGCCAGGCTCCTGCCGACTGTCCATCCTCAAGCCAAGTCCTAGGTGGGAGTGAGAACTTATAGCCCACTTTCTCTCTGGAACCTGGGAGGCAGCAGCCATGCAGATGTACTCTGAGCTAGTGGCATGGTGGAAGTAAAGGAGAAAATGTGGTGTACAACAGAGGCACCAGAAGACCTCTCAGTTTCCTCAGAGTGGCATGGAGATCAGAATCTGGAAGTCTGTGTGCCCCTAAGATGTGTAAGAGATGGACCAAAGATAACCCCTAAAGGGCAAAGATAACCCCTAAAGTGACCCCTAAAGGGCCCAGAAGTCAGAGGAGGAAACACAGTGGCCACCATGGCCCTCATGACCAGGGGCTCTTTGGATGGCCTATATCAACAACTTCATATGCATTTCTTACTTTTCTTTGTATCTCCACTGGCTAGCACAGTGGCCAAGAAATATTTGCTTTGTAAAATAATGTAGTTGGGATAACGAAGCGGTAAAGTGTCCCTAGGGAACCTGAGTTCTGTTTGTACCATTTTCCTTAACTCTTTATGTAACCAACCTCCAGGCACCATTAACAACAAAACAACTCTAACACTGGTGCTCTGATGAGGAAATATGAAAAACAAATGATAGGCATATAGAATTCCAAAATCTGTAGGGCTACACAGTCTGTGAGTACAAGCTGGGATTGCAAACACCTGAAGTATTTTCCAATTATTAATACTTTATTACATTAGCACTGAATATATTAATTTTTCTAACATTTTAGATATCAAATATAAAATTTAGTACATACACACATACATTGTGAATATTTTCTGTTTCCATCCATGCAGGTCTTATTAAGAGTCCTGTGAAGTGGAGGGAATTGGGGATCAGACAGGACTTGTTGCAGACCACTGGGTAAGGAGTGGCATTTCTACAGCTTCTTCAGCTGAGGGGATGTGCAACCCTTACTGCACATGGTGGACGACGGGGGTGACGCAGGTGCAGCCAACAGTCACCAGCACCTTCTCCAACTGGAAAGAAACAGAGCAACCTTGGTGCTTCCTCCGGAGGACCAGGGTCTCTTGCTGGATGGGAACGGAATTCATGGAGATGTCTTCCTTTCCTTGAGCATTGATGCAGCCCAAGTGCTTACACTGGGCCTGTACAACTTCCGAGGGGTACCGGTTGGGGTCCCAAGTGACACTGCAGGAGGAGCAAGCCAAAGCACAATGGTGAGGCATGGGGGAGGAAGACAGTGAAGGAGAGCCCCGCAGCACTGGGTGCTCCCCTGCAGTGAGGTAGTTCCGCAGGGCTGTGGCACAGGCTCTGGAGCCACACAGCCTGGAAGCATACACCAGCCTCTGGCAGTGGCTTACCTTTCTAAGCCTCAGTTTCCTCAACTATAAGATGGGGATTTTCATATACCATTTTCTCATGCAACTGTTGAGAATGCTCAGTGATACAAGTACATATAAAATACCCCACTGTACAAATGTTAGCATTCAATTCACATTAGATCTTTTATTGGCATTATTATTATTACAATTATTTTTTATTCTCTGCCTGGAGATTGAACGTCACTAGTCAGTCTTCCATCACTAGTCGGACTACAGAGCCTGCTGCTTGGAAAGGAAAGCCACAGTCCCAGAGGTCTGGGAATCTCAGACCTTCTCTCCATTTCTCCTTTAATAGGCCCCTCTGCCTGGAGGCATAAAGACCGCAACATTTATCCTGCCAGCTTGCCACTGTACATACTCCACTTGTAGTGTGACAGGACTCCCACCAAGTTACTTGAGGGTGTGTATCCACTGTCTGAACCATGAAGGATGGGCAGTGAGCCAGGGCCACCATGCACAGCCAAGGAGCAGGCCACTGAGAACCCAAACATCTCAGAGAGTATCTGAGAACCTACCAAGGGAAACAGTCCCATTGGACACACACAGTAGGCAAAGAGCCAGCAAATTCGCTTATGAGCCAGCTTAGAGATGGGAGGCAGGGCGGATCTCTAGATCTGTCCTGCTGTGGCCCTAGGGTGCCCCATACGTAAGTCTTAATAAACTCATCTACTCGCTAAGCTGGACTTGTCCAAGTCATTCTTTGGTCTCGCCACATCTTCCCAGTTTGAGGCAGGGGGGACTACAGTCCCAAGGTTTTCTCATAACACACTCACATGAGAAGCTACATGACAACCCCAGAAACACTTCAATTGTCCCTGGAATCTATTTTTATACTTACATTTGGAGAGTATGAGGGGGTGCTTGGTGTTCCAAGAACCTGTATCTTAAGGCCAAATTACAAGACTACCCTGAAGGTCTCCACCTAACATCCCATTTCCCAGACTGGCCTTTCTCCTCCACTCATTCCCACTCCTTAAAGGACAATGTCTAATCTGAGTGAATCTCCTTAAACCGACTTTTCTGTTTCCCATTTATCCTCATGCAGAGATAATTATTCAATCTGCTTTAAAGAACCCTCTCTTCCAACACAGGAAAATTTGTGAATTCTATCCTAGAGCTACATGAAGCAGAAAAAGGCACAGAGTTTATGAGAATGTGGAAGCATAATATTAGGACCGTCAACCACAAAGGTGAACCTAGCCCAAAACAAGAAAGATGTGAGCTCCCAGGTAAAATGAAATTTTCATTGTTAAGAGGATTTTCCCTTTTATGTTTTCTATGTATTCTACATTTTCTACTTTATGATAAGAAAGAATTAACATATTTTTCCAAAGAATGTGAAGATCAGTCTCATTTGCACTTACGTGTAATTCCAGGGGGAGGTGGAGCGGCTCTCGATGTTACGTGACATGGAAACACGCTGGTTTTCATTGATGATGCCAGTGTCAAGCTTTATACTACCTTCTGGCACAGGTGGACAACTCTCAGGCTTTTGGAAAAAAGTATGTCCTACTTTGGGGATTTTCCTAGCTGCCACCTCGTTCAGAAAGGCAAGCCCCAATATCGACAGCAGCAAGTACTTGACCTGGAAAACAGAAGAGGCTGCAATCAGTTAGAGACTCGCCTCACCTACTAGCAAGAGATGCATGCTCTGGTGGAACTCAGCATTCCTGTCCTTTTATGGGATCAGGGCTTCTCTTTACACCTCAGTTCCTCACCTGGAAATGGGAACACTCACACCTAAAGGTATCAAGGTGCCAAACTGAGAACTAAACTCATTAGCCTAGCTAGTAAGTGAAGCCCTCCATAGTCTAAGAGCTTCTAAACAGTGAGACAGAAAGATGCCAGGGTCGGAGATTGGGTTAAAATCCTATCCTGGCTTCCTTGCTGAGCCTCTAGTTTCTCTTCCTTCCAATTGGATAATAATGCTCACTTTATGAGACTACTAATGAGATTAAATAGCATGTTCTATATAAAGCACCTATAAATCTGTAAAATGAAAATAGAGGCTTAATAAACGATAGCTCTTGTTTTCATTTCCAACTTGATATCCCATGAATCTCCCACAAAATCCTTCATCCAAGCCACCCCTCCACCTAGAATACACTGCCTAGAATACTCTGTCTGTCAAAATCCTACCCTTCCATTAAGGCCCAGCTCAGATATGATCTCCTCTAAGGACAGTCCCTAAAATGGTTCAATCAGAAGTATGTTTATTATCCTTAAATTATAAAGCTTTGATCATCTAGCACTCAAGCAGCATTTTTTAATTGTCTGGAAATGTAGTATTTGTGTTCCTGTCAGATCTACACCCATTAGATTATAAGTTCCTGCATATTACACATGTTCCATAAACACTTTTGGAATGAATTTCTGAAAGAGGGAGTGAGTGAATGAATGAACAAAACGATACAGTTAAATTGAACTATACAGTTAAGCTGACTGCATTAAGAAAAACATTATGCAAAACCAACTTTAGCAAAGTTCCAATTATCCATGCTAATTGAAAGAAACCGGGGCACTAATGATGCACAACAACAGAGAATATGGAAGCTATTTCTCTTTAGCTCTGGAGCGTTTTTTTAACTTACATTGAAACGTCACTTTTACTTTATCTGGTGTTATAGTAATGCACAAAGAATGAAAGTGCCCCAAAGACCTAATGAAAAGAAAAGCTAAAAATCTTGCCAGATTCCCTTTGTCATAACCATGCTTTGCTCACCCACCATTGCCACTGACCCTTACTGGGGATGAGCAAGGCCAGGTGCGGTGGCTCACGCCTATAATCCCAGCACTTTGGGAAGCCAAGGTGGGCGGATCACCTGAAGTCGGGAGTTCAAGACCAGCCTGGCCAACATGGTGAAACCTCGTCTCTACTAAAAATACAAAAATTAACCAGGCATGGTGGCGCACACCTGTAATCCCAGCTACTCGGGAGGCTGAGGCAAGAGAATCATTTGAACCCGGGAGGCGGAGGTTGCAGTGAAAAGAAATCGAGCCACTGCACTCCAGCCTGGGCAACAGTACGAGACTCCTTCTTGGGAGAAAAAAAAAAGAAGAAGAAGAAGAAGAAAAAGAGCTGAAGATAAGTTGCTTTTATTCTCCAGGCTTAGCGTTGTTCAGGCTCACACCTTCCATGAGTTAAGGTAGGGAAGGTGATTAGACATGTTAGTTTCAAAGGCTCTCCTTTTCATATTTTGCAGATACTAGAGACAAAAAAACAATAAGAGTAAACAAAAAGGTCATAATGTCCATTTGCCATACTGAGGAAGCTGATATTAAAAAGAAGTTGAAGCAAGGTTGACCCAGAAAAGTCAGAATGAGGCTAATTTGCCTTTAGATAATCAGCAAGCATCAACCTTCATCCCCCACAATCGTTCGTTCATTCAACAGCTAGTTCTTGACTTTATAGTGTAGTAGCTTAGGGCATGGGCTTCAGAGTCAGAAGTCCAGGGTCTGTAACTCAATTCCGGGACTCTTAGAAGCTATGATTCTGTTTCCTCCAAAAAAAAAAAAAAGTAGATATATGTGAAGATTAAATGAGATGATCCACATAAATCATGAAGAATAGTGGCAGCATATGATAAGTATCCAATACTGGCGACTCTAACTTGCTAACTCTATATTGTGCTACACAGTAGACTAGATAGATGTGGAATTTATGCTCATATACCTTCTGTCTTGACAAAGTGCTATGGCTTTTTTTTTTTTTTTTTTTTTTTTTTTTTGTGAGATGGAGTCTCACTCTGTTGCCCAGGCTGGAATACAGTGGCACAATCTTGGCTCACTGCAACCTCCACCTCCCAGATTCAAGCGATTCTCCTGCCTTAGCCTCCTGAGTAGCTGGGATTACATACGTGCACCACCACACCTGCTAATTTTTTGTATTTTCAGTAGAGACAGGGTTTTGTCATGTGGCCAGGCTGGTCTTGAACTCCTGACCTCAAATGATCTTCCCACCTCGGCCTCCCAAAGTGCTGGGATTACAGGCCTGAGCCACCGTGCCTGGCCTGCTAGGATTTTTTTTTTTTTAAAGATGTCAGCTTATATTAAAGGGTCTTAGATAACTTCCCAAGCCTATCAATCACATCTTTAGGGTTCTTAAGTAAATTCCTCCTTTGTGTTTTCTCTTTCCTCTTCTGTGTCATACTCACTGAATCACTACTAATTTTCATTACGAAAGCTTTTAAATACATACACTGGGGTTCCATGATTTAGCAATAACTACCATGTTTCTAACAAGTCATTATTATATTTGCTAATATAGAGTATTTTAGAAAACGCTTTTACTGGATTTTCACAACTACCTGGTGAGGTAGACAGAGCTAGTATTAATTATCCCAATTAGACAGGTGAAAGAATTCTGTCCCAAAGGGAATAAATAACTTGGTTGGGTTCACCAGCATATGAGTACCAGTCTCGGGACTAAAACTTAGGTGTCATTAGTCAGTGCTATTGCCATTGAAGGTCATTTTTATTATTACCAACATTAATCTTAGTTTTGTCTCATTAGAAGAGCCAAGCATTTTAAGCGATGTGACAGCTGAACTAGATGTGCATAAGTGTTGTAGGTCACACAGCTCTTTATCAGGAAATCAGATGATGTCTGCAAATTGCTCCAATTTGCTCCACTAAGCTTTTGATCTGAAACTGTAGGTGTTAGTGGTTATGTAATACAGAGCAGGGGCTCTGAACCAGGCTGTCGCTGGTTCTGAAGAATGATTTAAACAGCACCTCTCAGAGAAATTCAGAGCATTGTATGGACTTGAACTTTTACATGCCACCTAGAAAGCAGATGAATAGATATCACTCTCAATCTGTAGAACAGGGGACAGAGGCAAGGGAAAGCACCAGGTGAAGGTGAGCTGTAACAGGACACCAACCTTCTCAGCCTAGCTTTGCACTTCACTTTAATGTGAGCCCACCTAAGCAACCTGAACATTCACCCCCTACACTCACCAGCAATGTGTGTTCTCCTGTAAGCATGCACCTGGTCAACCGCTAGGTCCATGAGAATTTGCCTCAACTACTTATTGAGGATGTCCTATCTGCCTGCACCTTTCAACTTCTAATTCTATTCCAATGCTCCTTGCACTGTTATGTTTCCCCCTGACAACCCAACAGATTTAAGGAAACTAGAAATAGAAATAGCTATGGAGCACAAAGCTACCCAATGGAATTGCTTGGATGCAATGGCTTTAAATTCAGAAATCTTGCCTCTGAACCATTCAAAGAGAAGCATACTGTACTTGGAGCCAGAAAGCTTAGATTGGTATACCAGTTATTGTGCTTACAATATCCAGCAAAGTTAAATAAATAGCTTAATTGAGCTTTTGTTCATCTGTATAAAGGGAAAGTATCCCCATCTACTTCAGAGGATTGATCAGAATTTCCAGGATAATAATAACAATATTAATATGAACAGTTAACACTTACTGAATGCTTTCTCTATCATTACCAGTTGTTGTTTATTAGAATGGCCAAATTAACTGAAACTTAAGCATACACAAATCTGCCAGTACAGAGTACAGACTCATTTATTCTCAAAGATATTAATTAATCCTCCCAATAAATGCCATGAGAAAGATGTCATTGTTATACCCACTGTACAGTTGAGGAAACTGAGGCACAGAGAAGATAAATAACTTACCCCAAAATCCTACAGTTAGCAAGCAGTAGAGCCAGACATGCCTGACATCAGAGCCTATGCCCCTAAATATGGCACTTTGCTGTGCTACATGTAATCTTTAAAATAACACTAAATATAAAATAAATTAAAACATACTAATGCTATATGCCATGAACCTTTTATGCTATTCAAGCTCTTTTAAATTATATGGCTTGTAAAAGGAGAAAACAAGTTAATTACCTAAGCCAATAGTAAGATGTAGGATTTCCTAACCTCTGTTTTCATGTGCCTCTGTAGTAAATTCTTCCCAGGCCTTATCTGACTAATGCCAGGCAAGATTCCAGACCTGCTGGGGCTAGGTTTTCATTGCATTGACATCTCTCTTTCCTCCAAGAAGAATGAGATGGTGCAAAATAAATAAATAGCAATCAGAGACATGGGAAATTTCCCTTCTCTAGGAGCTGTCCAAAGTCAACACTAGGTGATTTCACTTCTTCTACCCAGGGCACTCCTGTGGTCTCACGGGAATCATTAAACCTTTTGAGGCCTCAGTTTCCTTGGTTAAAATGTATATGTACACAATCCCTAAAGGGCTGGCCAAGCTCCCACCATGAGATAAGAATTTCAGGCCAACTAACTCTATAATGGATGGCCACAGGAGAGAACATGCTAGTTGTCTGTGATGCCAAGGACTGTACACACTAACAGCACCTGGGCAAAAGCCATTGGGTGAGGAGCTGCTTTTTTTTTTCTTTGAGACAGAGTCTCTCTATGTCACCCAGGCTGGAGTGCAGTGGTGTGATCTTGGCTCACTGCAACCCTCCGCCTCCCAGGTTCAAGCCATTCTCCTGCCTCAGCCTCCCGAGTAGCTGGGATTATAGGCAACTGCCCCACGCCCAGCTAATTTTTGTATTTTTAGTAGAGACAGGGTTTTAAGTTAGCCAGGCTGGTCTCGAACCCCTGACCTCAAGTGATCTGCCCACCTCAGCCTCCCAAAGTGCTGGGATTACAGGCGTGAACCACCGGGACCGACCTAATTATTGTATTTTTAGTAGAGATCGGGTTTTGCCATGTTGGCCAGGCTGGTCTCGAACTTCTGAACTCATGTGATCCACTTGCCTTGGCCTCCTAAAGTGCTGGGATTATAGGCGTGAGCCACTGCGCCTGGCCAGGAGCTGCATTTTTATGCCATTATAACTTTTCTAGTTATTTTTTTCTTTTTTGCCACCACACAGGAGTCAAAATTAAAGTCATCTCTGTTTTTTAAAGAAGTAATTCCAAAAAGACCCCAATCAAACCTAACTCCTTAGAATTCTGTTTTCCTGAAAGCCTAGGCATGACTGTCCTTAAACCAGAATGATTGTTGCTACTCACCATGACTGGGCCATGCAGGGTCTTCACTGTCATGTTGCGCTGGTGGTTTGCTTTGTGCAGGAAGCTCTTTCTGTGAATGTATCTTCCTGTGTATGCCTGTGTTCTATCAATGAGAGTACCTGTTAGTTTTATAGCAATCATTGCTCCTGTTTTGATTGACCTGCTTACTGTCTTTAAGTTGTGGTTGACCCGGAGTTACTGACGAATGCAGGGGTTTTTTTTTATTCCATTTCCCGAAGGGGAACAAAAGGGGACCCTAAAGAAAGGGATGACAGGAAAAGGACCAAATTTTTCTTTCCTTCTACCCTACTTCCACCCCCAGTGCCCACAAATCAGAGCAACATTTTTAATTTACTACAGAGATGAACCAACTTAGAAATTGTTGTCAAATCTTTTTTGTTCTCCCACAAATTGCCAACACCCTTGTCACGGACCATATGTTCTACTTTCTAGTCATGCAATATGAATCGTGATTTAAATGGGAGAAAACTCATCCTTAGAGGAGCCTTGGTACTAAACTATCTTTACCTCCATTTTATGAACAGGAAAACAAAACTAAAGAAATGAATGACATCAGTGAAAGATTCAGAAATGATATACCCTGGTAGTTTTGTTATCTCCCTGAACTAATTATTTTTTAACCCCATGGTTAGACTCCTACTGGTGCTTAATAAATAATCATTATTCATTGTGTTGAAAAAGCAAACTGTTTTCCTCTGCTCTCACACCACTACCAGCAATGCAAAAGACTTCCATGATCATATATGTGGGGATTTATCTCCATCAACCAGCAAGCAATCAATTCTGCATCCAACGCCAGCTAAGCATCTTCTAATCCAATTCAATTCTGACGCTATCTCCAGGTAGGCAGAGTCAGATCCCACAGGCTGAGGGCTCTCACAAAACCGCTCCCACTTTAAGCACCAGTCACAAGGCTCTGGGACTTCTGACCGACCGGCCTCAAGTTGAGGTTCCACAAACCCCTAGAGTTTGATTAGGCTTGATTAATTTGTTAGAACAGCTCACAAAACTTAGGAAACACTACTTTGTATTTACCAGTATATTCCAAAGGATATTTTTAAGGATACAAGTCAACAGCCAGATGAAAAGGTACATAGAGCGAGGTTTGAAAGGGTCACAAGCACGGAAGTGTTCTTTCCCATGGAGCTGGGGTGCACCACCCTCCCAGCACAGGGATGAGCTACTGTTCACCCTTCTTAGAGCCTCCATAAGTTCAGCAGTCCAAAGCCTCTTTGTATTCCATCCTCTTGGGCCTTTTATGGAATCTTCATTGGGCAGACATGATTACAACATGGAAAACTGTAAACAAATATGATTGGATAAAAAGGGTATAACCTGATATTAATAGGTTGAATGAGGAAACCCAGCCAGGCCTGTCTGTTCAGATTTTTCTTGGCCTCTCTGAACAGCATTCCTTCCTCCTGGGTAGAGGGGAGGACCCTTCCTGAATTGAGGGTCTTATGGACTATGATTAGACAGGTGAGTCAAAGAATTTCTTTATGACCAGCCCCAAGACAAAAGGTGTGGGAGTGATGTTAGATGAGAGGATATTTTCCATGTCTATTGTCTTGGGGAGAAAAGGTGGGCAGAAGTTCAGAAAGGGAGATTCTTTTTTCTGAGACCTATTTCTTAGGCCTAAAGTGCTCCAACATTACAATAAAAGACTTTTTCACCTTTATTGCTCTGAAGCTGTCTGAAGCTGCTTCAGTAACCAAAGACAAAAAAGCTAAATACCCTAATAAAAGATATGCTTATCATCGTTATCACTTAGGATATAATGAGGGCTGTGGGAGTTATGAACCAGGAGCCATGGACAAATATATACATATATAGAATATCACATTTATACAACACATAAATGCCCATTACCTTGGCTATCTCTGAGAATGAGTTTTTTTTTAACCAAAATGAATTAGCAAGTAGAAGCCTTTAAATGCAAGATTGGCGGCCCTGGCGCTGCAGCTGGGGCAGCAGAGCCAGGACGGCCCAGGAACTGACAGACTCAGAGATAGGCGGACTGACCATGGCCGATCAGCCGAAGCCCATCAGCCCGCTCAAGAACCTGCTGGCCAGCGGCTTTAGTGGCATGTGCCTGCTGTTCATGGGGCACCCTCTGGACACTGTCAAGGTCCGACTGCAGACACAGCCACCGAATTTGCCTAGACAGCCTCCCATGTACTCTGGGACCTTGGACTGTCTCCCGAAGACTCTTAGAAGGGGCATCACGGGGCTATATCAGGGAGTGGCTGCCCCTATCATCGGTGTCACCCCCATGTTTGCTGTGTGCTTCTTTGGGTTTGGTTAAAGGAAGAAACAACAGAAACACTCAGAGGATGTGCTCAGCTATCCCCAGCTGTTTGCAGCTGGTATGTTATCTGGTACATTCACCACAGGTATCGTGACCCCTGGAGCACCCATCAAGTGCTGGTTACAGTTTCAGGCTTCTTCAGGGGAAACCAAGTACATTGGAACCTTGGACTGTGCAAAGAAGCTGTACCAGGAGTTTGGGATCCGAGGCATCTACAAAAGGACCGTGCTTACCCTTATGTGAAATGTTCCAGCTAGTGGAATGTAATTCATAACATATACATGGCTAAAAAATATCTTCACTCCTGAAGGAAGGAGGGTCCGTGAGCTCAGTGTGCCTTGAATCCTGGTGGCTGGGGGCATTGCACGGAAGGGATCTTCAACTGGACTGTGGCAATCCCCCAAGATGTGCTCAAGTCTCACTTCCAGACTGCACCTCCTGGGAAATATCCTAATGGTTTTGGAGATGTGCTGAGGGAACTCATCTGGGATGAAGGAATCACATCCTTGTCTAAAGGGTCTGATGCAGTGATGACCCGAGCCTTCCCAGCCAATGTGGCCTGTTTCCTTGGCCTTGAAGTTGCCATGAAGTTTCTGAATTAGGCCACCCCCAACTTGTGAGGCTGAAGGCTGCTCAAGACTTCTGGATGCTGGAACTGTTGCTGAGAAGGAAGAGTAGTGGGCAGAACTAAGCAGACTTGGAGAGTGAGGGGAAGGTGACGGTGGGATCAGAGCTCTGTGCATGGACTTGCTGAGACTATTGCCTTAATGACATCCTCTACCTTGTATAACTTGGTGTGTCATTTCGAAACTTGAATTCATTCTTGTCAATGTAAGGGATCTTAAGAGGATTTGGAGATCTAGTAGTTTCTAGACCAGATATTACCTGTGGCAAGAATGCTGCCTACCAGTTGACGGTTGGCCCTACCTCACCCAAAGTGTTTCTCATTAAAGAGGTAATCTTAGCTTCTCACTGGAGGCACTTTGGATGTTTTCAACCAGCTGACCAGGGGCTGAGACCGTCTTCAATCCCTAGCCAGGGACACCCACTTGATTTCCAGAGTACCACCTAATCCTGGGCTGCACATGGGAATTTGGACTTGAGCCCCACATCTGTGTCCGAGTGGACTGGGCTTATATGCCTAGGGAGAGATAACCTATTAGCTGCTGGATTTTGCCTTTTGTTTTTGTTTTTTGTTTTTTGTTTTTTTTTACATACGCAAGTAATCAAAAGTAAAACTACAGTAGAGTAGCCTAATTTCCCAGGAGTAGGTGAAAAACTTTCCCTCCTACACAGTGAGGACAGTCCCAGCCTGCTGGGATAAGTGAGAAAACCCAGGGTGAAGGAAGACTCTTTTCTCATGAGAGCACCATATTTTAACAAGAAACAATAAATGTTGTTTCTAATTTTTGAAGAAAAAAAAGAAGCCTTTAAATGCTCTGACATGAAATTTACATGACCTGCAAAAAGTTAATTTGTCTCAGTTCAGTTCAGGTTGTCAAACATTTGTTAAACACATTCTATATGTCAGGCATTGTGCCCTAGAGATACACAAACATTCCCCAAAAACAGTAACTTATCTTTTTTTATGTCCATTAAGATCGGGTAAAATTACACATAATCTTTTCACAAGGCAGGACACATTCTAGCAGGGCAAAGTTATTTTCCTCTAGCGTAACATGTTTGAACAACTCTTCGCCTGAAGAAAATGAAGAGAAAGTTGTTCTTAGGCTCATTGGAAGGCCCTCCAAAACTGATCAAAATTCTGTGATCACAGGCCTTCCATCCACCCTGCTCCCCTCCATGCCTGTGCAGTCCTCTGCACCTCTCTATGGAACAACCAGAAGTGTAACTTCTACAAAAAGATTTCTTCAAATCACCCTTTCAGGCATTATTCCTTTCTTCAACCTCTTGTGCCAATACTTGGTGTATCCTGCCCTCACATACATGTTTTAGGATAGTTCCCTGGGGTCTTCACATATCTGGGTAACTTTACCCTGCCTCCCAATAATCTCTACCAGCCTCCTTCTCCAAATATACATCCTTAAATATACAATCTAGATTAAACAGTGTATTCTATGTACTCAAGTCCCCTAGCCAACTCCTTCTAGCCAGACTGAACCCCCTAAGCCCATCTATTTCAAGGCCTGCCCGGGAGTGACCTTCCATGTGCACAGTGAAGCTAGCTCCATGAAATCAAGAGCCGTGTTTTCATCTTTGTGTATCCCTTATGCTCCCAAAGCAACATGTGCAATAGGCCTTTAAATGTGTACTAAATTGAGTGGATTGAGTCACTCATCTTCTTCAGTGATCTCTTTGCCATTCAGAGCCATACCTCAATGCATAGAATATACCAGCTTTCTTGAAAGAAAGAACGAATAAATCAGTTGGAACCAAGATTGCCTAATTCAATACAAGAGGATTTGCTAGATTGCAGGGGAGAACAAAATGGTTCTTTATGTAAGCAGGAGGCAACACTGACCTTTGCTAAATTTGGTCACAGTTTTCCCCCTTGGGGTAAAAACAACTGTCCTATCAGGATGCCAAACTAGTACCTGGCTATCACTGAGTTCAAACTGAATCAACAGATTCAGATCCTTATCTCATCAAACATTCATTGAGCACTTCCTATAACGTAAATCATGTGCTAATACCAGGGACACGATAACGAATATATGATGGGCACACAGCTGACAATGGTGGAAACCTTCACTGACTGGCTCTGTACCACTCATGATCTAAGCTGTCACCAGATTTAAGAGTTTCAAAAGTGCATTGGAGCCATTATTCAACACACTGACAGCTAGACTACTACAGTCAACTCCAAGAGCCCACAAAAAAAGACACCAGAAGACTCTGTTGTTTTAGCAATGAGTTTCACACAGCCTCAAATGTAGTAAAATACTATAGTTTGTCAAACATCCAAATCAGCAAGATGTTTTCATGCCCTTATGTGTGCTTGGAGCCATGATACATTTTGTTGGGGCTACTATCACAGGTAATAGACTATACTATTAAAGTCTCTACCTTAATGGGCTTAAAATAGTCATGGGAAAAAGTGAACATGCACATATAACCAATAAGATAATAACATGAGATTGCTGGGAATAATGATAATATAAATGTACACATTTGATTTTACAAATCCAACTTTTAAAAGGTTTTATTCGCATTTTAAAAAGGTGTATCTAGCCAAGTGTGGTGGCTCACACCTATAATCCCAACACTTTGGGAGGCCAAAGTGGGCAGATCACTTGAGGCCAGGTGTAGCGGTACACAGCTGTAGTCCCAGCTACTTGGAGGCTCGGTTCAGAGGATCACTTGAGCCCAGCTACGCGGGAGGTTGAGGCTGCAGTGAGAAGAGATTGTGCCACTGCACTCCAGCCTGGGTTACAGAGTGAGATCCTCTCTCAAAAAGAAAAAAGAAAAAAAGTGCATCTAATCAAGATATGCTACTGCAACATGACAGTATATCTGCAGTTACAGAAATTCATGCCTTGAAGTAAAGTGCTATCATAACAAAAAGCATGAAAAAAAGCGGTCAGGTGGCACACCATAATGGCAATAAAATTGCAGGCTGGATACACGATAATCCATGCTCCACAATGACAAAACATTTAGTTAAACTATTGCCTACAATAACTTGAGAGGCAGATCTTGTACCTAATAAACCTGAAGCTCTAGAAAAAGAGATTAGAAAATAGAACATTAGTTGCATGTGCTTGGATACTATTGTCTGCATTTGGCAAGGTAACACATGAAAGAGATGAGCTCAGGAAAGAGTTGGCAGGTTGATAAACAAAAATGAAAGGCAATGAAGAGAGTCCAGAAATTCAGAACCCTAATTAGCCAGGCGTGGCAGTGGGTACCTGTAATCCCAGCTGCTATGGAGGCTGAAGCTGGAGAATCGCTTTAGCCTGGAGACAAAGGTTGCAGTGAGTCGAGATCACAGCATTGCATTCTAGCCTAGGCGACACAGCAACACCCTGTCTCAAAAAAAAAAAAAAGAAAAGAAAAGAAAAGAAAGAAAGAAATTCAGAGCCCTGTAAGGTTGCAAAAAATTAAAAAATAAAAATAACTATTTCTATCCCTCAAGAGTAAAAGATAAGATTGAAAAAGCCTTTGAAAGAGAAATGCACAATAAAACCTTTCAACCAAGTAAATTACTGAAGGGCAAGAATTAGAATGAAGCATCTGGAAAAAAATTTTAATTGGATAAAAGGACTCAATTAAAAGTGTTATAGTTCTAGTAATCTGCCATCAAATCAAAAGAGAGTTATAGGAATAAAGAAACAAAGAAATAGAAATGTTCTAGGAATTATGCCTCAAAAAGAATTGACTCAGATTAAAAGTTCACTAAGTTTTTGAGAGAGTTCTAGAAATTAATCAGGAACCAATCCTCAGTCCCCCAATCATCAAGGAACAAGAACTAAAGCTCTAAGAAAGGTATATTCACCAACACCATGTCAGATGTGACCAAAGAGGTTACAAGGAGAAAAAAGACATTTTTTTAAACTTTCCAAGAAGTGGAGCCAGGGACCACAGAGTAAAAGGGAAGTGAGCCTCTCCCAGAAAGTAGAAAACTACAGACCCCACAAACTCTACATCATCCTTGGGTTTTTTTTTTTCTTCTTCTTCTTTTAATGCAAAAGATTTTCAGTTTCAGACTTTTTTGAACCTACTCATTCAACGTTTCCTATTTGTTTGAGTCAAATATTCAAAACCATTATGCACTTTCTAGAATCTCCACAAAATCACAATTCATAGAACTAACCCTTCTTTTTAAAGATAATGATTAGGTATGAGTATCGTGGCTGACGCCCGTAATCCCAGCACTTTGGAAGGCCGAGGTGGGTAGATAGCTTGACCTCAGGAGTTGGAGACCAGCCTGGGCAACATGGTGAGACTTTGTTTCTACAAAAAAATACAACAATTAGCCAGGCATGGTGGTACACACCTATAGTCCCAACTACTCATCAGGTTGAGATGAGGGGATCACTTTAGCTAGGAGATCAAGGCTCCAGTGACCCGTGATCATACCACTGCACTCCAGCCTGGGCAACAGAGCAAGATCCTATCTCAAAAAAAAAGAAAAGTAATGATTATTTGTCAGATGAAAACACTGTACTATGCCAATATTTGTGAGAGTAGAAATTACTTGGGGCTTAGGTAAACAAAAGATTAAAAAAAAAAAAAAAAAAAAAAACAGAAGTCCTCCTTTCCCTTCTGTCTCTGTAGGTTTCTCTCATTCGTTCTCTCTCTTTCTCAAAGCATGCAATTTCTGATCTTCTGATGAAAAAAGAGCTGGGAGAGACGGCAGTGAGAGAAGGGGATCAGAGGCAAAAGTTGAGAAAAGAAAAGTAAGGAGAAAAAAAGATTTAAGAAAGGAGTTTCCCCAGAGTGCTGTGTGAGGATCCTGGGCGGAATACAGTTTAAGTGGCTGGACAAAGTTCCAGATCGCATGAGGGACCTCTCAATTCTGAATCTATTCTGTGGACCTGTGAAGGCTTTTGCATTCAAGTTTTATCTACTTGTTAGCAGAAACATCATTTATTAAACACTCACTCTATACCACTCTCTGTGCTGGGTAAGAGGAAGAAAAAAGTGCTACCAAAAAAAAAAATTGCCATAACAGTTTTCTCCTTCCAAGAGAGCTGCAAATTTTATGTCAGACCAAATGGCACTTTTGTCTTGAAGAGAACTTACCTTTTTGGAAGTGCAAAGACAGAGCCTATTCCAGGGTAAAGGCAGGGAAATTGCTACACATAAAAAATAATATGGTCAGGCACGGTGGCTCATGTCTATAATCCCAGCACTTTGGGAAGCTGAGGCGAAAGGATCACTTGAGGCCAGGAGTTCAGACCAGCCTGGGCAAAACAGGGAGGCCTCCGTCTCTACACAAAATTAAAAAAAAAAAAAAAAAAAAGCTGGATATTGCCAGGCGTGGTGGCTTACGGCTGTAATCCCAGCACTTTGGGAGGCTGAGGCGGGCGGATCACGAGGTCAGGAGATGGATAGACCATCCTGGCTAACACGGTGAAATCCCCTCTCTACTAAAAATACAAAAAATTAGCCGGGCGTGGTGGTAGGCGGTAGTCCCAGCTACTCAGGAGTCTGAGGTTGGAGAATGGCGTGAACCCGGGAGGCGAAGCTTGCAGTGAGCCGAGATCGTGCCACTGCACTCCAGGCTGGGCGACAGAGCAAAACTCCATCTCAAAAACAAACAAACAAACAAAAACGCTGGGCATGGTGGCATGCTCCTGTAGTCCCAGCTACTTGAGGGGCTGACGTGGGAGAATCGCTTCAGCCTAGGCAGTCAGGGCTTCAGTGAGCCATGATCCTGCCACTGCTCTCCAGTCTGGGTGACAGAGCAAGATCTTGTCTTCAAAATAATTATAATAATAGGAATTTTAGCTAACCCTAGAGAGAAGAAAAATGAGGAGAGTTGCCACCCAGAAATTCCTAGTAGCTGAGATGACCAGGGAACCAAGAGTCATGAGCCTTATATTGAAATTGTTTCAATGTGTATGTTGTGCTTTAATTCTTTAATTAATTCTTTAAGTCTCTTCCATTATTTCCATGTCTAAGGTAAACCTCTTTATATACGAAACAGGTTTATGACGTCTACATGTATATATAGAGAGAGAGAGGACAACAGCTTCAGGAGGGGAGGCAGCACATATGGATAGAGCAAGATTTGGAATGAGAAAGTTGGCTCTTTCTTACCCCTCAATCCTGCAATCTAGGAGAATCTTACTGCTCAAAGTTTGGTCCTGGGAACAGCAGCATCTAGCTTGTTAGCACCTGGGGGCTTGTTAAAATTGGAGAGTCTCCTGCCCCAATCCCAAACCTACTCAATCAGGCTGCATTTTCACAAGATGCCTAAATGATTCATATCACATGAAAGTCTGGGATGCACCTCGTTAGGGAACATTAGGGAAGGTGCTGAACTTCCCATAAAATTGTAGTGAGGTTCACGGAACGTATTACATTTTCTGAAACAGAAATTAAGACTCAAGTATCCTTGAAAGGCTATTGAGATTAAAAACAAAACAAAACAACAGAAGTCTTAAATCTCAGAGCTTCACTCTCTCATAGCTAAGAACCATACCTATCTTCCTACTTTGGAAGGTTCTCTGGCAAGCGTGGGGATGAAGAGAATAATGGGAAACTGAGGCTGTTCTTTGTCAACATTCGGCGGCAGTCTCCGTGGGCGTGGCCTGTCCTTGCAACCTCAGGCTGGCAGCAACTCCTCAGGGTTCCGTGCAGACTTCTCTTACTCAGCAGGCAAGCTGATTTCCTGCGTTGAGGTGGATGGAATTAATCAACACGCTGCCAGAACACAATGCCTGGGGAAAGCCCAGCTGAGCATCTGTCAAATGCTGTCACATTTTCCTGGCTTCCTCCCACCAAAATTTCTCCTCAGCTTGATGAACCTGGGATCAGCAACTTTTGCTCCTGTCCTTTCCCCCAAGTCATCATACTGACAACCAACAGAGTTTTGGGATGATGGGTGGGGATGACAAGGCTAGGCCCGGAAAGATGACCATTCTTGCCCAGGATTAAATTTCCAAGCTTTTAGGCATTGGCCCAAATCTCATGCCTGCCCCCCAACCTCATTTATTAAAGCAAATTCCTTTCCCAAACCCTCCACGTGCGACACACTCAATTTTCTGCTTTTGCTCCACAAAATAGTTTGAATTTCTGAGTCTTCACCCTCTCCAGACTAGTGTCTTGTTCCTGGAATAACCATTTCAGTTCTGCTCACCTGGGTTCTACCCGACCTCAACATCCACGTCCTCAGACTCAAAATCCACTCGTGTCTTTCCTTATTCCAAACTCTCATCATACTTTCATGACATTTCATTTAGCAATTAACTAGAGACAATAAGAGACAACTTTTTAACTGTCTACTTGAATGGCTATTTGTTTGTGCTTTGGCTTTTTAAATTTTAAAGTATTTACTCCTAAACTGCACTCTGGATTTAAACTTGCTGAAGGAGACAACTGTGACTTCTTTCTGTCTTTTGGCCTTCCCACTACTCTCACACCCCTAGCAAATTGTTCTACCCATAGCTGTAGTTATTTATTCACTTGATTTAATTTGATGTCAAGACTAGCTTATTTCTTCTTCTACCTAATTTCTTGCTACCTTCAATTTCTAATATATCAGTACTCACAAAGTTGTCAACAAAATTATTAAAATGGGAATATTCTAGAGAAGAGAAAACTTACACCACATATTTTCTTTTTTTTTTTTTTTGAGACGGAGTCTGGCTCTGTCGCCCGGGCTGGAGTGCAGTGGCCGGATCTCAGCTCACTGCAAGCTCCGCCTCCCGGGTTTACGCCATTCTCCTGCCTCAGCCTCCGGAGTAGCTGGGACTACAGGCGCCCGCCACCTCGCCCGGCTAGATTTTTGTATTTTTTTAGTAGAGACGGGGTTTCACCGTGTTAGCCAGGATGGTCTCGATCTCCTGACCTCGTGATCCGCCCGTCTCGGCCTCCCAAAGTGCTGGGATTACAGGCTTGAGCCACCGCGCCCGGCCACACCACATATTTTCAAAACTTTAGAAATTTTTCAAAAGGGAAAGAGATTGGACTGTCTCTAGAACACCAAAGCTTGATGAACATCTGGTAGTGACGTTCCAGAGTGGAGTTATGCTCGGAGGGGCTGTTTGGATTGGACTACCTCCAAGGTCCCTTCCAACTTTGTGATCCTATGGAAATTCAACAAAAAATTGTATTTCATTTAAAGATACAATTTCAGTCTTGGAAGTAGGGGTGTGTGTGTGTGCACACACGCGCGTGGATGCACACATGTATATGGGGTGGGGTAATATATCTTCTGCCCTCTTTAGTTTTTTCCTCCTTCTGTGGAAAATAATCACAAGACTCCAAACGCTAAAAATTCCAAGTGTCATAACTGTATGTTTCCCAGGAAGATCCAGATTGAGAAGAGAATAAGAGGCAGCAGAGATCCAGTGAGAGCACTGAAACAACCACACTTCTGAGAAATGTGTTACTTTCACTCCTGCACGGATCTGACTCAGAATGACGATTCTCAGCTTCCCCTAATTTCAGTTGAAATGCTGTAGAAGGACACGATGAAATGGGTTTCCTGTGAGGGACAGTTCTTCATCTGTGCAGAGGTAAGGGCTTGAAGGACGTATGAGGGGCAAAGGAGAAAAAAATGAAGATGGGGAGGTACCTGGAAAGGAAAAGTGGAACCTGCCTGCTCTTCCCCGTCTGCCCTCAGGGCTCCAGAGCAGAGGGCAGGAGCTCCTAAGTTAGCAGGACTCATTCCACTGCTCTCTCTAATGCTTTTGGCCCTGAGTGGGACTGGGGGCAGGGTAGTGTCAAAGGAAGGTGGATGAGAAAGGACACTAAGGAAAAAATAAAGACTGAAAAGGTTCTTGGCTCTGCAGAGCCCAGCCCTTGTTTAAGCTAGAGAGAAGGCTTCTTGTAGATTGCACATTTATGTCAATTATGCAGATTTTGCATTAAACAACTTAGGAGAATACCACCACTAGCAACTTTGTTATCCTGTGACATCTCTGATACTTTATAGGTGATTCCTAGACCTGGAAACCCATTAGTTTAACCATTAAGTCTGGCAAGACATCTCCTTATCTTTGATATCTGCAGCTATCATAGATTTCAGGAGCCACACAGGTCTTCTGAAACAATCTGGTGCAACCCGCTCAGCTGATGATGGGGGCTCAATGGCTTTCCTACAGATAGCCAGTGGTGGAGAAGCTTGGCCTGGACCCAGGCCTCTTGACTCCCTCTAGACTGTCTACAAATAAAAGGATCCCTCTCTCCAGCTCTTTCAGGGCCATTTTTCTCTGGTCTAACACTATCAGCTCTTTAACAATGTGCTGACAAAGGAGGGAAATAATTATAATAGGAATAGCCCTGAGCTCTGAATCCTGTCAGATCAGCGGGGCATTAGAGTCTCATAGGAGTGGGAATCCTATTGTGAACTGCACGTGCAAGGGATCTAGGCTGTGCGCTCCTTATGAGAATCTAATGCCTGATGATCTGAGGTGGAATGGTTTCACCCCAAAACCATCTGCTCTCCGGCCCCACATTCACCCTCGGACTGGGAAAAAATGTCTTCCATGAAATCAGTCCCCGGTACTAAAAAACTTGGGGGGTTGTCAGAGGACCAAATTTATAAAGCAAGCAGCACCTTCTCAGTGATACGTAGGACTTGGGGTCAAGATACCTGAGCAATTCTGTTCTCTAAAAATGAGAAATAAAATTAAGTCTTTGGGCTTTTTATTCTGACCCCTTTTCAGCCTTTACACGTTATCTTTGTATGAGGAAGTTTTTTTGTTTTGTTTTTTGAAATGGAGTTTCACTCTTGTTGCCCAGGCTGGAGTGCAATGGCACAATCTCAGCTCACTGCAACCTTTGCCTCCTGGGTTCAAGCGATTCTCCAAAGACTCAACCCACAAAGTAGCTGAGATTACAGGCATGTGCCACCACACCCAGCTAATTTGTTTTGTATTTAGTAGAGATAGGGTTTCACCATGTTGTTCTGGCTGGTCTCAAACACCTGACCTCAGGTGATCCACCTGCCTTGGCCTCCCAAAGTGCTGGAATTACAGGCATGAGCCACCGCACCCCGCCTGTATTAGGAAGATTAATGGAAACAAGATCAGACCAGGTGATTTCAATAATAGTTTTTTCCTTTTTTTTTTTGAGACAAAATCTCGCTCTGTTGCCCAGTCTGGAGTGCAGTGGCACGAACTCAGCTCACTGCAACCTCTGCCTCCTGAGTTCAAGCAATCCTCCAGCCTCAGCCTCCCAAGAAGCTGGGACTATAGGCACGTGCCACCACACTGGCTAATTTTTTGTATTTTTACTAGAGACAGGGTTCACCATGTTGCCCAGGCTGGTCACAAACTCCTGAGCTCAGGCAATCCACCCACCTCAGCCTTTTAAATGGCTGGGATTACAGGCGTGAGCCACCGTGCCCAGCCAATGATAGTTCTTAAGATGCAATATTCCACCAACTTTTCACCTCAGGTTCTCAAAGCTTATACAGTGGTGAAAGTTGCCTTTTCTGCACTTTCTCTGTTAATAATAGGAAGAATTTTTAAACCACTTCCATAACTCTGAATTGCAGATGTTACTGAAATTATGTCATGAGAAGTAAGTCTATGTGCGAGATCTTAAAAATAAACTTCAGCCGGGCGCGGTGGCTCAAGCCTGTAATCCCAGCACTTTGGGAGGCCGAGACGGGCGGATCACGAGGTCAGGAGATCGAGACCATCCTGGCTAACACGGTGAAACCCCGTCTCTACTAAAAATACAAAAAAAAAAAAAAAAAAACCTAGCCGGGCAAGGTGGCGGGCACCTGTAGTCCCAGCTACTCCGGAGGCTGAGGCAGGAGAATGGCGTAAAACCCGGGAGGCGGAGCTTGTAATGAGCTGAGATCCGGCCACTGCACTCCAGCCCGGGCGACAGAGCAAGACTCTGTCTCAAAAAAATAAAATAAAATAAAATAATAAACTTCAAATCTCAACCAGACTGCATGTGGCAATTTTTAAAAGGTGGGGATGGGATTGAGGATTATACCCAGTGTCAGCAAAGACATAGGACAATAAAAGCATCCTCATACATACGTGTGGGATATAAATCATCAAGTTAGTGAGGTATACCTAAAACTTTAATAATGTTCCTATTTTTGGTCCAGCAATTATACTTCTAGGAAATTATCCTAAGTAAAATAAGCATGTACACCAAAATTTGGCAACATGGTTTTTCATCACAGCATTATTTATAATTTGAAAAACTGACAACAAATATCCAACTACAGGTATCTGAAAAAACATACCAGATACGTTTTCGGTGGATTATAAGTATCTTTTATTTATTTCTTACGGTTATTTTCTAGTGTTTCACCAATGAAAAGATCCTACTTTTGTAATAGGAAAAAATATTTGAGTTGTTCTTCATTTAAGAATGTTAACAGGCTCCAGTAGGGCAGTTTCCCGGTAACTAGAGTGCCCACACTAGCACAAGCTTTGTGAGACTATATGAAATAGCAAACACCAGTCACTACCAAATAGGCCCCTTTGCCCTCAGGGCAAACCCCTGAGATGGCTCAGAGAACATCACTAGCTATAGATAGTCTTCCACTTCATCTCTGAATGCCGGTACCCACACACCTTGTCACACTAGAATTCTGTCATCTAATCCACGAGATTCACTCACAGATGTAGCTCTCTCTGACCACCTCCAGCTCCCCAGAGCACTCCCAGCCCTTTGAAGGGAGCACACAGTATGCTGGTTAGAATATAGTAGTTGGCTGGGCACGGTGGCTCACGCCTGTGATCCCAACACTTTGGGAGGCCGAGGTGGGTGGATCACCTGAGGTTGGGAGTTCACGACCAGCCCGACCAACATAGAGAAACCCCATCTCTATTAAAAATACAAAATTAGCCGGGCGTGGTGGCGCATGCCTGTACTCCCAACTAGTCGGTATGCTGAGGCAGGAGAATCACTTGAACCTGGGAGGCAGAGGTTGTGATGAGCCTAGATCATGCCATTGCACTCTAGCCTGGGCAACAAGAGCCAAACTCCATCTCAAAAAGAAAACAAAACAACATAGTAGTTAAGAATCAAGAGTGCCGGTAGGATCTCCACCACATTCTAGCTCTGAGACCCTGGGCAAAGTATCTAATCTTTCCAGGCCTATTTCCTCTATAAAATTGAGATAATAAAATCCATGTCAGCCGGGCGCGGTGGCTCAAGCCTGTAATCCCAGCACTTTGGGAGACCGAGATGGGCGGATCACGAGGTCAGGAGATCGAGACCATCCTGGCCAACCCGGTGAAACCCCGTCTCTACTAACAAATACAAAAAACTAGCCAGGCGAGGTGTCGGGCGCCTGTAGTCCCAGCTACTTGGGAGGCTGAGGCAGGAGAATGGCGTAAACTCGGGAGGCGGAGCTTGCAGTGAGCTGAGATCCGGCCACTGCACACCAGCCTGGGCGACAGAGCAAGACTCCATCTCAAAAAAAGTAAAATAAAAAAATAAAATAAAATCCATGTCATAGGTGATAGAAACATTTATTGTAATTTATATGGTGCCAGTATATAGCAGCAGGGCCATCGCTTCTCATCTGTCCCAGTCACAGAGTACATAAAGTTGTGCCTGGGAGCCAAAGTTTGGTTGGGAGTTTAGAACCTATATACATCATCCCTATGTTAAGCTCTAATTTTCTCAGCTTTTTATTTTCCATTAGGGTTCTATGTGACCTGTCAACGTTTGCCTTTCTCCTGCAATCAAAGCTTCAAACATCTGACTTCAAATTCAGTTTCAAAAACATTTTTTGTCCCTAAATTCCTAAACCATTGTTAATCTCAAGTGCCTAATCTGAAGCTTGCTTATACAACTGGATATATTATTGTCACTCTTAAAACTGGTTTTAAGATTCACCAAAAACGAGTTATAGTAGTTATATTAGGGTAGTAAGATAATTTTTGTTCTCTAGCTTCCTGAATATTCCATGTCATATTTGTAGTAATATTTTGCTTTAAATAGTTCAGGTGCAGTGACTCACGCCTGTAATGCCAGCACTTTGGGAGGCTGAGGTCGGAGGATTGTTTGAGGCCAGGAATTCCAGACCAGCCTGGGCAACATAGAGACCCCGTCTCTACAAAAAGATTTAAAAATTAGCCAGGCATGTTAGTCCCAGCTGCCTGGGAGGCTGAGGTGGAAAGATTGCTTAAGCCCAGGAGTTTGAGGCTGCTGTGAGCCGTGTTTGCACCATTGCACTCCAGCCTGGACAACAGAGCAAGACTGTCTCAAAAAAGACAGAAAAAAACAACCACACACTTCCGTTTTTGGAGATTTTTATCAGGTTTTATTGTGGTTCCTATTCAGGACTACATGCACTGAAATTACTAGAAAAGCAGCACACATATGCAATATTACAGGAGCTGACCTTTCTATTTCAAGGTTAAATAGTGGTACTTCAAGCTAGGAAGGTTTAGCTTGCTACAAAAAGTACCTGCTGGGAGAACTATTATCAGAATGGTAAATCTCAGCAGAGGCTAATATACTCCAACAGGCTGTGAGAAAATACTTAGAACTTAATAGTAAAAATATTCACGAAAAGACTGAAGAGAATGAGCTAGGATTACACACTGGTTAATAATGGACCAGCCAGAATCCAAGACACATCACTAAGGCGCCAGGTCTGAAAAAGAAAGTAAACCAGGTTTATTTTCCAGGAATTTAAAATGGAGTTAAAATTAATTTTGTTCTAAAGTATTTCTAGGATGGCCAAGTGTGGCGGCTCATACCTGTAATCCCAGCAATTTGGGAGGCCAAGGTGAGCAGATCACCTGAGGTCAGGAGCTCAGGACCAGCCTGGCCAACATGGTGAAACCCCCATCTCTACTAAAAATACAAAAAATAGACAGACATGGTGGCAGGTGCCTGTAATCCCGGTTACTTGGGAGGCTGAGGTGGGAGAATCACTTGAACCCAGGAGGTAGAGTTTGCAGTAAGCCACGATCAGGCCACTACACTCCAGCCTGGGCAACAAAGTGAGACTTTGTGTCAAAAAAAAAAAAGTGTTTCTAGAAATTCAATAAAATCTCTTGAAATAATTGGCAACATCCTGGATACTACCCACAAAGAGGTAATAAATAAGGAAGCATAGAAATCACTGTCCCTAAAAGGCATATTTAACATGGTGACCGACAACCCATTCTGACCTGCCTCTCCAAGCAGTCCAACCCAGGTTTTATCAAGCAGTGCCAGTGCTAACATGTCTTGTGGGTGGAACTGACACTGAATGTAAAGAAAATCATGGCCAGGCGTGGTGGCTTATGCCTATAATCCCCACTTTGGGAGGCTGAGGTGGGAAGCTCACTTGAGCCCAGGAGTTCGAGACCAGCCTGAGCAACACAGAGAAACACCATCTCTACAAAAAATGTAAAGATTCGTCAGGCAGAGTGATGTACACCTGTGGTCCTAGCCACTCAGGAGGCTCAAGAGGGAAGATCACTTGAGCCCAGGAGGTCAAGGCTGCAGTGAGCCATGTTTGCACCACTGCAATCCAGCTTGGGCTACAGAGCAAGACTCTATGACAATTTCAAAGAGAAAGAAAAATCACATGCATTACCAGAAGGGACCTCAGAAATCATGTAGTTCAATCAACTCCTTTTCCAGATAGGGAAACCATGCACTTTCCTCTAAGTGGCCAGCCTAGCTTGGCATGTTAACTCTGGTACCTAGCGTCAGAAAAGGAACTCAGATGCACATGCCTTTGCTTGCCAGTGCAGGGCTCATGTCACCCCGCCAACCTTTTGGCTCTCAGGTGAGATTTCCTATGCAACCAGAGTTTAATGCTCCCCTATCCTCACTTCCCTACATGTACAGCAGACGTGGTGTTACCTGGCTCTTGAGGAGGGAGGAAGGGAAAGGATGGCAAGGAAGGGAAAGAGCTTGCACAGAGTTGTTGTTAGGGCTGAGCACCTGAGGCAGCCAGCACACAGGTGATTCTTGCGCTTGCCATATTCCACTGACCAAACCCTCGAGGCAGAGTACACTTCACAAGCTCAGAATCATTAGGACAACTGGTGTAGTCTGAAATCTCCTCAGGAGACATGAGAAAGAGAGGGCTGGCAGATTCACTGGTTTCTGTGAGCCTTTCTCATTATTCCTCTCGATGTTTTCACACCACCCTGCCCTGTTGTGAGGTAACACTGTCCTCAGGAGAAAGCGGAAAATGCATTGCCGAGCTAGCGCCCAGAGGGTCCTCTCTGGGTGAAGTGCTTGCCTCAAAGCCACACTGACCAGAATGTGGGAACCATCAGAGTGGAAAGGCAGGGAAGGGATGAGAGTTCAGGAATGCAGCCAGGGTGAAATCATTGTAACTGGTTTTGATTAAAGGATCATGTTTCATAAACATTTGTCAAAATGAATCACTTTGTTTTAATGGGCCCTGCAACTTGCAGTAATCAAACCACTGCCACAAAGTAGTAATACGCCAGGTGGGAACCTGCCATCTGCTTTCCCAGTTATGTCTCACAAGCATCCTACAAGGCAGGAATCATCCCCATTTTACAGCTGAAATAAAGAACAGCACAAAACTTACCTCAAGTTGTTTGGTAAATTGCGGAGAAGAGATTCAATCTCAGCAATCCTTACCAAACTGTCCTTTTTGAAAACCATCCTTTCATGTTGCCACTTCATTTATCCAGGGGAGTTAAGGAATAAGGTGCCATTTTTCAAGATGCAACAACTTACTTCTCTAAGCCCCCCAAATTATTTTAACTACAGTATTTCAGACGACAAACCTAAATGTAAACACACTTCTCTTTTGGAATCAGGCACGTAATTTAGTGATTTTCTCCGGTGAATCTGGGTCACCACTGCAATCTCTGCAGGGTGACAACAGTGATACCCTCGGGGTGACTGGCCTCAAGACATGTCAGCCCACCTGAGCAGCCTCTTTCTGGTTCCCACAGTAGGTCCTGCAGTGGGCCACCTGTCAACAAGCAAGAACCTACCTGGAAAAGCTTACCAGGTCTTTTCTGTTATTGTAAGCTGGGAACTACACACGCAAGTTTCTTAAAACTCAATGGAAAGGTTGAGTCATGCTATTTTAATACAATTAATATCTACTGTGGCTGCTATATAGTCTTCCACCTACTATTCTTTTGACTAGCTTGAAGAGTGATGAAATGGTCAGCAAAGTACACCTGATATTACAAGCTATTATCACAATGGTAGATGCACATATCCCCCCACCCTGTGCCTCAGTTTCCTCAGGGGTGAAGGACAGACTAAGAGTCCTATTGACAGAATGTTTGTCTTTCTAGAACAAATCACTTGAGAAGATCCCTAAAAACTCCTAGAGTTGTTCTTCATAGTTGTACCCCATCAGTAACACCTGACATCCTCATGGTCCTCCCTGGATTCCTATATCTCTGTGTCTGCCCTTATTTGGTATATAATCATACTTAATTTTTTTTAACAGAGACAGGGTCTCGCCATGTTGCCCAGGCTGGCCTTAAACTCCTGGACTCAAGCCATTCGCCCGCCTTGGCCTCCCGAAGTGCTGAGATTACAGGCATGAGCCACCATGCCCAGCTGTATACTTTATGTTTTTAAATTTTCACCAACATATTGACCTATCCCCAGCTTAGAGGCCTCAGATCAGAAAGCACCACTTTTGCACCCACTGCTGTACCTAGCACAACTTCTGACTCATTGCCAGTGCTCAATGAATGGCAAATTCCTCCTTCTGGTACCACTGCACTGTCCTTTGAAACTGGGTTCTCTAGACCACTTCCAATAGGACTTGGATCTCGCATCTGTGATGGGGGAAAAAAAAATCACAAATAAAACAGAATTCCCCAACAATTTTGTACTGCTTTTAGGAAAAAAATCCCTTTGTCTTAACGAACCAAAGAATATCTCTTGCTTTGTGGTAAAGGATCACCCCTCAGCACAAACAGAGAAGAAAGTACCTCAGCAATCTTACAGCCAAGAACTAGCAAAACTTCAGAGCCACATCTGCCACCAGAAAGCAGCTTCCAGTCCATGTGACCCAAGCCCCCCATAAAGTCACATGATTCTTTAAGTAACTTGAAAAATTCTTCAAAAGCTATTCAAACCATACAACAGTAGAAGTCCCACCCTGGCCCCATCACAAGCTTATGTGCAAACAGGCTAATCAACCCCAAAGAGTGGACACCCAGATAGTTTCAAAAGCATCCTGTAGGCTGGGCACAGTGGCTCATGACTATAATCTCACAGTTTAGGAGGCCGAGATGCGAGAATCATTTGAGTCCAGGAGTTCAAGGCCAGCCTGGGCAACAGAAAGACCTCATTTCTACTAAAATAAAAAATAAAAACTTAGCTAGGTGTGATGGCATGTGTCTGTGGTCCCAGCTACTTAGGAGGCTGAGGCAGGAGGATCACTTGAGCCCAGGAGGTCGAGGCTGTCATGAGCTGATTGTACCACTGCACTCTAGCCTGGGCACAAAGCGAGACCCTGTTTCAAAAAAAAGAGGATCCTCTAACAAGATCTCATTATGGGCAAGAACTCCCAGGATTTTGAGGTGTCTGATATATCAGGTATTCTATCTTTATGAAGGGTAAGTTTAGATTCAGGCAAAAAGTGCCAGGCAGAGGTGCAATTCTTTTCCTGGACTTTTACTCACTGGCCTCCCTTGGCCATTTAGCTATTTCAAATTGGCAGGGTTTGGTCTGCACTATCAGTTTTCACTGATAAATGCTGGTGCTGCTGAGGAAAAAAACTGTCTCTAGAGAAGACATGACCCCCAGAGAGAGAGCACAGCAGGCTGCTGCCACCGTGTGGTAGTTTGCTGCAAATGCGGGAGCAGCAAACTCTGCACGATTGCTCTCAAGGAAAACAAAATTCAATATATGTATGAAAAACAGACTACGACTATTAAGACCGCGTGTACAAAATGGCTAAGTTTACTCAACATCTCGGATATTCATCTGGATATTGGGTTTGTTTTGTGGTACAATATATATTCACCTTAACTGGTGCTACTGTCAAGAAAGCTCTCTTGACCTGCATGACGTGCATCAGAGCTTCTCTCCACCAGTTAGAACCACCCAAAGCCTAGTCTAACCACAGTGCTCTGCAGGAAAAAGAAATACACAGCAAATAGAAAACAGTTGTGCCCCCAAAAGTACTCAGAAGTCATATGTTATTTACAGTTGGGTTTGTGTGGGATGGGAAGTAGGGCGGATGGATGAGCCAGTGCTTTTGCAATGAAGATGCAATAGTCCTTGTCCTCTCTCACTGTCTCCTCTTTCCTCACCCCATGGCAGCTTTCATGACCCATTCCCAAAGGGTCCACCGAGTCCTGATTCAGCTTCATCACCAACATTCCTCGCCTTCAGTTCAACACTGTTAGTCAGGGGAGTAGAGGCAAAGACTTGGGTCGGGGACAGGGTGGGAAACACGGAAGAAACTCTCGGCACAACCCAAGTTCAGAGACGAGACCTCCTCAGATGAGGAAGATGATGCCCTCAGACACCATGACCTGATTGTCATCCTGCATCTTGCTCAGAGCAGCCTGGATCTCAACTGAAGAGAAGGGCTCTTCGCTGTCCCGGTTGATGGATTCTGTGAGGCGATTCATGCCGACTGACTGCGCGTGAGCTTCCCGGAACACATCCAAGAGGGCCACCTTGAATGCCTTCAACCTGCCCCAGACAGGAGAAAGGGGGAAGAGGAGTAAACAAACCCAAATGCTCTCAGGAAAGAGCTATTTTAGGAAAATTCATAGTATTAATACAGTAGAAGCGTCCCCTCAATATTCTTTCTCACACACACATCTGCCTCTGATGGTAGCATTACCCTTGAGGAGTCCCCTTTAAAGTTAAACTATTTTACTAGTGCGTGGGAAATTCGCATTTCCCTTGGCTGTAAAATAGTAACCTGGTCAGCATCAATGGGGGACAATTTAGCAGCACTTACTAAAGCCTTAAATGTGTATATCCTTTGGCGCAGGGAGCCCATTTCTAGGAATTCACCTTACAGCTATACTTGCATGAGTGCACACTGATAAATTTAATACTGTTTAACTGTAAACAGGGAACAACCCAAATGTCTATCATCAGAGAATTTCGTTAAATAAATTTTTACCCATCCATACCATGGAAACCCTGCAGTCATTAAAAAGAATGAGATCGGCTGGGCGCGGTGGCTCACGCCTGTAATCCCAGCACTTTGGGAGGCCGAGACGGGCGGATCACGAGGTCAAGAGATCGAGACCATCCTGGCTAACACTGTGAAACCCCGTCTCTACTAAAAATACAAAAAATTAGCAGGGCACGGTGGCGGGCGCCTGTAGTCCCAGCTACACGGGAGGCTGAGGCAGGAGAATGGCGTGAACCCAGGGGGCGGAGCTTGCAGTGAGTAGAGATCGCGCCACTGCACTCCAGCCTGGGCGACAGAGCGAGACACCGTATCAAAAAAAAAAAAAATGACATCAAACAAGCATAGTGGCTTACGCCTATAATCCCAGCCCTTTGGTTGGGAGGCCCAGGTAGGAGGACTCCTTGAGGCCAGGAGTCCAAGACCAGCCTGGGCAACATGGGGAGACCCCGTCTCTACAAAAAGTAAAAAATAAACACTGTAAAAAAGTAAAGAAAAAAACACTGCACTCCTGTCTCAAAAAAAAAAAAAGAGATCTATACAAGCTGATTCAAGAAGCATTTTAAGATATAGTTGAATGGTTGTCTCTGAGGGAGTTACGATTGATTTTTTTTTTCTAAATACTTTTCAATGTTTTTCAAATTTTCTTCAGTAAATACATGGTGTTATGTGTTTAAAGTATAAAAAGAAAAAACGTAAAACTTCGCTATGGAGTTTCTTTGGTGTTCAGTAAACAAAATTCACAGATAAAAATGTCTCCTAAAACCCTGGTGGTAAAAATTCTTCATTTCAAAAACAAATGGCCAAAATGTATCTATCCCACCAAGAAGAATCTGAGGTTACAGTAAGACGTAAGTTGTACTTGTTGTAAAACTCTTCTTCCTGACCCCACACAGACATAATTCAAATTCTCAGAGAGAGAATTATTAATAAAGCAAATGGTAAAATTTAAACAACTGAAGATTCCGGGTAAAGGACATCCAGAAGTTCTTCATGCTTTTCAGTAAGTTTGAAATTAAATGAGAATATAAAATGTTAAAAGCCACGGGCCTCTAGTTTTGTGTTTTATTGATAACCAGCAGTTTGTTTCCCACCCTCTCCAAGGGAAAAAAGTCCCTTCCTCAGTGATACAGAATTCTTGAAGGGGCAGGAGCAACATCCCTACTCACCTGGATTCACTTAACTCCACTTTCTGGGATTCCTTGGTCTCCTGTGAGTCTGCCGTCTTTGGAGTGTGTACTTCAGAGGGTTGATATTTGTAAAGATGGGGAAGATTAGCAAGGTGAAGCCATTTCCACAAACACTAGGGAAATCATCTCCACTCCCAATCCCTCACTCAGCCTGCTGAACACTCCTATTTCCTAGGGTTCTTATGGGGCCAGGCAGAACAATTAGGATAAAGGGAAATCTTCACTGGATGATGAAGGAGTTTAGTGAGGCAGGAGACCCTCAAAATATATATTATGTGAAATGCTTATAACCAGGTATAGCACAGCACAGTTCATCAAGGAGGTGTATACAATAGAGCAAAGCTTTTTCCAAAGTTTTTACTGTGGGTTTCCCCTGAAGCTCTCTTGGGACAAACCTCTTGGACATAGGCCCCAAACAGGGAGCCAAACAAACAAGAGTTCACAAGAAAATAAAGTGCACAGAGCAACTGGAAAAGTCCAAGAGTCACAGGAACAACCTCTTTCATCAGTAAGGGGCGCTCACTCACCTTGAGGCATTTCCTCCTCTGTGTCACTGAAGTCATAGGGGTCGTATGAATCCCCATCTTTGGCATCTGGCTGGCGAGTCTTCCTTCTAAAATACCCAGGGCAGTTAAGAGAGAGAAAGAGTTTGGAGACAGAAAGGCAAGGGAGCCCCATGTTGTGCTTCTAATTATGGAGAAAAGGAAACAGAACCACTAAGTCAAAGTGAAGGACAGGCTTAGGCCTTTGCAAACTGCTGCTTGTTCTAAACAAGACCAAGTCCCCAGACTAGAACACAAACAGGCGCTGCTTCCAATGCTCTTTCCCACATCACTCACCCTTATAAGTTCAACCATAAGCATGAAGGTTTTTCCCTTAGAATTTTTAAGTATATATTCAAAATCCTCAGTGGTTGGGTTGCTGTTCCTACTATTTAGCATTTCTTCAGTAGAGGGGTCAAAAGCACATGAGAAGGTCTCACTCTCTTTCTCTCTCTTTTACCCACGTTATCTTCATCCGCAAACCCTGCAGGTCTAGGAACACCCCTCCATGAACAACCTGACATCAATAAGCAGCGCTCATTCCACCCTCTACCCTCTACTCCTCTCCCCAGTCCCACTGGAACTTTTTTTGTTGTTTCTCTGTCGCCCAGGCTGGAATGCGGTGGCGCGATCCCGGTTCACTGCAACCTCTGCCTCCCAGGCTCAAGCAATCCTCCGACCCCAGCCTACTGAGCAGCTGGGACCACAGGTATCCGCCACCACGCCCGGCTAATTTTTCTATTTTTTTAGAGACAGAGTTTTGCCATATTTCCCAGGCTGGTCTCAAACTCCTGGACTCAAGTGACCCACCTGCCTCGGCCTCCCAAAGTGCTGGGATTACAAGTGTGAGCCACCAACTTTTTGGCCACCAACTTTTTAATCTCATTTGCTTGCCCCGCCTTACCTCTTCCTCTTCTGCTCCTGGTCCTCTTGGCTTTTCTCCTCTTCATCTTCTGTCTCTGATTCATCCTCACTTCGCTTCTTACGTTTCTTCTCCTTCTCCAGAACCTAGGACCAAGGCAAGTGTGGGTGGGCTGGAGGGTCACTGATGCAGGGGAACTGCATCAAGAACTCTGAGTCCCTTCTGCACCATAAGCAGGAATGACTTCCACGTTTCCAATGGTTTACCTAGCTCCTCTTATCCCTAAGTCCCAGGACCAGGGGCAGACGTAGAGACTGCTACCCATCTTTTTAAAATGCTGGGAAGTATATTATATGCTGTTTATATAGTAGGTACTCAATAAATGTTTACTGAATAAAGAAACCAATGTCTAGCACATAATAGTTAAGTGGAAAACAATCCATTTCCTTATAAATCAGGTGTCTAATTGAAATCCAAGACAACCCTTAACCTAGCAAAAAGCGAGGAAGACTTTATCAGACTCACAACTCAACTCCAACACTAAAATTCACCAGACCGGGGTGAGAGTGGGCAACTAGGAAAAGGGAGTCTAGGCTTGAGTCTTGATATCTAAAATGATAGAGATGCAACGTCACAAACAGAAATTGGGAAACAGGATGAGGCAAGTTTGAGAGTTCAACTTTAAACATGAGCTTCTGAGGTGCCAATGGGACATTTGAAAAGACTACCAAGGGGAAAGGTACAGAGGGACAAGGAAGATTACCAAGGTAGCCCTTTTGAAAACACCTACTTTTTTTCTAAGATGCAAAGGAAGTAGGGGTACACAGAGAAGCAGCTGACTGAAAGTAGAAGCAGCTGACTGAAAGTATAGCACATCAACTAAACCAGAATCTCTAGGAGCCCTAGAATCAGCATTTTAAAGCTTTCCATCTGATTCTTAGGTGCAGTCAGGGTTGAGAATCATTGAGTGTTCCAGAGGAAAGAGTGAGGCAGACTGATCACTGGAAGACAAATACTGCTTTCTGTTGACGATCCAAATGTAGCTGTCAGCCACGGAAGGCTGGGAAGCCCACGCATCTGTAATTTATTCAGAAGAGCCTCTCACGCCCTGGCATCTGAATCCTCACCTTCTTGAAGTAAGCATACTGGACCAACTCCACAGCTTCCTCTGCATCCTGCAGGTCCACAGTCTTGCTCATGCGGGCCTTCGCATGGGCTGTGGCCAGTCGAATCAGAGTTTCCAGTGTTCGGGCTGTAACTGGAGATGTCTAGGGAAGAAAAGGGAGGATTGCTTATCCCAAATCCTTTAGGCATGCCCATCTATCCTACTGCACAGAAAGGGAAATGACACTACCAGAAAAGCCCCAGGAGGCCCAAGCAGAGAATTCAGAGCTCTGTGTTCTCTATAGATACCATATAAAAATGAGAAAGATGACAGCAAGGATCAAGGAAATATACACAAGACTGTTGCAGGAAGGAGGAGCAAGTAAACAGGGAAGAAAATTAGGCATCTAACAACTGGAAAGATAAAAGACTACAGCGTAGAAAAGAGAAGGGAGAAAAATCATTAGTGATTGTAGGCCAGCAAGGCAGCAGGAAGTCTGCCTTTATATATATTCTGTCATTTCACCCTCTTAATAACTTGGAGAAGTCTTATACACTAAGGAAATGGGACTCAAAGACCTTCAAGGAGAGTTTCCAAAGTCACACTGAAGGAGGGATAGGAAAGGAGTAATCTGAGGACAAATATGTAGCTTGAGTAAACCCAGTCCAGAGGAGGAGAACTCTGACACACTCCTAACAAATGTTTCTCACAGGGGCCAGTGAATACCAAACCGGGGTGCTTTTACCTTTTAAAATGCTATTGTATGAATGGCCTTCTTGACCTAATCAATCAGAATGAATTGGAAATCAATGAATCAGAAATCTCGTGTTTGGGACTAGATATGTGTACAAGTTTCAGGTGATTTTGATGTGTCCAATTCTCTCATTTTATGGATAAAGAAACTGACCTGATAGGTGAAAGGATTTGTCCACAGTCCAAAAGCTAGCTGCAGAGCTGGGATCAGACATGAAACTACTTCCAGGCCGGGCGTGGTGGCTCACATCTGTAATCCTAGCACTTTGGGAGGCCAAGGCGGGCAGATCACGAGGTCAGGAGTTTGAGACCAGCCTGACCAACATGGTGAAACCCCGTCTCTATTAAAAATACAAAAAAAATTAGCCTGGTGTGGTGGCACGTGCCTGTAATCCCAGCTACTCAGGAGGCTGAGGCAGGAGAACCCAGGAGGCAGAGGTTGCAGTGAGCCAAGATCACGCCACGGCACTCCAGCCTGGGCAACAGAGCGAGACTCCATCTCAAAAAAAAAAGAAAATTCTTCTGTCACACCTTCCAGGTCTCCCCTTATATGACCCATCACTGACGTATCCTGGTCTCTTCTTGTTTCAAGTTTCCTAAATTACCGTATATATTCACAATGACATTCAAAACTAAATACATTCACATTTAAATTCATTCATTAAATTTTGTAATAATTTAGAAAGCTACCAGAGTTTGGAAGTCATACACTCCATGACAAGTTCTAATTCTTGAATCACCTAAAAAGCTGGTGAAATCCTAGCCTGCAATAGCATATCTAGGGAATCCAAATTGTCTTGGAATTCACTTACAGATCTCACACTAGGACCGCAACTAAAATAGTGTATGATGCTCAGTTTTAGGTTCAATGAGAGGGCGGGCCACACACCAGAAGTTCGCATGGGGAAAGGAACAGTTAAAAAGAAAGTAAGCTGTTTAATGAGGAAGACAGGTGATACACAACCTCCAGAAAACAAGACTAACAGCCACAGGTAAAAGTTGTGGGGAAAGAGGTTTAAGCTTAATAAATATTCTAAAATTTCAAAACAGTAATGTTCTGAGCATGCTGTCACTGGCGGTATTAAAAAGTCCCGGCCGGGTGCTGTGGCTCACGCCTATAATCCCAGCACTTTGGGAGGCCGAGGTGGGCGGATCATGAGGGTCAGGAGATTGAGACTAGTCTGGCCAACACAGTGAAACCCCGTCTCTACTAAAAATACAAAATTAGCCAGGCATGGTGACACGGGCCTGTAGTCCCAGCTACCCGGGAGGCTGAGACAGGAGAACAGCTGGAATCGGAAGGCAGAGGTCGCAGTGAACCCAGATCTTGCCACTGCACTCCGGCCTGGGCAACAGAGCAAGACTCCATCTCAAAAAAAAAAAGTCCCAGCAGGGATTTGAGAAGACAGAGTGGGTGAGGCTGGAGTAGATGATCTGGAATCATGTCTAATCCAAGAGTCTATGTCTATGTCACATAATAAAAGTTCTGGACTTGGGTCCTTCTGCTGCAAAATCCACTGCCCCTAAAAGATTTAGACAAATTTGGGCCAGGCGTGGTGGCTCACGCCTGTAATCCCAGCACTTTGGGAGGCCAAGCCAGGTGGATCACCTGAGGTCGGAAGTTCCAGAGCAGCCTGACCAACACGGTTTCGAAACCCAGTCTCTACTAAAACTACAAAATTAGTCGGGCGTGGTGGCACATGCTTGTAATCACAGCTACTCTGGAGGCTGAGGCAGGAGAATTGCTTTAACTGGGGAGGTGGAGACTGCAGTGAGCTGAGATCGCACCAGTGCACTCCAGCCTAGCCAACAAGAGTGAAACTCCGTCTCACCAAAAAAAAAAAAAGATTTAGACAAATGCATGGACAGCTATATTAGGTTACCAGAAATTGCCTGTTAGTCATTTTTTCAAAGTCCAGTCCAAATATCGTACCCTCTGGAAATCCTTCCTTGACATTCATACCCCTTCAGGGAAGTCTAAAAGAAAATAAACAGTTTCTTCATCTATACTCAAATAGCCTTTCACATTCATTCCTTTGTAAGTACCACACTGGGGTAAATATTTATAAATATGCATGGATGTCTTTCTATCTACCTTTGTGCTTCCCCATCCTGGATCTGAGGTCTTTGAAAAGAGTGCTTATTAATTTTACATTGCTTGTAAGAAGAGAGACTAGGTCACTTTCTAGAAGTCACTCCTATGTTTGCTGAATGAATCACAGCTTCTGGAGGCCAATGTCATTTTAACTAATGAGGGACATGTTACCTCTGGGGTCCTTATTTCATTTTCCTTTATAAAAGGAAATGATTAAAATTGTGTAACAGGAAGCTCTTCAGACCAGGAAAAAAAGTCACTAAGTTAAAATGCTTTCAAAGCTCCCAGATAGCAAGGACTCCTGCCCAGCCATATACCTAAGGGATCCCAGGCCCAGGCTCCCCCAGGCACTCACCCTGGCAGTGTCCGAGCTCATGCTATCTTGGCTGCGCAGGCGTGAATACTCTTCTGCAATGTAGGTGGCCGACTCCTGTGTCAGGACAGGCTTGATGATTCTGGCCACATGGATGTACTTCTTCATGAACGCTGCACTCACCATCTTCTCCCTGGAGCCACATACAGTGAATTCCATCTCCCTGCCACACCTTACCACCTGCCTGGATTAGTGGCTTTGCCGCTCAGAAAAGCCAAGGTCAAAACAGACAAAGCCTAGAACCCATTATCATAACTCCCATTTATATGGAACATATACAAGATTCTTCCACATATTTTTATTTAATTATTTCAGGTATTATTTGTGAGTTAGGTAGTTTAGGTAAAAAGTTTAGGTATTATTTGCTGTATTTTGTAGGCGAGAAAACTACAGCTCAGAGAAGCTGAAGTAGACTCAAAGTTTTCTGACTCCAAATTCTGCATTCTTAAACCAACAGCTTTGAAGAGTATGCTATGCTTCTTACTGCATCATGACCAAAAATAGAGGTGTAAGATCTCACATTTCATGCTTTGAGCACCTGATCACACGTCTCCTTCATCCAAGTCTACTTACAAAGTCTCAAATGTTTCCTATCTGCTGACCCTTCATCACAAATGGCTACTTGACATGTGCCATCTTTCATGTATAAGGCACACCCACCATCAGTTAGGTATGTCATCCAAACTCTATTTTAAGAAAAGACCTGAACCTGGGCTGAATGACCCAAACATTTACAAGGCAACTGGCCAGGATAAAGGATATACTGTGGACCCAGAAAAGAAGAAAATTAGTCCACATGGTTATGACTCCAGGCATGGTTTTGATCTGGGCACATAATGCCTTAGCTAAGCTTAGACATACACATGTTCTAATATAACACAAATTTCAGGTTCCCTTGAGGAAGAGTTATGAGAATGCTTACTTTTTCTTCTTGGTCCCATGTAGAAGGTTGTCATGCTTCTCATAAATCTGGGTGTCCTGCTGGTCTTCCTGGCTAAAGTTGGGATCATCTGTGGCCAGGATATCCACAGCACTACCCAAGGGCATAGCTGGTATACCCAAGTTAGGAGAAAGGAGAGTAATAAAGAGTTTAACCCAGGGGAAATTGCTTTTTCTATAGCACAAGAAGGGAAGACACCAAGATTCATAAAGAAAGGGCTCAAAAAGAATCAGACACATGGAACCCACAGATAAAGATGGTGGAACTGCCTGGCCCACAGAAGACGCTCAAAGTTATTCCTAGACCCAGAAATGGACAAAAGACATACCTTAGGATAACCTCCAGTAAGCGAGAAGGGGAGGTGGCTAAACAGTTGAGGGCTCTTCAGCATCAACCCAGACACTGAAACACCTACCACCACCTAGGTTGGGCCTGAGAAACTACCATCTGTTTAGCCCCTTTCCATTAGTTACTCTTCCTATTCTCATGACCTCACCATCGCCATCCTGCTCCCCAGGTGCTCTGTAACGATGCATCCGAAGGACATGGTCTGAGATCTCCCGATCCTGCTCAGGATCCATCTGATCCAGCATAATGAAGAGCAAGTCAAATCGAGACAGCAGTGAGTCCTGTAGTCCAATGTTCTCCATTGGAGTCTTATACTGGTCATACTGGGGAATGTGAGGACAACAGAAGTGGACATGACATCAATAGGAAGAAAGGACAAGGCTGCTGCAATTCTGGGAGTGGGAATGGAAGGCTTGACCTCAAAGAGCAAAACAGACAAAAAGCAGTGAAAAAGTGAAGTATTTTAAAGCCATTAAACAATGTAAATCATCTCTTCTACCTGCAACCCTTCTTTAATTGAGCTTCCTAGGAAGCCCCACTTCCTACTACACAGGAACCTCTAAAAGGCTGAATGTAGGTCTCTAAACCAAGCCCCTTCTTCCCAAACCTTATTCTGCTCTTCTCATTCCCAAGGCAGGACCTGACTGAGAGATGATCCCTTTCCCCTACCTGTCATAAAGACAGAGCAAGTTGGTTAGGCTACAAGCACTTAGAACTTTTTGGAGTCCCTTACTCAGAAGATATGAGTAAAACCTCAACTAAAATGGTCAATGATGTACAAATCATAACATCTTAGAAACTGGCCAGGCACATCCACTCACACCTGTAATCCCAGCACTTTGGGAGGCAGGTAGATTGCTTGAGCCCAGGAGTTCGAGACTAGCCTGGGCAACATGGCAAAACCCCGTACCTGTAAAAATTAAAAAAGAAAAAAAAAATTTGCCAGGCATGGTGGTGCACATCTGTAGTCCAAGCTACTCAAGACACTGAGGTAGGAGGGTCACCTGCACCCAGAGAGGTCAAGGCTACAGTGAGCCAGGATCACTCCACTGTACTCCAGCTTGGGTGGCAGGGTAAGATGCTGTCTCAGGAAAAAAAAAAAAAAAAAAATCAAGGGAGTTTTTCCTCGGGATTCAAAAACCCCAATACTCTCCTTTCAATTCTGGGCCTACTGGACTGATACCTACCCATCCACATACACTTCACGGTCAGAGAACATAACAACCTTTAGGTTATAATGATTTTGACCATGTTCACATTTCAGGTCCTGCCATTTTTCTTATATTTCCCAATCACTCTTGAGAATGCCATTTTTCTTATATTTCCCAATCACTCTTGAGAATGACATAAACACACATTATCATTTATTTTACTTTATTTTACTTTTAAAGATGAGGCCTCACTATATTGCCCAGGTTGGTCTCAAACTCCTGGGCTCAAGTGATCCTCCCACCTCAGCCTCCCATAGTGCTAGGATCACAGACATGACACACTGCGCCCAGCCCCATCAGTAATTTTAAAACCTATGGTTTTCAACCTTGGCTACACATTAAAACCAAACCTGCGGAGCCTCTCTAAACCATAGCTACCAAGAGCTCCAACTCAGAGATTTCAATTCAGAAACTCTGAGCTGGGGACCATGCAACTGTATGTATAAAAAACACCATCGCAACAAGGCGTTCCCATACACCGTAGGATTATAAACTGCCAGGACACAGCATGAGCTGTGGGCTCAAATCCTGGCTCTGCCATTTTCAAGTTTGTGGCTCTTGAACAAGTTACATAATCTTTTGTACCTCCATTTTCTCATCCGTAAAATAAAGATAACTACACATTGTGAGGTAGTTACTGATAGAATAAAAGGAGTTGGTAAATACAAAGCATTTATGAGCATTCATTAATAGAAGTAGTAATTAAAAGATTAATATATCTTTAAAGAGGGTAATTTTGCAATCTCTACCAAAAGAAAAATGCACGTAACTCTTAATCCAGTAATTTCATTGCTAGGTATTTATACTACAGATATATTCCCAAATCTGTAACAAAACATACATGAAGGGATGGCCACTACAGCTTCATTCAAAATAGATAGGAAAAACGAAGCCACTAAATACCCATCAGATGGAGACTAGTTAAATACATCCCTATGATGGAATACTAGAAATCTATTTTTTAAAAGGAAAAACTCACCAAACCCCAGGCACAGACAAATATGAAAGATTATATCTAGCACATCACAGTCATGATAAAAACAAAGATAAAGAGATAATTCTTAACAAGGAAATAATGTATTTGCTGGTACATGCTTAAATTTTTGTTTCCTTAAACACTTCAAAGCTGTTACCTCTTGGCAAAGTGACAGGAGAGGGAAGCAAGTCTTTTCATTTTCATGCTATAGCTCTGTTCTGTTTAGAAATTCCTCCGCCACATGCATGTAGTCCTTTTATTTAATGGACTGTTAAATATGTTAAATGGACTGTTTAACTATACTGTTAAAAAGTTACTTTTAAATAAGGAACTTTCCACGGGAGTTTGCTGTGCAGGAATGGGTGAGGAACACTGCTCTAAACAAACAATAATAACAAGAAAATGGCCTTATTTTTAGTCTTTGCCCTGGGTCACCAAGAATACACTTCTCAGCCCAGTTAGTCAGCAAAATCAAATGAAGGTGAGGACAATAGTTGGGGCCTGATTCTACTTACCCTGCCATAGACGGGGTTGGCAGCTGCCAAAACACTGCAGCGGGCATTCAACCGAGCATGGATGCCAGCCTTGGCAATGGTCACTCGACCCTGCTCCATCACTTCATGGATGGCTGTGCGATCCATGTCAGACATTTTGTCAAATTCATCAATGCAAACCACACCTCGGTCAGCCAGGACCATGGCTCCCGCTTCCAGACGACGATCTCCTGGGAAGTGAGGAGGTAAAAACACATGCTACAGTCTAGGTTCTAGGGGCCAGAAGGAAAGGATTTCAATCTCCTTCCCAGGAATCTCACTTTGCACATGCGAATGCGGCAACAGTGTGTTGGCTGCGAGAAACTTAGAGGAAACCCTGGTGGGTCACCTTTTCAGCTCAAACCTAAATATTAATAGTATCTCTTTGTCCCACTTCGAGCCCTAAGTAACTAGCTTCTCACAAATTTCCTTTATAGAGTCTCTCTTCGCCCTCATCCTCAAGTAATATCCCAACTAGGCCTCTGCCTTCTCTTCACTGGTCTCTAAATCCCTTCCTCTAGTTCATAAAATAGTATAATCTTCATTTTTATTTCCCTTCTAAAGTGCTAAGACTTTGTTTCAAATTGAAAACATTCCTGTAAATAGATGAACCAAAGACTTAAGTAACTCACCCACCATTGCTGAATACTCAGTCCTCTATAATCTGGCCTCAACTAACCTATCAACTGTATCTTCAGAACACAAGCCAGGGCACACAAAGGATCTACGCTCAGTCTCTCTGCTGGGCCTTTGCCAAGGACCCTTATATCCTTACCTGTTTCCTGGTCTGTGGTGACCGCAGCCGTCAGACCCACTCCCGAGGAGCCCCGGCCAGTGGTGGGGATAGCCCGGGGTGCAGTGCAAAGCACGTACCGCAGAAGCTGAGACTTGGCAACCGATGGGTCTCCTGTAGGGTGGGGGCAGTGATGACACTCTAGGAAACTCCCCAGCACCCCCAGCAAGTTCTGCCTTTCTAGCACAGCTCTTGACACAACAGAGTCATACAGTAATTGGCTTTTAATATTATTTCCTTCGCTTTTCCCTTCACTACTCATGGAAGAATATATCTTATATACTATAAATCAGGAATTCCAGACATGATAAAAAAAAAAAAAAAGATTCATTTTAGCCTTTTGATAGGACTGAAATACTAAGTACAGAATATACAATCTTACATATTATAGGTCCCCACAACCACTCCACAAGAACAACAGTCTAAAGCAAATCCCCAACATCATACCTATTAGAAGAATATTGATGTCCCCACGGATGTGGCTGCCATTTTCTAAGTCTCGTTCCACCCCTCCCAAGAGCAAGCAGAGGATTGCTTTCTTGACATAGTCATGCCCATGGATACTAGGGGCCAATGACCTGGCCAGCTGGTCAAAGATATCCTACAGGAGAAAAAACCAATTGCAAGCCTAGTGATATTCAATGGGACTTTGTGGAGCTCCACTTTATATACTTTGGCCTATAGAAAATACCTGAAGAGGGCCGGGCGCAGTGGCTCAGGCCTGTAATCCTAGCACTTTGGGAGGCCAAGGCAGGCAGATCACGAGGTCAGGAGTTCAAGACCAGCCTGGCCAACATGGTGAAACCCCGTCTCTACTAAAAATACAAAAAATTAGCCAGGTGTGGTGGCGTGTGCCTATAATTCCAGCTACTTGGGAGGCTGAGGCAGGAGAATCACTTAAACCCAAGAGGCGGAGGTTGCAGTGAGCAGAGATTGCGCCATTGCACTCCAGCCTGGGTGACAGAGCAAGACTCTGTCTCAAAAAAAAAAAAAAAAAAAAAAAAAAGAAGAAACAAAATACTTGAAGAAACATAGAAACATAGAAACATGTACACTGTTCCTAATTGCAAAAGTTTCTTCTCTAAGACAAATCACACCATCAGGCCATTATCAGAGTAGGCACAGAGGCAGAATTTCAAAATTTCAAAATTTCAAAATTTGTTTAGAGGGTTAATCTCTAAGGGAAAAAAAGTATCCCCAGGTTCAAAACATTTTAGGTTTAATAAGAACATGTACTATGCTTGAACAGTAACCTTTATTCATATACGTAGTAACACATTCATATACGTAGTTCAATTCTAAATGTGGATATACATCCTATCTTAAAAAGAAAAAGACAAGAAAAACAAGTTGGAGAACTAAAAAAAAAAATATTTAAGTAGTAATGCATCACCAATGTCTTCAGTATTTAATAGACTTATTGGTACACTTGTAAGTTAACACCTATCCTAATATTTGTATTAGGTTCATTTAGCAGCCCAGCAAGTAGCAGGTATTAAAATTGTTTAATAACAACAGAATTATTAAAGAACAAACAGCAAAAACACCCTTCATGTGTTGATTTACACAAAAATACAAGAAGCTAACACCAAACACTTTAGACAAAAAAACCTCAACCCTTCCTTCTGATCTAGTACAAAAACAGCCATGCACCAAAACACAACTCTTAGAAATCCATTCCCACCCTCAAATTTCTAAACGATGCCCAGACCTTGGATCGGGTTTTACTGAACTTCTTGATCTTGGCTATATCCTCAGCAGAGAAAGAAGGCTGAGCATCCTTGCTCATCTGCTTAACATTACAGGCAATCAGGACAGTCCTAGAACAAAGAGAATAAAGAGGAAGCCCGTTATATTCAAATCCTAACATTAGTAGCTAGTACCCCCAGCAGTAGTAAGCCTTTTTAGGCTACCAAACTAGACCAGCCAATCAGAGCTGGGGAGGAGGGGGCAGGTAGCTGTTGTGAATTAAACAACTGGTTCTGTGACCCAAATATACTGATCATGCCCCACCTCTGGAATTGACCCACAGAGCTTCAGACAGAACTGTGTATGGGGACGAAGCGTAATTAAATGAGAAACTCCCAGGAAAGCCATGAAGCTGTAATCATTGTCACCAATAACTCTCACTTTTGGCATATGATGGTAAGTATCACCAGCTTTATCTGATAGAAAAGAGGTATTGAAGGTATCCTGTCTCCCAGGCAGGTAGAGTGCTCAACCTATCAGATATAACTCTGGAATACGGCAAACTGGACAAAGCCTATTACCAGAAATGGAAGCTGTCAACAGCATTACATACACTTTAGGGCAGACCCTTTACCTGAAAGTCCCAGAGGTGTAGCCTCCCTTCTTTCCAGGAAGGCAACGGTAGGTTCCCACTACCTGAACCCGGTCACCAGGCTTTGCTTTATCCACCAAGTCATCATCCAGAATGACGTCCACAGAGCGGGGGAGCTGGCCGGCTGGGGCCTTCTCCGGCATCTCCTGGATGGTGATGGTCTGGTGATCCCTGTAGACGGAAAGGCCATATTCCGTCTCAAGGGGATTGTTCTCCTCATCCTAGAAAAAGGCACACAGAGGGATAGAGTGAACTCCGTCCTGTCTTAAAAATGCCACACTCACCTGTCATGGCAAATAAGATGACTTCATAAAATTTCATTATTAAGGAACAAAAAAGTCAAATACCTTCCCTAGCTTTTTGTGTTCCCCTCTGTTTTAGTAACAAGCATCAAATGGAAAGGGCAACCCATAGTCTGAATGGACTATGGTTATATTAACATCTAAATTAAGATTCTTACTTCCCCTCTAAAGCTGAATATATGCTTACACTCTGAAGCAGTTTTTCCACTTCTAGGTAATACCCAACAGAAACATTCACCCAAAGTCATGCACTGTAATGCTCATAGCAGCATTATGCCTAACAGTCAAAAATTTAAAAGTATAAAAATACCATCAATAGTGGAATGGTTAAATAAACATGGTATAGTCACATAAATGAATACTATACAGCAATAAAAATGTATGAAACACACCTATACACAACATGGATAAATCTCATAAGTACAATGTTGAGCATAAGAAGCCCAACACAAAAGAGTATTTAAATAAAATAGAAAAACAGCCAAAAGTAATCCATGCGGGTTAGACATCAGGATAGTGGTTACCCCTGGGTAACACGGGCCCTCAAGAGGGACTTTTGAGTGCTAGTATTTCCTCATATGGAGCTGGTTACACAGGTATACTCAGCTTGTAAAAATTCATCAAACTATACACTTATGTGAGCTTTCCTGTACGTATATTGAAGTTTTACTTCCTTCACATTTGAATTTTCTAAAAACACAGTTGTCACTTATTGAGTGTTTGCTATGTGCCAGGCACTGTGCTATTACTTCACAAAATTATCTCATGTAATTATCACAGCTTTGTAAAGAAGATATTTTCACACATCATGGACAAGGAAACCAGGAGACTAGGAGAGATTAAATAAGTTCCCCCAGGTCACACAGTTCGTAAAAGAGTCTGGACTTGACACAGGTATTAACTCCAAAGCCCATGCTCTTAAGCACCATCACAGACAATCTCCAGAAGATCTGGTCCAATGTATTTCACTTTTCAAGTAAAGAAGGTTGGCCACAGTAATCAGCAGAAGAGTACTTCCCAAGTACTTCCTGAAGAAGAAATTTTAGAAAAGTGGAGACCTTAAGGTCCAAAGAAGACAACAGAATGACTTAGAGAATACAGCTGGCATGAACTAAAGAGACACAGGTTCTAGTCCTTAAGGCCATCACTAACTGGGACCATAAGCAAATTGTTTAATTTCTCTGATCTCAGCATTTCATCTGGAGCTACCTCCAGATGAAATGATGCTAAAGTATGTTTAAGTTATAATTCTGAGATACTCATTCTTGTTTTTGTTTATATGTTTCATTTCTCCACCACTGTGAAGACTGACGACGAGGGCTGGGTCTTCTTTATATCCTTGTTCTCCATAGCACTGAACAGTGCTTTCAATACAGTAGTTCTCAATTAAAATTTGATGAGGGGAGAAGAGGAATTCTTTGATAGAATGAGTTCAGACCTCAAGTAATCAATATTAATGATCTTTTGTCTCCAGAGGAAAGCCCTGCATTGTCCTCAATTCAGATCAATCTGAACACTAAGAATAAAGAAAGCATTTTCCTATGCCAGCCTTCACCCAAACCCACAACGAAATAGTTTTAAAGATTACAGAACAGTCTAGCATATTTTTCTACTTTTTAAAAAGCAGATTACAAAATTATATGATTATAACGTTGTTAAAACATCTATGTAGATGACATCTTCTTTTGACTACTCCATAATTTTCTAAAACGAACAAGTGTTTTCTTAAAAAAATAATAAGAGTTACGCCTATAATCCCAGCACTTTGGGAGGCCAAGGCGGGCGGATCACGAGGTCAGGAGATTGAGACCACGGTGAAACCCCATCTCTACTAAAAATACAAAAAAATCAGCCAGGCATGGTGGTGGGCACCTATAGTCACACCTACACAGGAGGCTGAGGCAAGGAGAATGGCGTGAACCCAGGAGGCGAAGTTTGCAGTGAGCCAAGATCACGCCACTGCACTCCAGCCTGGGCGACAGAGAGAGAGACTCCATCTAGAAAAAAAAAAAAATAAGAGTTGTGGCTGGGCATGGTGGTTCATGTCTGTAATCTCAATACTTTGGAAGATGGAAGCAGGAGGATCACTTGAGGCCAGGACTTCAAGTCCAGCCTGGGCAACACAGCAAGACCCTGTCTCTAGAAAAAAGTGAAAAAAAAAAATTAGCAGACCTGGTGGCTCATGCCTATAATCCCAGGCACTCAGGAGGCTATGGTGAGAAGATTCCTTGAGTCCAGGAGTTTCAGGCTGAAGTGTTCTATAATCGCACCACTGCACTCCAGCCTGAGAGACAGAGATCCTGTCTCTTAAAAAAAAAAAAAAAATTGTGAAGTCATAGCCCAAGCCTGTAATCCCAACTACTTGGGAGGATCACTTGAGCCCAGGAGTTTGGAAATTTAGTGCACCATGATTGCACCTGTGCATAGCCACTGCACTCCAACCTAGGCAACATAGGAAAACCTCATCTTTAAACATAAACAAATAAATAAATAAGAATTGTGGGATTTTCATATTAAACTCTGGCCTGCAATCAATCTTTCCTTTGGATTAATCCTTATTTTTCACCCTTTACAGAAAAAAGACTTCAGATATTACAAAACTCTTTGCCTTAAAACGGGTATCTTTGACTCCAACCTCCAAGACAGCTCAATCAATTTATTCCCCTTACCTTGGTAGGATAGACAGAGCTGGAGGGAAAGGCCACCAGGGTGGTGAGATCAGAATAACGTCGCTCTATGGTCTTCTTAGTAGCAGGACAATAGTGGACACTACGGACGACTTTGGGACGAACTAGAGAACCTAGGCATGGAAAGTGTGCACATAGAAACTCACCCAACTAGACGATGATACAAGTGGAACCCAAACCTATGCAAGCCTATGACTCCAAATACTGTGTTCTTTTGACTAGGTTACGATATTTCAATATCACCTTTTATTCATCTTATTTATATACAGACCACCACCATATCCATGTAAAATTTTAAGTACCACTGATCCCAACTAATAAAATAGGTGGAGTTAGGGTTTGGAATGAGAGAATGCCAGGAACCAAGACTCCTCCAGCTCTCAGCAGAATTCATCATTCTACTAACAACTATGATTACTCAATGTCCCCGTAATCACTGTACACCCTGAGCCCCTCCAAGTTTTACCACATAATTCCAGTGCTCCACCTCTTTGAAGCCACAAGCTACCCAGATCTACTTTATCTCTCCTGCTTTCCCCACCTCCCTGTCTTATTCTATCTTCATTTCCTTAGTGGCCCCCCTTTAACCCACTTACATTTAGTGACAATGCCCTCCACACAGACCACACAGCTGAGGAAGCAGGAGGTAAGAGTCCGCGGGGAGACATGCTTGGAGCCAAAGCTGCCTTCCAATCCTATGTAGAACTCCTCATACTGCTTGGCATAGGTAGCATCAATGGAGGCCACAAAATCCTTTAAGGCCCGCTGGAAGGCAACCAGCTCCTCAAAGGCATTGTTCAGAAGCCTGTACATGGACAGGAGAAAGAAAAATTAGGGCGGAATTCAAAACAATGGATCCTCACAACAGCAGGATCATAAATGGTTCATTAAAAACAATGAGAAAGTCCAGCTTCTGCTTTCTCCTGCCATCCTATAAGACTCAGTAAAATACCAGAACTAAGGAGCAACTTTAATTCAACTTATCAAAGATATAAAAATCATATTCAGCTAAACATTGGAAGGAGGGGCGTTTGGGAGGAAAATGCCAACCACCAACTTTTCGGAAAAAACAAAAATAATAATAGGTGCAGGTGAGCTATGAGGGCTTCTAGATCAATCCTGTTTCATACAAGTCCTCTCCTGAGAGGCTGTTTCAATCTGGCCAAGAGGGAGGGCGCCATTCTCATTGAGAGCGAGTGTATCTCCTTGCCACGCACCGGTTAGCCCTCTTCTCGTTTTTCCTGCGCAGGTCATTCACATTGACAATCAGCCGGTATTGGTTGTCACTGATCAGCTCCCGAACTTTGCTCTGATAAATTCCCTGGTCTTCCTGCAAAACAGCCACCACATATCACCATAGCCACAAATTCAGAAACAATGTTTCTAAACAGAAGTAGTTCTCACAGCCAGATAGCCAGGTCAATCTCTGCAGCAGAGCTGAATCCCCAGTGTGTATGTGCTCATCAGTTTCTCCCTTTCATTCACTATCTTTAGATTCGAAATACAACCTAAGAGGGGACTGTAAGAATGATAATGACGCCGGGCGCGGTGGCTCAAGCCTGTAATCCCAGCACTTTGGGAGGCCGAGACGGGCGGATCACGAGGTCAGGAGATCGAGACCATCCTGGCTAACACGGTGAAACCCCGTCTCTACTAAAAAAAATACAAAAAAAACTAGCCGGGCGAGGTGGTGGGCGCCTGTAGTCCCAGCTACTCCGGAGGCTGAGGCAGGAGAATAGCGTGAACCCGGGAGGCGGAGCTTGCAGTGAGCTGAGATCCGGCCACTGCACTCCAGCCTGGGCGACAGAGCGAGACTCCGTCTCACAAAAAAAAAAAAAAAAATGTTAAGTTGAACCTAACAATGTGAATGTTAAAGGTAACAATGCGAATAGACGGATATGTTGTTCACGGTAGTAATCATTTCACCACGTATATCAAAACATGTGCACTTCAAATATATACAATAAAAATGTAAATTAAACAGACTCTTAATAGTCACATTAAAATGGCTTTTCATTTAAGAATTACGTAAAAAGTAGTAGTTTTCCCAATCATCTCTGCAATACGGAAAGGAATAGAGAAAGGAATACCCCGACCTAAAGGAATAGAGAATCTCAGCTATTTGGTCACATCATCAACCCTTCAAGATAGCTTTTCAATATTCTATGGCTTTAAGTCTTGGGTTGCACACAAAACACTTTTTTTTTTTTTTTTTTTTTTTGAGGCGGAGTCTTGCTCTGTCGCCCGGGCTGGAGTGCAGTGGCCGGATCTCAGCTCACTGCAAGCTCCGCCTTCCGGGTTTACGCCATTCTCCTGCCTCAGCCTCCCGAGTAGCTGGGACTACAGGCGCCCGCCACCTCGCCCGGCTAGTTTTTTGTATTTTTAGTAGAGACGGGGTTTCACCGTGTTAGCCAGGATGGTCTCGATCTCCTGACCTCGTGATCCGCCCGTCTCGGCCTCCCAAAGTGCTGGGATTACAGGCTTGAGCCACCGCGCCCGGCCTAACACTTTTTATCTGCATCTCAATTGGTATTGAAAAAGAATGCAGTCGAATTAGGGAGTCTTTTCCTCCTGGTAAAAAGCCAGTCCCTAAAATCTGAGCACTCTGCAACGCGGCTGGTCACTATAGCCCTAGGGCAGCCCCTCCCCCCGCCCTCCCAAATCAAGAGAGAGCAGTGAAATGCAAAAGGCCGAGGTGGGCTTTGCCAATCTGCTTGTACTTAATGGGAACCTGTCGCCTTTCGCGTGCCCGGACCATCGCTTGTACTTAGGAGAAAGTTGGCTTCCTAAGAGTTCACTTATAGAACACAAACTAGCGAGTCCGGCGTTAGAAGCTACAAGACTGGGGCTGGAGGCTCGGGCCTGGCAGGCTCCGCTGCAGCACACGGTATGGAGGTCTGGCGGGCCTCTGGCTTCCCGGGACGCTTCTGCAGAGGCTCCGAGCGCTAAAGCCCCGCGCCGGCGCCTCCCTCACCTCGTCGTCCAGGAAGTCCAGGTAATCTCTCTGGGCCTCCCGCAGCTCCACATCGTCCAGCACCACGGTACCCGCCATGCCCGCTGCCAAAGAACTACCTCTACCAAAGTAGCGCGAAGGTTCCCTAGACGACTCCACCCCGGCGCGAAAACTTCCGAACTTTTCCCGCCACCAAAGGGTACCTCAAGGAAGAGGCGGGGACCCTGGGAGCATATAAACATAATGATTGGCTGAGTTATCTGACGCCGGAATAGCGACTGTCCAATCAAAAACTTCTTCTTCTTCGGGTTTTCCGCTGGGCGCCCCGCGGTGGCGGGAAACGTACCATCCGGGATTCTCTGTTCCTCCCCTCCCGCCTCCTCCCTCACTGACGAGCAAACTGACCAATAGGGCTGAGAGGAGGCTCACAGAGGCTGGTCACTGGGCAGCTGGAGGGGACAGGCTGGCGAGAGGGAAAGCGCTGCGTTCTGGGAGTTGTAGTGTTCTCCTTCTCCTACCTTTCCGGATGTTTTGCAGGGTTTTCTCAAGCTGCAGAAATTTTGAACCATGCAACGACCAAATTCAGGCCGGCGGTAGGACTTTACTTGAAAGTAGATTAAACGTCAGAAGATGGTGGTTTATAACGCAGGGAGATGAAAACATAAAAGCAAATCATTTTAAAGATATATCCAAATCAGAACTGCCCTCAAGTGGAATCCTAGTGTAAAAGTGGATTTTGAGAATCTATAGGATAGAATATGAAACTATAGTATCTTAGGGAAAGATTAGTTAAAAACCCATTTGCTATCTGATACCGTTACCTGACGAACCCATAAAGACATCGCCGCAGAGGAGGATGAAGTGAAAAAAAAAATCGGTGTTTACCCCGCCCCCTAGAGACTGCATCTTGTGTTATACAAATTCTGGAAGCCGTTATTACTCCATCTTACTTAATAACGGGTAAATTAAAGGCTTTCTGGTCTTATAAAAAGATCACATGATCCTTTTAAGTAACTTAGCTTACTGAATGATCAACACAAGAGGGGAAAAAGTGTTTCATGCCCCTTTGATTAAATATCAGTTTGGGAGGCCGAGGCGGGCGGATCACGAGGTCAGGAAATCGAGACCATCCTGGCAAACACGGTGAAACCCCGTCTCTACTAAAAATACAAAAAAATTAGCCGGGCATGCTGTCGAGCGCCTGTAGTCCCAGCTTCTCGGGAGGCTGAGGCAGGAGAATGGCGTGAACCCTGGTGGCGGCGGAGCTTGCAGTGAGTGGAGATCGCGCCACCGCACCCCAGCCTGGGCGACAGAGCGAGACTCCGTCTCAAAAAAAGATATATATATAATCAGTAACTAAAAGCAAATCTGAAACTACAATGATTGAAAGATCATTGCATGTCCAAATTTGTATGTTTGATTTTAGTCCGTCGTGGTTGGCTTTTTATTATATTTTTCGTTTTATTTTGAGATATAATGTATATACGGTAAAATGCACAAATCTGAAGTGTACAGCTCAATGAATTTGTACCTGTGCTTACACCCATGTAACCACTCTGCACAATAAAGAGCATGTCCATTGCCCCAGCATGTGTTTTTAATTTTACTGAACAAGAAGCTAAAATACTAGATTGCCCAACACCAGACATTTGATAGCTCTTTATCTGAAATTTCAGCCAACTGATTATCAGCTTATGTTTGAAAGTCTTCAGGACTCACTATATACTGCTAAATATTCTAAGAATAATCTACCTAAACTATATATGCCATCTATTTGTGTGGGTATATGTATTTCTAGTTATTATTCAGTTTATAGTTACTGTGTTTTATGCCATCCTAGTGGGCAGATAAATCGATCCTTAGTCAAAGCAAAAAGGCTGTCATTTGACAACTTGCTTTTGTGTTAATTAACGGGCAAAAAAGAGAAAATTCTAGAATAAAGTTCCTGTTTGCAGTTATACAGCAAGAGGTAATTACTGATTTACTTAAGATTTTTTTATCACGCCGGGCGCAGTGGCTCACGCCTGTAATCCCAGCACTTTGGGAGGCGGAGGCGCGGGTGGATCACGAGGTCAGGAGATCGAGACCATCTTGGCTAACACAGTGAAACCGCGTCTCTACTGAAAATGCAAAAAAAATTAGCCGGGTGTGGTGGCGGGCACCTGTAGTCCCAGCTACTCAGGAGGCTGAGGCAGGAGAATGGCGTGAACCCGGGAGGCGGAGCTTGCAGTGAGCCGAGATCGTGCCACTGCCTCCAGCCTGGGTGACAGAGCGAGACTCCGTCTCAAAAAAGAAAAAAAAAAAAAAAGATTTTTTTATCACTTGATCATAACTTTTATTTTATGAATTTATTGGACACAGTACTGAGATATCCTCTGCTCTGGAAACAATTTGAAATTAACACTAAAAGAACCAAACTAGCTCAAACTAGCAAAGAAGTCGAGTCATTTGTAGTAGAAATTCCAAATGAGTGGAAATGTGAAAACCGTATCTTTGATTCTCACACTTTTTTCTGGGCTTGTTTCCATATATACAATATAATATAATATATACAATACAATATAAGATGAAGAAACTGAATTAGAATATCTCTGATAATCTGTCTTACTCTAACGTTCCATGAGCTAATGGCAAATTTGGAAACCCGGGAGGCGGAGCTTGCAGTGAGCTGAGATCTGGCCACTGCACTCCAGCCTGGGCGACAGACCCAAACTCCGTCTCAAAAAAAAAAAAAAAAAAAAGATACAGTCCCTTAATGTAATAAAATGATGTACATTGGCATGGTAGGGAAAAAAAATAAAAAGAAATAAATGTTTTTAAAAATGATGAAGAGCTTTAGCCATACCAAACAATCAAATATTAGTTAAGCATCTGTATACCTAATTCTTTCCAGGAACAAAGATTTTTAGATCAGTGCTGCTTGATAGAAATATAATGCAAGACACATACATAATTTTAAATTTTATAGTAGTCACATTTTAAAAAGTAAAAAAGAAACAATTGAAATTAATTTAGTAATATATTTAACCTAACATATCCAAAATATTACCATTTCAACATGTAATCAATATTAAAAAGTGTTGACAGAATTTTTTCTTTTTCCTTTTTTTTTTTTTTTTTGACAGGATCTTGCTCTATCACTCAGGTTGGAGTGCAGTTGCTCTCACTGCAGCCTCAACATCCCAGGCTCAAGCAATCCTCCTGCCTCAGCCTCCCAAGTAGCTGGAACCACAGGCATGTGCCACTATGCCTGGCTAATTTAATTTTTTGTAAAGATGGGGTCTCGCTATATTGCTCAGGCTGGTCTCGAACTCCTGGCCTCAAGCAATTCCCCCACCTAGGCCTCCCAAAGTGGTGGAATTACTTTTCCTTTTTTTTTTTTTCCTTTTTGCTGTCTTAAAAATCCCATGTGTACTACCCCCTCTCAGTTCAGACTAGCCACGTTTCAGGTGTTTCATCACTACATGTGGATACTGACTACTACATTAGACAGACAGTTTTAGAGTACAAAAATCTCTCTTGAAATAGTTTATGATTTAGCTTGAAGTGATAGTAACCATTCACTGAACATGTACTATGTGCCAGACACTTTGCTAAGCACTTTATAAACCCTAAAATCTCATTTAATTTTTACCTCACCTTGTGAAGTGGTCATTTTTAATCGTCATTTTACAAGTGAGAAGACTAAAGTTTAAAAGATCTCAGAATTCTGTACTAGCAAGAGGCAGGGGTAGGATTTGAACCCAGATCTTTCTTACTATATCAAATAGCATTTAAGAATAAATAAGGGCTGGCCACGGTGGCTACGCCTATAATCCCAACACTTTGAGAGGCCAAGGCAGGTGGATCTCCTGAAGTCAAGAGTTCAAGACCAGCCTGACTAACATGACAAAACCTCATCTCTATAAAAAATTAGCCAGGCATGGTGACATGCACCTGTAGTCCCAGCTACTCGGGAGGCTGAGGCAGGAGAATCGTTTGAACCTGAGAGGCAGAAGTTGCAGTGAGCCAAGATCGCACCACTGCACTCCAGACTGGGTGACAGAGTATGAGACTCTGTCTTGAAAAAAAAAAAAAAAAATGAATATGTTAAGGTTCAAATGTAGAATCTGATCCTTTACATTCAGTAGAATTTACTTCAATATTAAGTGAACAGGTATTTCTTATTTTAAAATATTTTAATTGAGTTAAAAATATGTGATATAGGCATAGTATCAAGCATCATATTTATTAAAAATAACATATAAATTTGCATTGATTGAGGGAAGGCTAATGAGAGAAGGGAGTATTTGATTTGAGGATCAAAAGTAGGCAATATTGTCTCTACAGAGATGTGGAGCAAGGACATGTTAAGTAAAGGCAGACGTGGCCAAGCCCTTAGGAGATACTAATGTGACTAGAATGAAAGGTACACAGGAAAGGTGAGTACAGAGTACGACTGAAAGCAGCTGGGTACATTGGGTCTGACTCTAGAGGTCACAGCCAACAGAATAAGTACACAGTGCCTGATTTAGTAGGAAAACGGGAGTCATTGATGGCTTTTGAGCAAAGGAGAGACTATCAAAGTTGTGATTTAGGAACATTAATCTGGTCAGAGCATGTGTAGAATTAATTATTTCAATCAAATAAAAGGAAATGAGGCCATGGGCCAGGCTCAGTGGCTCATGCCTGTAATTCCAGCACTTTGGGAGGCTGAGGCAGGCGGATCACCTGAGGTCAGGAGTTTGAGACCAGCCTGGCCAACATGGTGAAATCCTGTCTCTACTAAAAATACCAAAAATTAGCCGGGTATAGTGGCGCACACCTGGAATCCTAGCTACTCAGGAGGCTGAGACAGGAGAATCGCTTGAACCCAGGATGCAGAGGTTACAGTGAGCCAAGATTGCACAACTGCACTCTAGCCTCAGCAACAAGAGTGAAACTCTGTCTCAAAAAAACAAAAAACACAAACAACAACAAAAAAAGAAATGAGGCCAGGAAAAGATGTTCAAAAAGGGATCAGAAAAGAAGGGATGAGGGCAAGACATTTCAGAAGGAAAACTGACAGATAGAAAAGCTATTTGGATAGAAACAGGAATGAGGGAAAAGGAGGGTGATATGGTTTGGCTGGGTCTCTACCCCGGAATCTCATCTTGAATTGTAGCTCCCATAATTCCCACATGTTGTGGGAGGGACCTGGTGGGAGATAATTGAATCATGGGGCAGTTTTCCCCATTGTGTTCTCATGGTAGTGAGTAAGTGTCACAAGATCTGATAGTTTTATAAGGGGTTTCCCCTTTCACTTGGCTCTCATTTCTCCCTTGTCTGCCACCACGTAAGATGTGCCTTTCACCTTCCACCATGAGTGTAAGGCCTCCCAGCCACGTGGAACTGTGAGGACTTTAAACCTCTTTTTCTTTGTAAATTACCCAGTCTTGGGTATATCTTTATCAGCAGTGTGAAAACAGGCAAATACAGAGGGATAAAAATTCTATGTAGGTAGCAGAAATTAAACACAGTGCGTCAAGGGCCTACAGAAAGCATACAAATGTTAAAGATCTTTATTTAGATCTTTAGTCAGAATGAACAGTTGTTTTATAGTTAACACAAAGGAAAAGAAATTTCAGAGACAGTCAAGTCTCCCAAAACATCGGTAGTCAAAAGAATAATTCAACCTTGACATTTAGTTTTAAAACTTTGTCTGGGACAGTATAGAAAAGGCAGGGAAGTTATATTTTATTGAATTTTAAAACAAAGTATCATATACAAAGTATGTCTCAATAAGGGAAAGTATACATAAAGTATGCCTTAATCAAGTTTATTCTAAAAACCTAAGCAAAGGAAATAAATAAAAGTATAAAACATCATGACTGCATCTGGTTAAAAAGCGCGCTAGAGAGCCAATGCACCTTGAAATGAGCTGAATATTTCTTTTAATTGGTTCCATGTTATTTGCCTGAGAAACTATAGTTCCTATCCACAGCATTCACACCATCAATGTGATAGGCTGATAGAAGCCAGGGCTTGGGACTACTGAATCTCATTGTATCCTTTACTCACCAAACATTTGACAACACAGGAGCAAAACCTGAAAGATGCTTGTGAGGCACTATGAGATACAAGCTGCAGAAATGGTTGTATTGATCAATCACTTGCCCTTCAGAGAAATATAATAAAATCACCTCTCCTATCCCTCACCCCAGGTCATACCCACAGCTCCCTTCTAGCATCTTACTATGTTCTTCCAGGTCAATTTCAGGAATCTTTAGATAAAAAGAAACACAGGCCTTTGTTACTGTTCTTCCAGCCCTCTTGTATTCTGTTGGTTTTAGAGAGTATAGAAAAACTGTTGGAACTCTAATTTTTTATATTTTATGTGCTATAAGGATCAAAACAAAAATCTCTGAGAAGCTTAGAGATCTAATGTTCACCTCTTTTTCTCAGCCTTTCACTGGATTCTTTGATGAGCCTCCAAAAAATATCTCTGATCTGAAACCAAACCCAGATGGAAATTTTTCCTGGCCTCTGTCCATCTGGTCAGCCACCTGTTTCTCTCTATGCTAATACAGGAAAGGGATATGAGAAAATTGAGGGTGCTGGCTCAGAGCCTGTAGAGGTCTGGGAAAGGTGACTTTTAAAATAATCATTCTTTATTCACTGGCATGCTTCAGTGCCACCTTCATTACTTGGAAATGCAAAGTATTCCAACAATATTTATTAAAAAAATAAATGAATGTCAGAGTACATACTAAAATTTCAGAGCTGGAAGTCATCTTACAGGCCATTTAGTCTAAAGCTGCATTTCATAGTTTAGATAACTGAGGTCCAAAAAAATCGATTACACTCTAAAATTAACATATTTAAAATGAAATGTTTTTTAAAGGTAGAGAAATACTCAGGACAGAACAAGACCCTCAAAGAAAAGTAGATTTGAGCAAATCATACTTTTAGAATTCAAAAATACATTATTGAAAGATTAAATTGCCGGGCGCGGTGGCTCAAGCCTGTAATCCCAGCACTTTGGGAGGCCGAGACGGGCGGATCACGAGGTCAGGAGATCGAGACCATCCTGGCTAACACGGTGAAACCCCATCTCTACTAAAAATACAAAAAAAAAAAACTAGCCGGGCGAAGTGGCGGGCGCCTGTAGTCCCAGCTACTCGGGAGGCTGAGGCAGGAGAATGGCATGAACCCGGGAGACGGAGCTTGCAGTGAGCTGAGATCCGGCCACTGCACTCCAGTCCGGGCGACAGAGCGAGACTCCGCCTCAAAAAAAAAAAAAAAAAATGAAAGATTAAATTAATGGACTGGTTGAAAGTAGAGCATACTTATTCAAAAAGAGATAAACTAGGAGATGGAGCTGAGGAGTGCTCATAAGATGGGCAGAGTGGGGGAAATGGAGATATATTATGAAAAATAATATAATATCTTTGCTTAGGATTTATATTTTATATCCCTACGAATGAGAAAAACAATGGTAAGCAAGTAAACTGGTAAACACAAAGGTAAATCTAAGAAAGTCTTGATTCTAAAAATCAATACTAATAATAATGACTAGAAGACCAGGCGCAGTGGTTCACACCTGTAATCCCAACACTTTGGGAGGCCAAGGCGGACAGATCATGAGGTCAAGAAGTTGAGACCATCCTGGCTAACATGGTGAAATCCCGTCTCTATTAAAAATATGAAAAAAATTAGCCAGGCATGGTGGTGGGCACCTGTAGTCCCAGCTACTCGGGAGGCTGAGGCAGGAGGATGGCGTGAACCCAGCAGGCGGAGCTTGCAGTGAGCCCAGATCGCTCCTCTGCACTCCAGCCTGGGTGACAAAGTGAGACTCTGTCTCAAAATAAATAAATAAATAGTAATGACTAGGTGGAGAGTTAAAAACTAGATGTAAATAACTAGGATTGTCTTGCGGTATTTTCTTCAGCGATGGAAATGTTCTGTATCTGTTCTGTCCCATCTGGTAGCCATTAGCCACATGTAACTATTGTACATTTGAAATGTGGCTATGCACCTAAGGACAATAATTTTTAATTTTATCTAACACTGATTAATTTAAATTTAAATAGACACATATGGCTGGTATCTACTGTATTAGACAGCACAGTTTTAGACAATAATAGCATGGCAAGTGACTAGAGCCGATCAAAGTTAAAAATTTAAGATCTTTGTATTATTTGGGAGGAGAATGCAGATTTTGAAGGCAGTTGTTTGTGTTAAAAATTTAAGGATAAAGGCTAGAAAAATCAAAATAGATTGTATCATTTCTAAAGTAATAGAGGAAAAGGAAACAAAACACTATAAATAAACAGAAGATAGTAAGAGAGGTGAAAAAAATAAATCAAAGAAAAGCATAGTAAGTAGAAAGCACAAGAAATACAATGGAAATAAATAAGCAATGAACTAGTTTATTCTTTGGTGGAATACAAAAGTTTAATGGAGCTACCATATGAGAACACTGGGTGAAAATATCAGGTAACAAAAGATATACACAGTATCAGGCCCTCTTTATAAAGTTACAAAACATACAAACTTACTATTTATTTTGCTAACACAAAAATATAGCAAAATATAACAATATTTCTGGGATGAATGACACAAACCCACTCCTAGAAGAGGGACAAAAAAAGGGCACGTCTTCGGTTGAATACAAATATTTTATTTAAAAAAATACTTGAAGCAAAATGTTAATATATGCAAAATCTGGGTAGTGAGTGTGAGTTTCAAACTCTTTTCTGTTTGAAACTGATAATAGTTTCAAGCTATTATCTTTTATAAATAAAAATTAAAATTCAAAAGGAACACATTAGGCCAAACCATCCAAATACTTTCCTCTTTTCTTTGTGTTGGGTTATTTCCATCTAACTGGTTTAGATCTTAGGAATTAAACTTGGTTTCTTGTTGATTAGGAAAGTTCTGTCCACAAAATAATAATCTAACACTATTATTAATGCCCTTCCCACAGCAGAGGACTGAGGAGCTGGATATCCCATTTCCACAGGGAAGCTCTGTTTCCTTAGAATGGGGATGATGTGGTTTAGATGTTTGTCCCCTCCAAATTTCCTATTGAAATGTAATCCCCAGGCCAGGTGCAGTGGCTCATGCCTGTAATCCCAGCACTTTTGGGGGCCAAGGCAAGTGGATCACTTGAGGTCAGGGGTTCGAGACCAGCCTGGCCAACATGGTGAAACTCCATCTCTACTAAAACTACAAAAATTAGCCGGGCATGGTGGCACATCCCTGTAATCCCAGCTACTCGGGAGGCTGAGGCAGGAGAATCACTTGAACACGGAAGGCGGAGGTTGCGGTAAGCCAAGATTATGCCACTACACTCCAGCCTGGATGACAGAGCAAGACTCTGTCTCAAAAAAAAAAGAAAAAAAGAAAAGAAAAAAGAAATGTAATCCCCAGTCTTGGAGGTTGGAGATGGGGCCTGGTAGGAGGCGTTTGGATCAAGAGGGCAGACCCTTCACAAAATGGCTTAGCACCATACTTCTGGTGATAAGTGAGTTCATGCTCTGATCTGGTTGTTTAAAGTGTGTGGCATCTCCTGTCTCTCTCTCTTGCTCCCACTCTCACCGTGTGATGTGCCTGCTCCCCCTTTACCTTCTGCCAAGATTGTAAGCTTCCTGAGGCCCTCACCAGAAGCCAAGTGGACATTTGTTCCATGCTTGTACAACCTGCAGAACCATGAGCAAATTAAACCTCTTTTCTTTATAAATTATCCAGTCTCAGGTACTCCTTGATAGCAGCTCAAAAATGGACTAACACATGGGGTTAGCAACACCTTCCCACATCCCCAGTGGATACCTGAAATGGCAGATAGTACAAACTATATATATACTACATTTCTTGCTATTGATATGATAAAGTTTAATTTATAGATTACATTCAGTAAGAGATTAACAACAATAATCAATAATAAAATAGAAAATTATAATATACCAGCATCACTATTCTTAAGTTTGGGGCCACTATTAAATTTAATGAGGGTTGTTGTTGGGAAGTGTGGGGATCCTTGGTTCTTGTCTTCTTGACAAAAAGAATTCAGCCAAGAGACCAATTAGTAAAGCAAGCAAAAATGGTTTATTATGGAAATAAATGTACACTGTAAGAGAGGAGTGGGCTGATCTGGCTGGGAACAGCCCCGAGAGTTCTGCAATGTAGTTTTTATGTTGAACTTTTTGTTTAAGTTCTGGCCTCTGTCTCAAGTCTCTGCCTTGGTATTTGTCTGGTTTCCTGGCTTCTGTCTTAAGTCTCTGCCTTTGTCCCCATCTAGTTCCCCGCCCAGCCTTGTGGGACCCTCCCTTACTGTTGGTTAATGTGCATGATTGGATCCTAGTGATCCATATGAATCCTATCTAATGCAGTGTGTCTCATAACCACCACCCCAGGAAGGTCAAATCTGTACTTACTCCGACTGTGTGTCTCTTAGGAATTCCCCTTTTGCCCTTTTCAAACCCTCCTATTAGCATGTAGCTAGCTACATTCTGACAATTTAACCACAAAACAAATGATTACTGGGCTTTTTTTTTTTTTTTTTGGAGACAGAGTCTCTCCCCATCATGCCCAGGCTGGCGCAATCTCGGCACACTGCAACCTCTGCCTCCTGGGTTCAAGCAATTCTCCTGAGTAGCTGGGATTAAAGGTGCCGGCCACCACACCTGGCTGATTTTTTGTATTTTTTTTCCTGTATTTTTTTTGTGGGGGGACGGAGTCTTGGCTCTGTTGCCAGGATGGAGTGCGATCTTGGCTCACTGCAACCTCCACCTCCCAGGTTCGAGCAACTCTCCTGCCTCACCCTCCCAAGTAGCTGGGATGACAGGCACATGCCACCATGCCCAGCTAATTTTTGTATTTTTAGTAGAGACAGGGTTTCAACATATTGGCCAGGATAGTCTCAATCTCTTGACCTTGTGATCTGCCTGCCTCAGCCTCCCAAAGTGCTGGGATTACAGGCGTGAGCCACCGCGCCTGGCCTAATTTCTTGTATTTTTAGTAGAGACGGGGTTTCACCGTGTTGGTCAGGCTGGTCTTGAACTCCCAACCTCAGGTGATCCACCCGCCTCAGCCTCCCAAAGTGCTGGGATTACAGGCCTGAGCCACCGCGCCCGGCGATTACTAGGCATCTTAAGGGGTGTTTCAGGATATTCCTTTCTGCATACCTTGATAAAGTAACGTTTCTCAGGGGACATTCCTTTCGGTATTTCCCCTCCTCTCTGCTCATATTTAGCATGCATGTTTCAGGCAGTCTCTGAGGTACTAGATTTTACAGCACTTCCTCTTCCAGAGGCCCCCTTTCATGATCACATCTAACTATCTGCCTGTTCTAACAGGGTTACTTGAACACAAGCACTGCGATACCTCAACAGTTGATGTGATCACCAAGACCCTGCTAAGTGACTAATGGGTGGGTGCATACACTGGGCAAAGGGATGATTCACCTCCCAGGCGGAACACAGGGGAAGAGCAAAAAACTTCATCATGCTGCTCAGAATGAACGACAATTTATTATGAATTATTTCTGGACTTTTCCATTGAATATGTTCAGGCCACAGTTGACTGTGAGTATCTGAAACCAAGAAAAGCAACACTGCAGATGAGGGGCGACACTTGTATTCAACTCTGTTCTATTGATGGAATTAGAGAGTGCCCTTAGGTGCCATTTTATGGCAGTAGAGGAGGAGGAAAGAAGAGACAGAAGAAAAGGATAAGCATAGAAAGGAGAGAAGGGGAAAGAAGGAGAAAGGGTTGTGGTAGAGGGCTCCCAACTGCCTTTGCTCACACAGAAGCCACCAGCACCATATCCCTATAAAAGACAGTAGGATGGAACAACCTAGTCTTCTTGCTTTGACATTTTTCATTGGGCCCTTCTTTCATCATATTGCAATTAGTGTTTACATGCCTGTTTACTCCAGTGAACCATGTCTTGTTCTGCTTCTTACCCTGAGTGTTTAGCCCAGTGCTTGACATAGAGTAGGCCTTAATAATGTCTGTTGAATTAACACTGAATACACAACTTCAGATCTTAATTGATTTCTTGCCCTCTTGTTTCCATTCATATAGCTTCCTTTTGTTCTGTGAGCCCTCCAAGCCTTCCTCTTTTGCTTCATTTAATTCATGGTCCTTCTTTCAAGCCCTCAAAATTGGAAACCTTTATGCTTTTTCTTTTCTTTTTTTTTTCAGACTGAGTTTCACTCTTGTTGCCCAGGCTGGAGTACAATGGCGCCATCTCGGCTTGCTGCAACCTCCACCTCCTAGGTTCAAGTGATTCTCCTGCCTCAGCCTCCCGAGTAGCTGGCATTACAGGCATGCACCACCACGCCTGGCTAATTTTGTATTTTTAATAGAGACGGAGTTTCTCCATGTTGGTCAGGCTGGTCGCCAACTCCCAACCTCAGGTGATCCGCCCACCTTGGCCTCCCAAAGTGTTGGGATTATAGATGTGAGCCACTGCACCAGGCACCTTTGCGCTTTTTCCATTTTTGGCTGTAAGTTGGGACACTTAAACTAGTTTCTAGGTGGCCCACAGAGTGCCTTCTCAGGAAGACAAAGGAAATGGACTGGGCACAGTGTCTGCGAACAGGAACTTTCTGGGGCCCCAGAAGTATCGGTATCACCAATTCCTCAGCCTGACTTTTTTGACTTTGTGAGGGGTTTGACAGGGAGCTATAATTGAGAGGATAGAGGAGAGGGATGTGGCAGTTCCTGATACCAAGTTTTCATATCTTTCCCACCCCTTTGTCCCAGGCTGAAGCATGGAGCCCACAAGCACTCCCTCACAACTAGCCCTGGCCTGCCAAAGCCAGCCCTGGTCTTTGTGGTAACAAACCTCTCTCTCTTTCTCTCTTAATCTCTCTTTCTTTCTTTCTTTCTTTTTTTTTTTTTTTTTTTTTGAGACGTTGTTTTGTTCTCGTTGCCCAGGCTGGAGTGTAATGGTGCAAACTCGACTCACTGCAACCTCTACCTCCCAGGTTCAAGTGATTCTCCTCCCTCAGCCTCCCAAGTGGCTAGGATTACAAACATGAGCCACCACATCCGGCTAATTTTGTATTTTTAAGTAGAGACCGGGTTTTCACCATTTGGTCAGGCTGCACTCAAACTCCTGACCTCAGATGATCCACCTGCTTGGCCTCCCAAAGTGCTGGGATTACAGGCGTGAGTCACCGCGCCCGGCCACAATCCTCTCTTTTCAAAAGAAATCAGCTGTGCTTACAGCTGTGGGTGGGGTGGTGCTGTCTTACTAGAGAAAGAAGTCTAGCCTGGCAAGATATTTCTGTCAATTGCACTGTGGGAACCAATCTGTTCTGTTAAGTTGTAGCTCAAGGGGTTTTCTCACAAAGACGTTGGGTGCAACTGGTCTCCTGGAGGCCAGCTGGCCCACCTTGGACCTATTTCCTCATTGGCCAACCAGCATACAAGACCTGCTCACCGGGCAGCAGTGAGCTCGTTGACAGCCATATTCAGGTGGAGGCAAGTAAGGAGGAAAGCTGAATGTCAGTGAGATATATGCACAGTCTTTGTATACTACAGCGAGGCAGATACGTGTGGGCAGAGCCACCTGTGGCTTACTTACAGGAAGCCTGCTATTTGCTTCAAGAGAGGACAAGACCAACAGGTTCATACTTATCTCTCCCTGTCAGCAGATTTGGGTGGCTATGGCTGGCCAAGGACACAGCCATGAGACAGACTCATGAGACAGTCAGTCTCACTGGGCTCTGGACAGGACTTGGGTCTCTGGATGGGTCAGCCTGGGTGAATGACAGCCAGGAGAACAACTCTCTGGTTCCATCCCTCCCTGCCTTAGGCTCCAGCTTGAGCAAAGCAGTGGCAGAGCACAGGGGCCTAGGACATTAGCAGTTCAATTATCTTGGAGCCTCCACAGCAGCATCTGTTGTTCTAGGAGCATCCCTGATGATCTCCAGCAGTTAAAGGAGTATGAAAACAATCGCCTCAGCAAATTCTGCAGCAGTTGGGGGCATCCTTGGGAGTCTTTTTTCAGTAACATTGTCCCTCACCTATTGCACGACCAGCCACTCTCTGAAATAAAGGCAGAAATAGGTGCAGGGTCTTTCAAGTTGAGCCTGGCTAAATGAGGTCCACCCTGACCTTCCCATCGCCCACTGGGGTTGGAAAGAAAGGACAGGAATCCTCCAAACTTCCTGATCCACAGCCTTCTAACTGCCCCAATAGGAAGGCTATGCAGCAGGAGGGAGTTGTGAACTGTGAACTTTCACATACCACAAAGGACTTGCCCAAACACTGTGCTAAGAGACTTGACCAAACTTCAGCCTGGCTTCTGCCTATACTAGATTGTGTCCCTGTCTTAGTCTGCTTGTGCTAATATGACAAAATGTCTGAAACTAGGTCATTCATAAAAGAATAGAAATTTATTTCCACACAGTTCTGGGGGCTGAGAGGTCCAAGATCAAGGCATTAGCAGGTTCAGTGTCTGGTGAGGGCCTCTGTCTTTGCTTCCAAGATGGTGCCTAGAATGCTGTATCCTCACAAGGTAGAAAAGCAGAACAGCAAAAGGGGGCTAGTTGCCTCCAGTCACTAAGAAGGTCACTAATCACATTCTATAAGGTCACTAATCACATTTATGAGGGCTCCACCCTCATGACTTAATCACCCCCGATGGCCCCACCTGTTAGTGCTATCGCATTGGTGATTAAGTTGCAACATGTGAATTTGGGGAGACATTCAGACCATGACAGTCCCTAAAGGTGGCCCCAGCCCCTGTGCTAAGTCTTTGCTCAAAAAAACACCATGCTGCTAAGCTGCAAAATGTACTGTGTCCCAACCAACACTGCCAAACAGTTTTCAGTACTTTTCCACTAACCCCTTCTGTAATTTTCCATTTTTCCCAGCCTTTCTTTGTCCTCTCTTTTTTCACTTCCCCAGATCCCCTTTTAATTACCTCTATGTTCTCCCTTTAAATGCCCCATTTACCACTGTCTTAGTTGGAGTGGGCTCAGTTTGTACTAAAGTCTCTCTTCAATACTGCAGTGGTTGGAATAAAATCTCTTTCTTTAAAAAGTGACTGATGCTGCTTCTCTTTAACAAGACCAATCTGGAATATACACCAGTGGCCTCAGCCCTCGTGCTCCCAGGCCAGGAAATAGTGGGACCATCCCAGGCACAACAGTGGGATCCATATGGGGTCTGCTGAGCCCCAGCAGAGATATGACACAGGCTCACTATCATGGAGAAGCCAACCATCAAGAGGCCCCTGAAGATAGTTGACCACAACACTGCCCTCCTGACCTAATCACCTCCCAAAAAGCCCCACCTCTTAATATCATGGCCTTGGGAGTTAGGTTTCAACGCATGAATTTTGAGAGGACCCACACATTCAGATCATAGCACCATTAAACAACAGCTTTGCCCCCTGCCCCTAGCTCCTGGTAATCACCATTCTACTTTCTATACATATATATGAATTTGATTACTTTAGGTACCTCATATTATTGGAATCATACAGTATTTTTCCTTTTGCAATTGGCTTATTTCACTTAGCATAATGTCCTCGAGGTTCATCCATGTTATAGCATGTGACAGGATTTCCTTCACAATAGAAAGGCCACATAATACTCCATCGTATGTATACACCACATCTTGTTTATCCATTCATCTATCAATGAACATTTGGGTTGTTTCCACCTCTTGGCTACTGTGAATAATGCCACTATGCACATGGGTGTGCCTGTATCTCTTGACATTCTGTTTTCAGTTATTTTGGATATATACCCAGAAGTGGATTGCCGATCATTCTATTTTTAATTGTTTGAGGAACCACCATACTGTTTTCCAAAGATGATGGGCATTTTTATTATTGGTGAATACCCTGGACTTAATATAATGCCCGGGCATAAAGTAAACCTTCAAACGCTTTTTGCATATGTAAATAATAACAGAAGAGACTAAGGGTAATAAAAACACAGACTTAGGCCTCTCCCCCATGACCTTTTTTAGCTAAGGCCTAGCCATAATCATTAAAAGCCCTGATCCAGAGTCCTGTCTATGCCATGCTTCAAAGCTGAGACAGAATGAAACACAAGAGCAGAGTGCAGAGGTACATGACTGTAAATTCCAGCACTTTGGGAGGCTGAGACAGGAGGAACACTTGAGGCCTGGAGTTTGAGACCAGCATGGGCAACATAGCAAGATGCCCCGTCTCTACCAAAAAAAGAAAAAAAAAATTAATTAGGCAGGGGTAGTGGCACATGCCTGTGATCCCAGCTACTTGGGAGGCTGAGGCAGGAGAGTCACTTGAGCCCAGGCATTCAAGTTACAGTGAGCTATGATCGCACCACTGCACTCCAGCCTGGGCAACAGAGCAAGACTTTGTCTTAAAATAAAAAAAAAGAAGTCCGGGCGCGGTGGCTCAAGCCTGTAATCCCAGCACTTTGGGAGGCCGAGACGGGCGGATCACGAGGTCAGGAGATCGAGACCATCCTGGCTAACACAGTGAAACCCCGTCTCTACTAAAAATACAAAAACTAGCCGGGCGAGGTGGTGGGCGCCTGTAGTCCCAGCTACTCAGGAGGCTGAGGCAGGAGAATGGCGTAAACCGGGAGGCGGAGCTTGCAGTGAGCTGAGATCCGGCCACTGCACTCCAGCCTGGGTGGCAGAGCGAGACTCCGTCTCAAAAAAAAAAAAAAAAAAAAAAAAAGAAATACAATTCATTTAAGGATCTTTTAATTAAAATCCTACATTTCGGCCGGGCGCGGTGGCTCAAGCCTGTAATCCCAGCACTTTGGGAGGCCGAGACGGGCGGATCACGAGGTCAGGAGATCGAGACCATCCTGGTTAACACGGTGAGACCCCGTCTCTACTAAAAATACAAAAACTAGCCGGGCGAGGTGGTGGGCGCCTGTAGTCCCAGCTACTCAGGAGGCTGAGGCAGGAGAATGGCGTAAACCCGGAGGCGGAGCTTGCAGTGAGCTGAGATCCGGCCACTGCACTCCAGCCTGGGTGGCAGAGCGAGACTCCGTCTCAAAAAAAAAAAAAAAAAAAAAAAAAGAAATACAATTCATTTAAGGATCTTTTAATTAAAATCCTACATTTCGGCCGGGCGCGGTGGCTCAAGCCTGTAATCCCAGCACTTTGGGAGGCCGAGACGGGCGGATCACGAGGTCAGGAGATCGAGACCATCCTGGTTAACACGGTGAGACCCCGTCTCTACTAAAAATACAAAAACTAGCCGGGCGAGGTGGCAGGCGCCTGTAGTCCCACCTACTCGGGAGGCTGAGGCAGGAGAATGGCGTAAACCCAGGAGGCGGAGCTTGCAGTGAGCTGAGATCTGGCCACTGCACTCCAGTCCGGGCGACAGAGTGAGACTCCGCCTCAAAAAAAAAAAAAAAAAAAATCCTACATTTCTTTTCCTTTTGTTCACTTTATTATCTATCCATTTCCTTTATTAAATTTTTAAATTTCTTCTAACAGAATAAATATTGATGCCAGTTCCAATAGTTACTTTCCTGGCCTTTGGGGCAGGACACTTCAATATGTGTGCCTCCGGAAGCCCTAGCACACAGTAGGAAACCATCTTTGGTCCAGAACTTCTCTATCTGTGCTATCTTTCAGCACCTCCTCAAAGTCAGGCTGGTTTTCCAGGTGGTAACACAGATGGCATCCACAACCTCATAGAAGGCATGCTCGGCAATAGATCTGTCTACCCCAAGGAACGTAGCAACAAACCATAGAGGCACCAGGGAGGCCAGAAATGCAACCCAGTAGCTACTTTCTGAGACAAAGACAGAGGCAATTTTATGTGGATGGTTTTCCTTTGAAGACATGTGGCCAGCTTTTCAAAGATAAAGTAAAATGTTTCCTAAGACATCAGGAAGGTTTGCCTTCAACTGTCGGGGAAGTCTGCCCACTCAGGTCCTGCTGAAGATGGGACAATGTGGAGAGAGCTCTGGTCCTGTGGGCTCTATCTCAGAGATCAGGCATCTGGCTCTATGAACAGAGAACAGATGACCTGCTTTGGTTCTCCAATATTGACTCAGTTTGACCTGAATGGTCTGGGCCAGGGAAGCCACCTGCTCAGCCTCTTCACTCTCAGTCACAAGCACAGCAGCAATGGCTGTCCTTTGCAGGATGGCTTGTGCAAGATGTTGCAGCCCTCCCTGAGCTTGATGCTGAAAGCATGCTTTGAGGGTGGTGGGGGCCTTTGAGCTGAGTTGGGTACAGTGATGTGTGAGTGTGTGTGCCTTTCCTAATAAAAGTCAATGAAATTTTCCCCCAGGTAACTATGGAAGCTAAGGGTTGAGTTAGTTGATGAATATCAGGCCTTCCATTATGAAGTGACTGTGGGTATGAATGAAGTTATATTTGTGTAACCACACATCAGTATCTTCCATCCACGTTCTTACAGAATCAGTCAGCAATACAAGAGCCAAAGTAAAACAGCTCAGAGAAAATAAGACTCATTCTTAGTGTGGATATCAGTTTGCATTATTTTCCTCACACAGACTTCCTCTCCTTAATGACACCTTCTAAAGGACTTTTCATTTTTCCTGGCCTTCTGACTCTCTTCACCAAGCAAACACATTGGGAAAATTCTACCGGAAGTCCCTCCCACACATTAAAATCAAGGAGCGCCCTGAAAAATCAAAATAAGGGCCAGGCACAGTGGCTCATGCCTATAATCCCAGCACTTTGGGAGGCCGAGGCAGGCGGATCACCTGAGGTCAAAAGTTGGAGACCAGCTGACTAACATGAAGAAACCCCATATCTACTAAAAATACAAAAAAAAAAAAAAAAAAAAAAAAAAGCCAGACGTGGTGGTGCATGCCTATAATCCCAGTTACTCGGGAGGCTGAGGCAGGAGGCGGAGGTTGCAGTGAGCCGAGATTGCACCATTGCACTCCAGCCTGGGCAACAGAGTGAGACTCCATCTCAAAAACAAAGAAATTTTAAAAAATAAAATAAATAAAATTATTGGCAAAATTCTACAGGAAGTCCCTCCCACACACTAAATTCAAAGAGTCCCCTGAAAAACCAAACTGCTTCACCAGTTTTACTTGCCCTGATCATCTGGTGTCCCTCACAAGCAGGCACATGAAGATGGTTAGTTTTTTGTTTTGTTTCAAGACAAAAAGGCAAGACCTCTTTCAATCTCGGGCTCCTGCCTCTTAGTTAAAAAAGTCACGCTATATTTCAATTTGTTATGAGGAAGGACCTGCTTGACAGGAGTGAAAAAAAAATCAATCATTCCTTGAAGTTTTCAGAAAGAAAAACCACATGGAAGAATAGACTTTAACATTAGCATTGGATATTTCTAGATCTCAGAGCTCTCGCATTGCCAAGTCACTTGGAATGTCTAATCAGCTGCCTAATGGAGGAACTGAGACTGCAAAGTGTTCTTGACACACCACTGCAATGCTTTCTCTTTCACACTACAGTGCTTTCCTGCTGTTTCTTACTTAATGAAAATCTACTTCCATAATATCATGATGTGATTTTTGAGCTGCTCTTTCTCTAAGAGCTGGTGTCCATCCTAGGCAGGGCTGGGATTCAGAAGATGCATGCATATTCTAGCTCCAAAGGGTGTGTGACCTTAGGAAAGTTACCTTCCCTTTACGTGTCTCAAGTGTTCTCTTTATAAAACAAGCATGCTGGACTCACCTAATCCTAAGTAAGGTCTTTAGTTGCTGTAACATCGTCAAGTTAATTCAAAAGACCAGATCTCGGCCGGTCGCGGTGGCTCAAGCCTGTAATCCCAGCACTTTGGGAGGCCGAGACGGGCGGATCACGAGGTCAGGAGATCGAGACCATCCTGGCTAACACGGTGAAACCCCGTCTCTACTAAAAAGTACAAAAAACTAGCCGGGCGAGGTGGCAGGCGCCTGTAGTCCCAGCTACTCGGGAGGCTGAGGCAGGAGAATGGCGTAAACCCGGGAGGCGGAGCTTGCAGTGAGCTGAGATCCGGCCACTGCACTCCAGCCTGGGCGTCAGAGCCAGACTCTGTCTCAAAAAAAAATAAAAAAATAAAAAAAAGACCAGATCTCACAGGATGTCTGCTAAGATGGCTATAACTTATCATCTTAGAGATTGTCTCTAAGGTAGTAAAATAAATACAACATGGTAAATATTATGAGCACAGCAATGCATTCCACAAATATTTATTGAGCCCTTTTAATGTGCTGGGAATTTTGATAGGCACAGGAGATCAACTGAGACAGCCATTATAGATACTAAATCTCATGTTGGTTATCAGATCAGCAGCTTGGAGAAACGATCAGTACTTTGCCATTTCTTTCTAGGTAGCTGTTTGTAACTGGAAAGTCTGTGCTTGTTATTGACGGCAAATTCTTGACATGGGCAGGACTGCATATTCCAGCAGTTAGGACTTCAACGATTTCCATAAATCTTTTCATGTAGTAATTAAACATATTTCCTAAAATTCTATCTGGGTGGGAGTCACTGTCATCACCTTAAAACTTACTATAGTCTCACTGTAATAGTATGCTTCCTGTCTACTTGTCTGAAAAATTACTCTATTACTGGACTTTTTGGCACCTTCCACTTTTTTTTTTTTTTTTTTTTGAGCTGGAGTCTCGCTCTGTCGCCCGGGCTGGATTGCAGTGGCCGGATCTCAGCTCACTGCAAGCTCCGCCTCCCGGGTTTACGCCATTCTCCTGCCTCAGCCTCCCGAGTAGCTGGGACTACAGGCACCCGCCACCTCGCCCGGCTCGTTTTTTGTATTTTTTTAGTAGAGACGGGGTTTCACCGTGTTAGCCAGGATGGTCTCGATCTCCTGACCTCGTGATCCGCCCATCTCGGCCTCCCAAAGTGCTGGGATTACAGGCTTGAGCCACCGCGCCTGGCCCTGGCACCTTCCACTTAAAAATGATAACTTAGCCAACCACCAGTGATCAAGAGGAAATGAGAGTTTCTGTTCTCCTTTCTTTGCCTTATGATTTCTTTTGATGTAAGACATCTTCATGATCCGACTTTAGCAATACCGCTTCCTCATCAGGCTCACAACTCTGTGCTACATGAATTCCTTTGCTTCTTCCTTACTTATTAACACAAGTTACCACCTTAGATGGCAGGCCTTTTCATAAAGCCACTTAACGTCCCTCCAAGCAGTCCTAGACTGCTCTCACTGGACCCCATCAGGAGAGATGGAGGTGGAGGGGAGCCTTGGGCTGATCCCTCCCCACTCCATTTTCTATCTAGGAGCAAGGCCTGCTGCTGCTTTCTATCTGTTCATTGGTTGAGACCTTTCCATCTGTTAATTGGTTGGAGAAAAGAGGAAGAAAAATAAGGGATCTTGGCCCCTGCTTTGCTCTCACATTGCCACCCCCGCCCCCAACACCTTAAAAAAATAATAATAAAGTACAGGAAGACAGTTTGAGAGCTTTAGGTTTCCCACTGAGGTTTGGAGCTTCTCTCATGGGAACCGGTCCCCAGGCCGCCTTCAGGAATTGCTCTCATCTCCATTCTCCCACAGGTTTGTTCTCCACCCGCACCGCCCACCTCGCCCGGCAACCTTACTCCTTGCGATTTCTATAGGAAAAAGTGTGTTCTTGGCAGGGGGCGGTGGCTCACGCCTGTAATCCCAACACTTTGGGAGGCCAAGGCAGGCGGATCACCTAAAGTCGGGAGTTCGAGACCAGCCTGGCCAACATGGAGAAACCCTGTCTCTACCAAAAATACAAAAAAATTAGCCAGGCGTGGTGGTGCGTGCCCGTAATCCCAGCTACTCGGGAGGCTGAGGCAGGAGAATCGCTTGAACCCAGGAGGCGGAGGTTGAGGTGAGCCGAGATCGCCATGGCACTCCAGCCTGGGCAACAAGAGGGAAACTCCGGCTCAAAAAAAAAAAAATGTGTTCTGAAACTGGAAAACCTCGGTATGTCAAGGCCCGCACTTGATGTGTCCGGGGCCGGATGAACCGAGGACTGACCCCAAATGTCTGCTCACCTGGCTCCCAGCTCACCTGGGAGAAGCGTTTCCGTTGGCGGAACCTGAACTTCAGGTTAGGGAACGAGGAGGTGGCCGTCCCCTGCCCCGCCCCCAACCCGACGAGGGCGTTGTGAGCCGGGGCCTGCCAGGTGTTCACTCCCATCCCAAGCACATCCTGCATCCCTGGCCGCTTGGCGCCCCACGGACCGATGGACAGACAGACAGACAGCACTGCAGCCACAGCGCGTCGCACAGCAGCCACCACACTGGCCCCGGGCCTCCGCTCACCTCCCTCCCTCTCCCCGCCTCCCCACTCTCGGTCCTTCTTCAGCTCCCTTCCCCTAAGCCTCCTTCACTTTTTCAAGTAACTTCCTTCTCCTCCCTGCTTCTCTCCCTGCCCCTCCCCTCCCCTTCTTTCTATGATTTCCAGCTTAGGGAAGTTTCCAGAAGGGTCAGAGGAACTCCAATCTGCCCTTTTCCCAGATTCACCAATTGTTTCCTGTCTCCCCATATTCAGGCGCTTTTAATAACCTCAGGGATGGTCCCTCTCTCACTCCCCCAGACACCCGAAGGATCTCTCCGCATCATCTGTTGTTGACGGGCCTGCACTTCCAGACACAGAAAGTTGACTTTAGAGTTAAAGAATTGTAAACTGCATTTATAGCTCTTGGGAACTTTTTAAAAAGAAGAAGAAGAAAATAAAAAGAATATTCAACTGCAAATGTCCCCCAGAGGTGGTAACACATGACTGCAGGCTATCATTTTTGGACCTTAGATACCTGGGCTACTGACCTTGCTGCTATTAACAACTAAAATGAATGAGTTTAGCAAACTTATTTCAAGCTGACTCTTAGCTGAAAGCATATCCTTGCAACAAAGGAGATGATCTGCAGGGATAGGTCAGGGGAAAGGAAGAGACCAGAGAAGGAAAGAAAAAAGTATCCAATCTAAAAAACGAAAATAAAACAACAGCAAACCCTTAAACCCACATGTTCTGGCTTTCCACTTCCTCTCTTTGTAGTAAGGATTTCCCTGAGTGATTACAAAACAAAATTCACGGACCTGATAGTCCTCGGTGTGGGAAGTTGGCTGCTAGAAGACTTTGACTGGTAGAGAAATAAATGCTTAAATCTGACCTGCAACAAGATTATTCTGGCTTTGTCAGCAGGCTTCTTGACCTGTTGCTTCTACAACCAGCTGTGTGGCCTCCAGAATCCCTTCCTTCTCTGTAAGGGAGCATGTGGACTGGGAGACCATTGGCACCTGCCACACTGAATACTCACAGGGCAAACTCATGGCTTGTGGACTCAATTCTGACAGGGTATCTGTTTTGTTGTAATTTTTTAAGTTAGTTACTAACATTAAATTTTAGGAGATTGCCTATAAAAATCTGGATTTCTGGCCAGGTGCGGTGGCTCACGCCTGTAATCCCAGCACTTTGGGAGGCCGAGGCAGGTGGATCACGAGCTCAGGAGTTCGAGACCAGCCTGGCCAAGATGGTGAAATCCTGTCTCTACTAAAAATACAAAAATCAGCCAGGCGCAGTGGCGGGTGCCTGTAATCCCAGCTACTCAGGAGTCTGAGGCAGGAGAATCGCTTGAACCTAGGAGGTGGAGGTTGCAGTGAGCCGAGATCGCGCCACTGCACTCTAGCCTGGGCGACAGAGCAAGACTCCGTCTCAAAAAAAAAAAAAAAATCCGAATTTCCAGCCTTTTGAAAAAAAATATGCTTATTGTCAATGCTGGGCCTATATTTCCCACATATCAGCAAAAGACTTATTAGACCCATAGACACAGTCCTTACCAAGCCAGATTCACACGTTGCTACCTGCCAGATCCTTCTAGGCATTTGGGGGTGAGGGGTTCTGCTCCTCCTCAGCTCTAACTCCATGCTAGTGGGGGGAGAGAAATAATAAAAAAGTAAACAAATACATGTTTTTTTTAAAAAGATAATAAGTTCTGTGGAAGAAATAAAGCAGGGAACTGAGACAGAGGCAGCACTCTAGGATAGGTAGGATAGGTGATCAGGGAAGCCTTCCCTGTGGAGGTGACTTTTTCTTTTTTTTTTTTTTGAGGCAGGGTCTTGCTCTATCACCCAGGCTGGAGTGTGGTGATACAATCATAACTCACTGCAGCCTTGAACTCCTGGGTTCAAGCAATCCTCCCACTTGAACCTCCCAAGTAGCTAGGACTACAGGTGCATGCCATTGCACATGGCTAATTTTATATTTTTTTGTAGACAAGGGGTCTTGCTCTGTTGCCTAGGCCGGTCTCAGACTTCTGGCCTCAAGCAATCCCCTACCACCACCTCCCAAACTGTTACAGGTGTGAGCCACCGTGCCCAGCCTGGAGGTGACCTTTAAGCTGAGAGTTGAATAGTGAGATGGACCTGGACTAAGTGTATCTGGAGAACAGTGTTGTATGCAGGAGGAACAGTAAGTGCCTTAATATTGATGCCTCTTTGTATCATTAGCCACAGGGATGAATATCTGAACACCTTCTAAGAGTTAGGTGGTATATTGTTTTTTTGTTTTTTTGACACGGAGTTTCCCTCTTGTTGCCCAGGCTGGAGTGCAGTGGCACGATCTTGTTTCACTGTAACCTCCACCTCCTGGGTTCAAGTGATTCTCCTGCCTCAGCTTCCCGAGTAGCTGGGACTACAGGCGTGTGCCACCACGCCCAGCTAATTTTTTGTATTTTTAGTAGAGACGGGGTTTCACTGTGTTGGCCAGGATGGTCTCAATCTCCTGAGCTCATGAGCCGCCCACCTCGGCCTCCCAAAGTAGTAGGATTACAGGCATGAGTCACTGTGTCTGGCCTCTGTATTATCTTATAAGCATGTGTAAATCTATAATTATGTCAAATGTTTAAAATGAATAACCAAAAAATTATATTTCTCATGGAAATAGTCTTACTATTTTTTATTAATTTTTTTTACAAAATAGATTTTCCAACTGGCTCATGAAAATGAGCAAAATGTATTGTCTAAATAAAGCCACACCAATTTTTTACCTTATGAGAAATGGAAGTTAGGTTCATCTGGAATAATCCCTTCTCAATGAAAACTTGCTGGTGCCTAGCAATGACTTCCCTTTTCTTATGTTTATAGGATGCCCTTCAAGAACTTTGCCCAGGACTCTGGCATCTATGATTTGCAGAATCAACCTTCTTCCCCTTTTCACAAAATGGAACAGTGTGTACCCAGCCACAGTCTTCTGGCATCTCTCCCTGGCCCCACAGTCCCTGAAAAGCTGCCAACAGTCTTCTCATATATAAATTCTGTTGGTACCCCAGCCGGAATTTGTCCAAGCTTGGAGACATAAGCTCATTGAAAGCTAGGCATTCTCATACAATACCCCACTTATTTTGTGCTTCAATGTCTTCCTACTGATATTTGTATGAAGAACATTCAACTTTAGAATAGTTGGAACCAGGAAGCTGGTGTTTAGAGGTAGAAGCCAGTAAGTTCCGGGTGCAAATCCAGATTCTTTCATTCTGCAAAGGTCTGATCTTGGGCTAGGTTATCCAATTCTTTGAAGTTCAGTTTGCTCATCTGTAAGATAGGAATAATAATCGCTATTATTGGCCGGGCGCGGTGGCTCACGCCTGTAATCCCAGCACTTTGGGAGGCCGAGGCGGGCGGATCACAAGGTCAGGAGATCGAGACCATGGTGAAACCCCGTCTCTACCAAAAATACAAAAAATTAGCCGGGCGCGGTGGCGGGCGCCTGTAGTCCCAGCTACTCAGGAGGCTGAGGCAGGAGAATGGCGTGAACCCGGGAGGCGGAGCTTGCAGTGAGCCGAGATCGCGCCACTGCACTCCAGCCTAGGCGACAGAGCCAGACTCTGCCTCAAAAAAAAAAAAAAAAAATCGCTATTATTATTACTGTTAGGTTTCAGGTTGTAGTAAAGAAATAATAATATAATATTTGTAAAAATGCAGAGCATGAATGGATAGTAACAACAAAGCAGATGAGATGAACAGATCTGCTTCCTCATAGATATGGGGATTAATAGGATTTCAGAGTTGGAGAGCACTACAGAAGTCACCCAGTCCCACCTCCTGCTCAGTGAGAGCAGTACTCATGAGCCAGCACATTTCAGCATGAACCAGCTTCTCTGTGTCACCTATCACCCTCACATTCGCTCCTCAACAACATGCCTGTACCTTCCATGCCCCATCAAAACCTTTAGAAGGTCTTTTCTCTGTGCCAGTACTTTAAACCCTTTATCTCATTACTCCTTACAACAACTGTGTGATACATTTTTTTTTTTTTTGAGACGGAGTCTCGCTCTGTCGCCCAAGCTGGAGTGCAGTGGCCGGAACTCAGCTCACTGCAAGCTCTGCCTCCCGGGTTCCCGCCGTTCTTCTGCCTCAGCCTCCCGAGTAGCTGGGACTACAGGCGCCAGCCACCTCGCCCGGCTAGTTTTTTTTTGTATTTTTTTTTTAGTAGAGACGGGGTTTCACTGGGTTAGCCAGGATGGTCTCGATCTCCTGACCTCGTGATCTGCCCATCTCGGCCTCCCAAAGTGCTGGGATTACAGGCTTGAGCCACCTCGCCCGGCTGTGATACATTTTTAATGTTCGTTTTAATGTTCGTTTTACAGCTATGGAAACTGAGGCTCAGAGATATTAAGTAACTTATCTAAGGCTACACAGTTAATAAACAGGATTCAGCCCAGGTCTGTCTGTAACCAATGCTCCTAATCTTTTCTGCAATATTACATTGCCTTAAAAAAAAAAAGTGCTTATTTTTCTCAAAGAGCTCATTCTTGGCTTTATTCATTTTGACAGCTGTCCTGAAAGTCTCTCTTTTAAGTGTCCCTCTTTTAGGTGTATCCTTCTGCTACGCACTAAATAGTGTCCACCGAAAATTCATATGTTGAAGTGAATTTTAATCCCCAATGTGATGGTCTATGGAGATGGGGCCTTTGGGAGGTACTTAGGATTAGATGAGGTCTGAGAGTGGGACTGTCACATTGAAGTCAGTGCCCTCATAAGAAGAGCCACCAGAGAGCTCACTCCCCCATAGCCCCAGCACACAAACAGGAGGTCATGTGAGTAAACAGTAATGGCAGCCTCCTACAAGCCAAAAGAAGAGGCCTCAGGATGAGACCTGCCTTGTCACACCTTGATCTTGGACTTCCCAGCTTACTGAACTATAAGAAATAAATTTCTGTGCCTTAAGCCATCAAAAAGTCTATGGCATTTTGTTATAGCAGCCTCAGCAGACTAAGCCACCTTCACTACATCTACATTCTCTCTTCTTAACGTGGCATATTTCAAATCTAAGCTGACTAATGAGTTTGCATTTCAGCTTGACGGGTCTCTCCAGCTCTCAATTTCCTGCCTTCCCCATTGTTCATTGTATCCTCAGTGTTCAGTTTTTGACAGTTCTCTTATTCTCTGGAGACATTCTCCTGTTTAGTGTCTCAGGCCATGTAATCAGATCTGTGATTTTTCCCTGAATAGCTTGACATTTGCCTTCATAACATCTGACAGTGTCCATTCTTGTGTACTCCAAAATTTAAAAAGATACAGATCTGCTCAGTTCTAGGGCATAGTGAACAAAAGAAAGAAGGCATGGATACTTTTACCTAGACTTCTAGTCCTTCGAGTTGACCCCACTAGTTTCTGCTTGGAGAAACTTTGGGTCCAAGCTATGCCCAGACTACAGTGTCCTCTTACTTCCTCTGCTTCCTAGGAGCTGCAGTTCTTGGCCAGGCAAATCAATGGGTTAACGGATATGACGCGTAAGCTTTCCTGCCCTTAGTGATACCTCCTTTCCCTCAGTTGCTCTAGCATTTATTGTTTATTCCTTCCAGTTTAGCCCTTGATTGCTGGGCCTTGTATCCTTTAGGCAAAGTGCTCAGGACCTACAGTTCTTCTTTTTTTTAATTGGCTCTTATTGGCAAATCTAGAATCAGGCAACATCTCATTCTACAAACTAGAATGAGTGTTCCTGGACCTACAGTTCTTTCTAGGGCCCACAAAAATGTCTGAGACTTTCAGGGACGAGGGGAGAATGACCTTAAAAAAAAAAGTTTGCAAATCAAAATTAATATATGTATCTTTAAATGTCCACAAATTTAACATGATGAAAATTAATTAACTGCAACTCAATTCTACTCCGATTATGTGGTGATATTTATGGCGTTTGATGTAAAATGTGGGTTCATTTTAATATATTTTGTACTATGTGGCGGTAGTAGAGCCTCTGAGATTGGAAATGCCTGGGACCTACCAGAGTCTTAAAACTGCTCTGCTTGATTGTTTTACCTTATACTTTGCTCTAATTTCTTACATCATTCTTAATGATTTAGTAGGATCATGAATTAATAGGTAGTCAAATCCTTTAACATATTGGTATACCGTGTGTTAAGTACTGTGTTCAGTACTTAGGGTGGGAGTGAGGGGTGAGTCACCAAAGATAAAATGGGGGCCCTGGACCTAAGGAGTTCAAGGTCTAGTTGGTAAGAAGGGGCTTCATCTCTCCCCACTTTCCTTTGCCTCCCCTCACTTCTTTCAGTTCCTCAAATTCACTGAGTTTCTTCCTTCCTACCCCAGGACCTTTGCAGATGTTGTTCCTTGGAATACTTTTCCTGCTACCATTTGCTCAACTTCCTAACTCCTATCCATTCTTCATTTTAACTGTCACTCCCACCAGGCACGGTGGCTCATGCCTGTAATTCCAGCACTTTGGGAGGCTGAGGCAGGCAGATCACAAGGTCAGAAGTTCGAGACCAGCCTGGTCAATATGGTGAAACCCCCGTCTCTACTAAAAATACAAAAAAAAATTAGCCGGGCATGGTGGTGGGTGCCCGTAGTCCCAGCTATGTAGCAGGCTAAGGCAGGAGAATCGCTTGAACCCGACAGGCAGAGGTTGCAGTGAGCCAAGATCGTGCCACTGCACTCCAGCCTTGGTGACAGAGCGAGACTCTGTCTCAAAAAACTAAACTAAAATAAAAATAAATGCCACTCCCTTAGAGATCTTCCCTGACCACACCCTGCCTTCACCGGCTAAGCCATCTAATTTAGGTTCTATCTGTTATTCTTTCATAGTTTCCAAATGTTTTTGGGAAGCTTTGTAGCCCTTAGCATTTGGAATTACTTTATGCTTGCTTATTTATTTACAGTTTATCCTGCCTCACTTAAGGGTAGAATGAGGGTAGAGAAAAGGTTGGTTTTGTTCACTGCTGTCTATCAAGTGCTAATCACATCGTCTGGCAGACAGTAAGTGTTCATTAAGCATTTGTTTAATAAATAAAAAACAAAGGGCACACACTGTTAAAGCAGTTAAATAGCATTGTGAAAATGCCTAGAATGAAAAGGAAATCAGAAGCAAGATATGGACATATAAGGGAGGGGTTGGGAGAGTTTCTTTTTTTCTTTTCTCTTTTTTTTTTTTTTTTTTTTGAGAGTCTGGCTCCGTAGCCCAGGCTGGAGTGCAGTGGCGCGATCTCGGCTCACTGCAACCTCCACCTCTGGGCTTCACGCCATTCTTCTGCCTCAGCCTCCCAAGTAGCTGGGACTACAGGCGCCCACCACCATGCATGGCTAATTTTTTGTATTTTTTAGTAGAGAGGGGGTTTCACCGTGTTAGCCAGGATGGTCTCGATTTCCTGACCTCGTGATCCGCCCACCTTGGCCTCCCAAAATGCTGGAATTACAGGTGTGAGCCACTGCGCCCAGCCTGCGAGAGTTTCAATCAAGAAGAAGGATGGCTGGGACCTGGACAGATGGAAAGGAGGAGGCTGGGTATGCTGAGCTTGGGGCAACAGCGTGAGGAAGAGCCTGGATTGCCGGTCTGGGAACAGTTGAAACACTGGCCTGGCTGCCTGATTCATTCTCCCAGGTGGTAGAAGACCACATCAGACAAGTAGGTTCAGGCCATATTGTGGAGGGCCTTGAAAGCGGTCCTAAGAAAAATGGGAAGCCATTGACGATAGTGATGAGACATCATAAAAGCAGTGAGAGATTAACTGCAGAGTGGATGGTGAACTGAACAGAGAACAGAGACAGTGTTTGGGGAGATCAACTAGCAGATCCTCGCAGTTACTCATAGTTGAGATTATTTATTCATTCATTCATTTATTTATTTGAGACAGAGTCTCACTTTGTCGTACAGGATGGAGTGCAGTGGCGCGACCTCAGCTTATCGCAAGCTCCCTCTCCCAAGTTCAAGCGATTCTTGTGCCTCAGCCTCCCGAGTAGCTGGGATTACAGGCGTGTGCCACCAGGTCTGGTTAATTTTTGTATTTTTAGTAGAGTAGTAGAGACAGAGCTTCGCCATGTTGGCCAGGATGGTCTCGAACTCCTGGTCTCAAGTGATCTGCCCGCCTCGGCCTCCCAAAGTGCTGGGATTACAGGCATGAGCTATCATGCTGGGCCCTGTGGTTGAGATTCTAAGGGCTCTTTGAAAGCAGGGATCCTATTTTTTTTATTCTTTTATATCCATCACTATCCCATATTAAATTCTATGTACTCTATGGTTTGAACCATAAGTGACATAGATGAGAAAACAAAATCTGACATTAATTCACTAAATAATACTTAGTTGGAAAAATGTGAAAACACAAGCATAAATTACCTTGAAACTTCAGAACAATCTGAACCATGGGTTTATTTTGTTTTTTTTTTTTTATCATCAAGTATTTGAGATAATTAAAGCAGGAGTTTACATTTTTTCTTTCTTTTTTTTTTTTTTTTTTTTGAGACGGAGTCTTGCTCTGTTGCCCAGGCTGGAGTGCAGTGGCCGGATCTCAGCTCACTGCAAGTTCCGCCTCCCAGGTTCATGCCATTCTCCTGCCTCAGTCTCCGAGCAGCTGAGATTACAGGCGCCCGCCACCATGCCCGGCTATTTTTTTTGCATTTTTTTAGTAGAGACGGGGTTTCACCGAGTTAGCCAGGATGGTCTCGATCTCCTGACCTCGTGATCCGCCCGTCTCGGCCTCCCAAAGTGCTGGGATTACAGGCTTGAGCCACCGCGCCTGGCCCATTTTTTCTTTCTAAATAAAAAAAGAAACAATTATTCAATCTTCATTGCATAGATGGATAACAGGGACACAGATAGAGAAAATCAGGACTATGTTGTGTATTTGTTGCCCAAATATTGCTGCCATTTTTCTCCCGCTGCCCAATACAGCATCATCTGCCTACTAAGCACAAATCTCTAATTACGGAGGTTCTGACTGCCACTGGGTTGACTATTGGCCTCTGTGACTGGGTGTCTCCATATATTTCCTCATCTTATCTGGTTCTTTTCCAGTTTCTCTTTGAAATACAGACCTGATCAAGTGAGAAAAATGTTTACTCCATGTAAAACATAAAGCTGATACTAAAACAACATGGAATTAAAAGAGAATATGAAATATAAATGTCTATGCATTTGTTAAAAATGATAATGTTGTTTGCATTTTTTGCTGTGGAGGAAACCCATGTGGCAAAGAGCCTCACGTCCATTCTTCCTTTGGTTCATATAGTAGAGCCCCTATGATGAGCTGGTCCTGCCATTTCTTGCAGCTGGATGTGGACATGTAACATGCTTAAATAAGAATGTCTTATAACTCATCTTGTTATTCTTCCGAGAAGCTCAAAAATTTTTGTTTTCAAAAATAACACTTTTCATTAAGCAAAATTTCAATATTCATAATGTTCAAGGTATTATAATATTTCTATCACCAAGATACTTTACAGTTGTTTTAAAAACCAACCACTTTCCAACACACTCAAGAACATGTTTTTACTTATTTTAATACCTGTGTATGTCTTTGAAAGAAAATGGAATAATGAAGAAAAAAAGCAAGTGGTATAATTTTATTTTTAAATGTGAAATAATTTTCTTGGCAATTATTTGCACAAAAAATATTCAGACTACTTATTTAACATTTTATTTTATTTTATTTTTTGAGGCGGAGTCTCGCTCTGTCGCCCGAACTGGAGTGCAGTGGCCAGATCTCAGCTCACTGCAAGCTCCGCCTCCCGGGTTTACGCCATTCTCCTGTCTCAGCCTCCTGAGTAGCTGGGACTACAGGCACCCGCCACCTCGCCCGGCTCGTTTTTTTTTTTGTATTTTTAGTAGAGATGGGGTTTCACCGTGTTAGCCAGGATGGTCTCGATCTCCTGACCTCGTGATCCGCCCATCTCGGCCTCCCAAAGTGCTGGGATTACAGGCTTGAGCCACCGCACCCGGCCTTATTTAACATTTTAATGCCCAGTTTAATAATATATAATTAATAGTCCCAACATGTCACATGAAAAAACTGATACACAGAAAATATATGTCAATCAGGGCTCTCTGCAGTAAGCAATGGAAGCCAACTCCAGCTCATTTAAGCACAAAAAGTATTTATTTTAAAAGTATTGGGGGCCAGGCGCAGTAGTTCACGCCTGTAATCCCAGCACTTTGGGAGGCCAAGGCAAGCGGTTTAGCTTGTGACTAGGAGTTTGAAATCAGCCTCACCAACATGGTGAAACCCCGTCTCTACTAAAAATACAAAAAGTAGCTGGGCGTGGCGGTGCGTGCCTGTGTCGGTAATCCCAGCTATTCAGGAGACTGAGGCAGGAGAATCACTTGAACCCAGGAGACGAAGGTTGCAGTAAGCTGAAATCGTGCCACTGCACTCCAGCCAGGGTGACAGAGTGAGTGAGACTCCGTCTCAATAAGTAAGTAAGTAAGTAAATAAATAAATAAAGTATTGGGAAAATCATAGAATTTTCCAGGGTGTGAACACCGTGACTTAGAGGCCACATCGCAAAACTGACATTCCTGAGGAAGTTTAAGTTCTGTAAAGTGGAGCTCTCTAGCGGAAACTAAACATCCTAGTTGAGCAAAGGCACAATTTGGTGACTTTGGCATGCCCTTGAGGGCTAAAGGCATTCTTGATTATAAAACTGGGAAATCATGGCCTAAGGCTTAAGTTCAGTTTACATGACAGATGCTGACCAATATTTCTAATTTAATTCAAGTGCAAATACATCCACCTTCTCATCAATCTTATAAAATTGAAACCACAGGACATTTTAAATAATGCATGTATCTTATCTGTTGTATTACAAATACAGATTAACATACCCAATATTAAATAGCCACCTAATTTATTTGTGCATATTCAAGCCTCAAAAAATTGCCCCCTTCAACCCCACCCCAAACTCTCACAGTCATTGAAGCCACTATTCAGAATTTAAAAGGAGTTAAAATGGATTATTGGCGACAGTTCAGGCACCGGGCAAGAAGCCAGTCCTGGCATTGTGACTGAGAAGGTTGCAATACCAAAGGACTTGTTAATTCTTCCTCTGACCACAGCAGAAAGTACTTTTTTCTAGAGATGCTTGTTATGAGTCACCCAGATGCCTTAACTCTGGCTGATTTCAAGGTTAGAAAGACAATGAGAAATAAAAGGTCTTTCAACACCCACACCTTGATTTTGACCATGCCCTTTGGGACCAGCATTTCAGGACAATGTCCACAAGGAATGTGGACTTCACCTGGAAGTGTAGTCTGATAGTTATTTGCTGCTTGTGAAAGAGGAAATGATCCACTAAAGTTCTTTTATTGCACAATCTCACTACTTTCAAGATAAGAAGAAAGAGGATTGATAATAATAAAAATTTCTAGCATTTGTTGAGCATACACTATGTGCCTGGGATGGTGCCAAGCCCTTAGATGCTTTATATCTTTCCTCCCTGCAAAGAATTTCTGTGCAGAAGACACTGCTATGTCTCCATTTTACAAATGAGGAAACTGAAGCTCCGAAGGTTATGCAGCTTCTTCAAGGATAAACACATAAATAGCCAGAGGTAGCCTGGGACTGGAATCCAGTTTGTATGATGGCAAAGCTGGTGTTCTGAGTCACCATGCCACACCTCACATCTTTCCTGTGGGATCCTCTAGCTTTCTTTCCTTCTTTGCCCATTTTCTGACCAGGACTGCAGACTTTCAATATTCTCCACTCCTTACCTGTCAGTCCATGGCAAGACCTCTCTTGCCTGTCAATCCATGGCAAGACCCCAGGACTTTAATTATTAGTATGTTTTTACTAGACTCTCAAAGAATCAGCCACAGAATGATGAAATTATCATGCTAAGCACTCTCTCTTTCTCTCTCTCTCTCTTTTTTTTTTTTTTTTTGAGACAGAGTCTCACTCTGTTGCCCAGGCTGGAGTGCAGTGGCACAATCGCGGCTCACTGCAGCCTCACCTCCGGGGTTCAAGTGATTCTCATGCCTCAGCCTCCCGAGTAGCTGGGATTACAGGCGTGTGCCACCACACCCAGCTAATTTTTGTATTTTTAGTAGAGACGGGGTTTCACCATGTTGGCCAGGCTGGTCTCGAACTCCGTACCTCAGGTGATCTGCCTACCTCAGCCTCCCAAAGTGCTGGGATTACAAGTGTGAGCCACCATGCCCGGCCTAAGCTAAGCACTCTCTTAGAGGCTGCTGTGCAACCTCCTGCTCCGTCTGCTCTGAGTTTGTATCTCATAAATGGAGTGTAGCCTTAGTAGTGCTGTCTGGTGTGTCTTTACCTCTGGTTGCTCGGGACCTGAGCCATTCCTTCCAGCCAACTCCCTGGCCGCCAGGAAGAAGACCAAAAAGGAATAGAAACTTCAACTCCAAGATATATTTGGAACTTACTTCTTGGCTTGTCTGACAGAAGGAGCCCCGCAAAGTCCCCTCTGACTCAGCTTGGGTTTATGCTTTCCCTCTGGGCCCTCAGTCCCTGCATGCTCTGATCCTATCCCTAGGCCTGGCAGAGGAAGGGTCTTTCTTCTCAAGCCCGGGAGATTCCCCTCCTGGGCTCAGGCCGTCCTCCATTAACTCTACCCTTTCTAATTGTCTCCTTCTGGAGCGGGAGAGCCTCCAACACTCCAGGTTCCCTGAAAGGCCTACCCTCTCTCCTGAACCCTTTTTCTGGATCCACTAGTCCTTCTTACGGCTGTATTCTCTTATCATTGACAGTTTTTTTTTTTTTTCCTTTTTGTGGAGAACGGGGTCTCGCTGTATTACCCAGGCAAGTCTCGAACTCCTGGGCTCAAGCTATCCTCCCGCCTCTGCCTCCCTGAGAGCTGGGATTACAGGCGTGAGCCACCGCGCCCGGCCATCATTGACAGTTTTTTAGTTGTTTCTCTTACAGTTGTCAAATAGCAGTTACGTCACTTGCAGGTACTGAAATTTTTGCCTCTTTTCCAATTTTTCAGCCTCTAATTTTAAAATTTTGCTTAAATTGAGTACAAGATACTTTACAACACCAAAAATCTAAAACATATAATTTACAACAAGAGAAGCTTTTTTTTTTTTTTTTTTGAGACAGAGTCTTGCTCTGTCACCAGCCAGGCTGGAGTGCAGTGGGGCAATCTCGGCTCACTGCAGTCTCCGCCTCCTGGGTTCCAGGGATTCCCCTGGCTCAGCCTCCCAGGTAGCTGGGACTACAGGCACGCACCACCAGGCCTGGCTAATTTTTTTTGTATTTTAGTAGAGATGGGGTTTCACCATGTTGGCCAGGATGATCTTGATCTCCTGACCTCGTGATCCGCCCGCCTCGGCTTCCCAAAGTGCTGGGATTACAGGCATGAGGAACCGCACCCAGCCAAGAAAACCATTTTTACAGCAGTGGTTACTACCTTGTTTTATAGTTATAATTATATGTTGTAGTTACAATCTTTCAAGTGGCTGTCTCCATTATTAAATTATGATCTTCCTGGAGGGCAGGAACTGTTATTCACCTTCATGTCCCTAGCACTTAGCTTAGTAATCTTGACAAATGCTTTTTTGAAAAATTAAAGAAAAACCAATAATGCCACCATAAATAGGTTAAAATAACTATCATTTATATGGTGTCTGCCAATGTTGTCTGGTATTAATGTCAACAAGCCTCATTTCTCAAAATTTTTGAGACCATGGAACATAATATGTTTTTTAGGTCAGAACTCATTCTTACCTCAGCCTAGTTCTCAGTTCTGCCAACAAAATATCTGCTTTAGATACCCAATAACTTTTCTCTATCACCAAACACCATCTGCCCAAGACCAAGTAAACTGTGCTGGGCAGCTTCAGTGCATTAGACAACCCAGAGAGTTGAAGACTCCAACCTTCAGGTAGAGGGCAGAAGTAATGTGGATTTTTCTGAGTACAGCCTGACACATCATTTTGTAGGGCATAAAGGGGGATTGAAATCATTCTGACCAGTCTGTAGGTTTCTTTTTTTTTTTTTTTTTTGAGACGGAGTCTCACTCTGTTGCCCAGGCTGGAGTACAATGGCACCATCTCAGCTCACTGCAAGCTCCGCCTTCCGGGTTCATGCCATTCTCCTGCCTCAGCCTCCCAAGTAGCTGGGACTACAGGCGCCCACCACCACACCCAGCTGATTTTTTGTATTTTTAGTAGAGACAGGGTTTCACCATGTTAGCCAGGATGGTCTTGATCTCCTGACCTCGTGATCCCCCCGCCTCGGCCTCCCAAAGTGCTGGGATTACAGGCTTGAGCCACCGCGCCCGGCTTGTATGTTTCTTTTATGTCATTTCCAACCCTCTTTGCAAAAAAAAAAAAAAAAAGGACAAAAAGGAATCAAAATGGGGTCTGGCCTACTTTGAGGTCTCTCAAATTTTTAGAAGTATAAAACATTTTCAAAATAACACAGATGGGGCCAGTAGTTGTGCTCATGCCTGTAATCCCAGAACTTTGGGAGGCCAAGGCGGGTGGATCACCTGAGATCAGGAGTTCGAGGCCAGCCTAGCCAACATGGTGAAAGCCTGTCTCTGCTGAAAATACAAAAATCAGCCAGGTGTGGTAGCACGCGCCTGTAATCCCAGCTACTCGGGAGGCTGAGGCAGAAGAATCACTTGAACCCGGGAGGTGGAGGGTGGAGGCTGCAGTGAGCTGAGACTGCGCCACTACACTCCAGTCTGGGCAAAGGAGCGAGACTCTATCTCAAAAAAAAAAAACGAAAACAAAACAACAACAACAACAAAAACCACAGATGGTAACTGACCTCAGCCACAACTTGAGGCTACTTCTACTAACTCCAAGTCTCCCAAGTCAAGTGTGCTTTCCATTAGGAATTCTTTTTTCTGAGCAGATCTCAACTGTTGGTTTAAAATATTCAGTAAACCATGCTGTGAGCATATGTGCTGTCATCTCAGCCTTGTTTTTCCATTTATAGAACAAACGCAGAGTAGATTTTGCATAATTCTTAAGGGCCTTTGGATTTTCAAAATGATAAATGAGCACTGGCTTCAACCTCAAGTCACTGGCTGTATTATCTCCTAATAAGAGAGTTAGCCTGTCCTTTGAAGTTTGAAGCCGGGCACTAACTTCTCTCTAGCTATTAAAGTCCTGGATGGCATCTTCGTCCAACAGAAGGCTGTTTTATCTACACTGAAAACCTGTTGTTTAGAGTAGCCACCATCATCAGTGATCTTATCCATTAAATATCTTCTGGATAACTTGCTACTGCTTCTAAATATATTACCACTTGCTACTTCACCTTGCACTTTGAAGTTATGGAGATGGCTTTTTTTTCCCTTAAACCTCATGCATCAACCTCTGCTAGCTTAATATTTTTCTCCTGAAGCTTCCTCACCTCTCTGTTTTCACAGAATTAAAAACAGTTAGGGTCTTGCTCTGGATGAGGCTTTTTCCATATCAGCAATAAGGCTATTTCACTTTCTTATTATTCATGTGTTCACCAGAGTAGAACTTTTCATTTCCTTCAACAACTTTTCCTTTGCATTCACAACTTGGCTGTTTAGTGCAAAAGGTCCAGCTTTCTGCCCACCTCAGCTATAAATATGTCTTACTCACTAAACTTAATCATTTATAGCTTTTGCTGTAAAGTGGGAGATGTGCAACCCTTCCTTTCACTTGAACACTTAGAGGCCATTGTAGGGTTACCAATTGGTCTAATTTCAATACTGTTGTGTCTCAGAGAATAGGAAGGCCTAATCAGAGGAAGAGAGATGCGGAACAGCCAGTCATTAGAGCAGTCAGAACACATACAGCATTTACCAATTAGATTTACCGTCTTGTATGAGCATGGTTCATGGACCCCGAAACGATTCAAAGATCACTGATCATAGATCACCACAAAAGACATGATGATAACGAAAAAGTCTGAAAAATTGCAAGAATTACCAACGTGACACAGAGACATGAAGTGAGCACATACTGTTGGAAAAATGGAGCTGATAGACTTGCTGGACACAGGGTTGCCACAAACACTCAATTTGTAAAAATCACAGTATCTGCTAAGTGCAATAAAACAAGATATGCTTGTATTCACGAGCTCCATCTTCTATCCATGACAGAGTCCCCTCACCCTGTGGCTTTCCTGAGTGGTATGACCCAGACACTTGTCCCTCAGGGGCCTGAGCTCCTGATCACTTTGCCCTCCTCAGGCTCTGGCTGCTTCAAGGGAGTACCAAGTAGATCACCTGAGATCATTTCCTTTCCCCGTTTTATATTATTTCCTTTCCCCGTTTTATAACAATAGGGCTACCTCCTCCAGAAGATTAAAACTGGTTATCCCTTCATGCCTGCTGATTTCTTGGCAGGAAGGACCTAAAGTAACTTCAACAGACGATACTTCAAATTGAACAGGACTCTCACTGTATACCCTGGTGGAACATCCTCTTCCCGGGAGTGGAGATCTCTAAAGTCACAGGGTCCAGACTCGTAGGGATAGGGCGCAAACATTCTCCAAGTGAGTCCCTGGCAGTGTGGGTAAGCAGGCCACTCCTGCTCCTATCCCTGGGTTCTCAAAACCATGTGTTCTACCTATTTGGGACACCACACCATATGATAATGTTGCTTTAGGATATACACTGTAAGGGCCGGGTGAGGTGGCTCATGTCGGTAATTCCAGCACTTTGGGAGGCTGCGGCAGGTGGATCACTTGAGGTCAGGAGTTTGAGACCAGCCTGGCCCACATGGCAAAACCCTGTCTCTACTGAAAACACAAAAAAATAGCTGGGTATGGTGGCGGGCACATGTAATTCCAGCTACTTGGGAGACTGAGACAGGAGAATCACTTGAACTCAGGGGACGGAGGTTGCAGTGAGCAGAGATCGTGGCACTTCACTCCAGCATGGGTGAAAGAGTGAAACTCCATCTGAAAAAAAAACAAAACAAAACAGAAGGATATACGTTGTAAAGTATCACCTTCAAGCTGGCCTCTCATTTGCACCTCGACAAGCCATTCTGCTGCACTATGTGGTGCAGTGTTGTTAGTGAAGGAAGAGATCTGAGTTATCACGAATTACTGGCAGTGAATCCGTAGGGTCCACAGCAACTTAAGTCCTTGCCTCTTTAGAAGAAAGAATTTGACTGAGGGGCATAAAGCAGAAAAAGATACCCAGGCAAGTTTCAGAGCAGGAGTGGAAGTTTATTTAAAAGTCTTTGGAACAGGAAAGAATGGAAAATTCTCTTGAAAGAGACTCAAGGGGACACCTGAATGTCCAAGAAAGAAAAGGGAGCAAAGGAAGACAGCAAAAAGGGAATCGTTAACCTTGATCCTAGGACTTACAGGCTCACCTCTTTCCCATAATTCTTCTCTTAGGGTGGGCTTTCCACATGTGTGGTGCTTTCCTTACCCTTTGGAATTGAGCAGGCGCCGTGCGTAAGGAGTTATATGCATGCCCATCTGAGGCTTTCTTCCCTTTTCCAGTGGAGTGTACCTGGAAGATCATACATCACCATTTTTGCCTGTTAACACGAAAGCCCAGGAAGTTGCGTCTCCCTAGGGCCTGCATTCAATTAACATTTTGATGTTAAGCGGTGTGGACCATCAGGAATTGGCCTTTCCCTGGTGCTTCCAAATTATCATTTTTAGAGAGGCAATGCCATAATTGCTGAGCCATCACTTGACATTTCTAGTGGGTGCGCAGAGAGCCCTCTCCTGCCCCGCTCATGCCTATCTACCTGTAACAGTATGGATAGAGCCATTGAGTCCCATGCCCATGTACTCGTTGTTACATTTTATGGGTTGTAAAGTGTGTTCTTTATTCCAGTTTGATCTTTTGTAAGATCTCCTCCCAGTGGATCAAACACTCTGTAAGCCTTGGACAGTAGTGCTGTCTGGGGCCTTGTAAACAGGAAAGACAGGGGCAAAGCTGGAATATTTGTTGATTCCAGTCAAGATGAATTGTCCCTCTTATCAGAGCTTTCTTTATGGCTTTGGTAAATGAAATGTCCTCTGGACCCCACCATGGAAAATAGTCATCTGGTGGGTTTTCCAGCCTTACGTAACAAATCCACTCAAACATGCCCCTTTCTATGAGATATTTGCTTCCTTTTTCCACTGTTTGCAACAGAAGTTCTGATATTCACTTCTCATTTCACGTGGGCACCACTTTCTCCAAATGTGTAAAGAGCCATCCTAGCAGTGTACTGGGGTCCATGCCAGGATATTAAATCCTATATCCCAGGAGAATGCTCCCATATCAATCAACTCTCCCTCAGCCTCTTCCTCTTCATCCTATAATCTCAGAATGAATCTAAACCCATACATCATCTTATTACCAGTGGAGGGTCTTGACTACAAGGACTTGTCCAGGTCCTTGGTGTGTTTGTTTGTTTGTTTGTTTGAGACAGATTCTCACTCTATCACCCAGGCTGGAGTGCAACGGCACGCTCTTGACTCACTGCAGCCTCCACCTTCCGGATTCAAGCGATTCTCCTGCCCCAGCCTCCTGAGTAGCTGGGATTACCAGTGCCCGCCACCACCCCCAGCTAATGTTTGTAATTTTAGTAGAGACAAGGTTTCACCATGCTGGTCAGGCTGGTCTCGAACTCCTGACCTCAGGCGATCCTCCTGCCTCAACCCCCCAAAGTGCTGGGATTACAGGTGTGAGCCACTGTGCCCAGCCCCTGACAGCTGGAATTTATTAAAGCAAGAAAACACTCCACAGGGTGGGAGTGGGCCCGAGCAAGCAGCTCAAGGGCCCAGTTACAAACTTTTCTGGGTGTTAAGTACCCCATTTGAAGTTCTTATCGGATACCCCTTACCTGGATGAAGGATTGGGTCTGTGGCTAATTAAAAGCTGAGGTGGGCCAGGCGTGGTGGCTCATGCCTGTAATCCCAGCACTTTGGGAGGCTGAGGCGGACGGAACACGAGGTCAGGAGTTCGAGACCAGCCTGACTGAAATAGTGAAACCCTGTCTCTACTAAAAATACAAAAATTAGCCAGGCATGGTGGCGCGCTCCTGTAGTCCCAGCTACTCAGGAGGTTGAGACAGAAGAATCGCTTGAACCCAGGAGGCGGAGGTTGCAGTGAACTAAGATCACGCCACTCTGCTCCAGCCTGGGAGACAGAGTGAGACTGCATCTCAAGAAACAAAACAAAAAGAAAGAAAGACTGAGGTGAATTGGGGCCCTATAAAGATAAAAGGGATGGCCCATGCTCGGCCTGCAGCTAATCCAAGGCACTCTCCCTTTCCATCTGGTATGTGGTGGAAGAGGGAGGGTTGCAGGGAGAGTAGCCTTTGATCCTTTGTTACTCGGAGTGGGGAGATGGAGTTTTTCCCATTTGGTTTAGCCTTAGGAAGTTTGTGTCAGTTGGCTTTAGGTTGCCTGCCTTCAGCCCCAGGTGTTTTCCTTTTGATCCAGCTTTGGGAAGTCAGCATGAATTGTCCTTAGATTTCCTGCCCCCAGACCTTGGCGTTTTCTCTTTTAGGAAGTCTGCACAAATTGGCTTTAAATTCCCTGTCTCCAGACCCTATTCTCCTGCCTCAATCTCTTTCAGGTCTGCTGGTGCAGACTGACCAGGTCCTGCAGCGCCTATAGTCCTTTTCCTCCTTTAGCTGCTGAGAATTTAAGCTTTTTTTTTTTGGAACCTTGCTCCTTTTGTGCTTCAGTGCCTAGCCTGATATTCAACCTTGTCTGTCCTCCAGCTATAGGAGATGAGAGTCTCCTTGTACTGACAAGAAAGTCCTCTGACTTTTATGTTTAGCCGATTTAATTGCTGGTTGATCACTCTCAGTCTTTCCTTGTCTTTCTCCAGAACATCTTTTGCCCTCAGCAACAGTCATCTGATCCTACTGTCCTTACAATTGCTAATTTCCTCATGCTTCTCAAATACTGGTTCCATTGCCCCAGCCAGTGCATTCCCTTCCAAAGATATGCTCTTCCAGAAAGTGTTAGCAATCACTCTGCTACTGTGTGCAAGGCTTTATCCATGCTGTACCAACCACCCGTGATGGGTCTATCAACCAGAAAGTATCTGAGACAGGGCTCCATCAATTTAGAAGTTTATTTTGCTGGCCGGGCGCGGTGGCTCAAGCCTGTAATCCCAGCACTTTGGGAGGCCGAGACGGGCGGATCACAAGGTCAGGAGATTGAGACCATCCTGGAGAACACAGCGAAACCCTGTCTCTACTAAAAATACAAAAAACTAGCCGGGTGAGGTGGTGGGCGCCTGTAGTCCCAGCTACTTGGGAGGCTGAGGCAGGAGAATGGTGTGAACCCGGGAGGCGGAGCTTGCAGTGAGCTGAGATCCGGCCACTGCACTCCAGCCTGGGCGACAGAGCAAGACTCCGTCTCAAAAAAAAAAAAAAGAAGTTTATTTTGCCAAAGTTAAGGACATGCCCAGAAGAAAGGAACACAGAATCACAGAAGTAATCTGTGGTCTGTGCCTTTCTCTAAAGATGGATTCGAGGTCTTCAGTACTTAAAGAGAGAAAGTGGGCTGGAGGCGAAAGAAGGAGGGTATGGTAATCCACATGTTGCAAGGGAAAAGGAGCAGGTAGGTGGGTAGTCAATGATGTATTCATGTTGTGCTCGGTAAATCGGCACTTTATATAAGGTGAGCATAGAGTGGAGGTATTTAGCCTTTTATTTAAATATCTCCTGTGGAGATATTTAGCCTTGTATTTGTAGTTACTTGCTTAGGAACAAAAAGAAAAGGCAATTTCTTCCATGACTCAGCTTTCAGCTTAATGTTTTTTTCTTTTGGCATAGTGAATTGGGTCCCTAGATTTTCTTTTCCTTCTTTCCAGCCAGTTGGTGGATGACCAGCTTCAGCGCCTGCTTTCTTGCACCACATGGGTCTCTGGAACTGGGATGACCCTGAACAGTTGTCCCCAAGATGGGGACATTGACCAGTCATTGAATGGAGCCTGCCCTGGGAGGGGGAACAAACCTTGAATGAAGTTGCTATCTTCATAGGAGGATAACTGCAAGAAAAAGGGTTTAGCGGCCAGGCGCGGTGGCTCACGCCTGTAATCCCAGCACTTTGGGAGGCTGAGGCAGGCGGATCATGAGGTCAGGAGTTCACGACCAGCCTGGCCAACATGGTGAAACCCCATTTCTACTAAAAAAAAAAAAAATACAAAAATTAGCCAGGCTGTAGCAGGACAAGCCACAGACAAAACCCCTCAGACACCAAGTTAAAGAAGGAAGGGCTTTATTCGGCCGGGAACTTCAGCAAGACTCATGCCTCTAACAATCGAGCTCCCCAAGTGAGCAATTCCTGTCCATTTTAAGGGCTCACAACTCTAAGGGGGTCTGCATGAGAGGGTCGCGACTGATTGAGCAAGCAGAGGGTACGTGACTGGGGGATGCATGTTCCGGTAATTAGAACGGAACAGAACAGGACAAGGATTTTTACAGTGCTTTTCTATACAATGTCTGTAATCTACAGATAATATAACCAATTAGGTCAGGAGTCAATATTTAACTACCAGGCCCAGGGTGTGGCGCCAGGCTGTCTGCCTGCGGATTTCATTTCTGCCTTTTAATTTTTACTTCTTTCTTTGGAGGCAGAAATTGGGTATAAGACAATATGAGGGGTGGTCTCCTCCCTTAGGCGTGGTGGTACATGCCTGCAATCTCAGCTACTCAGGAGGCTGAGGCAGGAGAATCACCTGAACCCAGGAGGCAGAGGGTAGAGTGAGCTGAGATCACGCCACTGCACTCCAGCCTGGGCAAAAGAGCAAGACTCTGTAAAAAAAAAAAACAAAAAAACCCCAAAAAAACAAAAACAAAAAAAAAAACACCAACTGCTCAGGAAAAAATGGTAACGCCTTTGGGTTCCTTTGTTCAGACACTTAGTAGCTTGTTCTGGGGAAGTTTCCCCACTTGATGACCCAGACCTCCCACAAAACAAATAAAAATCTGGCAGTGGCTTGGTTAATGAAACTACTGATAAGGGGTCAATTGGCCTCTTACCTTCCTCGTAAGCTACCCAACCCAGACCAAAAATACGCTAGTGTGGGTGTGGACTCCAGGCTGTCTCATAGCAGGACAGGCAGGGAAGCTTGTGTAACCCCAACAAATAAATGAAGGCCTATGTGCTTCTGCTTTGAGGCCTGTTGCCACGTGGAACCCACACTAATCAGACACACGAATCTGCCTCCCAGGACCCTGAAAAATAATTTATGTCTTTATGAAACCTGGTGAAAAGGAAGTTTTATCCAGGCTGTCCCACAACAGAACAGGCAGGGAAGCTTGTGTAACCCCAATAAATAAATCAAGGCCTGTGTGCTTCTGCTTTGAGGCCTGTTGCCATGTGGAACCCACACTAATCAGACGCACGAATCTGCCTCCCAAGACCTTGAAAGATAATTTATGTCTTTATGAAGCCTAGTGAAAAGTTTTATCACACTTAATAAAAAAAATACTTAAAAAAAAATCCTACTTGGACAGCTCATTCCTGAGTTCCCTCCATCCAAGCTGCTGCTCTCTAAATCTCTCTTATCTACTCCTGGCAAACCCTAAAAGCCCCTTTCATCTACCTTCTGAGTGTATTCCTTCCTTTACAAGTATATATGCAAAAAAAAATTTGTGCGTAAATTAAATTTGTCTTTCTCTGCACTTTGAATTCTCCTTCCCTCATAGTAAACATCACACAAAGGGCAAACACAGACTCCTTAATAGAGTGGAGTATGTGGGGGAAGGTAAAGTTTGATCCTGTCACACTTGGATGGGTAAATATATTTTTAATGCTATATTTGACTGTGGCACACTTCACCAGGTGAGAACCCAGTAATAAATTAAAATGTTTGAATTGCCCCTTCTTTGCAGCTGCCGTCTCATTCTTATGATCACCCACCCCATTCTCAGTCTCCTCATTGTCTATTAAAGTGTTTCCATGGTGCTTTGTCTGCAATAGACCTGACTACTTTCCACTGTTCCTTTCTTTTCTTTCTTCTTCTTCTTCTTCTTCTTTTTTTTTTTTTTTGAGACAGACTTTCGCTCTGGTTGTGCAGGCTTGAGTGCAATGGCGCTATCTCGGCTCACCGCAACCTCTGCCTCCCAGGTTCAAATGATTCTTCTGCCTCAGCCTCCCAAGTAGCTGCGAATACAGGCATGTGCCACCATGCCTGGCTAATTTTGTATTTTTAGTAGAGATGGGGTTTCTCCATGTTGGTCAGTCTGCTCTCGAACTCTTGACCTCAGGTGATCCACCCGCCTCGACCTCCCAAAGTGCTGGCATTACAGGTGTGAGCCAACACACCAGGCTCCACTCCTCCTTTCAAAGAAGTCTTGTTGACCTGCCCTATAAAGGAGAACACATGAATGTGAGGTGCAGGCTTATGCATATACATAAATATAATTTTGCATATCATTTCAGTGAGTTCATGGACCCCTGGATAAGCTCCAGTTAAAGACCACTTATTTAGTCTTCTTGCCTAACAAGCTCTCAGTTCCTGAAATTCTGATGCCAAGATTTTATTTATTTTTGTTTTCTGAGACAGAATCTCGCTCTCCCAGGCTGGAGTGCAATGGCGTGATCTCAGCTCACTGCAACCTCTGCCTCCCAGGTTCAAGTGATCCTCCCGCCTCAGTCTCCCAAGTAGCTGGGATAACAAGCATGCACCAGCACTCCTGGCTAATTTTTGTATTTTTAGTAGAGACGGGGTTTCACCATGTTGGCCAGGCTGGCCTCAGTGATCCGCCCGCTTCGGCCTCCCAAAGTGCTAGGATTACAGGCCTGAGTGACTACACCTGGCTTTTAATGCCAAAATGTTTAGCTAACCTAATACACATTTAGATGCCTGCAATAGGATGCAAAATCATGTGTTTTTTTTTTCTGGCAAAAGACTATTGGCAAGTGAATAGTCTTTATAAATTGCATAAAGCATATGTATATTGTGTACTAAAGAAGTCAACATTTTTATTCATTCATTTGTTCATTTTGTTGATTACTCATTCATTTTACAAATATTTGTTTAGGCACTACTATTTTGGAGTAATACATTTATGTAAAATCAACCTCCAACTTTAAAAATCAGACCAGTTAATGGGAAGAACCAATATGTAAACAGACAGTTAACAATAGTGTGCTATGACTGAGGGTGCTGAGGGAGCCTCGGAGAAAGCGAAGGGTGAGGAGAGGGTGGCGTGGAGAGGGCACCTAATTCAGCCTGGGAGTTGGGCATGTGCTGAGAGTGATTTCCGGCAGAGCTTCTGGGAGAAGGTGATACATAAACTGTATCTTGGGGGAATTCTTAGAGTTTTCAGAAGGCAAGATTGGAAGAAAGATAATCTCTCTAGATGGAGTAGTATCTTCAAAGAGCCAGAGACAGAAAAGAGCATAGTGCATTGGAAAGCTTGTCATTGGTTTGCTTCGGCTGGAATGGAGTGTGGATATGGAGACATGGCAGGAGCTGGAGCAAGGGCCACTTCACACAGTGTGTGAAATGCTAGTTGGAGGAACTTACTCTTTATCTCAATGGGGTGTGGAGCCTCTGAAAGCTATTTAGCAAGGCATGATGTAATCAGATTTGCATGCAGCATGGCGAGGTACAGTAGTAATCACACCCATACATGGGGATTGTTTCTATATACATTGCATTTAAAACTGGAAAATAATAAATAATTAAAATTGTGAATCACTTGCTTTTCATAAACTAAAATAGTTACCAGGCTATGCATTTAATAACAGCACTCTCAGCTACTTGTTGTCCAGGCCTGAGTACAATGGTGCGATCTCAGCTCACCGCAACCTCCACCTCCCGGGTTCAAGTGATTCTTCTGCCTCAGCCTCCCGAGTAAATGGGATTACAGGCATGCGCCACCGTGCCCCACTAATTTTTTGTATTTTTAATGGAGACAGGGTTTCTCCATGTTGGTCAGGCTGATCTCAAACTCCCCACCTCAGGTGATCCACCTGCCTCGGCCTCCCAAAGTGCTGGGATTACAGGCGTGAGCCCAGCCTGCTACTTGCTTTTAAATATTATTTTGAATGGTGTTAATGCCAGAGCTGAGGAAATAGCACATATAACTCACATCCCAGGTTATCTTTGTCCTAGCTAGAACGCTATATAACCTCCAATACCAATGCAGATTTAAGTATTGTGGTGCTTCTTTATAATTTTATATTTGTTTCCAATTTCTCTTTATTTTTTCCAATAATTACATTTTTAGTTTAAAAAAGAGAAAAAATATAAAGGAAGAAAACATTCATAGGACAGGTATATCATTAAATGAATATTTTACTTACATGTTTATAATATGTTTTTATGAATATAATACCTCTTCCCTGTGGTCTATGTCTGTGGTCTATGCTTTACTTTCCAGCTAAATTTTAGGAAACTGCATCAGAATATAAGTCAAGGAAGTGAGTAATGCACGTGAATATTATCTGTTATTGTGAAGGGGTCGCCTGCCCCTCCACACCTGTGGGCGTTTCTCGTTAGGTGGAACGAGAGACTTGAGAAAAGAAATGAGACACAGAGACAAAGTATAGAGAAAGAAAAAGTGGGCCCAGGGGACCAGAGCTTAGCATACAGAGGACCCACGCCAGCACCGGTCTCTGAGCTCCCTCAGTATTTATTGATTATTATCTTTACCATCTTAGAAAAAGGGAAGTGGCAGGATAATAGGATCATTGTAGGGGGAAGGTCAGGAGTAAGACATATGAATAAAGATCTCTGTGACATAAGTTTAAGGAAAAGTGCTGTGCCTTGATATGCATATGTGAACATCTCCATAAACCTTTTTAGTGCATAAAGAGCAGCATTGTGCTAGCAAGTCCCACCTTTTGCCCTAAGGCGGTTTTCTCCTTTCTCAGTAAACAGAACCTACAATCTTTTTACACCGAGATGTTCCATTGCCCCGGGACGGGCAGGAGACAGATGCTTTTCTCTATCTCCAACTGCCAAGAGGCCTTCTTTCCTCTCATACTAGTCCTCCTCAGCACAGACCCTTCACGGGTGTCAGGCTTCACGGGTGTCAGGCTGATCAGGTCTTTCCCTTCCCACGAGGCCATATTTCAGACTATCACATGGGGAAAAACCTTGGACAATACCTAGCTTTCCTAGGCAGAGGTCCCTGCGAACTTTGGCAGTGTACGTGTCCCCGGGTACTTGAGATTAAGGGAATGGTGATGACTTTTCACAAGCATACTGCCTTCAGGCACTTATTTAACAAAGCACACCCTGCACAGCCCAAAATCTGTTAAACCTTGAGACACCACAGCACATGTCTCTTGCAAGGACAAGGTTGGGGGTAGGGTCACAGATTAACAGCATCTCAAATACAGAACAAAATGGAGTCTTTTATGTCTACTTCTTTCTATATAGACACAGTAACAGTCTGATCTTTCCTTCTTTTCCCCACATTATTGGTATATTGCAACAGGAAAAAATAAAACCTAAGTGACTGAGTGACTCAATGTCTATTTCAATCTCCTTTGAGTATGCCTTCCCGTTATGCAGAATTGGAAAGCCAAAAACTACATTTTCCAGATTCCTCCAGGTAGAGTTTCTAAAGATGTGACTTAGGTTGTGACAATTAGACACATTGACATAAGACTACAATTTCAGAGTTGAATAAGTTGTTGGGGGGCAAGGGGGGCAGGACAGGAAGCATCTATTCTGCGTGTGTGGAGCAGAACAACTCTAGGTTGTGAGTTTGCTAGCTCATTGGCACTCCCTAATTGTGGCAGAAGCAGCAAATCCCCTGGTAACTCAGTTCTGCGTGTGACTTTGTTCCTAGTAATTCAGCCTCAAATCCACCTCTTCAGCTCTCCCACTGATGGTGTAAGCCAATTAATACCTTGCAATAATCCTTTTGGCTTAAACTAGCTAGGGTAGGCTATGCTTCCTGCACCTGAACCATGACCAGTATAGTCAGAGAAACCTGAACCTTTGAGAAAAAGCTTGAGAAGAAGCCAGAAAAGTAGCAGTAAAACCAGCACAGGCTGCTACCCTAAAATCAAGGCAGAAGAAGAGTTTCAATAAGCAATGAAACACTGCGGAGAGGCCAAGATACACACAAATATGAAGTAAAAACGATTCAGCCAGGAAGTCACAGATGATGTGGAAAGGAACCATTTCATGGAGTAACAGGGGAGGAAGCCATATTGCAGGTGGTTTAGGAGAGTCTTCCATTTTATTTGGACTTAATTTTTTTGAGACTGGTCTCGATCTGTTGCCCAGGCTGGAGTGCAGTGGCGTGGTGTCGGCTCACTGTAACCTCCGCCTCCCGGGTTCAAGCAATTCTCTGCTTCAGCCTCCTGAGTAGCTGGGATTACAGACTTGCATCACCACGCCCAGCTTATTTTTGTATTTTTAGTAGAGGTAGGGTTTCACCATGTTGGCCAGGCTGGTCTCAAACTCCTGACCTCGTGACCCACTCGCCTTGGCCTCCCAAAGTGCTGGGATTATAGGCGTGAGCCAGCGCGCCCGGCCTGGACTCAATTTATGAAGTAAGAGTCAGGTGCTGACTACATGATTTGAGAGGTACAGGAAGGTGTTTACAATTCCTATTAGTGTGCCTAGAAGCCGACATGGTGGCCCAATCAGGAGGTAGGAATTTTTCTTCTGTCGTCATCTATTAAAGGGGCTCTAACGCCAACTCTGCCACTGGGAGTTCTGTGAAATTATTCTCTGAACTTCCATTTTAAAAGAGAAAAAGATCTTAATGGGCATATGGCCAGGTGCAGTTGCTCACACCTGCAATTCCGGTACTTTGGGAGGCCAAGGTGGGAGAATTGCTTGAGCCCAGGACTTTGACACCAGCCTGGACAACACAGCAAGACTCCATCTCTAAAAAAAAAAAAAATACAAGAATTAGCTGGGTATGGTGGTATATACCTGCAGTCCCCACTACTCAGGAGGCTGAGGTGGGAGGATTGCTTGAGCTAAAGAGGTCGAGGCTGCAGTGAGCTAGGATTGAGCCACTGTACTCCAGCCTGGGCAATGCAGTGAGACCCTGTCTCAAAAAATAATAATAATAATAAATAAAAAAATAAAAAGAAAGAAAAGACAAGACAAAGAAAACAGGCATACTAATACCTGTCCTGCCTTCTGCACAGTCAGAACGGTGAAAGAGATAAGAGCATAGGATTTGGACTTGGTCAGACCCAGGCCTTAATCCTGATTTTGCCCCTAGTTAGCTGTGTGACCTTGGGCAAGTTACGTAGACCTAGCTTTCTCCTCTGGAAATCAGGGATAAGAGTATCAGCTTCACAGTGGTTATGATGATTAGTTGAGGTATGTAAGGCATTCAGCACAGCGACTGGCAGGTAGCAAGCTCTCAGAAGATGACAGTTCATTTCATAAGTGGTCCAAAATACTTTTTGGGGGACAATGCTCACTAGTGTTTTATTCACAGGGTTGCTGGCCAAATGAGAAAATGTACAAGAAAGCAAAATGTAATAGGCCTATTATCAGGATGAAAATACACGTGGCCGGGCGCGGTGGCTCAAGCCTGTAATCCCAGCACTTTGGGAGGCCGAGACGGGCGGATCACGAGGTCAGGAGATCGAGACCATCCTTGCTAATACGGTGAAACCCTGTCTCTACTTAAAAATACAAAAAACTAGCCGGGCGACGAGGCGGGCGCCTGTAGTCCCAGCTACTCGGGAGGCTGAGGCAGGAGAATGGCGTGAACCCGGGAGGCGGAGCTTGCAGTGAGCTGAGATCCGGCCACTGCACTCCAGCCTGGGTGGCAGAGCAAGACTCCGTCTCAGAAAAAAAAAAAAAAAAGAAATACACGTGAGAAAGGTCATACCTTAAACCGCAAATTTTCTGGGTTCCTTGACAACTAGATTGTGCTACAGAGTTGGTAGGATAGGGAGGAAGAGGAGAAGCTGAATTTCAACTGTTGCAGTTTTTCCTGGGGCCGGCCCTTGTTAGAAAAATAGACACTCGGCCGGGCGTGGTGGCTCAAGCCTGTAATCCCAGCACTTTGGGAGGCCGAGACGGGCGGATCACGAGGTCAGGAGATCGAGACCATCCTGGCTAACACGGTGAAACCCCGTCTCTACTAAAAAAAAACATACAAAAAATTAGCCGGGCGAGATGGCGGGCGCCTGTAGTCCCAGCTACTCGGGAGGCTGAGGCGAGAGAATGGCGTAAACCCAGGAGGCGGAGCTTGCAGTGAGCTGAGATCCGGCCACTGCACTCCAGCCTGGGCGACAGAGCGAGACTCCGTCTCAACAAAAAAAAAAAAAAAAAAAGAAAATAGACACTCTACCATAGGCAGGCAGTTGATTCATGTATACCTGTTGGATAAAAAAGAAAACCATGTGGCTGGTGGAGCTGAGAAAGTGGAAGGAGTAAATGGAGCAGAAGATATATTGCTTGAAATCAGGCAAAAGTTCCACGTATCAAAAACCTCATTCTGACCGACTTCATCACCAAACCTCTTGCTCAGAGGCCTCTGCCTGGGCTTTTGCAGAAAACATGTACAAACTCTATGCAAAGTAAGAATCCAAAATAGCTTATTTAGAAATAAACCACCTGCCGGGCGCGGTGGCTCAAGCCTGTAATCCCAGCACTTTGGGAGGCCGAGACGGGCGGATCACGAGGTCAGGAGATCGAGACCATCCTGGCTAATACGGTGAAACCCCGTCTCTACTAAAAAAATACAAAAAACTAGCCGGGCGACGAGGCGGGCGCCTGTAGTCCCAGCTACTCGGGAGGCTGAGACAGGAGAATGGCGTGAACCCGGGAGGTGGAGCTTGCAGTGAGCTGAGATCCGGCCACTGCACTCCAGCCTGGGCGACAGAGTGAGACTCCGTCTCAAAAAAAAAAAAAAATAGAAATAAACCACCTGCTTGTACAAATAGGAAGATCTGAAATCCCTGGAGTTGGGCAAGTGAGTTCCTTGCTTCCTTGCCTAGCCCAGCCTCCTCCTGGCCCCCCAGTACCACAAAGGGGTGGAATTACGCTCCATTCTCTCCAGCCTCTTTGCTTTTATTTTTCCTTTCCTTTCCTTTTATTTTATTTTACTTTTTTTGGAGATGGAGTCTCGCTCTGTCACCCAGGCTAGAGTGCAGTGGCCAGATCTCAGCTCACTGCAAGCTCCGCCTCCCAGGTTCACGCCATTCTCCTGCCTCAGCCTCCCAAGTAGCTGGCACTACAGGTGCCTGCCACCTCGCCTGGCTAGTTTTTTGTATTTTTTAGTAGAGACGGGGTTTCACCGTGTTAGCCAGGGTGGTCTCAATCTCCTGACCTCATGATCCTCCCGTCTCGGCCTCCCAAAGTGCTGGAATTACAGGCTTGAGCCACCGCGCCCGGCCTTTTCCTTTTATTTTTAGTTGTCATGTAATAATTGTACAAATTGATGGGATATAGAGTGATTTTATATATATATATATATTTTTTTTTTTTTTTGAGACAGAGTCTTGCTCTGATGCCCAGGCTGCAGTGCAGTAGTGAGATCTCCGCTCACTGCAACCTCCGCCTCCTGGGTTCAAGTGATTCTCCTGCCTCAGCCTCGCGAGTAGCTGGGACTACAGGCGTGCATCACCATGCCCAGCTAATTTTCTGTAGTTTTAGTAGAGACGGGGTGTCACAATGTTAGCCAGGATGGTCTGAATCTCCTGACCTTGTGATCCGCCTGCCTCGGCCTCCCAAAGTGCTGGGATTACAGGTGTGAGCCACCACGCCAAGCTGGAGTGCTATTTCAATACATGCATACAATGAGTAACAATCAAATCAGGGTAACTAGCATACCATCACTTCAAACACTTACCATTTCTTTGTGTTGTGAATATTCAAAACCATCTTGAAGCTTTTTCTTTTTCTTTTTTTTTTTTTGAGACGGAGTCTCACTCTGTCACCCAGGCTGGAGTGCAGTGGCCAGATCTCAGCTCACTGCAAGCTCCGCCTCCCAGGTTTACGTCATTCTCCTGCCTCAGCCTCCTGAGTAGCTGGGACTACAGGCGCCTGCCACCTCACCCGGCTAGTTTTTTTTTTTTTTTTTTTTTTTTTTTGAGACGGAGTCTTGCTCTGCCGCCCAGGCTGGAGTGCAGTGGCCGGCTCTCAGCTCACTGCAAGCTCCGCCTCCCGGGTTCACGCCATTCTCCTGTCTCAGCCTCCTGAGTAGCTGGGACTACAGGCGCCCGCCTCGTCGCCCGGCTAGTTTTTTGTATTTTTTAGTAGAGACGGGGTTTCACCGTATTAGCCAGGATGGTCTCGATCTCCTGACCTCGTGATCCGCCCGTCTCGGCCTCCCAAAGTGCTGGGATTACAGGCTTGAGCCACCGCGCCCGGCCACCTGGCTAGTTTTTTGTATTTTTTTAGTAGAGACGGGATTTCACCATGTTAGCCAGGATGGTCTTGATTTCCTGACCTTGTGATCCGCCCGTCTCGGCCTCCCAAAGTGCTGGGATTACAGGCTTGAGCCACCGCGCCTGGCAGAAGCTTTTTGAGAATATACAATAAATTATAGTTAACCACATTCGCCCTACAGTGCTGCAAAGCACCAGAACTCTCACCCTCCTCCCCTCCCTCACCCACCCTTCCTATCCTCTAATACTTATAATTCTGCTCTCTACTTCCATGGGCTCAAAAAATTTATTTTATCTCCCACATGAGTGCAGTATTTGTCTTTCTGTGCTTGGTGTATTTCACTTAACATAATGTCCTCCAGGCTCATCTATGCCACGAAGGACAGGATTTTCTTCTTTTTTATTCCAACCCTTTTTCTTTCTTTTTTTTTTTTTTTTTTTTGAGACAGAGTCTCGCTCTGTCGCCCAGGCTGGAGTGCAGTGGCCGGATCTCAGCTCACTGCAAGCTCCGCCTCCCGGGTTTAAGCCATTCTCCTGCCTCAGCCTCCCGAGTAGCTGGGGCTACAGGCGCCCGCCACCTCGCCTGGCTAGTTTTTTGTATTTTTTAGTAGAGACGAGGTTTCACCGTGTTAGCCAGGAGGGTCTCGATCTCCTGACCTCGTGATCCGCCCGTCTTGGCCTCCCAAAGTGCTGGGATTACAGGCTTGAGCCACCGCGCCCGGCCTTATTCCAACCCCTTTTCTTTGCTCCTTCTCATGGGAACACATCAATAAAGGCACCTACTGGTGGCCAAAGGGGGCCCCCTGATGCCACCACCCCATTCCCTACCCCACCCTTTATCCCATCCTTTATTCCTCTCAGAGACTAAACAGAGACAGGGGAATGAGTTTTCACTGTGGATTACTTAATTTTTTCAGGTCACAGTGTTCTAATCAGCAATCATCCGTCTTTCTGTTACCTCATTCTGTGAGGCGAAGAATTTAAAGCCTGCCCGAATTCAAGGTCAGGCTGCCTTCTGCAGCTAGAGGCATCCCCAGCAGGCCAAGTCTTCACTCTCTCGGCTGGTGTCAGGGACCCTTAGGGAGTGGACAGAATAGCATGTGAACAGAGGCAGTGTGACCAGCCTTGCCACCTGTTTCACACGTGGCACTGCTGGCTGAGTCAGTCTGCTAAGAAATACAGCCCTGGAACTGGTCAGAGAAGGCTTTGTAAATCTCTTCTGATTGCTAACCTCTGAGACCTCACAGCCTATAATTTCCCAAGACAGACCTGTTATTACAAACACTCAACCTAGTAATCACTGCCCAAGCCCAGGTGTCCTGAAGAAGTAGGATATAAGCTTGCATTGAAAAAGGAAAGCCCAGCAAAGACATTCTGTAGAACAGATGACATGGATACATTGTACTGCCTTCTTCCAGCTTCCCACAGCACCTACCAAAGTCCTGGCAAACCATCAAATTAGGCTTATAGGTAATTGCCCTTTCTGTAGGCTATATTCAAATTTTTCTAAGAGATAATTTGATTTCATTCAATTCAACCCAGTGAGTTTATACATTTATTTTAGCATCTATTCTCTGCTTGGCACTGTGCGGATGAGGCATGAATTAAAATATCAGGTCAGCGTACACTCGACAGAATTGTAGAAATGAGAACCTTTACTTTTTCACAGTGAAGACCGAGGAAGCTGACAAGAATGCTTTTGGTCTTCCTCCCCTCTACCCCAGACTCTCCCAAAGCCATACTTTTCTCTCTCTCTCTCGCTCTGGGGAAAGAAAAATTGAAAATTTTTATCTAAGGCTTTTTCCAAGAATTTGAACCTCACAGGGAACATTGCTTCGTCATCAACATTTTCTTTCATTTCAACCTCTTTCCACCTGCCCGAAAAACATGTTTGAATCTAACCCACCCCTACTGTTCTTTCTCTACCTTCATTTCTTCCTGGGATACAGTTTTTCATCTTTTGATCATGCAATTAATCATTCACTCATTAATTTAACAAGCACTTAGTGATGCACAGTATGAGTAAGGCCCTTTCCTAGGCTGGAGACAAAAATGAAGAAAGCCTTGTTCCTGTAATGAAGCAGTCCCCAACCTTTTTTGACACCAGGAATTGTGTGGCCTAAGTGGGTTACATAGTCCCTCTGAGACTCGGTTTACCCAAAGATTCTGTCAACTGGGAATAACTATGTATTTGAGAGTTATTGTGAGGGTTAAATGATATGTTGTGTGAAGGCCGGGCGCGGTGGCTCAAGCCTGTAATCCCAGCACTTTGGGAGGCCGAGACGGGCGGATCACGAGGTCAGGAGATCGAGACCATCCTGGCTAACACGGTGAAACCCCGTCTCTACTAAAAACTACAAAAAACTAGCCAGGCGACGTGGCGGCGCCTGTAGTCCCAGCTACTCGGGAGGCTGAGGCAGGAGAATGGCTTAAACCCGGGAGGCGGAGCTTGCGGTGAGCTGAGATCCGGCCACAGCACTCCAGCCTGGGTGACAGAGCGAGACTCCGTCTCAAAAAAAAAAAAAAAAAAAAGATATGTTGTGTGAAAAGGTGTCACATGGTCAGTGTTTAACAAATATTAGTCAACTTTCCTTTCACGACACTATACAATCTTTTTTTTTTTTTTTTTTTTGAGGCAGAGTCTCGCTCTGTCGCCGGGGCTGGAGTGCAGTGGCCGGATCTCAGCTCACTGCAAACTCCGCCTCCCGGATTTACGCCATTCTCCTGCCTCAGCCTCCCGAGTAGCTGGGACTACAGGCGCCCGCCACCTCGCCTGGCTAGTTTTTGTATTTTTAGTAGAGACGAGGTTTCACCATGTTAGCCAGGGTGGTCTCGATCTCCTGACCTCGTGATCCGCCCGTCTTGGCCTCCCAAAGTGCTGGGATTACAGGCTTGAGCCACCGCGCCCGGCCGACACTATACAATCTTAGCTCTTTGCCTATTCCTCAGATTGCTTAACCTAGAATTTCTTTGCTGGATCTGTGTCCTCCCTATCCCCCTGAATTGTAGGCATTACTTAATAGAAATTTGTTTTTACGGGTTACCCAGGATTCCCTCACCAAAATTCCAGGGAAAGTTCAGGACTGTAGGTTGGAGACCCCGCCCCTTCCCACTTCCAGCACCATCCCTCATCCCCAGCCTGAGTGGTCTTGGGAGAGCAGAACTAGGGTGACATGTGACCCAGGCTTGGCCAGTCAGAGCCTTGCATTCTCCTGAAAGAACAACGATTGGTTCAGTGATGGGCACGAGACTCCTCTAGACTTCTTGGCTTATATGAGCCACGAATTCCACTCTTTGCTTAAGCTCTTTGGATTGGGCTTTCTGACACTTACAAGCAAAGGAGCTTGAACTGAGAAAGAAATAAGTTAACACTCACTCCTCATTCATTTAACAAATGCTTACTAAGCATGTTCCATGTACTAAAGACTGTGCTAAGAACTGGAGATACAATAGTGGCTAGACGCCATCCCTATCTTCAAGAAGCTTATCGTTTAACAAGAGAAAAGTGAGTAGATAATGGTAATATCGTGCTGTTGGAGCTACAGAAAGGGGCTGTACCACATGCTACTAAAGCCCATAGAGGGGACAATCTAAGCTGGTGTCATGGAAGGCTTTCCAGAGTGTGTAATCTACATGGAGACCTGAAAGATACATGGCTCGGCAATGATAAGGGGAGCGGTGAAGAGTGTTTCATGCAGTGAGAAATAGTAAGCAAAGGCTTAGAGAAAATAGCACACGGCATTTTTGGAGACCTGTAAGGAGTGTAATAGTGTTCTAGGGAGAAGGACAATCAAGAATCTAGAGAGGTAAGCAAGAGCTAAACCATGAAAGACTTTGTAAGCTTAAGGAGTTTCAGTGACAATTTGAAAGGCTTTGAGCAGGCACGTAGGAGGAAATGGTCACCTACTGCTGCATACACGAATGTGTCATCCATTCCTACAGCTGTAAATCTCCTCCACTTCTAGGTAGATTATGTTCCAATCTATGTCTCAGGCCTTGTCCTGAGCTCCAGGTAGGCAACTCCATGTGGATTTCCTATGGGAATTTCAGATAAATCTCCATCTTCCTCCCTTCTCTTAAGTCCTCAGATTCAGTAGTAGCATTGTCTTCTTTCCAGTCTGACTGGCTTTGAGGCTCTGAGTCATCTTTATTTCCTCCCTTCCCTACACCATACTCAGTGGCTGCCAAGTCATGGCAATTATATATTCAGAATGTCTCTTCCATTTTCATGTGAACTGAAGGAATTATATTCTTAATTTCCCAGAAAGCTTATTTATCTTTCTTCTTCTGGTAACTGAGCTGGGTACGTGACCCAGGCCTGGCTGCTCATAGTGTATGTGGCAGACAGACGCTAGGGTGACCCCCACAGGATCCCCACTTCCTGGCATTCACGCCTTCATGTGACCCTCTCTCCGTAAGTGTGGGCAGAAACTATAACTTCCTTTTATGCAATAGACTATGGCAAAGGTGAAACGATGTAACGTTCATAATTACATTACATTGTATGAGATCCATCTTGCTAGGAGACTTGCTCTGGAGACTTTAATTGCTGTTCTGGTGAAATACGTAGCCATGTTGGGGAAAGCCCACCTGACAAGGAACTGTGGGCAGCTTCTAGGAGGTGAAGACAGCCTCCAGCCAACAGCCAGCAAGAATCCACAGACTGGCCATGCGTGGTGGCTCACGCCTGTAGTTCCAGGACTTTGGGAGGCGGAGGCGGGCGGATCACGAGGTCAGGAGATCGAGACCATCCTGGCTAACATAGTGAAACCCCGTCTCTACTAAAAGTACAAAAAATCAGCCGGGCGTGGTGGCGGGCGCCTGTAGTCCCAGTCACTCAGGAGGCTGAGGCAGGAGAATGGCGTAAACCCGGGAAGTGGAGCTTGCAGTGAGCCGAGGTCGCCCCACTGCACTCTAGCCTGAGAGACAGAGTGAGACTCCATCTCAAACAAACAAACAGAAAAAAAGAATCCACAGACCTCAGTCCTACAGCTACAAGGAAATAAATTCTGTCAACAACCTCAGTGAGCTTAGAATAAGATCTTTTGCCATTGAGCCTCCATGTGAAAACCCAGCATTGGCCAACCTCTTGATTTCAGCCTTGCAGAAAATCCAGGTAAGCTGTGCCAGGAGCTGTACTCCTGACCTATAGAAACTGTGAGATAAGAAATGCATCTTGGGTTGAAAAATTACCTATTGGTTACAATGTGCATTATTCAGGTGACGGGTACACTAAAAGCCCAGACTTCACCACTATTCAATATATGCATATAGGAAACCTGCACTTGTGCCCCCCAAATATAGAAAAATAAAGATAATAAAAAATAAAAAAGAAATGCATCATGTTTTAAGTCACTAAGTTAATGATAAATTTTTATGCAGCAATAGGAAACAAATACGATGTTCCATTCTCATTGCCTGGAAGATACGTTAGTTGCATACATATTGACCATTTTTCTCTATGTTCTTCCTGTTAGAATACTAATTATGTTTTAGATATTGGAAACCCATGTGCTTTGAGAGCACCTCTCCAACTCTGGGAGGGTATAGGGTTAATTGGTCCAAGCCAGCCATATTTTATCCAATTTGCCTCACCAACGACAGGCTATGCCAGCATGTGTATCCTAATCCATATTTAAGAGGATATTTCCTGGGACACTTTCCTCACCCTTAATATGGATGCAAGTCAAAGACTTGCTTCTTCCTGCCCTGGACTTTTGCTACTTGATATGATTCTGGGATATACAGCAGCCATCTTGCACTTGAAGGGAAAGTTAAGAGAATAGCAGAGAAGCCTACCAGGGACCCTGATGTTATTGAGTCACTATATCTATCTGTCTATCTATCTATCTATCTATCTTTTTTTTTTTTCTTTTGAGACAGAGTCTTGCTCTGTCTCCAGGCTGGAGTGCAGTGGCGCAATGTCGGCTGGCTGTAACCTCCGCCTCCTGGGTTCAAGAAATTCTCCTACCTCAGCCTGCTGAGTAGCTGGGATTATAGGCACATGTCACCACACCAGGCTAATTTTTGTATTTTTAGTAAAGATGGGGTTTCACCATGTTGGCCAGGATGATCTTGATCTCTTTTTTGTTGTTGTTGTTTTGAGATGGAGTCTCGCCCTGTCACCCAGGCTGGAGTGCAGTGGCACGATCTTGGCTCACTGCAAGCTCCACCTCCCGGGTCCATGCCATTCTCCTGTCTCAGTGTCCTGAGTAGCTGAGACTACAGGTGCCCGCCACCACGCCCGGCTAATTTTTTGTATTTTCAGTAGAGATGGGGTTTCACCATGTTAGCCAGGGTGGTATCGATCTCCTGACCTTGTGATCTGCCCGCCTCTGCCCCCCAAAGTGCTGGGATTGCAAGCGTGAGCCACTACGCCCAGCCTGAGTCACTGTATTAACCTCATAACTTCTTGTAAGTAAAATATTATATCATCCTCATTATTTTAGCCATTTTAAAATGGGTATCAGTAGCTTCCAGCCAAAAGCACTCTAACTGAAACCTTGTAAAAGATTTAGAGCAAGGAATGGGCATGTCACCAAAACATTGGTGAATCGATTGATTCACCTCTCAGAGTCGATTGATGTCCAGATTCTGGACAAAGTTCTTTAGGCTTGCTAAGTTGGAGAAGGAAGTGAATCCCAAACTAATGGGCACTGTCTTTACCACCACATTCACAGGGCCTCTGTGCAGAAATGAATGAGGCCAAACTCATGGAGAGAGGGAGAGACATAGCAGTAATAAGTCTCCATGCTGTCACTGAAGCTTTGGTGGCCTGTAGCTCATTTTGTTTGGTTCTTTTAAATAACCTCACACTCTTTCCAGCTATGTCAACTAATACATGCATTCTTTTGCTTACCTGAGGTTGTGCTCTATTTCTATCACTTGCACTGAAAGTAACCCAAGAATGCACTTTCTTTTCTGCCCCTCTAGAGTCCACAGCCAGCTGACATAATTTATTGCCCATTAGTTGGTCTCTCTCACCCTTTAGTCCATTCTTTCTCTGTGTATGGTTGTGCCATTTCCCTCCTGAAAAGACCCCAGGACTCCTCAAGGAAGGCAGCTTGAAACCAGAATTCCGGGCCGGGCGCGGTGGCTCAAGCCTGTAATCCCAGCACTTTGGGAGGCCGAGACGGGCGGATCACGAGGTCAGGAGATTGAGACCATCCTGGCTAACACGGTGAAACCCCGTCTCTACTAAAAATACAAAAACTAGCCGGGCGAGGTGGCGGGCGCCTGTAGTCCCAGCTACTCCAGAGGCTGAGGCAGGAGAATGGTGTAAACCCGGGAGGCGGAGCTTGCAGTGAGCTGAGATCTGGCCACTGCACTCCAGTCCAGGCGACAGAGCGAGACTCCGCCTCAAAAAAAAAAAGAAACCAGAATTCCTCAGACTGACATTCACAATCTAGCCCCAGCCTACGTTTTCAACATTTTCTATTACAGTCTTTCTTAAACTTTTCACTTTCGACTCTCACTCACAATAGGAAATATTGTATATACAAGCATTTTAAACTTTTATTTTATTTTATTTGAGATGGAGTCTTACTCGGTCGCCCAGGCTGGAGTGCAGTGGCATGATGCATTTTAAACTTTTATATTCAATTGTTACAAAAATATTAAGAGTTCCTACCTTACCTTGAGATGCGTGATAGTAATAAGGTTTTCTTTCTGTCTTTAATTTTGTTTATTTATTTATTTATTTATTTATCTTGAGACAGAGTCTCACTCTGTCGCCCAAGCTGGAGTGCAGTGGCATGATCTCTGCTTACTGCAACCTCTGCCTTCTGGGTTCAAGCGATCCACCTGCCTCAGCCTTCCGAGTAGCTGAGATTACAGCATGCACCATCATGTCTAGTTAATTTTTGTATTTTTAATAGAGACAGGGTTTCACTGTGTTGGCAAGGCTGGTCTCGAACTCCTGACCTTAGGTGATCCACCTCCCTCGGCCCCCCAAAGTGCTGGGATTACAGGCATGAGCCACCACACCTGGCCTCTTTCTGTCTTTAATTTTAAGAATCAGTTGTTTAGTGACATATTGAATATTTAAAGAAAAGTCATCTTTTTTTGTCTTTTACATATATGAACAGGAAATGAAGTAAGTAGCATTTTCAATATAAATCAAAGTGTTTATACATTCAAAGTTTCCCCCAAGAAGAGCTCATTTTTTAAACTTTAATTGAAGGGAAGCCAGTAGAAAATGTTCTGTCAAGTTACCTAAAATATAGCAGATCTTTAGTCACTTGAAATAGAATTAAGTGAGTAAAAAGGAAGTTTGCATTAGTGTTGATCTAACAAGTTTCAGTCGAAAGGAGTTGGCTTGCTGAACATTGATATTCTCAGCCCTCCCAATCTCTGTTATGAACACATTCCTCTATCTTTCAGTAACATCTTGTATCCTTTTCTCATAGACCTTGCCAACCTCCAGCCACCATGTTGTGTTTTGTATTTTTTTAACTTTTTATTTTGAGATACTCGTAGACTCACAATTGTGAGAAATGTTACAGAGAAATCTCCCATACCCTTCACCAGTTTCCCTCAATGTAACATCTTGTGTAACTATAATATTACAACTAGGAAGTTGATGTTGATACAATACACTCATCTTGTTTAAATTTCACCAGTTTTACATGCACCCAGTTTTGTGTGTGTGTGTGTGCGTGTGTGTGCACATTTAGTTCTATATAGTTTATCACAGGTGTAGAATTGTATGACCACCACCACAGTTGGACATGGAAAAGTTTCATCCTGGGGATTCCTCATGCTGCACTTTTAAAACCACAGCCACATCCTGCTCTTCCTCCTCCCCTAACGTTTGGCATCTCCTAATCTAGGAGTCCCCAACATCCGGCCACTTTCTGATACCAGGCTGCACAGCAGGAGGTAAGTGGCAGTTGAGCAAACATTGTTGCCTGAGCTTCACCTCCTGTCAGTTAACCACCGCATTAGATTCTCACAGGAGTGGAACCCTATTGTGAACTGTGCATGCTAGGTTGCATGCTCCTCCTGAGAATCTAATGCCTGATGATCTGAGGTGGAACAGTTTCATCTCGAAACTATACCCCTACTCCCCATCCATGGAAAAATTGTCTCCCACGAAACCGGTCTCTGGTGTCAAAAAGGTTTGGGGACCATTGGACTAATCTTTTCTCCATTTTTATAATTTTGCTATTTCAATGATATTGTGAAAATTGTGAAAATGGACCATTCAGTAAGTAACCTTTTAAGATTGCCTTTTTTTTTTTTTTTTTTTTTTTGCTTAGCATGATTCCCTTGAGATCCATTCAAGTTGTTTCCTGTATCAATGATTCATTCTTTTTTATTGCTGAGTAGTACTCCATGACATGAATGTAACACAGTTTAGCTGTTTCCCAGTTGAAGGACATTTGGGTTGTTTCCACTTTGGTGCTATTATAAATAAAGCTATTAAAAATTCATGTAGATAACAGAACTAAACAAATGCTGGTTGCAGCCCACTAAATTGATTTCATGGCCAATGAATGGGCATGACCTGCATTTTTTTTTTTTTTTTTGAGACAGAGTCTCACTCTCTCTCCCAGGCTGGAGTGCAGTGGCACAATCTCAACATAAGCAACCTCTAATTCCCAGGTTCAAGCAATTCTCATGCTTCAGTCTCCCAAGTAGCTGGGATTATAGGCACCTGCCGCCACGCCCAGTTAATTTTTGTATTTTTAGTAGAGATGGAGTTTTGCCTTGTTGGCCAGGCTGGTCTCGAACTCCTGACCTCTGGTGATCCACCTGCCTCGGCCTTCCAAAGTGCTGGGATTATAGGCATGAGTCACCACACCCGGCCTGACCTGCAATTTTAAAAAAATGTTTTCAGTTACTTGGCTGTAGTAACCTTGTTTTCAAGCCACACTAGAGGTCTTGCTTTCCTCATACATGGCCCTTAGGCTCCCTATTTCTGTACTTCTGCTCAGGCTGTGATTTGTGCCAAAAATTCTCTCCCTGAAGCATCTTTGGCTATTGAAGTCTTACTTATTAATATAAGTTAGGAATGCTTTTGGCTACAAACCACAAAAAAGGTTGACTAAAATATTTGATATCATTTGGATATTTGTCCCTGGCCAAATCTCATGTTGAATTTTAATCCCCAATGCTGGAGGTGGGGCCTGGTGGGAGGTGTTTTGATATGGGGATGGACCCTTCATGGCTTGGTGCTCTCTTTGTGACAATGAGTTCTCATGAGATTTGGTTCTTTAAAGGTGTGTGGTACCTTCCCCCCACCACTCTCTCTCTTGCTCTGCCCTGTGACCTGCCGGCTCCCCCTGTGCCTTCCTGCCATGATTGTGAGCTTCCTGAGGCCTCCCTGGAAGCCAAGCAGATGCTGGCACCATGCTTCCAGTAAAGCCTGCAAAACCATGAGCCAATCAAACCTCTTTTCTTTATAAACTACCTAGTCTCAAGTATTTCTTTATTTTCTTCTTTTTGAAACAGAGCCTCGCTCTGTTCCCCAGGCTGGAGTGCAGTGGTGCACTCAGCTCACTGCAACCTCCGCCTTCTGGGTTCAAGCAATTCTTCTGCCTCAGCCTCCCGAGTAACTGGGATTACAGGTGCCCGCCACCACACTGGCTAATTTTTTTATTTTTAGTAGAGATGGGGTTTCGTCATGTTAGCCAGACTGGTCTTGAACTCCTGACCTCGGGTGATCCGCCCACCTCGGCCTCCCAAAGTGCTGGGATTACAGACGTGAACGACCGTGCCTGGCTGTATTTCTTTATAGCATTGCAGGAACAGCCTAATACAGGAAAGAAAGGAAAGACAGAAGAGAGGAAGAAAAGACGAAAGGAAGAAAGAAAGAGGAAGGAAGGAAGGAAAGAAGGAAGGAAGGAAGGAAGGAAGGAAGGAAGGAAGGAAGGAAGGAAGGAAGGAAAAAGAGGGAGGGAGGGTGGGAAAAGAAGAGATTTCTCTTTTGCCCTAACAAGTATTGCCTAGAGCAAGGGTTGACAACCTTTTCTATAACCAGAGAGTAAACATTATATACTTTGCAGACTAAGCGGCAAAATTGAAGATATTGTGTAGGCACTTATGTAACAGAAAATAAAAGTCCTCCCTGTCCTATTTGCTTAAGGTGGGCATGCTTTGCATCCAGTTGCCTTCTGCTGGAGACAGTCTTGGAAGAAAGAGCTTATCAGCCCAAGGAGGGGGCTGGCCAGCCAGGTGTGTAATAAATATTGACAACCCCCCATGGTCAGTTTCACTCTCCACCCCACTAACATCCAGTGCCTGTGCACTCTTCTCTACTCCTGGCGAGCCCAGCCACATCAATTTGGGCAGCTAACCAGAAGCAAGGTGGCTTGCAGGGTCACCAACTCCCGGAGTGAGATTCCAGCACTCAGTGCCCAACAGCTGTCAACAATGGAGTCCCCAATGTGTTGGAGGCAACTAGCTGGGCCCTAGGCACTGCAGTGCATACCTGCCTACTGGCCTGGGGGCAAGTGCTGGGAGCAGAAAGGAAAGGAGGGGCAGAGGATGCTTTGGCTTAGTCTCTTGGCTCCCAGTGCTAGCCTGGTCAGTCGTGCCCCTGAGGCATATAAACAGATTTGCCATGGGGGCTGCAGTTTGCCAATCCTTGTTTACAGCAAGTGATTGCTAGTTATTGTTTGGGTAACATCTCTGTGATTCTGTGATTCTCTTGGTCTTTCCCTCGTGGTCTCAAGGTAACTGCTTCAAATCCAATCTTAACATTTGCATTCAGTTCAGGAGGGAGGATAAAATAGAAGGGACCATAGACTGTCTCCTTTACTAACAGATGTTTTTCCAGAGCCATAACCAGCAGATTCTCTTTATGTCGCATGGGCCAGAACTGGGTCCATGACTTAATTCTCAATGTCTCTCAAAATGGTGATCTGCATGCCACGGCAGCATTGGGCTTCTGTGGTCCTCGCTTAGCAGATAAAGCAGAAAAAAAAGTGTATCTCTTTACTAATGATTCCTGTCAGTCCTGGTGGTCCAGTTCAAATGGTCCAGTTTGAGTTACATTCCCATCCCTGTGGCCAAGGGGATAAGAAACAGTGCTTGGCCAACCTGGGTCTATTCCCTCCCCATAAACCCGGGGATGTGATTGTCAGTGCTGTAGTATGAGGGAGAGTGTGTGTCTAAAGGAAAATGTGCCAGGCAGAAACAAATATGTACTCCAGAAGGGAGTCAATATGGTTTTGCCAAATTAAATTGAAGTATAATAATGAAGTAGCTATATGCAAGATTTTAATGGATTCTTAAATACTGCTATCCTGGCAGCATTCTGGGCTGTATACAAAATAATTGATAGTATTTGCCTTCAAGAAGTATACAATCAGCTGGGCATGGTGGCTCACACCTGTAATCCCAGAACTTTGGAAGGCTGAGGTGGGCCGATCACGAGATCAGGAGATCGAGACCATCCTGGCCAACATGGTGAAACGCCATCTCTACTAAAAATACAAATTATCCAGGCATGGTGGCACGTGCCTGTAGCCCCAGCTATTTAAGGGGCAGAGGGAGAAGAATCACTTGAACCCGAGAGACAGAGCTTGCAGTGAACTGAGATCGCACCACTGCACTCTAGCTTGGGCGACAGGGTGAGACCCCACCTCAAAAAAAAAAAAAAAAAAAAAAGAAGTATACAGCCTGGAATAGACAATGGTTATTTAGCTAGAAATAATTATTTGGTGACAAATGAAAAATATATGGCCAGGCATGGTGGTTCATGCCTGTAATCCCAGCACTTTGGGAGGCCAAGGCAGGGGGATTGCTTGAGCTCAGCAGTTTGAGACGAGACTGGGCAATGTGGCAAAACCCCATCTCTACAAAAAAACAAAAACAAAAACCAAAAAATTAGTTGGGTATGGTGGCATGTGCCTGTAGTCCCAACTATTCAGGAGGTTGAGGTGGGATAGCATGAGCCCAGGAAGTTGAGGCTGCCATGAGCCATGATCGCGCCACTGCACTCCAGCCTGGGCGACAGAGCAAGACCCTGTCTCAAAAAAGAAAAAGAAAAATATATAGCGTAGACAAAGCCATGAGATTCTGAATAGCAGGGACTCAGAAGTCAAAAGTATATTTTGCATAAACAAACTGAAACAGAGAAGATTTAAATGATGTATCTACAGGTGCACTGAAAGTCATGATTCAGCTTGGGTCAAAATACAGAGTTCTTACCTGGGAAGGATTGATTAAACTTCCTGAGTTCATTCAGTTTGGAGTTTTTCGAATGGGCCCTTAGATGAGAGGTACTCTGTCCTGGCAGACATAGGGAGTCCCTACAGACTGATCATGTTTCACCTTGGCATGCCCAAAGCATCTGGCTAGACATTAGGTATTTTCTGTGCCTGGCAAGACACATGCTATCTGCCTGTTTGGGACTCAGCCATGAAAGAACCATTTCACAACCAGTGATACAGTACATCCTTGATGACTCAAGACATTCTAGGTTTCTTCTTTTTCGTTTGCCAAGTTTAGACTAGGACAGGGGATGGGGTAAGTGGCAGTGGAAACCATAAGGCAAAGAGAAGATAGTTGCTGGGTATATCACATTAAGGTGGGTTTATTAGGTAAAGATGGTCAGAGGTCTTGGTAATAACAAAACAAAGAGCAGAAAATCCTCATAATGTGTCCTATCCAGTTCAATGTTGTCTTTATTTAACAATTACCAAATTAAACCACTATGCCACAGCATGTAGAAATTCTCACTTGTCAGCCACAGTCAAAATCTCCTAAAAATTCAACAAGATTTGATTCAAAAAAAATCACACACACTCCCTAAAATGCAATTATACCCTCCTTACTAGTGACAATAATCAGGGTAAATAGCACAAACACCAATTCATATTTGTCATTAAATAATGCAAGAATCTTCCAGATTTCCATGATGCTGGGGGCGTGAGACCAAGAAGAACGGAGTATTGAAGGGAGAGACCCCTAAAATGAATATAAGAAACCCTTCAGTCTTCACTCGGACACATCTGTGTGCTATCAGACCAGGTTCTTTAGCTTTCTGGATCTCAGTTTCCTCATCTGTTAAATGACAAAGTGACTTCTAACGTCTCTTCCCACTCTATTTTTAAAAATCTTTACGCCTATATTAAAAGCATTCTGAATGATTTTAACTCTTGGTTACTGGCAACACAAACTCGAGCTAGCTAAAGATCAAAAGAGATATTTATTAGAAACTCTAGTGTGCAAGGAATGGGACATTAGTAAATTTTCTTTGGCTCAAACAAGGTCTAATTCTGTTCTTCCACCTCGTTGTGCTGGGAGGAGCATGTAGGGTAGGGTGTGTGCAGGTGCAGGGGTCAAGGGTTGAGAAGAGATGCTATTCAAAGTATTTAACAACTGCTATAACTAGAAAGATGCATACCAGGGGAACGTAAGTCTGGGTGAAAGAGTTTGGGAGTTAGTGAAATGGTCAGAGGAGGCAGTGAAGGAGAATGGATAAAACAAATAGCTTGTCTCCTTTCTGATTCTTTGCCTCCGATAAACAAGAATATGGGTACCTCAATACGTTAGCTCAACACATAAAGATACATGGGCATGTAATGGAAGTCAAGGGCAGAGATGCAGCCAGCTTGCCAGAATGAATGGAAGCAGGGGCTTGAATGCCCCTAAGACTTTAGATTCATCTCTTGTAGCTGCTCTTCTCTTTAGGACTATTTCACTCTCTTATCTCTATCATCTGCTGAGACAAACTTCACCTGGTTTTCCAGTTAGCATGCTGCCAACATCTCCTGACTTTACTTTTTGTTGTTGTTGTTCAAAATACTACATAGCAAGAATGAACCTAATCCAAATTCCTCATGAAGGGGATCTAATTGGCAACGTTTGGGTCAGGTAACCTTACTTGGACAATCTAACTGTGACAAGGCTGGGATCCTATTGATAGTACTATGTGGATGGTGGTATGGGAGGGATATTCACAGTTTTTTTTTTTTTTTTTTTTGAGACGGAGTCTCGCTCTGTCGCCCAGGCTGGAGTGCAGTGGCCGGATCTCAGCTCACTGCAAGCTCCGCCTCCCGGGTTTATGCCATTCTCCTGCCTCAGCCTCCCGAGTAGCTGGGACTACAGGCGCCCGCCACCTCGCCCGGCTAGTTTTTTGTATTTTTTAGTAAGACGGGGTTTCGCTGTGTTAGCCAGGATGGTCTTGATCTCCTGACCTCGCGATCCACCCGTCTCGGCCTCCCGAAGTGCTGGGATTACAGGCTTGAGCCACCGCGCCCGGCCTATTCACAGTTTTAACAATTGGTATAGTATGGGCAGAATCATTGAGGATGGACACAAGCCATTAACAATCCACTGGCTCTAGAACCAGACCAGGGCATTCTAGCTAAATACCAGCCTGGGATGAGGAAAAATGAGGACCAATTTTCAGAAAATGGAGAGTAATTGTTGTGAATTGAGTAGTTAATCCAAGAGTATAAGAAAGAATCCGGGCTGGGCACAGTGGCTCAAGCCTGTAATCCCAGCACTTTGGGAGGCGGAGGCGGTGGATCACGAGATCAGCAGATCGAGACCATCCTGACTAACATAGTGAAACCCCATCTCTACTAAAAAAACAAAAAATTAGCCGGGCATGGTGGTGGGCGTCTATAGTCCCAGCTATTTGGGATGCTGAGGCAGGAGAATGGCGTGAACCCGGGAGGCAGAGCTTGCAGTGAGCTGAGATCTCATGACTGCACTCCAGGCTGGGCGACAGAGCGAGAGTCCATCGAAAAAAAGAAAAAGAAAAAAAGAGAGAGAGAAAGAAAGAAAGAAAGAAAGAGAAAGAAAGGAGGAAAGGAAGGAAGGAAGGAAGGGGAAAGAAAGAGAAAGAAAGAAAGAAAGAGAAAGAAAGAAGAAAGAAAGAAAGAGAGAGAGAGAGAGAGAAAGAAAGAGAAAGAAAGAAGAAAGAAAGAAAGAAAGAAAGAAAGAAAGAAAGAAAGAATCCCAGAGTACATTACAGAGTATAAGAAAGAAACAGTCAACCCTTTTAAAAAATGAAGCAACAATGTTCCTGGAAACTTTTTAGCAATAGAGGGATTAAGTGCCATTTTGGTTTTTATTTGATTATAGGTAAGAGTTCCATACAATAGTGTGCTAAGTATTGCAAACAATAAAGGAAAAATACAGCATGAGATGCCTCTTACACTCTGCCCCCAGAAGTTTTCACTCTGATTGGAGAAGTCAGACACAGTGAACATTTACAGAACCAGGCATTTAATTGTATAATCTACACAGCGAGTGCCCTAGGAGTCAGAAAAGAGTTTCCTGTGGCTAGACTAGTCAGGGACACCTTCAGGGAGTAGCTCAGGATGCTTTCTATGGCTTCTTTCAGCATAAAGATTTTCCAAATTCTATGGATTAATAAAGAGACATTACTCCATTTGGATTTTGAAGGATGTACTCTAAAGGTCTGGGAGAGCCTTCTAAGTCAAGGATGGGAATGCAAAAACTTTTGCTAAAAGTTAAACACCAGTCTTCTGAATAAAGTATGGATGCATCCTACAACATGGATGAACCTTGAAAACGTTATGCTAAGTGGAAAAAGACAGACACAAAAGCCACATATCATATGATTCCATTTGTATGAAATATCCAGAATAGGCAAACTCACAGACACAGAAACATAATTAGTGGTTGCCAGGAGCTAGGGGGAACAGGGAATGTGGAGTGACTGCTAATGGATGTGGGATTTCTTCTGAGGATGACGAAAATATTCTGGAATTAGATAAGGGTGACCATTGTACAACCTTCTAATTATATCAAAACCCACTTAATTAGATGCTTAAAAAATGGTGAATTTTGGCTGGGCATGGTGGCTCATGCCTGTAATCTCAGCACTTTAGGAGGCCAAGGCGGGAGGATCACTTGACACAGGAGTTTGAGACCAGCCTGGTTAACACAGCAAGACTTCATCTGTGTCTGTGCACTAGAGGTGCACACTACCACACCCCTAGTTCTAGGTACTCATGAGGCTAAGAGGGGAGGATCCCTTGAGCCCCAGATATCAAAGCTGCAGTGAGCTGTGATTGTGCCACTGTACTCCAGCCTGGGCGACAGAATGAGACTCTGTCTCTAAAAAGAAAAAAGAAAGGTGAATTTTATGGTATGCGAATTATAAGTCCATAGAAATAAAAAGTGACAAAACCAAAATTATTTGCCAGCCTTCTGGTTAGAAATAACTTCTTTGGGCTGGGCGTGGTAGCACACACCTGTAATCCCAGTACTTTCAGAGGCCGAGGCACATGGATCACCTGTGGTGAGGAGTTCGTGATCAGCCTGACTAACATGGTGGAACCCTGTCTCTACTAAATACCAAAAAAAAAAAAAAAAAAGGCTGGGCGTGGTGGCTTATGCCTGTAATCCCAGCATTTTTGGGAGGCTGAGGCAGTGGATCACCTGAGGTCAGGAGTTCGAGACCAGCCTGACCAACACAGGAAACCCTGTCTCTACTAAAAATTCAAAATTAGCTGGCTGTGGTGGCACATGCCTGTAATCACAGCTACTCAGAAGGCTGAGGTGGTAGAATTGCTTGAACCTGGGAGGCAGAGGTTGCAGTGAGCCAAGATTGTGCCATTGCACTCCAGCCTGGGCAACAAGAGTGAAACTCTGTTTAAAAAAAAAAAAAAAAATAGCCGGGAGTGGTGACTGAGACAGGAGAATCGCTTGTACCTAGGAGGCAGAGTTTGCAGTGAGCCAAGATCATGCCATTGCACTCCAGCCTGGGTAACAAGAGTGAAACTCCATCTCAAAAAAAAAGAAATAACTTATTTGAGCTGGACGCAGTGGCTCACATCTATAATCCCAGCACTTTGGGAGGCCAAGGCAGGCGGATCACAAGGTCAGGAGATCAAGACCATCCTGGCTAACACGGTGAAACCCTATCTCTACTAAAAATACAAAAAATTAGCCGGGTGTGGCTGCACACACCTATAGTCCCACCTACTCAGGAGGCTGAGGCAGGAGAATCGTTTAAACCTGGGAGGCAGAGGTTACAGTGAGCAGAGATCACGCCACTGCACTCCAGCCTGGGTGACAGAGCGAGACTCCATCTCAAAAAAAAAAAAAAAAAGATATAGCTTATTTGTCATTTGTCCTCTTTTTTTACTCTCTATACCTGTACTTGTCCTACCTATACCTGTGCTATGAATGTCCACTGACAACCTCCTCATCTATCATACCAGACCAAAACTCCCCCTAGTCTTCAGTTGCAGCTGAGTATTTTCCCTGGTGACCCCATAGATACCTCAAACAAAACATGATGAAAATGAAACTGCAATTTTTGAATCAAATCTCCTTTTCCTCCTCTACTTCCTCTCTTAGTTGGCAATTTCCCCTAACCACTAGTCACTTAGACCTTCTATGTGCAGGTACTTCATCTCGTCTATTCATTTGTTTGTTGATACATTAAGCTAACTTTTTAAAATACTTGTATCTATCAGGCAGTGTGCTTTGTCCTGGGAGCATAGCTGTGAACAAGATTCACATGGTTTTAGCTGTCATGGAGAAGGCTTTAATAAGAAATTCCAGGCCAGGCGCGGTGGCTCAAGTTTGTAATCCCAGTACTTTGGGAGGCCGAGACGGGCGGATCACGAGTTCAGAAGATCAAGACCATCCTGGCTAACACGGTGAAACCCCGTCTCTACTAAAAACTACAAAAAAATAGCCGGGCGAGGTGGCGGCGCCTGTAGTCCCAGCTACTGGGGAGGCTGAGGCAGGAGAATAGCGTGAACCTGGGAGGCGGAGTTTGCAGTGAGCTGAGATCTGGCCACAGCACTCCAGCCCGGGTGACAGTGAGACTCCATCTCAAAAAAAAAAAAAAAAAAGAAGAAGAAATTCCAACATAGATGAAAAACTACAATATGGAAAATATGGAAATCTATATGAATGCACAGCATAGAATCCAGCTTCCTACCTATAATTAGCCACCAAATGCTATTGACTTTGCCTTTAATTATGAACACCTCTTGGATCTGGTATTTGCTCTTCAGCCACAATAACCTTGCCTTCCTTCAAGCTCTTAGCATCTCGCACCTACAGCTGCTTTCTAACCAGTGTCCTTGTCCCAGTTTCTCATGCCTGGAGCCTTGCTAAGTCTCAGATCCTTCTCCCACACTGCTGCCAGCAAGATTTTTCAAAAACAAAATATCTCTTCATGTGAATTCCATGCTTATAATTTTTTTTTTTTTTTTTTTTTTTTTTTTTTTTTAAGACGGAATCTTGCTCTGTCGCCCAGGCTGGAGTGCAGTGGCCGGATCTCAGCTCACTGCAAGCTCCGCCTCCCGGGTTTACGCCATTCTCTCGCCTCAGCCTCCCGAGTAGCTGGGACTACAGGCGCCCGCCATCTCGCCCGGCTAATTTTTTGTATTTTTTTAGTAGAGACGGGGTTTCACCGTGTTAGCCAGGATGGTCTCGATCTCCTGACCTCGTGATCCACCCGTCTCGGCCTCCCAAAGTGCTGGGATTACAGGCTTGAGCCACCGCGCCCGGCCTTTTTTTTTTTTTTTTTTTTTTTGAGATGGAGTCTCGCTCTGTCGCCCAGGCCGGGAGTGCAGTGGCGCCATCTCAGCTCACTGCAAGCGCCGCCTCCCGGGTTCACACCATTCTCCTGCCTCAGCCTCCCGAGCAGCTGGGACTACAGGTGCCCGCCACTGCGCCTGGCTAATTTTTTGTATTTTTAGTAGAGACGGGGTTTTACCGTGTTAGCCAGGGTGGTCTCAATCTCCTGACCTCATGATCCACCCGCTTCGGCCTCCCAAAGTGCTGGGATTACAGGCGTGAACCACCGTGCCCGGCCCCCTGCTTATAATTTTTTATCTCCTATAGCAAGCAACCCAGAACCTTGGGCTATAACTTGCTGCCATCAGAGCAGAAGTCCTCATCAATAGAGCTTGAGGACACAAAGGGGGTTTACCCCTCTTCCCCCGCTCTGGTGGAGAATCATTGTGTAGTTCAAGTTCCTTCTCAGGATATGCAAAGTCCTTCAAAATGTGATCCCTGCTTACTTCTCCAGTCTCATACCTTGCGATGGTTCCTCCTATTCGGTAGGATAGATTTTCTTTCTCTTTAACCTTTCCCAGGATCCATCGTTTGCACATCACCAAGCTGAGAATGCTCTCTAAGGCAGAGAAGTTGACAGATTATATTTTAATATCCTAAGTTATCAGGTGGCTCAATTAGACCACATGAAAGTCCTGATGATCTTTTTCAGATATTTGAGCCTAAGGCCACTTCATGGGCTCTATCTCCCCACCTACTTGATTTAAAACTCCTGACCCAGTCCAGTAGCAGCAGTGGATGAAATTGAGTGACTTAAAATGTACCTAAGACTGAACATAAGAAGAGGCCAGGTGCAGTGGTTCACACTTACAATCCAGCACTTTAGCAGGCTGAGGTGAGAGGGTTGTTTGAGGCCAGGAGTTTTAGCCCAGACTGAGCAACATATGGTGACTCCATCTGTACAAAAAGTTAACCAGATGTGCTGGTATGTGCCTGTAGTCCTAGCTACTTGGGAGACTGAGGCAGGAGGACTGCTTGAGCCCAGGAGTTCAAGGCTGTGGTGAGCTATGATTGTGCCACTGCACCCCAGCCTGGGCAATGGAAAGAGACCCTATCTCTAAACAAAAAAAAAAGAGAGAGAAGAGAAGGGAAGGAAGGGGAAAGGGAAGGACAAGAGGAGGAAGAGGAAGAAAGAAGGAGGAGGAGGAGGAGGAGGAGGAGGACAGTGACAACACTGGGCAGAGCAGGGAGTGGAGGGAATGAAAAAGTTTAATTGGGCCAAAGAAATGGGGAAGGAGAGAGGAAGCAGAGAGCCCAGAGGAGAGATGACTCTCCTGCCCTTGCTTACACAAGGTGCTGACTACACAGCCACTGCGAAAGTTGATACTAAATCTTGGGGCTAGTTAGAGGAACTGGTAGGGTGAGTGAACTAGGAAGAGGAGCTGCTCCTGAATATCTATTCCCCTAAGGATTTTATATGAGTCAAAGCATGCCATGAGAACCCAAAGTAAAGGACTGTGTTTACTTTCTTTTATACTCCATGTGTGTGATGAAGTGACTAACAGTCAAACTGGTCACGGACTGTATATCTCTCTCTTCCATGCTGAGGGGTATAAGCGGGGGTTGCACCCATATTTTTTTTTTCCTGCAAGTGTCATGCTGCTGTATGCCTCCGTGCTTTTGCACCTGCTATTCCTTAGCCTGGAATGCTTTCCTTCCCTCTTGTCTGCTTTCCTTCCCTCTTGTCTGCTTATTAGTCTCAGCCTTCATGACTCACCCTAACTTTTGCTGACCCTCCCAACACTAAAAACCTTGGTAACTAGAGAGCTAGGTACCACTCTTCTGTTTTTTTTTCATAGCATCTAGTGTACCTTTCTTGTAGCCCTTGTAACACTGCATTGTCATCAGTTCTTTAAATATGTCTTCTCCACTAGATCAGAAAGTGAAGATTGCATCGTGTTCATTTCTTTGTCCTGAGATCTTAGCAAAGTGCTTTTAGCACCTAGGTGGTTTTCAATAAATATATTCTGAATGGATGAAATAATTAATAACATGGCCGGGCGCGGTGGCTCAAGCCTGTAATCCCAGCATTTTGGGAGGCCGAGACGGGCGGATCACAAGGTCAGGAGATCGAGACCATCCTGGCTAACACTGTGAAACCCCGTCTCTACTAAAAAATACAAAAAACTAGCCGGGCGAGGTGGAGGGCGCCTGTAGTCCCAGCTACTTGGGAGGCTGAGGCAGGAGAATGGCGTGAACCCGGGAGGCGGAGCTTGCAGTGAGCTGAGATCCGGCCACTGCACTCCAGCCCCGGCGACAGAGTGAGACTCCGTCTCAAAAAATAAAAAAAAGAAAGAAATAATTAATAACAGAACATTGCATATCGAGCAATAGCCATGTGTCCCCTTTGTCCCCAGACTCAATTTTATTTAGTGTCTTCATGGCATTGTAATAAGGTGCTTCCCTTCTGACCTAAACAATTTGCTGACCCCTTGTCAGAAATGTGGAGTGATCAGGGCTAATTAGATTTGTCCAAAGAGAAAGAGAGAGAGAGATTTAAAGCAGCCAGGCCTCATCCTGCTGCAGCATTGGCTGGACTCAATCTCAATAGAATTGGATCTGCTGACACAATTCTTTTCCAGTCCTGATTTAATAGAGGGGACAAGAGATGTCAAATGCACCACTAAAGAGAAGCATAGGTGGAAGGCAGACTACTCAGATCCATCATTGCTAGTCAAAGGACCAGATGTGTCCATTAGTGGCTGTTAAAAGAGGGCTCGTTGCCTGTTACATTTAGTGTCCCCTCTAAGAATCTCAGGTTCCTGGAAGTCTGAGCATGCCAAGACTGACCTCCCTGCCACCCACACCTGCTGTACCACAGATGATGAACTGACTCTGACAGTTTTTGGTTGCCTGTAGCAGGTTACCTCTTTTAACATCTAATTTAAAAGAGAATAAATATTATATTTGTTGTTGCTATGAGCTCAGAAGCACAGGGTGCTCACAAAGCACCCCACAAATCACCATCACAATTGCTATGGTTAACTTTACTGTATTTTTGTTCTATAATAATCTACAACTAATTATAGCCCATTAGAATTGCATGTACATACGGAGCAATTAGTGACAGCCATTTATGTATGTATTTATTTTATAAAGAATATTTGGAAAATATTGAAAAAATTTTTAAATGTTCTCCTGGAAATATTATAAATGTAGCTTCTTTCTCTTTCTTTCTTTCTTTCTTTTTTTTTTTTTTTTTTTTTTGTTTTTTTTTGAGGCGGAGTCTCGCTCTGTCGCCCGGACTGGAGTGCAGTGGCCGGATCTCAGCTCACTGCAAGCTCCGCCTCCCGGGTTTACGCCATTCTCCTGCCTCAGCCTCCCGAGTAGCTGGGACTACAGGCGCCCGCCACCTCGCCCGGCTAGTTTTTGTATTTTTTTTTAGTAGAGACGGGGTTTCACTGTGTTAGCCAGGATGGTCTCGATCTCCTGACCTCGTGATCCGCCCGTCTCGGCCTCCCAAAGTGCTGGGATTACAGGCTTGAGCCACCGCGCCCGGCCTCTTTCTTTCTTTCTTTATTTTTTTTGCAGTGCATGTTCAGTGTATCTTCTTAAAAAAAAATAAAAAAGATCACTTGGCCGGGCATGGTGGCTCATACCTGTAATCCCAGCACTATGGGAGGCCGAGGCAGGTGGATCACCTGAGGTCAGGAGTTCAAGAACAGCCTGGCTAACAGAGTGAAACCCCGTCTCTACTAAAAATACAAAAATTAGCCAGGCATAGTGGCACACTCCTATAATTCTAGCTACTCAGGAGGCTGGGGCAGGTGAATCGCTTGAACCCAAGAGGTGGAGACTGCAGTGAACTGAGATCGTGCCACTGCACTCCAACCTGTGCGACAGAGTGAGACTCTGTCTCAAAGAAAAAAAAAACAATAGATCACACTGCACTATAATCTGCTCTGTTTTACTAAACCAAAAAACCACGGAGACTGCATATTTCTCTGTGCCATACAGTCTATGTTATTTTTGAAGACTGCACAATATTCCACATCATGCATAGACCCTAGTTAATTTAGTCAGTCCTCAGTCATCATTCTTTATTGCAGGGAATACTTGCTTTGTAAGCCTCATGCTGGAACTTCCCGTTGACATTGCCAGGATTTGAAGTCTCTGGTCAAAATCCCCAGACTATCAGATGATTTTTGGAGGCTACAAGGAACATTTAGGGAGAAAGACCCAATAAACCTGGCTTTCACACTCAGAATAGCTTCCAGCGTTCTTCCCAGATGTCCTCGGGGCTGGAGGATCCCAGGCTAGTGGGAAGGATAATCAGATAATTTTAATTTAATTGAGAGGGAGAACAAAGGAGAATTTTACTTTAGTTTGAACTATTCAGGATACTTCTTCAGTATGTCAAATTCTTGCAACTCAGTTTACTTCAGTTTTTTGTTTGTTTTTTGAGACAGAGTCTCACTCTGTCGCCCAGGCTGGAGTGCAGTGGCGCGGTCTCGGTTTGCTGCAACCTCCACCTCCTGGGTTCAAGTGATTCTCTTGCTTCAGCCTCCTGAGGAGCTGGAATTACAGGTGTGCCCCACCACACCAGGCTAATTTTTTATGTTTTTAGTAGAGACAGGGTTTCACCATGTTGGTTGCTCTGGTCTCGAACTCCTGACCTTGTGCTCCACCCGCCTTGGCCTCCCAAAGTGCTAGGATTACAGGCATGAGCCACCATGCCTGGCCAGTTTACTTCCGTTTAATTCAATTTGACAATTTTAAAAACTGAGCAGTCCATTACTGTAGCACTGCCTGCTGGGACCAGAATTAACTCCTGCTCATTGGTTTCCTTTCTCTCTCCCTTCCTCTCAGATTGGAATACATGCTTCTCCTTAACTGCTTCTTCTTGTCCTCCTTGTTTCCACCCCTGGGGCATGTTTTCCTCTTCTGGTACATTTGTAGGTCGTTCTAGCCTTCTCTAAGGGTTCTACAGTAAATGATGATAGACTCCTGGACTAAGTGGATTCTCAATGTGCCAACAATTTACATTATTTGGTTCATACACTTAACAAATATATGTTGAACACATACTATTTGCTATGTCATATGGGTAGGACAATGATTATCATGTATACAAACCTCTCTCCGTAGGAGCTTACAGTCTAGCAGAGGAGCCAAAGAAGTAACAAAGAGATTTGCAAAATGAAAGTATCACAAGAGAGGTCAGCTCAAGATGCTATTTCCATCAGACCAGAAGTCACCCTTGACTCAAACCACAACTTTAAACTTGGCCCAACATCCAGTGCCCTGTCCCCAGGGGTACAAATATGGACTGGAAAGGACCCCAATTTATCTGCCCTGCCCTGCAGTCTGGGCTGAGATATAGCCCAGGTCTCATCTATCCTGAGGCCTTCCAGATGGACACATGGACAGCCAGTTCTGGCCCCCGACTTACAGCTCTGTAGTGAAAACAGACTCAGTAAACACAAGCTGACTTAAACTGGTTAATTGTTGCATTGATTTTTATTTTTTCTTTTTAGATCATTAAACCCCGAAACCAAGCCAGAGTCAAGCGTGAATAATGCAGTTGCTACTCATCTTGTCCAATACTGCCATTTTCACCGTCCCATCCTATTTAAAGAAAGAGAGAGCCAAGATAAGTATCCCTGAGAAAGGCTTCAGCTAAAGAGTTGTGGACAGGACACTCTGTCACTTCCTGGGATTTTGACCCCCAGCTGTCCAACAGAGGAGGGTCTGTGCCTTTGCTCATTAGCCTAACTTAGATGATAGGTGAGAGACTGAAATGAGCTATAGGGAGTTGTCCACTTCCGGGCTGCTATGAGTATACCAACTGGAGTGTGGCAAAGTCCAGAGGTTCAAGCCTTAGTTTTTCATCCTGGGTGAGTTCACATGGCTTTCCTTTTCTAGTCCTAAGCCTGAGAAATTTCTCTCCAAAATCTTTTAGAACACAGTCCAAATTGAATTGAAGTTGGGCAGAGTGAAAGGTGTTTACTTCTGGCTGGGCACAGTGGCTCATGCCTGTAATCCCAGCACTATGAGAGGCTGAGGTGGGTGGATCATTTGAGGTCAGGAGTTCAAGACCAGCCTGGCCAACATGGTGAAACCCCGTTTCTACTAAAAATACAAAAGTTAGCTGGTGACGGGTGCCTGTAATCCCAGCTGCTTGGGAGGCCGAGGCAGGAGAATTGCTTGAGCCTGGGAGGTAGAGGTTGTAGTGAGCTGAGATTGCACCACTGCACATCAGCCTGGTGAGAGAGTGAAACCCTGTCTCAAAAAAAAAAAAAAAAAAAAAAAAAAGAAAGAAAGAAAAGAGAAGAAAAAAGAAAAGAAAAGAAAGAAAAAATATTTACCTCTCGAAACTTTTGGTATCAGTCTGAAGCTCAATCTTTCTGATTTTCCCAGTGCTCAGGAATTGCCCATCTCCCTCTCTGCCCCAGGAAAAAATGACTGAGAATCAGAAGCAAAGCGAATGGAAGAAACAAAATTGTCAGACCCTTTAAAGAGGAGGGAAACCAAGTCCATTTACCCTAAGGCTTTTTAGTTGCAAATTTCTGCTGGAGAATAAGGAAAGGCCTCATGCTTTGATATCCAAACTTTTATTTGCTGTTAAATTACCAAAATCCAATTATACATTGTATTTCCTAAATCAGGGTTTTGTTTAGGAACAGGTGTTAAAACAAACATTTACACACATCAAATGTTGTTGGACTTTAGGAATTCATATTATTTTATTAATACCATTCAGCCATAAAAAATGAAATCTTTTGCACCAACATAGATGGAACTAGAGGTCATTATGTTAAGTATAATAAACCAGGCACAGAGAGACAAATACCATATGATCTCACTCATGTGTGGGAACTTAAAAAGTTGATTTCATGGAGGTACAGAGTAGAATGATGGTTACCAGGGGCTGGAAAGGGAAGGGGAATTGAAGAGAGGTTGGTTAATAAGCACAAACATACAGTTAGGTAGAAGGAGTGAGTTCCAGTGTTCGATAGTACAGTAGAGTGACTATAATTAACAACAATATATTATATATTTCAAAACAGCTGTAAGAGAATATTTGAAGTGTTCCCAACACCAATAAGTGATAATGGTGGCTCACGCCTATAATCCCAGCATTGTGGGAGTCCCAGCAGGAGGATCTCTTAAGCCTGGGAGTTTGAGACCAGCCTGGGCAACATCATGAAACCCGGTCTCTACAAAAAAATGCAAAAAATTAGTCAGGCATGGTGGTGTGCACCTGTAGTCCCAGCTACTTGAGAGACCGAGGTGGGGGGATCACCTGAGCCCAGGAGGTTGAGGCTGCAGTGAGCTATGATAGTGCCACTGCACTCCAGCCCTGGAGACAGCGTGAGACCCTGTCTCAAAAAAATAAAAATAAAAAGTAAATTGAAATAAAAAATTAATTTAAAAATATTTTTTAAAAAATAGATGTTTGAGGTGATAAGTACCCTAAATACCCTGATTTGGTCATTACATATTGTATGCATATGTCAAAATTTACATGTACCTCATAAATACCTACAATTATTAGTATCGATTAAAAATTTAAAAATAAATATATTAGATAAGACTTTTAAAATAATAATAATATTAAAGCTTCCTGCTCAGTCCTTTTATCATTTATTCTTATAGCTTGCCATCTGAAACTCTTCAACTAGGAACTAGTTACCTTAGAGAATGAGAGATCAGATATAAGGCCTCAAAATCTCACATGTGCCCAGGGCTTACTGAGGGCCCAGGAGCAATTTCTACATCTTTTCTTTTTTGTCTGCATGGGTTATTTGCTCCCTGAATTGTTATTATTATACACAAACAAAAGGAAAAGATGACATGAGCAATTCCTAATGAAAATCAAATTAGCTTTAGTGAGCCCCTACCATTCCACCATTAAATGAGATAAAATAGACAGACAGTACAAGAAAATCATGATTTTTATTTTTAATCGGACTCAACTGCAGTTCTTTAGCATCCTGTATGTGAAATTAGTATCGTGGTTACTTTTCCCAGTTGGCCATTTGGCAGGGGATCTAAACAGAAACACTAAGTATGGATGGCTATCTGATCATGGAATGTCAAGGAATTATGGATTTGACTTTAGGGTAAAAAAATACAGATATTCAAGTTTTCCCAAATTCTTCCTGTGTAGTCCACTGGGATAGTATATCTTTGCTGCAAGTAGAAAGTATTGAAACAAAGATTCCATAAACAACCACTTAAGCTGGGCATGGTGGTTCACGCCTGTAATCCCAGCACTTTGGGAGGCTGAAGAAGGCAGATCACCTGAGGTCAGGAGTTCAAGACCAGCCTGCCCAACATGGTGAAACCCCATCTCTACTAAAAATCCAAAAAAAAAAAAAAACAGCAGGGCATGGTGGCGGGTGCCTGTAATCCCAGCTACTCAGGAGGTTAAGGCAGGAGAATTGCTTGAACCCGGGAGGTGGAGGTTGTAGTGAGTCGAGATCGCGCCATTGCACTCCAGCCTGGGCAACAAGAGCAAAACTCCATCTCAAAAAAACCCCACTTAAATGAAGTAATTGTCTTTTCACCCATTTAATCAGGCCTTCCTTGTATGATATGTGGGTATAATTATTATTTTTGTGTTAGAGATAAGGATCCTGAAGCATAGAAAAGTTAAGTTACCAGTCAGGCATGGTGACATTTCCACTAGTATCCACCTATAAGTAAGTGCTGGACTATGATTCCCTGGGGAGAGCAGTGGCTCTGAAGACAGGCCCCTGGGCTCTTTCCTGGCTCTGACTCAGCTTCAAACCTGCCATGTAACTGCTCACAGTCTAAATGTCTTCATTTATGGAACTGAAATAATCCTGCTGAGATTACCTACTTTCTTGGCTTCATAATGTTTGCCTGAGAATAAGAAGCCGGGACTACAGGCATGTGCCACCACACCCATCTAATTTTTGTATTTTTTGCAGAGAAAGGGTCTCATCTTTTTGCCCAGGCTGGTCTCGAACTCCTGGACTTAAGCAATCTGCCCACTTTGGTGTTTCCCAAAGTGCTGGGAATACAGGTGTGAACCATCACACAGCTAAAATGTTTTGAAAAAGAGAAACATTGTGCAAATGCGAGATGTGCGACATGTCACTGAAACACGGTGGTATAAGAGAAGTTTTGGGAAACAGCAGACCAGAATTAGGCCTGAGAAAATCTTAGAGTAAGCAGACCAGAATTAGGCCATCTGAGAAAATCTTACAGTAAGCAGACCAGAAAATCTTACAGTAAGCAGGCCATCTTCCCAGGCCTTTTCTCCAGATAGTGAAGAAGGCTTTTTAAAAGCAAAGCCAACTTGATTTGTTAATTGATCATCCAACTTCTTAACTATCTTTTTCTCATGGTAAAATACAGAGAACGTTGTGGGTGAGGGGCAAGTCGGGAGGTGGAATCCACCCCCCCGTAGATTGTGTGTGTGGGTCGCTATTGCTAGGACTCACGAGGGCTGGGGATTGAGGGCACAGGGTAGAAGAGGGATCCTCTGCAGGGCAGTGTCAGATATGTCTGTGTGATGTAGTCATGGGAGAGGCACGAGTCTTGGGCGGGTGTATCTTAGGGGTGTGGAAGTGTCTGCAAGGGCCTCCGTAGTATGTCATCACATTATTTATATCATGGGCATGACCCTGAACGTTCACCAGAGAGTGGTGAGAGAGAGAAGGCCAGGATTTAAATCAGTCTTGACAGCGCAGATGAAGTTTGTTATTGTTTTCCGCCCTTCCCGAGGGACTTTGGAAATGGCCCCCTGGGAGGTGAATTCTTGGAAAGAATACGAGGGCGGTTAAGGCGTCCCTGTCTCAAAGTCCGGTTTTTCTGCAGCTACCAGGGACTGCGAGGGTCTGCGTCCTGGGTGGAAGGAAGCGGCGTCAGTCAACTTCCTCGCAGCGGCGGCAGCGGCGCGGGCAGCGGCGGAGCGCGCGGGTCTGCGCATCCCGCCCCCGGGTTGGGAAGGGGCGGAGCCGGGCGTCACCCGCCCCCGGCGGTCTCCTCCTCCCGGCCGCTCCCCCAAGCCTAGCCCGCCGCGGTCGCAGCCGCCTGCGGGAAGCTAGTGGCCGGGACCCCAAGGCGGGAGTGCGGGCTGGGCCGGGCTGGGCTGCGCGCACGGGCTCGGCCGCCGCCCCTGCCGGTGAGTCCAGCCGCGGGAGGCGCGGAGCGGGTTGAGTTGGGTATCGGGACCGCGCGGTTGGGGAGCCCCGGGGCCCGAGCTCGGGAGGCGGGGACGTCAGGATCGCGGCTCTGGGGAGTCCTCGCACCCCGAGCTCGGAGGGGAGGTCCAGAACCGCAGCGCTGGGAACCTGAGGCCAGGGGCCGGAGTTTAGGGCCCCTATTTTGAGTCTCAGAATCTAAGCCCGGAAGAGGGGGACGACGGGTTAGGATGTTGGGGAGCCCTGGAGCTCTGAACGGCAGTAGTGGGGTGGCCAGGACTACGATGCTGGGGAGTCATGGAGCCCGAGCCTGGAGAGCTGGCGGGGGTGTGGGGACCGCGATGTTGGGAAGCCTGAGCCGATAGGGCGGGAGATTCAGGACCGCAACATGGGGGAGTCCGACAGGGCGGAACGAGGGGCGCCCTGTCCGCATTTTTGGGGCGCCCTCCGCAGGGCGGAGGGGAACGGAACTCGGGAGGGGAGTTCGAAGGGGAAGAAGCCCGGGGTGGGAGGGGGAAGCCCGAGGATGGGGAGCCCGAGGTAGGGGAACCCCGGAAAGACTAGGGTGGGGCTAGGCATGTGCTTTCGCCCGGGAAAGATGGAGGGGGCTTCTCTGAGAGGGTGAGAGGGTTGGCGCGAGGAGCGGAGTTGTGATGAGAACCGCCGGCAGCTGGCTAATGGGCAGATGCTGGGGCTTGGCGGGATGGGAACGCCGCGGTGGGGTGTCGGAGGTGGCTGGCGGGGCTGGAAAGCTGGAACGTCTGTTTCGGCTATGGGAACGAAGCGCCCTCGGTGGAACAGGGTCGTAGACAACTCGAAAGGGAATCTAGGCAGCAACACCGGGCATACCGGGGCGGGTGGGGACCTCGCACTCAACGCGCTTGGGGAATATTCGGAGCCTGGGTTTGGGGGGCTGCTGCACCTCGCCGACCCGGTGCGGGGACCTGGAGGCAGCCGGGCACCGCAGCTTCCTGTGCAGCTGTAGGTGCGCCAGGCACTGGCAGACTAGCGGGAGGTACAGGGGCCTTGGCAGACTCATTGTCTTGACCTAAGTTGCATCCCATATTTCTTAGCTGGGTTAGAAATGATTTTGTCCAGGAACCCGATGAGAAGAGCCTAGGCTAAAAAGAATAGTTATGAAGTGAGATTTCACATGTACAGGTAATATCTACCTGTGTGTGTGCGCCTTGGGGATAACTTATATAACACACCGTATGTGTGATTTTTAGACCCACGTGTGTACTACTTGTTCCAGTACTCTGTGAGAAGCTGTTTCTGCGTAAAAACGAGGAAAATCCACAACCCATACACACACCAAACAATGCCCACAAACGCACTGCATTCCAGTCGAGTTAAACAAGAGAGTATTGTGCAGTTTGGGAGTATTTGCTTGTCAGTGAAGACTTCTGTTAGTGAAGTTAATAGGTGTTTCCTGCATGGAAGGTGGACCGCCCTTGACTGCCCTGTTAAGATCATCCACAGCGTGTACCCAGCCCTGAGCTGCTGCACCCTTGACCAGGTCAACTGGAACGGAGCCAGACTGCTTAGGACCTCAGTGGATGAGTATCCAAGTGTGTATCTAAAAACGAAGGACAAAGGCATGGCTTTTGTTTTTTGTTTTTGTTTTTTATTTCTGTTGTTTGTCCTTGGGTGCATGTCCTTCAATTATTAGTTAAATGTTGACTATCTTACATTAACCCATCTTGTATTGTTAATTATGTATTGTAATTAGTTCAGTTATTTGGCGTAACAACCAATTCTAGAAGACCCAGGGTAAAGGAATCTTATTAAGTGGATATATCCATTGAAAGATACCTGGGTTTTTCTTTTTTTTGCGGGTGTGTGTGCACCAGATTTCCTTCTGGTGCATATAGGTCCATCTTCTGACACACACTGAGATTTGAGCTTCACTGGAGAAACAAGGATTATTTTGGCAAATAGCATTTGTTGGGTCTGTTTTTCAATTCATGAAAAGGAAATCTTTAATAAGTTATGCAAGTTAACAGGATAGAAAGTGATTTATTCATTTTACAAGAATCATTTCAGGACAAGCATGTTTCCATTAAGGGTGTGTGTATACCTTACTGAGTGGTCAGGACCTTGCATCAAAATCTGCATTATCATTCCTGCAGCAGTGTACTTATTCACTTGGACGTAACACTTGCTGATGCTTCCAGTTCTTTATCCAAATGTTAAAATAAATATGCCAGTATTTATACATTCAAATCAGTATTTCTTCCCTTCAAAAGCCTGCTCTTGGCAAGCTGTGTACTAATTCTAGTGATGCTGTCACTACTGAGAACAATTTTGGAGCTCCTGCTTTGGAGTTGCCTTCAGAGTTTGCAACACATTTCCTGATTGCCTCAGTGATGGCAAACCTTCTTCAGCTGGGAAACAGCTAGGCACTGTGCAGGGCCAACTGGGGCTTCCGAGGTGGGGAATCGAGGTTGTCAATAAGAAGTATGTTCATTAAAATAATGAAAATTCTCTTGAAGGACCAGCAGTTCTAAAAGGGGCATTCAGTAATGGCATGGAGTATGTATTTAGGATTGGAAGGAATTACAGTCGGTCCCTGAACAACACCGGGGTTAGGGGCTCCCATCATCTCCACAGTGGAAATTTTGAGTATAACATTTAACTCCTCAAAAACTTAACTACTTTGAAGCACAACCTTCATTTTGGTGTTTATGCTCTGGTATGTGTGTAAAGTAATTGGTCCTGTCACTTTATTGTTATAGCTTATGGCATATTGGGCTAGAAAAAGTAAGTCTTTCTTTTCCCCTCCTGATATTTGTTAATAGGCAGTCTCCGTCATTGTGGATTTTTACAGAAAGCAACAGAAATACAAAAGACTTGTTGTCTCACCAAAAAAAGAGGTACCCAGAAAGCCATTTGCCCCAGCTGTAGGTAATGCCTGGTGCTTGATTTTTGATGTGAAAGGATCTAGAGAAGTAAAGGGAAGAGAATGATTTCTGAAAATTAATGTCAACTTTGAGATTTCATGGCACACAGTATAAAAAATGACCTGAACATATCCCTTTTTAAAATCCGCATTTTTTTTTTTTCAGGTTGTATAGCATAAAGCTTCACACAACCACAGCTTGAATCTTGATCTAGCTGTGGTTTGGGGGCAAGTTTCATCTCTTTTGACCTCAGTTTTCTTACCTTAAAATGAAGATATCAATGAGCATGTACCTCATGGGGCTGTGATGAAGATGAAATAGCATTGATGCATGTAGGACACTTGAGTTCGGTCCCCAACATATGAGTGCTCAATAGAGTCTAGCTGTTCTTGTTAGGAATATTATTTATTGATAGTCTTATGTTAAAAGTCCTTTGAAGTCATGTGGAAATTTATCATTTCCCAGGTAATGATATTCCCTTCAGTTAGGTTTTGCAACTAACTACAAATAGAACATTTTGGTTTTTGCCCTCCTGTTCTTTTAAGAGTTTTTAAAGGGTGGTCTTTTAAGAATTTTTAAAGGGTAACCTTTAAAAGCAACCACAACTACTTACTTTTTATTTATTCAGAAATGAGGAAATACAGACTCCAAATAAATGGGGTCAGTGCTCCCAGTTACTTTCTTTTGAATTCAGATTTTTTAAAATGAGCATTCCTGTTATGATTGTATATTAGGTATAACAGTTTGGCGTGGTAAGGCAAATCTCAAAGAAAAAAGTTTAAAAGCCTCTCCTCTAATTTTTTTTCCTTCATCCAATGAAAATATTATTCTAACGAAACAGCTACAGTTCTCTTGGCATGTATTGAAAGAGATGATTCTGGTAAACATTCCTTTCATTCCAAATGTGAGTTTTGCTCTGCTGTGTTTTTTAAACAATAGGGAAGAATAGCCTGGCACTGAAATCTCAGCTCTTCTGTAAATGTCAACACTAGTTTTTTTTTCAAGTTTATAAGTGTTATTTAATATATATACGTCCATATATTAGAAAGATGGGAAAGTTTCATCTTAATTTTAATCAGATGATTAGGGGCTGCTATGAAATAGTTAATGTTTCATGAAATGTTGACCATTTAGTGAGAATTCTCTGTTTTAGGCAAGCAAGTGCTGGAGATGGACAGGCTTGAGACACAGGCTTTGCCCTTCAGAAGTTCTTTCACATCATGTGCTGTCTTACAATGATGCATGAACAAAAGTTTCTTCTCCTAATGGCCTGTGGAGCTAAGAATTAATATGGATTTTACTACATGATCTTTTCCCTCAATTTCTCAAAGACGGGTAAATAGGTGGATCTCTCAATAGTGTTCATATTTTTGAGGTGGATTAACTCTTTTTTTTTTTTTTTTTTGAGACGGAGTCTCGCTCTGTCGCCCAAGCTGGAGTGCAGTGGCCCGATCTCAGTTCACTGCAATCTCCGCCTCCCGGGTTCATGCCATTCTCCTGCCTCAGCCTCCCAAGTAGCTGGGACTACAGGCGCCCGCCACCTCGCCCGGCTAGTTTTTTGTACTTTTTAGTAGAGACGGGGTTTCACCGTGTTAGCCAGGATGGGCTCAATCTCCTGACCTTGTGATCCACCCGTCTTGGCCTCCCAAAGTGCTGGGATTACAGGCTTGAGCCACCGCGCCCGGCCTGGATTAACTCTTTAAAAATTAGATCCCGATATGCACTCAGAGGCCATAAAAGAAGATAATAGCTATAATTAGTGAATTACAAAGTTATATATCTATAGGATAGGGTGGTATTATTGCTTTACCAAACTTTCCTGGAATGTTGTGTTTGGTTCTTGCTCTGTCTTCTGAGTAGCGGTTTATGTACTTGTAAAGGACAAGGAAACAACATACATTGTGGCTTAGACTGGAGCCATAATGATGATGATGATGATGATGATTATTATTTTGAGACAGAGTCTTGCTCCGTCACCCAGGCTCGAGTGCAATGGCGCGATCTCGGCTCACTGCAACCTCCATCTCCCGGGTTCAAGCGATTCTCCTGCCTCAGCCTCCTGAGTAGCTGGGATTGCAGGCACGTACCACCAGCCCAGCTAATTTTTGTATTTTTGGTAGAGATGGGGTTTCACCATGTTGGTCAGGCTAGTCTTGAGCTCCTGACCTTGTGATCTGCCCATCTTGGCCTCCCAAAGTGCTGGGATTACAGGCATAAGCTACCCCCCACCGGCCTGGAGCTGTGATTCTTAATGGGGAGAAGGGGGTGGTGAATTTGCCCCTTTCCCCCAGAGGATGAAATTTGGTGATGTCTGGAGACATTTTTGATTGTCATAACTGGAGGGGGAGGGATGTTACTGGCATCTAATGGTGGAGTCTAGAGATGCTGCTAACCATACTATAATGCACAGGACAGCCCGTCACAACAAAGAATTATCTGGTTCAAAATATCAGTAGTGCTGAGAAGCCCTTGGCTAGAGCATGGGATTTGGAGTAAAAATAAACCTGCATTAGCACCCTGACATCATCATTTCTTAACTGTGCCACCCTGGGTGTGTTACTTAATCTGAGTATCCATCAAATGCATATCTGAAGAGATGTGAATTAGAGTGTGTATGAAATGCTTAGCACATGGCTCAAGCCTGTAATCCCAGCACTTTGGGAGGCCAAGACGGGCGGATCACGAGGTCAGGAGATCGAGACCATCTTGGCTAACACGGTGAAACCCCGTCTCTACTAAAAAAAGTACAAAAACCTAGCCGGGCGAGGTGGCGGCCGCCTGTAGTCCCAGCTACTCGGGAGGCTGAGGCAGGAGAATGGCGTGAACCCGGAAGGCAGAGCTTGCAGTGAGCTGAGATCCGGCCACTGCACTCCAGCCTGGGCGACAGAGCGAGACTCCATCTCAAAAAAAAAAAAAAAAAAAAAAAAAAGAAATGCTTAGCACACAGAAGGATCGCAGTAAGTGTCAACTCTTAGTATCATGACTGGTTAGTAGATCTAGGTCAAAATCCAAAGACTGTGCTTTAAACAGACACAGATTTTGTTTCTTAACCTATTATGTACAGAAAGAATTCAGGTTTCTTGTTTCCATTTGTGTGCCCAAGGATAGGGCAGGGGCACAGATGTAGGGCCTCCAGCGTCCCTGGTACCTTCTGCATTCTGGCCTAGGTTCTGCCAGACAGCTAAGTGTAGTCTGCAGATCAACCAAGCAAACAGGACAGTCCCCCAGACTTGTGTAGAGGAAAGATGAGGATGGAGGAGCTTTCTCTTCCCACTGGGCTACACTTGGAGGGAGGAGATAGCCAGGCCAGGAAGCTCCTTCTGATTGAACTTATCTCCCAGCTTCTGAAGGCTCTTCTCAGACCCCTGTCTAGGCATGATCAGAGAGTTACCTTTGCTGTGTGAGCAGGTGAGGAGGTCTGGCCATTTCCCCTTCCCTTTGCTTTTCTTTAGCTGCCTGTGGTGGTTTATGCCTGTAATCCCAGCACTTTGGGAAGCTGCGACAGGAAGATCGCTTGAGCCCCAGGAGTTCAAGACCAGCCTGGGCAATATAGCAAGACCCCATCTCTACAGAAAATACAAAAATTAGCCAGGCGTGGTGGCACGTGCCTGTAGTCCCAGCTACTTGGGACGTGCGTGCGCGCGCGCGCGCACACACACACACACACACCCCCGAGCCACATGAGTGAGTAATTAACTGAGTAACAAGCAGATCTTCAGCAAAATGGGTTGGGGGATGGGCACGGTGGAGCAAACTCTGGGCACAGAGAATGTTTAGCAGACAAGGATATAAATAAGTAACAGTGTTTTCTTAGCTGTGATCTAGAAACCATTGGTACTGTGGTTCTCAGTCCTGGCTGTAGAATAGAATCACCTGGGGCTGTCTAAGAATATTGTTGCCGGAGCCCCACCCCAGGCCATTGTTTGTGAGTCAAGGTGAGTAGCACCTGGGTATCAGATTTTTTTTAATTCTCAGATGATTCTGATGCCCATTGTGAGTTGAGGGTCAAGGACCACTGCCTTGTGAAATGCATGACTTGCATTTAAAAAAAAAAAAGAAAAGGGAATTAAAAATATCTAAGTAACGTAAGTATTGTTTTCTAAACTTTTGTTTAGTCTTGGGTGTATGCTGGCTTCTAATTGGTTGTGGTCGAAGTTTGAAAAACATTGTTTTAGAACCTTAGAGGTGTTTAATTAATATTGATAAATTTACCTCATTCAGTATTTCTGCGTGCACATCTGCTGGACAGTTTTCAAAGTGCTTTTATATATCCTCTCAAATATGACTTTTGCTACCATCCCATGAGGCATAAAGAGCAAATATAACTATTTTTTTTTTTAACAGATGAAGAGTGATGTGGTTTAGCTCTGTGTCCCCCCACCCAAATCTCATCTTGAATTGTAATAATGCCCACGTGTCAAGGGCAGGACCAGGTGGAAATAATTGAATCATGGGGGCGGTTTTCCTCTTGCTATTATGGTGATAGTGAGTTAGTTTGCTCCAGATCTGATGGTTTTATAAGGGGCTTCTCCCATTGCTCGGCACTCATTCTGTCTCCTGAGGGAAAGGTTTTTCTTTTCTCAATGTCTTGGAGGGTATAGGCTTCCAAACCATCTAGGTGGCAAATAAACTTCATATTTTCTTATGTGAAGGATATTCAATACCATATCAGAGCAATATTTGTTGAATGAGTAAATTAATAATTATGATGAATGTTAATATACAATGGAGGTAATAGGGGACTTCAAAATTTCAAGACAAGTACACCTAGGGAAGACCCAAGGCTAGTTCACCTCTCTTTCCAGGGTGACCTGGTTCCTGACCTCAGTTCCTAGGGCTGTAAGAATTTGAGAAAGACCAGAGCTAGGGTTATTGATTTAAGAGCTTTTTGTTGATTTTGAGACACAGCTAATAGTAGAGGTGGTGACATTTATCCTTTCAGGGTCCAAGATTAAAAGGAGCAAAGAAGAATAAAAAAATCTCTATTCTCAAAGAATGGAGAATTGGGTACTTTCCGACAATATTGTGAAACTCTGTATTTGCCCTGTCCTTAACACCTACTCTTTTGAGTCCAAGAAAATACCAAAAGATTCAAAATAAATCCATAGTCAGGAAACTGGAGGTGAGCTACACTTGCCCAAACCAGGTGAAGATGGAAATAAAATATACATACTCTGCTGAATAATGTCTGTGGATCATAATTTTGGGAGAAATGACTTTTTTGTTGGTGAAAACTATAAAGAGAATTTGGTAAATCTGTATAAAATATGGATGGAAAGAGCAGATAGTATATAGTCAGTGGTGTAGTTTAATGGCTCTCACATTAGAACATTTATATTTTCCATAGTGAATTCATTCCAGAAATCCCATCTTAGCTTTTTGATTCCTGCACTTAAGCAAGATAAAGGCATTACTATTATTCCCTTGAGTTGTCAGAGACCCTGAGCACTTTAGAAAGTGGAATTAGTTTCAGGCCGGGCGCGATGGCTCAAGCCTGTAATCCCAGCACTTTAGGAGGCCAAGACGTGTGGATTACGAGGTCAGGAGATCAAGACCATCCTGGCTAACACGGTGAAACCCCGTCTCTACTAAAAAAAATACAAAAAAACTAGCCGGGCGATGTGGCGGGCGCCTGTAGTCCCAGTTACTCCGGAGGCTGAGGCAGGAGAATGGCGTAAACCCGGAGGCGGAGCTTGCAGTGAGCTGAGATCCGGCCACTGCACTCCAGCCTGGGCGACAGAGCCACACTCCGTCTCAAAAAAAAAAAGAAAGTGGAATTAGTTTCATGGGCTAATACTCAATTGCCTGCAGTACTAAAATGTTACCCAGATAGATTCAAGAATGTCATTGAAACTGGGTGGCATTTCAAGAAAGTAGAAACTGGTTCCTCAAATCTTGGTTTGATGAAAAGGTTCAGGTTAATTCATGAAGTGCTATAGGTGTTTCTTGGATTGCATGGCTTTTTTTTTTTTTTTTTTCGTCTTAAAAACATAATGATGACTTGTTTATGACTTACATCTCTGGAACTATTGTCACCTGAGAAACTTCTGGTCAGATTCTCAGACAATGTCTTTGTCTCATCTGGGATGTCAATATTTCAGATTTTTGTAGCTCTCAAGAATCAGTCTAACTTAGAGGGACACTAGGGAAGGAGGGGGAGAAAAAGGCAATAGATGTTGGGGCATAAATGAAATAAGGCTGGAGCAGCAGAGGTGGGGTTCAAACAGGAAATTTGTCAGTTCATTTATAGGGATATTTTTGGCCACTTAATAAGTACCCAACACTGTTAGATTCCTTGAGAGATGTAAGAGAAGTGTAAAGCATGTCTTTCTGTGCTTAAGGAGCCTAATACATTTGAAGGGTCTGTTATTTTTTTTTTTTTTCCATGAAGGAGAAAACTTTAGAATGTTTATAGTTGTGTGTAGGACTCTGAGGCACTGGTAGTATGTGCAGTACTGCTCAATGTGAGACGGGGTAAAGTCAATGGGAGCTCTTGTAGTTTGAGTGTAATTCAGGAGAAACAACCTGACTGAGATCTTGAAAGAAGAATAATATCCAGAAAGGGGGACATTTTTGATAGGAGACATAGCTTCTGCAATGGCACAGAGGCAAAATTCAGAATAGTACATGGTATGTAAGGCCCTGAGAAAATCACTTTATTTGGCTTCATTTTTCTTCATATCACTTGGCACCACTTCACGTGTGTGTGTGTGTGTGTGTGTGTGTGTGTGTGTATTCCCTATCTTCTGCACTGGATTGCAGTGGTCAGCTACATAAGGAATACATAGAGCAGGACCTCAGATACAGATACCCTTTTGCAATTGGGTGTTTGCAGAAAGGAAAAAAATTAAATCATTCATTAAAAAACATTTTTCAAGGGTCTACTTTACTATGTGCTTGGTTGGCACAGTTCTAGGTACAGGAGATACAGAGATGAACAAGGTCCCTGCCTTCATGCAACATATATTCTCTTGGGGGAGGCAGACAATAAGTAAATCAGGAAATGTATGATTTTAGGTAGTGAAAAATGCTATGAAGAAGAATAAATCAGGATAAGGGGAAAGAGAGTGCCCGTTTTAGGTAAGGGTAAGGTAAGGGTAAAATTTTAGATTAGCTCGCTCTTAGCTTCCCTAGAGAAGCCAAAGACCGCTAAAGTCTTTGCTAATGGAGTTCCAGCTTTATTATATGCTCGTCTTGTCCATTGACCCTCTCAACAATATATATACAGTGGATATTCAGCAAGTATTTCATAATGGTAATAACAGTGGTCTTGCTAGACTTGAATTGGAGCACTTTTTTCTCCTTTTTACTTTCTATAAAATGTTTTTAAGTTTAAAATGTAACAAGACATTTACAGAAGAAGCATGAATTGCATAGGAGAGGTCACACAGGTACTGTTGACAATAACACAGTGATCCATAAATCATCTCTGTGGAAGAGAAGGTTGAATGCATTTGCAACAAAATTTTGTTACATGAAAAAGAAAGAAAATATTAAACTGTTTATAATTATGTGGCTAATACATCTCATGGTCTGGAGAACCACTGGTTAACCAAATTTCAAAGGAGGTAATAATATATGCATGCATACATAAAAGCATACAAAGACATAAAACAGCTACCATGTATTGAGCAATCACAGTGTGCCAGGCATTGTGCAATGTACTTTACTTGCATTACCTTTGGTCCCTGCAACAACCTTAGGAGGGAGATATCCCAGTACAAATGAGGAAACAGAGATGAAGTAGCTAGTGCAAGGCTATTACAGTTAGTGTCAGAGCAAGGATGGCAGATTCCTTGTTTGTGTAGGGCCATGGAATCGAGTTTGGAAATGCTGGTTTAATTAAGGGATTCCTTGGAGTGCATATCTAGCCTGGCATTACTGCAGGGTGGAGTTCCCTGTCTGTGCAGCTCAGCACCCTATCTAAGAAATCCTAGAAGCTGGGAATTTCTGGGGCTGGCTCTGAGTTGATGTAAGTGGTTCTCTGAACTCATTGGAGGCATGGAGTGCATTGAACATTTTTTCACTATTTCGTATGCCTGTGAAACCACATACATGTCTGTCAAGCAGCTGCATGTGCCATTAAAACTTGGAAGTGCTTAGCTTTTGGCTGGGGATGACAGCAGCTCAGTTTGGAGTCACCAGCAGCTCAACTAAAACTGACTTGGAACTCTAACTTGTGATTCTGTATATCTGTAAAAGATCTAGGTAATGAATATTGGAAGGATGTGAGATTTAGTAAACTTCCAAAGCATAGAGAACCAACAATAATCAACTTACTATTGTTACTGATAGTGAAAAGTTTGGGCAGTAGTGGATGATCTAGAGTGACAGTGAAGTTCTCTATGTGTTTAACTCCCTCATGTTGGCCCCAGAGCCCACCCATGTTTCTAGAGAGGCCGGCTGGTCTCTTGGCACCTCTGTAACCTGGAAACAATGCCCTCAAAACCTCTGATCTACAACAGATTACATTTAATGAGCACATGTTGTGTGCTAAGAGTTTTACATGTATTTCTCTCTCTGTTTCTCTCTCTGTCTTAAACTTTCTATTATTGAAATTTCAAACAGGCAGAGGTAGACAATATGGTATCCCCATGTGCCCATCAACCAATTTCAGTAAATATTAACTGATGGCTAACTCCATATATATCTTCAGATTATTTTGAAGCAAATCCCAGACGTCATATTATTTTTGAACATTCCAAAATGTGTTTCCAAAAGATAAGGACCCTTTTATTATAATTCTTTAAACTTCACAATAACCCTGTTAGATATCACTATATCCCTATTTGACAGATGAAGGCTCTGAGACACAAGGAGTTTAAATTAGTTGCCCCGGTCACCCAACTTGTAACTGACTGAGTCAGGATTCAAATCCAAGTTGCCTAACTCCAAAGCCCATCTTGTTTACCACCATGCTATATGGTTGCTGCCAGACGCCACTGTTGTAGCTAATCCTTGCATTACAGAATTGGATCCTGGGATTAACAAACTCCTGCAGACATGACTATTGATTTCTGTGAATTCAACCATTTTCCCATTGCTGCAAATTGGGTTCATTTAGGTACACAGGGACAGAATAGCTGTGAAAGGCCTGCCTGAAAGAAAGAAAGGACTAGTCTGAAATATTAATGGATTCTATTAGGGCAACAAAACTGATAAAGCAGTCAAACCCTTCTTGTGATAGTGTTTTAAATCTTGGAGAAATCCACAATGAAAAAGGACTTAATAGAAAATATGACTGTCATTGGGCCATAGCTGCCAAGGGAACTAAAAGGTTTCTTTTAAATGAATTATCCTTTGGTTTTCTCTTGGCGGAAGGAATCAGCTATCCCACTGAGTCTTTTCAGTTTGTTTCTAGCACAGCTAATTGTGTTTATTTGTCTCTGGAATCACATGCCTCTCTCCTCTCCCTTGCCCTTTCTTAGGGTCTTTTGCCTGCTGTGTACTGCTTTTACTGCCAGAAATGTTCTCACCTGGGAGCCAGTTGGCTGCCAACACTGAATGGATGCTGGGAGGCTGATTCTGCCTCTCTAGAGATCTGACCTGGCCTGGGTGTCCAAGGTTGCCTTAGGGTAGAGGGAGAGATTGGATAAGCTGGCTACAAAAGGATCTGTTTTTTTTTTTTTTTTTTGCCTCATATGTGTCCACATGGTCCATAACAGCATTAAGAACAGAGCAGACAGCAAGAAATAGTATTGATTAATTGATCAAGATAGCTTTGCTAGTTGATATGGTTTAGATCTGTGTCCCCACTCAAATCTCATGTTCAGTTGTAATCCCTAGTGTTGGAGGTGGGGCCTGGCAACTGGATCATGGGGGCAGTTTCTCATGGCTTCACATCATCCTCATTGAAGCTGTCATCCTGATAGTTCTCATGAGATCTGGTTGTCTAAAAGTATGTGGCACCTCCCCCTTCCCTCTCTTACTCCTGTTCCAGTGTTGTGAAGTACTTGCTCCCCCTTTGCCTTCTGCCATGATTGTAAGCTTCCTGAGGCCTCCCCAGGAGCTGGGCAGATGCCAGCATCATGCTTCCTGTACAGCCTGCAGAACCATGGCCAATTAAACCTCTTTGCTCTGTAAATTACCCAGTGTCCAGTATTTCCTTATAGCAGTCCGAGAATGGGCTAATACACTAGTCAAGTTCAAGAAATTGGTTCTCCATTTTTCCTGTCAAAACATCACATCAACTGCGTAATAGTTTCCTTTGTCACTGGGATCACTGCACTGATATTTACTTGATTCTTTCCTTCTTTCCTCCTTTCTTTCTTTCCCCTTCCCTCCCTCCCTCCCTGCCTCTCCTTTTCTTTTCTTTTCGTCTTTCGACAGGGTCTTACTCTGTTGCCCAGGCTGTAGTACAGTGGTGTAATCATAGCTCATTGTCGCCTTGAGCACCTGGGCCCAAGTGATCCTCTTGCTTCAGCCGTCTCATTAGATAGGATTACTGTCACATACAACCATGCCCAGCTAATTTTTTGTAGGGTCTTGCTGTGATCAACCAAGGTACCCAGGTTGATCTTGAACTCCTGGGCTCAAGCAGTTCTCCTGCCTTGGCCTCCTAAAGTGCCGGAATTATAGATATGAGTCTGTAGGTATTTTCTTGATTCCTAAACCTCTCTTTCCTTTCCTTCCCCCTTACCTGTCCTGTCCCATCACAGAAGCCATATAACTGCTGGAGAACTTCTTAGCTCTTTTTTAACCATCTTACCCATGGAGTTCTAGAAGATGGTAGTTGTCAGGATGCAATTGAAGAAAAGCCTACAAATTCCACCTTTAGTTTCCTATTGCACATGCCAAGGAGGACCTCATTATTATTAGAGATAATAATTATAATATTTAATTATAATAATTATATTTATATATAGTATAATGTAATATAATATATAATATAATTCTATTAGAGATAATGAGGGGAATACGTTTTTAGGGAAAATATTTAAAGATGTTATTGCAAATATTTTGAAATAGTTTTTTTATTATTGATATGATCACTACTTTTTAAAAAAGTTTTAGAGGGATAAACAGTAGACCACAAGTCACTTAGCTGTCTATAGTAGAGTCAGCTCAGGGGTGGCAAATATATGGTTCTGTGCCACTTCTCCCTCCTGAGCCCCACCTCCCTCAAGAGCTTGTGGCAAACATTGTAAATCCATAACACCTTGCCTTCTAAGCTCCAGTCCAGGCCTGGAATGCCACTCAACACATGACTCCAGGAAGCCATTACCAAGCAATAGAGGTTGGCATGACGAGTGAAATCTATTTGCCGTCTCCTAAATAAGTAGTCTATAAAGCCCTCCCCACACTAAAATTCAGTGAGCTTTTTAGCCTGTGGTCATATCAGGTCCCTAACAGCTAGGGAGCACATCTCCTCATTCATTGACTTTACCACATAGATGCCAAACCTTCTCTGGAAAACAGATGAGAAAGGAAAACTTTAAAAATTATTTTATTTATTTATTTTTTTAAGATGCAGGGTCTTGCTCTGTCACCTAGGTTGGAGTGCTATGGTGTGATCATAGCTTACTACAGCCTCCTTTCCTGGGCTCAAATGATCCTCCCTCCTCGGCCTCCCAAGTACTTGGGACTTACAGGTGCATGGCACCACTCCTGGCTAATTTTTATTTATTTATTTATTTATTCTTTTGTAGAGACAGGGTCTGTGTTGCCCAAGCTGGTCTTGAACTCCTGGGCTCAAGTGATCCTACTGCCTTGGCCTTCCAAAGCACTAGGATTACAGGTGTCAGCCACCATGCCTGGTTGGGATGCTTTAAACACTGATGATTCATGGAAGATTTGGAAGTCGCAACTCTCCCTTTGCAACTTATAGTAGGTCCTTCAGTGGTTTGTCAGTAAGACTAAATCAAATCATTCTTATGGAAGAAACAGAATGCTAATGCATTGCTGAAGGGGAAGAAAAGGAATTGAAACCCAGAGCCTGTCCTGCAGGAGTTCCTACTGTGGTATAGCAGTTGTATTAAACTGAATCTAGATTATGTGTAGTTTAATGAGATGGGAAAGCAAAAAACTCAGTGCCTGGTTATAACTAACTCGCTATCACCTAATAATTCTCTACTTTTGAAGAAATTTGGACAGTATTAAGATAATACCTATGAAGCATCAAGATTTCCTTGACGAGGTTTTAAGTGTTCATGACCATATTATAGACAATGTGTTGGACAGCAGTAATGGCTTAGGCCAGTCTGTAGTCACCAAAATTACGAGCTGGTAGGCTGTGCAGGCAGAAGCTGTGTGGGCTGCTCCAGGCCTGCCTGTCTCTAGGAGGCTTGGCAGAGGATGCCAGGCTGCTTTCTGGGTGGTTAAGATCAGGCTGTGTATGCACTGGTGTGGTCTTCTCTTGTTTTAATCAACAGTACATTCTTTTGCAAGGAAAACTCAAACTGAGGCTCATTTTGGAATGCTTTGGATTTCAGAGCAAGGACAGGCAGAGATACTTTTCCACTTTGGAAGTCTCAACTGAATATTGGGTATGGGGTGAGGAAAAGCAGGAAGGAAAACCCATATAGGTTAGATAAAACATTAGATTAGCCAAATATTTTTAAAGTATTTTCTAAAAATTAGATAAGATTTAGAGCTTATCCCTACCCCATTAATTGGATACTTTTATCTAGTAATGCGTATGTAACAATCATACTTAAGCTGAAATCACTTCTGGCTTACTGTTGTTCTTTATTTTCTGCATCTTTTTGGATGTCATATAAAAAGAGGCCCCCCCAAACATCATTTGCTTGTTATTTGGGAATGCGAAAGTAATTGAATTCTCTGGAGGGGTGAATGGTGGGTGACGCTGAAATAGCGAGTTGGGAATGAATGCAACTTTTCAGTAGATACTATAATCCTTTGTCAAAGGGAGTACTGGTGTGACGGAAATGAAACTACAAGTGCTGACCTTGAATTTCTGGTAACATTGAGTGCTTGTCTCTTCCAAGCCCATATGATCTATGGACTTGCCCAAATAGTGTCTTGCTGGTACTGTATCCTCTGTTTTCTAAAGGCACCTTAGGGACTTCAAAATGCATATTTTTGCTTTAAAGTGCGTTGTATTTGAATGTTAACTCAATGGCAAACATATAATATTGGGTGTTAGACACTGAATAAACTTAAAATGCAAAAGTGACACTTTATCGACCTGCATTCATCTTACTGCTTGTAATTGCATTCATTGTTTTTTTAACATTAATTCAGAAATCTTAACTTAGTGGCCTTTATTATTCTTTTCAGTTTACAGATGGCATTACTGGTACCAGAAGGATTGTGGTTTATTTTAAGTATGTGATTCATTTAATCTGATGGGACTCAGGCTTGGGCTGTCTGCTTTCCAGCCCACTTTGCCTCCAAGATCAATGCAGCCTCAAAGAAGGAAAGTTGTCAGTTTTTTTAATGGTATTTATGATTGATGTACCTTGTTGATATTAATAACTGTATCTGCTACATTATAACTTTGATTAATCACAGTCTTCAAGTAAACTGACTTGCTGACATACTCCACTTTGGAGAAAAAAATACCAAAACACAGGAAAATCAAATGCTATTAGAACTTTTGTTTAAGAGCAATTTCCCAGGGAGAACATCCTTGGGAATTGTTTAAGAAGCAACTTCCCAAAACCCTAGGAAGTTTTGTTTAAGAACAAAACTTAAAAGGGAACTTAGTTTTGGTTAAGAGCAAAACTTAAAGGGGAAACTTAACTTCCCCTTTAAGTTTAGCTCAAAGGGGAAACTTAATTTCCCCTTTAAGTTTAGCTCTTAAACAGAACTTCCTAGGCTTACCATAGACACAGTCCTATCTTCTTCACATTGGTATCTCCATTAGCCAGACTGCATATGGAAAGAAATAAAGGACCTGGACAAAATTATGTTCAATTACACATTTAGGAAAGTGGACTAATACATTGATAGAATTATTTCCAATAAACGAGGTTGAAACAGAAAGCATTTCCTGAATAGCATAAAAGTTTAGGGCATGGACTCTGGAGCCAGACTACCTGGGCACGGATTCTGGCTTTACCACTTCCTGTCTGGATTTTGGGCAAGGGACTCCACCTGTTTCCTCATCTGTACAATAGCTAAAAATAGTAGATTCCATTTCATAGAACTAAGAGGAATAAATGTTTTATTTAAGTCACATGCAATGAACTTAGAACCATATGTAGTAGAGAGTAAGTGCTCAATATATGTGAGTCATTTTAGTAATCACTGGCAACTGGGTAAAGAACGCTAACAGTGAAGAAGGAATGCTATATATCTGGTTTCTGGCTTGAGCACCTGGGTGCAGCTATTTACTGAGATAGGAACAAGAAGCACAGGACAGAAGTAGGGTTACTGGGAGAAGCTTGATTCTCTTTTGGTAGTGTTCATTTGAGGTATCTTTGTTACAGCTGAGTAGAGCTATCAAGTGGGCGTCAAATATACCCCATTCCAGATACAACAAAATTTTGTGGAATATTATTCAACCTTAAAAAGGAAGAAAATTGGCCAGGCATGGTGGCTTACACCTGTAATCCCAGCACTTTGGGAGGCTGAGGTGGGTGGATCACCTGAGGTCAGGAGTTCAAGACCAGCCTGACCGATATGGTGAAACCCCCTTTCTACTAAAAATACAGTGTGGTGGTGGGTGCCTATAGTCCCAGCTACTCAGGAAACTGAGACAGGAGAATTGCTTGCACCCGAGAGGCAGAGGTTGCAGTGAGCTGAGATTGCGCCACTGCACTCCAACCTGTGTGACAGCAAGACTCTTTCTCCAAAAAAAAAAAAAAGGTAAGCCAGTCACAAAAGGAAAGCACTGTATGATTCCACTTATATGAGGGACCTAGAGTAGTGTTCTCTAAATTCATAGAGACCCAAAGTAGAATGGTGGTTGCCAGGGGATTGGGAAGAGGGAGCAATGGGGAGTTGTTTAATGGGTACAGAGTTTCAGTTTTGCAACATGAAAAGAGTTCTGGAGATTGGTTGCACAACACTGTGAATGGATTCAACACTACTGAACTGTACACTTAAAATGGTAACATGGTAAATTTTATGTTATGCGTATTTTACTTGTATCTTTTTTTGTATTTTTTTTCAGAGTATCACTCTGTTGCCCAGGCTGGAGTGCAGTGGCGCAATCTCAGCTCACTGCAACCTCCGCCTCCTGGGTTCAAGTGATTCTCATGCCTCAACCTCCCGAGTAACTGGGATTACAGGCATGCACCACCATGCCCAGCTATTTTGTATTTTTAGTAGAGATGGGGTTTCACCGTGTTGGCCAGGCTGGTCTTGAACTCCTGATCTCTTGAGATCTACCCGCCTTGGCCTCCCAAAGTGCTGGGATTACAAGCATGAGCCACCCTGCCTGGCCCAGATGTTTTTTAAAAGTGTGAGCAAGAAAATAACACGTTAAGTCACAAGGTGATAAGTAGTGCTATGGAAAACAAAGAAAAAGTAGAGCAGAGTTGGGTGTTGTGGAGTGCCAGGGAGAGTAGAAATGCGATATTAAATCAATAGGGTGGTTGGGAAGCCTCCTTGAAGAGGTGAGATTTGAGCAAAGACTAGAAGAAGTTGTTTGTCTCTTGGCTGCTGTTAAAATCTGTGTCTAAATCTGCCAGGGTCCACTTGGGATATGGCAATGCTAAGTCAATAATCTAGCGGTATATATCTGTTCAAGTACATATTGGTGGGCAGCTGTGGACGTGGACATTTCAACTCATTTGGAAAAACAATCCAGGCACTCAGGTAGCACTTCACAGATTGTAATCAGATGTCATCTGAGACTTGAGGTTATGTTACAGTAAAGACAAATGGTTATTCTTATATGTGACCTTTTCTAAAATCGACCTATAACCTAGAAACAAACACCAAGGGTTTGATTTCTTTAGTTATTCCAAAATGTGCATGTTGTTGTTTGCCCTGAGAAGTGGCGCCTTGGGAGCTGAGAAAATGCACACTTTTCAGTATGAGTGTTAAACGCCTTCATAAGACTAGGATTTTCCAGGCTTCAACTGACCTTCCTGTCTAAGACGGCAGCTTAAAAATCCTTATTTCATGTATTCTTTATTTGATGGATCATATGGCATGGAATGGTGAGCTGCTTATAAAAATCCTGTGACCTGGACATGTTTTATTATAAATTTATGAGGCTGGTACAAACAGGTATCAGCTTGCTATCATTTAAAGCCAATACTTTATACTCACAAACAAACTGAAAGAGGTTTGCATCCTTGGATACTTGAACTGATTTTTCCACATATAATTTCTTAACCTCATTTTTCTAGATCTAATAAAAAGAAGTATACTGAGCATAAATCTCGACTTTGGAATCAGCAAGAAATCTCTCTCCCCCACCCTCCTCCTCCCACTGAATTTTGTGGGGAAATTAATATCTATGGATGGACAGGCCCCTTTGCTTCTCCCCAATCCTGCTTCTCCCCAATCCTGTCTTCTGGTCAAGAATTCTAAAGCCACACACTAGCAGCCATTCAGAACACACATGGCTGTTTGTAACTCTCTTGCCAGGCCACATTTATAGAATAATTGCTAAGGTGACAGGTAGGTGGGGGAAAAGGAAACGGATTCTCTCTATAGGTCCTTTCTACACTAATGGCAACAAGCATTGGTGGATTTAAAAAGCACAGCAGCCGGGCGCGGTGGCTCAAGCCTGTAATCCCAGCACTTTGGGAGGCCGAGACGGGCGGATCACGAGGTCAGGAGATCGAGACCATCCTGGCTAATACGGTGAAACCCCGTCTCTACTAAAAAATACAAAAAAAAAAAACCTAGCCGGGCGACGAGGCGGGCGCCCGTAGTCCCAGCTACTCGAGGCTGAGACAGGAGAATGGCGTGAACCCGGGAGGCGGAGCTTGCAGTGAGCTGAGATCCGGCCACTGCACTCCAGCCTGGGCGGCAGAGCAAGACTCCGTCTCAAAAAAAAAAAAAAAAAAAAAAGCCGGGCGCGGTGGCTCAAGCCTGTAATCCCAGCACTTTGGGAGGCCGAGACGGGTGGATCACGAGGTCAGGAGATCGAGACCATCCTGGCTAACACGGTGAAACCCCGTCTCTACTTAAAAAATACAAAAAAAACTAGCCGGGCGAAGTGGCAGGCGCCTGTAGTCCCAGCTACTCGGGAGGCTGAGACAGGAGAATGGCGTAAACCTGGGAGGCGGAGTTTGCAGTGAGCTGAGATCCGGCCACTGCACTCCAGTCTGGGCGGCAGAGCGAGACTCCGTCTCAAAAAAAAAAAAAAAAAAAAAAAACACAGCTATGACTGGGTGTGGTGGCTTAGGCCTGTAGGCCCTATACTTTGGGAGGCCAAGGTGGGTGGAATGATTGAGCCCAGGAGTTCAAGATCAGCCTGGTCAACATGGTGAAACCCAGCTCTACAAAAAGTACAAAAATTAGTCAGGTGTGGTGGTATGTGCCTGTAGTCTGCACTACTCAGGAGGTTGAGGTGGGAGAATAGCTTGAGCCCAGAGGTTGAGGCTGCAGTGAGCTATGATTGTGCCACTGCACTCCAGCCTGGGTGACAGAGAGAGATCTTACCTCAAAAGAAAAGAAAAAAAACTCAGTACCAATCTCAGAAACTGCCCCCTTCTCCAAATTTTGGTAACATTCTTATCCCCCAATGTTTGATTTCTTTTAGTTCTGAACACAATTCTTATACAATTACTGGCATAGGTCGGGCGCGGTGGCTCAAGCCTGTAATCCCAGCACTTTGGGAGGCCGATACGGGCAGATCACGAGGTCAGGAGATCGAGACCATACTGGCTAATATGGTGAAACCCCGTCTCTACTAAAAAATACAAAAAAAAAAAAAAAAAAAACTAGCCGGGCACGGTGGCGGGCGCGTGTAGTCCCAGCTACTCGGGAGGCTGAGGCAGGAGAATGGCGTAAACCCGGGAGGCGGAGCTTGCAGTGAGCTGGGATCGCGCCACTGCACTCCAGCCTGGGCGACAGAGAGAGACTCCGTCTCAAAAAAATAAAATAAAATAAAAAAATAAAATTACTGGCATAAAAATGTAGTATTTTGGGTGATTTAACAATAAAGAAAGGAGGAGAAATATTTTTCCTTTATCTTTATGCATGCACAGTTCTCTATGGGCATTTAGCCCCAGCTGGTTGTTGAGCTCAGGGTATACCCTAAATATTTAGTTTCTTCCAACATACAGTGTTGATGGAGACCCCCATCAACAGAAACAATAACACATGAGAATGTAGCAGCCATTAGGTGTATATTATTGTCATGAGAGTACAGAAACAATAACACATGAGAATGTAGCAGCCATTAGGTGTATATTATTGTCATGAGATATATATCATTAGATAATGATAGCAGTACTTAGTAGCAAAAGGAGAGTTTAGTGGATTCAACAGATGTTCACTGAGGGGCCACTCTGCTAAACATCTGTGCTAGGGTCTAAGCAGGGAGGTGAGGGAAGTTAGTACCATACAACATAGTACTTGCCCATAAGAAACTTATGGCCTACTTGCAAATACCCAGATAACTACAGAACAAGGTTATATATGGTGGCATCATTTAAGTGATACAAACTGGAGGATGCAGGAGAATGGATGGAAGAAGATATTACTTTGACCGGGTGAGTTGGAAGGCATGGAAGAATTGGCATGTGAGAGGCGTCTTCAGGGACAGATAAGGTTTTCTGAGATAGGAAGCCATTCCAGGTCAAAGGAACAGCTTGGGCAAAAGTCTGTAAAGGAATCCCCTTCTAGTCACATACATATCCAAGAAGACATGGGCAAACAAGACTGCAGCCTAGTGTGTCAGAGCAAATCACTAGAAACAACCTCCATGTCCATCCACAGGAGGATGAACTAAAGAATTGTGGTATATTCACACAGTGGAAGTAGTCAGCAAAGAAAATGACTCAACTAGAGAATCATGTAGCAACTAATGTGGAAAAACACAAAACATAGATTAAATGAAAGGCAGAAGAATGTTAGGTACAAAATTTGTATCAAGGTTAAAAAATCCAAAAAATACCTTATTTATAAATTTCGTGTGGTTTTATTATATCATTATATGTAGATATAACTTTAATTTCATAATGTTTTCATGTAGGAAGATGTAGGGAATGGGTAGATGTACAAAGCTACATTTCAGTTGAATCCACTTTTTTTTAAGACAGGGTCTCACTCTGTCACCCAGGCTAGAATGCAGTGTCACTATCATGGCTCACTGCAGCCTCAATCGCCCAGGAGCAAGCAGTCCTCGCCCTTAGCTGGGGCCACAGGCACATACTACCATGCTCAGCTAATTTTCTTTTTCTCTTTTTTCTTTTTTTTTTTATGAGATGGTGTCTGGCTCTGTCACCCAGGCTGGAGTGCAGTGGCGCGACGTCGCCTCACTGCAAGCTCCGCCTTCCGGGTTCACGCCATTCTCCTGCCTCAGCCTCTGGAGTAGCTGGGACTACAGGTGCCCACCACCACACCCGGCTAATTTTTTGTATTTTTAGTAGATATGGGGTTTCACCGTGCTAGCCAGGATAGTCTCGATCTCCTGACTTTGTGCTCCGCCTGCTTCGGCCTCTCAAAGTGCTGGGATTACAGGCTTGAGCCACAGCGCCTGGCCATGCTCAGCTAATTTTCTAAAAGTCTTTTGTAGAAACAGAATCTCCCTATGTTGCCCAGACTGGTCTCAAACTCCTGAGTTCAAGTGATCAGCCTCTCAAAGTGTTGAGATTATTGGTGGGAACCACTATGCCCAGGTAATTGTATCTGTTTTAGAAAAGGATAAACAGATAGATACACTAATATATTTTATACACATATACTATGTACATATATATTTTAAGATCTAAAGTAAACATCACATGTTAATGTGATAAATATTACATTATCCTCTACTCTCTTCTTTATACTTGAAATATTTCATAATACAAAAATGAAGGAGTAAGTCACAGTTCAGGTTTAGGAACAGCAAATGGTATAGAACAGTGATTCTCAAACTTTAACCTGACTTTTGGCAAGAAATACATTTTATTTTGGAAACCAGGAATTCCATGACAGGACTTATCCTTAACACACTGGATGTACTCTAACGTGTTCTATTTGCTCTTTTATTCTGCATGATATCAAGCAGTGGATGATGCCTACAGATGCAAATAAAGGCTAGGTCCTGGAAGGCTTTGATGGTCAGGCTCAAGAATGTAAGCTTTAGTTGGCAAAGAGGAAAGGCCCACTGGTGGCTTTGGGGCATGTTATGTGAGCTAAACTTTAGCTAAATCAAAAAAAGATGGAACTGAGGCCAGAGACTGGAAGATCCAAAATCATTCAGGAGGTTATCATCATTAATGTTACTGGAACAGGATATGGGTCTGCAGGGGAAGTGAAAAAAAGGGAGAGGTTTAGCATTTGCTATGATTAAAAATAATATAATAGGGATTTGATGACTTGGGTTTCAGGGAAGCTAGAGGGAAATGAGATAAATTTCACTCTTGATTTTAAGGCTTGATGCCTGGGAGATTGGTTACATCAATAACAACTATGTATATCAGGAGAAATTTGGTTTTAAACACAATATTTAAGGTGCTGATGGGGGACATCTACACATATGTAGTGAAGTCATGGCTGAGGTTAAAAGGAATGCATAATGGTTTCACAATGTATTATGGCTTTCTATAGCAGTACACAGTACCTGGTGAGGGAAAAAATGAAAGGTGTAATCAAGGTGGGGCAAGGCAGGCAGACCTAGCAAAGGTGTGGCGGGTGGAGGGTGAGGAGTGCTGGCTAGGGCAGCGTGAAATGGCTAGCACTGGGTTGGGTTTGTGTTGGGATGGCAGTGAGTCCGAATGCAATGGGTGCACTGAGAGAAGAAGGGTTGGAAGACTGGAGGTTATGAGACACCCAAAAAGTATCTTTAGCACGTGTGATGAAATATTACAGGCGGAAGTTAGGAGTGTTTTAATCAAGGAGGAGGAATTTCAAACCTGAAATCTTGGACCTAAAATAATTCTAAGTTAGAAAAAAACTATTCTGAAATTCATATGGAAACAAAGAGCCTAAATAGTGAAAGCAGTCCTAAGCACAAGGAACAAAGCCAGAGGCATCACATTACCCAACTTCGAAATACTACAAGGCTATAGTAACCTAAAGGCTACAGTAGCATGGTACTGGTACAAAAAAAGACACACAGACCACTGGAATAGAGAACCCAGAAATAAAGCTGCACACCTACAATCAACTGATCTTTGATAAAGTTGACAAAAATAATGGGGAAAGGATACCCTATTCAATAAATGGTGCTGGGAAAACTGGCCAACCATATGTAGAAGAATGAAACTGGTCTCCTACCTATCACCATATACAAAAATTAACTCACAATGGATTAAAGACCTAAATGTATGATGTGGTTTGGCTGTGTCCCCACCCAAATCTCATCTTGAATTGCAGCTCCTATAATGCCTATGTGTTGTGGGAGGGACCCGGTGGGAGATAATTGGATCATGGGGGCAGTTCCCCCATACTATTCTCATGATAGTGAATAAGTCTCACAAGATCTGATGGTTTAATAGGGGAAATCCCTTTCACTTGGTTCTCATTCTCTCTCTGCTGGCTGCCATATAAGACATCCCTTTGCTCTTCCATCATCTTCTGCCATGATTGTGAGGCCTCCCCAGCCATGTGGAACTGTGAGTCAGTTAAACCTCTTTACTTTATAAATTACCTAGTCTCGGGTATGTCTTTGTCAGCAGCATAAAAATGGACTAATACAATGTAAGACCTCAAACTATAAACATCCTTCAAGAAAATCTAGGAAGTACCCTTCTTGACATAGGCCTTGGGGAAGATTTATAACTAAGTCCTTAAAAGTATCTGTAACAAAAACAAAAAATTGACAACTGAGACCTAATTAAAGAACTTCTGCACAGCAAAAGAAAACTATTGCCCATGCACCATGGCATATGCCTGAAATTCTAGCACTTTGGGGGCCAAGGTGGGTAGATTGCCTGAGCCCAGGAGTTTGAGGCCAGCCTGGGCAACATGGTGAAACCCCCTCTCTACAAAAAAATACAAAAATTAGCTGGGCATGTGGCGTGCGCCGGTAGTCCCAACTACTCGAGAGGCTGAAGTGGGAGGATCACATGAGCCCGGAAAGGTTGAAGCTACAGTGAACCATGATCACACCACTGCACTCCAATCTAGGTGACAGAGTGAGACCCTGTCTCAAAACAAAAAAGAAAATTTCAACAGAGGAAACAGACAACCTACAGAATGGGAGAAAATATTCGTACATTATGCAAAGGTCTAATATCCAGCATCTATAAGGAACTTTAAATCAACAAGCAAAAAACAGCTCAATTAAAAAGTGGGCAAAGAAAATGAGCAGACATGTCTCAAAAGAAGACAGACAAGTGGCCAACAACATATGAATAAATGCTCAACATCACTAATCATTAGAGAAATGCAAATTAAAACTACAATGAGATACCATCTCACACCAGTCAGAATGGCTACTATTTAAAGTCAAAAAGTAACAGGTGTTGGTGAGGCTTCAGAGAAAAGGGAACATTTGTACACTGTTGGTGGGAATGTAAATTAATTTCAGTCACTGTAGAAAGCAGTTTGGAGATTTCTCAGAGAACGAAACACAACTACTGTTTGACCTAGCAACCACATTACTGGGTATGTATTCAAAGGAAAACAAATTGTTCTACCAAAAAGACACATGGATGCATATGTTTATCACAGCACTATTCACAATAGCAAAGATCAACCTAGGAATCAACTTCAGTGCCCATCAACAGTGAATTGGATAAAGAAAATGTGGTATAGATACATAATGGAATACTATGGAGCTATAAAACGGAATTTGCAGCAATAATAAGGGAATTAGTGCGGAAACAGAAAACCAAATACCACGTTTTTACTTATAAGTAAGAGCTAAACCTTGGGTATACATGGACATAGAGATGGGAAAAATAGACACGGGACTACAAGAAGGGAGGAGGGACCAGCACAAGGTTGAAAAACTACCTGTTGGGTACTATGCTCACTACCTGGATGATGGACTCAGTCGTACCCCAAACCTCAGCATCATGCAATATACTCTTGTAACAAACCTGCACATATACCTACTGAATAGAAAATAAAAGTTGAAATTTTTAAAAAATGAAGTAATTCTGAGTGATAAATAATCACTACCTTCATAGATACTACAGGTTAGGCGGGTAGGTAATTGTAATATCACGGAGCTGAAAGCTGTAACTGTGTGATAGTTTACAATTACTGATCTGAACTGAGTAGATTGACTTTTCAAATGAAACTCTTCTATGGAATAACTAATGATTTTTAACCAGATCTGCTACTGATTATGAGTTACTACTTCTAATTACAGAAAAGCCCACACTGGGAAGTGGAGCAGGGTCTTCAGGGGTGCCCTTAGGGAAGAGCCCTGATGGGATGTCTTGGGAGAGGAGGCTCTGGATAGTGCTCCTGGGTCACTACAGTGAGCCGGGATTCCGAGTCGATCAGCAGCTCAGAGATGGACAAGCACTATCTTCTCATCTAATACTTCCTTTTCATTCACAGCTGATAGACCTTCTTCTCCAAAGACACAGTCAGTTGGCTGGACTCTTGGGACACGGGTCAGAATTATTGGGGTCTGCCCATACATTATTGCTGATTTGGTTTAGGGCTTTGAATAGGTCACTTAAATTCACTGTACCTCAGTTATTCTCACAATCAAGTAACACAAGCTAAAATCTTTGAAAAAATATTTTGAATAACTTCCTTATGCAACCCAATGAATTTCACAATTTAAAGGAAGACATATGTACAGCCAGTTATAGCATAATGCTAAGAGGATGCTATAGACTGAAGTGTCTCCCCAAATTAATATGTTGAAATCCTAACCCCTAATGTAAGGATATTAGAATGTAGGGCTGTTAGGAGGTAATCACCTAGATCAGGGATCCCCCAAACCCCAGTACCCGTCTGTGGCCTGTTAGGAACTGAGCTGCACAGCAGGAGGTGATCAGCGGGCAAGCAAGCAAAGCTTCATCAGTATTTACAGCCGCTCTGCTTTGCTGGCTTTACTGCCTCCTGTCAGATTAGCAGCATTAGATTTTCATAGGAGTACCAACCCTATTGTGAACTGCACATGCAAAGGATCTAGGTTGTACTCTCCTTATGAGAATCTAATGCCTGATGATCTGTTACTGTCTGCCATCACCCCAGATGGGACCATCTAGTTGCAGGAAAACAAGCTGAGGGCTCCCACTGATTCTACATTATGGTGAGTTGTATAATTATTTCCTTATATATTATAATGTAAAAAGAATAGAAATAGACTGGATCCAGTGGCTCATGCCTGTAATCCCAGCACTTTGGGAAGCCAAGGTGGGTGGATCACTTGAAGTCAGGAGTTTGAGACCAGCCTGGCCAACATGGCGAAACTCCATCTCTACTAACAATACAAAAATCAGCCAGGCGTGGTGGCACATGCCTATAATCCCAGCTACTTGGGTGGCTGAGGCATGAGAATGGCTTGAGCCTGGGAGGTTGTAGTGAGCTGAGATGGCATCACTGCACTCCAGCCTGGGCAACAGAGCGAGACCCTGTGTCAGGGGGGAAAAAAAAAAGCAATAAATGTAATGGACTTGAATCATCCTGAAACCATCCTCCTCAACCCCCAGCCCCCGTACATGGAAAAATTGTCTTCCATGAAATTGGTCCCTGGTGCAGAAAAGGTTGGGGACCACTGACCTAGATGAATGGTATTACTGCCTTTATAAAAGAAACTCAGGAGAGTTCCCTTGGCTCTTCTGCCATGTGAGGACATAGCAAGAAGACAGTTGTGTTTGAACCAGAAGTGGGCCCTCACTGGACATCAAAACTGCTGGTGCCTTGATCTTGGACTTTTGCAGCCTCTAGAAACTGAAAAATAGATTTCTGTTGTTTATAAGCCACCTAGTCTATGATATTTCCTTACAGCACCAGTGAATGGACAAAGAGGGTTTAATAAGACATGATGAATTCTACTTCAGCCTGTCGCTAAGCTTCACAGGGGAGGGGTTATATCTGAGCCTGAATTTGAGAGAGAAGTGGGTTTTGCCAGGCACAGCAGGCTACAATAACATTGGCGATGTCAAGTGTGTGGCTTGTTCAGGCAATCAGGACAGTCTGTTCTGCCCTTTTGTATGCAACAAGAATAAAAACGAGTTCTAACAGTGCTCCAGTGTTATTTTACATTATGTTTCTCTGCCTGGCCCCTCCTTTTCCTAAATCTTTGCTTAGGCATTCTTGGTCATAAAAGCGACAAATGGTAGGAGATGATAGACCAAAAACGAACTGATGGTTAGAAATTCAGCCAGCAATTTAAATATTGGTGTTTAAACCTCTCAAGTGGATGAACCACGTACATAAATAAGATCCAACTCAAATGGTGTTTTCTTTTGAAAACTCACATTTTCGTTATCTTAGATCTCACTGGTTTTTACCTTTAGAAGCAGGCAAAGGATAGTCATTTCACTTTGTTTTTGAACAATGATCTATTGACACATTCTGGGGCATGATAGAAATAAAGCATAGGTAAGCCAGTGTTCCTGTCTCCAGAGGCTTGCAATTCAATAAGCAGAAGAGAGAAGGCTCTCTACACACACAGTAGTGAAGTAATGGGCAAGCCCGATGTTCTACTTATGAAAATATGTGGAATAGATACAGTGTTGGGGGCGGGGGAGGAATCCAGATGGCCTGGAGAAGGCTTTGTGGTGATTTGGAATTGAACTAAGGCCTTGGGGATATCTAAGGAGAAATGGAGAATAAAGTGACTTGCTTGACTCTTTAGAGCAAATAAAAATGCTGGGTCTTAGAACCACCAGGAGTGTACTGTTGTCACTGCAGAAGAGTTAATGTTTAATTGCTAGGGAACACAGCTTTCTTTATATGGTGCTCCAAACCCTTGCTCGATTTGTTATCTGATTTTTCTGCTATGGAGAGGACATTTCCAAGATTGATTTCCTGCCAGTGGAAATGAGCAGCTCTCTTCATGTTCACCCGGGCTGGCCTAGGTCCCAGCTGGTTTGCAGATCATGATGAAGCTTCCTGCCGGTGAGAAGCTAGATTTAGTTGAGAGGTTGCCTGACTGAAGCCAAACCACACCTAACGAAGCCGATGCTTACATTCGTGTAGAAAGTCCAGGGAGACACCTGTCCCTAGGCTTTAATTAGTGGGAGTTTCAGACAGCAGAGTTTACCTTTACTCAAACAAGAAGTCTCAGAGGAACATGATCCTCACACCTGAACTGTTGATTGGCCGGAGACTGCTCAGTGTGTTCTAGTAAATTGTTCCCAGCTCCTCTGACTTCTCCCATTTGACAGATTAAACACAGATACTATTTATTCCATGTGGCAGGTGCATTCTGTGTCTGTAATGATGCATTTTGAAACCAGTACTTTCTCAAGTGAGATTAGCTGAGATGTGGAAAGTATAGGAAGTGACAGAACAGACAGAAATTCTAGCTTAGAGGGTTCTAGTTGGACAAAGAGAAAAAGGCACTCAGGAAATATGCTCTGCTCATCTTCCGAAGGGCACAGCAACAAATTAAGGCTGTCTTTTCTTTCTCCTCTTAGGAATATTATAGGACACCACAGAGGAAAAGATTCATAAGTGGAGAGGTCACTGAGCCCAGAAGGACATATCTTGCTGCCACATCTGTGGCAAAAAGGTGTACCTTACTTTTTTTTTATAGGCACGGTTCCGCCGTACCACAAACCCACATGGTCAGGAAGTGACTCACTTATTAATGCCGTTTGAGCTTGTGTGTTGTGGGAAAAGTCTTCTGACAATATTGTGTATACTGGCTTTTCCAATATAAGAGAACATCTTTGCTGCATTAACAGTAGATGTTACATACTTTTTTCCCTTTAAACCCCCCATGACCAATGGCTTACACTATGGCAAGTATAGTTAGGTTACTCCTAATGATTAATATGGTATGCTAACTAGTTGAACTCACAGAATAATGCAAGTATGCATGTATTCCTTTGTAATGCTGGGCTGTTTATTGGGGAGGGTCTTAATATTTTACCAACTTATGTTTTACCAATTTTTGCATATTTATGTCAAATATTCCTGTTTGCAGAGTAGTACTAACATTTGCTTTCCAATTACAAAAGTCGTAAATGTTTGTTAAAAAGTACTATAATGATAGTATTTCCAGAAGAAAAGTAAAATTCCCCACAATCCTCTCATGTTAATAGCTGTATTGTTTTGATTATATGCACTTCCATACTTCATCTGTACCATGTTTGTATATTTACAAAAATAGGGCTGGGTGGGACACATACTTTAAGTCTGTTTTTTCCTTTACATGTCTTTGACTCATTTATTCATTCAAGAAAAATTTTTTTGAGAATGTACAATGTGCTAGTCCATCACTTTTCTGAGTGCAGTGGAGACTACAGTGAAAAACCAATGGAGCACACATATCGTGTCTCTTTGTATAACAATGAATGTCAATATGCTAGTTATTTTAATAAGTGTATTGTGTAGATTTATCTTAATTTACTCAAATACTCCATTTTTGGATGTCGAGATTCTTTTGTTAGGTTTTGTTAAATATAGGGGGGAAATATGCACTGACCATTGGTGAATCTGAATTGATGTTCAAATGATCTCTGCTAATAATAGGATTGCACTGGTAGTGCCACTCTTTCAAATGTGGCTTTACAAATAGTGATATGCTCCTTGGAAGATGTGGCTGTAAAGATCAGTATGAGCCCAGAGGTCTCTCACTTAATGACTATGGAGATCCTGAGGCATGTGAGGCTGTTTCCAACTCCACCTCTGGCTCAAAGGCTGCTTAAAGCACAGTTCCAGTCCTTACAAATGGACACCAGGTTGTCATTTTGGCTGCTATTCCTTTGCAGCCATTTATAGTGATGCAGTGATGTGTGAAGCTGGGCTTCTGTGAATTCTGGAAGCATTTCTTCTGCCTTTGATAGGAACTGCTGCTCGTTTGTCCTCTATCCAACAACCAGCAGGTCACTTTCCTGCCATCTGTGTGAGTCCCACACACAGTGACATGGAGTGATGTCACAGGATCTGTTTGTTGGTGATTTCAGCATGCTGCTTGACGTTCAGTACAAAGCAAAACATAGCCCAGGTGAATTGTGGAATTTTACAGTATTAGAGGTTATATAGATTACACCCCCATCTTATGGGCAAGGATACCAAGGCATGGAGAGGTTGAATAATTTGCTTAAAAGTCACTTAGAGCACTTTGGGAGGCCTAGGCAGGCAGATTGCCTGAGCTCAGGAGTTCGAGACCAACCTGGGCAACATGGTGAAACCCCGTTTCTACTAAAATACAAAAAAAATTTAGCTGGGTGTGGTGGTGTGCACCTGTAGTCCCAACTACTCGGGAGGCTGAGGTGGGAGAATTGTTTGAACCCGGGAGGTGGAGGTTGCAGTGAGGCGAGATAGCGCCACTGCACTCTAGCCTGGGTGACAGAGCAAGACTCTGTCTAAAAAAAAAAAAAAAAAAAAGTCACATAGTGGTAGAGCTAGAACTAAACATTGGGACTTCTAATTTCTTGCCCAGTGTTCTTTTCAGGGAATCAGCTATTCCAAGTTTGTGGTAGAGTCACATAGCATCCTTGTAATAGGTCAGGAAACACTATTGCTTTGGAGTGCTTCTATTTGGCATCCAGATAAAATGTCTTCAGTACCAGACAGTGCCAGTTTCCCAAATATGGAGCTTTTCTTTAATCCCCCACTTTGTTAATTTGGGAGAGGCTTTTTAGGTAGCTTGCTATATGCATAGCAGATTTAGTGATCTCATTGCCATTGTGTGTTCCACCAGTAGGCTGATAAATGACCTCAGGTTTATGATTGGAATGTCTCACCCCACCAGTTCTGTAAAGCTAGCCACAATGAACCATGTGTCTCTTTAATATTAAAGAGGCCCATCAGATTTATGATCATATTTATCTGGGCTAATAGACCTATTTGGATTATTTGATAGATTCCACTCAGATTTTGTGGAAGTCACATTTTATTCTCTTAGGGAGCATTGGAATCTGATTTACAAGTAAACTCAGTGTCAAAGCACTGAGAAACTTTGCAGTACTGATTGTTTTTGTAAGGCCAACTGCAAGTTGTCTTTGTTAATGAAGCAAAGCAGTATTGCAGCAGCATATTTGAAGTTGTATTTCAAAAAATATTGGAGTTTAGTCATAGAGTGCATTTTTTGAGGCATAGTGGTTAAGAACCCAGACTCGAAAGTGCACTGCTTAGTTACCTCCTGGATCTATCACATACTGTGTAGCCTTGGACAAGTTAGATAATCTCTCTGTGACTCTGTTTCCTTATCTGTGAAATGGGAATGATAATAGTACTGGTGTCAGGTAGTTGATGGGAAGTTTAAATAAGTTAATATTTTCAAAGCGCCCAAAACACTGTCTGGTATGTGCTAGACATCGTATAAGTGTTTGATACTATTATTCTGACACTTTCTCTCTCTCTCTCTCTCTTTTTTTTTTTGAGATGGGGTCTTGCTCTGTTGTCCAGGCTGGAGCGCAGTGGCAGAACCATGGCTCACTGTAGCCTCAACCTCCTGGGCTCACATGATCCTCCCACCTCAGCATCCTGAGTAACTGGGACTACAGGTGTGCTCCACCATGCCTGGCTAATTTTTAAATTTGTTATAGAGATAGAGTCTTGCTGTGTTGCCAAGGCTGGTCTTGAATTCCTGGGCTCAAGCTGTACTCCCTACTCAGCTTCCCAAAGTGCTAGGATTACAGGTGTGAGCCACTGTACCTGGTCGATTTGGACACTTTCATTCCATCCATTCATTCATTCGTTCATTCAACAGCGATTTCTTGGAATATCGATGTGCTAGGCACAATGCTAATGATAAAAATATTCTCAGCCCTCAAAGGATCTCGTAGTTTAGTGGTCACAGAGACATATAATGCAAACCATGTAGGCATATAGTAAGGAAAGTCCTATAATGAAGGACTATTAAGTGCAGTGGCAGTTAGGTGAAGGAGCACCTGAGGGGAAGGCTTCACAGGGGCCATTTGTGATGGGACATGAAGCATGAGTAGGAGTTGGCCAGTGGACATCAGTGGTGTGGGCATTCCAGGCATGCACAGAAGGACAAAGTCCTGAGAGGATGGCAGAATAACTGAAACACAAAGTGGCAGAGTGGGAGATGCTTTGGGGACAGTTAAAGAGACACACAGGTAGGGACCAGGAAAGCCTCCTGTATCCTACAGAGGTTCCTGTGAGAGATAGTAAGGACTCAAATTCAGACAGGGGCCAATGAGAGGGAATCCAGCAGATGGAGGAGATGGCCAGGAGCAGTGAGTGCAGTGGGCATACCTGTTAGACACGGTTACACCTGTTTCTCAGGTGATAGGAGATGTGCCCAGGTACTGCTCTGCTTATCCATAAAGTTCCTCTCTGAAAGTTAAATGGTCTCTTATGGATACTTGACATATTTTGCTGTGTTTTCAGGGGATAACAACTATCACCAAAAACGTGTCATTTCATTGTTTTATTGAAAGTTACTGAAAAGGAAATGCATTTTAGGTAGTTTCCATCAGTCAGAACTAGGAAAACAAAACCAAACCTTAAGAATACAGATGATCCCCAACTTAGGATGGTGTGAAAGTGATACACATTCAATAGAAACCATACTTTGCATTTGGGATTTTGATTTTTTCCAAGGCTAGTGATAGGCGGTGAAATACTCTAGCAATTCTGGGAAGCAGCAGTAAGCTGCAGCTCCCAGTCAGCCATGTGATCTCAAAACAACCAATACCCTACAGTGTCCTCTGCTGCCAGATGACTTTCCCCACCTGTAGGCTAATGTGTGTGTTCTGAGCACATTTAAGGTAGGCTAGGCTAAGAGTGGTTAGGTTCAGTAGATTAGGTGCATTAAATGCATTTTCAACTTAACAATGAGTTTACTGGGCTATATAACCCATCATATGTCAATGAACATCTGTATTTGGCTTAGTTCTGTGATTTTCTTTTAAAAAGAACACCTAAATGCACAATTTTTGGCTAAAATGTCAAATTATTACCATGAACTTGGGATTTTTACCCCATTTTTCTCTTTCCATTAAAGAAAAAAAATTTGCAAGGCTCTTCTAACATAAATCTTTAAGATTAGATCCTGGCCGGGCACAGTGACTCACACCTATAATCCCAACACTTTGGGAGGCCGAGGTGGGTGGATCATCTGAGGTCAGGAGTTTGAGACCAGCCTGACCAATATGGTGAAACCCTGTCTCTACTAAAAATTCAAAAAATGAGCTGGGCATAGTGGCATGTGCCTGTAGTTTAGTCCCAGCTACTCGGGAGGCTGAGACAGGAGAATTGCTTGAACCCGGGAGGCGGAGGTTGCAGTGAGCCAAGATCGCGCCATTGCACTCCAGCCTGGGCAACAGAGCGAGACTTCGTCTCAAAAAAAAAAAAAAAAAAAAAAGATTAGATCCCTATATAACGCAAGGCATTATTCAACTTTTTCTAACACTTTCTTATAAACATTAAGTGAATTCATGGTACATATACTCAGTAAATAGAACTTTTAATTCCAATTCCATTATAATCTGAATCTAATTAAAAATCCTTAAAGGAGATAGGGCAGTTCAAATGTCCCACTGCTCTAGATGTGTCCAAATGAATGTCCCCCATGTGGGCACTTCAAACTCAACATTTTCAAACATGTCATTCAGCCCAGACTTGACCCAGGGAGGCAGTATTATGACGATTCCCAGAAGTGTTACCAAAAAAAATACTCCTTTTTGATTTTAAAAAATTACATTAAAATCAATTATAAGGTAGAAAATATGTGTGGATAGATTTATTTTTACTAATTTATATCCTTCAGTGGGCTCTTTATTTGAAATATTACTAGGACTTTATGTGCATGTTTTGCCTCTTGAAAGTACTATTCCATGACTGACCATTTTGTTATTATTCATTCTGTTTTCTTCCTTAAAAGTGGATAGACAGGAAATCACCTCCTCTCACCCACCCTTTTTTATGAGGACAATGACTCTGAGTAATTGATTGTCTTAGGCATAGTCACACACCTGAGTAGAGCAAATACTAATAGCCAGAATTCCTGACTCCCAATCCATTACTTCTTTTTTTCTTCACCTTTGCAGAAGTATAGGAAATTGGTGCCATGAGCCTGGGCCTAAAGAACTGTTCATTCAGTAAATAATTGTAAGGTTTCTTCTATATGCCAGATATTATTTTCAACATGGGGACTTCTGCACCTAACAGTCCCTGCCTTTAAGGAGCTTGTGGCTAATGGGAAAGTAAGTGGAGTAAATGAATGAACCCAGCTCCATGAATGAAGCAAACTGGGAGTCTAATGAGGGCTGGAGAGAACCCTAAGCCAGTCTGGGAGTTAAGAAGAACTTCCTGGTGGAGCCGACTTCCAGGTAGAGTGTTGAAAATGAGCCAGAGTTGCTGGGCTAGAGCTTACTAAGTTTGCATGCATGGGAGATAGAGTGTCAAGAACTCCCAGTATTAAGAGTATTAAGATCTGGACCAACAAAGTGGCCTTAGAGGTATGGGCTCTGGGAGAGGAGGCTGGAATAGGAAGGTCAACAGAGAAAGGATCTGTTTGAATAATTAGGGCTTAGAATTTGTATTGTAAACAAACAATGGTGAGCTGTTGAAGAATTTTGAGGAGGGAATGATAATCAGATTTCCATTTTTAAACTGTTGCCCTGAATGAAATGAGGGTTGGGCATATGAGTTAAGAGAGTCATTATTGATGAAGAAAGGTCAGTTATGAGACTGCTATTGTCATCATTAACATAAGTTAATTCTGAAGGCCTAAATTAAGGGAGAGCAGTAGAAATGGAAAAGGCAATGGATTCCACAAATGTTGAGATAAAATCAGCAAACCTTGATTCTGATTAGATGTAGGGAATGAGTCAAGTCTGGGTTGAAGGAAATGTCTGAAGATGAGTTTGAAGTGCCCATGGGAGACATTCTTTTGAACACATCTAGAGCAGATGGATATTTGAATTCAAACCTCAGGAAAGATCTGGCTGGAGGCAAATTTGGAAATCAGCGGATACAGGTGCTAGCTGAAGCTAAGGGCCTGGGAGAAGTGCCTATCTGAGAGACTGTGGATGGTGAAAAGGCGGCAGATACCACAATTGACAGGGATGGTGGGAGAAGAAAGCCCAAGGTGGGGCCAGAGAGGGTAGTGTCATTGTCACTTAAGCCAAGAGAGGAGGCATTGGTTAGCATTGGGAATCCTTGCAGAGCTCAGGGGAGATGAGCACTGAAACAGGGTAATAGTTTCAGGGGAGAGAAATGACTCCCATTTCCTCTGTAACATCAAACCTAAACTTTCACTAATTCCACTGCACCTAGCCCACTCCCTTCCTCATTACTCCCCAGTAGCCTCTCTGCTCATAGACCTACCAGGAAGTCATACCATTCCTATGCTCTTATTTTGCCTCTTTGCTAGAATGCCCCAATTCTCACTTGTCTGAGCTCTATCCAGCCTTCTAGGGCTAACATAAGCCCACTTCCCCCCAAGGCTGCCCCCGCATACTCTGAGTGCGTTCTCTTCTACAGATCTATTTGTATTTCGCTCTACTTTACACTTGATTATGTGGGTCATCTGGTGTTGGCTATTGATTCATGAAGTTTGACTCTTCCAAACTTCTTGAAGTAAAGGGTCTTATTGTATTCTTCTGCGGCTTTTATAGCCTGGAATAGTGTTGAACAGATAATCCTTGCTCTGAAAAAGATTTCTGGTTGATCAAAATTATAAGACTTGAAATTATCCAGTTCATAAAAATTCTTGAGGAAGATTTAAATTTCAGCTGTCCAGGAGTTGGAGTGAACCCTGTACAAAGGAGATTGTTCTAAGGTAGAATCTTGGTCAGCTGATAGTCACTTCAGGTTAGGGAGGAGGGCGTGGGAACAGAGGTCAGAAGTGAGGGAGGGGCTCTTTACTCAGTGCAGCCACATGGAAGGCTGGGAGGATTCAACATCATGATGACAGCATGTGGTTTCCTCCAAAACGGGCTCAAACTTTACAGCTGGTCCTTTGAATCATGGAAGCGTTGCCCATTCCTGCTTGGTGAAAGTGAGGCCTAAGAGGGAGGGGGGCAGACCCCACTTCACAGTGGCTTCTGAAGTTAATGAGGATAAAAGAATTATAACTCAGAGTACCATTTTTGTGGCTGTGTTAGCTGCTCTCAAAGGCAGAATTTCATGGCAGGGGAAGAGGTGGTTGCTAAGGAAATGACAAAGAGAGGGAAAAAAGAAAAACAACCCAAACCCTCTTTCTGACCACAAGGTTAGAATTTTTCTTTCCTTTTTTTTTTTTTTTTTTTTTTGAGGCAGAGTTTTGCGTTTGTTGTCCAGGCTGGTGTGCAATGGCATGATCTTGGCTCACTGCAACCTCCACCTCCTGGGTTCAAGTGATTCTCCTGAGTAGTTGGGATTACAGGAGCCTGCCAACACACCCAGCTAATTTTTTTGTATTTTTAGCAGAGACAGGGTTTCACTATATTGGCCAGGCTGGTCTCGAACTCCTGACCTCAGGTGATCCGCCCATCTCGGCCTCCCAAAGTGCTGGGATTACAGGTGTGAGCCACCGCGCCCAACCTTAGAATTTTTCATGACCTTGTACTACCAAAGGGAAATTTAAGTCCTTTGTTGCTGTTCTTGTTTTTGAGACGAAGTCTCGCTTTGTCACCCAGGCTGCAGTGCAGTGGCATGATCTCGGCTCACTGCAACCTCCTCCTCCTCGGTTCAAGTGATTCTCCTGCCTCAGCCTTCCTAGTAGTTGGGATTACATGCACCGGCCACCATGCCCAGCTAATTTTTGTATTTTTAGTAGAGATGGTGTTTCAACATGTTGATCAGGCTGGTCCCGAACTCCTGACCTCAAGCAGTCCACCCGCCTCAGCCTCCCAAAGTGCTAGGATTACAGGCGTGAGCCACTGCCCTTGGCTGGGAAATTTAAGTCCTTTTTACCCTCAGATGACAGATCTTTGCGACCCTCTCATTCCTGAGAGAGGTAAGGAATCATATTCTGAGTTAGAGGCCACGGTGTTTGTATACCTGGACTCTCAGATTCCTTTGTGGGTATTGGGTTACACACTCCAGGGGGTGGAGCTGTTAAGAAGACCCTGAGATCTCAGTGGCTGCATTTTCAATATCTCATTTGTAAGGGAAATGATGATTCTGCCAATTTATTTTCCCGGTGCACCTTTTCTTTTGAAGTTAAAGTTAATATCCTTTTGGACTTGTACCTTTCTGCTTCTTAGTTCTATAAATCTCTTCCTAGTTTATTTTCTGTAAGAGTGAAGTAGAAATAATTTCCAGAAAAGAACTTGTCAACATAAAGTCATGAGGGAGGCTGGTGATATGAGAACTAGAAGGAACTGTCAGAGCTCTGCAGTCATGGTCTTCTGCAGACCAACAATAAGGCAGTATCATGTTCTGTCCTTTCTCCCTCAGAACAGACAGATATGCCAGTTAGTTCTCAGATCTGAATTGTGCTCTCTTCCAATCACTAAACTACTAAAACCCTAAGTTTTAGTCTTTAGAAATTCAGTTGAGTTGTCAGTTTATAAGAACCTGCTATGTGATGGATGTGCTATTTTAAGGATATGAAAATAAGTAGGAATTGTGTGGTTATATATTATTTAACTCTGGATGCAGGAATCGTCTGATTGGTTTGGGTTCCCAAAGATGGTTTGGGTTCCCAAAGATGAGAGAAATAGCCTTGATTTTAGATAGCATGCAGACAGGGCTACTGGGAGCATCTTTGGGGATTCCTTCTTCTATAGCTTTATAACCCCAGTGACTCACCTTGATTTCTCCCAGCCATAAAATTAGACTGGTAATTTCATCTGGTTTGCTCTCTACTTCACAAGAGGGTAGTAGAAGATTATATCTAAACAATAGAGCACTTTAATTCCCCAGAACTCCAACAAGCCCAGCACCTCCAGATTATATGTTGCTAACAGCAACAGGACAACTTGAGAAGTTATCCCATGTCCCGGGCCCATTCCTGTAGTTCGTCCACCAAGGTCAGTTGGAGAAACCTCCATCCGGAACTGAACTCTTAGGCACTCGGATCCCTCTGCTGGCTGATAGCAGAAGCACTGCTTAGCTTTTTCTTTTCTTTTTGTTTTTAAATGAATTCAGGTATTCTAATTAGCATTTTCTTTCTCTCTCCCACACTCCCTCTTTCTGTTTCTCTTTCTGGCCGGCTCTGTAATCCTTAATACATTTCTCTTGGTGTCTTTAATTCCTACATTGAGCATGAGTTCATAGCCCATTTCTGGTAGAAGACCACTGTCTGATGGGTGCTGGCTAAATGAATGCCTCAATACAGGGTTATAAGGGCTGCCATAGAAATAGGTTCAAGGTATGGAGGGGACATTAGGCCCTGACCTCATGAATGATTCCTGCATCTCGTATCAGTGATGGTCATAATAATGGCAAGTACTAATGCAGACTTGGAACCAAGCACTTTGTTAAACACTTTACAGGCATTATGTCATATAGTTCTTTTTCAGCCCTGTAAGGTAGCTTCTCTGTTGTTTACTCCACAGATAACAAAGCTCAGGCTGGATTAATGCAGCTTGTTGATGGTGGGGCTCAGGATGTGAGCTCAGGTCTCTCTGGCACCAATGTCATAACTGCAAACTACAGTGACCTCAGATGCTCCAGGCTTTCCAAGCCCGTATCTTGGCAGAAGTTCTTTGACCTTGCTCTCTGCCTACAAGTCTCTTCCGCCTTTATCTTTTCTCAGGAATTCTGATTTTTCTTCAAGATTCAGTTCAGGGTCACTTTGAGAGGGCTATACTCCCATCCTGTCCCTGTTTTGGTTATTTGCTGAGACCCCTGTGAACCAGTATTTGTCTCTAATGGAGCACTTATTGCACATTTTTGTGTTGATTCCCCTACATGTCCGTTTCCCCAGTAAACTTTGATCTCTTTGAAGGCAGGAAGTGTATCTTACCAGTCTTTGTATCCCTAGTACATAGTACAGAGCCCAGCTCATAGCAATAAAAATGACAGCAATACTTCACATTTACTATGTACTCATCTTGGGCTGGGCAGAGTGCTAAGCACTTCATTTTTTAGATCCTCTCATTTAACTATCATACAACCCATATAATATATAGAATTATGAAGAAACTGAGGCTGACAGAAATTCTGTAACTTGCCCAGGGTCACCCCAGTAAGTGGCAAAACTGGAGCTTGACTCCAGGTCTCCCTGAACTTCTTTACATTTTATTAATTTTCATGCCCTACACTTTTTTACCTGATTAGGTATTTTTTCTCTTTCAATATTGATTGAGATGTATGAGTAGGAATTACATTTTCTTTGCTAAAATTAGTAAGCACCTTGAACAGTACTTGCTGTATGTGCTCCAGTTGAGGGTCTTTGAAAGAAGGGGTGCATTTAGATAAATCAGATATTGAATTTTTCTGAAGAAAAAAGCTTGGGAAACATAATTACATAAGGTAACTAGAAATGCTCAAAATCTATTTCTTTACCTAGCAACTTCACATGAAATTTTGCAGCAGTTTTATGAAATATTTTATGAAATAATTGCTGTATTTGTCTGTCACCGAGAAATACAAGTTAAGCATTTCTGAAGCCTGAAATCACTAAGTACAGTTTTAATTACCCAAGAGAGGCAAATCTAAAACTACTCGCTTTTCAGAACATAATTTTAAAAAATGAACAACAGTCTTTGCAATTAGATTTTATGTTAAATTTAGGTCACATGTTAATTTTAACTGTTAGGATATCCTAGAATGTGCATTGTTCTTTAGCAACCTAACTGATAAGTCAATTTGCCTGTCTTAAATATGAGGCTTAGTCAGTTGCTCACCTCATACTTTCAAAGTACCAGTGAAATTAGCAGATAGTTTAAGATTAGGTAGGTGCTAAAGAAATACAGTCTATCATTAGCGATATCAAGATTTGTAATTCTTATATTTCAATACGATATTTCATGCTATTAAAGCCTATTACATTTTAATATTGAGAAAATCCCATATCCTTTAAAGGCTACCTTACTTATAATTAAATCGTGATAATCATTAAGTCATCGATATCACTAAATTATGTTAGGGTAGCTAACATTTCCATTTTACAAGATGTAACTTTGCCTCACAGTAAGTGCAGTAAACATAGAATATTGGGACAGGCCAGGCATGGTGGCTTACGTCTGTAATTCCAGCACTTTTGGAGGCTGAGGCGGGCAGATAATTTGAGGTGAGAAGTTCGAGACCAGCCTGGCCAACATGGTAAAACCCCATCTCTACTAAAAATACAAAAATTAGCTGGGCATGGTGGTGCATGCTTGTAATACCAGCTACTTGGGAGGCTGAGGCAGAAGAATTGCTTGAACCCGGGAGACGGAAGTTGCAGTGAACCAAGATTGCGCCACTGCATTCCAGCTGGGCAACAGAGCCAGACTCTGTTTCAAAAAAAAAAAAGCCTTGGGAGGCCGGTGGGCAGATCACCTGAGGTCGGGAGTTTGAGACCAGCCTGACCAACATGGAGAAACCCCATCTCTACTAAAAATACAAAATTAGCAGGCGTGATGGCACATGCCTGTAATCCCAGCTACTTGGGAGGCTGAGGCAGGAGAATCGCTTGAACTCGGAAGGCGGAGGTTGTGGTGAGCTGAGATGGCGCCATTGCATTCCAGCCTGGGCAACAAGAGTGAAACTCTGTCTCAAAAAAAAAAAAAAAAAGGAAAGAAAGAAAAGAAAAAAAATATGTTGGGACAGTAAGAGATCTTAGTCCAACTCCATTATTCTACAGATGAAGAAAAGGAGGCTCAAAGAAGCTGTCTGCAGCTCCTTGCTTCCTCTACTGTACCAGAAAGCCACGTTCCATTAAAATAACCACAGATCCTAGCCGGCCTGGTGGCTCATGCCTGTACTAACACTTGGGGAGGCCGAGGAGGGAGGACTCCTTGAGCCCAGGAGTTTGGACCCAGTCCAAACGCTGTACATAGCGACACCCCTGTCTCTGCAACAACAGCAGCAACAAAAAATTATCCGGGCGTGTTGGCCAGTATCTGTGGTCCTAGCTACTCTGGAGGATTACTTGAGCCCAGGAATTAGAGGTTGCAGTGAGCTGTGATCGTGTCACTGCACTCTAGCCTGGGTGACAGAATGAGATCCCATCTCAAAAGAAAAGAAAATAGCCATAGTTCCTTGTCTATCTTAGCTGCATTCGTGTCTCACTGCCGCTTTGCCAATTTTCCTTTCTTTTCTGCAGGTTGCATCACCTGTCCTGAGTGCGTGGCACGGAGCGCAGGCGGGCCGCGGCCATGACGACCGCCATCTTGGAGCGTCTGAGCACCCTGTCAGTCAGCGGGCAGCAGCTGCGCCGCCTGCCCAAGATCCTGGAGGATGGGCTTCCCAAGATGCCTTGCACTGTCCCGGAAACAGATGTGCCCCAGCTCTTCCGGGAGCCTTACATCCGCACCGGCTACCGCCCCACGGGTCACGAGTGGCGCTACTACTTCTTCAGCCTCTTTCAGAAACACAATGAGGTGGTCAACGTTTGGACCCATTTACTGGCAGCCCTGGCTGTCCTCTTGCGATTCTGGGCCTTTGCCGAGGCTGAGGCCTTGCCATGGGCGTCTACCCACTCCCTGCCCCTGCTCCTTTTCATCCTGTCGTCAATCACTTACCTCACCTGCAGCCTTCTGGCCCACCTGCTGCAGTCAAAGTCAGAGCTCTCCCACTACACCTTCTACTTTGTGGACTATGTTGGCGTGAGCGTTTACCAATATGGCAGCGCTTTGGCTCATTTCTTCTACAGCTCTGACCAGGCCTGGTATGAGCGATTCTGGCTTTTCTTCTTGCCAGCAGCTGCCTTCTGTGGCTGGTTATCTTGTGCTGGCTGTTGCTATGCCAAATATCGTTACCGGAGGCCTTACCCAGTCATGAGGAAGATCTGTCAAGTGGTGCCGGCAGGGCTGGCCTTCGTCCTAGACATCAGCCCTGTGGCACACCGTGTGGCGCTCTGCCACCTGGCTGGCTGCCAGGAACAAGCAGCCTGGTACCACACCCTCCAGATCCTCTTCTTCCTGGTTAGCGCTTATTTCTTCTCCTGCCCGGTGCCTGAGAAGTACTTCCCGGGCTCCTGTGACATCGTAGGCCATGGGCATCAGATCTTCCATGCCTTTCTGTCCATCTGCACACTCTCCCAGCTGGAGGCCATCCTCCTGGACTACCAGGGGCGGCAGGAGATCTTCCTGCAGCGCCATGGACCCCTGTCTGTCCACATGGCCTGCCTCTCCTTCTTCTTTCTGGCTGCCTGCAGTGCTGCCACCGCAGCCCTTCTGAGGCACAAAGTCAAGGCCAGACTGACCAAAAAAGATTCCTGAGGCTGGCAAGTGGGGCAACGTGTGGAGGAAGCCCCTCATAATTTGGAGAAAACTTGATACAATAGAAGTTGACTTTGAAAGGATTGGCCTTTATATTAATACATATATCCAAGGATATGTTATAGCTGCAGTGTTTGAAAGCCAAAGGATTTAAGAGTTTTGTTGTTGTTAATGAAAGGAATACTCCTTTTCCTTTTGGATCATAGCTTAACAAGGCACAGGAAGGGAAGGGATCTCTCATAAGATTCATGAGACATTGAAATAAGGAGAATCATCTTCATGCCTGAAAATTTAGCAAAATTCTGACTATGGCCTCCAGGGGCAATTCCTAAAAGCTGAATGGATAATAAAATCGGACTGGAAAGTAAGTAGGTGGCTGGTCCTCACCCTGTTGGAATGGCTATCCTACTATACTGTTCTTTGGTAATGGAATAAATTGACCCAAGGACCCAATTTCATTTGGATTTCAAATTGTCCAGAGTGGGAAAGCCTTCAAGATGACATAATGAGTTACTCAGTTCATCTGATTTCTGGTCTCTCCTTTCTCGACAACTGTAATACTAACCCTTTTCTCAGGATAACTGTCTACCTGGCAGTTTTCTCTGAAGTGCTGTTCACTCCCATCCCTACCTTGCATGGTGATATAAAGGACTAGGAAGCAGTCATACTTCCAGGAAATGCTTGGATTCATGTGGACATTCAGAAAGCTTATTCTCATATAATACTAATGTAAACAGTACTAGAAATTACAGTGCCAAGAGCCACCAGGACGCCCAGCCAATAAGCGTAGATACTACATGGTGTCATGGGACCCGTTCTATTTTATACCGGTGGACAACAGGAGTACTTGAGAGTTATCAGGGCTGCGTAACAGACCAGGAGATCTGGGGGTTGCACCAGGGAATCTCTATATTTGACCAGCATGTTTTAAAAGCTCTTGGTAGGATTCGTTGGTTCTAAGGATCCCTCTAGGGACCTCATTATTTCAAGAGGAACCCAAGGTCCAGTCTCCTACATAGATGCTGTCCCACAAAGGACCCACATAACTAACCCAGTTCAGGGTTCTCAGGCAGGCAGTTCTGCGTCAGCTTAGAGCAGAACCCTTAAAATACTCAAGTACTGGGGATAGGCAAGCATATGTGTTTACTGTGGGTTTGTCCTTTAAACCTCCTTTGGGTGAGAACGTGTGAACCAGGCACCCTGGTTTGTTTGGAGCATTGCTGCCCAGAAGCTTCTATGGGATTGGTGGTGCTTGGGATTGATGTGTTCTGGCCATGCAGCCCTCCCTGAGGATTGACTTCTACACTAATCCAGTGAAGGAGGCTGTGTCAAAAGAAGGGCTCAGAAGCCCTCTTTTCAGAGGCAATGATTCCTGTCAGTATGAGGTCCCTTATTTACTAAAAAGGAACATGATTTAACTCCAGTTTGATGAACCTCCTCTGAATTTACTTTGTTGTCTTCAAATCTTTTGTTTTCTTCCTTTCTCTGAGATTTGTGGGTTTTGTGCCTTATAAATGGAAATGTATGAACACTTAATATATGCCCATGTAGAATTTTCTGTTTTGGGTTATTGGGATAAGAAAAGATATATATTGCTCTTCAACTAGTGAATGAAAGAAACTTCAGAAAGCTAAAATTGCTTATCAATCAAAAGACTTAACCTGTATTTCGGCCACAAACAAAAAAAGATACTCAACTGAAGCTTTCCAATAATCTTTATATCAAGAAAGCATGCTTCTTGTCAGCTACATTGTTTTCTTAGATGGATTTCTCCTGTTAATCCTCAAATATCTGAACTTCTGTGTTACCCAAGTGTCTTATATAAGCTTCTGGTGTCTAGGACAAATTTATGGCAAATAAAATTAGCAAAACTGAACTGGGTTGAACTGAACAAGAGGATGGAGGAATTGTGCACATACGTTGTTAGTAGAGGGTCAATTTAAAATAGGGACTAGAAATTGAAGTTTTCTTTATTATGGATTCAAAGACTGTATTATTTTGAAAGTTGGAAGGAGAAGGGAGGGAAGAGAGCATAAGGGAAGAGGGTGTAAGTCAAACTCTTGAATATAACTGGTGGTATTGTGGGCAGAGATCTTTAGTTCAAATTCATGTATTTTTAAAAAGAGAGAACCGGAGGTAGAGCAGTGATCAGGTGGGTACACAGACCAGTGCCAATCTGAACATTGTTAATGGACTGTGACATGAAGAGCACAGGAAGAGGCATTAAGATATTGCCATACAGTTTTAATTTATACAAGTATTGGCCCCTCAACTGGTTGGAAATTTTTTTCTTAAATCTCTTTTTCTGAGTCAGGGTCTTACTCTGTCGCCCAGGCTAGAGTGCAGTGGTGCAATCACGGCTCACTGCAGTCTTGACCTCCCCAGCTCAAGCAATCCTCCCACCTCAGCCTCCTAAGTACCTGGTACTACAGGCGCATGCCACCACATCTGGCTAATTTTTGCATTTTTTGTAGGGACAGGGTTTTGCCATGTTGCTTAGGCTGGTCTTGAACTCCTGAACTCAAGTGATCTGCCCACCTTAGCCTCCCAAAGTGTTGGGATTACAGACATTAGCCATCACGCCCGCCCTACAAACAGTTTTTTAATAGGAGATATTTGAGAGGCATTGAGGTAGGAGACTCTATGACATGCCCTCAGAATATCAGAATCTTCTAAGAAATAAACTAGGAAATGCAGATGTTTTTAACTACTCAGCCTTTTGAGGAATTACTCCTTTTAAAACATTTTTGTTAAAGTTTAGTGTATCAGTAAGAAAACAGACCTAGTTTAAAAGGAATAATAATTTTATAAAGGAGATGGCTATCTTATTCCACCATAGCCCCTCCAACATATCTACTGGAAATTCTGCTAGTTAACTTTCTCTCTCTCTGTTAATTTAGACTTTCAACCTATGAAAATGTAAATACCTTTGAAAAAACTAAACTGTCAGTCATTTACATCTTCTCATGAATGAAATGCAGTATAGGGAGAGGAGATGGCAAGACACACTAGACTGGGGACACATTTGCCTGCTTCTCTCTTGCCTAATTCTTCCTGATCTGTATTTACTGATGAGCTAATAATATTTGTAAGACTCTAGGGGTTCATTTCCCATTTCAGCGGAAAGTACTTCACTCAATAACAATATTCTCAAGAGTCTTCTACTGGAAGCTAGAAAGACATAGGAGTTTAAGTCTATAGAATGAAGGTAGTTATTCCTGCCTCTGTTGCCCACCTGTTCACAAAAAGTACCTTTACGCTTGAAAACATTAGGTTCTTTGGTTACTGCACTGTAGTTTCAAATGGATCCTCCAGATGGCATTCATGTCTTAGAAAGGGCACAGCCATTGTCCCGAAGGCTTCTTCTGCCTACTAATTCTAGTGGTCTTGTGTTTTTCTTGATTGCTTGGCAAAGTAAAAATGGAGCTATTTTCTGTCTATATAAATCTTCTTATATGAATAACCATTAAAGTGATTTTGTATATGCATTGTTGTAGTGTCAGCAGTTTAAAGCAACAGCCACCTTGTTTCTTTGACAAGGTGTTAACAAGGACTACCTTGAAGAGGCCCCCTCTAAAAGGTTCTGTTTATACAACCATTGCCAGGAAAAGGAAGTCAGGACACTTTACCTCCACCAAGAAGCAGGAAAGTATAAAAACTTTAAAAAAACTCTATATCCCATCCCCCATACACATATACACACACACACCCTAATACCTACTCGTGAGTAGAACAAATTGCTTCCCCACAAAATGCTATGAAGTTGATTTCTCTGAAGATTTCAGTGTAATTAAATAAATACTCCTAGTTTCATAGATAATAGTGTAAAAGATTTCAAAAGTTTTAAGTCATTGGCTATAATTTTATAAATGTAAAAATGATGAATTATACTATGATTCAACTATAGCAGGTTCTACAATATACGAGTTGTGAAATGTGGCATCTATCAACTAATTTTGTAGCCTTCACAGATTGAAGGAGCTGTGTAAAAGGTGATTCTCTAAGCAACTGCAGCTTCAGGCTCTAGTACTATCACAATCACTAAGAAAACAGCATTTCTGTGGCTGGAGGCTCCACTGGTTGAATTATGGTTGTCATTCTTGCCCAAACGCTTTTTTGTCACCAGCAGGGGCCCTAGGCAGTTTGAAAATGGCTTCTGTTGTTACTGTTACTAGTTTAACCACTCTTCACTTATTAATTTAGCAAGAGTTTATTGAGCACCTATTGTTGAAAGGTACCACATTGGCTCTGGAGACACCACAGTGTGGAAAAACACACCCTGTGGGCAGAGAGTCTGCCGTCTGCTTTTCCTTGGGCCATGAGGGTCCCTCTCTCCAGATCATGGTTCCAATCACAGCCTGAGGGCCAAGAAGCTGGGACCTGGTTTGGGCCAGAACCTCTTCGTAAGGATTAAGCTCTCTCTCCCCTTTACCTCCAGAGGTTGGAAACCTCTTTCCCTGTAGCAAGACAGTCACCCTAAAGGTGTCTCTACTTCCTGTTACTCCTGCAACTTCTCCAACCCTTCTCACTGCCCTCTACTTGTTTTAACTCAGTCCTAGGGATCCTTGACACATCCAGATTTCCACAAGCAGTAGAGACTTCCCAGGTACATAGTCCCATCCTTCAAGGAAGGGGATGTGTGGTTCCAACCTGAGTACAGCTTCCTGACTTGGTAAGTTGAAAACAGCATGCTGCACTCTGGCTACCTCCTTTAAAAAGTAACAACCATATCCTTTGTGGAATTACTATAGAAGTAATTTAATATGGAAGGGAAATCATTGCATCAAAAAGATAATTCATTTAAATATTAACTTTGGGAGCATATCTATCTATGGTAAGGGCTTTTGTTACATAACAGGATTCTCACTGGAAAAGGTATTCACTATATTTTAAGATTGCAGGAGGTCCAGACCATATGGAAGGCTACAGAATAACAGCTCAATTTTTTTTTTTTTTTTTTTTGAGACGGAGTCTTGCTCTGTCGCCCGGGCTGGAGTGCAGTGGCCGGATCTCAGCTCACTGCAAGCTCCGCCTCCCAGGTTTACGCTATTCTCCTGCCTCAGCCTCTCGAGTAGCTGGGACTACAGGCGCCAGCCACCTCGCCCGGCTAGCTTTTTTTTTGTATTTTTTAGTAGAGACGGGGTTTCACTGTGTTAGCCAGGATGGTCTTGAACTCCTGACCTCATGATCCGCCCGTCTCGGCCTCCCAAAGTGCTGGGATTACAGGCTTGAGCCACCGCGCCTGGCCTACAGCTCAAATTTTATTGTGCATTATGATTTCTAAAACATTTCCACATCAATATGAGCTTCTAAACTACGAGGTAAGTAAGGCCAAACAGGTCTCCATTGAACTAGGAAACACTGGAAAGGTAGAGTGACTGGTTTGAAGCCACACAACTAGTTATAACGTTTAAACTCATTTTTCCTTCAGATAAATTCACGGTCCAGCCAATCAGAACATCAGCACCAAATACTTGCAGAGCTTTTTACAGCAAATGAAGCACTTTTATGCATTATGTACACTGACATAATCTTTTAACTTTTGATCCTAATATCTCATGCATAGCCAGGGTTGCATCATTTCTTTTTGAGTTAAAGCAGCTTCACTCCACTCACCTCCTTGGATGCAGAATAAAGCATTCATTGCATCACAGAGGCTTCTCAGAACCCCAAAGTTCATTGTCCACGAACCCTTGGTGGCTGGATTATAAAGTCAAGTCCTACTCTCCAGTCAGTTTCCTGAAAATATGTTTGGATCCTTGGATGAGAAAGTCCTGCCAAATCTCAAATCCTCCCTTTTATCTTTTGATGGGATTGTCAGTTCTTTAAACAGTCAGCTTTCCCAGGGATTTTGACAAGAGATATGAACTTGAACATGGGATTTTAAAAATGTTTCTCTGCCATATGAAAGAGTTTTGCAGACTTAATAGAAAGCACAAAAAAATCATTATTTCTTAAAGCAATATATGCTTATTAAAGAAACTAGAAAAGTAGGAAGAAAAGATAATCCTTGGACCCATCAGTAAACTAAAATCCCTGTTAGGGAAAAATAAGACTTATGTCAAAATATTGTCAATGGTAAAAGGTATAGCAGTGTCATGCAAAGATTCCTGAAAAAATCAGATACTGTAAACTAGAGTTTTTTTTTTTTTTTTTTTTTTTTTTTTTGAGAGGGAGTCTCGCTCTGTAGCCCAGGCTGGAGTGCAGCAGCGTGATCTCGGCTCACTGCAAGCTCCACCTCCCGGGTTCACGCCATTCTCCTGCCTCAGCCTCCCGAGTAGCTGGGACTACAGGTGCCTGCCACCACGCCCAGCTGATTTTTTGTATTTTTAGTAGAGACGGGGTTTCACCGTGTTAGCTAGGATGGTCTCGATATCCTGACCTCGTGATCCGCCCGCCTCGGCCTCCCAAAGTGCTGGGATTACAGGCGTGAGCCACCGCACCTGGCCGTAAACTAGAAATTTTAAGCAGCCTAGTTAGTACTTTATTCTCTAAGTTACAAAATCAACCGTCTGGCTCAGTTTACAGGAGTACTGAGACAGTGACATTACACTCCCTTCTGACATTACATTATATAGGTAATTTGATGTTGTTGTGGCTGATACTGTCTCATTAATCCAAGCCAATGATACATTATCTCTCATGTTGAAAGAATTGTGTGGAATGTTTCTTCTGAATCAAGCTCTGAGAGAGGACTGTGCTAGAAATACCTTCACTGGAGGTAAGGACTGGCCTGTTGAATGGGTGAGTATGTAGATTCATTGACAGCCCTTCCACAGTGAACACTACTAGGTATCAGCCTCTGTTCTAGGCACCCAGGATACAGGAATGAACAAAACACTAATTCCTGCCCTTATGGAGAAACAGTGAACCAAATCAATAAATTATATATTAGAAGGTGATGGTGCCAAGGAGAAACAGAGAGCAAGGAAGAGAGAGAGACTGGAGGAGTGGGTAAGTGCGCCATTTTAAACAGGATCAGGGAAGAATACCAAGAAAGATGATGGAGCCAGCTCTGTTTCTCACCCAGGCAAAGGGAAGAAGTGCAAGGGCTCTGAGCCCAGGGCATGCCAGGAATGGCCAGGAGGCCAGTGTGAACAGAGAGGCAGAGTACAGCAGAAGAAGAGAACAGGTTGTATAGGTCTTGTGAAGACTTTTGCTTTTACTGTGACTTTGGGAATGGGGTATGTGGGGAAGAATTCTGTCCAGTGAAATTCAGGGTAGCTATCTATCGATATGGATTAGTTACTAATTGCACATTACTTTGCCTTTAGAAAACAGAGCAGGCCGGGCGCGGTGGCTCAAGCCTGTAATCCCAGCACTTTGGGAGGCCGAGACGGGCGGATCACGAGGTCAGGAGATCGAGACCATCCTGGCTAATATGGTGAAACCCTGTCTCTACTTAAAATACAAAAAACTAGCTGGGCGACGAGGCGGGCGCCTGTAGTCCCAGCTACTCGGGAGGCTGAGGCAGGAGAATGGCATAAACTCGGGAGGTGGAGCTTGCAGTGAGCTGAGATCCGGCCACTGCACTCCAGCCTGGGTGGCAGAGCGAGACTCCATCTCAAAAAAAAAAAAAAAAAAAGAAAACAGAGCAAATTCTATTTCCTGCAATATGCACAAAACCAGATTGGCATCAAGTTATTCCATGTGTAGGCCTGGCCCAGCAAACTGTGTTCCTGTGGCCACACGCTCATGCTTGCAGAATTCTTCCCAGATTCCTCCCAGAGCCTTTTTAAAGTGCCCAGAATGTTGACCTCTGCTTCCGACATAGTCTTTGAATGTTTTCTCATTCTTTGGACACTAGTTTGTACTCTGGATAATCCTCTGGGCAGAAGTGGAATGACATGTCTAGTGCAGAGCCTGTAAATTGGGGATAATAACAGTTTACATTATGTAGTACTCACCATTTGCCAAGAACTGAGCTGAGCTATTTTCCTAGATTCTTTCATTTAACCCTCATAGTAGCCTTGTGAGGTAGGCACTAATATTGCCTCCATTTTGTAAATGAGGACACTGAGGCATAAAGTAAATTTGCCCACAACTACCTGGCTCTTATGTAATGGAATCTCACACTCAGGCCTTTGAATCCAGGGTCTATATTCTTAGCCACCAAAATTAAGTGAGTGTAGAAGATTCTTTTGTCTAACTTCTCACATTGTCACTTGTGCGAACCAGAAAAAGTTTAAGAGAGAAGTGTAATGTAGATTTCCATCTCCTCACCCCGATAAATGAAGTAAACCTAAGGATGCAGTTCTCATTTTATTTCTAGACACTTTAGCCAAGCAAAAGTCCTTATACTGTTATTGTTGAATGGTACCAAGGCTGAGATTCGTAAGTGTATTTTGTGCTAGAATACAACATGGAGCTACTCACATTACAAACAGTCTCAGAAGCCCTCTGTAATGACCTGAAGGATCTGAAGGACAGAAACTCACTTTAAGAACCACTGACTTCAAATTATTTTCGCATGCTTCTCTAATGTTTATAAAATGACTCTAGTGAATACTTTCTCATCTTTAGGACCTTTTAATGTATCTTATTCCTCATTAAAATAAATTTGAGCATGATTCCAGGCTAAACCAATTTCTTAAAGACAACAATGGCAACATGCAAAATATCTCCATCTAGTGCTTTTTCTTTTCTAAACAATAAACAAGGACAAATTATCTTAGAATCTGACTAATTTTACTCCAGGAAAAATACCTTTGCACACAGTACCCGGCACAAAATTTGTATTCAGAAAGTGCTAGTGGTAATCACACAGTCATTATTTCTTTTTCTTTTCTTTTCTTTCTTTCTTTTTTTTTGAGACGGAGTTTTGTTCTTGTTGCCCAGGGTAGAGTCCAACGGCGCAACCTCAGCTCGCCACAACCTCCACCTGCCAGGTTCAGGCAATTCTCCTGCCTCAGCCTCCCGAGTAGCTGGGATTACAGGCATGTGCCACCATGCCTGGCTAATTTTGTATTTTTAGTAGAAACCAGGTTTCTCCATGTTGGTCAGGCTGGTCTTGAACTCCCGACCTCAGGTGATCCACCCGCCTCAGCCTCCCAAAGTGGTGGGATTACAGGCATGAGCCACTGCACCCAGCCCACAGTCATTATTTCTATCACTTCACGCTGAGCAGGGTGTTGTGAGTCCTGCACAAATTCATCCACACTCTCCACGGGCTCCCAGACGTCTCACCAGAACAGGAGCTCTATGTCCTTGAGAGGGATTTTTCTCCACCCACAACAGAATAAGATGTAGTTCATCTTCCCCCGGGAAATGGGGGATTTCTTGCTTTCCTCCACATTCCTTCCCTGACACTCAGTCTCCATGATCACAGACTCTCCCAGGCATTAGGAAGAACCTTGCATTGGTACCCACACACCACGCAGACATTCTGGCAGCACCGCCCTTTCTCACTATGGCCCCAAGTGTTCGCTGACTACAGAAGAAACCCTACTGGTCCATGTACTCATTTTTTCTACCTCTTGATTCCCCTCTATTATGTGTTTGTGTCCCTTAGATATATTGAAATCCTAAACCCTGCTACCTCAATTAGTGACCTTATTTGGAGACGGGGTAGTTGTATATGTAAGCAGTTAAGATGAGATCATGCTGGACTATCTCTTAATTCAATATGATTGGTGTCCTTATAAGAAGAGGAGAAGACACGAGGAAAGACAGCCATGTGAAGACACAGAGACACATACAGGGGAGAGCACCATGTGACAATGGAGGCAGAAATGGGAGTTATGTATCTGCAAGCTAAAGAGTGCCAAGGATTGCTGGTAATAAGCAGAAGCTGGGGGATGGGGTGTGTGGGTTAGGGTGGTGGGGCAGGCAGAGAGAGAATGGCCTTGCCAGCACCCTGATTTCAGACTTCCAGCCTTTGGAACTGTGACAGAAAAAAATTCTGTTTTAAGCCATCCAACTTGTGGTACTTTGTTATGATGACCCTAGAAAACTTAATACAGCATCCAGGGCCAATCTCAGTTTTTACCTCCCTGTGAAATTGACACAGTTTTTCCTAACAAGTGGCTCTTAGTCTCTCAACTCCTTCCCCCCCATCTATACCCTATTAAAGGGAGAAATGGGATTTGCAGATCTCAGAAGAGATACAGATGGGAAGCTTATCACATGTATGAATACAATAGAACCTCTGTGGTAGGGAGTTAAGTACAGAGAAAACGTTGTGAACAGCCAGTTTCAGTGTGGCTATGTTTCCCATCTGAGTCTACCCTGTGTAAGCAGGTGCTCCTGGGTTGCACCTTGGCAACTTCCCACCTGGGTCTTTGCCTCTACTCTTGGTACTCACAACCAACTCATCTACCTGCAAGCACCTTCATCTTTGGGTGCAAAGGTTTTATATTCACCGTCTGCCTCGCATTCTAGTGGTGATTTTTTAAAAAATAGTAAACCAAACAAATAGGGAAAAGACCATGGCTCCACGGAAAGCTCCAGCCATCTAGCCTCCTCTGTGGCCCACCAGAAAGCCCTTGTGCTCTTTTCATAAACTCTATCTTGAAAAGAGATTAGATGCCCTCCTACCCTCTAAAAGGATCTGGGTGTGTGTGTGTGTGTGTATGTGAGAGATGTTTATTCAGAGTTGGTGGGTAGGGGGTGTGCATAAAAAGGAAAGACTGACTTAAGTCACACAAACCAAACCCTTCTACATGTTGCATTCTCTAAAGTACCCAACATATTTCCCCCCTTTCTCCTTTCTTTTTACCTTAATCTGTCTTTAATTTTCCATGATTTTTCCAATTCCCAGTCACTGACCAAACTGTCCATTTATCATGCTCCCCCAGACAATGGTAATAGCAAACAGTCAGTGAGCACTTACTACATGCCAGGCACTACAGTAAGTGCTAACATATATGAACTCATTTAATGCTCACAACAACCTTGTGGATTGGGAATAACAATTATTATTCCTGTTTATGGCTATTAAAATGTTAAGAAACTTCTGCAGGGTCACAGAGCTAATAAATGATAGGATTTGTACCTCTGCAGTCTGACTCTGCAGTCCATACTTTTTAAAAATATTTTTTATGGCCGGGCGCGGTGGCTCAAGCCTGTAATCCCAGCACTTTGGGAGGCCGAGACGGGCGGATCACGAGGTCAGGAGATCGAGACCATCCTGGCTAACACGGTGAAACCCCGTCTCTACTAAAAAAATACAAAAAACTAGCCGGGCGAGGTGGTGGACGCCTGTAGTCCCAGCTACTCGGGAGGCTGAGGCAGGAGAATGACGTAAACCCGGGAGGCGGAGCTTGCAGTGAGCTGAGATCCGGCCACTGCACTCCAGCCCAGGAGACAGAGCAAGACTCCGTCTCAAAAAAAAAAATAAAAAAAAAATAAAAAAAAATTTTTTATTATGAAAAACCTTGAACATATACAAAAGTAGATAGAATTGTATGATGAATTCCCATGTAATCACATACACAATTATCAAATCATGGGGAATCTAGTTTCATCTATATCCCTACTCACTTGCTTCTGTCCATATTATTTTGAAACAAATCCCAAATATAATTTTTTCTACAACACATGCTTTCTATGTATCCCTAAAAGATGAAGAGTCTTTAAACAAGAATATGATATCATTATCATGTCTAAAAAACTGAAAAACAATTCCTTACCATCAAATATCCTGTGTTTGAATTCCCAATGGTCTCATAAATGTCATAATTATTTTAAAGTATTTCGTTTAAATCAGGATCCCAGTAGGACCCACACATTGCAATTGGTTGACTTTTTACTTACATCTCTTTTTAATCTACAGGTTTCCCTTCTACCTCAGTCTTTTTACTCCTTTCCAATTCAGTTGTTGGCAACACAGAATCATTTGTCCTGAAGAGTTTCCTACAGTCCACGCACTTTACCACTATATCATTCTGCCTTTGGGGTACTATATTGTAGACTTTTCATTCCATAGATTTTAGAGAGGGGAAAACTCAATGAAGTGATTTCTAGACTCACTGGAGCTTTCATGAACTACATGAAATTATAAGTACATGCGAATATGTGCATTTTAGGGAACCATAGTCTAAAACTTTTACAAGATTTAAAAAATGATCCCATGATCCTCAAACAATCAATGATCATTAGCTCTGGTCCTGGCTTTTCATTTTAGAGATGAAAAGCAGGAGACTTGGGTAAGTAAATTGTCCAAACTCACACAAATATTCTTAACAGGACAGGAATGTGGCTCTCAGGACCTAACCTGCTCCACTTTGTTTCATGCTGCATATGTGAAAGGGGAAAAGGAAAAGTGGTTTGAGGTGCTCAGTAGAAGGTGTCAATTTCACCATTGTTTCAAAGTTGTCATTTACCTGAATTAATGAATTCACTTCTTGTCCACATTTGGAATCTAAAACTGTAGTCAATGTTACTACCACAACATTCTCATACTTCTCTTTCTCCGTATTATTGAGAGCTTTATTATGCCAGAGATGTCTCACAAGCAGGATGCCAAGATCAATGATCTGTCCTGAGCTAAATGAGAACTATCTTTCCTAGATGTGAGAGGATTGAGGTGGAGTGTAAGAATACTCAATTGGGAACCAGTCATTAATTGATAGTTCCTTGATCTCTTTTGGTCTGGAGATTTCTCATTAGTAAAATGAGCTAACTGGATTGTGTCAACTACTTTTCAAGCATTTTGACTGTGACCACGATATACTCTCACTATGAATGTATACGTATGTATATATCTTGAAAAAACTTTCACTGAATTATTCTTACAAACAAAATGGAATGCATCCGGATAATTTCTATTCTATTCTTTTGTAAAAATAATTCTGGTTGTGGTCACAACCTATTAAGTTGATTGTAAGAACTGCTAAAGGAAATCTGCAGCAGTTTGAAAAATACTTTCCCAGGTGACCTCTGAGTCATTCATTCATTGACTGTAGTAGGTCAGTCATTTTACAGCTATTTAATGGGCATCTATGTAGTGCTAGGCACTGTGATGAGAGTTAGGAAAATGGCAATGAAAAAACAAAGACCCTCTTATGACGGTTATATCCTGTGAAGTATGTTTGATCAGCTTTGACAAGGAAAGAGAATTCCAACGGAATCAGCTAAAGCTACTGAATAGGTTGGACTTAAGGGAGGAAAAAGCAGAAATACAGGTTTTTCCAAACCCCAAGCAGGAGCCCACATCAAGACTAAAATAGTCTAGACCCAAATGATGTAATTTTTGTGGCAAATGAAGATCTCCTGTGGATCCTAAATCTAATTACTGGATGTTTCTCCTTTTCCCATACTTTGCAAAGATTGAAGTGGTTGACGGGGCCCTCTTTTTAGATAAAATATTTCAGAGGCCATTGAGTGATGGAAAGGAATGCTAGAGAGCACTCTGACTGAGGGACACCCCCTGGCCATCTTATCCCCATATTCACGTGCTCACCACACCCACACCCCCAGTACCTGCAAAACCTGCTGGTATGTAATTGGTTGTTTTCTTTTCCAGAAATTTTGCTGTACCATTTTTATCCAGCAGAGGGAAGCAGAACACCAAAATCACTGCAGAAATAGTCCAGGACACATGCACACACAGCCCTTTGATACTTTTTGTCCTGTGAATTTAGGTACTATAAAATAAGAATGTCACAGTTTTGAAAACAAATTCTGGTAAAGCCAGCTATGGGCAAAATGCTGAAAGAGGAGAGGTTTATTTTAGCTGACTACTTATGGCCTGTCCCATCAGGATTGCCTGGAAGTCATCACCCAGCTCACAAGGCCCTCTTTCAGGCTTGGCTCCTGGCAGTCTGACCTTTCAATTTTTTTCCATTCCCCAAGTTTTGGAACACCTGCTAAAATCATGCAATATTTCTGTGGTCTTCTGAGTCAGGCTTTATGCAATGGCCTTTCAATCACGGCATTTCCTACTTTAACTGCCAGGAATGGTCAGTTTCTTGTCCTCTTTTATATATTCCACAAACTGGGAAATGGTGGGTACAAACTGAAGTGCAATGCATGCTAAGTGGTCATGTAGACTGGAGTGCAGTGGCACGATCTCTGTTCACTGCAACCTCTGCCTCCCCAGTTCAAGCGATTTTCCTGCCTCAGCCTCTTGGGTAGCTGGGACAACAGGCATGCGCCACCACGCCCAGCTAATTTTTTTATTTTGAGTAGAGTCAGGTTTTCGCCAGGCTGGTCTCAAAATCCTGGCCTCATGTGATCGGCCCACCTCGGCCTCCCAAAGTGCTGGGGTTACAGGCATGAGCCACTGCACTCGACTGGGATACAAACTCTTTTTTTTTTTTTTTTTTTTTTGAGACGGAGTCTTGCTCTGTCGCCGGGGCTGGAGTGCAGTGGCCGGATCTCAGCTCACTGCAAGCTCCGACTCCCGGGTTCACGCCATTCTCCTGCCTCAGCCTCCCGAGTAGCTGGGACTACAGACGCCCGCCACCTCGCCCGGCTAGTTTTTTGTATTTTTTAGTAGAGACGGGGTTTCACAGTGTTCGCCAGGATGGTCTTGATCTCCTGACCTCGTGATCCGCCCGTCTCGGCCTCCCAAAGTGCTGGGATTACAGGCTTGAGCCACCGCGCCCGGCCCAAACTCTTAATCATAGCAGACCTTCTGAAGATCCAGGTACCTTTCTGAAGCCCTACCTTTCCTCCCACCCCACTTCTTTACAGACTTGTCCCTGTGCCTTTTAACACTGATGCAGTACTGTCTGACTTCCCCTCCTCAGAGATGATAGCATTTTTAGGAGGCCATAGACCAACAGAAGTTGTCTTCATGCATTTCTGGGGTCCGAAAGTAGTTAAAACAAACCCCTTAGTCATTTAACTGGTGTGCTTTTCTGGAGAGAAAGGCATGAGCAGAGAGCACTCCTCAAATAGAAACAGATGCGATAATGGACAATAGGATTGGGCATGACTCATCCTTTCCAGTTCCACACGTTCCTTCCCTACCCAACCCAGGAATATAGATCCAAGTGCAACCATGCACTTAGTCAAGAGGGCTCTTCAAAGTGTGTCCTAATGCCATGAAATTTACTTTTATTAAGAGAGTGGGTAGGGAGGGATCATGGAACTTGTAACAGTTTAAGGTTATCATGAAGAGTCAGCAAGAATTACAGTAACGCGTGATTCTGGGTAATCAGCACCAATGAGGTGGAGAGAAGTGGGAGAGGTGCCTTATCTTTGAAAGTTTAAACTTGCCATCTTTTTTTTTCTTCTTTTTTTGAGACGGAGTTTCACTCTTGTTGCCCAAGCTGGAGTGCAATAGCGCAACCTTGGCTCACTGCAACCTCTGCCTCCTGGGTTCAAGTGATTCTCATGCCTCAGCCTCCCAAGTAGCTGGGATTACAGGCGCCTGCCACCACGCCCAGCTACTTTTGTATTTTTAGTAGAGGTGGGATTTCACTATGTTGTCCAGGCTGGTCTTGAACCCCTGACCTGAAGTTATCCACCTGCCTTGGCCTCCCAAAGTGCTGGGATTACAGGCGTGAGCCACTGCACCCAGCAAACTTGCCATCTTGACACATTCCTCCAGTGACTGGCATCCATCCTCGGTTGGTGTCTAAGGTATAATACAACGTATAGGTACTTTAAACGTTTTCAGTAACTTCCACAATGCTAATCAATGTTTTAGGGAAAGGATTACATTTCTTTTTTTAAAAATAATTTAAGCAAGTTTTGTAAAAAGCACCAAAGGCAAAAAAACTTCATTGAAGTTTTTAAAAAATGTATTCAATTGCTGCATTAAGGTACTGTACTTACAGAAAAAGAAAAAAAGGTTTAAAAAAGGACAAGAACAGGAAACAGATGCAGTAAGGGGAGAAGAGTTAGAAAAGAAACTGTGGGCAGGGTATGGTAAGCAGCCATCAATAACTGCCTCAGGTGCCACTTAATGCATTAACGTCCTGGGCCTCCTGAGCATCATGCAAATTAGTGAAAAACAACAGGGGGATTTGCTGTGACAAGCAGCAATAAAAGTAAAGCTGCTGTCTGTATTGGCAGTAAACTACCTGTGACACTGAGATATGCCTTCTATGTCTGGCTTATTACTCTATCATGTTCCTAAACTGGCTTGTGACAAACACCTGTTACAAAAATCAGATTCCTGGCCTCCACGTCAGACCTAATGAATCCAAATCTCTTGGCACCTGGGTTTGGATTACTTTTTATTTTTAAGTTCCTCAGCAATGATGGATAGCTTTCTTTTTTCCCCCCTAAAAATGTTTCAGGAATAGGATTACGTTTAAGAAAAAATAATTTAAGCAAGTTTTGTGAAAAGCATCAAAGGCTATACCTATGATGCTGAAAATATTTCACCTCACTTATTTGCTTCTTTCCCAAGACTTAGTCTTTCTCTTTGAAGGAGCTGTGTTTCTCCTAGTGGTTCTGATCTTTTCATTGAAGCTGCAGGTACAAACGATGGATTCAAGTGACCACCCTTCAATCTCCAGTTCTTCAGTCAACAAATATCAAGTACCTATCAGGGTGCACCCTGTCCTGCAGCAGATATTCAAGGCTGTCCCTACAAGAATGAAGGTGGTGTTTAACCGAAGGGATTGGTGGTAGAATAAAGAGAGCTGGGCGCGGTGGCTCACGCCTGTAATCCCAGAATTTTGGGAGGCGAGTTGGGAGGATCGCTTAAGCATAGGAATTCGAGACCAGCTCGGGCAACATAGTGGGACATCATCTCTAAGGAAAAAAGGAGGGAAGGAGGGAGGGAGGGAGGGAGGAAGGAAGGAAGGAAAGAAGGAAGGAAGGAAAGAAGGAAGGAAGGAAAGAAGGAAAGGAAAGGAAAGGAAGGAAGGAGGGAAGGAAACAGAAAGATTTTGAAAAAGAATTAAAAGGGGAAAAATACAATGTGGCAGTGGGAGAATTAAGGATGAGATGATTGCATTAGTTCATTGACCATCCCTGAGCAACAGAAACACAATCATGAGTAATCCTCGGCCCTTGCCTACAAGAAGCACGAGTCTAGGTTAGTAGCACTGCCAACCGGACCAACCATTTACACTTCTCTGTGAAATGGGGCAGAGCGGGGAGAAAAGAGTGCCTGAGCTCACAGCGTTGGCGGGGCGCAGTGAGGTCCGCCGGGACTAGGCGGAAGGAGACAAGGAACGTCTCTCTCTGCAATTCATCTAAGGGCCTGCTCGGACCCCAGATCTCGCAGCGAGAACTACCGCCTCACTACACTCGCCTTTCCCCGCGCCACCCAACAACTCTCACGTCTCATCCTCAGGGAGCGGGGCGGGGCGAAGCGGAAGGGCAGGGGCCGACACAACCACGCCCACTAGCCGCGCTCCAAGGCTGCAGCCCCCTTACCGCGAGAACGCAGAGTCTCGCGGGCGGCGCACGCGCAAACCTCTTGTGACGCCTGCGCCTCCTGGCTCCGCCCTCCGCTCGTTGGAGTTCCGGATGTTTAGCGTTACCATGGAGCCTGCAGGTGCCCGTGAACGCTGGTTGTCGCCTGGGCAACTGGAGAGGACGAAGCAGGACCTAGGTGGCGGCGGTGGTACCGGCTGCAATGGTGTCCAATCCCGTGCATGGCCTGCCCTTTCTTCCAGGCACGTCCTTTAAGGACTCTACGGTGAGAAGTTATCTGCCAGACTCCCACCTGTCCCCACCTTCCAGCAGCCCAGGAGGGTTCCCCGCTCAGTGCACCTCCATTCCCCTCCACTCAAGTCTGCTCTCGAAACACGTCTTCTGTCCTGACCTTGTTCTTTCTTCTCGGCCGAACTTCTGCCGTTCTTCCCTAGCCAGCCTCATCTTCCCTCTCCAGTCCTTTGCCCTCCGCCTCATCCCTTTTTAGTTTTCTTCCCACTCCATCTTGGCAGTGTGTTGGCGCCTTCATTCTCATCCCGTTAGCCGCGTTCTTTCTTAAGGCTGTGTTCCTCCAACCCCCTGCCTCTTTTCCCTTTAGATTACTGTTTCCCCACGCTAATCCCAAGCTATCTGGGCCCTCTCCCTAGCTCATTCTCTCACATCATAACGTGTCTCCGTCTGCCCCCACCCTTAAAACCCCCCGCCACTATGCACCTTCATCCTCATTCCCACAGGTCCATCATTCCCGCCCCACCTGCTTCCTCTTCTGAATCCTATACCCGATAGTCTCCCCCACTCCCAGCTCCATTTCCTGTTTTGTATGTATATCGATTCCGCTCCTCTTCTTTCCGCCAGGTCTTTTTCCTTTCTTCTTTATGCTTGCTTCCAACCCCATTCTTTTCTCTCCATCTTCTACCTTTTCCATAATTTAGTCCCATCCTCTCCCTATTCTTTTCTTTCTCCATTGCGGTTTTTCCCCCAAAGCTTGCTCACCTTCCTCCCAAACCATCTTTCCCTGCTTTGTAAGAGATATTCCTTTCCAGTTCCCTCAAGAATTGATTAGTTGCTGTTTATTCTTCCCCGACTCTATTCTTTTTGTTCTAACGTTTTTGTAAAAAGATTCCTGTTTAGATTTTGTTTTGCTCATTCCCCCAACCTTGTGTTTTTATTTGCATTTTCTAGACAAAATTCTTTAAAAAGCAGCAGCAGCTTGGATTCTTTTTTTTTTTTTTTTAACTCTTGCCACAGTTTAGCTCTTAAAATTATTTAGTATTTGTTTTAATCCTAACAGGGCTACTGAAATATGTGCTGAAAAATCAATAATGAGATTCAGTAGACTGATCATCACAGATGAGCTAACAGTAGTTTATGTTTATATAGTTTAATACTTTAAACTCTTATCTTCCTCTCCAGCTTCACAAAGTTAAGATAAAAGATTTGGTCAATTTATTTTCTTTGAAAGAATAAATTTAGAATGAAATCGAAAGTTTGGTGAGAGAATTTGTATTCTGAATCTCTTTGTGATTATCCCTGCATTAAGACAAAACATCATAGATTTTTAGTTTCAGTGGACTTTTCAGTTTTATGTCATTTAGAAAATGTTGTAGGCACTTGCCTGCCCTATACAGGATGAGCTTAAGCTTTTGGTGTTGGTGACTATAGACAGGGCTGAGTTGATACAGGGAATTACGGAGGCGTGGATGGAAGTACAAAGCTCTAAAAACATATTGCTGTATTACAAGTAAGATGAACTGTGCATTGGACATATTTCAGATTTTAAATACACTGACCAAGTGTCAACCAATTTGCCCTATTTGAAATTTGAAAAGCATCGTCAGTATATCTTCAGCAGTGAAGGACTGAATATGTATGAATGTAATTCTAAAGACATACAGATAAGAAGTTAAAAACTTTTTAAAGGGGAGTGGGAAGATGATTAAAAAAAAAAAAAAGACACACAGAAGGTGAACCATAATGGACAAGTGGGGTGGAAAGGGCAGAGGTTGCCTTGCCTGGTGTGTCTGTGAGTTATGGCTGAGTGATGGTAGAGACATTTGTGTAAAACAAAGAAATAAACTGAAGTTACTGATGTTGCTTCTGTCTTTGGTGGTGGAAGAAGAGCTTGAAGTTCCATAAATTACCCAATGAGGATGTCAACTCAGCGCATTTTGTTCTGTATCATGTTTAATATGTACCTGGAGCCGTCCCTGTTAACTGACTTGTGACTCTGAATACATGACCTTTAAAAACAAATGTCCAAGTTTACAGCCCTTTTAGCAAAAGAAGTTTATTCTGTTGTACCTTTCACGTTAGTACAGTTCTTGAACGATGGTAGGCTGGGCTCCAATGCAATTAGGATGCAGAAAGTTTATTTCATAAAAATATATTTTATGATTAATCCTAAATTGTATCTATGTAACTTTATATATTTGAATGTTGTATATATAAAATTTTGAAAGCATCCTCACAACAGAAAAAGGAAAACCATTAACCTAACCTCTAATTTGCCTTTCTACTCTTTTTTATGTAATCTTTTAAATAAAAATGTGTTCATTGTAAAAAATCAACATAATTTAGAAATGTATAATACAGAGGACCAAACCGGTCTCTTCATGTACATATTTCTATGCTTATAATTGTTGTATACATATAATTTTATATGTTGCTTTTTCAGGCTTATTAAATCATAAGTATTTTCACTAGGTTGCCACATGATCTTTAAAATCAATATTTTAATGACAGCACCATAATCCATTGAGTGAGTTTTCGATCATTTACTCATGTCTTCATGTGATTGTCTTCAACATTTACCATTGTAATAGGCAGCTTCAGGCATATAGCTCTTTCTCATAATTCTGGGTCATATTCGTAAATAAATGGTCAGGGGTAGAATTGAGTTCAAGACTTTAAATATATACCATCTAGTTGCTTTCCAAAGAGTTGTAAGAATGTATCACTGTCATTGTGACAAGGGGAACATGTAAAAATAAATTCATTGCATGTAAAAATAAAATTCACAGAACCATATCTTCTAGGTTCTACAGTTTTTATGACCACCAGATATCAGATGAAAAACATGAGAAGACTAGTGAAAAATTTAAGAGTATAGATGAGATACTCTTTTAATCTCTCGTGCAAGGTGAATTGATAGTTAAATCGGGCATTACAGAGCAGGGCTTTAAATTTTACTTTAAGCTCAGGTGGCTACTTCGCTCCTTGTTCTTGTTCAAGTGTTATAACTTAAAATACAGAATCTTTTAAGGTAGGTAAGCTTTTTTTTTTTTTTTTTTTTGAGACAGAGTCTCATTGTTGTCCAGGCTGGAGTGCAGTGGTTCAATCATAGCTTATCGCAGCTTGGACCTCCCTGGCTTAAGTGATCCTTCCGCCTCAGCCTCCCAAGTAGCTGGGACTATAATAGGCACAAGCCACCACACCCAGCTAATTTATTTATTTATTTTTTAGTTTTTGTAGAGACAGGGGCTTGTTGTCCAGGTTGGTCTTGAACTCCTGGGCTGAAGTGATTCTCCCTCTTCAGCCTCCTAGAATGCTGGGATTATAGGCATGAGCCAGCATGCCCAGCCTTAATATTGGTAAGCTTCTTGGTGTAAGTTTCGTGATGCTTATAAGCAAATATCTAAGTTATATTTTTAAAAGTTAATTTTTTTAACCTAAAAAATATTTGTCTAATGTTATTAATGACACACTTCTTTTCTTCAGAAAACAGCCTTCCATAGAAGCCAGACACTGGGCTACAGGAACGGCTATGCAATTGTTCGACGTCCAACAGTTGGGATAGGCGGAGACCGGCTCCAGTTCAACCAGCTGTCCCAGGCTGAGCTGGATGAGTTGGCCAGTAAGGCAGCAGTCTTAACTTATGGCCAGCCTAAACAAGCCCCACCTGCGGATTTTATTCCTGCACATGTGGCTTTTGACAAAAAGGTATCATCTGGAATTTTAGGGTACCCCTTGAATTAGGGTCTGAGAGCCAACTGCTTGCAGAAAAGTTAAAACAGTAAACCACAGAATTTCCAAAGTGCTCTGAGGAGAAAATTGTTCAAATGCCTTAACCCTTAGTCATGGACAGCTGAACTCAGGCTAAAAAGAGGCTTTCTTTAGTCAGGAAGCTGATTACAGGGAGTAAAGTAATTCCCTGTAGACTTCACCGGACTATTTTCCAAATGCAGTTAAAGAAAAGTTGGCTATAATTCTGAATTCCTGAATTTATATTCTATGTTTATCAGCCATGTGTTTTCCCCTTTTTAAAGGTACTATATTCTGTAATGGGGACATATCTAATCTCCATGAGATGCAGAATATCATATTGAAAACAATGACTCCATCTATTGTCAGTTTTTTGCAGGCAGTCTCCGTAAGTTGTTTTTCAGGGAACATTTCATGTTTGATATTACATAACCAGTGGGTGGTATAACATTTTTGTTTGTTTCTCATTTATCTTTATGTTTTTGCAGTGTGAGTTTCCTTATTTCCATCTGTTGACATTACCACATCATTCTTGTTTTTCCTTGTCAATGAGCCTCCTCTTTTCACTAAAGTGAAGTAGTCCTAGCCCTGACCATGTAGCAGAATCACTGGCGAGATTTTTAAGAAAATTACATGTTATTCCAACCCTCATCAATTCTAATTTCCAGATGAGCTTTATGTGTAACTGGTTCTGAGAACTACTGATCAGTTTTGATAAGTTAGCTTTCTTAATTTACTCTTAGTCTGTTTCTTTTCTTGTCTTAATTGTTATGTTATCATTCCTGTTAAATGCCTGTAACATTTTCATCCAGCCAGCCAACTTTTATTGAGTACCTGTTGTAAGCTAGAGGCTGGGGAGGAGCTATGCCATTTACATTGATAATCACTTATTTTTAAACAGTTTTAATATCTCAACTAGAATCCATATCATTTTCTCTTCCCCACTTAACTCATTTATAGGGACACATTCACATATGCATTCATAGGCCGAACCTAAACATCCACGAAACAGTATGATTTATGTAATTGGATATATCATTTCCTTTTGCTTGTTTCTTTTGTTTATTTGTGGCTCTGACAGGCACTGCAAAATCAGCAGAGAAGGGAGAGGGCTGAAAATACAAGAGAGAAGTGGGATAGGCACTAAATAATTACCAAGATATGAATCCTGGTATGTTTAATTTTTACCGAAAAGAATAGTAAGTAACTGTAATAAAGTAGAGGGTGATAAAGTGATACCTGTCGTAAGAAAGTATTAGTGAAATTCAGCGGAGAAATTGTGCTTGAGTAGGAAATAGGCTTCCTATGTTTTGTTTTTCTGTGTTATTTTACACTAATTGTTGTTACTTACTTTGTACTTATTTAATATTCATAATTCATTTCTTTAAGGATAGTGCACATAAAGTACTATTTTTATTTTCCAATTCATTTTACTTGGATCATCACAATTTCTAGATAAATGAGCCTTAGCATAGATAATGGGGTAGAGAGAAGCTAAATGCATGACTTTGAAACTAAGTTTGTTTGTTTATAATAAGGGAATTATGGTTTCTCTGAATTAAATGAAGGTTCTAATTTTTTTAGGAATACCTGGAGGTCCACATAATAGCCAACATATTTGTCTATATTTTGGAAATTCTTAGGACTGTTCCTCATAAACAGAATATAACTTCATTTCTTACTTAGGTAATAAAGACCAGGACATCTATTCCAAGTGCCCTCATCTTTTCCCCTTGCTCCCGTATAATTCCGGCATCACCCACTATATTCTGTTTCCCAGACTGACCTCCAACTCTTTATTTCCGACGTTCTTCTTTCATCTTTTTCATCTTCAAGTTTCATATTATTTCTATTTCAGACACTCTAGTGACTACTTCTCTAGCAAGAGTCATATCATCCTGTCCTCTTTCTATAATATCTTGTGACTCCTTTAAGGAAGAGAACTTTGTTTCTCACTTGACTGTCAAATCACTTACAGTGTGACTTCTCCCTACCCACAGCCCCAACATACTTTTTCCTAGGTAGCCAGTGCTGTCCCTTTTACCAGATCTGGAGAGGTTTACTTTGCCAGCATTCTCTTTGGCCTGTTTGTGCCACCTGACATTGTTGACCCTCCCTCCCTTCTTGAAACTGCTCTTCTTTTGCCTCCATGACTCTTGTTTTCTTCCTCCTTTCTATGTGATTGGTTATTCTTTAGCCTCCCTTCCTTTTTTCTTTTTTTTATTATACTTTAAGTTCTAGGGTACATGTGCACAACGTGCAAGTATGTTACATATGTGTACTTGTGCCATGTTGGTGTGCTGCACCCATCAACTCATCAGCACCCATCAACTCGTCATTTACATCAGGTATAACTCCCAATGCAATCCCTCCCCCCTCCCTCCTCCCCATGATAGGCCCCAGTGTGTGATGTTCCCCTTCCCGAGTCCAAGTGATCTCATTGTTCAATTCCCACCTATGAGTGAGAACATACAGTGTTTGGTTTTCTGTTCTTGCGATAGTTTGCTGAGAATGATGGTTTCCAGCTGCATCCATGTCCCTACAAAGGACACAAACTCATCCTTTTTTATGGCTGCATAGTATTCCATGGTGTATATGTGCCCCATTTTCTTAATCCAGTCTGTCACTGATGGACATTTGGGTTGATTCCAAGTCTTTGCTATTGTGAATAGTGCCGCAATAAACATACGTGTGCATGTGTCTTTATAGCAGCATGATTTATAATCCTTTGGGTATATACCCAGTAATGGGATGGCTGGGTCATGTGGTACTTCTAGTTCTAGATCCTTGAGGAATCGCCATACTGTTTTCCATAATGGTTGAACTAGTTTACAATCCCACCAACAGTGTAAAAGTGTCCCTATTTCTCCACATCCTCTCCAGCACCTGTTGTTTCCTGACTTTTTAATGATTGCCATTCTAACTGGTGTGAGATGGTATCTCATTGTGGTTTTGATTTGCATTTCTCTGAAGGCCAGTGATGATGAGCATTTTTTCATGTGTCTGTTGGCTGTATGAATGTCTTCTTTTGAGAAATGTCCATTCCTATCCTTTGCCCACTTTTTGATGGGGTTGTTTGTTTTTTTCTTGTAAATTTGTTTGAGTTCTTTGTAGGTTCTGGATATTAGCCCTTTGTCAGATGAGTAGATTGCAAAAATTTTCTCCCATTCTGTAGGTTGCCTGTTCACTCTGATGGTAGTTTCTTTTGCTGTGCAGAAGCTCTTTAGTTTCATTAGATCCCATTTGTCAATTATGGCTTTTGTTGCCGTTGCTTTTGGTGTTTTAGACATGAAGTCCTTGCCCATGCCTATGTCCTGAATGGTATTACCTAGGTTTTCTTCTAGGGTTTTTATGGTATTAGGTCTAACATTTAAGTCTCTAATCCATCTTGAATTAATTTTCGTATAAGGAGTAAGGAAAGGATCCAGTTTCAGCTTTCTACTTATGGCTAGCCAATTTTCCCAGCACCATTTATTAAATAGGCAATCCTTTCCCCATTTCTTGTTTTTCTCAGGTTTGTCAAAGATCAGATGGCTGTAGATGTGTGGTATTATTTCTGAGGACTCTGTTCGGTTCCATTGGTCTATAGCTCTGTTTTGGTACCAGTACCATGCTGTTTTGGTTATTGTAGCCTTGTAGTACAGTTTGAAGTGAGGTAGCGTGATGCCTCCAGCTTTATTCTTTTGACTTAGAATTGTCTTGGCAATGCGGGGTCTTTTTTGGTTTCATATGAACTTTAAATCAGTTTTTTCCAATTCTGTGAAGAAACTCATTGGTAGCTTCATGGGGATGGCATTGAATCTATAAATTACCTTGGGCAGTATGGCCATTTTCACGATATTGATTCTTCCTATCCATGAGCATGGTATGCTCTTCCATTTGTTTGTGTCCTCTTTTATTTCACTGAGCAGTGGTTTGTAGTTCTCCTTGAAGAGGTCCCTTACATCCCTTGTAAGTTGGATTCCTAGGTATTTTATTCTCTTTGAAGCAATTGTGAATGGAAGTTCATTCATGATTTGGCTCTCTGTTTGTCTGTTACTGGTGTATAAGAATGCTTGTGATTTTTGCACATTGATTTTGTATCCTGAGACTTTGCTGAAGTTTCTTATCAGCTTAAGGAGATTTTGGGCTGAGACGATGGGGTTTTCTAAATATACAATCATGTCATCTGTAAACAGGGACAATTTGACTTCTTCTTTTCCTAACTGAATACCCTTGATTTCTTTCTCTTGCCTGATTGCCCTAGCCAGAACTTCCAACACTATGTTGAATAGGAGTGGTGAGAGAGGGCATCCCTGTCTTGTGCCAGTTTTCAAAGGGAATTTTTCCAGTTTTTGCCCATTCAGTATGATATTGGCTGTGGGCTTGTCATAAATAGCTCTTATTATTTTGAGATATGTTTCATCATTACCAAATTTATTGAGCATTTTTAGCATGAAGGGCTATTGAATTTTGTCAAAGGCCTTTTCTGCATCTGTTGAGATAATCATGTGGTTTTTGTCTTTGGTTCTGTTTATATGCTGGATTACGTTTATTGATTTGCGAATGTTGAACCAGTCTTGCATCCCAGGGATGAAGCTCACTTGATCATGGTGGATAAGCTTTTTGATGTGCTGCTGGATCCAGTTTGCCAGTATTTTATTGAGGATTTTTGCATCGATGTTCATCAGGGATATTGGTCTAAAATTCTCTTTTTTTGTTGTGTCTCTGCCAGGCTTTGGTATCAAGATGATGTTGGCCTCATAAAATGAGTTAGGGAGGATTCCCTCTTTTTCTATTGATTGGAATAGTTTCAGAAGGAATGGTACCAGCTCCTCCTTGTACCTCTGGCAGATTTTAGCTGTGAATCCATCTGGTCCTGGACTTGTTTTGGTTGGTAGGCTATCCTTTTTTCAATTCTTAACTTACAAGTATTTTCAAGGTTCTGTCTCATTCTTTATATAATTTTCTTGAGATCTCACCCACTTTCATGTTTTCAACTGTCACCTCGCTGTAGACAATGTCACTATTTAGTTCCAACTCTGACATCATTGAGACTCAAGATCTATATCCCCCTGGCGCATGGGATATCTTCACCTGGATTAACTGTAGGTACCTCAAGTTCTGTATGTCTCTAACTTATCTCTATCCATCACATTTTCCCATAGATCTGCTTTCCCTTTGTGATTCCACTAGGTAATCCAAGGTTGAAACCTGAGCCATCTTTGGCTTTTTCTCTCCTCTGTTCTCCACACTTAATGAGTTGCCAAGTCAAATGTCTCTCACTTTCATTTCCTCTGCCATTATCGTAGTTCAAACAAGCCAAATGACTACCTAACTGTTGTTTTAGTCTCATTCCTAGTCCTTATGCTTATAACAGGTATGCTGCCTGGTTTATTCTCTAGAGTTCAGCTCTGATAATGTCATTTTTCTGTGAAAATGCCATCAGGCTTTCTTAACCAATACAGTAAACATTACCACTATTCACCTCGCTGTTCTAGTCCCCAACTTGAAAGTCATCTTTCATTCTTCTTTCCCCTCACAATCCACATCTAATCTACTAGCAAGCTCTATTGTTTCTGTTTCTAAAATGTGTAACTAATTCATTTACTTATTTTCATCTTCACTATTACCATAAATTTATTTTCCACAGAGCAGCCAAGTTTGTTTTTTGAAAATCGATTATGTCAAATACTGACTCAAACACTTCCATGGCTTCCCCATCATCTATAAAGATCCAACTCTACAGGTTCCTCACAGCCCTAATGGAGCTGACCCTCCCTGCTATCTCCCCAACCTCATCTTGGGTCCTTTTTCTCACCTACCATGTTTCAGTACATTGGGTTTATTTTTACTGATTTCCTTGAAATGGCAGCATTTGAAAATTCCAATTCAAGACCTTTTTGTACATGGCGTTTCTTCTATCTGAAATAGCTTCCCCACCATCCTTAAGTGGCTCACTCCATCTTTCCTTTCAGTGAGGCTCTTCCTGACCACTCTACTATGGCAGTTCCTCCTCATTTTTCTATATCACTTCCCTCTCTGTTTTTTTTTTCCTTCGCAGCACTATAATTTGTGTTGCTGATTTGTTTAGTGTTTGTCTGTCCCACTTGAGTGTATACTTCATGAAGGTAAGGACTTATCTAGTTTATTATATATTTAGTGCTCAATAAATGTTAGTTCTAAAATGACATGAATACTTAACAAATAAAATTTATTTCTTGTCTGTGTCACTGCTGAAAATTGGCAAGCCGAACACGTAACATATATGCATATAATAATGTAAAATTAAAAATGTGACTTGGCTTTTTATAGTTGTGTGTGATATGAAAATATTTATGCAGCATTTCCCCCCTTCATCTTGAAGTAAATACAAATATTTTTATGTTTATTGTGGCATTCTGAGAACTTCCTGGGAGTTAGGAGACCTGTATTATAATTCTGGGTCTCCTACCTGCTAACATTGTGACTTTGTAGACTCACAATCTCTAATTTCCTCATCTGTAAACTCAGAAGGTTAGACTACATGATAACCAGGAGCCCAGCCTGCTGTAAAATTCCATGAAAAGTATATATTTTAAACACAGTATTTAAATATAATTTTTCTTTTCTTTCTACGTAATAATCAAGTTCTTATTCTACCTGGGAAAGGTGATGTTATCCCACTACTTAAAAAAATGTTTTTTTATTTCCATAGCTTATTGGGGAACAGGTGGTGTTTGGTTACATGAGTAAGTTCTTTAGTGGTGATTTGTGAGATTTTGGTGTACCCATCACCCAAGCAGTATAGAGTGCCCCCCGTTTGTAATCTTTTATCCCTCACTCCCTTCCCACCCTTTACCCGGGTCCCCAAAGTTCGTTGTGTCATTCTCATGCCTTTGCATCCTCATACCTTAGCTACCACTTATGAGTGAGAACATACAATGTTTGGTTTTCCATTCCTGAGTTACTTCACTTAGAATAATAGTCTCCAATCTCATCCAAGTCATTGTGAATGCTATTAATTCATTCCTTTTTATGGCTGAATAGTATTCCATCATATATATCACAGTTTCTTTATCCACTCATTGATTGATGGGTATTTGGGTTGGTTCCACATTTTTGCAGTTGCAAATTGTGCTGCTATAAACATGCATGTGCAAGTATCTTTTTTGTATGATGACTTCTTTTCCTCTGGGTAGATACCCAGTAGTGGGATTGCTGGATCAAATGGTAGTTCTACTTTTAGTTCTTTAAGGAATCTCCACACTGTTTTCCGTAGTGGTTGTACTAGCAGTGTAGAAGTGTTCCCAGTTCGCTGCATCCACACCAACATCTAATAATTTATTATGTTTTGATTATGGCCATTCTTGCAGGAGTAAGATGATAGCACATTGTGGTTTTGATTTGCATTTCCCTGATCATTGTGATGCTGAAGATTTTTTCATATGTTTGTTGGCCATTTGTATATCTTCTTTTGAGAATTGTCTATTCATGTCCTTAGCCCACTTTTTGATGGGCTTGTTTTCCTTGCTAATTTGTTTGAGTTCATTGTGGATTCTGGATGTTAATCTTTTGTCAGCTGTATAGATTGTAAAAATTTTTTCACACTCCTTGTATTGTCTGTTTACTCTGCTGACTGTTCCTTTTGCCGTGCAAAAGCTCTTTAGGTTAATTAAGTCCCACCTATTTATCTTTGTTTTTATTGCATTTGCTTTTGGGTTCTTGGTCATGAAATCCTTGCCTAAGCCAATGTCTAGAAGGGGTTTTCCAATGTTATTTTCTAGAATTTTAATAGTTTCAGGTCTTAGATTTAAGTCCTTGATCCATCTCGAGTTGATTTTTGTATAAAGTGAGAGATGAGGATCCAGTTTTATTCTCCTATGTGTGGCTTGCCAATTATCCCAGCACAATTTGTTGAATAGGGTGTCCTTTCCTCACTTTATGTTTTTGTTTGCTTTGTCGAAGATCAGTTGGCTGTAAGTATTTGGCTTTGTTTTTGGGCTCTCTGTTCTGTTCCATTGGTCTATGTGCCTATTTTTAAACCACTACCTTGCTGTTTTGGTAACTATGGCCTTATAAGTATAGTTTGAAATCAGGTAGTGTGATGCCTCCAGGTTTATTCTTTTTGCTTAGTCTTACTTCGGCTATGCGGGCTCTTTTTTGGTTCCATATGAAGTTTAGGATTGTTTTTTCTAATTCTGCGAATAATGATGGGGTACTTTGATGGGAATTGCATTGAATTTGTAGATTGCTTTTGGCAGTATGGTCATTTTCACAACATTGATTCCCATCCCATCGTCATGGAATGTGTTTCCGTTATTTGTGTCATCTATGATTTCTTTCAGCAGTGTTTTGTAGTTTTCCTTGTAGAGGTCTTTCATTTCCTTGGCTAGGTATATTTCTAAGTTTTTGTTTGTTTGTTTTTCAGCTATTGTAAAAGGGGTTGAGTTCTTGATTTGATTCTCAGCTTGGTCGCTATTGGTGTAAAGAAGAGCTACGGATTGTGTATATTAATTTTGTATCCAGAAACTTTGCTGAATTCTTTTATCAGTTCCAGGAACTTTCTGGAAGAGTCTTTAGGATTTTCCATGTAAACAATCATATCATCAGTGAACAATGATAGTTTGACTTCTTTACCTATTTGGATGACCTTTATTTCTTTCTGTTGTCTGATTGCTCTGCCTAGGACTTCTAGTACTGTGCTGAAGAGAGTGTGCTGTGAGTGGACAGAGTGGGCATCCTTGTCTTGTCCCAATTCTCAGAGGGAATGCTTTCAACTTTTCCCCATTCAGCATTATGTTGGCTGTGGGTTTGTCATAGATGGCTTTTTTTTTTTTTTTTGAGATGGAGTCTCGCTCTATCGCCAGGGCTGGAGTGCAGTGGCCCGACCTCAGCTCACTGCAAGCTCCGCCTCCCGGATTTACGCCATTCTCCTGCCTCAGCCTCTGGAGTAGCTGGGACTACAAGCACCCGCCACCTTGCCCGGCTAGATTTTTGTATTTTTTAGTAGAGACGGCGTTTCACCGTGTTAGCCAGGATGTTCTCGATCTCCTGACCTCGTGATCTGCCCGTCTCGGCCTCCCAAAGTGCTGGGATTACAGGCTTGAGCCACCGCGTCCGGCCCATAGATGGCTTTTATTATGTTGAGGTATGTCCCTTGTATCGATTTTGCTGAGAGTTTTAAACAGAAAGGGGTCCTAGATTTTGTCAAATGCTTTTTCTGCATCTATTGAGATGATCATGTGATTTTTGGTTTTAATTGTGTTTATGTAGTGTATCACATTTATTGACTTGCATATGTTAAACCATCCCTGCATCTCTGGTATGAAACCCACTTAATCATGGTGGATTATCTTTTTGAATGTTGTTGAATTTAGTTAGCTAGTATTTTGTTAAGGATTTTAGCATCTATGTTCATCAGGGATATCGGTCTATAGTTTTATTTTTTGATTATGTCCTTTCCTGGTTTTGGTATTAGGGTGATACTACCTCCATAGAACGATTTAGGGAGAATTCCTTCTTTCTCTATCTTGTAGAATAGTGCCAATAGGCGTGGTACCAGTTTTTCTTCAAATCTCTGGTAGAATTCTTCTGTGAATCTGTCTGGTCCTGGACTTTTTTTTTTTTGCTGGTAATTTTTAAATTATTTCAATCTTGCTACTTGTTATCAGTCTGTTAAGGGTATCTAATTCTACCTGAATTAAGCTAGCAGGGTTTTCTCTTTCAGGAATTTATCTGTCTACTACAGGTTTTCTAGTTTATGTGTGTAAAGGTGTTCATAGTAGCCTTTTGTATTTCTGTGGTGTCAGTTGTAATATCTTCCATTTTGTTTCTAATTGAGCTTATTTGGATTTTCTCTCTTCTTTTCTTGGTTAATCTTGCTAATGGTCCATGAATTTTATTTATCTTTTCAAAGAACCAGCTTTTTGTTTCATTTATCTTTTGTATTTTGTTTGTTTGTTTCAATTTCATTTGATTCTGCTTTGGTCTTGGTTATTTTCTTTCTTCTGCTAGGTTTGGGTTTCGTTTGTTCTTGTTTTCCTAGTTCCTTGCGGGAGGTGTGACCTTAGATTGTCTCTTAGTGTTCTTTCAGACTTTTTGATGTACGCGTTAGGGGTTTGAACTTTTCTTTTAGCACTGCCTTTGCTGTATCCCAGAGGTTTTGATAGATTGTATCATTATTGTCATTCAGTTCGAATAATTGTTTAATTTCCATCTTGATTTTTTTTTTTGACCCAAAACTCATTTAGGAGCAGGTTATTTAATTTCCATGTATTTGGATGGTTTTGAAGGTTCCTTCTGGAATTGACTTCCAATTTTATTCCACTGTGGTCTGAGAGACTGCTTGATATAATTTCAATTTTCTTAAATTTATTAAGGCTAATTTTGTGGCCTATCATATGGTATATCTTGGAGAAAGTTCCATGCGCTGTTGAATAGAATGTATATTCTGCGGTTGTTGGGTAGAATGTTCTGTAAATATATTAAGTCCATTTGTTCCAGGGTATAGTTTAAATCCATTGTTTCTTTGTTGACTTTCTGTCTTGCTGGCCTGCCTAGTGCTGTCAGTGCAGTATTGAAGCCCCCCCTCCTCATTATTGTGTTGCTGTCTATCTCATTTCTTAGGTCTATTAGTAATTGTTTTATCAGTTGGGTGCTCCAGTGTTAGGTGCATATATATTTAAGATTATGGGCCGGGCGCGGTGGCTCAAGCCTGTAATCCCAGCACTTTGGGAGGCCGAGACGGGCGGATCACGAGGTCAGGAGATCGAGACCATCCTGGCTAACACGGTGAAACCCTGTCTCTACTAATAAATACAAAAAAAAAACTAGCTGGGCGAGGTGGCGGGCGCCTGTAGTCCCATCTACTCGGAGGCTGAGGCAGGAGAATGGCATAAACCCGGGAGGCGGAGCTTGCAGTGAGCTGAGAACCGGCCACTGCACTCCAGCCCGGGCGACAGAGAGAGAGTCCGTCTCAAAAAAAAAAAAAAAAAAAAAAAGATTATGATGTTTTCCTATTGGACAGGCCTTTTATTATTTAATGTCCCTCTTTGTCTTTTTTCATTGCTGTTGCTTTAAACTTTGTTTTGTCTGATATAAGAATAGCTATTCCTGCTCACTTTTGGTGTCCATTTGCATGGAGTTTCTTTATCCACCCCTTTATCTTAAGTTTGTATGAGTTCTTATGTATTAGGTGAGTCTCTTGAAGGCAGCAGATGGTTGGTGAATTCCTATCCATTCTGTGGTTCTGTATCTTTTAAGTGGAGCATTTAGGCTATTTACATTCAACATTAGTATTGAGATGTGAGATATCATTCCGTTCATCGTAGTATTTGTTGCCTGTATACCTGGATTTTTTGTTTTTTGTTTTTAATTGTATTTTTGTTTTATAGGTCCTGTGAGATTTATGCTTTACAGAGGTTCTGTTTTGATGTGTTTTGATTTGTTTCAAGATTTAGAGCTCTTTTTAGCGGTTCTTGTAGTGGTAGCTTGGTAGTGGCAAATTCTCTCAGAATTTGTTTTTCTGAAAAAGACTGTATCTTTCATTCATTTATGAAGCTTAGTTTCACTGAATACAAAATTCTTGGCGATAATTCTTTTCTTTTAAGAGGCTGAAGATAGGGCCCCAATCCCTTCTAGCTTGTAGGGTTTTTGCTGAGAAACTGCTGTTAATCTGATAGGTTTTCCTTTATAGGTTACCTGGTGCATTTGCTTCACAGCTCTTAAGATTCTTTCCTTCATCTCAACTTTAAATAACCTGAGGAAAAGTGTGCCTAGGTGATGATCGTTTTGTAGTGAATTTCCCAGGTATTCTTTGAGCTTCTTGTATTTGGTTGTCTACATCTCTAGCAAGGCTGGGGACGTTTTCCTTGATTATTCCCCCCAAATATGTTTTCCAAAATTTTAGATTTTTCTTCTTCAGGAATGCTGATTATTTTTAGGTTTGGTTATTTAATGTAATCCCAAACTTTTTAGAGGCTTTGTTCATATTTTCTTATTCTTTTTTCTTTGTTTTTGTTGGATTGGGTTAATTAGAAAACCTTGTCTTTGAGCTCTGAAGTTCTTCCTTCTGCTTGTTTGATTCTATTGCTGAGACTTTCCAGAACAGTTTGCATTTCTATAAGCACATCCATTGTTTTTTCCTGAAGTTTTGATTGTTTTTTATTTATGCCATTTCATTGAAAATTTTTCCCTTCACGTCTTGTATCATCTTTTTGATTTCCTTAAATTGGGCTTTGCCTTTCTCTGGTGCCTCCCTGATTAGCTTAATAACTAACCTTCTAAATTATTAGGTAAATTAGGGATTTCTTCTTGGTTTCAATCTATTGCTGATGAGCTGGTGTGATTTTTGGGAAGCATTAAAGAACCTTATTTTGTCATATTACCAGAGTTGGTTTTCTGGTTTCTTCTCATTTGGGTAGACTCTGTCAGAGGGAAGGTCTAGGGCTCAAGGCTGTTGTTCAGCTTCTTTTGCTCCATGGGGTGTTCCCTTGATGTAGCACTCTCTCCCTTTTCCTATGGGGATGTGGCTTTCTGGGAGCCGAGCTGTAGTGATTATTATCTCTCTTCTGGATCTAGCCATCCAGCAAGTCTACCAGGCTCCAGGTTGGTACTGGGGGTTGTCTGCAGAGTCCTGTGCTGTGAGCCATCTGTGGATCTCTCAGCCATGGATACCAGCACCTGCTCCAGTGGAGGTGGCAGGGGGGTGAAGCGGACTCTGTGAGGGTCCTTAGCCTTGGTTGTTTAACGTACTATTTTTGTTTTGGTTGGTCTCCTGCCAGGAGGTGGTGTTTTCAAGATAGCACTAGCTGTGGCAGTATGCGGGGGAGCAGGCAGTGGGTGGGCCCCTAGAACTCCCAAGAGTGTATGCCCTTTGTCTTCAGTTACCAGGGTGGGTAGGGAAGGACCATTAAGTTGGGGCAGGGCAAGATGTGTTTGAGCTCAGACTCTCCTTGGGCAGGTCTTGTTGCGGCTGCTGTGGGGGCTGGGGGTGAGGGTCTGAGGTCAGTGGAGTTATGTTCCTAGGAAGATTATGGCTGCCTCTACTGTGTACTTCAGGTTGTCAGGGAAGTAGGGGAAAGCCAGCAGTCACAGGCCTCACCCAGTCCCCATGCAACCCAAAGGTCCAGTCTCACTCCCACTGTCCCGCCCCTCTCCAACAGCACCAAGTCTGTTTCCAGGCAGTGGGTGAGCAGGGCTGAGAACTTGCCCCAGGCTACCTGCCTCCCGGCTTTGAAAGCAAGTGGGGCTTTCCTTCTTCCCCCACCTGTGGAATCCGCACACTGGATTCACACCCTCTCCCGAGTTCTGGCCAGGAGATTTCTTGATTGGTTCAAATTGTTACAGAGTTCAGCTGGAGGTTCCCTTCTTCCTGTGGCCTTTTCCCAGTGCCTCTGGCTGCCGTCCCCAAGTGCCCCTGTGAAGCAAGGCAGAAATGGCTTGGTAGGGGACCCCAGCGAGACCACAAGACTTTTCCCGCTGCTTCCTCTACCCCTGTATTTCACTCGGCTCTCTGAATTGACCCAGTTCCAGGTAAGGTCAGAATCTTCTGTAATCTAGACCTTCAGGTTCCTCAGTGGGGGTGTGTGTTTGGGGGCAGTTGATCTCCTTTTCCCACTTCCATGGTTTGGGCACTCACAGTATTTGGGGTATCTCCTGGGTCCTGTAGGAGCAATCTGCTTCCTTCAGAGGGTCTGTGGATTCTCTCCGCTTTCCTAATTTACTCCTGCAGTCATCCTGGAGCAAAAGTTCACAGTGTGAGCCTTCACACGCTGCTCTGCCTGTCTGAGTGGGAGCTGCAATCTAGTCCTTCCTTCCATCTGCCATGATTCCAGGGAAACTTTCCAAAGAGCTTTTCTTCGTTAACTCTTCTCCCCCAGTCATTCTTTGTGGGAGGAGCACAGAACTCTTAATTCTGTTCTTAATAAATAGATAAGTGCCTTTTAAAAATTAACAATCAATTAAGTAATTCTTTTCGGTTAGCATATTCTTTACCTGAGACCTTACACACACACACACACACACACATATATATATATATATATATCAAGGAGAGAGATATATATCAAGGAGATATATATTATATATATATTTCAAGGAGATATGTATATATATCAAGGAGATATAGAGATATAGATATCAAGGAGATATAGATATCAAAGAGATATATATATATATCAATATCTCCTTGATATATAGATATCTCTATATCTCCTTGATACAGATATATTTATATATCTCCTTGCCTCCCATTCTGAGGCCAACTTCCTGTGGCCATAGGCATTTTCATGCCCACCAGTCTTAGAAAACAGATGGTTTGACAACATGGCTGTGGCCACAGACTCGATCTGTGGTTATCTTCTCTGTGATTCTCTTCTCACTCCTTTGGTGAGTTGCCCAGGTTCACGGCTTGAAATGTCCTCTTTATGATGATAAGTTGTCCTCTAAACATATATATACATAAATGCCTATTTGACATCTCCTCTTGAATGTCTAATAAATATCTCAAATTAAGCCTATCTGAAACTGAACTCCCAATTTTATCTTCTTACCCCCAAAATCTGTTCTGCAGCAATCTTCTTCATATCAATTGGATAGTAATTCTATTCTTTCAGTTGCTTGGCCAAAAATGTTTGTGTTATCCTTGAATGTTCTGTAATATTTACTTCTTCCTCTAAACCCAGTCCTGCAGTATAAATTACCCCCACAGTATACAACTTGTGCTGTCATTTAAATTCAGTAAGTCTAAAATCAAACTCACCATCTGCCATACCCAAATTATCTTCTCCTTATGTTTACATTTCTATGGGATCACCACTATATCGCCAGCACTGGGTTTTCCTTAATACCTCATCTGCTTCCATCTTCCCACTTCCTTACTATCAATCCAGTCAGACTTCTGCTTTTCCATTGCTGCTAATTAATTACTGCAGACCTGGACTATTCAAGGGGCTTTCAATCTGATTGCCATGCCTGGTACTTCTTCCTCCATCATAGTCTGCATACTGCTGCTGGGTTTCCTTCCTCTGCTTCTTTATTGCCACTGCTTACAAACCTCCCTTGTATCCTCTGCTGATCTAAAATCTTCCCACTCTTCAAGTCTAATACGTCTCCTGTTTCCTCCTAGTTAAGCTTTCTCTGACCACTTTAGCTCACACAGATTCCTTCTTGGAACCACTATAGCATCTGCTATCTGAGAAGTAGCAAGATATGTGGAGAGAATATTGGGTTGTGAGTTAATAGTCTGAATTTTAGTTCCAGCTCTGGCCCTAACCCCTTACATGGCCTCAGGCAAGCCACCTTACTACCCTGGGTCTCCGTTTCCTCCTTATATAAAATAAGTGGGGTTCGACTAGCTGATCGGTTCAGCTTAAATGTTTTATGTATTTATAAATATATGGCTCAGATACAGGCCATTTTATGTATGAATTACTATGATCATGTCCCCACTTTCAGTTCTTTGCAGTCGATCTAAAATATTACTTCAACAATTACCTGTCCTTTGTTTTTACTGTGTTATTTTTCTCCTTCAAACATTCCACTGCACTTATCCATTTTATCTTTGTTTTGTTTTGTTTTGACAAATGAAAGTCTTTAATTTGAGTTTAAAACTGGTATTTTACAAGGTCCACCTTGTTTCTGTCAAAAAGACAATGATCACATCTTTTAGACATAAGAAAAATTTCAAAATCCAAAAAAATTAAAATAAATCACATAGCATTTGAAGTCAATAAATGATTAATGGGATTTTTTTTTCCTGTTGTATACAAGGCCTTCATTGTATTCATATTTCTTCTATGCAATTGCCAGTTCTCTTTTGGTTTTTATCTTGTTTTTCCACAGTAGTTATTCTACCTTTTTTTTTTTTTAGTAACAGTGCCCATGTATAGAATTATTTCATCTTTCCATTTATCAAGCCATATTTGTGTTTCATTTAGGATCTTCTTGCTTTGTTCCTCTTATTCTAGTAGAGGCTTGGGTAAACTGTCTTGCCTGCTTAGAATCCCATTCTAATACTTTCTCTCCTTGAAAAGACACATTAAAAACAGAGACAAAATAACAGAAATTTTAAAATCCCAAAGCATGTCAATATATGCTTTTTATAATATTGTTTTATGTTTTTATTTTTTATTTTTTTGAGATGGAGTCTCACTCTGTCACCCATGCTGGAGTGCGGTGGCGCTAACTCAGCTCACTGCAACCTCCACCTCCTGGGTTCAAGTGATTCTCCTACCATAGCCTCCTGAGTAGCTGGAATTACAGGCGCCCACAACCATGCCTGGCTAATTTTTGTATTTTTCGTGCAGATGGGGTTTCATCATGTTGACCAGGCTGGTCTCGAACTCTTTAACTCAGGTGATCTGCCTGCCTCAGCCTCCCAGAGTGCTGGAATTACAGGCGTGAGCCACCGCGCCTGGCATGTTTTATGTTTTTTAAATGTATAATCTATATATTGATACCATTTTGACTTCACATTGATGATGATGCTCCCCAGAGGACCAATGGTTTGCTTGATGTAATATATGTGTTTCTGAGCACAATGAGGGTATTTACACACACCTTTTAGAGATTCTGTAGTGGATTGATGATGAGGGTATGTACACACCCTGCAAAGATTCTATAGTGGATTGATGATATGAAAGTCATTCATATAAAGTCTATAATAATGAATGTAATTAATATACATTTACAAAGGACTACACTTCTAAAGAAGTGCAATTAACCCTCATTTTCAGTTTGAAACCAAAAATCACAATCTTGTCCAAGATTTTTTTACTCTTCCCAGAAGTTCTGGGAGGGACTTCTGACACGGAGGTGAAGCTAGTGGAGTTAAGTCCTTTGAGATGTATTCTCACCAAGGAACGTATGCAATAAATAGTTTATACACATTGTGAATATTTAAAGCAGATGTCAGCAAACTTTTTCTGTAAAGGGGCAGAGAGCATATATTTTGGCCATTGCAGTAGTTTTAGTCTGCATAGTCTGCCACAACAAATTACCACAGATTGAGTGGCTTAAATAATAGAATTTATTTTCTCACAGTTCTGGAGGTTGGAAGTCCAAGATCAAGGTGCCAGCTGGTTGAATTCTGGTGAGGGCTCTCTTCCTGGCTTGCATACAGCGGTCTTCTTGCTATGTCTTCATGTGGCCTTACCTTGGTGTGTACATGTGGGAGTTAGGAGAGGGAAATAACTCTCTCTCTTTTCTCCTTCTCTTCTAGGCCACCAGTTCTATGGGATTAGACTTAAAGGTGGCATACCCCTATCCTTGAGATCTCGTTTAACCTTAATTATCCTGTCTCCAAATATAGTCACATTGAGGGTTAGGGGTTCAACATATGAAATTTGGGGATGAGGGGGACACAATTTAGTCTGTCTATCTCTGTCACAACTGTTCAACTCTTCCCTTGTAATGGGAGAGCAGCTGTTAACAAAAAGGCATAAATTATTTACATAGTTATTTGTGGATTGAAAATTTAAATTTGTATAATTTCCATGTGTTATGAAATTTAAAAAAAATTTTTTAAACCATTTAAATATATAAAACCCATTCTTAGCTTGCAGGTCATAAAAAAACAGGTGCCAGGTTAGATTTGTCCCATGGACTATAATTTGCAGTGTCTGTAGTTTTAGAGTATCAAGATTTACAGGATAGGAGTGATAAGTGTTAAAATCTCCCTGTGTGGTTCTGTTTTCAGGAGGGTACTTGATATTTTTCAGATGACTATGACAAGCTAATAGTACACCATTTCTCCTTTCCTTGCATGTTACAGGTATTGAAATTCGATGCCTATTTCCAAGAAGATGTTCCTATGTCAACTGAGGAACAGTATAGGATCCGTCAAGTGAACATTTACTATTATCTAGAAGATGACAGCATGTCTGTCATAGAGCCTGTTGTAGAAAATTCTGGAATCCCTCAAGGCAAGTTAATAAAACGCCAGCGGCTAGCCAAGAATGACCGGGGTGACCATTACCATTGGAAAGACCTAAATCGAGGAATAAACATCACAATTTATGGCAAAACTTTCCGCGTTGTTGACTGTGACCAATTCACACAGGTATAGCATATATTTTTGACAGTTGTGGGGTCTGAGGCATCATTCTAATTTATAGAAGGATACATTTCATTTATTAGGGTAAGGGGAGGACATTGGTAATCTGTCCTGCGTGAATTATTATGGTTGGCTAGGTATTTGCATGTGTGCATGTGCTAATGTGTGCCAACACTAGTAGTAACATATTTTTTCAGAATAATATTGATACTTATTCACTCAAAATCAAACTCTCATCATAGATGAATCATTTGGTAAGAAACCAGGTTAAAATGGCAGTTCAAATAGAGAGTAGGGGAATAGCACCCCTGCTGGGATGGAAGTATGGAAGAGGGATTAAACGTTTTATCTTAAGTGTGAGCTTACGAAAATAGCACTACTTCTATTAGCAGATATGAGCCTAAAACTTTTTGTGTAGCTCATATATTTTTGGTAAATGATACTTGCTATATTCTAGGAAAGCTTACCATCTAAAGAATTTCTGAAATAAAACCATTTTTAAATGAAAAAAACTCTTCTATATGTAAAAAGTCCTCTACTTTCTTAATTTCATAAGTTTGGATTTTTTAATACAAAGAAACCCTTCTTAAAGTTACATGCATAGAGGCTATAGATGGCCTTTCTTTACTACAAAGTGTAGGAGTTAGGAAGTCAATTCCAATTTGTCTTAGTTAAAAAAATATTTCTAGCAGCAAAGATATAGTTTCTGAAGTATTTTATGTCCTTATTCCAGGATACCTAGTGCCATATTTGACTAATTTTTTTTTTTTTTTTTTTTTTTTGAGACGGAGTCTCGCTCTGCCGCCCAGGCTGGAGTGCAGTGGCCGGATCTCAGCTCACTGCAAGCTCTGCCTCCCGGGTTCACGCCATTCTCCTGCCTCAGCCTCCCGATATTTGACTAATTTTTACATGCAGTGAGCTTCTATGAATCCATTATTGTTCTCATTTAGTTTATTTAACAAATATTTATTTGCATGCCTGCTTTGTTCCAGGCAGTGTTCTAGGTGCCAGATGTAAGGACTTGCCTCTATAGAGGTTCCAATCTTGTTGGAGGAGATAAACAATAGCAAATAAATAGACTGATTATATGTCAGATGATGATAAGAGCAATGGAGAAAAGTAAAGCTGAGTAAAGGGAATGGAAGTTGAGGGGCTCTTTATAAAGGTGGATCAGAGAATGCCTCAGTGATAAGATGACACATGAATAGAGGCCTGAAGGAAGTAAGGAAAGGAGCCATGGCATCAGTGCCATTCCAAAACATTAGAGAAAAATAGCTCCAAAAGTAGAGGTGCTAGACCATCTTTGAGATATTCTCCCATTCCAACATATTTTTATCTCTTTGTTTTTTAGGTGTCTGAGGTCTTATATATCATAGGCAGTTTCACAATTGTACCAACAGTGAGAAATTGTAAAATGTTATTTAAACATAAAGGCATTAACAATTATTTTTGCTGTTGTGTTTTCATAACAATTATTTTTACAGTTGTGTTTTTATGGGCAATTTGAACATTTGCAAATTAATCACTGAACAGTTGATCTATTTATAGTCAGTTCTCATTATTCATAGTAATTATGACTATAAAGTCACCACAAATACTGAATTAGTGAATACTGAACCACTGGTCTTAGAGGAAATACAGGGTTGGGTTCCCACCAATCTCTGGCCACATTTGTCAACTGACCAATACGTAAGTTTGATTTATATGTGTTTCTGTTTAAAGACACCTTATTTAATATATACGGTTGATTCATTAACATTAAACTCACACCCAACAGCACTATAACTCATGTCTGAACAAAGCTTATCTAAGACATGCATTTTCTCTATGAGGTGTGTTAACAGCCTTCTTGTGCTTAGGAACACTAAATAGCACTTCAGTGCTAGGCATTGGGACCCTTTAAACAGCAAAACCACCGACGAAAAACAAAAATGCAAAAAGTGTGGCACCTTCATGTATATGTATGTGTATGTGGATATGGATATGGATATGGATATGGATATGGATATGGATATGTATGCGTATATGTATCACATTTTCTTTTTCCAGTTTACCACTGATGGGCATTCAGGTTGATTCCATGTCTTTGCTATTGTGAATAGTGCTGCAATGAACATACTTGTGGCTATGTCTTTATGGCAGAATGATTTATGTTCCTTTGGGTATATACTCAATAATGAGATTCCTAGGTCAAATGGTAGTTAGTTCTGTTTTCAGGTCTTTTAGGAATCACCACACTGCTTTCTACAATGGTTGAACTAATTTATACTCTCATCAACAGTGTATAAACATTTCTTTTTCTCCACGACCTTGACAGCACCTGTTATTTTTTGACTTTTTAATAATAACCATTCTGACTGGTATGAGATGGTATTTCATTGTGGTTTTGATTTGCATTTCTCTAATGATCAGTGATATTGAGCTTTTTTTTTATGTGTTTATTGGCCTTGTGTATGTCTTCTTTTGAGAAGTGTCTGTTTATGTCCTTTGCCCACTTTTTAATAGGGTTCTTTGCTTTTTTTCTTGTAAATTAAAGTTTCTTACAGATGGTGCATATTGGACCTTTGTCAGATGCATAGTTTGCAAATATTTATTTCCCATTCTTTAGACTGTCCTTTTACTCTGTTGATGCTTTCTTTTGCTCTGCAGAAACTCTTACGTTTAATTAGATGCCATTTGTCAATTTTTCTTTTGTTGTGATTGCTTTTGGTCATGAAATCTTTGCCCATTCCTATATTTAGAATGGTGTTGCCGTAGTTGTCTTCCAGGGTGTTTATAGTCTTTGGTTTTACATTTAAGTCTTTAATCTATCTTGAGTTGACTTTTATATCTGGTGTAAGAAAGGAGTCCAGTTTCAATCTTCTGCATATGGCTAGCAGGTTATCCCAGCACCTTTTTCCATTGCTTGTTTTTGTCAACTTTGTTGAAGGTCAGATAATTATAGGTGTGCAGCCTTATTTCTGAGCTCCCTGTTCTGTTCTATTGGTCTGTGTGTCTGTTTTTGTACGAGTACCATACTGTTTAGGTTACTGTAGCCCTGTAGTGTAGTTTGAAGGCAGGTAACGTGATGCCTCCAGATTTGTTCTTTTGCTTAGAATTGCCTTGACTATTCAGGCTCTTTTTGGATACCACTGCATTTTGAAGTATTTTTTTCCTAGTTCTGTGAAGAGTGTCATTGGCAATTTGAAAGGAATAGCATTGAATCTGTACATTGCTTTAGGCAGTATGGTGACTTTAAAGATATTGATTCTTCGTATCCATGAGCATGTAATGTGTTTTCATTTGCTCATGTCATCTGATTTCCTTAAGCAGTGTTTTGTAATTCTCATTGTAGAGATCTTTCACCTCCATGGTTAGCTGCATTCCTAGGTATTTTATTCTTTTTGTGACAGTTGTAAATGGGATTGTGTTCCTGATTTTGCTCTCAGCTTGGCTGTTGTTGGTGTATAGGAATGCTAGTGATTTTTGTATGTTGATTTTGTATCCTAAAATTTTGCTGAAATTGTTTATTACCTTAAGGAGTTTTTGGGATGAGGCTATGGAGTTTTCTAGATATAGAATCATGTTGTCTCCAAACAGTGATAGTTTGACTTTCTCTCTTCCTACTTGGATGTCCTTCATTTCTTTCTCTTGCCTGATTGTTCTGGCCAAGACTTCCAGTACTGTGTTGGATAGAAGGTGTGAGAGAGGGCATCCTTTTCTTGCATCAGTTTTCAAGAGGAATGCTTCCAGCTCTTCCTTGTTCAATATAATGTTGGCTGTGGGTTTTTCATAGATGGCTCTTTTTATTTTGAAGTGTGTTCCTTTAATACCTATTTATGTATTTATTTATTTATGTATTTATTTATTATTATACTTTAAGTTCTAGGGTACATGTGCACAACATGCAGGTTTATTACATATGTATACATGTGCCATGTCAGTGTGCTGCACTGGTTAACTTGTCATTTACATTAGGAATATCTCCTAATGCTCTCCCTCCCTGCTCCCCTCACCCCACGACAGGCACTGATGTGTGATGTTCCCAACCCTGTGTCCAAGTGTTCTCATTGTTCAATTCCCACCTATGAGTGAGAACATGCAGTGTTTGGTTTTCTGTCCTTGTGATAGTTTGAGAATGATGGTTTCCAGCTTCATCCATGTCCCTTCAAAGGACATGAACTCATCCTTTTTTATGGCTGCATAGTATTCCATGGTGTATATGTGCCACGTTTTCTTAATCCAGTCTGTCACTGATGGACATTTGGGTTGGTTCCAAGTCTTTACTATTGTGAATAGTGCCTCAATAAGCATACGTGTGCATGTGACTTTATAGCAGCATGATTTTTAATCTTTTGGGTATATACCCAGTAATGAGATGGCTGGGTCAAATGGTATTTCTAGTTCTAGATCCTTGAGGAATCACCACACTGTCTTCCACAATGGTTGAATTAGTTTAGAGTCTCATCAACAGTGTAAAAGCGTTCCTGTTTCTCCACATCTTCTCCAGCACCTGTTGTTACCTGACTTTTTAATGATCACCATTCTAACAGGTGTGAGATGGTACCTCATTATGGTTTTGATTTGCATTTTGCATTTCTCTGATGACCAGTGATGATGAGCATTTTTTCTTTTTTTTTTTAAATTATATTTTAAGTTCTAGGGTACATGTGCACAATGTGCAGGTTTGTTACATATGTATACTTGTGCCATGTTGGTGTGCTACACCCATCAACTCGTCAGCACCCATCAACTCGTCATTTACATCAGGTATAACTCCCAATGCCATCCCTCCCCCCTCCCCCCTCCCCATAGTAGGCCCTGGTGTGTGATGTTCCCCTTCCAGAGTCCGAGTGATCTCATTGTTCAGTTCCCACCTATGAGTGAGAACATGCAGTGTTTGGTTTTCTGTTTTTGTGATAGTTTGCTGAGAATGATGGTTTCCAGCTGCATCTATGTCCCTACGAAGGACATGAACTCATCCTTTTTTATGGCTGCATAGTATTCCATGGTGTGTATGTGCCCCATTTTCTTAATCCAGTCTGTCACTGATGGACATTTGGGTTGATTCCAAGTCTTTGCTATTGTGAATAGTGCCGCAATAAACATACGTGTGCACGTGTCTTTATAGCAGCATGATTTATAATCCTTTGGGTATATACCCAGTAATGGGATGGCTGGGTCATATGGTATTTCTAGTTCTAGATCTATGAGGAATCGCCATACTGTTTTCCACAGTGGTTGAACCAGTTTATAATCCCATCAACAGTGTAAAAGTGTTCCTGTTTCTCCACATCCTCTCCAGCACCTGTTGTTTCCTGACTTTTTAATGATTGCCATTCTAACTGGTGTGAGATAGTATCTCATTGTGGTTTTGATTTGCATTTCTCTGATGGCCAGTGATGACGAGCATTTTTTCATGTGTCTGTTGGCTGTATGAATGTCTTCTTTTGAGAAATGTCTGTTCATATCCTTTCCCCACTTTTTGATGGGGTTGTTTGTTTTTTTCTTGTAAATTTGTTTGAGTTCTTTGTAGGTTCTGGATATTAGCCCTTTGTCAGATGAGTAGATTGCAAAAATTTTCTCCCATTCTGTAGGTTGCCTGTTCACTCTGATGGTAGTTTCTTTTGCTGTGCAGAAGCTCTTTAGTTTAATTAGATCCCATTTGTCAATTTTGGCTTTTGTTGCTGTAGCTTTTGGTGTTTCAGACATGCAGTCCTTGCCCATGCCTATGTCCTGAATGGTATTACCTAGGTTTTCTTCTAGGGTTTTTATGGTATTAGGTCTAACATTTAAGTCTCTAATCCATCTTGAATTAATTTTCGTATAAGGAGTAAGGAAAGGATCCAGTTTCAGCTTTCTACTTATGGCTAGCCAGTTTTCCCAGCACCATTTATTAAATAGGCAATCCTTTCCCCATTTCTTGTTTTTCTCAGGTTTGTCAAAGATCAGATGGCTGTAGATGTGTGGTATTATTTCTGAGGACTCTGTTCGGTTCCATTGGTCTATATCTCTGTTTTGGTACCAGTACCATGCTGTTTTGGTTACTATAGCCTTATAGTACAGTTTGAAGTGAGGTAGCGTGATGCCTCCAGCTTTATTCTTTTGGCTTAGGATTGTCTTGGCAATGCGGGGTCTTTTTTGGTTCCATATGAACTTTAAATCAGTTTTTTCCAATTCTGTGAAGAAACTCATTGGTAGCTTCGTGGGGATGGCATTGAATCTGTGGATTACCTTGGGCAGTATGGCCATTTTCACGATATTGATTCTTCCTATCCATGAGCATGGTATGTTCTTCCATTTGTTTGTGTCCTCTTTTATTTCACTGAGCAGTGGTTTGTAGTTCTCCTTGAAGAGGTCCTTTACATCCCTTGTAAGTTGGATTCCTAGGTATTTTATTCTCTTTGAAGCAATTGTGAATGGAAGTTCATTCATGATTTGGCTCTCTGTTTGTCTGTTACTGGTGTATAAGAATGCTTGTGATTTTTGCACATTGATTTTGTATCCTGAGACTTTGCTGAAGTTTCTTATCAGCTTAAGGAGATTTTGGGCTGAGACGATGGGGTTTTCTAAATACACAATCATGTCATCTGCAAACAGGGACAATTTGACTTCTTCTTTTCCTAACTGAATACCCTTGATTTCTTTCTCTTGCCTGATTGCCCTAGCCAGAACTTCCAACACTATGTTGAATAAGAGTGGTGAGAGAGGGCATCCCTGTCTTGTGCCAGTTTTCAAAGGGAATTTTTCCAGTTTTTGCCCATTCAGTATGATATTGGCTGTGGGTTTGTCATAAATAGCTCTTATTATTTTGAGGTACGTTCCATCAATACCGAATTTATTGAGAGTTTTTAGCATGAAGGACTGCTGAATTTTCTGCCTTTCTGAATTTTAAAGGCCTTTTCTGCATCTGTTGAGATAATCATGTAGTTTTTGTCTTTGGTTCTGTTTATATGCTGGATTACGTTTATTGATTTGCGGCGTATGTTGAACCAGCCTTGCATCCCAGGGATGAAGCCCACTTGATCATGGTGGATGAGCTTTTTGATGTGCTCCTGGATTCGGTTTGCCAGTATTTTATTGAGGATTTTTACGTCGATGTTCATCAGGGATATTGGTCTAAAATTCACTTTTTTTTGTTGTGTCTCTGCCAGGCTTTGGTAGCAGGATGATGTTGGCCTCATAAAATGAGTTAGGGAGGATTCCTTCTTTTTCTATTGATTGGAATAGTTTTCATGTGTCTGTTGGCTGCATAAATGTCTTCTTTTGAGAAGTGTCTGTTCATATCCTTTGCCCACTTTTTGATGTGGTTGTTTGATTTTTTTCCTTGTAAATTTGTTTAAGTTCTTTGTAGGTTCTGGATGTTTGCCCTTTGTCAGATGGGTAGATTGTAAAAATTTTCTCCCATTCTGTAAGTTACCTGTCCACTCTGATGGTAGTTTCTTTTGCTGTGCAGAAGCTCTTTAGTTTCATTAGATCCCATTTGTCAATTTTGGCTTTTATTGCCATTGCTTTTGGTGTTTTAGTCATGAAGTCCTTACCCATGTCTATGTCCTGAATGGTATTGCCTAGGTTTTCTTCTAGGGTTTTTAAGATTTTAGGTCTAACATTTAAGTCTTTAATCCATCTTGAACTAATTTTTGTATAAGGTGTAAGGAAGGGATCCAGTTTCAGCTTTCTACATATGGCTAGCCAGTTTTCTCAGCACCATTTATTAAATAGGGAATCATTTCCCCATTTCTTGTTTTTGTCAGGTTTGTCAAAGATCAGATGGTTGTAGATGTGTGGTGTTATTTCCTAGGAATCTGTTCTGTTCCATTGGTCTATATCTCTGTTTTGGTACCAGTACCATGCTGTTTTGGTTACTGTAGCCTTGTAGTATAGTTTGAAGTCAGGTAGCGTGATGCCTCCAGCTTTGTTCTTTTGGCTTAGGATTGTCTTGGCAATGCAGGGTCTTTTTTGGTTCCATATGAACTTTAAATCAGTTTTTTCCAATTCTGTGAAGAAACTCATTGGTAGCTTGATGGGGATGGCATTGAATCCACTTGGTGCAGAGCTGAGTTCAATTCCTGGATATCCTTGTTAACTTTCGGTCTCGTTGATCTGTCTAATGTTGACAGTGGGGTGTTAAAGTTTCCCATTATTATTGTGTGGGAGTCTAAGTTTCTTTGTAGGTCTCTAAAGACTTGCTTTATGAATCTGGGTGCTCCTGTATTGGGTGCATATATATTTAGGATAGTTAGCTCTTTTTGTTGAATTGATCCCTTTACCATTATGTAATGGCCTTTGTCTCTTTTGATCTTTGATGGTTTAAAGTCTGTTTTATCAGAGACTAGGATTGCAACCCCTGCTTTTTTTTTGTTTTCCATTTGCTTGGTAGATCTTCCTCCATCCCTTTATTTTGAGCCTGTGTGTGTCTCTGCACATGAGATGGGTCTCCTGAATACAACACAGTGATGGGTCTTAAGTCATTATCCAATTTGCCAGTCTGTGTCTTTTAATTTGAGCATTTAGCCCATTTACATTTAAGGTTAATATTGTTATATGTGAATTTGATCCTGTCATTATGATGTTAGCTGGTTATTTTACTCACTGGTTGATGCAGTTTCTTCCTAGCATTGAGGGTTTTTACAATTTGGCATGTTTTTGCAGTAGGTGGTACTGGTTTTTCCTTTCCATGTTTAGTGCTTCCTTCAGGAGCTCTTGTAGAGCAGGCCTGGTGGTGACAAAATCTCTCAGTATTTGTTTGCATGTAAAGGATTTTATTTCTCCCTCACTTATGAAGCTTAGTTTGGCTGGATATGAAATTCTGGGTTGAAAATTATTTTCTTTAAGAATCTTGAATACTGGCCCCCACTCTCTTCTGGCTTGTAGAGTTTCTGCTGAGAGATCTGCTGTTGGTCTGATGGGCTTCCCTTTGTGGGTAACCCGACCTTTCTCTGTGGCTGCCCTTAACATTTTTTTCCTTCATTTCAACTTTGGTGAATCTGACAATTATGTGTCTTAGAGTTGCTCTCCTCAAGGAGTATCTTTGTGGCGTTCTTTGTATTTCCTGAATTTGAATGTTGGCCTACCTCACTAGGTTGGGGAAGTTCTCCTGGATAATATCCTGAGGAGTGTTTTTCAACTTGGTTCCATTCTCCCTGTCACTTTCAGGTACACCAATCAGATGTAGATTTGGTCTTTTCACCTAATTCCATATTTCTTGGAGGGTTTGTTTCTTTTTACTCTTTTTTTCTCTAAACTTCTCTTCTCACTTCATTTCATTCATTTGATCTTCAGTCACTGATACCCTTTCTTCCACATGCTCAAATTGGCTACTGAAGCTTGTGCGTGCATCACATAGTTCTCGTACCATGGTTTTTAGCTCTATCAGGTCATTTAAGGACTTCTCTGCACTGTTTATTCTAGTTAGCCATTCATCTAATCTTTTTTCAAGGTTTTTAGCTTCTTTGCAATAGGTTCGAACATCCTCCTATAGCTCAGAGAAGTTTGTTATTACTGACGGTCTGAAGCCTTCTTCTCTCAACTTGTCAAAGTCATTCTCTGTCCAGTTTTGTTCCATTGCTGGCGAGGAGCTGTGTTCCTTTGGAGGAAAAGAGGCGCTCTGATTTTTAGAATTTTCAGCTTTTCTGCTCTGGTTTCTCCCTATCTTTGTGGTTTTATCTACCTTTGGTCTTTGATGATGGTGACGTACAGGTGGGGTTTTGGTGTAGATGTCCTTTCTGTTTGTTAGTTTTCCTTCTAACAGTCAGGACCCTCAGCTGCAGGTCTGTTGCAGTTTGCTGGAGGTCCACTCCAGATCCTGTTTGCCTGCGTATCAGCAGCAGAGGCTGTAGAACAGCAAATATTGCAGAATGGCAGATGTTGCTGCCTGATCCTTCCTCTGGAAGCTTTGTCTCAGAGGGGCACCCGGCTGTATGAGGTGTCAGTTGGCCCCTACTGGTAGGTGTCTCCTAGTTAGGCTACTCAGGGGTCAGGGACCCACTTGAGGAGGCAGTCTGTCTGTTCTCAGATCTCAAACTCCATGCTGGGAGAACCACTACTCTCTTTAAAGCTGTCAGACAGGGATGTTTAAGTCTGCAGAAGTTTCTGCTCTCTTTTGTTCAGCTATGCCCTGCCCTCAGAGGTGGAGTCAGAGGCAGGCAGGCCTCCTTGAGCTGCAGTAGGTTCCACCCAGTTCGGCTGCTTTGTTTACCTATTCAAGCCTCAGCAATGGTGGATGCCCCTCCCCCAGCCTTGCTGCCACCTTGCAGTTTGATCTCAGACTGCTTTGCTAACAGTGAGAGAGGCTCAGTGGACGTGGGACCCTCCGAGCCAGACGCAGGATATAATCTCCTGGTGTACCGTTTGCTAAGGCCATTGGAAAAGCACAGTATTAGGGTGGGAGTGTCTGATTTTCCAGATACTATCTGTCACAGCTTCCCTTTGCTGGGAAAGGGAATTCCCCAACCCCTTGAACTTCCCAGGTGAGGCAATGCCCTGCCCTGCTCTGTGGGCTGCACCCCCTGTCTGACAAGCCCCAGTGAGATGAACCCGGTACCTCAGTTGGAAATGCAGAAATCACCCGTCTTCTGCATCACTCACACTGGGAGCTTCACACTGGAGCTGTTCCTATTCGGCCATCTTGGAACCTCTCCTACTTAGTTTATTGAGAGTTTTTCTCATTAAGGGATACTGAATTTTATCCAAAGTCTTTTCTATAGCAATTGAGATAATCATGTGGTTTTTGTCTCCAGTTTTGTTTATGTGATGAATCACATTTATTGATTTGCATATGTTGAACCAACTTTGCACCTGGGAATGAAGCCTACTTGATTGTGGTGGATTACCTTTTTGATGTGCTTCTGGATTCGGTTTGCAAATATTTTGTTGAGTATATTTGCATCGATTTTCATCAAATATATTGGCCTGAAGTTTTCTTTTTCTGTTGTGTTTCCGCCAGGTTTTGGTATCAGAATGATGCTGGCCTCATAGAATGAGTTAGAGAGGAATCCTTCCTCCTCAACTTTTTGGAATATTTTCTGTAAGAATAGTACCAGCTTTTGGCCAGGCACGGTGGCTCACACCTGTGATCCCAGCACTTTGGAAGGCCGAGGTGGGTGGATCATGAGGTCAGGAGATCAAGACCATCCTTGCTAACATGGTGAAACCCCATCTCTACTAAAATTACAAAAAGTTAGCCAGGCATGGTGGCAGGCGCCTGTAGTCCCAGCTACTCAGGGGGCTGAGGCAGGAGAATGGCATGAACCTGGGAGGCGGAACTTGCAGCGAGCCGAGATAGCGCGACTGCACTCCAATCTGGGCGACAGAGCAAGACTCCATCTCAAAAAAAAAAAAAAAAAAAGAATAGTACCAGCTCTTTTTTGTATATCTGATAGAATTCAACTGTGAATCCATCTGGCTCTGGGTCTTTTTTGGTTTATAGGCTATTGATTACTGATTAAATTTCAGAGCTTGTTATTGGTCTGTTCAGGGAATCAGTTTCTTCCTAGTTCAGTCTTGGGAGGGTGTATGTGTCCAGGAATTTATCCATCTCTTCTAGGTTTTCTAGTGTGTTTGCATACAGGTGTTCATTATATTCTCTGATGGTTGCTTATGTTTCTGTGACGTCAGTCGTAACATCCTCTTTGTTGTTTCTAATTGTGTTTATTTAGATCTTCTCTCTTCTACATTAGTCTAGCTACTGGCCTATCTTTTCAATAAAAACCAACTCTTGGATTCATTGATCTTTTTAATGGTTTTTTGTATCTTGATTTCCTTCAGTTCAGCTCTCATTTTGGTTATTCCTTGTCTTCTGCTAGCTTTGAGGTTGATTTGCTCTTGCTTCTGTAGTTTTTTCAGTTGTGATATTAGGTTGTTAATTTGACATGTAACTTTTTGACATGGGCATGTAGTGCTATAAATTTCCGTCTTAATATTGCCTTAGCTGTGTCACAGAGATTCTGGTATGTTGTATCTTTGTTCTCATTACTTTCAAAGAAGTTCTTGATTTCTGCCTTAGTTTCATTATTTACCCAAAAGTCATTCAGGAGCAGATTGTTTAATGTCCATGTAATTGCATGGTTTTGAGTGTTTTTTTTTGTTGTTGTTGTTGTTTTTTTTTAGTTTTGACTTCTATTTTTATTATGCTGTCATCTGGGAGTGTGTTTGCTATGATTTTGATTCTTTTGTATTTCCTGATAATTGTTTTCTGTTTGATTATGTGGTTGATTTTAGAATATGTGCCATGTGCTGATGAGAATAATGTATACTCTGTTGTTTTTGGGTGGAAAGTTCTGTAGAGGTCGGTCAGATTCATTTGGTCCGATGTTGAGTTAGGTCCTGAATATCTTTGTTAATTTTCTGCCTCAATGATCTGTTTGATACTGTCAGGGAAGTGTTAAAGTCTCCTACTGCTGTTGTGTGGGAGTTTAAGTCTCGTTTTAGATCTCCAGGAACTTGTTTTTTGAATCTGGGTGTTCCTATGTTGGGTGCATATGTATTTAGCATAGTTAGGGTTTTTTTGTTGTTGAGTTGGATCCTTTACCATTATACAATGCCCTTCTTTGTCTTTTTTGATCTTTGTTGGTTTAAAGTCTATTTTGTCTGAAATTAGGACCACAACCCCTGTTTTTTTCTATTTTCCATCTACTTGGTAGATTTTCCTCTATCCCTTTATTTTGAGCCTTTGGGTGTGAGATAGGTCTCTTGAAGACAGCATACCATTGGGTCTTCCTTTTTTATCCAGCTTGTTATTCTGTGTTTTGTTTTCAGTCTTTTGTTTTGTTTAGTTTTTTTTTCTTTTCTTTTCTTTTTTTTTTGAGACAGAATCTCACTTTGTCACCCAGGCTGTCATGCAGTGGTGTGATCTCAGCTTACTGCAAACTCTGCCTCATGGGTTCAAGTGATTCTCCTGCCTCAGCCTCCCTAGTAGTTGGGATTACAGGTGTGTACCACCATGCCTGGCTAATTTTTGTATTTTTTAGCAGAGACAGGGTTTCACCATGTTGGCCAGGCTGGTCCTAAACTCCTGACCTCAAGTGATCCACCCACCTCTGCCTTCCAAAGTAACGGGATTACAGGCATAAGCCACCATACCTGTCCTCTGTGCCTTTTAAATGGGGCCTTTAGCCCATTTATATTTAAGTTTAGTATTGATATGTGTGGATTTGATCCTGTCATTGTGTTATAAGCTGGTTATTATGCTGGCATGTTTGTGGTTGCTTTATAGTGTCACTGGTCTGTGTACTTAAGTGTGTTTTGTATTGGCTGGTAATGGCCTTTTCTTTCCTTATTTAGTGTTCCTTTTAAGATCTCTTGTAAGGCGGGTCTGGTGGTAATGAACTCTCTCAGTATTTGCTTATTTGAAAAGGATCTTATTTCTCCTTTGCTAAGAAACTTAGTTTGGTTAGATATGAAATTCTTGGTTGAAGATTTTTCTTCTTTAAGAATGTTGAATATAGGCCCCCAATCTCTTCTGGCTTGTAGGGTTTCATCTGAGAAGTCCAGTGTTAGCCTGATGGGGTTCCCTTTGTACGTGACCTGCCCTTTCTCTGTAGCTGCTTTTAACGTTCTTTCTTTCATTTTGACCTTTGAAAATCTGATGATTCTGTGGCTTGGGGATGATCTCCTTGTGTAGAATCTTGCAGGATTCTTTGTATTTCCTTAATTTGATTGTTGGCTTCTCTGGTGAGGTTGAGGAATTTTTTGCGGACGATATCCTGAAATATGTTTTCCAAGTTGTTTGCTTTTTCACTTCCCTTTCAGGAATGTCTGGTGAAATCTGAGCACTTGGTTTGTCTTTCCTATTTTGCTAAAATGTTTTCTGGTCTAATATAACCAGTGGGTATGCTTTTGTTTTTTTCTTCTTTGGTGAGGGGAAGGGACTTAATCATATACAGTATTTGTTTTAAGTGAATTAGAAAATTGGGAATATGATTTCAGCCTAACTTGGCCATTGTGCAGCTTGCCTTCAGACCTAATAGGAATTACATATTGTTTGAAACCATGGTTAGGTTCCAGATATATGGAAGTAAGCAATCCTAAGACTTACTCTGTTACAGGCACCTAACTAAATTTGATTTAAATTCATATTTGAAAACAGTTATTTTGCCATTGTGCATCCCAACTAGCTTAGCAAATACCTAGCAATATAACAATATAAAATACTTCAAGTAACTCCTGATTATTATCTGCATTATGGAGTTGGCTCAGTTGGAAACTTAATACAGCTTACATGTGCTCAAGCAGCAAACTAATGTTTAACTTGAGCAATGGCATAGAAATCATGATTACACTTTGTCTTTCTTTTTTTGTTTTTTTGAGGCAGGGTCTTGCTGTCATGCAGGCTGGAGTGCAATGTCATGATCATGGCTCATTGCAGCCTCAACCTCCTGAGCTCAAGCGGTACACTCACTTCAGCCTCCTGAGTAGCCTGGACTGCAGGCAAATGCCGTCAAACCAGTCTAACTTTTAAATTTTCTTGTAGAAACAGGGTCTCAGTATGTTGCTCAGGCTGGTTGTGAACTCCTGCGTTTCAGGAGTCCTCCTACCTCAGCCTCCCAAAGTGCTGAGATTGTAGGCCTGAGCCACAGTGCCTGGCCCATACACTTATTTTTATATCATCAGTTTATAACTTACTCTAAAAAGCTCTAAGAAAGATGATCATTGTTAACTTTCAATTATTTAGGTATTTTTAGAAAGCCAAGGAATTGAATTAAATCCACCAGAGAAGATGGCTCTTGATCCTTACACCGAACTCCGAAAACAGCCTCTTCGTAAGTATGTCACCCCATCAGACTTTGATCAACTCAAGCAATTTCTCACCTTTGACAAACAGGTAAGTGACAGAGGAACTGCAGTAGGCTTACTTATTTCCAAATGTGACCTATACTTATTGGCAAAAGGTTTGGGTAGCTGTATTGGTAACTATTTTAAAACATTACAGCTATAATTGAACTGTTGGGACACAGTACTGTCTTTCTGCTTTCATCGAGGGTTACAGGTACAGGAATGCCTGCATTTCATATGGAGATCCAAAGAAGATTGTGGAGTTGCGGAGTTGTTTTGTGAATCCCACCAAACATTTAAATCTCAAAACAATTCCTGAGCTACATCTGCTTCCCACCTTACGTTTCCAATTGAAAATTTTTTCACTTAAAATGAGCTAATTTCATAGACTCCTTTGGGAAACCATAAATCGATTATTGGGAAATTTCAAAAATATGCATATATGTAGGTTCTAATGTTAAAATGTTTAATTTCACAGAAACCCCACTACAGATGCTTCGTTGTTAAATGTTATATTAATATTGGAGTCCAGAATGTTCTGAGCATTTTCCAACTCTGTTCCAACCTTCCTAATCCTCTCCCTTGTGAGCTGATGTGTATAAGCAGATTTAAATCCTTTCCTTTCTGTACTAAAGGGAGAGAGAAAAGGAAGAGATCACCCTCAGTGCTTCTTTGCTGTTCCTTTTCTTTAGACATTTAACCCCTTTTAGTTCAGAAAATGTAAACTAGCACTAGCATGGTCTTTTAAGGATTTTATTCATATCAGTCATATATCTGTTATTATTTTGTATTTAAAGATTTCGTTTATTCCCATGATTTGAAGAAGCCTAGCAAAAAAAAAAAAAAGATTGTGTTTATATTGTTGCTAGAAGATATGTGTTGATGGGACCAAAAAAAGACTGGTTAATAAATAAACATTTTTTCTATACTAATTATATATGTACTATATTCACATATACCTTTCTTAGTATTTATAAACCACTATGTAAAGAACTTCATTGCTCTTTTAATTTAGCTTCTCTTTCACTGACTAATATTTTGGATCAAAGTGAGCTCTTTTCTGGTACAAACTTATAATCCTATTATTTATTTCCGGCTGCTGATATATGGTACATAATTTCAGATGTTTTAGTATCTTTGTTATTTCTTTTTTTTTTCAATTTACCCCATCTGAAATTACTTCATAGTCTTTCCAGCTAATCTTTTCATCATTGATACATAATTGCCAAAGTAGTCAAGTTGAACTCCCTACTTTTAAGATTCTTGAGTCACTACTTTGGATTCTTCAAAGGTCCTTCGATTTTATGCTATCTGGGATGATACAGACAGCATATATGGTGAATGTCGGACCTACATCATTCATTACTATCTTATGGATGATACGGTGGAAATTCGAGAGGTCCACGAACGGAATGATGGAAGAGATCCTTTCCCACTCCTAATGAACCGCCAGCGTATGCCCAAAGTTTTGGTGGAAAATGCAAGTATGTTTGATTCAGTTTATTCTCTGTTACTTGGGATATTTTTAGGTTCTTAAAGGAGTTAATCAGTATCCATAATTCGTTTATACTTGGAAGCCTCTAGCTATTTTTGCTTAGATGCTCAGAAAATGGCTTCCCACAGCTTTCCTCCTTTACTTGCCCCTTGGTCCAGGCATGTCCCCAAGACAGTCTGGTACCCAGGTCAAGGAAACAAAACCAAAACAACAGTGGGGGGTTTATTTAAAGTGCAGTAGAGCAAAGTTTCTGAACTGAAACGATTTAATATTAGATTTTTAATGCATTTTTCAAACAGGCTTGTTTTCATTCAAGGATATGAACGAAAGCTTAGCCTTTCTTTATATGCTTTCTTGACTTTGCTCCTCACTTCAACTACTTCCTAAACAGGAAGTTTCTATGTGGTTTAACTTGAGATTGGAAAAGGCATGTCTGTGTCTCATAGAGGTGAGGTCCATTGTGTCAAACCCAGCTCATTCTTTGCTGGTTTAAAATTACCTAGCATGGGCTGGGCACGATGGCACACTCCTGTAATCCCAGCACTTTGGGAGGCTGAAATGGGTGGATTGCTCGAGCCTAAGAGTTTGAGACCAGCCTGGGCAATGTGATGAAACCCCATCTCTACAAAAAATACAAAAATTAGCTGTGCTTGGTGCCGCATACCTGTATTCCCAGCTACTTGGGAGGCTGAGGTGGTAGGATCATCTGAGCCTGGGAGGTCAAGGCTGCGGTGAGCTGTGATTGTGCTGCTGCACTTCAGCCTGGGCAACAGAGTGGGACCCTATCTCAAGAAAAAGAAAAAAAGTTACCTACCATGTTTGAGAGTGGCAGTGCAACAAAATGGCAACAGATATCTGCTGTTCACTGTTTCCTGGGATGAGTAGGCTTGCTTTAGTTATTGTTCTAGTAGTTTTTATATTTCACTTAGAATAATGTCATCTTGGTCACATGTAATGACTGACAACTCTCATGTTTGGGTGGCTGACAGAATTCTGTAAATGTGTTCATTGATTTTTTTTCTTTTTACTATATTTTTTGGGAATTAGGATATAAGAAATTTCAGGTATTGGGGCTGGGCACGATGGCTCACTCCTGTAATCCCAGCACTTTGTGAGGCCGAGGTGCGTGGATCATGAGGTCAGGAGATCGAGACCATTCTAGCTAACATGGTGAAACTCCGTCTCTACTAAAAATACAAAAAATTAGCTGGGCGTGGTGGTGGGCGCCTGTAGTCCCAGCTTCTCAGGAGGCTGAGGCAGGAGAATTGTTTGAACCTGGGAACTGGAGGTTGCAGTGAGCCAAGATCACGCCACTGCACTCCAGCCTGGGCAACAGAGCGAGACTCCATCTCAAAAAAAAAAAAAAAAAGAAAGAAAAAGAAATTTCAGGTATTAAGCAAGAAGTTTGTCTTCATTAGAGGTTATAAATAAACGTGTAGTCTGAGGCTAAATTCAACCTGTCCACATGTATTGCTTCTCTTGCACAGTGCTTTTTTATAAAAAATGCATTATTATTTGTGGGCAAGGAGTTGGAGGTTCCCATCATTGAAAGAATGGATAAGCAAAATGTAGTGAAGGTACATTTTGATTAATATACAGTAGTTAGAAGCAGTAAACAAGATGTTCCCAGAAAGCAAGTGGATGGATCTTAAAACATAATGCTGTATAGGAAAAATACATAAAATTAGATATATAATGCTGTAACACATGCAAAACACATAGGACACATAGGACACATTCAGTCACATAGCTGCGTTAGAATGATTGCATGTGAAGGGAGGAGAATGAGATTGGGGAAAAGGATGAAAGGGAGTGAAAATTGTCATCATTTTAGAATTAGGAAAGTTTATATTATATATATATATATATTTTAAATGAAAATAACTGCTAATTCAACTTGTATGCTCAAGTAGAAACAACTGGATCTGTGCCCTAGTTCAACATAGTTTGGCTTCTACCTACTATACATATTCTTATAATCAGTTCTCTATAGAACCATCTTAGAGTTCAGTGACAATGGGACTAATATACTAATTTTGGCCTTTAAGAATGCTTAAACAAGCCTGAAATCAGTCAGTTTGGAGCTAACAAACATTAGATTTACAATAGATAAAGAAAATGAATAGGAATATATTAAAGGTGGCATGAAAAGTCTCACTGAAACTAAATCCCTTTAAATGACAGATTCCAGATTTGTCTCTGCCTTATCAATGTGACCTATATTGAAAACTTAATATATAATTATCCTCTTCTATAATTTCCCAATTAAAAATTTTTATCAAAGTTGCGTGGAGAGGCAACCTGGTGACATATATAGGGTTCTTTTCAAAAGTAGGAAACAGGCTGGATGCTGTGGCTCGTGCCTATAATCCCATCACTTTGGGAGGCCAAGGCAGGAGGATCACCTGAGGTCGGGAGTTGAAGACCAGTCTGGCCAACATGATGAAACCCCGTCTCTACTAAAAAATACAAAAATTACCTGGGCATGGTGGCAGGTGCCTGTAGTCCCAGATACTTAGGAGGCTGAGGCAGGAGAATTGCTTGAACCCAGGAGACAGAGGCTGCAGTGAGCGGAGACTGTGCCACTTCACTCCAGCCTGGGCAACAGAGCAAGACTCCATCTCAAAAAAAGAAAAAAAAGGTATCAGTCATGAGGTACAGAAAAGGCTATGTTTCCATCAGCTACATAATTCCTTTAACTAGAATGGTAGTGTTAAAAAAATGATGTCTAACTGACTCCCAAAGGCATTTATCCAATGGGTGATTTTTATTAAATTCAATTAAACAAGAGGTAAGTAACTTCTATGGGAACCATTTCACGTGTTAAGTGTTATGGAGGACAAAATGTAACTCCCATTCCTAGAATCCTATCTTTCAGTCATTTCTAGTATCATTAAGAAGACAAGGCATATAAAATACATAAAGCTGTTAAGTAATAACATGAGTATACCAGATTATCTGATTATGTAATTAGTTAAGTCATGCAGACAGAGGTCAGAAGGAGAAAGGTGTGGGCCTGAAAAACTAAAGAAGTCTTTGTGAAAGTGCTGGGATTGGACCCAGATTTAGAATGGCAGAGAACAAAGGGCACACTGGAAAGAAGAACAAGAACAAAGGTTGGGAATTAGGAACAAGTATGGCATGTTTGGGGGCGTCCAACAGATGGTGGCTGGGCAGAGTTTGTGTTAGACAGTAATAGGAAATTGTGGGAGTAACTTTCAAAAGTCCTCTCAACTAGGGCCTCCTGTTAAGTAGCTAAGATGAATCAAAATTATATATTTATAATGGATGAAGTTAAAATATCAGAAATTCTGGAAGTTATTTCTTTGTCAAGGACAATTGCATATTACCAATAGGTGGCAGGTAATGTCAAAATGGGACATTTTTTGGTTTACCAAAAGCTTTCTACTCAGCTCTTGAACCCAAGGAACCAGGTTCTGAAAGTCTAAATATGTCAGTTATCCTTCAGAGTGGCTTTCATAGTTTGATCTTGCCCTTGCCTGTGAGGTGAATCTTGAACACCCCTTGGACCTTTAGTGTTCCAGAAAGTTGAATGTTTTTCCTCACTTTCTGTGCATCTTTATTGGCTCACTTAATCATTCAAATAATAATAATCGAACATCCATATAGATGAAGGAAACACCATGCTAGGCAATGGAGATCTGAAACTGCTATAAGCCCCATATTGCGAAGACTTTACAATCTGATGAGATCAACATACAGATCAATGAAATAGAATACACTGTCCAGAAATAGATGCACACATATGAGGTCATTTGATTTTTGACAAAGGTAAAAAAGCAATTAGGTGGAGAAATGATTGTCTTTTTAACAAAATGTGCTGGAACAATTCAATAGCCATATGCAAAAGTAAATAAATGTATAAACTTCAATCCTTACCTCACCATACATAAAAGTTAACCCCAAATGGATCGTAGACCTGGATGACAGAGTGAGACCCTGTCTCAGAACAGGGGGGAAAAAAAGCAAATGTAATCAAAACAAAAATTGACAATTGGGACCTAATTAAACTAAAGAGCTTCTGCATAGCAAAAGAAACTATCAACAGAGGAAACAGACAGCCTACAGAATGGGAAAAAATATTTGAAACAGTGCATTTCACAAATGTCTAATATCCAGAATCTATAAGGAACTTAAATCAACAAGAAAAAAACCAAATAACCCCATTGAAAAGTAGGCAAAGAACATGAACAGACACTTCTCAAGAGAAAACATACTCATGGACAACAAACATTTTTAAAATGCCCAACATCATTAATCATCAGTGGGATGCAATCATACCAGTCAGAATGGCTATTATTAATAAGTCAAAAAATAACAGATGTTGGCAGGGTTGCAGAGAAAAGGGAATGCTTATACACTGTTGATGAGAATGTAAACTAGTTCTGCCCCTGAGGAAAGCAGTTTGGAGATTTCTCCAAAAATAGAACTACACCAATCCCATTATTAGGTATATACCCAAAAGAAAATAAATTGTTCTATCCAAAAGATATTTGCACTCCTGTTTATTGCAGCACTATTCACAATAGCAAAGACATGGAATCAACGCAGGTGCCCATCATTGGTGGATTGGATAAAGAAAATGTATTAATGGTACATATACACCATGGAATACACTATATGGCCATAAAAAATAAAATCATGTTCTTTGCAGCAATGTAGATGCAGGTAGAGGCCATTATACTAAGTGAATTAACACAGAAACAGAACACTGGGTACACATGGACACAAAGATAGGAGCAATAGACACGGGGGACTCCAAAAGAAAGAAGTAGGGGAGGGGGCAAGGGTTGAAGAACTACCTATCAGGTACTCTGTTCACTATTTGGGTGACAGGATCAATAGAAGCTCAGACTTCAGCATCATATAATATACCTGTGTAACCAACCTGCACATGTACCCCCTGAGTCTAAAATTTAAAAATAAATAAATAAATAAATAAATAACAAAAGTTTTGCTTTCCAAAAGACACTGTTAGGAAAGTGAAAGGAGAAGCTAAAGATTGGGAAAAATATTTGTAAAACATATTTGACAAGGTACTTGTCATAGGATATATAAAGTGGCTCTTAAAACTTAGTAAAACAACCCAAATAAAAAAAAAATAGGTGGCCGGGCGCGGTAGCTCAAGCCTGTAATCCCAGCACTTTGGGAGGCCGAGACGGGCGGATCACGAGGTCAGGAGATCAAGACCGTCCTGGCTAACACGGTGAAACCCCGTCTCTACTAAAAAATACAAAAACTAGCCGGGCGAGGTGGCGGGCGCCTGTAGTCCCAGCTACTGGGGAGGCTGAGGCAGGAGAATGGCGTAAACCCGGGAGGCGGAGCTTGCAGTGAGCTGAGATCTGGCCACTGCACTCCAGCCTGGGCGACAGAGCAAGACTCTCTCAAAAAAAAAAATAGGTAAAGGATTAGAATAGATACCTCAGCAAAAGCATGCATGTATGACAAGTTAGCACACAAAAAGACATTTAGCATAGTTACTTATTAGAGAAATGCAAATTAAAACCATGTAAGATACTACTGTATACCTACTAGAATGTCCAAAATTAAAAAGACTGACCATACCAAGTGTTGACTAGGATGTAAAGCGGCTGAAAATTTCATACACTGCTAGTGGAAGGTAAACTGAAATAACCACTTTGAAAAATAGCATGACGGTTTGTTTTTCAAATTGCTTATATATCTACCATACAAACCAGCCATTCTTTTCTTGGGTATTTGCCAAGAGAAAGGAAAACCTATGTCCACAAAGAAACTTACGTGAATGTTTATGGCAGCTTTTTTTGTAATAGCCAAAAGTTGGAAAGAATGCAAATGTCTATCAACAGTTAGTGAATAAACAATTATTGTATATCAGTACTTTGGAATACTACTGAAAATAAAGCAATTATTGATGTATGAAACAACATGAATGAATCTCAAAGTAACTATGCTAAGAGAAAGAATTCAGACAAAAATACATGCCTTATAATTCCATTGTTGTAAAATTATTGAAAACACAATCTAAATAAGTAAAATAGATCAACGATTGCATGAGGATGGTGAGAAGGAGAGTTAGATTATAAAAGGGCATGAGGAGACTTTTGGATGTGATAGGTATGTTTATTGTTTTGATTGTAATGATGGTTTCACAGGTAAATACATATGTCAAGCAACATCAAAATTGTATACTCTAAAAATGTGCAGCTTATTGTAGTCAATTACACCTCAGTAAAGTAGTAAAAATATAAATTCATATCTAGATATGTCATAGTCAAATGTAAGAACACTAGATTCAAAAAGATCATGAAAGCAGCTCCAAATAAAAAGGGAACCCATACAGGATGGCAGTTAGAATGACAGCTGACTTCCATAGCAACAGTGATTACCAGAAGACAGTGAAATAATATCTTCAGAATGCTGAGAAAAAATGGAATTTAATGCCTAGAGAAACTGTCTTTCAGGAAGAAGGTGAAATACATTTCCAGGCAAACAGATGTTACTAACAACAGACCCTTACTGGGAAAATTCTAGAGTATACTTCAAATGGAAAGAAAATGATTGCAGAAGTAAGGTCTAAGATAGAAGAAGTCATGAATAAAGAAAATAGCAAAGTGTGGGTAAATCTAAATAATTATTAACTATACAAATTAAAAGAACAATATTGAATTTGTGAGAGTTAAAAATATCAAACTAGAACCAAAATGTATTACAGTAATAGCATAGGAAAGGGTGATAGGATTAAATACATAACAAGTTTTGAAAAATGTTGTTTTTTTAACTTTTAAGTTCAGGGGTACATGTGCAGGTTTGTTTTATAGGTGAGCTTGTGTCATGGGGGTTTGTTGTACAGATTATTTTGTCTCCCAGTTGTTAGGCCTAGTACCCATCAGTTATTTTTCCTGATCTTCTCCCTCCTCCCACCCTTCACCCTCCAATAGACCCCAGTGTATATTGTTCCTTCCCGTGTGTCCATGTGCTCTCATCATTTAGCTTCCACTTATGAGTGAGAACATGTGGTACTTGATTTTCTGTTCCTGCATTAGTTTGCTAAAGATAATGGCCTTCAGCTGCATCCATGTTCCTGCACAGGACATGATCTCATTCTTTTTTATGGCTGCATAGCATTCCATGGTGTATATATACCACATTGTCTTTATCCAGTCTGTCACTGATGGGCATTTAGGTTGATTCTATGTCTTTGCTATTGTGAATAGTGCTGCAGTGAACATACACTTGCATTTCTTTATGATAGAATGATTTATCTTCCTTTGGGGATATACCCAGTAATGCGATTGCTGGGTCGAATGGGTAGTTCTGTTTTTAGCTCTTTGAGGAATCACCACACTGCTTTCCATGGTGGTTGAACTCATTTACACTCCCACCAACAATATATAAAAGCGTTTTTAAAGACATACTTAAGGTATAGGCACATATCTTTAAAAAGACAGACAAATAAGTATCAAAAGAAACTGATGAAGTATAAAAACTGATGAAGCTATATTAGTATAATACAAATAGACATTTGGGCAAAAAGCTTTGATTGACATGAAGAGGATCATTACCTATTGCAAGAATATTTTATTTACTAGGAAAATATAATGATTCTAAACTTAAATGCAGTTAATAACATGGATTCAAAATATAGGAAAAATTCATAGCACCATTATTCAATGAGACTGGAAAAATACACCATAATAGTTTGAGCCATTAAAACATTTCTTTCAATAGTTATTAGATCAAAAAGACAAACCAATAAACATATATAAGACTTGAATAACATAATTATTATTCATTTAATAAATGTGTATATACTTACCCAACACCTAGAAGATTATTCTTTTCAAACACAAATATCTGTAAAAATCAGTCTTAAGAATTTTTAAGGCTAGCTATTGTATACCATACTTTCTGATTTCAACAAAATTAAGTTAGAAGTCACTTTTGGAAACATAACGTGAAAAAAACCATGTATTTGGAAATTGAAAAGCATATTTTCTTTTCTTTTTTTTTTTCTGAGACGGAGTCTTGCTCTGTCGCCCAGGCTGGAGTGCAGTGGCCGGATCTCAGCTCACTGCAAGCTCTGCCTCCCGGGTTCACACCATTCTCCTGCCTCAGCCTCCCGAGTAGCTGGGACTACAGGCGCCCGCCACCTCGCCCGGCTAGTTTTTTGTATTTTTTAGTAGAGACGGGGTTTCACAGTGTTAGCCAGGATGGTCTCGATCTCCTGACCTCGTGATCTGCCCGTCTCGGCCTCCCAAAGTGCTGGGATTACAGGCTTGAGCCACCGCACCCGGCCGAAAAGCGTATTTTCAAATAACCCATGAGTTAAAAAAAGTATTGTCAGAAAATACCTAGAACTGAATGGTAGCAAAGACTCTTAAAACTCTGAAAAAAAAAAGACGTACTTGGAGGAAAATATATAGCTTTAAATGCTTACTAAGAAGAAAGATGACAATAAGTTAGGCATATTTCTTAAAAAGTTAGAAATCTAAAGAATTTAAAAATTAAAATATTAAGAAATTAAAAGGAAGGAAATCATAAAATAAGAGTCTGAAAATAATGAAATTGAAAACAAAGGTAACAGAGAAGGTTTGTCAAGTCAAAAGTCATTTCCTTGAAAGGACTAATAAAATGACAAACTATAGACAAGATTTATGAAGGGATAAACAAAAGAAGACACATATACACAATATTAAAAATAAAAGAAGAGGCCAGGCACAGTGGCTCACACCTGTAATCCCAGCACTTTGGGAGGCCAAGGCAGGCAGATCACTTGAGGTCAGGAGTTGGGACCAGCCTAGCTATGTGGTGAAACTCCATTTCTACTAAAAATGCAAAAATTAGCCCAGCGTGGTGGCACACACCTGTAGTGCTAGCTACTTGGGAGGCTGAGGCAGGAGAATCGTTTGAACCTGGAAGGCAGAGGTTACAGTGAGCCAAGATCGCCACTGCGCTCCAGGCTGGGCAACAGAGCAAGACTCTGTCTCAAAAAAAAAAAAAAAAAGAAGCATTCTTTAAAATGCCATAACTATTAAACATAAAATAAAAGAATAATACAACTTTATGCCAATAAACTTAAAAACCTAGGTAAAATGAGCAGTTTTTTGTTTGTTTTTGTTTTTGAGATGGAGACTCGCTCTGTCACCTAGGCTGGAGTGCAGTGGCGTGATCTGGGCTTACTGCAAGCTCCGCCTCCCGGGTTCATGCCATTCTCCTGCCTCAGCCTCCAGAGTAGCTGGAACTACAGGCGCGTGCCACCACACCTAGCTAATTTTTTTTTCTTTTGTATTTTTAGTAGAGACGGTGTTTCACTGTGTTATCCAGGATGGTTTTGATCTCTTGACCTCGTGATCCGCCCACTTCATCCTCCCAAAGTGCTGGGATTACAGGTGTGAGCCACCGTGCCCAGCCAAAATGAGCAGTTTTAAAAAAGTGTAACTTGTTTATGAAGAAATAGAAAACCAAATATCTTCAACATTAAAAGAATAGACTTAGTTTAAACATTTCCCACAAAAAAGCCAGCAGATCCAGATAATTTTACAGAAGATTTTTTTTTTTTTTTTTGAGACGGAGTCTCGCTCTGTCGCCCAGGCTGGAGTGCAGTGGCCGGATCTCAGCTCACGGCAAGCTCCGCCTCCCGGGTTTACGCCATTCTCCTGCCTCAGCCTCCCGAGTAGCTGGGACTACAGGCGCCAGCCACCTCGCCCGGCTAGCTTTTTTTTTTGTATTTTTTAGTAGAGACGGGGTTTCACCGTGTTAGCCAGGATGGTCTCGAACTCCTGACCTCGTGATCCGCCCGTCTCGGCCTCCCAAAGTGCTGGGATTACAGGCTTGAGCCACCGCGCCCGGCCGAAGATTTTTGACAAATATTTAAAGAACAGATAATTCTAAGCTTAACACAAACCCTTTTAGAGAGAAGGAAAACTTCCTAATTCTTTCATTTAAAAAGGCCAGTGAAACCAAAGTCACCATGAGAAAGAAAAACTACAGTCATTCTCACTTAAGAAGATATATGCAAAAATCCTAAACAAGATATCAGTAAACCAGATCCAGCATTATATGAAAAAATAATTTGTTGAGCAAACAAAGGCAGATGACTGGACAGCACACATACATATACCAGATCTGCTGGAATATTGTATACTAAGGGAAGTTCATATAGTCAGAAGCTGTGTCACCCATTGCCCATCACTTCCTGGGGATGCTCAAAGGGAGGTAGTAGGGTTGGGAGCAGACATAGGGAGAAGGATCCCTTGGACTGTAGAACTTTTATTAATAAGATGCATTATTAGGGAAATAGCAGGCCCTCCTTTGCCATGATCAAGGGCCGGAGTTCAAATTTTATGCCTGTTATAGCAGAAAGTTAGCCTTATTCCTGTTTTTCAATCTTAGTAATTACCAGTTAGGAGAACATCAGCCTACTTTTCATCCCCGTTGTGATCAGGGTTCTGTGCCAAAGCTTTGTGGTTACAACTATGGGATGTGGCACTCTACTAGAACTGATTGACTCTTAAGATTTCCTTGGATGCCAAGCTGCAGGTAATCAACCTTTTTTTTTTTTGGTTTCTTTTTTTTTTTTTTGAGACAGAGTCTCACTCTGTCGCCAGACTGGAGGACAATCCCGGCTCACTGCAACCTCTGCCTCCCAGGTTCAAGCGATTCTCCTGCCTCAGCCTCCCAAGTAGCTGGGACTACAGGTGCCCACCACCATACCTGGCTAATTTTTTATATCTTTAGTAGAGACGGGGTTTCACCATGTTGGCCAGGATGGTCTCGATCTCTTGACCTCGTGATCCACCCACCTCAGCCTCCCAAAGTGCTGGGATTTCAGGTGTGAGCCACCGTGTCCAGCCCAGGGAATCAATCTTAAACAAGTTAATTCTTAGTTCTCATGAAACAGTAAGACAGGACTGGAATTATTTCACAAATGCAAGATTGATTCTACATTTGGAAATTATTTATTCCCACATGAATGGATTATTGTCATCATCTCATTGACTGTCCCTGCCTCCTATCTCTAGGACTAGCTTACAGTGTCCTAACAGCAGTGATTACAACTGAAATGAAACCATTATTTATATAATTTTTTAGTATCTGTCTCCCTAAACAGAATATTTTCTCCATGAAGTCAGGAATTGTATCTACAGTGTTAATTATTGTAATCCCAGTGTTTAGCAGTTCACCTAGTACATAATGGTCACTAGTAATTGTTGGATGAATGGATAAACAGGTGGGAAGTTGAGCTGAATGACTTTGATCTTTCCTAGACCTAAGACTTTACCCTTATAGAAGGACATTTGTTCTTTCCTCCTGTAGTGATTTCTTCTAAGCATTAATTTGCTGAAATTAGTGATTTGTAGTGATAGTTTGAGCTGAATATGGGAGAGAGACTTTACAAAAACTTTATTATGTATGTGTCCTATCAACAGATGGAAATACACAGCCATGTGTCCTAGTGGGAATGTAGGGGAGACCCTGACTCTTGACCAGAGCAAAAGACTGCACTCCCTCAGGTTCTCAAGAATGGTTGTTGTGTGTCAAGTCTTTCTTGACACGCTCATTCCTTCTTCTTTTCTCTCTAACACCATCTTATATTAGAGAATTTCCCTCAGTGTGTGCTGGAAATCTCTGACCAAGAAGTGTTGGAATGGTATACTGCTAAAGACTTCATTGTTGGGAAGTCACTCACTGTCCTTGGAAGAACTTTCTTCATTTATGATTGTGATCCATTTACTCGACGGTATTACAAAGAGAAGTTTGGAATCACTGATTTACCACGTATTGATGTGAACAAGCAGGAACCACCTCCGGTAAAACAGGTAATCAGATAGTACTTCTTAGTGTGGTGAGAAAACTAATTTTTTGAGGTAGAAATTTAAGAAAAAGAAAAAAGACTTCTATGCAAATATTCGATAAATAATGGACAAAGTATATGTAATACAGTTGTTCACAAAAGAAGAAATACAAATGGCAAAAAAATTATGAAAAGACCCTTAATGTAACTGATAATCAATGAAATAGAATGAAAATAATGATGTTTTTGCATCTGTTCAATTTTAAAAGATTCACGATATTCAGTGTTTGCCCTATATGAAGAAATGGGAATTTTCATATACTGTTTATGGGAAAGCCAATCAGAGTAAACTTTCTGAAGGGCAATTTGTTGTCTATTTTATTTTGGTAAATAAATAACATATATATTTTCTGGCCAGGCACAGTGGCTCACGACTGTAATCCAGCACTGTGGGAGGCCAGGGCAGGCAGATTACTTGAAGTCAGGAGTTAGAGACCAGCCTAGCTAACGTGGTGAAACCTTGTCTCTACCAAAAATACAAAAACCGGGTGTGGTGGTGCGCACCTGTAATCCCAGCTACTGGGGAGGCTGAGGCATGAGGATTGCTTGAACCTGGGAGGTGGAGGTTGCAGTGAGCTGAGATCACGTCATTGCACTCCAGCCTGGGCAACAGAATGAGTGAGAGTCTGTCTCAAAAAATACATAGATATATCTGTTTCGATATATATATTATAACTCATGGTTTATAATATATATGATATTGGATATATATGATGATAGGACACATACATAATATGGTTTATATTATGATATATAGATATAGATGTATCTCATGTCTTTTACCTAGAAATATACTTTGGGGACTCTAAAAACATGTGGAAGAATGTGTATTGTAGCATTATTTATAAAAAAAAGTGTGAGGAGATTGACAAAATAAATGATATCCATTCATGAAATGGATGTATGAAAATACATCTATTCATACAATTAAAAGATAATTAAAATACACCCATTCATAAATTAAAAGACTACTGTGTGTGTAAAATATCACTGGGCCCTTTCTCCTCAAAAGAAAGGCATGAAAAAATGATGAAATGATTGAGTGCTTCCAGCCAGGGCCCTGCCTTCCCCTCCAACAGCTGCTCCTCTTCCTTGCACTTGGCCTCCAGTCGTACTGAGTTCTGTGGTTCTGCCAGTACAGCATCTTGTTTTACTCCCAGGAACTTTTGCTTGTGCTCTTCCTCCTTGAACCACTTTTCTGTTCTTACATGCAGCTCTTTTTTATCCTCCAATACCCGGTGTAGGCTTCCTCTCCAAGAAGTCTTTTCTAAAGCTCCAGGTAGGGCTAAAAGCCTTTCATCTCTATTCCTGGGGTATTCTCTGCCTCCCTCCACTAGCACTTCTCTATTATATTAAATTATCTGCTAGTGAATCTTTTGTACTAGATTGTAACTCCCTTGAGGCCAGAGACTATGTCCTACTCATCTTTCTCTCCTAGTACCTAATACAGTGCCTAAAAAATAGGAGGTATATGTTTCTTGAACTGGACTGAAGAAAATTGGCTATGAAGGTGTTCTGCAAAAAAGAAGTGGTGTCTTAGGCAAAACTTTTAGAAACAATGTTTTATAGAAACGATTACAAAGAAGGATTTGGATTTTGGTATGCTGTGAGTTCCCAGAGGCAATACAATTTCTGGAAGGAAGTGTGGGTGATAATACCTCTTGCTGTCAGTTTTTTCTCTGATAGATTTCTTTATCAATGATGTGTTCATTGATTAAGAATGATGATAAACCCTCTCCTGGTGTATATGGATTGTGAAAAGAAAAATCATTATGATAAACCTTCTGCCCCTAAGTTTTTTGGCAGCAATTGATGCAGTATATGGGGGGAAATAGCATGGGATCAGATTTAGATTTTGATCAAGGGAACTATTTTACCTCTTCAGTTTATAGATAAGGATGGTTGTCTAACCAGGAGGTAGAGTAGTGAGAGATTGCAACATAGTGATGCCCTTTGCTTAGTGAAAGGACTTTGACCTATTTTTTTTTTTTTTTTTTAAAGACTAGGTCTTGCTTTATCTCCCAGGCAGGAGTGAGTGGTGCAGTCTTGGCTCACTACAATCTCCACCTCTCAGGTTTAAGCTATTCTCATGCCTCAGCCTCCCCAGTAGCTGGGACTACAGGTCGTGCTACCACACCCAGCAAATTTTTGTATTTTTAGTAGAGATGGGTTTTCACTATGTTGGCCAGGCTGGTCTGGAACTCCCTACCTCAGGTGATCCACCCACCTTGGCCTCCCAAAGTGCCAGGATTACAGGCATGAGTCACTGCACTGGCCTGATCTATCTTTTGAGCCGATGAAAGCTTTTGAGTCTTAGAGAATACCTCTGTTCCCCATCCTTATTACTATTATCTTTTTTTTTTTCTCCTAACCTATCTTGAAGTAAAGAAAAGAGAGGGAAGCCCTGTATAAAGAGCAGAGGGAACTGAAGATCTACTGTAGATTTTAGTTGGTTATTTTGCTCTATCCCAGCCCCTTTGTATAATAAAACTAATTTTATATAATAAAACATCTATACATTTGGCACATTAATTACAGTATTTGGTCAGTTTCTTTCCCATACTTTCTCTATAATAAATAGCTCTATAGTAAACAAATTCCATCTGTCCATGAAATTTGTTGAAGATAAATAGAATGCCGATTACTAATCAGCAAACACTTTTTAGTCATTACACCTCAGTCATTTTAACCCTAAATAACATAAATGGAAACCAGGGATAGGAATTTGTAGCAGAGTCTAGAGGGATAAAGCTAGAGCCAAGCCAATGGAGGGATAGAAGTAGATATGAAATGGATATATTCAATTCGAGAGACATGGCACTTGTAAGTCAAGCTTCTCTGCTAGATCAGAAATAAGTAAACATAAATACAGTAGCCAGATGTGTTTTCTCTCAGGCTGGCTCCATCTGGAGGCATACTGGTAGGGAAAAGAAAGAAACCAGAATTAGGAAAGCTAATCTGCTGTGGAGACTGCTCCTGAAAGCAGTATCTGAAGGTTGTGGTACTCTTGGGTTCTATGTATACTACTAGCTCAGTTGAAGATGTCCAGACAGAAACTGTGGTAAGTGGATCATATGAGCAGGAGTATCTAGGAGTGATGATATCCATAATCAGATGAGTGTTCATCTAGTTTACAACAGGACCCACCCAAGCAGTAGCTTGAAGTATGAGAAGCAAGATGCCAGGATACCATGAATATGGACTGATATTTAGGGAAGGTCTTTATTCCAGGCAGGGAAAGTGAGGTATATTCAGGAAAAACAGGTAGTCTGTTAAAATACAATAGGAATTTGAGAAGAAAGCCCAGAGGCTTTATAGCTACCTTCTTTTTTTTTTTTTTTTTTTTTTTTTTTGAGGCGGAGTCTCGCTCTGTCGCCCGGACTGGAGTGCAGTGGCCAGATCTCAGCTCACTGCAAGCTCCGCCTCCGGGTTTACGCCATTCTCCTGCCTCAGCCTCCCGAGTAGCTGGGACTACAGGCGCCCGCCACTTCGCCCGGCTAGTTTTTGTATTTTTAGTAGAGACGGGGTTTCACCGTGTTAGCCAGGATGGTCTCGATCTCCTGACCTCGTGATCCGCCCGTCTCGGCCTCCCAAAGTGCTGGGATTACAGGCTTGAGCCACCACGCCCGGCCTATAGCTACCTTCTTATTGCAAAATCCTCAACCCTCAGTGACCTCCCTACTGGCACCCCCAGCCAGGATGCTCTCATTGTGTGTTGTTGGTACAAGTGCAAAGCAAGTTCAGATACCACCACTTTGCAGTTTCTGCCTAGCCTCCAGAGAAAACTCAACTGCTTAGCACGTAGGCCATCAGCTCAGGGTTCCTCTGCCCATAGTAACATGTAAATTCACTGAGTAGTGGTTTTGCAATTGAAGCAAATTAGGTCATTTTCCATCTGCTAAATCTACTAGTCATATTCTAGCCATGCCTATCACATTAACTACAGTGCCAACTAGTGATTTTGGGGTCAGTGTTCCAAGTAGTACGCCATGGACAAATTTAATAGTCCTTTGTTGTTGAAGAAATACTCTGTTATGGATGGTACTAGGGGCTATATGGACTTACTTGTTAAAGTGCCTGAAAATAGGCCAGGCGCGGTGGCTCAAGCCTGTAATCCCAGCACTTTGGGAGTCCGAGACGGGCGGATCACGAGGTCAGGAGATCGAGACCATCCTGGCTAACACGGTGAAACCCCGTCTCTACTAAAAATACAGAAAACTAGCCGGGCGAGGTGGCGGGCGCCTGTAGTCCCAGCTACTCGGAGGCTGAGGCAGGAGAATGGCGTAAACCCGGGAGGCGGAGCTTGCAGTGAGCTGAGATCCGGCCACTGCACTCCAGCCTGGGCGACAGAGCGAAACTCCGTCTCAAAAAAAAAAAAAAAAAAAAAAAAAAAAAAAAGTGCCTGAAAATAATACATAAAAAGATCTTGTGGAGGTATATACAAGAGAAAATGTGTGCTACAAGCTGAATTTCCTAAGAAAGCATAGCAAAGAGGAGTCAGGAATAAATAACTCTGCTGATGTTTGCCTATCATTAGATGAGGAGGAGGAAGACTTAGTCTTTGACCTAAAGTTCTTAGGGAAATAAATCTTAGCATCCTGCAGTGATGCTTCAGGCTCTTCATGGAGCCTAAATGAAACATACAAGCTCAACCTATATCTTCACACAAACTCATTAAATAACCTTTGTATCTGAAAAATAATTTCCTAAATTGAACTTTTTCATGAAGAAAGGGGGTCCTGTGTGGACAAGGGATCTGAGTTCTCAGAAAACTATAGCTGTCATCCTGTTCTGTGAGGCAGAAATCAAGAAATAAAAAGGTTAGAAATATGGATGTAAGTAGGAGAAAAAGTCGCTTGAATCAAGTTCTTACCACCTTTCCCCTATCACACATACACTCACTCTCTCTCTCTCCCCCCCCCCACCCTCTCCCTTCCCCACCTCCCTCTCTCTCTCTCTTACTTTGGGTGAACTGAGGAAACAGTTTCCAGGTCTGCTAGGGTGAGGTCCACATCCTAGAGCAAAGAAGTCATAGACAGACCCATGCTAGGATGACTACAGGGTCATTTGCATTGGGACTAGGGTGGGACTAGGTCCTGCTTTTGTAGTAAGGGGTCAGTTTACATCAGCAATAGTTTCTCTCCAGCCCTGAGAGTTACTTTAGAGCATCATCAGTTACTTCTGTGATCACTGAACATGATGCAAAATCCACGAAGAGGAAGGGGATAAGTTGTTTTTTCTGACTGTATTTGTTTATATAGAAAATAAATTTGAATAAGTATTTTCTAGAGTTTTTTTCATTAAATTCATAGTTACCTTTAATGTAATTTTAACACAAGTAGCATTTGCCTTACGTCTTGCTTCCTATATATCTCCAGGAGTTGCCTCCTTATAATGGTTTTGGACTAGTGGAAGATTCTGCTCAGAATTGCTTTGCTCTCATTCCAAAAGCTCCAAAAAAAGATGTTATTAAAATGCTGGTGAATGATAACAAGGTGCTTCGTTATTTGGCTGCACTGGTGAGGCTAATTTTTATATGCTAAAGATTCTCTTCTATCTCAGTACTGCGTACGATTGTTTATTTTGTCTGTAAGCTATAGATTAACAGCTGTCAGAGTTATGTGTTGACTCAACCAACCATTGTATCTAGTACCCAGCCTTCAGGGAGGCTGGATAGTATTAAGTATGGTGCCCCTGAGCTAAGACCTAGATCAAGTCCTATCTCTCCCAGTAATCTTTCTTAGATCATTAATCTCTCACTCTTAACACCTCAAATGTTGACAGACCTTTTGCCTCTTTTATTAACTATGAAATTGCTTAATATTCAAACCATGTGTGTATCTGTGTGGCTTTTTCATATACTGTGATTTCCTTGAGGTTAGGGACCATGTCTTAGTAAGTTCTGCATTTACCTGTGATATCTTGCCTGATACCTTGAGAGGTTATGTGACTAATAGTTAAGAGCATGCAGTTGGAAATAGACATACACTCAAGTTCTGCATATCCCATTAATTAGCTGAATTGTATGAGATAAATTATTGATTAGAAATTCAAAGTATAAGGTCTTTAAAATGGAAAAAAAATGTAGACTAGGAACCTAACCATTTTCTTAGAAATATGGACATAAATAGCAGAAGTTGAAATAAGTTATATCTGGAAATAGGAATTAGGAGCTGGGGGTAGGAGGTGTCAGGTGACTTTTCAAACTACATACATGTATTTGAAAAGATAAAAACTGAGGTAAAGACAACTGAATAATAGATTTTAGAAAATGATTGTACAAAGCTTTAAATAAAAAGGGAGTCCTGGCTAAAAACAAAATTTTTAAAGAAAACAACAAAACAGCAAAATGTAGGCCAACTAGAGCACTCTCCATAAGAATTCTGACCAACAAAGGTTTTGTAGTACTAGATTCTTTCAGTTACTGTTAAAATTCAAGCGCCTTGTCGAATTATGATATGGTAACTACACCTCCTTAAGGGCAGGAATCATGTCTTTCTAGACTTTGTAGGTACTTATTAACTGCTCGTTCAGTAGGCAAAACAATTTATTTCTGCACACATTATCCATGAGTAAGGCAATACAATATTTTACCCATTTTATGTTTCAAAACTTAAGAAACAGAAAGGCTAGTTATCTTGTCCCAGATCCAGTGCTGCTTAGACAGGGGTAGGACTAGAAGTCAGCCTTCTGGCTTTCAACCCAGTATTCTTTTGATGAAGAGCTAGTTTCACACTTAGGATTAGAAAAGGGAAAGGAACTCATATGGGTTTGTAAACTGCAAAATTGTAAGCTTACCTTTGATACATGAAAAACCTGGAAAAATTAATACAAAGTTGATTACAAAAATGGCTATGAATAGTGTTAGATATTGCTAACTAAGGAGAAAGGATAAATTTCTTTTGATTGCAGCCTTCTGTACTCACAAACAACCTGGTCAAACATGATATATCACAAAAAGTTAAAGCGTTTGTAGAGGACTTCTATTTCTAGCCATGATAGACCGGATAATTTGGATCAGCCCTCTTGCTGAGGGGTGTGTGTGTGTGTGTGCGCGCACGTGCACGTATATGTATATGTATGTGTATGTGCGTTACCACTTGAAGGTGCTGAACAACTAGCAAGATGTGAAGAATCACAGAACAAGAACCAGGGAAACAATGAGAACCCCAGAAATGAACCTGACATTTGGGGCCATTTTTCCGCTAGGCGCATTTACTGATTTCAGAAGACCCACCTGTGAGGACAAACATTGGAATCTATTTAGGGCCTGTCAAAGGCAGAAGCTCCTGGTAAACCCTCTGTGCTTCAGTCTGTCTGTAGCTAATCTTTGAAGGGACTGTTGTCTGTCTTTGAATTATAGTCCCTGATTGTCTCAGTTTTACAAATCAGATTAAGGTGATCCTGGATTCTAATAACCCCAGGTGACTGTCAGAAGCAAACAAATTCTCTGCAGATGACATCATTTTCGGCTTCAATTTATTTCTAGAATTTTTAAAATACAGTGTAACAATATTAATAATACAGTGTTCAGAAACAAGACAAGATAACATAAAGTGACCAGAAATAAGAGACTATAGAATATACCTATAGGGACTTCAGATACTGGCATTATGAAACTTAAACTTAAGCTGGGAGCAGTGGCTCACGCCTGTAATCCCAACACTTTGGGAGGCCAAGGAGGGTGGATCACTTGAGATCAGGAGTTTGAGACCAGTCTGGCCAACATGCTGAAACCCCATCTCTACTAAAAAAATACAAAAATTAGCCAGGCATGGTGGCACACGCCTGTAATCCCAGGTACTCAGGAGGCTGAGACATGAGAATCACTTGAACCCGGGAGGCGGAGGTTGCAGTGAGCCAAGACTGCATCACTAAACTCCAGACTGGGTGACAGAGCAAGACTCCGTCTAAAAATGAAATGAAATGAAATGAAATAAACAATTTAAAAAATTTAAAAACCCTTTGTTTACCATGTTAAAGAATAAAATTGAGATTTTCAGCAAAAAATGAGAAATAAGCCAAAAAACTCTGTTTCAGTTTTGAAAAATCATCACATTAACAGAATAAAAGAGAAAAATTAGATTTTGAACAGCATTTGCTAAAATCAATCTGATTTAAAAATAAAATTCACATATACCCCTGAACCTAAAATAAAAGTTTAAAAAAGTAAAAAATAAAACAAAACTCTTAATAATAAAAAAAGGAATAAAAAGGAGTTTCCTTAATCTGTTAGAGGGTATGGTGAAAAGTCTACTACAAACAGCTTACTTAGTGATGAAATGTTGAAAGGGTACTTTCTGAGATTAGGAACAAGGCAAGACTGCTATCACCCCTTCTGGTCAACATTGTTCTGGAAGTCCTAGCTGGAACAGTGAAACAGGAAGTGAATAAACAAGCATACTGATTGAAGAGGAAAAAATAAAATTGTCATTATCCAAAATGAACAATTGTATATACAGAAAATAAAGAATCTGACTTCTACATTAGGGAAGTCAATATACAAATAGCAACAAAGAAAACATAAAGTTAAAAAATACCATTTACCATAGCATCAAAAATATTAAATTCCTAGGTATAAATTAAATTCCTTGGTATAATATTTTAGGTGTTACATACAAAAGATATGTTACATACAAAAGATATGTGTTACATATCTTTTAGGTGTTACACACAAAAGATATGTTACATACAAAAGATATGTAACACCTAAAAGATATATCTTTATCATGCAAAAGATATGTGATATCTTTTACATACAAAATATATGTAACACCTAGATGTTACATACAAAAACACTTTAGGTGTTACATACAAAAGATATGTTACATACAAAAGATATGTAACACCTAAAATATTATTGAGAGAAAATTAAGAAGACCTAAATAAATGAAGGGATATACCATGTTCATTGGTTAGAAAATTCAGTATTATAAAAATATTTTCCCCAAATTGATCTATGGTTTAAAAGTAATTACAGTCAGAAAATCCAAAAATGTTTTTATTTTTACAGACAAATTGATTCTGTAACTTAAGTGGAGAGGCAAAGCACCAGGAATAGCCAAGATACTCTTGGCTATTCAGTGGATTTTGCTCACCAAAAAATATCACTCTGTATTAAAAGTCACAGTAATTAAAACAACATGTTTTTGGTGCAAGGATAGACAAACCAATGGAATAGAATAGACAGCCCAGGAAAAGGCATATGATAAATACAGCACTGCAGAGGGGCTGGGAAAGGAAGATGTTTCTAATCAATGATATCAGAACAATTAGATATTCATGTAACAAAAGAGAAGAAAATTTGACCTCCATCTCACACCAAAAGTGGCAATCAAGTCTAGGTAGATTGAAAATCTAAATGTGAAAAGCAAAACAATAAAACTTCTTAGCAATAAATAATCTTAACATTATAGTGGGGAAAGATTTATTTAGTGGGATACAAAAAGACAGTCATGTTTTAAAAATGGATAAATGGCCAGGCACAGTGGTTCATGCCTGTAATCCCAGCACTTTGGGAGACCAAGGCGGGCAGATTGCCCCAGCTCAGGAATTTGAGACCAGCATGGCCAACATGGCCTAACCCTGTCCCTACTAAAAATACAACAAATTAGCTGGGCATGGTGGTACATGCCTGTAGTCCTAGCTACTTGAGAGGCTGAGGCAGGAGAATCACTTGAGTCTGGGGGGCAGAGGTTGCAGTGAGCTGAGATTGCGCCTCTCCACTTCAGCCTGGGTGACAGAGCGAGACTCTGAATAAATTAAAATAAAATAAAATGGATAAATTTGACTACATTAAGATGAAAACTTTCTGTTCTTCCAAAAAACAGCATTAAGAGTGTAAAAAAAGGCAAGCTTCAAGTGGGAGCAGATGTTTAATACAGAAATCAACCAAGATCTTATATTCAGAATATGTAAAGAACTCTCTGAAATCACTTAGAAAAATGAGCAAGAAACTTGAACAGGCATTTCACAAAAGAGGATATCCAAGAGGCAACTAAACATGTAAGAAGGGCCAGGTGCAGTGACTCACACCTGTTTTCCCAGCACTTTGGGAGGTCGAGGCAGGAAGATCACTTGAAGGCAGCCTGGGAAACATAATGAGACCCTACCTCTACAAAGATAAAAAAAAATTAGTTGGGCATGGTGGCATGTGCCTATAGTCCCAGCTACTTGGGACACTAAGGCGGTAGGATCACTTGAACCCAGGAGTTTGAAGGTGCAGTGAGCTATGATCCTGGCACTGCACTCCAGCCCAGGCAACAGAAACTCTGTCTTTAAAAATATGTACATATGAGAAGTTGCTTTGCTTGTTAGTAACTAAAGAAGTGCAGATTACGATCATAGTGAGTTGCCTCTACCCACCCATCAGAATCATTAATATGTTGATGAGAATATGGAACCATAGGAACTCTCATACTCTTTACTAAGAGAGTATACCCACTTTGTAAAACACTTTGGCATAATCAAATATACTAGATTGTGCTAAGGGTGCAATATATGTGTACCAAAAGATAAGAATGTTTATAATAGCATAATTCATAATAGCAAAAATAGACCTAAATGTCTACTACAAGAGACGGGATAAGTTATGGCCTATTTGTGTCATAATTTGATTTCTGTTCAATGAAAATTAATGAACTACAGCTACTAATAACAACATGGCTGAATCACATCAACATAATTTTGAATGTAAGAATCCAGACACAAAAGAATGCATGCATATTATGTAATTTCGTTTATATGAAGATTAAAAAGCAGACAAAACAAAACTTTATGGATGTCTGCTTTGTAGCAAAACTAAAGAAAACCATACAATTCAAAGCAATGACCTGTTCAGTAGGGGAAGGATAGAATATTGATTGGGAGGTTCTGTCAGCGTTCCGTTTCTTAACCTGGATGGTGGTTATATGGTTGTTCACTTCATTAAAATTCTTTCGGCCATACATTTTGGTATTTTTATTGTTGTTTTGGTTTTTTTGTAGTTTTCTCTCTGTGTTACTGTTCACAGTAAAAAAATTTAAAAGAAAGCCAACAGAACTATTAGTAAAGAAATAGTGGATATCTTCATGTGGGCAGGAAGAAAGAAGTGATATTCTGGTCATGGTAATTTTCAGATGTTTTCCCCTGACCTATTTGATGAAATAGAGAATGTATTCGTTAGACTCATCACAAAAGTTCTTGAGGAAGAAAGGGTGCTTGACAATAAGGGGAAAAGGTTTATGAGTGAGGTGGGGACTTCAAAAGAAAATATATGGAAATTCAAAAAGAAGGGAATATGCTAGAGAAATGATCAGAGACAATTAAGTCCCATGGATGTCAGACAAAGACACGGGATGTGTTCTGAGAAAACAATGTATACTAAGTTCTGATAGGCAATTGGTGCCTAAGTAAAAGTATGCTGGTAAACTCTCTGGGACTGAGAGTGGAGTGCTGGCTGAGAAACTTGGCAAAGCTTTGGAAGAGCATAAGAAACATGATTTGAACTGTGATCTTCAAAGCAGCTGAATGTCTTCCAAGAGATATGCAAGACAGTACCATCTGTGGTGTTTGTCAAGAAAATATTACAGCCTCTGTTTATTTTATTTACTATGAGTGCATTTATTTTATAGCCTCTGATATTTTTATATGTGCCTTTTAATGCACACACTATGTTTATATAGAAGAACATATGTTTAATTATTAATTCATTCAATAAATATTAAAGGACTACTCTGGGCTAGATATGGTTCTAGATACCAAAGGTACAGTGGAGAATAAGATAGACAAATATTTGCTCTCATGGAGCTTACATTCTAGTCAAATAAATACATTGTATAAGGATAGGTAGTAACGTGCTGTAAAAAAATAAAGCAAGACAGAGAATGATGGGAAAGGGGCTCATTTATATCAGCAGAATGGGGAAAGCCTCTCTGAGGAGGTCATAGCAGAGCAGAAACCAAAGGAATAGCTGAGGGAGCCAGCCAGGGGAATATCTGAGAGAGCTGCATGTAAGACCGAGACAGTGTGCAGTGAATGGAGGGCAAAAAGGTGGAAATGACAGGTCGGGGGCCAGCCAGGGCTCTGGAACCAGTGGTATAACAAGGCCAGAGGAATGGGCTGATGGGAGCAGTCCAGGTAACAAGAAAGTATAGATAACAAGCTGCAGAGAATTTAAAAATAAAACCAACTAAAAGTTGGTCTGTTTCTTCTTATTATCATTTGCCTGTAATTCTAAACATCAGTGATACTCTTCCCCAAAGGGATGGCTCCTCCATACAGTAGAATTTCAGTTAATAAGTGTAAAAGAAAAGTGGGAAGTAGAAAAATTATCATTATGCACACACTGCTGTAATCACGGTTGCAGATAAGATCCAGCAATGGCTGCTAAAATTAGTGGGAAAACCTTTGAGGAGAAATAGGATTCCCATAATCTCAAAACATCTCCCGCAAGATGTTTTGTAATTGCAAAGGAAAATACAGTAATTTTAAGGGAAGAAATCCAGCAGAAATCTTAACCAAGTGATCAAGGTTAGTGTCATCCATAATAAGATATATTGACTTCATAAACTCCCTGGTATACACTAAAGACATGACATCTTTTCTGGGATACTTTTGCCAAAAATGCAAAAATGAGATGCATGAGGAACATTCAAGAAAATAATTGATCAGTAGTCTTCAAAAGTGTCAAAGTCATGAAAGAGAAGGGCAGACTGAGGAACTATCTGTCACATATTGGAGGAGACTAAAGAGAAATAATAACTAAATGCAATGTGGGATCCTGGATGGGATCCTGAAACAAAAAGACCATTTGTCAGAAACAGGTGAAATTTGAATAAGGACTGTAGTTTATTTATTAATATTGTACTATTGTTATTTTCCTGGTTCAGATAATTGCACTAATGGCTATATAGGATGTTAACATTAGGAGAACCTTGGTGAGGGGCGTGAGAATTCTCTGTAATATTTATGCAGCTTTTCTATAAATGTAAACCTCATTCCCAATAAAGACAATAATTTTTTTTTAAGTTTTATAGTACTCTTTCCTGCCATGGTAAACCATTACCATTGTCACCCCCAATGGCCCTGGTATGCCCCTGCTTAGAACTTTGTATTTTATTCTAAGTGTGACAAGAATTCTTTGAAGGTTTGAGAGCAGAGGAGTGATATGATTTGATTTTTATTAACTATATTGTGATTGTTTAACATTTATATTTGTACTACATGGGGTGTACAATCCAAATGATTTGGAAACTATTAGATGAGGGAATGATATAAGAAGATTATTTCACTAAGAGAAAAATCTAATGACTTCTTTAATAGATGAAGAACTATTACATCTATTATGTATGTACATAATCTTCCCATACATCTATGGGAAGAACAATTCCATGGGCTTAAAGAGAAGATGTGCTACAGTTACAGTATGAGTGGATTTTAGGAATAAGCAGAGCTGTATTAAGGTTTGTTGGACCTGGAATTTCTTCCTTAGGGGTTGTGTGATCACTCTGCAATTTGATTTAGAAAAAGTCTTGTCTACAAGGTAGTTTCTGAGAATCACTTTCAATTCTTTGAGTTTATATTACTCTTATCCCCTCTTTTTAATTTTTTTTTTTACATTATGTATATACATTTGCTTAAAAAACAAAACCTTACTTAATCATCTTAGTGTTCATGAAGTTGAACATAATATCAGCCAACAGGTCTCAGCTTGCAGCCTATGGTCAGAATGTAGCCCACATATATGCTCTAGTATACTGTGTTTGTTTGGGCTTCATGGTGCTTTAAAAGAGTTGGAGTCAGTACTTTAAAATCAGAGGTTTAAAATAGTAATCCACATTTTTATCTTTTGAAAAACTGAAAGATCTAGCAACATTGGGCCTACATTCTCACAAGGCAACAATTGAGTTGCGTTGGTGCGGCCTCCCTTGGGAAGCCTCCCTTAGATGAGGCATGTTCTTGCCAGAGACACCAGAGTTCCCCCATAGATGGTTTATATTGTATGAACCCAGACTGCTTCATTTATATCCTATACCTGGCCCCTGTAGGCATTTAAGTTTGCATATCTGCATAGACCATGAACCTTCATAATATCCTCTTTTCTTCACCTTTGTAGGAATCCCCCATCCCAGAAGACAAAGACCGGAGATTTGTCTTCTCTTACTTTCTAGCTACTGACATGATCAGTATCTTTGAGCCTCCTGTTCGCAATTCTGGTATCATTGGTGGCAAGTACCTTGGCAGGACTAAAGTTGTTAAACCATACTCTACAGTGGACAACCCTATCTACTATGGCCCCAGTGACTTCTTCATTGGTGCTGTGATTGAGGGTAGGTCTAAATACAGTCCAGAATTTCCTACTGGCTGCCTGAATGAGTTCTTAGTTGGAATTTAATTCATTTTACCCTTGTAAGAAGCAATTAGATTATACTGCAACTGAGATAAAGCTACTATCCTTGTATATATGGTATAATGTGTTAATCGCCTTCCTAATCAATTAAACTCTAAGTTGATTGCATTTGTTGGCTACAGATGTCGACAGTAAGTTTTGTAAATACTGAGCAAATGACTGCATATTAGTATGTCATTTAAAGAAAGCTCATTAGTTTCTGTCATAAATGCATAACTGTGAATTTATCATAGGAAGGTTAATACTATTTTACTTCTGATTGCGTGAGAGAACATCACCAAGCTAAGTGTACTGCTACCTTCTCTCCAGTATTTGGTCATCGGTTCATCATCCTTGATACAGACGAGTATGTTTTGAAATACATGGAGAGCAATGCTGCCCAGTATTCACCAGAAGCACTCGCGTCAGTTCAGAAACATGTCCGAAAGCTAGAAGCGCCTGCTTCAGAATCAGAAAGGTATGTGTTTGATTGCTAGGGTTTGGCACACTCAAGATATTCAGGAATTAATTCTGACTTTGAGTAAACACATTTTAGATTTGCCGATTTCTCTCACCAGGTGGGAATTATTAGACATAAACAGAAGATTCCCTGTGTCAGTGTAATAACTTAGAACTTTTTCAACTTTATTTATTTAGCAAATACAGTTGACCCTTGAATAGTGTGGGAGTTAGGGGTACCAGCCTTTATGCACAGTTGAAAATTCATGTATAACTTTGACACTCCAAAACTTAACTACTAATAGCCTACTCGTGACCGTAAGCCTTACTGATAAACAGTTAACACGTATTTTCTATGTCGTATGTATTGCATCCTGTATTCGTACAATACAGTAAGCTAGAGAAAATGAAATTAAGAAAATCATAAGAATGAGAAAATTATTTACTATTCATTAAGTGGAAGTGGATCATCTTAAAGGTCTTCATCCTCATCTTCATGGTGAGTAGGTTGAGGAGGATGGGTTGGTTTTGCTGTCTCAAGGGTGGCAAAGCAGAAGAAAATCCAGGTATCAGTGGGCCTGTGCAATGCAAATTCTTGTTGTTCAAGGGTCAGCTGTAATTATTAAATGCCTACTATGTGTCAGAGACTATCACCAGGCCCATGGACTTTTATCGGTAAACAAAGTAGACAAGAAGTTGTCTCCCACATTGAGTTGACCTTCCAAGCAGCAGGAAATAGACAATAGCACAAATAAATTATACAGTATATTGGGTGATGAATGCTGTAAAAAATGGAGCAAATTAAGAGTAGTAAGTATTTCTGGAGAGTGGCAGTAGGTTGTGAAGGTAGGTCAGGGTATGTGGTTGTACCTTGAGGTGACATTGAACAACCACTTGAGGGGAGTTAGCTGGGTGGATTTCTGGAGGAAGTGCTTTTCAGGAAGAGGAAATGGTGCATGCAAAGGCCCTAAATGCTAGCATATCTTGCTTAAAGTATTCAACGAACATTGGGAAGAAGTAGGCCAGTGAGGGTGGCTGAAATGGAGTGAGTGAGAGGAAGAGGAGTAGGAGATGGAATTAGAAAATTAACAATGGGCTAGATTGTGTAGGACTTACTAGGTCTTTGGAAAGGTGCTGGCTTTTTTCTCTGAATGAAATGAGCCTTTGGGAGCCGGGGCATCTGAACAGAGGAGTGGCAAGATTTGATATATATTTTAAAAGAACTATTCCGGCTGTTTTATTGAAAATAGATTAGGAGAGAGATTAGTTAAGAGACTATTGCAGTATTCCAGGCAAGAGATGGTGATGACTGGGCCTAGGATGGTGGTATCAGTGGAGGTGGGGAGAAGTGCTCTGATTTGGATATATTTTGAAGGTAGCACCAATTGGACTTCAGACAGATTTTCTAGGGGATGTGAGGGGAAAAGAATAGTTAAGGAGGACTCCAAGATGTTTGGCCTGAGCAACTGGAAGGAAGAAATTAGGATCACCTGAGATGGGGAAGATGCGGGCTGTGGGTAGAACAGTTGCCTTCTTTGTTCGTTGGGGTGGTGATTTCAGTTCTGGATATGTTGTATATTAGGTTTAAGACAGCCAAGTCAAGAACATATAGTCTGTTGGATATGTAAATCTGGAGTTTGAGTGAGAGGTCTAGGCTGGCGATATAAATGTGGGAGTTGTTGGCATATAGTGATATTTTAGGCTGTGAGACTGGATGACATCTCTCTCTCTCTCTGTCTCTCTCTTGAGACAGGATCTCGCTCTGTCACCCAGGTTGGCATGCAATGCTGATAGTGGAGTAATAGCTCACTGCAGCCTCAAATTCCTGAGATCCTCCCACTTCAGCTTCTCAAGTAGCTGGAACTACAGGTACATGCCACCATGCCCGGCTAATTTTTAAATTTTTGGTAGAGACGGGGGTCTCAGTTTGTTGCCCAGAATTCCTGGGCTCAAGTGATTCTCCCACCTTGGCCTCCCAAAGTGCAAGGATTACAGGCATGAGCCACTGTTCCTGGCCTGGATGAAGTCTCTAAAGGAGTTAGTGTAGATAAAGAAAAGAATGGCTCCAAGAACTAAGCTCTGGGGTCCACCAACATTTAGAGTTAAGGAAACTGGAAAGGAAAACCAATGAAACAGGAAGAAAACCAAGTGAATGTGGATGCCATCCTGCATGCCAAATGAGGAAATTACAGGTAGTTCCTTGTTTACATGGTAGCGTAGGACTGTAAAAAAATAACATGCAAAACAATTTTAATAATCAAAGGGAAAATGTACAATTGTTCTGTGCCCTTTAAAAATTTTTGTCACTGCCAGGCGCAGTGGCTCATGCCTGTAATCCCAGCACTTTGGAAGGCCAAAGTAGGTGGAGCATGAGGTCGGGAGTTCGAGACTAGCCTGACCAACATGGTGAAACCCCGTCTCTGCTAAAAATACAAAAAAAAATTAGCCAGGCATGGTGGTGCGCACCTGTAATCCCAGCTACTCAGGAGGCTGAGGCGGGAGAATCACTTGAACTCAGGAGGCGGAGGTTGCAGTGAGCCAAGATTACGCCACTGCACTCCAGCCTGGGCAACAGAACAAGGCTCCGTCTCAAAAAAAAAAAAAAATTGTCACAATATTAAAAACTTTGATGGTTATAAATGTATAAGAACATGAAAAAATAGTAAAAATAATTTTTCACTTAGCACACTGAAATTTAAAACATTGATGACATTAAGAATTAAAGTGTTTTATTGCTTTATAAAAACTTTATCAAAAGCGGTTTGAGCAGCACTTGCCTGCTTCTCATTGTATAACTTATGATATGGAGTGAACATCTGTTCTATGCCTTGGTGAATTGTCATATTCCTGTTTAAGATGGATCAACTTCCAACATTTTATGATTTTTGCTTTCAATGTTATATCTCTTAGACTTCTTTTAATGAGAATGAAATATCTCTGAGAGTTCTTTTAATGTGAAGCATTTTACAGGCATCTGGGATATCTTCATTCTTTTCATTACAACCACCTTTCTCATTTGTGTTGATAGGTTTGCCTTCACCAGTTTCCACTGGCTGCACATCTGGGGTCTCTTGAAAGGCAGCTGTGTTGACATTCCTACAGTCAGCTTTCTCTTCTGTAACTCCGTTTATATTTGACTTGAATTCACTTCTTGCATCTTTGCTGTACTTTCATCCTTATTGGCTAATTCTCTCTTTTCATTATCCATTTCTGTAAAATACAGTTTGTGTATCACTAAGAGACAAGGAGGCAACATAGCTACACACTTTACGGTCTGTGTGAACTATAAAACAAATATACAGTGACCAGTCACAAACAGACTTTGAAAGAAGTGATGTAATTGTCACTGATGGTGATATGCATCTGTTTAATTACATTGTGGTTAGTGAACTAAAGTCCTGACAGATAAGTTTGTACTTTATGCAATTACTCATAGTTAATAACTGTGTTGACTGAAATTTGAACCATGTTGTTGAGGGAATGGATTATTTTACTAAATGGTGGTAGTCGAAATTCATGCATCTTGGAACTGTGCAAACTGAGAAATGCCTTTATATCAAGGAAGACAGACTTGATGGAGGACAAGTGAGCCTCAAAATTAGGGCTCAGCCAGGGAGAGTTATTGGCTTTTCCCAAGAAAGAATTCCAGGGAGAGCTGGTGCTGTTAAACAGCAACTGTTTTTAAGCAACAGTGTACAGCAGCAGCTGAGGTTCTGCTCCTTGTAGAGTAGGGATACCCCCTAGGCATTGTGCCCAGAATAGTAGCTCAAAGGCAGTTCTGCACTCATATTTATACCCACTTTTTATTACATGCACATTAAGGTGCAGTTTATGCAGACATTTCTAGGAAAAGGGTGGTATCTTCCAGGTGTTTGTGTCATTGCTATGGAAAGGGGTGGTTACTTCCAGATGTTGTCATGGCAATGGTAAACTGATATGGAGCACTGGTGGGCATGTCTTACGGAAAGCTGCTTCTGCCCCAGACCTATTTTAGCTAGTCCTCAATTTGGTCCTGTGTCCGAGCCGAGCCTCCAGAGTCGAGTCCCACTTCTAACCTCAGAATGATTCAGTATATCAAATGGGGATTTAGCAATATTAAGGGAATTGGGGACCTTGGAGACCTAATGAGGAGTTTCAGCGGAATGGGAAGACGGGGAAAACCTAATGGCAGTAGATTTAAGAGAGAATGGGAGAGAGGAATTCTGGATCAGAGTGGAGACTACTCTTTTGGAGAGGTTTGGTGCAAAGGACAGCAGAGAAATGAGGCAGCAGCTGGCAGAGAAAGTAAAGTCAGGAGAAGGTCTTGTTTTATTTTGTTTTTGCTTTCGTTTTAACATAGAAGAAATAGCATGTTTGTATGTTAATGGGAATGATTCCATAGAGAGGAAAGCATTGATAAGTGTGTGAGAGAGCAGGGAGAATTTCTGGAGTTTGTGAGAGGATGGGGTTTAAGTGGAGGAATTGGCTTCAGATAGAAGCACCAACCATTCACCTAGGGCAGTATTTCTCAAACTTTTGGGTCTCGAGACACCTTTATACCCTTAAAAATTATTGAGGGCCCCAAAGAGTTTTTATGTGTTTATATCTATTGCTATTTAGCATATTAGAAATTGTATCTGAAAAATTTTCAAATATTAATTTATTTTGAAGACAATAAACCCATTTCATGTTAACACAAATAACATAATTTTGTGGAAAAAACCTATATTTTTACAAAGAAAAATCGAGTGAGAAGAGTGATAGTGCTTTACATTTTTGCAAACCTCTTAATGTCTGACTTTAGTAATAGATAATGACTAGATTTTCATGCGCTTTTGTATTCTGCCTGCTGTGATAGCCTGTGTTGTGTGACCTTTGGAAAACTCCATTGTGTACTTACGGGAAAACAAGAGTAAAAAGATAAATAAATGACTAAGTATTATCACAAGACTAATTTTGACTTCACAGACCCCCAGAGGGTCTTGGGAACCTCCACAGGTCCTGGGATTAATCTTTAAAACCTTGATCTAGGGCAACAGGCAAAAGGCAGGCAGGATATGTGGGTTCAGATGCTATTAGGTGGGTAGATATTGGAAGGCCCTTGTGATTGTTTCCTGATAGTAGTGCAGTAGAAAGAGTGAGGATAGAGGGAGATGTTGGAGGTTTCAGGAGAGAGGAGAAGTTATGAAATGCTCCTTTTATTGAATATATAAATATCAACAAAATGAATATAAAATAAAATTTAAAACAGCATATATTAGCTACTACTAAGAAAGAAAAAATTTCCAAATATAATCCATATTCACCATTAATTGAAAAAAATGCATGTTAATTCCAGAGATGTTAAAATGTAAAAAAAAAAAAAATTGTCTCATTTCATGGATACATCTTTAATTAAAAAAAATAATTGCCTCAGGACTTAAACAAATATGATAGCTGTCCAGGAAAGTGGGAGGCTAAACAGACTGGAGAAGCATAGTTTGCTGGTTGACCAGCATTAAAGACCTACTTCATATTCATAGTCATATATTTAATTCTAATACTTCCCAAAAGTTTTTTTCTGTAATTGTCCCTTGTTTATGCAAATACCAGCAGACACTGGAAAGCTTCTTGCTTCAGCATACCACTAATTAAATCATCTTTAACATTTTTTTTAAATTTAGTAATTTAAGTTTTTAAAAATGCAGTAATGAGGAAAAGATACCACTGTGACTCTTAGAATATGATATCAATAAAAATAAGGAGAAATTCAAATTTTAGGTTGCCATATGGATATGGTTTGTTTGGCCCCACCAAGCCTCATGTTGAAATTTGATCCCCAGTGTTGGAGATGGGCCTCATGGAAGGTGTCTGGATCCTGAGGGCAGATCCATCATAAATGGCTTGGTGCCATTCTCATAGGAATGAGTTCTCACTTGTAGTTCCCATGAGAACTGTTGTTGAAAAGAGCCTGGCACCACCTACTCTCTCTCACTCGCCTCTTCTCTTATCATGTGATCTCTACGCATGTCTGCTCTCCTTTCCCTTCCACCATGAAAGGAAGCAGCCTGACATTTTTACCAGAAGCAAATGTTGGTACCATGTTCCTTATATAGTCTTCAGAACTCTGAGCCAAATAAGCCTCTTTTTTTTTTTTTTAAATAAATTACCATCCTTAGTTATTTCATAGCAACATAAATGGACTACGACATGGGTTAAGAGATCCATTGCCATCCTCATTTTGATCCTCACTCTCCCTTTCTTCTCTTGTGATGGGTCAGAGAGATGAGTTAGGGAAAATGCATGGAGATGATAAGAATCCACAGTCACATCTTCTGTGTCTCCTAGCTATTCTGCATTTAGCTCTTGACTCACCCAGTGATAAAGAATCCTGCTGTAAGGAAATGCAGTTACAAATATATTTTGCCACTCATTGCAGAGTCATGAAAGGGGATCATGAGTACTTGTCAGACCAGTACTGTTTGTTTATGTCAATTGTCAGTTCCAAGATGATGAAATTTGGAGTTGGCCATTTGCTTTCTCTGAGCCAGAAAATTAGAATAATGCACAGGTAACTTGAGTATTAACTTCATCTTCAAGGTCTTAAATTCTCTTTGGGTTTGGGGTCCTCATTGCAGTATTTGAACTCAGACTTAAGGACAGCAAATGCACACACTTATTAACCTACCCTCCACAGGAAATCCACATGTGTGAATAGCATAGATACATACACACACTTGTTCATATGTATTATTCTTGTTCCACTAACATGCCCTTTTGTGCGCTTCAGCTTCAAGAGGACCCTACTCTCTTACTCAATGATCTTTTTAATCTTTTTCTTTTTCACTTCCAGCTACTTTTCCCATGAGAATTGTCCAAATATTCTCATTTTCTTTTCCATTTTCTTTAAGGAAATGGAAGTGATTTGGTTTCAAATATGAGATCAAATGATCCAATGTGGGCGTCATCAGTTTTCTCACCCTTCATCTTAGAATGTTTCTCTACTATCACTCTTCTTCTCTTTACCTTCTTTTGTCAGAGATAAGTAACTCCTCCTATTTCTTCAAATCTAATTCTTCTATTTTGTGTCTGTAACCACTTCCCTCCTGACTGCTCCAGAATCTTTATGACTTTTTTTAATGACTGCTTCATAAATTTCTTTCTTGAAGGTCATTGATTGTTTCCAAGTATAATGGACTCTTCTCATTTAGTCATTCATTCAACAGATATTTGAGCTTATACCATATACCAAACCTTATATTAAATGCTTAGGCAATTATATAAGAGAATAGGGAGCTCATAATCTATTCTCTGAGAGCAAGGGTTGGCAATTTTTTTTCTTTTTTTTTTCTTTTTTTAGTGAAGGGACAGGTAGTAAATAGTTTAGGCTTTATGGATCATACCTTTTTTGGCGTAACTACTCAACTCTACCCTTACAGCATGAAAGCAGCCATAGACAATATGTAAATGAATAGGAGTGGCTGTATTTCAATAAAATGTTATGTATAAAAAATAGGCAGCAGGTTGACTTTGGCCTGGGTGTCATAGTTTGCTGGCCCCTTGATCTAGTGTTCAGTTTTTCTGATCTGCATATAATATTGATTACCACCCCTCTTTTGAAATCCTCTTTTGAGTTCTGGAAACTCAAAGTTTTTGGTAGTCTTAGCTCTCTTAAAGCCTATTCTGTGTGTCTTTCCTACTTCTGTCTACTAGGTTGGCATTTCTCAAGGTCCTGTTTTTTGTCCTCTTGCTTGCCTTCTCTAAACTTTCTAGACATTGCAGTATCTGAATTGCTCTGCTGACCATTCTGCTGAATCTATTTTCAACATGTCTTTGTTCATCTGAGCCACCAGCATCTCCCACTTTGTACAACTAAAAACGAAGCCATTGTCATTTTCATCTTTCTAACTCTTCCTTATTCCTTCTTTTTGCTTATCTGTCTCATTTTCTAAGTGGAGAACTTTGCCAGGATGCTCATAGCAAAGTATTCGAAGAGCACACAGAAAACTGTGACATCCCTCTTACCTCTGGAAGATTAGCCACTCTATAAAACAGATTCACTTTTATGGAAGTTAAGGAAGGTCATTGGAGGGCTTGGCACAGAGTCTTCACCCAGCATGTTAGGACCTCCAGCCACCTCTCAGTTGGCCGTCCCTGTTGGGCATAACCATCTGGCCCCTGTGTTTTCTTGTTGACCCATGTGAGCAAAGCTTGCCCTGTAACTTGCAGCTCTTTTCCAGAATGTGCCCTGACTTGGGCTTTGGCAGTAAGTAAGGGCTGTAACTTTAACTAGCTCTTCCTTAAACAGTACCACCTGTTGCTATCTATCTGTGAATTTACTCCATCTTACTCAAAGGCAGCAGATGCCATGGGCATTTTTCCTGCTGTATAAAGGAGAATGGGAATCTAGCTCCTTCGGGAAAGGGAGAGTTATTGTCTCTTTCCCCAAATGATTGGATGATCACATTTTAACTTTATATGTTTCATGGCTCTAGTTCTTGGAAACACGTGGAAGATTGAGGTTTGACTGCTTCCTGCCACTAAAATAGCTCCCTGGTGGTCATTCATAATTTAGTATATATGATTTGAATTACATTAATCAGATAAACATATTCTGCTTCTATAATGAATAATGCCACAGAGCATTTAGATATTGGGGATTATTACAACAATTTTTATTGTTCTTGGCTTACTACAAAAGTAACACATGACCAGCATGTGAAAATTTAGGGAATAAAAATCTAGGTAATAGAAATGGAAATAAGCAAAAATTTTTGAAAATCTTATAACTCAGAGATAACTACTTCTAATATTTTGTTTTTTAAAGATGCATATAAAGTGGAAAATTCTGTAATACTATTTTGCTTTTTTCACTTGATAGTCTATCATGAACCCTTGTGAAATGAATTATTTTAAGACATATATATGAAGGGACCAAGGAGAAGCTTTGCTCCTACCCCATCTTTCATGTACCTACTTCTTACCCTCCACTCCCCATAGGAAACTACCTCTTTCATTGATTTTTTTGAATATCTTTTCAGAGTTTCTTTAAATAATATAAACAACTTTAAGTACATACTCTTATTGCCCCACAACTTTTATAACACAAGGTAACACTCTATACATACATTTATGTCTTGATTTTCTCACTAAAAATATCTTTATACTCTTTCTGCAGCATTTTCAGTGGCTACAGTATGATTCTGTTCCTTTATTGTAGTGTAAGTTATTTCATCCCCTATTTTTGGACATTTGGGCTATCTCAAAACAATCTTATACATGTATCTTTGCATACAACCCATGATTATTTCCTTAGGATAAATTATTTGAGATTATTTGCTGGACTGTTGCTTCAGGTTTCCAAATTTTTCCTGAAAGGTTATTCCACTTTATACCTTCCCCAGCAAGACTTGCCAGCAGGTAAAAGGGGGAAATAAGTTAAAAAGAGGTTATTGGCAACAGTGAACTTTAAAAATAGTATACACAAGAAAAATAAATACAGAAAAGCAATGGTAGATTGACAGTTTTCAAGTTATAGAAGGAGAGGAATTCAGGGAGAGGTGACTGGGCACAATTGAGAGAATATATTGGAACTGGAGTGGGATGTGAGTGCTAGTCTTGCCGCTGACATGGGATGTGGGATCAGTCACTCAGGTCTTCAGATGTGTTTTCTCATCACTGAAAGAGGGAAGAATGCTTACTGAGTTTATTTGGCCCATTTTGTTCTAAAAGGATTTATGAAGATGAAATATGAGGGAATCTTTCAGCTCTAAACTTTTTAATTTTATAACTGTACCTTCATTTGCAGAGGAAATAAAAATTGAGCCTCTACTTATTATGGTTGTGTTTTGAAGGGTTAGACCGCTGTCTTCCCAACACCCTGTGCTACTATTCTCTCTTTTTTTTTTTCTTTTCTTTTTTTTTTTTTTTACTATACTTTAAGTTCTAGGGTACATGTGTATAACGTGCAGGTTTGTTACATATGTATACTTGTGCCATGTTGGTGTGCTGCACCCATCAACTCATCAGCACCCATCAATTCGTCATTTATATCAGGTATAACTCCCAATGCCATCCCTCCCCCCTCCCCCCTCCCCATGATAGGCCCCGATGTGTGATGTTCCCCTTCCCGAGTCCAAGTGATCTCATTGTTCAGTTCCCACCTATGAGTGAGAACATGCGGTGTTTGGTTTTCTGTTCTTGTGATAGTTTGCTAAGAATGATGGTTTCCAGCTGCATCCATGTCCCTACAAAGGACGCAAACTCATCCTTTTTTTATGGCTGCATAATACTCCATGGTGTATATGTGCCCCATTTTCTTAATCCAGTCTGTCACAGATGGACATTTGGGTTGATTCCAAGACTTTGCTATTGTGAATAGTGCCGCAATAAACATAACGTGTGCATGTGTCTTTATAGCAGCATGATTTATTATCCTTTGGGTATATACCATGTAGTGGATGGCTGAGTCAAATGGTACATCTAGATCTAGATCCTTGAGGAATCGCCATACTCTTTTCCGTAATGGTTGAACTAGTTTACAATCCCACCAACAGTGTAAAAGTGTTCCTGTTTCTCCACATCCTCTCCAGCACCTGTTGTTTCCTGACTTTTTAATGATTGCCATTCTAACTGGTGTGAGATGGTATCTCATTGTGGTTTTGATTTGCATTTCTCTGATGGCCAGTGATGATGAGCATTTTTTCATGTGTCTGTTGGCTGTATGAATGTCTTCTTTTGAGAAATGTCTGTTCATATCCTTTGCCCACTTTTTGATGGGGTTGTTTGTTTTTTTCTTGTAAATTTGTTTGAGTTCTTTGTAGATTCTGGATATTAGCCCTTTGTCAGATGAGTAGATTGCAAAAATTTTCTCCCATTCTGTAGGTTGCCTGTTCACTCTGATGGTAGTTTCTTTTGCTGTGCAGAAGCTCTTTAGTTTAATCATATCCCATTTGTCAATTTTGGCTTTTGGCTGCCGTTGCTTTTGGTGTTTTAGACATGAAGTCCTTGCCCATGCCTATGTCCTGAATGGTACTACCTAGGTTTTCTTCTACGGATTTTATGGTATTAGGTCTAACATTTAAGTCTCTAATCCATCTTGAATTAATTTTCATATAAGGAGTAAGGAAAGGATCCAGTTTCAGCTTTCTACTTATGGCTAGCCCGTTTTCCCAGCACCATTTATTAAATAGGGAGTCCTTTCTCCATTTCTTGTTTCTCTCAGGTTTGTCAAAGATCAGATGGCTGTAGATGTGTGGTATTATTTCTGAGGACTCTGTTCTGTTCCATTGGTCTATTTCTCTGTTTTGGTACCAGTACCATGCTGTTTTGGTTACTGTAGCCTTGTAGTATAGTTTGAAGTCAGGTAGCGTGATGCCTCCAGCTTTGTTCTTATGACTTAGGATTGTCTTGGCAATGCGGGCTCTTTTTTGGTTCCATATGAACTTTAAAGCAGTTTTTTCCAATTCTCTGAAGAAACTCATTTGTAGCTTGATGGGGATGGCATTGAATCTATAAATACCCTGGGCAGTATGGCCATTTTCACGATATTGATTCTTCCTATCCGTGAGCATGGTATGTTCTTCCATTTGTTTGTGTCCTCTTTTATTTCACTGAGCAGTGGTTTGTAGTTCTCCTTGAAGAGGTCCTTTACATCCCTTGTAAGTTGGATTCCTAGGTATTTTATTCTCTTTGAGGCAATTGTGAATGGAAGTTCATTCCTGATTTGGCTCTCTGTTTGTCTGTTACTGGTGTATAAGAATGCTTGTGATTTTTGCACATTAATTTTGTATCCTGAGACTTTGCTGAAGTTTCTTGTCAGCTTAAGGAGATTCTGGGCTGAGACAATGGGGTTTTCTAAATATACAATCATGTCATCTGCAAACAGGGACAATTTGACTTCTTCTTTTCCTAACTGGATAACCTTGATTTCTTTCTCTTGCCTGATTGCCCTAGCCAGAACTTCCAACACTATGTTGAATAGGAGTGGTGAGAGAGGGCATCCCTGTCTTGTGCCAGTTTTCAAAGGGAATTTTTCCAGTTTTTGCCCATTCAGTATGATATTGGCTGGGGTGTCATAAATAGCTCTTATTATTTTGAGGTACGTTCCATCAATACCGAATTTATTGAGCGTTTTTAGCATGAAGGGCTGTTGATTTTGTCAAAAGCCTTTTCTGCATCTATCGAGATAATCATGTGGTTCTTGTCTTTGGTTCTGTTTATATGCTGGATTACGTTTATTGATTTGCGAATGTTGAACCAGCCTTGCATCCCAGGCACTTGATCATGGTGGATAAGCTTTTTGATGTGCTGCTGGATCCAGTTTGCCAGTATTTTATTGAGGATTTTTGCATCGATGTTCATCAGGGATATTGGTCTAAAATTTTCTTTTTTTGTTGTGTCCCTGCCAGGCTTTGGTATCAGGATGATTTTGGCCTCATAAAATGAGTTAGGGAGGATTCCCTCTTTTTCAATTGATTGGAATAGTTTCAGAAGGAATGGTACCAGCTCCTCTTTGTACCTCTGGTAGAATTCAGCTGTGAATCCATCTGGTCCTGGACTTTTTTTGGTTGGTAGGCTATTAATTATTGCCTCAATTTCAGAGCCTGCTATTGGTCTAGTTAGGGATTCAACTTCTTCCTGGTTCAGTCTTGGGAGAGTGTAAGTGTCCAGGAAATTATCCATTTCTTCTAGATTTTCTAGTTTATTTGAGTAGAGGTGTTTATAGTATTCTCTGATGGTAGTTTGTATTTCTGTGGGGTCCGTGGTGATATCCCCTTTATCATTTTTTATTGCGTCTATTTGATTCTTCTCTCTTTTCTTCTTTATTAGTCTTGCTAGCGGTCTGTCAATTTTGTTGATCTTTTCAAAAAACCAACTCCTGGATTCATTGATTTTTGGAGGTTTTTTGTGTCTCTATCTCCTTCAGTTCTGCTCTGATCTTAGTTATTTCTTGCCTTCTGCTAGCTTTTGAATGTGTTTGCTCTTGCTTCTCTAGTTCTTTTAATTGTGATGTTAGAGTGTCAATTTTAGATCTTTCCTGCTTTCTCTTGTGGGCATTTAGTGCTATAAATTTCCCTCTACACACTGCTTTAAATGTGTCCCAGAGATTCTGGTATGTTGTATCTTTGTTCTCATTGGTTTCAAGGAACATCTTTATTTCTGCCTTCATTTCGTTATGTACCCAGTAGTCATTCAGGAGCAGGTTGTTCAGTTTCCATGTAGTTGAGCGGTTTTGATTGAGTTTCTTAGTCCTGAGTTCTAGTTTGATTGCACTGTGGTCTGAGAGACAGTTTGTTATAATTTCTGTTCTTGTACATTTGCTGAGGAGTGCTTTACTTCCAATTATGTAGTCAATTTTGGAATAAGTGTGATGTGGTGCTGAGAAGAATGTATATTCTGTTGATTTGGGGTGGAGAGTTCTATAGATGTCTATTAGGTCTGCTTGGTGCAGAGATGAGTTCAATTCCTGGATATCCTTGTTAACTTTCTGTCTCGTTGATCTGTCTAATGTTGACAGTGGGGTGTTGAAGTCTCCCATTATTATTGTATGGGAGTCTAAGTCTCTTTGTAAGTCTCTAAGGACTTGCTTTATGAATTTCGGTGCTCCTGTATTGGGTGCGTATATATTTAGGATAGTTAGCTCTTCCTGTTGAATTGATCCCTTTACCATTATGTAATGGCCTTCTTTGTCTCTTTTGATCTTTGATGGTTTAAAGTCTATTTTATCAGAGACTAGGATTGCAACCCCTGCTTTTTTTTTGTTCTCCATTTGCTTAGTAGATCTTCCTCCATCCCTTTATTTTGAGCCTGTGTATGTCTCTGCGTGTGAGATGGGTCTCCTGAATACAGCAGACTGATGGGTCTTGACTCTTGATCCAGTTTGCCAGTCTGTGTCTTTTAATTGGAGCATTTAGTCCATTAACATTTAAGGTTAATATTGTTATGTGTGAACTTGATCCTGCCATTATGATATTAACTGGTTATTTTGCTCGTTAGTTGATGCAGTTTCTTCCTAGCCTCGATGGTCTTTACATTTTGGCATGTTTTTGCAATGGCTGGTACCAGTTGTTCCATTCCATGTTTAGGGCTTCCTTCAGGATCTCTTGTAAGGCAGGCCTGGTGGTGACAAAATCTCTAAGCGTTTGCTTATCTGTAAAGGATTTTATTTCTCTTCACTGATGAAACTTAGTTTGGCTGGATATGAAATTCTGGGTTGAAAATTCTTTTCTTTAAGAATGTTGAATATTGGCCCCCACTCTTCTGGCTTGTAGAGTTTCTGCTGAGAGGTCTGCTGTTAGTCTGATGGGCTTCCCTTTGTGGGTAACCCGACCTTTCTCTCTGGCTGCCCTTAAGATTTTTTCCTTCATTTCAACTTTGGTGAATCTGGCAATTATGTGTCTTGGAGTTGTTCTTCTGGAGGAGTATCTTTGTGGCATTCTCTGTATTTCTGAATTTGAATGTTGGCCTGCCCTACTAGGTTGGGGAAGTTCTCCTGGATGATATCCTGAAGAGTGTTTTCCAACTTGGTTCCATTTTCCCCCTCACTTTCAGGCACCCCAATCAGACGTAGATTTGGTTTTTACATAATCCCATACTTCTTGCAGGCTTTGTTCATTTCTTTTTCTTCTTTTTCTTTTGGTTTCTCTTCTCGCTTCATTTCATTCATTTGATCCTCAATCGCTGATACTCTTTCTTCTAGTTGATCGAGTCGGTTACTGAAGCTTGTGCATTTGTCACGTATTTCTCGTGTCATGGTTTTCATCTCTGTCATTTCATTTATGACCTTCTCTGCATTAATTAGTCTAGCTGTCAATTCTTCCGCTCTTTTTTCAAGATTTTTAGTTTCTTTGCGCTGGGTACGTAATTCCTCCTTTAGCTCTGAGAAGTTTGATGGACTGAAGCCTTCTTCTCTCATCTCATCAAAGTCATTCTCTGACCAGCTTTGATCCGTTGCTGGTGATGAGCTGCACTCCTTTGCAGGGGGAGATGCGCTCTTATTTTTGAATTTCCAGCTTTTCTGCCCTGCTTTCCCCATCTTTGTGGTTTTATCTGCCTCTGGTCTTTGATGATGGTGACATACTGATGGGGTTTTGGTATAGGTGTTCTTCCTGTTTGGTAGTTTTCCTTCTAATAGTCAGGACCCTCAGCTGTAGGTCTGTTGGAGATTGCTTGAGGTCCACTCCAGACCCTGTTTGCCTGAGTATCAGCAGCAGAGGTTGCAGAAGATAGAATATTGCTGAACAGTGAGTGTACCTGTCTGATTCTTACTTTGGAAGCTTCCTCTCAGGGGTGTACTCCACCCTGTGAGGTGTGGGGTGTCAGACTGCCCATAGTGGGTGATGTCTCCCAGTTAGGCTACTCAGGGGTCAGGGACCCACTTGAGCAGGCAGTCTGTCCGTTCTCAGATCTCAACCTCCATGTTGGGAGATCCACTGCTCTCTTCAAAGCTGTCAGACAGAGTCGTTTGGGTCTGCACAGGCCTCTGCTGCTTCCCGTTGTTTTTTAGCTGTGCCCTGTCCCCAGAGGTGGAGTCTACAGAGATAGGCAGGTTTCCTTGAGCTGCTGTGAGCTCCACCCAGTTCGAGCTTCCCAGCGGCTTTGTTTACCTACTTAAGCCTCAGCAATGGCGGGCGCCCCTCCCCCAGCCTTGCTGCTGCCTTGCGATCGCAGACTGCTGTGCTAGCAATGAGGGAGGCTCCATGGCCGTGGGACCCTCCTGGCCAGGTGTGGGTATAATCTCCTGGTGTGCCTGTTTGCTTAAAGCGCAGTATTGGGGTGGGAATTACCCGATTTTCCAGGTGTTGTGTGACTCAGTTCACCTGGTTAGGAAAAGGGATTCCCTTCCCCCTTGCGCTTCCCAGGTGAGGCAATGCCTTGTCCTGCTTCAGCTCTCGCTGGTCGGGCTGCAGCAGCTGACCAGCACCAATTGTCCGGCACTCCCCAGTGAGATGACCCCAGTACCTCAGTTGAAAATGCAGAAATCACCGGTCTTCTGTGTCGCTCACGCCGGGAGTTGGAGACTGGAGCTGTTCCTATTCGGCCATCTTCCTATTCTCTCTTAATTTCAGTAAATGCTAAGCCCAAACTTCTCACTCTACCTCACAGAGCAATCTCTTAGCTTCCATAGATAACCTTTTACAAAATTCAGTGTGAATTGGACAGGGAATAATATTAAAAGTATAGAAGGTTGATTCTTGGCTGCAGATCGATATCGATATCTGTATCTATCTATCTGTCATCTCTCTCTATATATATCACTCAGGCATTTAGCTGTAGATGAGGAAACATGAATCTGCAACATCAGTAAGAGACAGTGATGTGATTTCCACAGATACCAAATTTGGCATGGTGGTGGTATTAGATTTGCCTCCTTGTAGTGCAGTGATTAACAGATGGCAGGAAAGGAGGCTGAGCAAGAAGGGAGGAAATTCAAAAACTGCCCCTAATCAGGCCTTCCTGATGTGGAGGTCAGCTATCGGCCTGTGGGCAAGTGTTCAGTCATTGGTCAGCTCAGTCTCAAAGCTGGGATTAGAAGCTTCCCTGATTTCATCAAGTAGGAACTTTGGTCACTGAGATGAGATTGGTCAAGAATAAATACCACGTGCAGTCATTTCCTTCCTTTCTCTCCAGCAAGCAAACTGAAAAGGATCCAGGCGTGCAGGAATTGGAAGCATTAATAGACACAGTTCAGAAGCAACTGAAAGATCACTCATGCAAAGACAACATTCGTGAGGCATTTCAAATTTACGACAAGGAAGCTTCAGGATATGTGGACAGAGACATGTTCTTTAAAATCTGTGAATCACTTAACGTCCCAGTGGATGACTCCTTGGTTAAGGAGGTCAGTATGAATTACTCTTCTGAGTTGATTGCAGAGGCTAAGCACTGATCATTCTTTCCTAAAGGTGATTGTATATGTATTTCACTATAGCTGGGACAGATTTAGGATGTTCAGATCAGATCTACTATTCTGTCCTGATTAGGTATTGCCCATTGATTCTAGCATTGGCATTCTTTTCTAATTGCTGTTGCAGGGCATCCCTTTAAGTGGGCCTGGGGCTGGACAACACAGAGTGGTTAGTAGACCAACATGTCAGGACTGAATAAGAGCAACAGAGATGATCCAGGAGGGGCAGCTACCAAGGGGAGACTCAAAGATAAGTTGATTGAGCAGACTGGTTGGCAACCTTTGATATCCTTCACAGCTGATACCTACACTGGCCCATCAGTAGGGTTAGCATGGAAGAGGGCGTGACCACTGTGGGAGGGCTGTGGCATCTGTCAGTAATGGTAGCATGACAAGCAGCAGATGGAGAAAGGGCATGGAAGTTTTCTTCATTGAATTTTTCTAAGTCAGTTGAAGGGGGACTTTCATGCCTTTTCTTCATTATAAACCCTTTAGCCAGGGTTCCCTTGGAAGTCAGAACAAAGTCCCCCTGAGAAATGCCAAGGACTGTGGCTTATTATCATGAGACATTCTTACTGATTAAGAATATTGAGGTTCTGTAGGCCCTTTTAAAGATCTTTTAGCCAAAATAGGTGTTCATAATTTAAGAGTCATTTAGGAAAGGGTTTGGTTTAGGGCTAGTGACTAGGTTGGAGACAAGGATTTTTCATAGAAACATTAGCAGGGAGTGAGTAGGAGGGCAGATAGAAGAGTATTTGTTTATGTGGACCAAACACACATTTAGCGCCTCAAATTTTAGGTTGACTGCTTGCCCAACTTTTGATTTTCAAATTCTTCATACTGTCTGATGTGGGAACTTACATGGGAGAGAGGAATGGCAGTCATTGGCAAGTGCAGCAGGGAAGTGGGGGTGGGACAGATTTGCACATGTCTTATAAAAATAACCACAGAAAGTCAGTCCGTTACCAGTCACAGTTGAGTTTCAAGGGACACAGGTTGAGCAGTGGCATTACCAGACCCTTCTGTTAGGCTGCGGTAGCAAGAGCCTGCTATTTAAAAAGTCTTACTCCTCATGAGCTGAGTAGACAGTCTTTTATTTGAATATAAAAACAACTAAAAGTGCTTGTATAAATATGGATGTTAGTTCTTAAATCTTGGGAAGTGTTGCAGACTGCCACGGTTACTACTTGAGACCGTCACTACAACAATTACTACTGTTACTATTTGAGACCGTCATTACAAGAGTTAATGAAGGAGGATGAAAGCAGAAATGAAAACTTAAAAGAAAAGTAACTATTTTAAAGGAAGGGAAAGAAGAGAGCTCCCTGCTTCTAGTGAGCAAAGGCAGCTGCCCGAGCCTCTACACCCCTTCATCTTTATTGGGTAGAAAGAACAGGGAGGAGGAGGTAACGATTGGTCAGTTGCTTAATTGATCATAGGTTCACATTATTGCTAACAGGCTTCAGATGTGCCTAATCACAAGAAACACTTGTGCCTGGGTCGTGACTGCCCTCAGCATTCCTTCTGGGCAGCAGATACAGTTTGTTAGTTTGCCAACATCCTGCTTTCATGAGAAACAGTTTGCTGTTTACTCATATAGCCTCCAGTGATATACTGAGTTGATCATGACCCTCATTCTTTCAACCTTCAACAGGGAAGGTCATTTACTCCATCCATCTTTGGTTTCATTAAGTGTAAGATGGGGATGATGTCTGTCCTACCTGCCAGGTTCACAGGATCATTTCAGAATCAACTTGAAGATATAAAAATTCTGAACTGATTTACAAAGGCTGGGGATCATTATGTATAAGCGCACTCTGCAGTTGAGCTGACAGAAGCCCTGTGGATCTGTCTCACCTATTCTTTTTGCTCTCTCTGCAGTTAATCAGGATGTGCTCTCATGGAGAAGGCAAGATTAACTACTATAACTTTGTTCGTGCTTTCTCAAACTGACCTGCTGATGAGAAAATGCAATACAATTTCTGATATTGGAATTATGCTTTGAAATACACCTTACATTCTTCATAGAGGCATTTACAGAGTTCCTGAAGTTTTATTTCTGTTTTGGTTCTTATTTCACTCCTACTGAAGTCAAAACTAAATTGGATCTAATAGGATCGAAGATTGGTGCCTTATTTAGGGCATTAGAGGTATAGCAATGTCTAATTTTGTGTGTCAAATTGACTTGGCCACAGGGGGCCCAAATATTTCCTTTCTTTCTTTTTTAAAAAATATTTTAAATTTTTTTAGAGATGGGATCTCACTCTGTCATCCAGGCTGGACTGTGGTGGCACTATCCTAGTTCTGTGAAGCCTCAAACTCCTGGGCTCAAGTGATCCTCCTGCTTCATCCTCCCCAGTAGCTGGGACAACAGTCTCAAGCTGCCATGCCCAGCTAATTTTAAAAATTATTTTGTAGAGACAAGGTCTCACTATGTTGCCTAAGCTTGTCTCAAACTCATGAGCTCCAGAAATTCTACCACCTCAGCCTCCAAAAGTGCTGGAATTATAGGCATGAGCCACTGTGCCCAGCCTCAGATATTTCATTATTCTGGGGGTTTCTGTGAAGGTATTTTTGGATGAGATAAACATTTGAATCAGAAGACTAAGTAAAACAGATAGTCCTCCCTAATGTGGGTGAGCCTCCTCCAATCATTTGAAGATATGAGTAGAATAAAAAGGCTGACCTTCCCCCAGGTAAGAGAATTCCTCTTGCCTGACTGGCTTCAAATTGGGACATCAGCCTTTTCCTGGCTTCAGACACAAATGCAAACATCAGCTGTTGTTCTGGAGCCTGGTGGTCTTCAGACTGGACCTAAACCATCAGCTCTCCCAAGTCTTAGGCCTTTGGATTCAGACTGGAATTATACCTTTAGCTCTCCTGGGTCTCCAGCTTGCCAATTTACCCTGCAGATCTTGGGACTTGTAAGCCTTCATAATTGTGTGAGCAATTCCTTATGACTCGTTCTCTCTCTCTATATCTATCTATCTATATATAATATATACACTTATATATAATATATATGTATAATATATATACATACACACGCACATGTTTATATGTATATATGTATATGTGTATATATGCACACATATATGTGTATACATACATCCTATTGGTTCTCTTTCTCTGGATAACCCTAATTCAGATGTAGAATGATCAAGAGCAGGAAGAATGTTAGAATTCTCTAAAAGAATCATCTGGGATGTTGGAATCAGTACACAGTATCGCTGTTACTGCTAGTCAGTGGGCCCACCACTACCCATCTGCCCACCCTGATACTGAGGGAAATATACACCCATTTTTCAAACTGTGGTTCTAGGCCCATTAGACCTGCATTAAAAAAAAAAGAAGAAGGAGGAGGAATATAATAGAAAATATCTGGTATACCTAGCAGGGTATTTTTTCTTTTTTTCTTTTGTTTTGAGCAAGACAGAGGCTCAGTCTGTCACCCAGGCTGGAACGCAGTGGCGTGATCTCAACTCACTGCAACCTCTGCCTCCTGGGTTCAAGTGATTCAGCCTCCCGAGTAGCTGGGACTACAGGCATGCGCCACTATATCCAGTTAATTTTTTAAATTTTATTTTTAGTAGAGACAGGGTTTCACCATGCTGGGCTGAGACTTCTGTTTCAAATGAGAGTGGATTTACTGGATCATCATGTAAAATGTATTTCTTGATGTGGGTTGTAGTAAAAAAAATAAAAATAAAAAGATTTGGCTGGGAACACTTGCTCACACCTGTAATCCCAGCACTTTGGGAGATGGAGCCGGGTGGGTCACTGGAGGTCAGGAGGTCGAGACCAGCCTGGCCAACATGGTGAAACCTCATCTCTACTAAAAATACAAAAATTAGCCAGGTGTGGTGGCGTGTGCCTGTAGTCCCAGCCACTCAGGAGGCTGAAATGGGAGAATCGCTTGAACTCTGGAGGCAGAGGTTGCAGTGAGCCGAGACCACGCCCTGCACTCCATCCAGCCTGGGTGACACAGCAAGACTCCATCTCAAAAAAAAAAAAAAATTAGAAAAATACCGCTTTTAGAGAGCCCAGCCTTGAGAGAGGAAGGAAAGACTAGTTGCAGTTACTATCCTCTAGTGAGCTCTGATTGGCTTTTTAGAATCAGGGCTGCTCTTTGGTTGAAGTCAGCCACTAAGTTCATCTTTAAACATGCTATCTCAAATTCCCTCAAGCCACCCAAAATATGGTATGAGTGAGGATAGAGTTACATAGAATTCAGACTGCTTTGCCCTCTCAGAACTTCTAGGGACTTCTCTTGGTGTTTCCTTCCTTAATGAGCTTGGCCACTTGTAACTAGCTTATTGAAAGGGCTGTGAATGTATTATGTTGACTCCTTTTCTGTTCCAGGTTATTATCTTGGGAATAACCCATGTTTTGTTTTGACCCTCAGTTGCTCATAACTATTTATTTATTTATTTATTTATTTATTTTTGAGACGGAGTCTTGCTCTGCCGCCCAGGCTGGAGTGCAGTGGCCGGATCTCTGCTCACTGCAAGCTCCGCCTCCCGGGTTCACGCCATTCTCCTGCCTCAGCCTCCCGAGTGGCTGGGACTACAGGCGCCCGCCACCTCGCCCGGCTAGGTTTTTTTTTGTATTTTTTAGTAGAGACGGGGTTTCACTGTGTTAGCAAGGATGGTCTTGATCTCCTGACCTCGTGATCCGCCCTTCTCGGCCTCCCAAAGTGCTGGGATTACAGGCTTGAGCCACCGCGCCCGGCCCTATAACTATTTAAAACAGTATCTCACTTTCAACTACAGATGCTCCTCTACTTATGGGGTTATGTCTCCATAAACTCACATAAGTAAAAAATATCACAAGTTGAAAACACATTTAATAACCCTGATAAGCCCATTGTAAAGTAGGAAAATAAGTTGAACCATTGAAAGTTGGGGACTATCTGTATTTTACAAGTTTTTTCAGTTTCAAAATTACCAAGCTCTATCCTGCCTGGCCCAGCTCAGTCCTTCCCCAGGCTTAGAAGCCTGTGGTACAGTGTGCGTATACTGGGGTGATGATAGTGGTTCCTTCTTCCTCCCTTCTTTCTGTCTTCTCCCTTTGTTCCTATTCAGCTATGCTGCTGTTTCTAGCCCATGTAGGCTCTGGGAAAGGTTAAGGGGGTAGAAACCAGAGAAAAAGGGCAAAGTCTTATTTCTGTGGCTAGTAATGTCATAATGTGGGGCCCAGTCTCTAGGTGACATGTGCCCAAAGGCTGACTCTTTCTCCCAGAGCACCTTTTTTCTCTTTTTGGATTCAGGGGGTACATGTGCACGTTTGTTACATGGGTATATTGCACCTAGGTAGTGAGCATAGTACCCAGTAAGTTTTTCTGCACATACCCCACCTTCCCTCCCCACTCTGGTAGTCCCCAGTGTCTATTGTTCCCATTATGTCTGTGTGTATTCAATGTTTAGCTCCCACTTAGAAGTAAGAACACGCAATTTGGTTTTCTATTCCTGCATCAATTCACTTTAGGATAATAGCCTCCAGCTGCATCCATGTTGCATTGTTTTTTACAATACATGATTTCATTGTTTTTTATAGCTGCATAGTATTCCATGGTGTTAGATATACCACATTTAAAAATCTAATCCACCACTGATTGGCATCTAGGTTGATTCCATGTCCTTTGCTCAGAGCCCCATTTTGGTGAGTACTTAGAACTCTTTCCAACCGGAAACTGCCCAGTGCAGCACTCTCAGGTGGAGGGGACCAAGTCAGTAACTGACCACCCCGGCTCTAATGGCATGCTCTCCAAGGCTCCTTCTGATCTTCCCAGGAGGCCCTTTCAGGCTGACACACCTTCCAGGCTGTGCACTCTCACCATGTTCTCACCCAGATGGCTCTCTTGGCTGTGTAATTAGGCAGCTCAATCCCTTTCCTTTAGACTGTTTCAGGGGAGAACCAGGTACCCCAAACCTTGTGCTCTCCAAACTCCAGGGGACAGACACATGTCAAACCCTGAGTCTTTTAAAGTATCCCCTCACTTAGCTTGCAGACCCGAGGTACTCTAACAGCCTCTTTCAAGAAGCTTGCACTTTCTGGCATTTTCTCCATCACTCTTGCCTCCTGTGGTAGAGGAGCTTTGGGCTCCTCCTCAGCAAATCATTCATGGATCAGCAGCAAATCTGCAACATATGGAAATATTTGCCAATTTTTGTCCTCAGCTTTGGGTCTCAGCCAAAATGGAGATTTAGGAAGGTCTCATTTAGTATCCTCTAGCCTGCTTTTGGTTGTTTTGTTTTTCTGTTTGTTCTGTTTTTTAGCGACAGGGTCTTACTCTGTTGCCAGACTGGAATGCAGTGGTGTGACCATAGCTCACTGCAGCCTCAAACTCTTGGGCTCAAGCAATCCTCCTGCCTCAGCCTTCTGAGTAGCTAGGCCTATAGTCTCAGAGGGAACTGTCTTCAACAAAGCTGGCACTATCCACATCCACTCCTTAAGTTTGCTGTCCACTTCTTGCCTTGCATCTCCTTTTAAGTTTACTTAAGATTGAGAAGCTGATCTCTGACAGCACCATCACAAGGTGTAAAAGCGATTTCATGAAAGACCAAAGCCAGCAGGCCATTTCTGTGGTGTCCACACACTTGCTGCTCACCTGTTAGTTTATACAAAGCAGCAAGGGTAGGAACCACAAATGTTAGAGCAAATCACTTTTTCTACTAAAATCCTGAATGGCAGTGCAGCCATTGGATGTCACTAATTACCTTGTGCTATAGTCACAGCTGGCATGCATCTGGAGTGTCAGGCTCAGGTGACAGAAGAGAGCTGAGCATTAGCCTGTAGCAAGCAGTATTTTAGGAAGCAGAAATGATCATCACTTCAAATTGGCCACCAGGGAGTTGAAAGATTCTAATACACACACACACACACACACACACACACACAGAGAGAGACACAGAGAGAGAGACACAGAGACAGAGACAGAGAGACAATTAAGATTAGCGTTGGTAGCTGAAGCTATCAGGTCTAACTGAAGATTTTGACTAAGACTGCTTATAGTGCTTACCGCTTTGGGACTAATAAAAATCTGCCTTGTGGGTAAAGATGGGCTGTGAGTTAGCCACTACTCAGAAACCTGGGCCTGTACCTTGTCTGCACCACCAGGGGGGCCTCGAAAATACCATCAAATTAAGGTGTATCAAATCCGTATCTATAGGCTTTGAGGGTATTTGGGACAAACAGGTAGAGAAGACTTCTCTAAATGTCTCCAGAGAATCAAGGGTCACTTGGGTAAGTGACTCCTGAATATCCTGCTGGCACATAAGTTCATTTTCAAAAGCCAATTTGAGTGCTTTATATGTACCACGAACTTAGCATTCAGTATCTCTAAGTCTCTCACCACCATTCCTCGCAAAACATGAAACTTTTGACACAGATGAGCAAAAAGACTCAGAAAGGTTAACTGCTTAGTTCACCTGGCTTCTTATGGCAGAGCAGGACCCAAGTCTGCAATGAAGCTTGCCATGCATCAGAACCACTCACTTTCACCTCAAGCAAACATTTCCTCTTTAATTCTCACACCCCATGGGTGTCCTTGACTAACTGCCACCTGTAACTGTACTCATCTTTTGAAATCTCTCCAAAGATGGTTCTGGTAAACACAGCAGGCAGCTATAGGCAACAGCAGCCATGTAAGTGACACCAGCGATCCCCACTGCCTGCCATTATTACTAACACTTGGATGTCTTCTAGTCAGCACCAACATGTTTGTTGGCCTTTACACAAACGAAACCTCATTTCCTCCAAGCTAAACAACGTCATAGTATAGTAGGCATCAAGGATGATGTGCTTATTTCTGGAGCTTCCTACCCACAAAACCCCATGTTAAGAAAACCCCTTTCCCACTTTACTATTAAAGATTCAAATAAAAATGATGCTTACTATCCAGCACTTGACATAACTGACTCTCCATCCTTAATTCTAATTCTCTAACTCATATCACCACAATGGACAAATACGGGTCGAGATACATAAGAAATGACTAATAGAGTGAAAAATAATAGACACGAGGGCTAAAATTCATTGCAAACTCCTTTAAGCAAACATAAACATCCATGTTAAAAGCATCACTGTATAAAAGCACATCAAGGAAATTATGAGACAGTTCTGATCATTTTCTGCCTTTTATTGTTATTTCAGAAAATATTTGATGTCTCAAAATGTACATTTAAAAAATCCATACAAAACTGTAATTTGTTTTAAAACCAGACAGAAACAGTGGAAAAATGATTTTGAAAAAAAGTTCACCAAAAGTAAAAAGACACCCCTCCCCCCAACCCTTTTACATGAAAGCATAAATACGGCAGGTACAAATTTTCCTTGAGTTCCTTGTTGAAATTTGGTCCATATGAACAGGCTAGAGTAGAAAACAGACAATTTGTCCACATTTGCATTATCAGTTGCTCAGGGCACCAGCAGCCTTAGTTCATCCTTCAGATGTTTTTTTAAACAGAGGAACTGAAAAATGAGGTTTACAGTCTCATCACATGAACACTCAAATCTGTACCCAAGGAAACGGTAGTATTATATTTACTATCACAGCCACAGCCTATCAGGTGAACAGGGCTATCCACCTGTGGCTGCTGCTTGGCAAAATATCCTTCCTCTCCACGTGAACAAGAAGCTCTCGAATGCTTTTAGGCAGAGTGATGGTGATGTTATGGGCACCACACTAATCTTATTCCTGGACAATGACTTAAGCCCCATCATGAGAATGGTTTTTTCCTCTTCAACAGATTTTGTAAAAATAGACCTCTAAGATGATGCTACATGTTCTAAAAGAGTGTCACAGAAACCCACCCAGGATGAGAATGACAGCAACAAAAGGAAAGTGGCTGCTATTTCTTGTGTGAGGGATGATGACTACCCCTCCCATGGGTCCCATTTCTCCCCCAGTTAGATGTTCTGAGGGACAGAAAGGCTGTGGAAAGGACCACCGGCTGGGAGAGTTATTGCACAACCCGGAAGAGCGAGAAAAACGTGGACAGGCAAGGGGCAGGGGAGAGGGTTGCTGCGACTAACACAAGGTAACACTGAATTAGGAGCTCAAACTGTTCTGCAACAGTCAGACATGTATGTGTTAGCACTTGAGACTGGGAAGTAAAAGTAAACTCCTTTATCATATAAACTTTGGGCTGAATGGGAAGCAAAATAGACCACAAGAGGTTATGGTAAGCGTGCCTTTTAAAAAAAATCTGGCGGTGGGGAAAATAATGGAGAAGCAGGGCTTGCTATGTGGGGCCAGACGGGAGTTTTTGAAGAGGGGCTGGAAACTCTGGGCTTCCCTTAATAGGTATGCTTGTGGTTGGACCACCTCACTGACTTCCACAGCCACCCAGCTGGGCCAGAAGACAACTGACACAAGGGAGAAACCAAAAACAGAACACGCCACAGACCCTAATGCTGGGCAGCGGGGTTTGAAACAAATGCGGCGAAACTGTCACAATCCGTGTCCCTTTTATATGTAACTGTACTGAGGTATGGTGTCTTTGGCTGCTTGTGAGAAGCAGCCATCGAGCCCTGGCAGCTGAGGGCTGGCCACGGAGTACAAGTGAAAACCACACAGCAAAGTAAGGCACTTATTCACACACACACACACACACACACGCACACACACGCATGTGCAATCTGCTTGGGACAAAAAGTCTACAGGGGTTGCCAAGCACGAAAGGCTACATGGAGACTGCGAATCCCAATGCTCTTCTTTATAGCTCTGCCAGTCCAGGGAACTCCATAAAAGAATGAGGCACCTCTCACTGGGGGGAACTGGTCTTCAGCCTTTGTGAGGTGGAGCTAACACTCATGCGAGAAGTGGGGTAAAGAGTGAGAAGTTGGTAAAGTCTTCCTCCCTGGGACAACCTTGGGCAGGAGAGGGATCCTATTTAGGTTTTCCAGTCATCTGACAATGACCTAATCCTCCAATAATCCCTAAAGTCCTCTCCTGAGGAAAGGAGCCATAAGCTCGGAAGGCAGAGTGAAGGAGGAAGAGCACACTACTGTCTTCACTCACAAGCTTTCAGCACTCCCTCTGTTAGAGAGCTGAGAACATCAAGAATTGAAGTTTGTGCACTTGTGCCGCCGGCCCTTAGGCGGGAGAATGAGTTATGTGCAGACTTCCCCTCTCTCTCACACCAGGCCTAGGAAACACCAACTAGGAAGGCTAAAGCATACAAAGGAAATCTAAGCCGAGGCCTTTTCTAGGCACAGAGGGAGTCGGCAACCCACTTCTGATTAAAGCATCCGTGGAAGATAAGAATTTTGTTGTGGAATCCTGGGATGAGATGCACTCTTTCATCCAACCTCTTATTAGCTGCTGATAAAAAGGTCAAGGGGTACTGACAAAGGAGGTCCAAAGAGAGACCCCAGAGGCACACACCCGCCTCAAGCTTCAGGCGTTCTTAGGGTCCCAGGGCTTCTGGTCAAGACAAGGATCTGTGAATGTGGCCAGGGCAGCAAGGTGTCTACTGGGGTTTCTTACATGTTGGGAAGTTATGCCTTGGGACATGGACAAGTTTCTCAGCAACCATTTCCATCTGGTGGCCAGACACACACAGGATTAGAAGTGACTCGAAAGGGAGGACAGTAGCTCCCCTCCTGGCTCAGCCTGCTCCCCCTTTGCCCAGAACCATCCCCTACCTTCAAAAGGAACACATGCAATTTATAAATAGTGCAGCTATCAGCGCCCGGATGGTAAAAATAACTCCCATCATCACTGCACCTCCAAGGAGGGGAGCCGGTAGCACGGATCCTTGGTCCACCAGCGCCACCTCCCTCTCCTCCCACTGTGTCTGTCGGCTTCCCCACAAACTGAAGTTAGGGCTGTCGAGAGGCCACAGTTGCTGAGGTAGGTCACGTCTTTCCTCCTGCCCTTGGTGCATGGTGCCGAACTCTCAAGCTTGGAGGTGTCTGGCGGAGCCTTCACAAATGGCTTGGCACTTTGGGGCAGGAGAAAATGCATCAAACTGAGGAAAACAGCCAAAGTGACCAAAATTAGAACACGCTAGCCCAACGAGCTCATAGGATGTGGAATTATTTCAGCTCTGGCAACATAGTCTGTGTCGACCTGCCAAAGACTTGGCTCTGCTGTGAAATAAACGTGCCAGGGAGGATGGTGGGCGGGGTGGGGGGTGACAAAGTACCCTACAACCACCCTCTAACCACCCTCCTCCCCAAACATCCCTGAAGCCCAGGCTGGCAAGATGCCAGCCCCACTCACGGTCTCAGGGTTTTTGTTTCACATAAAATAACCCCTAGCACACTCCTGTCCACCGGGAAGCAGAGCCTAAGCTGACTCCAGCCACTGGGCTGGTGGGACCACATCCAAGGCATGATGTACTGGCAGCACGGAAAGCTTGCAAGAGACAGGCACATGAAGTTGTGGAGTCTCTGGCACGCCAGGTGTCCTGGGACAGAGCAACGGAAACCTACAGGCATGAGAATGAAGGTTGCCTGATGGCAAGACTTTGTTGCTCTGCTCAACACTACCTCTCCAGCATCTGGCACAGCGCAGGCACCTGGCACATCCCAGCATGCCATACATATCTGTTGAAGGCACAACTCAACGGTTTAACCTGGGCTCACCTGAGAGAGGCCTCCTGCATGTGAAGCCCTGCCAATGACACAACCTGGAGAGCACCCAGGATGGGTGTTCTATAATGGGGGAGGAAGGTGGGCTTAGGAGGCTGCTGGCTGAACACGCCATTTGCAGTTACCAGGCAAGGTGGGGGGCCTGAACTCAATTACAGCCTCTGTCGGGGCTGTTTGACTGAAATGGCTCCCGTATCAGGTCTGCTGTATTGATACCGAAACTGCCCTTTACCAACAGTTCTGCTGTGCAGCCCAGAGAAGTGTCAGGGAAGGAGAGGGACAAATGGGGGAAATGCATATTTTCAAAAACACTGTCTCACTTCCTAAGGGTAATCAAAAGCAACCACGGGTAGCTCTTCCCATTTCTGCAACCTTATTGTGGAGAGGGATGAAGGCCTCCAATGGCGTTAGGAAACAAATCCCTCAGTTACTGGGAGGTTAAAATTTATCTATGATGTAAGTGACTTGGAGAAGGGGAGTTGCCTTGATGAAAAGACCCATTTTCCCCTTTTTGATCTAAATTCAGGTTTGGTTTCTGCTGTGATGTCAGGAGGATGACCCGTATACCAAATGACACATAGATTCCTGCACCGACCAAGAACGACTCCCCTTCGCCTCAGCACAGAGTTCGGAGGTTCTTAATTAGGACCTTTTTTGATTGTTGTTTAGAATTTTGCTCTTGTTGCCCAGGCTGTAGTGCCATGGTAAAATCTCTGCTCACTGCAACCTCCGCTTTCTGGGTTCAAGCGATTCTCCTGCCTCAGCCTCCCGAGTAGCTGGGATTACAGGCACCTGCCACCATGCCTGGCTAATTTTTTGTATTTTTAGTAGAGATGGGGTTTCAACATGTTGGCCAGGCTGGTGTCGAGCTCCTGACCGCAGATGACCTGCCCACCTCAGTCTCCCAAAGTGCTGGGATAACAGGTATAAGCCACTGCACCCGGCCGTTATTAGGACCTTTTTAAAGCTGAATGCCCCTTCTAAAAGTCCTCACAAGGCACCATAAGGACTTGGAGGCCTTGTCTTCAGGTGGAGGGGAGGGGAAAGAATCTGTGAGGGAAGGGGCCAGAAAGGTGCCTATCGTCTACCCAGAGAGTGATTCTCAGTCAGTCATGGTTTCATGCAGCCTAAAATGCTGTAGTTGTGCTCAACAAATGACAATTCCAAAGAACACTCAACAAGGGCGGCCAGATGGACAGTGGTCCAAGTGACCCTCCCTGGACACCAAGGGACCGGCATGGGGCTGAAGCCCTTGAGGCTTCGTGTTTCTGCAGCTAGAGATGAAGTCAAGGTAGTAAGTGTGGCCCCTGATGGGGCTGGCTGGCTCTGGAGGTGAGGACCAGCATATCTCAGGCAGGTTTATGAACCGCTGTTTGGTTTGGTTTTGAATGCTTGTGAATGTCTAAAAAAGCAAACGGCGACTGGGACTGCTGGAGAAAGGCCTAGGTCGACTCTTCTGTGGGTTCTGCCACCATTACCTTTCTGGAGGGGCCTGCTGTGCAGTTTGATCTGCTCTTGCTCTAAGCACTGGGAAGACGTGTCTCCCCCACAGAGTGACAGCAGGCTGGCTTCCAATCCGCGGCCAGCCACTGGTAAGCGCTCAAGTCACGGGACCCAACTGAGTTCACACCATCCTTCTGGGTTGAGTTGTCATGTCCCAAAGCCAAATGCCTTGGCATTTACAACGAGCAGTGGCTGCTGTGCCTCAAGATGGTACGTGCAGAACTGGAATCATATATCTCATCAGTTAATCAGCACCAAGGAGATGATGATCCGAGAGGGCCGCTCTCTCTTCTTCTTGCCCATCTGCATGAGGACCACTGAGGGCCTGCTACCAGCCCCAGGCTTCTGACTGGCAGGCCCTGGGGGACCGAAAGACAGGACTGCAATCTTAGCTCCCCTCCCATTATAAAAATCAGACAGAAAAATGGCAAGATAAAGTGAAATTAGGAAGTAAAAAGGAAAAGCAGCAGCCATGAGGGAAGAGACAGAGCAAGCAGAAAGGTGCCAGCCACCGGTGCCTGGGGTTCTGGAAAAGCCAGCACAGGACAGGAGTGAGGACAGGAGGTGGCCTGAGGGGGAGAAAGAGAAAGATTTTTGGCTTTATTGAGAATGGTTTGTGGAAGAGTAAGAGAAAGCCAAGAAGAAAGAAAGCGAAACCCCACATTGAAAGACAGGTTTCGGCCGTTTGAGATGGAGCATCACAGGCAGGAAGGAGGAGGGAGGGGCGTGGGCTCCTCGCCCCCTGCTGGGCCCCCACCAAGAGGATTCCTGTTCTTAGCACTTTGGCCTTAGGGAGACTTGAGTTTCTTAGTCCGTGGGGAGGTTCCGTTCTCTGCCTTCACCACTCCATTTTCATGGTAACCTGGGAAGTGGAGAGAGACAAGGACACATGGTGTTTCTGCTGCAGCTAAGGCAGGAGAGGGGAGGGTGGGGCCAGGCCAAGGAAAGGGCCCAGGCAGCCCGGCTGCTACACGTGGATGCACCAAAGGGGCGCAGGGCTGCAGCCTTGCACAGCAAACAGAAGCCAGCAGATGGCTCCCAGGGGGGTCCTGTCTTCCCCAGGGCCCTGTCTGAGAAGCTTGGTCTCTGACTGCACTTGAGCAGGAAGGGCCTCGGATGACGCACAGTAACTCAGCAACAACAGAGGCCACCCTGCCCAAGCCCGAGGCTGGGGCTAGATACTCGCCGAAATCACTGAGATGCTGTCACTGTCTCAACGTCCTCAGTTCCTCTCAGGCCCCTGCAAGGCGTCAGCCCATTTCCAGTTCAGCAAGAACTCCTAGGAGCAGTGGCCACAGAAGGGAGGGGGACGAGAGGCTGTAGGAACAAGGCCTCGCGCGGATGCCCAACACTCCTCTGGCAGAAAAATGGTGCTCTTTCTATTGTTCAAAATACCTCCGTGCGCCTGCTCAAAGTCAGAGGTACTGGCTGCAGTCTTATGCCCCATACCACCCCTGCCAGCCAGGCCTCACTCTGCGACACACCCAGTTGCGCACATGTCTGGTTCAAACACACATAAGCCTTTGCCAACCAGGTGGCCGCCTGGAGAAAAAAGCAGGTGAGTCAGAAAGCAGCGCCCAGTGTAGACAGGCCCCCAGGCTGGGCAGAACGTGCAGGGTTGGCAGGGCCTGGGGACCTGCTGAAGGTAGGTGATGACTGGAGTGCATGCAGGGGCCAAAGGAGAAGTGGGTGTCCCACCCCTACCCCCCACCTAGCACTGTGTCACTGTGAGTCATTCTTGGAGACAGAGGAGGAGCCAGCAAGCTGGGAGGCAGGGGCAGGCTGAGATGTGGAGCAAAAGGGCAGGTGAGGACAGAGGCCACTGTCCGGCACTGAGAATGGGCGGCGGCAGCAGCAGCAGCTGGCTGGGGTCCAGAAGCCACCCTGAGGACACGCTTCCTGCCAGAGTTCCCCGCCCAGCCACTGCCCTGCCCCACGGTGGCCAGGGCTCCCAGCCTAGTTAGGGCCAGCCCCACCCAGTCTGTCCTTGGCCCACACCCAGCCACGTGCCAACCAGGGAGCTAGGAGCCCCAGCCCTGAGGAAGGAGTCAGGAAGGAGAAGCTGGCAGGATTGGTCTGGGGAGCACCCAAGGAGCCTGGTGCCTTGGCTCCTCCCACCCATCCCAGCCAGACTTCCCTGGCTCCACTCTCTGCCAAGGGCCCTGGCACTCACCAGATTCCCTCTTGATGAGTCTGGCTGGTAGTCTGGGTGTAGCTGGGACTCTGCGCTTTGCACTCTGCTCATGCCAGTACTCCCGCCAGTGCCGCAGCTGGGAGTGGATGAAGCGCCACATGAGCCACGCCTGGGCGGCGCACACCAGCAGCAGCACGCAGAGCCTACGGAGGGCGGGGCGGGGCGGGCTGAGGCCGGGGCTTGGGCTCACAGCCTTGTGGCTGGGTTGTGCAGGGGAGAAGAAGGGCCAGGGGCCCTGCAGTTCCCATGGCTCATCAGCTCCTGTTTCTCCGCCAGCCCTCTTCCACACCACCACTATCACCAGGAAGAGCGTGCTTCGGTCAGTCTGCTCCAGCACACATCACGTGTGCCAGGGAGATGGGAAGGAAGTGGCGACAGACGTACGGACAGCTCTACAATCACGCTACTCCCATGACAAGGGAGGGGTCCATGGCTGTGTCTCTTTTGCGCATGTCGCACAGAACAAGACTAATGTAAGCTCCACAAATATTGGTGGAATTCAAATGATCTGAATTTCTGGAAGAGTGGCTTCTCATTTAACACGTCACTTACAAGTGGAGCAACCCTGGACAAATCCCTCTCCTGGGCCTAGGGGCTCTGGGAAATAGTGGCTTCCTCGCTGCCTTTCTCACTGGTACAGGCGGCCACTGGCCAAGCCACTGAGCACACAGTTTTAAAGCACCCACACACAAGAAGAAGAGAATGATATCAACTGAGAGACTAAGTGTGATGTCTCTGTGTGCCATGAAGTGCCAGACAAATGTACGGGACTCCCATTTGGACTAAGTCTAAGCAAACCAGGACCAGGGGGTGAAGATGGTTTGGATGGAACAAGAGGCTGCTATCTCTTCTCCCTTCAGGCCTGATATCCAAAGATTTCCAAAAAAAATAACAACATGTGGGAGACTAAAGGGTCTGCTGCCTCCAGACCTTCTGCAGGGGCTGTGCCAAGTTCAGGAGGCTGCTTGTGGTACTCAGGAAGCCCTGGCTCATCACCCTGGACTTCTGCTCGACTCACCTGCAAAACAAAGTGTTGAAGTTCCCTTTCTCGGGGTCAAATGCCTGGTTTTCCATGCGAGCCAGTCCAAAGCCAATGGCCAGCACGGCAAGGGTGAGGATGAAGAGGCGGGTGACCCCAAAAACAGCAGCCCAGGCACTGAACCTGCCCACAGAGGCAGAAGAGGGATGTCAGTCTTTAGCGCCCTTGAAGGAATCTTCACCTACTTCTCCAGAAGAGACCCCAAGTGGGAAGAGCATTCAAGGGTGGCTGGGGAAAGTGCTTGAGGGACAAGATATCTAAACTCAGATGTTCCAGAAAAAAATAACGTGAGGGCACCCCCTGCAGGTAAGCGGGCAGTGTGCACCCAGGGAGGGACCCTCCAACCCTCCGGGCCTCAGGGGGAACCCCTGCCCAGGCCTCTAAGCAGGCCAGCCTGCAGCAGCCCCACTTACAGTTTCTCGTTGTTTTCATCTGCAAAGTAGAAGAGTCGAGCCATGTGGAAGAGGAACTCAGTTGAGTACTGCAGCAGCAGCAAGATCAGGCCCAGGCGGCTCAGGCTGAGGGGGAAAAAGACTAGCCTTACATTCCTTCCAAGATGCTGTGTGGGGCAGAAGCCATTGCATCTTGGCTCAGGCTGTCCCCTGTGCCTGGCTGAACTCTGCTTTCCACTCCCACGTTCCCTGGCTGGCTCTGCTCCATCCTTTAGGATTCGGTTTAGCTGTCACACCTTTAAGACATTTTTCCTAATACAGACCCGCTGGCCGTTCAGCTGTCCTGTCTCGGTCAGATGCCCTTGCCTGCTCCCACTGCAAACCTGGCACAGGCCCTTCACAGTACTTAGCACCTTGCACTCATCACCTTGGCTGGAACCAAGCACATAAAAGGTACTCAGAACACATTTGCTGAGCTCTGAGTAGAGGAATATGAAGTGTTCTTGTTGTCTGACTTTCCATTATCCAAGTCTTCACAGCTCCGAGATACATGCAGAAGCAGGAAGTGCTCCTTCTGTGTGGTCCTGCTCGTACATTCTTCCCGGTCCTCACCACTGCTACGGTGACAGTGCAGACTGGCTTCTTAGACCCGTTATGCATGTGACACATGAGCATCCAACACAAGGGCAGAGCTGGCATCACCCCACAGCCTTCGGCCCTCAAAGACCCATCCATGAACTGATGGTGCTACAGGCCACCAGAGACAGGAGACAGAGTTCGAGAGCTCCCTCCCTGCCTGAATCTCACTAATCCAAGTCAGTCATTTGCACAGGATGCCTGCTGCAAGGACCTAGTCCAATGCACCTCGGGATTTCCAGGCACCTAGGCAGAAAGTTACACACAGTGAGCTCTGTAAGTGCCAGCTTAGAGAAAGTGTGGGGTGCTCTCTTTTACTGCATGGATAACACTCAGCAAAAGCCCAAATTATCAATGACACAGCTTATTACCATCAATAGAACTCTTTTCATAAAAGAGACTCTCGAGAACTGACATTATAGCAATACTTTCTGCCTCTAGATCAACCAAGAGAGACCTACTCTCCAAGTCATTATAAACCAAAGGGAAGGGAATTCCAGGGCTACGAGCTTTAGCAGTGTTTACACTGGACACCGTGAGGCAAGAGCCCAGCTTTGGGAAGCCTTCAAGCTGCAAAGCCATAGTTCAAAGGCCAACATCCATTGGAAGTCTTCCTGGCTCTCTCTGTTGAGGGTCTTCTTCTGGGTTGCAGAGCAGATGATACATACTGTGTTATGATGCTCATCATTCTAAACTCTCCTTACTTATGTCTATAACTGTCTCTTCAGACTGAGAATGAACCACTGAAGATAAAGAATCTTCCGTTACCATCTTTGTATTGTCAAGTCTTAGCACGGTGCAAGGCACACAGAGGGTGTCAACAAATGCCTGATAATTATATGATTGTGTGGGCAGATGCATGGACATAAAAGGGCAAGGAAATCTGGCTGGCTCCATGGTCTCACTCACTTTAAGAGGTATGCTCCAGCTATGTGCACCAGGTACAGGCAAATATACTGGAGCTGGCGGGGAATTTCCTCCTGGAAACAAGAGAAGCAGATGGTAAATTTGCTAATTCCCTAACTGAAGACTCAGGGAAGGGGGAAAAGTGCAGGGGGCTGAGACAACGCCAAGCTTCTCTGGGCTGCTTTAATACATAGTTCCATGTCCCACGAGTCCCACAGTCCCACTGCACCAGGCTGCTGAAATTCAAGGGCATTCAGGTCCATTCCCAAATTCCAGCAGCCTTGGGTCTAGTGTCAGAGGGCGAGGTTTAGATTGAGAAAGAAGAAACAGGGACTGGAGAAGAGGGCTCTTGGAAATAATTCAGAAGGAAACTATAAAAAGTAAAAATTAAAAAAGACTATGGAAATGGCAAAGACCTCTCCTTTGACATCTAGAAGATGAGAGTTAGGTTTCCTCCAAAGCCACAGGTCTGGTGGAAGAGGCAGGCAAGAGACTGACACTGGTGGACAACACTCATGGGGGTCTACATGGCACTTCTCCAAGAGATGACTCAGCATGTTGCTCAACCCCGAACATATTCCTATCACCACCCAATACTCCATGCTTCTGGAGGAAGGAAGGGAGGTACCCCTGGGAACAGCAGGAGGGGAGTGGTGAATGAATGGCCTCCAAGAAGGGGGAGAAGTGAGCACTCACCTTCCGTACCTTCTGGAAGTATAGCTCAGGAAGTGCGTGCAGCCAGTAGGCCAGCTGGCATAGGTAGAAAAACTTCACCTGGAAGCTGGAGACAAGGGGGCAAGTCACAAGGGCAGGATAGAGAAAAGTGTCCCTGCAGGCGCTGGCCAAGCACGGGAGGGAAAAGCATGGGCCGAGACTCTGCCTGTGAGGAGCTGGTCCAGGAGCAAGGGAGTGAGGCCAGTGACCGCCGCACCCTGAGCCTGGGACCCTGGCTTCTCCGTTGGCCTGTGCCCTTGTTCCACATACAAGACCACTTAAAGGGACACGGAAAGTCCACAGAAAGAAACAAACATGATTAAAAGAGTGCAGAGGAGGAGGAATCCTTCAGCCTTGAGGAGGGAGCTGATTACAGAGCACTGTTGATGGAGATGGGGACCAGCAGATATACAGACACAACGAGCCGCTCTAAGCAGCAAGGGAAGGGTCTAACTCAGTCCTATGTCCTTTGCTACTGTTGCTCTTAAGGATCTCAGGAAAGGCAGCCAGGTGCAGTGGCTCACGCCTGTAACCCCAGCACTTTGGGAGGCTGAGACAGGTGGATCACCTGAAGTCAGCAGTTCGAGACCAACCTGGCCAACATGGTGAGATCCCGTCTCTACTAAAAATACAAAAATTAGCTGGGTGTGGTCCAACATGCCTGTAATCCGAGCTACTTGGGAGGCTGAGTCAGGAGAATCGCTTAAACCTGGGAGGCGGAGGTTGCAGTGAGCTGAGATCGTACCATTGCACTCCAGCCTGGGCAACAAGAGCAAAACTTCATCTCAAAAAAAAAAAAAAAGACAAAAAATAAAGTTCTCAGGAAAGGCAAAGGGTGGCCTCCTGAGGGAGATGGCCCCAGGTATTGCCCTCGGGGTAAACTGGCCTCTTGGCAGCACTCTATGAAGCAGAGGACGCTGGCTCTGACAGAGCACCAGCCATGGCAGGCCAGAAGGAAAGACAGTCTACAGATGTCAGGGGGTCACCAAGAAGGTAGAAAGCCCAGAGGGCATCATGGAGGGAGAGGTTCTGCTTCTGTATCTGTCTTGTGCAGTTGAGGCACCTCCGTGATGGGAGCCAGCACAGATGGAATTTCATCTGGGGATTCTCTGGTCAAGCATGCTGAGAAGAAGCGGCTTCCAGACAAGTCTGCCATCCACAAAAGGCTCAGGGCATGACCTGCTCGTCAGGCCAGCTGGGCCTGTGGTGTTCTGGCCACACTCAGCTGCGACAGGAAGGCAGTGGGCCGGGTGGCTCCTCCCTGGGGCTGAGTCACGAGCATACTCACGGGAGGTGCACATGCGGGTAGTCCTCCCAGAGGCTTCTTGGGTTTGTTAAGTATCCTTCCTGCAGTGGGTGAGAAGAGAGACCATTTAGAGATGTGGACATGAGACCTGCTGGGGGCCCTAGGACTGGTCCGGGGTCAGGGATGCATCCAGCCCCCACCTGACAGAAAGAGGAAGGAAGGGGAAATGCGAAAACAGAGAACTTCTCTGTGTGGGACCCCTGGCGCTTGGCTGGTTTCTTTACTGTGGAAGAGTCATGCTGGAGTAGGAAGGGCCATGGTCTGAGGCCCAAAGACCCACATCTGAAGATGAGTCTGACAAGCCAATCAGTCTTGCTCCTCTGAGCAAGCTAATTAGTCTCCCTAAGCCACAGCTGGCTCATCTGCAAAACAAAAATACCGACCCTCACAGAGTTATTGTTGGAAATGAATTAGACAGTTTATGTGCCAGTGTCTAGTCCTGTGCCTGGCATGCAGGCGCTCAGGAAATGCCTCTATAATGAATACACAAATGAACTCTAGAATCACCACCCGCTGGAAAAATGAAAAGCCTACTTTGGCTTTTCACATCCTGCTGAATAAAAAACATGGCAGGACCCCGTAGGCCTCACCATGCAGCTGGACTCTGACACCTACCACACTGTGTCATTACTATCTGTTGTTTCCATTACTCTTGCAAGTCCCTTCACATTAGGGCCTTTTCTTGTCTATCTTTAGGATTCTAATATCTAAGCCCAGCACCTTATATGGGGTGGGGAAGGTAACATGAAAATCCTCCCATCACAAAATATCTAGAAATGTTGGCTGAAATCTAATGAATATTCTTTTAAATGCAAAGAGCTGATGAGCTCACAGTAAGAAAGGGAAACCCCCCGGGACCCAAAGGGAGAGGGAGGCTAAAAGGCAGAGCAGTAAGGTGACACTGTAGCAGCCCAGAAGGCACTTCTCACGGGCCAGGGTTTTTGTGCCCATGTGAGAACAGAAGATGGTGCCTTGGGAGGTGGAACCTGAGACACTTGTATAAGATCAGGACCTCTGAAAGGCCGCAATCTCAGAGAGAAGAAAGACTAGAAAGTGTTTGCTGACCAACACAGGGAAATGAAGATGTCTGCTCAGCCCATACTCAAGGTGAAAACAAAATCATTTATTCTAAAAATCTGCAACCTCAGGTTCACTCTGAGTTTGTAGGTGAAATATACCACCTCTGTGATCCAAAAGCCACCAGCCTAAGAAATTAGAATTAATAGTGTTGTGGGCCAGTGATACCCTAGGGACATACCCTCAATCCAAGGATGCTCAGGATTGCCACAGATACAACCTTGCTAAAGATGAATTCATAATCCAAGATTACAAAACACGGGAAGAAACAATCTACCACAAGCAAGAGTCAGCCGACAATACAGGAGGGCAATAAACACCAGTTGGCCGAATGAACGAATGAATGCTTTGTGCAATTTCTCTCTTCTGAAGAAAGGGCTCTTATTTGTCACTCAGAGAAGGCAGAGCAGATTAGATTAGGGTGACTTCATTTTAGAAATGGGAAAATGAAAAAACAAGGCCGGGCGCGGTGGTTCAAGCCTGTAATCCCAGCACTTTGGGAGGCCGAGACGGGCGGATCACGAAGTCAGGAGATCGAGACCATCCTGGCTAACCCGGTGAAACCCCCGTCTCTACTAAAAAATACAAAAAAAAAGTAGCCGGGCGAGGTGGCGGGCGCCTGTAGTCCCAGCTACTGGGGAGGCTGAGGCAGGAGAATGGCGTAAACCCAGGAGGCAGAGCTTGCAGTGAGCTGAGACCCGGCCACTGCACTCCAGCCTGGGCGACAGAGCGAGACTCTGTCTCAAAAAAAAAAAAAAAAAAAAAAAGAAAATGAAAAAACAGATAGGCAGGATCTCCTGAAATAAGATAGTTTTTTTTGATACGGAGTTTTGCTCTTGTTGCCCAGGCTGGAGTGCAATGGCACGATCTCGGCTCACTGCAACCTCTGCCTTGCAGGTTCAAGTGATTCTCCTGCCTCAGCCTCCCAAGTAGCTGGGATCACAGGCACGCACCACCATGCCCAGCTATTTTTTGTATTTTTAGTAGAGACGGGGTTTCACCATGTTGACCAGGCTGGTCTCGAACTCCTGACCTCAGGTGATCCGCCTGCCTCAACCTCCCAAAGTGCTGTGATTACAGGCGTGCACCATCACGCCCAGCCAAGATAGTTTTTCAGTAGCACAGCTGAAATCTGAGTTGGGCCACAAATCTTCTGGTCCAATAATTTCAGGCTAGGTTGCTTCAGTAAATCAGAAAATCAACTGAGCTGGTGGCTTTGATGAGAAGACTGAGAACCTCACACGTTCACACTGGGATTAAAGGCAGAGGTTTTATAGTGCTCAGCATTTGGCCAACAAGGTTTAGTAAGAAGTATTCTAGGTTATTGTCTATTAGGATCTTTAGTTGTATTTTCAAGTGAGGGCTGATCCACCCACCTTTGAGTCACTAAACGCCCTGTGATCTGTCAGTATGCCTTTCGGGTATAGTCCACAGCCTAATTCCACAAACTTGGGCCTCCATGAGCACAACAACCTAACTGATAGGTCCAGTTGGATACATGTATACCACTGTAGTCACGGTCACCTGGATTAGAAGGAAATGATCTCACCTCGAACTTACACGGCCTCATTTCTAATCTCTTCTCACTACCACTGCCCTCCTTTCTCCTCCCTGGGTCACGCGCTGATTGAGGAATAAAAGTGGACGAGGCTCTCAGGTGGAGGCTCTCAGGCGGAGTTTTGCTCTTGTTGCCCAGGCTGGAGTGCAATGGCACGATCTCGGCTCACTGCAACCTCCGCCTTGCAGGTTCGTGTACAGCGGTCGTGACAGTTGTGAGCAACTTGTGTACAGCTTGTGTAGCGGTCGTGACAGTTGTGAGCTCTTTCAAATACACTGCTTCTATCACCCCCAGCCGCCTCCACTGTCACGCACACACGCCTGCCTTCATCAGCTCTCCTGCCCTAGGCTACCTCATTCCAGGGACATCAGAGAGGTGAGAATGTCTCTTCCTAGAGGAAGCAGCAATGTGCTCAGCAGGAAAAATGGTACTTCTGAAACTGAGGTGGGAGAGAAAGTTTTGCCAAAACAAGACTCGCCAACAAAAGCAGCACTGAGAGCAATGTAAAGCCCAGACAATCTCATGATTTTAAACAGGAACGCTCCTTGGCTTGGCCTCTTACTTAGAGACAAAGAGGTCAGAACTTTGAAGCCAACAAGCAAAGAAACTCCCCAGAAAAATGTTGCCTGCTTGCGAATGTCCAGTCCGCTGGGACTGGAGGAGGAAAGGGGTGGAGGGAGGAGAGCAGGGGGAGCCAGAGGAAAAATGACTCACTGCTCCGAGAACTGCCTTTTCCAGACCTCTGTCCAGGCAGCTGTCTGAGGGAGGACTGAGGCTGGGGCACCCTCTGAGCTCAGGCACGCAAAGCACCTGAGTCCACAGCGGGCTGAGGGTGACCCAGCAAGCACCTGAAACCCACCCCAAATCCCATCCACTGACAGGCCCCAGCGGATGGTTTGGAGCTTTTGAAATCCTTTGTTGTCTCTTGATTCTAAAAATCCACCCATGAGCTAAGCAAGGCCTCAACAAGGTGGAGAGATCCCTCCTGTTTCCCCAGCAGCCTTCCTTTGGTGTGTGAACAAACACAACCACGAAGAACAGCGTAATTCAGACACAGCACAGGCAAGTGCTACATAAATTCAGACATATCTTATATTATTTGACCATCAGAACAACCATGCACTAAAAATCTGCCCTAAGGCAACTAGTCTGTTAGTAGAAACCGGTCCTAGTACAAACACCAGCGTTAAGGACATTCCCTCTACTTGGTTCTAAAATCTACGGTGGATTTTAGGTTCTAAAATATGAAGTCAGATATGGCAAGGAAGTCAGACAGGGAAGACCAAACGCCCACCCATCCTGCTTTCTCCAGTGGAGTGTTTTTTCCTTTTTCCCTGAACAATGAGTAGTCGATCAAAGGTAGATTAAAAGTTGGAGGCTGCCATTCCCATAAAATTATTGGTGGTCCAGCCACACTCCCACTGCTCTACTTCTATACATGCAGAGAGAAATGTTTCAGTCAAACACCAAAATAATACTGGTTATTTCTGGTGGGAGGAATTTGCTTTTTTGAACTTCTCTATATTGTTCACTTTTTTAAAAATAATCATTTATGATATTTATTAAAACAACCAATTCATTACTTAAAAAATGTTGAAGGCTGGAGAGAGAAGATGCATTTGCAGTTTACTCACTCATTCCACAGCCAACATTTAGCGGGCACTTAGTATGCGCCAGGCACCATACCAGGGATACAGCAGTGAGCACGGTGCCTGCTAGCAGGCAGCTCAGAATCTAGTGGGAGAAACAGACAGAGAATACACCAACAAGAAAAGCACCAGCAACAGGCACCATACAGAAAATGCCAATTGGTGGGGGATTCTCTGAGGAGATGGTATCTGGGAAGAGACTTGGATGGCAAGAAGGAGTTGGCCATGGGATGGCAGAGGATGAAGCCCTTGAGCAGAGAAACCACCAGTGCAAAGCCCAGGATGTAGAACAGCCAGGACAAAAGTGGGGTTGTGGCCAGTGAGATGAGACCAGCAGGATCAGCAGGACCCAGATCACATGAGTGGGGAGGAAAAACGATTTCACTGCAAGTGTGATGGGGGCTTTTGAGCATGGGAATGTATGGTTTTATTTCTGTTTTAAAAGATCCATCTGGCGGAGCAGAAAATGGATTGGGGTGGGAGGGTACAAGAGTGGAAACAGTCTCCTAGAAAAAAAGATATTCAGTGTCTAGGCAAGAGAAGATGGTGGCTTGGACTACACAGATCAAGGTGTCTCAACCTTGGCACTATGGCTAGATAATTCTTGGTTGTGGAGGCTATCCTGTGCATTAAAGGCTGTATCGTAGCATCCCTGGCCTCCACCCACTAGATACCAGTAGCATATTGCCAAATGTCCCCTAGAGGCCCAAATCTCCCCTGGTCAAGGGTCACTAGACTAGGGGTGGTGGTGCAGGCAGAAAGCGGCAGACAGTCTCAATGGGTTTGGGAGGTACAGCTGGCAGGACCTGCACATGAAATGACTGTGGAAAATGAGAGAAAGAAGAGTCATGAAAAAATTTGCATCATAACAGAAAAATATGATTTTTTAAAAAACAAGCTGTTTTTATGTCTTTTACAGAACTACCTCTCTTCTTTTTCAATCACTTTCCTTCCAGGAAGCACGGTTCCGATGGAGGAGGGCAAGGAGTCAAATGCTGTCAGGAGGAGTTGGGGGTCACTGGAGCTTTCCGTGGTCCCCTGGTCTCTGTGCCTACTGAATATGTTGAGTGGGGAACTGGCTCTCCCCAGAATAAAAGACTGTTCTGTGCCTCCCCAAGAGAAGCCTATGTGCTCTCAAACTAATTAGCAACATGTTCAAATCCTTGAAGAACTGAGAGAGGCAAAGACAGAGCTGCTGAGCATTTCACACCCTGGAAGGCATGTTAAGCAACTTGGCTCTAGCCTCCAAATCTGGTCACCACGTGTCACAGCTGGGGTGGAATGTCTGGGGGTGAAGTTGAAAGGGTAAAAGTGACTCAGAGATGAGGCAATCCTTCTCCTGAACAGCGGTTAAGCATCTTTGGTATCTTGAGGCTGTTCTGTTTCAAAGCAGCTTAGGCCTGCAGGGGTGGGCGCGGACGGAACGCCAAGGGACTAGGTGTCGTCTGAAACCTGAAGTCTAGGGACTTATGTGCACGGCACGACAGCAGGGATGCACTGTTCACACAGTGGCAATCTGCCCCTGGGACTGTGACAGAGTAGCCTTGCTTGAGAGGACAGAAGTCTTGGGCCTCTCATTTAAAATTCCTAGCGTTCTGCTTAGGAAAGCTGTTCTTTGATGAAATGATAACAGGAATAAAAACAATGTACAAAAGGACATGTTGACTCTGGCTTTGAGAATAGGAATTCAACATTTCAGCTCTAGAGACAGAGTTCCTTGTGATGGAAGGGCCCATCACTGTCACTGAAAGAAGAGGAAGAAAGAGAGGGATCTGTGGAAGGCCAGGAAGGAAATCTTAAAGAGGTCACAGGGTTGCTGAATTTTCCAAGACCCAGGCATGGGTTCCTCGGGGGGCCAGGTTACAGAAAGGTGGAGCTCCAGGTGGTGGTGGGTACTAAATCAACACTTCCTAGCAGGACAGGCAAGGTCTTGTTACAGCAAACTCCAAAGGACCATCCACATTCCCTTCTATGAGGGAATTTTCCTGTATCAAAGGTTGCTTGAAATAAGAGTCCGTTTACGTAGAAAGGAGGGGAAATTGTCTGGTCCTGCAGGCATCTGTGCAACGGCATTGACTCTCACAGGATCTGATGAGCTGAGAGAGTGAGGCTGGCCTTGTTTATAGAAGGCCAAGGTAGTAAAACAGAGAGTAAGCTGGGCTTGGAACTCTATGTCCAAGTCCAAACTATCCTTGCTGCTTCAAAACCACAGACCCAAAGGCATACTGCAAAATTTGAGCTTGGAACTCTTCAATCTGTAACATGGGTATCAGAATGAACATCAAATGTATCTTACGGGACAGTGTTTGTAGAAGGGCCTTGTAAAATAATACAGTGTTAACGTAGGTACATAGTATCATTACTGCAGTATTGCATAATGATTATAACAAGTGGTGACTGTTGGCCAAGATGACTCTCTCCAGCTATAAAATGGCATCTCTCTGCAATACCATGAGAATGCAAACATAGTTTCATTTCTAGGAAGCTAAGAAGGTTCTAAGAAACTTGTTCCCCTTAAAAGAAAAAGAAAAAGAGCAAGGTGTCCTCTGCAGTCATTTGATCAGCAATCCCAGAGCCGGAAGTGCCCCTTGGTCTGAGCTCTCCCACTTCAGCAGTCCTGAGAATGGCTCACCGTCACCACCACGTAGAAGCACCAAATCACCGAGGTGAAATGAAAGACGACCAGCTGTCCAGATTCATTGAACTTGCTGTGTTTGACCTTGGAGAGATGAAGCCGTTTGCTGATTTTCTAAAGAATAAAGAAAACCCCTCATATTAATATACAAATGTATCCATACTGGGCAGGTTTCAAACTCCTGTTTTCTCCCCACAAAAGGGTTGAACATCCATCCTTAGAAGTTTGCAGCTGGCCATAATCCAAGGTATTTAGTGTAAGCCTACTGTGTGCATACAGTGCTTGGTCTAAGGCAAGCATTTTGAGAAAGTGACAAGATGAATGCCTCTAGTCTATGTGTAAAGAAAACATCCCCAATTACTCCACGTGCCACAGACCCATAAGGAGACCATCTCCAGACAGCTTTCTCTCTGTGTCATAAATACTGCTGCTCCATGTGCTGATTAAAGGAGGCTGTGAGAGGGAACAGAAATCAAAGCGTGGTGAAGGAAGCCCAGGCAATAGACCCAACCAGCGCAAGCAAGTTGGAGGATGAATGGATGCAGAGCTGCAGTTTCCTCCAAGGCCAGGTCCTCCACCCCAAGGCACCTCCCCAGCTTCTGATCTCAGAATCCAGACATGTTACTTACATCTAAAATGTACTCTTGAACCACAGCGTGCAAGATGATGGTGATGAAGATGTAGAACAAGATTGTGACCAGGTCCTTAGGGCCATAGTGGTAGTGCACGGTCTCACTGTCTGTGGAGGTAATAAAAGTCCCATCAGCATCCCTGGGGGAAGGAAATACTCTGGGACCCAAAACTGAAATGAGATGGGAAGCAAAATGTGCCATCAAATGGTACCCATTTGCTATAGCCCCAGACTTAGAAGAAGGTTTCTGGTTTCTGCCCCAGATTCCTACCCACCCTCTGGTCTTAGCCCTTGGAAGCACCCACGAAGGTGACTAAGGAGAACCAAGTGCATGGCTGTATTGTCATAACAGTATCTCCCAAGTCTGTGTGGCAGGGCACAGTGGTTAGGAACCAGGGTTGGAGACCACCAGTCCCCATCACTGGCTCTATCACTCCCTAACTGTGTGACTGTGGATAAAGGACTAACCTCTTTGAGCCTCAATTTCCTCCCCTGTAAAATGGGACTATAGTTACGCTTTCTCAAGAAAGCACCACATAAGGGCTGAAGGTGGACTCAGAAGCTGGACTCCTCAGTTTGTACCACAGCTCTGTCCTATGTGACCCAGGGGTATCTATCTCCATGTGTGACTTTTCTGTACCTCAGTTTTCTCATCTGAAAAATGAGGACAACATTTCCTGCATAGTAGGTTTATTATGAGAATTAAATGAATAAATGCGAAGTGCTTAGAACAGTGTCTGGCACATAGTAAGTGCTATATACATACTTGCTATTATTTTTGTTGTGGGCTATGGTAAGGATCAAATGAGATAATTTGCTTACAGCAATGCCAACAATTTACAGTAAGTCTGTTTAAATGGTAGCTTATTAAAATACAATTTAATAGTAATAAATGAGACAGCATCCCAGGTAGAGCAATCTTGTGAAACTCTGCCGTTGCAGCCTGTGGACGGGGGAGAATCTGCATCCTTGCTCCAGTCAGTGGGCAGCAGGCTGCGGGGCTGTGAGCCTGGTGGCCGTGTGCCTGGGTCTGGTCTGCTCTCTGCAACCCCCACCTCCACCAGTCAAATGGCTGCTCTCCAGCTGTGCTGCATTCGCTCTGAGTCACACACACATGAGTCATCTACGCTGCTGAGATGCATTTACCAGAAGGTAGCCAGGCTGTTTGTTTCAGGGTGGCCAGGGAACAAAGTCAAGCTGACTGGGTCACTCTGGGAGTCCACCCTAATCTCAGCCACCCTAGACTGAGGGAAGGTAACGGTGGGCAGTGGTGAAGGGGTGGGAGGAGGCGGCGAGGACAGAGAGAACATGATCTTTGAAATCAGACAAACTTTCCTTTTTCCTCTCCCTCTTCCTTTCCACAAAGACCTATTCTGTGAGAGGCACTGGGCTAACTGTTGAAACATGGAGATAAAAGACACCACCCCTGGTTGGAAAACATACAGTGCAGCAGGGAGACTAACAGACAGATGTACAATTACACTACAGACAGGCACCACTCCCAAGAGGCACACACAGTGAGCCACAGCAGGCGAGGGCCCCACTCTGGCTAGGGTGAAGGAGGTGGGTAAACTGTTCACTGGTAAGGGTGAACAGGACAGCATCGGAACTTGGGGATCAGCAGGGAGGCCGGTGCGGGGGCGGAGGGCATCCTAGCCAGAGAAAGCCACATCCACAAAGAATGAAGGGACTGCGGCTGGAGTGCTGGGGGCGGAGGGGTGGTCACCATGGTGAGTGGCGGGCTGCTGTGCATGGCCTTGTATGCCATGTGAAAGGGTGTGGACTTTATCCTGAAGGCAACGTGGAAACATCGAAGAATTCAAATTAAACAGGAAAATGATGACATTTGCGTTCTGGAACATTTACTCTGGCAGCAGTGAAAATGCCCAGAGGTAAGGACACCAGTTAAAAAGCTGTTCCTGTGATCCAGGTAAGAAGCCACAGGGCATGAATCAAGGCAGGAGAAGAGAGAGGAAGGGAGAAGGAGGGCTGTCAGTGAGAGAGAGCTGATGAGCCTGGGCCACTGAGGACTGAAGGGCTGGGATCCAGGACGGGGAGTCAGGCACTGAAGACCCAAGGAGAAGACATGAAGATGAGGGAGAGGAGACTCATGGCCCTGCCTCTCTGCTCTACCACGTGTGACGCCAGGATTACATTTTCCTTGCCTTCTTCATAAAGAGACCGATGAGGTGGCCACATATTTTGAAATTATAAAATAACTAAACACAGTTTCATCATCAAGATCATCCTTATTAGGCAAAATGGGATTTATACTCAACCAAACAAGCACAGTCCAAAAATCAGTGAACAGTACCTGACAAGACCTTAGATTAGCCATTTTAAAGCCCTTTAAGAGGGTCACCTGCTATTCTTGGGATCCCAAATAGTAGGGTTCCAAAGAGATGTGACCATAGTCTGAAATCCTTATTGAAACTAGAATGAATGTAGAAATAAACACAGACTCGTGTTCCTCTGCTGTTGAGAGCTGCACACATGTATCCTCATTGGCTGGCAAACCACGCACAGGGGCTCCATGATGGGCGCTGGGAGACGACAGTGAGCAAGGTGGGCACAGCCCCTGCCCTCTTGGAGCTTAGCGGGTACATACCAAATCCTCGTACATTTAAACACCGGCAGCCAAAGAACTATAACTCAACAACAAAAACCAAACAACCTGATTCTAAAAGGGACAAAGTTCTTGAAGAGACATTTCTCCAAAGAAGAAATACAAATGGCCAATAAAGACATGAAAGATACTCAACACCACTCATCATTAGGGCAATGCAAATCAAAACCACAACAAGGTTATCTCCTCACACCCATTAGGATGGCTACAATGAAGAAAAAAATAAAATAAAATAAAATAAAAACAGAAAACAACAAGTATTGGTGAGGATGTGGAGAAACTGGAAACTTTGTACATTGTTGGTGGGAGTGTAAAATGGTACAGACACTGCAGAAAACAGTATAGTGATTCTTCAGAAAGTTAACAATACAATTACCACATATTTCAGCAATTCCACTTCTGGGTGGTAGGGTAATTGAAGGTCAGATTTCAATAAAATATTTGTACATCCATGTCCATAACAGCACTATTCACAATAGCCAAAAAGATGGAAGCGACGCAGGTGTCCATGGATTGACGAATGAATAAACAACATGTGCTGTACACATACAGTAGAAGATGATTCAGCCTTTAAAAAAAAAGGAAATTCTGACACATGCTGCAACATGGATGGACCTCGAGGACAGTAGACTAAGTTAAATAAGTCAATCACAAAAGGACAAATACTGTATGATTCGATTCATATATAAGTTACCTAGACTAGTCAAATTTAGAGACAGAAAGCAGAATGGTGGTTACCAAGGGCTGGGAGTGGGAGGAACAGGAAGTGCTATTTCATGGGTACAGGGTTTGTTTTGCAAGACGAAAAGAGTTCTGAAGATTGGTTGTACAATAACGTGAATGTACTTAACAGTACTGAACTGTACACTTAGAAATGGTTAAGATGGTAAGTTTTACATTATGTATATTTTACAATTTAAAAAACAGTAACAGCCGGAGGTGTCAATGCTCTGAAAAAACCCGCATGCAGGTGTGTCAATGCTCTGAAGTGGACTGAAGGCTGGAGGTCTGGAGCAGAAGGTTGGAGACCTGCAGAGGTGGGAGATCAGGAAGGACCCCTTAGAGGTCAGGGCAAGACATGTGGACTGTACCCTAAAGGAATGAAAGCTACTGGAGGAGTTTAGTCACATGTTCATACAGAAATCTCTTCCTGCCACAGGGAGAACAGGTTAGAGCGGCAAGGCTGGAAGAGCAGTCAGGAGGCGCCCGCGGGAATTCCAGCTGGAGCAATGGGAGAAGACATGTGCGTCGGGTAGACTCCGTGACGGAATCAAAAGAACCAGCTAACACGCTGGCTATGCAGATTGATTCGATCATGGTAACTATCTCATAAGATGAACAAGGAAAGTGAATGAGGAAAGAGTTCACAGAGTTAAGGGACACAGTCCACTTCTTGGGTTTCCTCATTCCTAGAACCCAGCCACCAAATGCCACCTCAAGGTCAACACAGCCCCCCATCCCACTCCATCACCGCTCCATTTCTGGTAACATGCCATTCCTCTGACCTGTTACTCCTACTATCATAAGGAACAGCTTCACACACAAATACTCAAAAGCTATATTCTAATTTGCAGAAATTATCTCCATGGCTTTCCTCCTTACCTGCTATCTTCCTACTTTTTGTTTTGTTTTTTGAGACAGTCTCGCTCTGTTACCCAGGCTGGAGTGCAATGGCACCATCTCGGCTCACCACAACCTCCTGGGTTCAAGCAATTATCTTGCCTCAGCCTCCCAAGTAGCTGGGATTACAGGCGCGGGCCACCACATCCAGCAAATTTTTTTTGTATTTTTAGTAGAGATGGGGTTTCGCCATGTTGGCCAGGCTGGTCTTGAACTCCTGACCTAAGGTGATCCACCTACCTTGGCCTCCCAAAGTGCTGGGATTACAGGTGTGAGCCACCACACCCAGCCCTATCTTCCTACTTTTGATCAGAGGAGGAAAGTATTAGATTGGTGCAAAAGTAGTAATAAGTTGGCTCGGCGCTTTCTGTTTTCATAGAGCTATAGAGGTTGGACCTTTGTCCTCTTCCGGGTGCCTATAAACAAACTGATGTTTTTGAATTTTTTTTTTCTTTTTAAATTTTGGTTGCTCACTAATTCTTACAAAAATCCTCAAACAAGACCGGGCGCAGTGGTTTACGCCTGTAATCCCAGCACTTTGGGAGGCCAAGGTGGGTGGATCACGAGGTCAGGAGATCGAGACCATCCTAGCTAACACGGTGAAACCCTGTCTCTACTAAAAATACAGAAAAAAAACAATTAGCCAGGTATGGTGGCGGGCGCCTGTAGTCCCAGCTACCCAGAAGGCTGAGGCAGAAGAATGGCATGAACCCGGGAGGTGCAGCTTGCAGTGAGCTGAGATTGCGCCACTGCACTCCAGCCTGGGCGACAGAGCAAGACTCCATCATAAATAAATAAATAAATAAATATCCTCACACGACCCAGGTTAGAGCTCCCACTTCTCACAGAATGCCCCTGTCGTGCATGAGCTCTCAAAAAGAACAGCAATCGTTTGGCAAGAATCTATTATATTTTTTTAGAAGAATAAGTCCAGCACATCTCTGGCCTATGAGACCAGAGAGATGACTCTGATTTTGCATCAAAACAAAATGCCTACAAAGACCAGGGAGAGCTCAAATTAGCCAGGTGGTCCAGGTGTCTTAAGACAGCTGCTTTCAACACAGAGGCCCACTGCATTAAGCAGGTCATATTCTTCACTTCCACAGAGAAATAGGCTTTACACTGTTTTTCTTTAAACATATCACCCTCTTGGTCTATCTTTCACATCTCCACTTTGAGAGAAACAAGTTTAAGAGATATCCGCTGATCTTTTAACCTTACTAAAATAAATACACATTAAAACTGAGATAAACGGTAGCAACAGGCAGCCTCGGTGTCAGGGACACACTAGAGAGGAGGGGCACATCCCACACTGTGTCCCGCAGGGGTGAGGGAGGCAGTGGCGAAGCTGCATCTCCGTCGCTGTGGCTACGGGAGAGGCGCAACCCAGTGGCTGGAGTCCCAATATTTCAAAAGCAAAGAAAAATCTTTACGTGAAATCATCTGATTTTAAAATGCTGGTGACTAATTCGAAATTTTTAAAAACACTGTATGGGCCAACACCAGACTGGCCAAAGAAAACACATCTGCGGGCCAACTCTGACTACAGACCACAGATGTGTAACCTCCAACCTTCCTGACCCCTGATACCTTTCCAACACCAATACTCGATGAGCCTTCTTCCTATATAACCCGATGGAGTATGCCAATATGCTCTAGTGTAGGAATTAATCTAGCTTTGGTAAAAAGCACCTTCAATAATGACCTTCCTACCGTAGTGGGTTATCCCACCTCCTACCAAAAGTGACACTCGCTTTGCTTATCTTTGATTACAGTTTAAAGAGAGACCTGGAACAGTCAGAATCTTGGCTGTTTTGACAATCTCTGTGGGCAGCTGTCCCTTTTGGGGAGTCACATTCTGCTTGACCTCCTGCTCCGTTTCCTATGACTAATAGATATTTTCCTGTTTCCTTCTGAGGTCACCTGCAAGCGGCTTCTCCTGCCTGCCTTTACATTTCCCAATCCTGTCTGGATCCCACTGTGCGGTCTCTGACCTCCTCTGCACAACCTGAGCTGGTGTCCACTTACTACTGCCATCCCATCTGCTTCTGAGAACTCGTTTGAGCTGGGGCAGGCATCTGCCCTAGAAGCTTCTTCTTTTGTCTGAAAGCTAGTTGTTTAAAGAGCATCACTGTACTCCCAGTTTCTTTCCGAAGCCCTGCAAATCTGGATTTGTAAAATTTTCTTCTGTTGGTTTCTGTGCTAAGAGCCAACTCTGTTTTCATATTATTTTGAGTCTTTTACACTATATATAAATCCAGAATTAGATACGGACACATCACCACAAACAAAAGCCGGAGGCAAATGATCACCTGGGGAAAATATTTACAATTCAGATCAGAGACAAAGGGCTAATCTTGCTAATAGGTAGTAAGTTGCTATAATTTGACAATAAAAGGATTTTTAAAAATCGAGTAGAAATGAACAAAGGATATAAACAGACAAGCCACAGAAAAAAGAAACATAGAAAAGATGATCCTTATACATTTAAAAAAATGCTCAGCCTTACACAGAAGAGATATGCAAATTAAAACTACACTGAGATACCATTTCATACCTATCAGATTGGCAAAAATCCAAAGCTTGACAATATATTCTTGCTAAGGCCGTGGGGAAACAGACTCTTTCTTACACACTGCCAGCAGGAATGTAAAACGGTACCACCTCTTTGGAGGGCAATTTGGCAATTTCTATTGAGATTACAAACGCATCAATCCTTTGATGCAGCAATTCGACTTCTGGAAATTTATCCTGCAGCTGGTACCTGCTCCAGTCAAGATGACATGTGTACAAGGTTATCCACCACAGCACTGTTTTTAATGGTAAACGAATGGAAACAACCCGTGTTGTTTTATCTATAGGGAACTGGCAGATACAGTTATAATACACCAGGGTTACTCAACATGTGGCCATGGGCCAATAGCATCAGTAACACCTGTGAGCTTAGAAACGCACATTCTTGGGCCCTGCCCCAGGCCTACTGGCTCAGAAACTTAAAAGTAGAAATCTGTATTTAGCCACACCTTCAGGTTATGCTGACCCAGCAACAATTTAAAAAATATGTATGTAAGCAATAGAGCGATTTAAAATGAGAGAAATGAAATCAAGAACGGGGAAAATTGTAACCAGGGCATTTATGAATCAGAACAGTGGTTACTTTAGGAGGGGTGCTGACTGGAAGGGGCAGGAGGAAGCTGGGGTGCTGTATCTTGATCTAGGCTAGAGCTGCATGGGTGTGTACACATGTAAAAATTCATCAACATGGGCACTTGGCTGCATGCACTATACCTCAAAACAAATTTTTAGAAAGCTGATGATGCTCTCTACATATTGATATGAAATGATATCTAGGATACGTTATTTGTTGGGGAAAAAAGCCAGGTACAGAAGAAGCATATAGTATTCCATCTTTTATGTAAGAAAGGGCAGGAAAGAAAAATATGCATTTGTATCTACATAAAGCAACACTGGATGGCCAGTTAAGAAAGTGTGGGAGGGTACACAGGACACAACAGGGACTGCCTACAGGGAGGAGGGGTGTGAAAGGAAGGGAGGGCAGGATGGGAACAAGACTCTCCCTCTGTAGTCATGGACTGAATGGGGTGCAGGGAAGCTAGGAAGTGGGAAATAGTCTATCTTGGTCTAGGTTCAATTGGTACAAAAACCTTGGCCTAGGTTAGAGCTGTACAGGAAAGTGTTTCCATACGGATTTATAATTGAACCATGTGAACGTACTTCTATTCGAAAAATAATTTTTAAGTAAGTCTTCAAATTCTTCCTGCTTTGTACAAATAAAGTGGTGTCTTCTTATCTACCTTGTTGCTCTATTTTTTTCCATAGGAAGCCAGACTGAGCATGAAAAGACCTGAAGCTCACTTCTGGAACCGCCACTTGTCTGTCATATGATCCAGGGTCTCTCTGTCTCAGTTACCTCTTCTGAACAATGAGATAAAACCATCTACCTTTTCTCACAGAGCTATACATTGTAAGGTGCTATGCAAATAGATGAAAGCATTATGCCTATTTCCAACAGAAAGAATCAGACACTAAAGGAACAGAAGAGTCACTTGCTCTATGCTATGCACGGTACTGAATACCTCTCATGGGAACATTTACTCTTCACAGTAATCCCATGTTATTATCTCCATTTACTGACATGGCGCTGAGGCACTGAGGTGAGCAGTTGCTGTACCCCCAGGACCTGCAGCTAGGCAGCAGTGGGGCCAGGACTCAACCGTGCTACTAATGCCAGGGCCAAACCCATTAGCTCCCCACCAGGCCTCTCTGCCTCCTGATGTCCCTTCAAATCACACAGAAGGTGCACTCATTAAACCCTGAAGGCCTGCCCTACCCTCCCAGGTGGCAGGGAACAAAGAGGCGCTTAAGACAGGCATGGGGCAAGCAGCCTCCAAGGGCAGCATTCTGACCTCCACCCCTCCCCACTCTCCAGGCTGCTGGTCTACTCCCTCTGTGGCCTCCCAACCTGGAAGATGTGACCAGTGGTGTTTTAACTACAAGCATCACCACAGTTCTCAGACACATGAGCATAGACACACCCACACATACACACACACACACAGGCTGTTATAGGTTGAATTGTGCCTCCCAGCACTTTGGGAGGCCGAGGCGGGTGAATCACGAGGTCAGCAGTTCAAGACCACGCTGGCCAAAACAGTGAAAACATATCTCGACTAAAAATACAAAAATTAGCTGGGCTTGGTGGCAGGTGCCTGTAATTCCAGCTACTCAGGAGGCTGAGGCAGGAGAATCACTTGAACCTGTGGTTGAGTGGAGGCTGCCGTGAGCCGAGACTGCGCCACTGCACTCCAGCCTGGGTGACAGAGCTAGACTCCGTCTCAAAATATATATATATTTGAAGTCCTAATTCAGATAGAGTATTTACAGAGATAAATTAAAATGAGGTCATTAGGGCGGAACCTGTTTCAATATGACTGGTGGTCTTCTAAAAAGGGAGACATTTAGATACAGAGATAGACACAAACAGAGGGAGGGTAATGATAAGAGACACAGGGAGAAGATGGCCATTTACAAGCCAAGAGAGACCTAGAACAGATCCTTCCCTCACAGCCCTCAGAAGGAATCAACATTGCCATCATCTTGATTTCAGACTTGTGGTCTCCAGAACTATGAGACAATACATTTCTGTTTAAGTCACTCAGTTTGTGGTACTTTATTATGGCCATCCTAGGAAATACACACATACATACATACACACACAAACACACACACACGCGTGTGCCAGAGAATTAAAGATCTAACAGATCTTTAAAGTTACCATTTTAACTCCACATTGCATGCTTTGGAATATATTTTCTCCATTTTTATAGTAAGGAAGGAAGATAAAGAAAGGATACTTACATGACATAAAACAATGTAGCAAAGATGAATGAAGGGTTGAAAAGAAGTTAAGATCCTGGACTTCTGCATTGCTTTTTTTTCCCTCCCCACCCCAGGCTGGAGTGCAGTGGCACGATCTCAGCTCACTGCAACCTCTGCCTCCCAGGCTCAAGCAATTCTCATGCCTCGGCCTCCGTAGTAGCTGGAATTACAGGTGCGCCTCACCACACCCGGCTAATTTTTTTTGTGTTTTTAATAGAGATTGGGTTTTGCCGCTAGGTGCAGTGGCTCACGCCTGTAATCCCAGCACTTTGGGAGGCCGAGGCGGGCAGATCAAGGGGTCAAGAGATCGAGACCATCCTGGCTAACACAGTGAAACCCTGTCTCTACTAAAAATACAAAAATTTGGCCAGGCATGGTGGTGGGCGCCTGTAGTCCCACCTACTCGGGAGACTGAGGCAGCAGAATGGCATGAACCCGGGAGGAGGAGCTTGCAGTGAGTCGAGATAGCACCACTGCCCTCCAGCCTGGGCGACAGAGCAAGACTCTGTCAAAAAAAAAAAAAAAAAAAAAGAAAGGATACTTCCATGACATAAAACAATGTAGCAAAGATGAATGAAAGGCTGAAGAGAAGCTGATAAGATGCTAGGCTTCTGCATTTTTTTTTCTTCCCCCCGCAAGGCTGGAGTGAAGTGGCATGATCTCAGCTCACTACAACCTCTGCCTCCCAGGCTCAAGCAATTCTCATGCCTCAGCCTCCCAAGTAGCTGGAATTGCAGGTGTGCCCCACCACACCCGGCTAATTTTTTTGCATTTTTACTGCAGACGGAGTTTTGCCATGTTGGCCAGGCTGGTCTCAAACTCCTGACCTCAAATGATTCTGCCTGCCTTGGCCTCCCAAAGTGCTGGGATGACAAGCATGAGCCACCGCACCCACCTGGCATTGCTTTCTTGATGCACCATTCCTTTTTATAAGGCTGTAACCCTCCCTGTAGCTTTCCAGAAAGAAATATACAAGGATTCCTAGGTGCTAGGCACATACTACAGACTCCACCGTACTTCAAAGTTCTGTGACTTCTGTATACAACATCGCCTGGGCATGACACATGCATTCCATAGGCTGCCTCACATGAAGAATGCTTATAGCTAGGGGAATGTGTGAACATTTTAAAATTCACGAAGAGCTGTAAAGAAAAACTAATCTCTCAAGAATCACATACAAAAAAAATTTTTTTAATTAAGGCTTTTTTTTTTAACTTACATGAAAAAAATAACAATTTCAACAAACCCATCGTTAAATTGACAAAAATTATTTCAGTAAAAACAAGTGGTTGGAAAAAAAAAATTATCTGGCTGGGTGTGGTGGCTCATGCCTGTAATCCCAGCACTTTGAGAGGCCGAGGTGGCGGATCACTTGAGGTCAGGGGTTCCAGACCAACCTGGCCAACATGGTGAAACCCCATCCCCATTAACAATACAAAAATTAGCTGGGCATGGTGGCGGGTGCCTTGTAGTCCTTGCTACTCGGGAGGCTGAGGCAGTAGAATAGCTTGAACCCAGGAGGTGGAGGATGCAGTGAGCAAAGATCGCACCACTGCTCTCCAGTCTGGGCAATAGAGCAAGACTCCATCTCAAAAAAAAAGAAAAAAAACAAGAAAAAAAATCATCCTACCTAGATAGAAGAAACAATTTGATCAGAAGAAATAGGAAAGTGAAGTTCAAGTAAAGATGTGGGGTGGGGTCCAGGTCAGAAAGGGTGCGGGATGGGGTGGGGGTAAGAGCAAGATGATTCACTAGGAGAAGAGACATTTGGGGGCTCAGTGCAGCAGTTCAAAGATGTGGGTCTGCAGGCTCTAGCCACGTTCCTGCTGACCGCAGGCTTCAGGCTGGTTAACAATCAGCCACAGCCACTCTGTGGCTCTGCTTATTTAAGCCTCTACAAGCTCCACACAGAATGGGATAAATTATCTGAGCTACGACAGGGAATTGGATAAAAATCAAGCTGCGTCTGAAGAAGACACTTCTAGGCTGCATGGGTGTTCAGTGTGTGAAAATTCGTTGAGCTGAACACATGATTTGTCCACCTTTCTGCACAATTGTTACACTTAATAAGTTTTAGTTATTGGGGAAAAAATCAAGCCCAGGACTGGCCACAAGTCCTGGGTCAGAGGCTCCCCATTCTTTTTCAGATGGCCAACCAATAAGGCCAGGGACCCTGGGGGCCGTGGTTTTTCTCTTATTCATACAAACAGAACCTCAGGGTCAGAGGAGATCTTTGTGGCTATTTGGCTCAACAGGGACAGGACAGAGCCAAGTCTCTACCTCCCTGGTTGAGACTGTCTATGCCCACTGCCCCATTTGATAAACCCAGCTTTTCTAAAGCTTTCCAGAACCCTGGTGCTGTACAGGTGTGAGCACCCCGGCCCCTCCTTGGCTCTCACTGCTGCATCCTTGGGAGCACGAATCAATTCTCTGAGCCTCAGTTTCCTTGGCTGTAAAAGCAGCAGGCTAGGCTAGATGAGTCTCAAGTCTCCTCCAGCTGTATGGGCCACAGATTAGGTAGCTTTCATCTATAATCAAGTATGGCTTCCATCTCCAGAGCCACCGCTGTCCACCTGTCTCTTTCCTTTCTTGACCCCCATGAGCTCATCTTACAAAGAGGGGCTCAGCTTGATATGTGATGCCAATCTTTCAAGTATATGATACAAGCAGGAGACAACACTAATTCCTGCCAATCACCAAAGGGAATAAGAATCATTTGAGCCCTGGAAAAAGGCCTTTGGCTGAATGAGGCTTTAAAACCATCTGTCTGAGGTTGTTTTGACTGCAGCGAGTCTCATCCTAGAAGAGGCTGCAAGAGCAATGGCCAAGCTATGGTGTAGGAGGTTCTCAGGCCTTTCATCTCTGGCTGCAAAATGCAACAGAGCAGATGGCAGTAATAAAGCCAATTGGGATCCACAGGGCCTGGGGGTGGATCCTTACTACCTTTGATCACTGCAAAACAAACCTTTCTCTGGAAGAGCTCCCTCAGCCTCAACCTTGGTGTTCTAGGTGTGCAGCAGCAAGCAGGCTGAGCAACATCAAAGCTACCAGAACTGCTGCCCACATTGCCTTACAAACAGGTACATGACTTTTTTTTTTTTTTTTGAGACAGAGTCTCGCTGTGTCACCTAGGCTAGAGTGCAGTGGCGCAGTCTCAGCTCACTGCAACCTCCACCTCCTGGGTTCAAGCGATTCTCCTGCCTAAGCCTCCCGAGCAGCTGGGACTACAGGTGCGTGTCACCATGCCCGGCTAAATTTTTTGTATTTTTAGTAGAGATGGGGTTTCATTGTGTTAGCCAGGATGGTCTTGATCTCCTGACCTCTTGATCCGCCCACCTTGGCCTCCCAAAGTGCTGGGATTACAGGTATGAGCCACCGCGCCCAGCCACAAACATGTACATGACTTCTTAGGGATCTGTAGCCCCAGCTGGAAACCAACTCCACTAGTGATACTCCCCACCTCCCCCAACCTTTCCCAGGACCCGATATTTATAAAGAAACCAAAACTAGAAAAGGACAGAAAGATGCAAATAAGTTACTGGGTTTACGGGTTTCCCTATCTTACCTTTGCGGTTAGAAGCGCAGGATTATTTGAAAGCCTAACTAGAGATTTTCGCCTACCTCACTTAAAACCATGCTTCTCGGGCTTTATGGGCCACAGGAATCTCCGGAGCTCTTGTTAAAATGTAGGTTTTGATGTAGCAGGTCTGCAGTGGGGCCTGAAAGTCTGTGTTTCTCACAGGTTCCCAGGTGGTGCCGATGGTGTTGGTCTATGGAAAATCTGAGTAGCAAGCCCTTCAGAGGACTCCCAGGGCTTCCTGTCTACAAGAACCACTGGGGTTGAGGGAGTGGTCATCACTCTGGATTTTGCAGAGGGGAGATAGAGACCCAGGTGTTAAGTGTTTTGCCCAAGACAATTCAGCAAATTAGAAGCACAACCCAAGACAACCTTGTGGCTAAATGCTTAGCCCGTTTGGGCTCACCTGTTGTAGATCAGAGAGGAAGTCAACAGGCTTGGAGTCTGCCTGTGGGAAGAATCAAACTTTTCTTTTCTGACCTTTATAGTCTATACATTTCTGATCACACACGAGATACTCTGGGGTAGTTTAATTAGGAAGAAGACTCAGAGTGTGTAATGGTAAGACCAGAAAATACACATTTTATTCCTTGCCAGAACTGAGCAGGGTGGACGGTTGTGGCCAGTTAAATTTGAATTTCAGATAAACGATGATTAATTTTCTAGTATAATTCTATCTCATACATCATTTGGGACATACTTATACTTTTAAAAAGATATCTATTGTTTATCTGAAAATTTCACTGGCAGTCCTGAATTTGTATTTGCTAATAGAATGGCAAGCAGAAATGAGGAGAGCAGGAAGTTAGTAAAGGAATATCTCCTGCTTCATCACTGTTGTCCTTAAAGAAAACCTCAAGGATGCCAGGGTGGCAGGGGCTCCACTAGAATGCATAAGATGCATCACTGCCACTACTGTGTGCATCTCTCTGAATGAAGCTTAATTTTTTTTAACCAGCTGATTATAATGCACAAAGTCATAAATTTATAGCTGGTGTTATGAGCTAAATTGTGTCTCCCCCACCTCCACCAAAACTCTTGTGGATGTCCTAACTTCTAGCACCTCAGAATGTGACCTCATTTAGAAACAGGGGCTCTACAGATGTAGTTAGTTAAGATGAGGTCACCGTGGAGTAGGTTGGGCCTCTAATCCAACATGACTGTGTCCTTATGAAAAAGAGAAATCTGGACACGCAGACGTGTACACAGGGAGAATTCCGTGTGAAGACTGGCACTGCACTGCCGCACGCAAAGGAACTACCAGAAGCCAGGAGGGAAGCCTGGACTAGACCCTTCCCAGAGCCTTCTGAGGAGCGGGGCCCCTCTGCTGGCCCCATGGTCTCGGGATTCTAGCCTCCAGAAGGCTGGGATGGTAAATTTCTATTGTTTTAGCCTCTAGGTTTGTGGTATTTTGTTACACTGGCCCTAGGAAACTAGTACTGGGAGCTGAGAAAAAGAGAAAGGAATACAGAAGAAGAGGGAGTTACGGCAAAACAAAACCTTCAAGAAAAAGCCTCAACCACATTACTTATTAACTTTGTTCCTTAGAACTTGAAAATGTCAGCTGAGGAAGACACAGGGATTTGGAAATGATGGACCCCCTTGTGTGAAAACAGTTACTGGCTCTACTAAAATTCAGTTTTAAATGTTGAGTTGAGCAAGTTATAAACTACTTAAGGAAGAAACCTTAGAAGTCAGAATTTACGCTGGTTATACAAAAAAAAAAGGTACATTTCCAAGAGTAGAGTGCGATCTAAAGAGATTTTGGGGAGGGCTTTTAAAATCACAACCTTAACAGACTTGTTATTGTACAGTGTTTTTTCCCATGAGAAGTTTGCTTTCCTCCAGTTCTTACAAACCAAACAATTACCATACTGGGTTAGTGATTAAGAAGCTCAAAACAAAATTAAGCAGGCTATTCTGATTTCATTCTCTCTCTTGATTATTTGCTTGTCATATTTCCAATAGCCCCAAATGGCAAGATTTAAATAAAAGATAGGCTACTTAAAACACTTAATCTTCTCTTTCTAAAGTAACTGAAACCCCCTCCATTTACCATGTACTTTACTGTACCTTTTCCTCTGCCCAGGTCTGTTCTGGGCCTGGAGGAGGATTCCAGGAGCAGAATTCAATAGTCCCACCCTGGGAAAAGGCCAAAGCCCACTGGCTCAAGTCACGCTGGCCTATGTACAGTTACTAGAGCCACCGCGCCCCCCGAGGTGTTACTAGAACCTCCCGAGGTGTCTGTGCCTCACTTGAGGGCTTTTGCTTATGCTGGTCCCTGTGCGCAGAGTGCTTTCTTCTGCCCAGACCTCTCCCTCTACTCACAACACAACGCAACCCCACACTCAGAAACATCTTCTGTCGCCACCCCTTTGTTTTTCCTTACCACATAACCTTGTACATGTCCTTCATCACCCTATCACAACTACAATTTAATTCAGTTTACTTATTTATTACCTATCTCTCTCTAATAAATGATAAGTTTCGTGACATCAGAGATCAGATGGGTTCTGTACATTATTTTACACCCAGACCCTGGCCCACAATGGGCACACAAATATTTGTCTAGCTTGATTAATTAATTAAGCAAATGAAGGCATGACACGGTGGCACTCCACTACCCCCATTCCCCCTTACTCAAACACTGTAGGAAGCTTGTTCTGCCCAGAGGGTCTGAGTTCAGCTCTAGAGTGTGCTGTGTCTACGCTTCTCATGCTGTTGCGAGAACAATGCTTGAGGATATCACTTGTCTTGCCAGTGTCTCTAGGAAGGTTTCAAACTCAAAAATCAACCCTCTGATCATGATTTGGCTTTACAAGTAGCCCTTCTTATAATAAAAGGATGCCCAATCACATGCACATCAACTTTTGTGGTCTCCAGGACAATTCTTTCACATGGTAAATTAGTAACACAGCTCTGGGTATGTGGGGTATGATCCAGCATCCCCTGTAAGTTGACTTCAGGGAGAAATGTAATGAAAACACCAGCACAATATTTGATAACTGGCTGTCTCTGTAGACATTTATAAACTGGTATTCTGATTTTTTTTTTAAATCCTGTGCATTTTATATTTACAAAACAACTTTAAAATTGAGGGTTTATGGGTCACGAGTATTAAATGACAGAGGATATTTTGGCAATACACACATAAAACCTTTACATACTACTTAACCTAGAAGTTCCAGGAATACGAAGTTATCCTAAGAAAGCAATCATAAATAAATGTAAAAATTTAGCCACAAGAATGTTCACTGTAGTACTATTTACAATAAAAACAGGAAACTTAAATATCCATATGGGGCTGATTGGATAATTTGTGGTAATCCCTATTAAGAAACATCCCCGCAGCTTTTCAGAATATCTGGTTGAATGGAATGATAATCGATGACACACAAAAAGGTTCATCATATTGTAATAGCAAAAAATTGTGTTATAAATCAATATTCCAAAACATTCTAACTTTAGTTTTTTTCTGGGTGATGGGGTCCTGTGTGACTTTTATCTTCTTAATGGTTTTCTGTGTTATAATTTTTCTCTAAGACTTATGTATCACTCACATAAATGTATTTTGAAAAAGTGTTGAAGAATAATTTTTAACTAGTTACAAAAGATCAAATACTATCTATATTTCACTTATATGAAGTACCTAAGGTAGTCAAATTCACAGAGACAAAAAATGGAATGAGGGCTGTTGGGGGCTAGAGGGGGTAGGGAAAGGGGAGTTGGGGTTTGGTGGGCAGAGCTTCCATCTGCAAGATGAAAGAGTTCTGGAGATGGATGGTGGTGATGGTAGCACAACAATGTGAATGTACTTACTGTCACTAAGTTACACGCTTAAAAATGGTTACGATGGTACATTTTATGTTATATATATTTTACAATTTTTTTAAACTAAAAAATAAATCAGCAAATCTTGAGTACAGTTGAGTCTCTGTTATTAGGATTTTCAAGAGGCAAGATTTGACTTAGAACACACAGCCCTGAGCTACATCATCCACGTGCCCCAGCACTGGAGTGTGCCCTGGGATGAGCAGGCATCTGTCTGGTTCCTGACCACTGGTGCTGGCCACATGTTTCCTGGCCTACTGAGGGCAGAGATGCTCTCCAGTCTTTTTCATGGCATAGTTTTCTTCCTCTCTTGCCAACGTCCCTAGGTTTGACTCTCAGATGAAGAAACTGACTTGGTTGCCCCAGAAAAGCATGGCTTCCTTCCAATCCTGGCCACAGTGACTGCAGGGGATGGTGGGCCCAGGAAAGATTCATGGCTATATCCTCCATGAGCTGCAGGTTCAGGATTTGCCACCAAAGCCTTTTAGCTAGAAGCTGGCAGAGCCAGACAAGGAAAAGACTCTCACCTTAAAGCCACTTCTCTACTATAAAGAGGAAAAGGCCGCGTGCAGTGGCACATGCCTGTAATCCCAGCACTTTGGGAGACGGAGGCGGGTAGATTACCTGAGGTCAGGAGTACAAGACCAGCCAGCCTAACATGGTGAAACCCCTTCTCTACTAAACACAAAAAATTAGCCAGGCGTGGTAGTGCATACCTGTAATCCCAGCTACTTGGGAGGCTGAGGCAGGAGAATCACCTGAACCCGGGAGGTGGAGGTTACAGTGAGCCAATATTGCGCCATTGTACTCCAGCCTGGGCAACAAGAGCGAAACTCCGTCCAAAAAAAAAAAAAAGGCTAGGTGTGGTGGCTCATGCCTATAATCCCAGCACTTTGGGAGGCCAAGGTGGGCGGATCACCTGGAGGTCAAGAGTTTGAGACCAGCCTGACCAACATGGAGAAACCCTGTCTCTACTAAAAACACAAAATGAGCCAGGCATGGTGGCGCATGCCTGTAATCCCAGCTACTTGGGAGGCTGAGGCAGGAGAATCACTTCAACCTGGGAGGCGGAGGCTGCAGTGAGCTGAGATCGCGCCACTGCACTCCAGCCTGGGCAATAAGAGTGAAACTCCGTCCAAAACAAACAAACAAAAACAACAACAACAAAAGAATAAAGAGGAAAGAACTAGGTTCAGCAAACAAAAGTCCTTCCTTTGTTCATCAAGAGGCCACCCAGGACTTTGCCACTGAGAAAGGAGTGATACTCAGGTGCTGGTGGCGGGATCTGAGAAGCCCAAAGTTGCAGACCCGTGCCTTAAGGGCTGGACTCGGCCTTCAAATGTGTTGGTTTGGTTTACACAACGTTGACCCGCATGGTGTTTGCAGAATTTCTAAATTAGTTGGCAACATTTAAAAATCAGAGTTTTTCTACCTAAAAAGAGATTTCTTTGGATTCTCTTATGGGGGGTGGAAAAGGAAGTTCTTAGACACACAGGGTTTACACTCCTATGTGACAACTGGCTGGAAGTGAGCAGCAGCTGCTCCTTTAGATAGACCCTCTCCCCTGTCCAGTTCAGCGATTTACCTGCCTGGCCCTGCTGCTCCTTGAGCTGCAGCCCCTCAGCCGTACTGGGAACTGCCAGTGAGGCCGCTGTGGTACCTGGCATGATGCTGGCTGGGTTCCCTGTAAGTGCTTGGAAATGCCCAGCCACTATGGGGGAAGCTTGTGATGCAGCAGCTGTAGTCAGTGGGCCTTAACAACAGCCATGCAACAAGACTTGGGGCTGGGCCTGAGGTTCAGTCCTTACTCCAACCCAGTCAAGAGTGCAGCACTCTGTCCCTCAATCATGCTTCCATGCACTATCAAAACACAACATCCTGCCCATTGTCCTCAATGAAAATGTTAAAAGGAAGCTATGCTCTGGAGAACAGATCAATGGTCACGATGTCTCATGCCCTGTCTCCAACAGAACTCAATGTTAGATGCTTTGGAGAAAGGAGTAGGAGCTGCATGAAGCACCACGTGGTGCAGCAGGTCCTCTTCTGATGAAGAAGAGAGAGCAGAAGAGAGGGAAGTTCTTAGCTGTTAATACTGCACCACTGCAACCTCAGTGGTGGAGGCTGCCGGAGGCTGGTTTCAATATCTAAAGATTATACACAGCTAGGTGTGGTGGCTCACGCCTGTAATCCCTGCACTGTGGGAGGCCAAGGCGGGTGGATCACGAGGTCAGGAGTTCGAGACCAGCCTGGCCAACATGGTGAAACTCCGTCTCTACTAAGAATACAAAAATTAGCAGGGTGTGGTGGCACACACCTGTAATCCCAGCTACTTGTGAGGCTGAGGCAGGAGAACTGCTTGAACCTGGGATGCAGAGGTTGCAGTGAGCCAAGATTGCGCCACTGCGCTCCAGTCTGGGTGACAGAGCAGAGACTCCATCATGGGAAAAGAAAAAAAAAAAGATTGTACACGGATGGTGAAAAGGAAGCTTTCCAGGTTCTTCAGGATTAACAGGGCCAGGAGAAGATGGAGACCAGTGATTCTTACCTGCTGTAGGCACGCTAATGTTATACTGAGGTAAAATAAATAGAAAGGCAGTCTTGGCTGTGACCTGTAAAACAAAGGAAAAGAGTTCCAGTTTAGCTTTTGGCCACATCAAAAGAAACAAGTGGAAGCTGCTAACCGCCCCTATTACATCTTAGACCCTCAAACCTCTTGACTGAAGGGTTCTGCCTAATGCAGAGTTAGCACTAGTTTTTGTTCTATTTTTCTTTAATGACATGCCTCTCAATACCTGTACCCTGGGACCCAGATGGTATCTAGACTGATACTCACTGCAGATGAGATGAAACAAGCTGTGTGTGACAGGATGGGAGCTCACAAGTGAATAGTACAAATCTGTTGGCCATTCATTCATTCATTCATTCAGATATTTATCAGTTTACTTCTGTGCATCAGCATTGTGGAAGGCAGAAACTAATAAATAAAGTCACAACCTTCAAGAAGGTTAGGGCCTAGCTGAGGTTTCCCCAGCACTTTGGCTGCCTGTGCATTGAAGAGCAACCTGAAAGTCTACACCTGAGCTTCAGAAACAGAGAATTCCAGCTGCTAATTTCACATCTACCTTACTCGGAGTCATGGGACCAGATGTAACATCCCACATTGCTGGCTTCTTTCAAAAACTGCCTTTAAAATCTTAGTTGTGCTGTGAAACAAAAAACTGTGGTTTCCACCTAGTTATGAATGGCCAAATCAGTACTATGACAGTCTAACCAGCAGGGGAGAGATGACAGAACGTGGGGGTTTGAAGCTTGGACTCAAGAATCGACTACCTGGGTTTAAATGCCAGCTCTACCATTTTCTTGCTATGTAACTACCAGCAAGTAATCTTATACGCCGAGCCTCAGTCTGCTTGTCCATAAAATTCAGGGTGTTTGTAACACCTCAGCTGGTCTGGGTACTACAGACTGGTGTGGTGCTGGCCCAGCTGTCAGCGTTGTTCAAAGATCCCCAGAGGTTTCGGATGTGCAGGTGGGCCTGAGAACCACCATCTACACTGTTCTGAAACCTGCAGTGAGGCCAGGTGAGGAGGCGGCCCAAGACCAGGCCTTTCCCAAGGGCCTTCTGGAGACACCTCATCAATAAAGGGTGCTGGTTCTTCTCTAACAGAGGTTTGAAGGATGCACATGGGAGGGACGGGGTGGGGGACAAACACACTGGACAGTGGCAAAGGCAGCATGGAAACGAGTGAATGATGCATCACAGATGCCCTGTGTTGCCCAGACATGCCAGCAAGAGGTCACTATCCTCAGCTACTTCTAGAGACAACCTTCTCCTTTAAAGAGTAAATCTCCCCCATCCCCTGGTCAACAAGACCCATCCCATTCGGTGGGTGTCATTTACTCTGTACACAGAGATGCAGGACAAGCCTTCTTGTGTTTTTGTGCTGCTGCCTTAGACATGTCCTATCAAGCTTGCAGGGAAAAACCCAAATGAGATTAGCTAAGAGAAGGATTGATAGCAAACACCAAGCCCTATCCGAATATACAGGTCTTCCTAATCCCCACCCTAAAACCTTAATACCTTTGGTCAAGACCTTTTTCAGTGTTCTCAACCTACCTTCCCGTCCGACTGCCTGTATTTTCTTTAGAACAGATGTGCTGGGTTTCAGCCAATACATTCTAGTCCCTACTTCCTTTGGGGAGTTTTAGCCCCTCTCAGTTTGTGTCCTACCTTTCCTATACCCACCACCACACACACAGTTGTCCTGCTTAGAATCTCACGCATCCCTTCATGACCCACCTCAATTGTAATGTGAAGCCATTCCCAGCTGTTCAAGGGTATGATCTCTGCTTGCCGGATGCACTCTGTGTCATGCTCTGCTGTTTTTATCATTTCCTTACCCTTGTTCATAGTTCTCATCAGCCTCTCACCTCCTCCATAGTTCTCATCAGACTCCTCACAGTCCCACAGGCAGCGACTGTGCTGTCCTGTCCCATTTATCCTCGCAGCCCCTCTCACATAAGGAGCCCAGATGCACACAGTAAGTGCTCAGTAATGGCTCACTGCTTAAGATGAAAAATCAAAAGCCAAGTCAGCTTCACTCAGCTGTACTTATCCCCCTCTGTCATGGAAGCTGTTCCCAGTGCCATCATCCAGGCTGTCCTCTGTCACCAATGGCCTTCTCTGTGAGACCTGTCCAGGCACTAAGCCACCTGAATCCAGCTCCGCCAGAGACCCTCCTGACCACACTAGCCATGGTGGTTCTCCTTCTCTGAACTCCGCTCATATAGGTCATTCCTGGCCCAACCACCTAACACTCCATATTGTCTGACAAGACTCCTCTGAAAATAAACCTCATCTTCTCAGCCTGAAATCCCTGTGAAGGAAGATCAGAGGAGTTGGAAGAAATGAGAGAAAGGAAGAGCCAGGGGAAAGGCAGGCAGGCATTAACCAAACACTGCCCTGCCTAGGCACATATCTCTCACTTGATTTCATTCAGGAAATGCACATGTCTTTTGGAGCACAGGGTGGAGTGGACCTCTGTGGGGCTTGGGCTGTCTGCCATCCATTCTCCTCTCTTAACAGCACCAGGGTTTCCTGCGGGAAGCCTCCCTCCAGCTGTGTGTGGGCATAGGATGTGTGTGGCGTCACTACGGGGGATGGGAGGATGGAGGGGACAGACCCTCAGGGCAGGAGCCCAGCCAACTGGACACCCTCCCTGGGCTCTGGATCTTGAGCGGGTATGAGGAGGTGCTGCTGGCCCCAGAGAGCCTCCTTCAGCTGGCCAGGGTCCACTTCTAAGACACATTATCACTCAATGTGAAGAGCACTGGTGTTCAACTCCGGCTGCACATTAGAATCCCTGGGGGAGCTTCTAAAATCTCTCTGCCTGAGCCACACCCCAGCCAATTAAACCAGACTCTTTGGGGCATGGGCATTTTGTCAAACTCCCCAGGGCATTCCGATGCACTGCCAAGTCTGAGAACTTTTGCATTTTTTTTTTTTAAAGGAAGATAGACATCTGGTATGTGGGCTCTACATATATTCTTGCCCTCGCCCAACATATCCAGTTAACTGTCATCATTCACACGAGTTATGTTCTCTCAAGTCACTGCAAACACTGAATTAGTGAACACTGAAACATTGCTCCTGGGAGAAATACAGGTTAGGTTCCTGCGAGCCTCTGGTCCCATTTTTGTCAACAGATCAATTCATAACCTTGTTTTATGTGCGTTTCTGTTTAAAGACACCTAATTTAACGTACATTGTTGATTCATTAACATTGAATTCATGGCCACCAGTGCTATAACTCATGCCAGAATAAAGCTTATCTAACCACATATGCTATCTCCATGAGGCACATCACAGTCATCCTACGCTCAGGACACTAGACGGCACTTCTGCATGACAGTTGGGGGCCATTTTTAAATAGTGAAATCACCAAGAAGCAGCATAAAAATGCAAAAAATGTGGCACTAAAGAAACTACGAAAAAGACATCTGTCTACAGGATGAGAGCCGGAACGGGAGGCAGAGTGTCGCCTTGTTTGGCCTCAACTGGGAATGTGAGTGCTGGGCAACTCAAAAGCTCTGCACATGTCTGTGAATGACCATGGAAGCTGATTTGGGGGTTACAAATAAATCTCAGCAAGTAAGCGAATTTGCAAAAACAAAATCCACAAATAAGGATCAAATGTATCAGGGCAAACCTGAACGTCAGCACCATGGGGGCCAAGATTTTTCTTTTTTAACAGCTGTATCCAGGTATAATTTACACAACAATAAAAAAAAATTCACCCGTTTTAAGTATACAGCTCTAAAGCATTTATCTTTATTTTTAAACTGTCTCTTTCTTGGGGAAACATAAGCTGTAGGAGTGTGGGGATCTGACCTGCCTTGATGATCTGACTTGCCTTGTTTGAGGCACACATCCACGGATGGCTTCAAACTGCCCCAGAACATAGCGGCACTCAGCAAATGCTTAAATGAACACAGCGACTAAGCAGGAGAGAGCCGGTGCTGTGCTCAGCCATCTGATCCTCATCCTGTCATCTGTCCACGATTATTCTTCTACATATGTCCTCTCTCTCTCGGTCTGTCCCAGAGCTGGGTGAATAGTAGGTTTCCTATAAATTCCTATTTGACAAACTCATAAGGTAAGCAGCTGTAATATTTAGTGACTGCAGATGAATGCTTACCATGTTTTCTGAACATGATTCTGAGAGAATAGGATCTAGGACCATCATCATGACAAAAATACTAGATCCCAGTATTTTTCTATCCCTAGCACCCCTGGTAGTAGCAGCAGAAACCATTCTAAAAAGTGCAACTTTCTCTGTAAACAGCCATGCTTGCTCCCACATTACCATATCTCAGCAAGATGGTGTAAGTTTCTCTGGTTTATAGATGAAAAAGCCAAATTTGAGGCACAGAGAGATAAAGTAGCCTCCCGAGACCTCACAACTACACAAGCAGAAAAGGCAACATTCAACTTGAGTTTTTTAAAAACTTGTCCCCAAAACAAATTTAGGAGGCACACAATACTGCACATAGAACAGAATGGTAATGTAAAATGCAAGCAGGAAAGAACACAAAAAATATGCATTTTAGGCAAAGAAAAGAAGCAAGGAATGAGGCTGATCCACAAAAATGCATTCCAGGAAGTCCTACTCATTGGCTAAAGGTGGCCAGAAATTTGGCTCCAAGCTTTTCCGCAGCCACCTGAAGAAGGAAGGAGTGATCGGCTCCTAGATTGACCATATCCATCCATTAAAAAAGCAGAAAGCACTAGTCAAGAGCAGACTTACTTCTTCAGCCTTCTTCTGTGCCGTAAAAGGTCCTTTAGCACCCCAAATCTTTACTCCATGACCCTCTCCTGATCTCAGACCAGGGATCAAACCACTAACAAGTCCCTCCCCACAAGCACCGGCTAAGTTCCTGTAGTACACAGGGCTGAGAATCAGGAGCCTATTAAAAATGTCATTCCAATTATTTCTCATCCCTCTAAGGCTGTTTATAGGAAACATTATTGAGTTTAATAGCATTTTAAATGCCAAGCTCAGTGGGTAAAAGGTTAAAAGTGACAACATGCTAATACACTAATGTAAAAGGAGAACACTGAAATATGTAGGAAGGGTCACATCACACACACACACACACACACACAGAGAGAGAGAGAAACAGAGAGTGAGAAAGAAAGTTTCCTTATATTTTTTAACTAAAACAGGGCATCAAACACCAAGGCAAAGGCCTTGAGCATGCTTGTGTAGCCATAACAAACCAAAACTGTTCTACATGCCATGCTGTATTAGGGGCACATGCACCTGAGCTCTTGGCTGCAACTAGACCAAGGATGCTGGTGAAATAGCTGCTTCCAGTTAAGCACAGTGGATGTGGATTCCAGTCCCAGGTCTGCTGTGGGCCAGCTGGGTGACCTTGGGCAGGATATTTCACCTCTCTAGACCCCAGTTGACTCATCCATTAACAATGACAACAACAGTTAATGTTACCAAGTGCTTACTCGGTGCCATGCATGAGTCCAAGGTCTTCACACAAATCTATCTCATGTCATTCCCACAATGACCCTACAAGGTAGGCACTAATCATGTCCCCATTTCACAGATAAGCACGGGAAGGATAAAGCCAAAGGAGCAGCTCAGAAGGAACGTCCTTAAAGGTCCTTCTCACCCTCAGCTCGAAAAGGCAAACTTTACCTGATTCTACTTACTTTCCAATGCCCAAAACGCAACCTTACACTGACAAATTTTGTAAGAGGTCTTTCCAGAAGTTTAAAATATATTGTTGCTTTTTCACTTTGTGAAGATAAGGACTGGGTATCATCTATGTCTGACAGAGCAAGAAAATAAGGCCTCTCAGGTTAATCCACCACCTGCCAGCCACGGGCACTGGGTATACCTAGGCTTCCAGATGCCCAGGTAGGTTCTCCTTCCACTGCAAATTGTTAGCTGGTCACCACAGACAAAAGAGAAGAACTGTGATGAAAGCAGTTCCATGGCCTCTCTTTTAAATATTAAATCCTCTGGTTTGGTTTATTCTTTTTTTTTTTTCTTGGCAGACACCTCCATGCATTGGCTCTTGGAAGGGGTTGTGTGGGCAGACCAGCCCCCAGAGGCAGACAGGGTACAGAAGGCCTTATTTTCACAAGAGGAGCTCTGCTCTTAATGTCTTCTGTCTCACGGACACCACCCCTCCCACCTAAAGGACAAAACACAGAGACACATGTGTCCCACGACTGACGACCTTCATTTTTAATTCCTGAGAAGCACAGGATAAAGCCAAGTGACAGGTCCTGCAGAGGCTGGGAAATTAGGCACCTAAAACTTCCCTTCTTCTCCCAGCTTGGCCTGTTTTTGGAATCCAAAGCGTCTTCACTAAAGATTCCCCAGATTGATTTTGCATCTTTCTGTGGAGGAAGTGAATAGGAAAAGTTCAGGCAGACAAGAAAACCTTGGAAAGTTATGCCCAGTTGGTGGCGAAGAGATTTTTGGGTTTTGTTTTTTTAAACAAAAGAGTCTTTTAGCTTTTTTTCTTGGAGTGTTTACGTTCCAAGCCCACTGATCACCTGCATGCGCCAGGGATGTGGTCAGGGTGCGATGGACATGGGTTTGCGCCCCTCCACTGCTCGGTAAAAGGCAGATACAGCTGAAACAAAGACGCTTTTCACTTGTGCTTTCTGAAAATCTCCGTTTTGAAGGGCCAGAGGCTGGCTGCGACGGCTAAGCGCCTGAATCGCAGGGGGCAGAGTTCTGACAGTACCTTTCTGTGTGGCTTTTAGCAACGCCTAGAGATTCTGGTTTTTCACCTGAAAAACTGCCTTGATAGGAAAATCAGGCAAAGCTAAACAAACACACACACAACAGATTCTCTACAAGCCTTTGATCACAATGTTGAAAAGACTCACTATTAACAGTTTCGATAGCAGTTTTAGATTAAAAGTAACATTGTGTATTCATGAAAAAATACTCGTAATTTGAATAGCCACGATAAAATAATGTTACTTGGTTTGCTACAGTCATCGATTTAAAAGTCTAAACTTTATATTGGGATACAGAGGAATGCAGAAAGGGTCACAGTAAAGGGTTTTTAAAATCTTTGAAGTTGGGCTTTTGAAAAAAGAGAATAACGCTTGAACTTGCTATAATATACATCCCCAGTTTGGGAAGTTGATCAGGTACTGAAAAACAGAGGGTGGCCTAGGGAAAGCCCTTCCCCACTGCCTTTATATCCACAAGTTAATTATAACTTTAAGGAGACTGTGTATTTAAGCAATTTATGCTGGTATAGCTTGAACTTGGCATACTATGCACCTTATAGATAGCCTTATATAAAATATAGGAATTTGCCTGAAGTAAATGTATTACTTCTCTGAGAGCCTTAATATATATATTCTCATCCTCCCCTAAAAAGAGCACTGAGTTGGTATTTCTAATACTTATCACTTGATTATATACTTCACTCTCACTCACACCCACCTGGCCCCACCAAGTAGCTTTTCCCCTTATCTGGATAGCAAAGCACACTCATAAACCATTCCTTATGGAAGCTAAAAACTACATTAAAAATTTTAAATGCTCAGGCAAAATAATTTTTCAGAATAGTGACATTCTTAATATTTATTTCTCCTGCATCATGGGGCAGAGTTCACATTACTGGTTGTGTCTGGATATGATTAAAACACACATTGGTCAGAACAAAATATTTTTACTTTTGGCCAAAAGCCACCTGTTCTGACGCAGTATCATTGATACATTAAAAATAATAACATAAAAAAGAAAGGATTATGGAGTGCAAAACTTTAGGTTGCAAGTGATTTTTTGAGAGTTGAGATTAGGTAATATTTTAGATTGGCCGCAGAAAAGAAACCCCTCACCAGTATAGCACAATGTCATTTCAGTGTCATTTCAGCTATAGTTTCTAAAGACGTTTTTGCTCTGTAAGACAGAAAGCAAAAAGAGAGGAGGGCCATTCTCATCAGTATAGATGTGTCTGCAACATCCTGTCTGTCACTGATCTTCAGCAAGCAATAAGAGTGGGTACCAGGGAGAATCATACCCAAGGAACTTCTGGCATTTCCTGGTATTCAGGGAAATTAAAGGATTATTCAAGGTCTCCACAGACTCAAGGTAGCTGGACTAGGCAGGACCCAGGTATATTTGCCTTCATTTGCTTGTTTGCTCTTAGGGAAAGCAAGAGTTGGCAGACAGTGATCTGCTGCAACCATTTTAAATTATTCTCCACCATCTGGAAAGTTTCCTGCTCAAAACATCAGAATGTTGACCCCCACATTTTGACTGAAGAGCTAGGCACGTGGATTAGAGCCTGCTAAGAAAATGAACCGTGAGTTCACACAGCGATGTGGCAGGGTGAAGCCATCTCCAGGGGCCATAAACCAGACCAGTCAGCAGGGCTGCCGGCCAATTCTCACAGGAAGCCTTCAAATTCCTCTGGGTATTTGTGTAGGGGCACATAAAGACAGGCCTTGACCCTGGGTGTCAACCTCCACCTATTATTAAACTAAGCGAACTGAGGCCAGAAGGTGAAAATACGAGTTTTTAAAATGTTAGATGTGTGATCTCTGCTGTCCTAGTTTCCATACTACCCCTACTCCATGGAGGAGTGTGTTGGTAAAAGAGCTTAAATGAGGGATCCCACGGAGTTGGCCATGGTACCATTCCAGTAGCTTTAGAAGTCAAGGTCAGGCTGGGGACCTCTGCTCTGTGTGTCTCAGTTCTGAATCACCTTGGTTTCCTACCACTCTCTGTTACAACAGTGCATCCCCCTCCTGTGGGAAATGCATCAAAACACACTCGGCACTGGCGTTTGAGTCCATCTTGCTTGAGTCTACAAAGACTGGCCAATGACCACCTACATGAGGGAACCTGATAAGCAGAACTTCATGATGATGATTTGATTCCAGCATCTTAAACCAAGGCCAAGAACATTAATGAAAAACATCCAGCACTCAAACATCTCTGTTTGTCAGCAAATAATATTCACAAGGGGATATTCAGAACCATCTTCAAAGTGGAGAAGGAAAATAACAACATAAAAGGCAAGAGTTCCCAGGAAAATGTGCTACAGATGAACAGGAAATACAAATCTAACACCAAAGGCAAGGCCTCAGGTAAACGCTCCCCATACTTTGCCACAAACCAGTCTCCACATACCCCTATGCCAAATAAACAAAGCCTGGCCAAATGTCAATATTTAAATATCATATCCCAAGGTTTCTCTCTCACATACACAGTTATATACGTATAAAATCTTATTAGACTAACTTGAAAGTGGGTTTTAACTAAAATATAAAAAGACTTGGGGATTTTTTCTCAGTCCTGCTAGGCTAGTCTCTATTCCAAGCTCTAGCATCCCAGGAATCTGACAGTGACTTCATGCAGGGCAAAGGTGGCCCAGGAAGAAAACCAAAAATCAGACGGAGAGGCTGGACCCCCATCTGAACTCACAGCTGGGTCTCAGAGGTTGACAGGGGGCATCAGACACCCTCGGCCATGGCTCAATGTGCAAAGCCACACTTGGTGCTGAATGCAGGCCTTGGAGCAAGGTCCAGGAGGCCAGGTGTCCCCCACCCCTGGCCTATTCAGCAAGTCTCTTTCAAGGGGCTACAAGAAGGGACAGGAACTGCCTGGGACACGAATGACCTTAAGCTTTTGCCAAGAAGCACAGATAATCTCTCTGTAAGAAAATCACAGAGTAAGAGCATAAGAAGGGGCAGACACAGACACACAAAGAGAAGGAAAGAGGAAAGCAGCTCTCCTGCCAAGGCCTTGCAGGAGTAGGGGAGGAATGGGGAGCGTGGTTCTCTTCCTTCATTCTTCTAGTCACTGCTATGACCCCCCCCGCCCCACCCCCACCTCCACCTACTGCACACACACCCCAAGCAGGAACCAAGGCCATGGCCATGCCAAGAGCAGCTGGAAGAACCACCCCCACCTGCTGTTTCTGCCATCTCCCTCTAATCAAGCCCTGGAAAAGACAACAGATCTTAAAATTCCACAGGCCCTGTTCCACAGTCCTCCATGGCTCCCTATTGCTCAGGAGAGAATCAGGACCTATGCTGACATTCCGACTCCAAGGTGGCCCTATCTCGCTTTTCACATTTTGCCCCCTCCACTCCCACACTCAGGAATTTTGCTCCAAAACCACAGCAGGCACCTCCATCCCAGGTAGGAATGGCACCACCGCTCAAATGTGCAGCTCAGTCAGATAAATCAGTATGCAAAAAAGTCATTTACAACACAACAGAATCATCACTCTCACAGGGCAGGTACAGGCGGTTCAGGATGGAGAGGCTCCTGACTGTGAGAACTGAGGCTGCCCCACTCCAGGGCAAACTTCACCAGCAACGTTCTACCTGACCTGCACTCTGAAGGGCTAAAGAGGCAAACAGGAGGCAGGAAGGGTGCTACAGGCTGAGGGAACCACATGCACTAAAGCAGAGAGAAGGGAGAAATGTGACTCCCAGGGAAAATGAGGGGCCTGCATATGGACGGTAGTGAGGCTGGAAGGTTGGCAGGAGGCAGGTCCTATGAAGGACCCTTTCCGGCAGGTATAAATATTGAACTTCATCCTACATGTGAGAGGTAGCCACTGATGGTTTTTAAGCAGGGGACAACCCAGTACGATTTCCATTGCACCAATCTCATTCTGCTCACAGTGGAGAGAAAGGGCTGGAGACGGCAGGTGAGCCGGGCAGCACAGAGACTTAGGTTACTGCAAAAAGAGACCATCCAGGCCTGGACTTAGGCAGCGGCAACAGACCTGGGGTAGTACTAGGCAATTTTCAAAAGACCTGATGGCACAATTAATTAAGGTGAGGGAATGGCCAAGTGTGATGCTCACGTCTTATTCAGGAAACAGACACACAAATGTCCAATTTAAATAAAATGTGCTAGGGCTGATGACAGATATTCACAGGGTGTTGTAGATGGCTGGGGGTGTGAGAGGGGAGAAGGGCACTGAGAAGGCACAGTCAGAGGGGCCACACGAAACCCAGAAGGAGCCCAGCAGCCCAGGGAGGACACCATTGCAAGGAGTCAGCTGCACACCTGCAGATGCCCCAGGGAGGACCAGTCAACTCAGGACTGAAATGTGAGCAGCACGTGAGCAGGTTTTTGTTTTGTTTTCTGATGGGTCCCAAGTGCCTGCAACAGCACTTGGCACCTAGTGGGGACTTAATAAATATTTATGGAATGAATCTGTGAAGTGTCCATCAGATTTGTAAAGCAGAGGTCACTGGTAAATGCTGCCAAAGTTGGAGGAAAGGAGGGGCAGAGCTGGTGTGCATGGGTGAGCATGGAGTGGGAGTGTGGAGAGAGAAGTGTGGACCGCTCAGTCTAGCAGCTCAACTCGGAAGGAAAGCAAACAGATTGGGAGCTAGAGAGGAGTGGACAGTCAGGGAGGCGCGGGAGAAGCTTGGACCATGTGTGGTGATGAGAAAGACCATGGAGAGAAATATGGTTGGACATGCAGAAAAACATGGGGGCCTAGAGAGGATGATCTCCTGGGAATTACACCAATCCAATGGGTGTTTCTTCGGAAACTGAGATCCAGGACTGCAGAGAGGGATGCCCAAGAGGGAGCACTGGGCCTGGGCAGCTTTTGTTAAGACCACACCCTTTCTCAGTTCCCCAAGACCCCTGCTGCTTGTGCAGTTCAGATACCTTGTCTTGATACACACACCAGCTATGGAGAAGATGCTCAATAAACACCCCATGAATTAATGTACTTCCAGAGGAGCTGGAGGGGAGAGAGGCAAAAACAAAATTAACATCCTCCCTCCACTATACTCGCAAAGGGGCTGGGAAATTTTCTGCTATTTAATCAATTCTTTTGAACCGATGCTACACTGCCACTCTCAGCAGCTGTGACTTTACTTTCATTCACTTCTCTAGAGGGACAGGCAGGGCCACCTGGACGGATTTACAAGGGATGACTGTTCTGCACGTTCCCAGGGGGAGAATTGTCAGGGTGCCAAAGGGGTGGAGGGCCACAGGAGGCCTCCGGTCTCCTCTCAGCCTGTCAGCCTTTACTGCATCGGCTGGACAGACAGAGTTCAGAACCAGAACCCACAGACACGCAGATAAGCACCTGGCCATGGGCCAGGATCCATGTTCATGTTCTACAGCCACAGTGACAGCTGCCCACAACCATGGGGCAATTCCGGATCTGACAATGGCCACACCGGGTTTTCTAAACAGGTATGTCACGGAAAGCTTTAGAAGTACGGTGTGTTTGTTCATGTGCACAAAGCTGGCTGGTAAGACAATTTCACACCCTAGTAATAAGTCTTTGTTTAGCACTGTCCCTACACAACAAAATATAAAAATTTTTAAAAATCATTTCTTCAATCACAAAATATTGAGCACATGCTCTAGGCAAGGCAAAATGCTACTAGAGATGAAAAAAATTACAACATCCACTTCCTTCTCTCAAAGGCTCAGGGCCAGAATCCAGAGTCAGGCTATACATCTAGTCCAATTCCGTTATCACAAAGACAATAAAACCAACCCCTCTTCTTTGAATATTTACTGCAAGCCAGGCAAGGTAAAGGCACTTTACACAATTACCTCAAATAATCCTCAGCAACCCTGCAAGGAGCGACCATGACACCTAACGTGTGAGATCTTATGAAATGCCAGGCATTGTGCTAAACGCCAAACAGGATTACCTCATCTAACCTCCAACTCTATAAGGAACTGCTACATTACTACTATTCACTGAACTTCTATCACCTGCCAGGAACTGCTCTGAACACTTACAGAAATGATCTCACTTAATGCTCCCAGAGGCCCTAATACGCAGAAAAGTGAGGCCCAAAAAGCTTAAGCAACACGCCCCAAGGTACAAAGTTAATAAGCCCCAGAAGCAGGACTAGAACCCCAGATCCATCTGACCGTGACATCTGCACTGTTAATCACCATGCTACCTGAACACTGTGCCTAAGATCTAATGATCAAAATGAGACCTTGATGCACAAAGGGTTCATTTTAAGACAAGAGATGTCACAGATCAGGACAGCGTTAGGCAAAGGGCAAGTGGAAGCTCCTTTGCTTCCTCCAGGGCAGAGACCATGTCTTTATTTATCTCCATACCCCCAGTGTTCTTGGCACAAAGGAGAGACCCAAAAAACATCTGTTAGTGCCCTGGGTTTGGAGATTTCTGGACCTCCTCTGAGAAGATTTCTGGAAGGGGCTGAGCTGAGCCAGAAAGATGTACAGAAAGTGGATAAAAGGGGGCAGGTGAGGGTTAGAACAGAATCATAATGGCACTGAGAAAGGCCTGGAGAAGGCCTAGAGATACAATGGTTTAGTTCAGGATCGTCATGACAGCTTTACAGGGGCTGTCCACCGTGTGGGCCAACTTCAGACCTCAGCTGTGCCCATTTGTTTCAAATGAACTAGTCTAAAATGGAAGAAAGGGTACCTGGCCCTCAGACCCCTTAAAGCTTTCCTCCCCTTCCTTCTCGCCTTCCCTCCTTCCCTTCCTCCCTCCTTTCCTTCCTCCCTCCCTTCCTTCCTTCCTTCCAAAAGCTGCCCCAAATCAGCTGTCTCCTGAGTTCATTAATGGGGATATCATCTATTCCAGCATGGTGCACATTTCAAAGCTTTGCTTCCCACAATGATTCAAATCAAGATAAAGAAATGATTGTCTCTCTCAAAGTATAAAGGAGGCAACATTGTAATATAACATTTGAAACTCTTTTCAGCCACAAAACTCTAAAAAACCATCTCATATTTCATAATTAAACAATTAAATTTTATCAGTTACCTAACAGGTACCTGAGTCCAAGCTCCTGCATGTGAAACTGTCAAGAAAGCCATTTCCTGTTGGATACAGATATTCAAAGACTAGTGGCAATTAGACACAGTGATTAGAATCCCATTTATGCCGCACCAGAAACTCCTCTTGGTCCCTGAGGGCTAGTGTGCAAAGCACTGGGGCAAGAGAAGGAAATGGGTTTAAGTGGTGCTTGAATATTATCTGAACCAGCCAAAAGATGGAAGTGGAAGCATTTAATGTGCGACCACTTTAAGAAGCAAGGGTGATTCTAACTCTCCCCAGAAATCAGGGCAAAAGTAGCTTAAAGTTAGATGTGTTGCACTGTTTGGCTTATTGCAATCAGGAAACGTCTGTCCAAAAGTCTTATTCTCAGAGATGGTAGTATTTCAGGGACATCGATTTAGCTTTGCCACTCTTTGATTGCCTGTTGTCATATATGAGGTAGGATTCAAACAGAAGGCAGAACAGCATCTGTAAGTTCTACTGGACTGCACAGTGCTCCATCCTACCCTGTGTCCCAGAACAAACAGCTTCACCTTTACGGAGTACTTCAGTGGGCTTCCTGTGGAATCTGCAGAACAGGAGACAGCATGAACGGGATATTCATCACCTGGCTCCTTTCCTGCTGGACAGTTCTGGCAGTGACTGCAACCCTCCACCAAAGCTCTAGCCCCTCCCCTTCAACCATAGCTCTCAGTGGTATTTCCTCTCTCTCCCTTACCTCTTAGTTCTAGATCCATGCTATCCTCAGCCCCTTCAAGCTTAGGGATATCTCCCCACATTTGCAAGCCTTGGAATGCTTTACTGTTCCTTATCTGTTTCCCCTGAGCCAGTCCACGCCCTTGTTAATAGTGCCTACATAACCACTCCTCAATTACCCCACCTGTTTCCTGTTGGGACCCTGACTGATGTAGATATGCTCCTCAAATAAAAGACTTAATACTAACACCATATGATAATAATTAACCTCATCAATGTAACCGCTGGCAATGGGATACTATTTTCATTTTATTTTATTTTATTTTTTGAAACAAGAGTTTCACTCCCATCGTCCAGACTGGAGTGCAGTGGCAAGATCTCAGCTCACTGCTGCCTCCACCTCCCGGGCTCACGTGATTCTCCTGCCTCAGCCTACCGAGTAGCTAGGATTACAGGTGTGCACCACCACACCCGGCTAATTTTTGTACTTTTAGTAGAGATGGGGTTTCATCATGTTGGCCAGGCTGGTCTTGAACTCCTGGCCTCAAGAGATCCACTTGCCTTGGCCTCCCAAAGTGCTGGGATTACAGGAGTGTGCCACCATGCCCAGCCGAATAGGACACTTTAAACCAGCAAAATTATCCTCCACACATATCCTGGTACTATCCCTCACGAAACGCATGGGAGGCACACAAATTGCCACTCTTTATGGGCCATCTAATTTCCAAAGGACCAACAGTGTTGATAACCAGCATCAGAAATGGTTTTCTTTAGGCAAGACACCCTGGGACTGGCTTCTCACAAACTCAGATCAAGATAAACCACTGCGGTGAACGACCACTTTCCTGCCTGAGTTTTTCAAGGGGGCCTTTACTGAGGCAGGAGGAGGTGAATACAGGATCTTGAGGACACCACTGGCCTCAGGCTGCAGTGACGAATATGAGTCCTGGCTTCATGAACACTTGATCACATAGCTTTTATTATTATTTTGGAAAACCATATCCGTTATGAATGGGGACTGACTCTATACTAACCAATACTGTCTCCTAATTAATATCTGATCTGTTTCAGTCCGGAAGGCAAAGGATCTTTACCTTTATGTGCTCAGAGTGCCACACAGGGTCGCTTGGATGAAGGGATTATGCTGCTGGTCCCTAGCCATTTACCTCCCTTTCACAAAGGGATTCTTTCTAACGTTTTCAGGATAGAGCAGCAACTGGAGTGAGGGTGGGCATGCAGGGGAGGGTGAATGAGGGAGGAGGGAAAGTCTGCAAACAAACCGGCCACTTATCTCCAGGAGTCTTTCTACCTTTTCCTACAGCTGAGTAGCTTGGGGGCAGGTTGTCTGCCAAGCTTCCCTGGCCCATGTAAACACTCTGGCACCAGCTGGGGTTTGGAATCTGCTGAGTCTCTGCCAGCTGGCAACCTGGAGATGGGTCAGATTAAAGGAATGCATAATGAAGAAGGGGGTGGGAGACAGAGGCTGTATTTACACAGAGGGGGTCTGCAGGGGTCAGTACGGCGCTAGCCAAAGGGGCCTCTGGAAGTGGAAAAATAGGAAAGGAAAAGGAAGGGGTTTCAATGTGCCCAAGCACCATGTCCCACCCAATTGGCCCAAGACTGTTATGTTCATTTATTTTTTTCCTTTCAAAAACTAACTTCTTTGTCCCCTTCTCAGTCCCCCACAGCATCTCCCAAGCCAATTACACACAGCCCTTTGAAAGGTTTGCAGCTGGCCGCTCGAGAAGGCTCAGCATGATCAGACAACACGGACACTTGATCTTCTGAGATCCCAATTTGGGAACGTTAACACGGAAACCCTAGCCACGTGCTGACAAGCAGGCCCTGGGCCACATTCTGCCCCAAACTGAGTCCAGGCAAGAGGAGAGGGCACAGATAGCCAGCAGTACCAGGCAGCTATCCTGGCTTCCAGCCTTAAAGAGAGACAGGCTCCCAGCTCCCCCATGCAAAGCCCAGGGGGCACGGATGCAGAGAGGACAGCCCTGAGACAAGACCAACAGTCTCCCCAGCCCTTTCACTACCCTGTGGAGGCAAGGGGGACAAGAACAGACTGAAACCTGTTGGGTATTCGGTGGCCACGCCTGCTAGGAAGGCTACCTGCAGCTCTACTACAGCCCATGCAAATAGGTAAAGCTCAAATGGCTGTACATATATTACTAAGAGGAAGCAGAGGGGAGAAAAGTGCAGTGAGGAGGCAAGAGACCTGTTCCCTGGCAGCTCAGCCACAAACTCGACGGGCTGCCTCCAGCTGCTTCCATCCACCTCACTGGGCCTCAGTGTTCTCATTTTTTAAGGGTGTTCTCTGAAGTCCCTTTGCATCCATGGATTCTTCCCCATGCTTCTGGCACACGGCTTCACCTCCAGGCCCACAGTGCAAGCCTCAGCTCTTCTTGCTTTCTTGGAAATCTCTGCTATAGCAGCCACCTCTATTCCAGTGACACTCAGATCTACTTTTCCTGCTGGAATCTTTCTCCCCAGGATGGGAGGTGCGAGGCTGCACCTTTACCTAGATAGTGCATCATTAACTCCCATTCAGCATGCCAAACCTGGTGCCCAGGAGAAAGCTCTATACTTGCCTATGTCCCAGGCTGCAGTCAAAGACTCCCCACCTTTCCTTATAGCCCCTTGTTGGCTTTTTCCTTCACTATTTTACTAAATCCATCATTTCTACTCCCGATGCTGCTAAGAGCTTCATATTCTCTTTGCCACCAGCCTGTAGGAGAGACTTCTAACTGGATTCTCAGCCTCAAGACTCAAATCCCCTTCCTCCCTTCCCACTATCCATAGCTAGAACAGCCAGGCATATACACACAAACATGCACACACACACCACAGGCCCTCCATGCCTGCTGCTGCTTAAAGGATAATGTTAACCTCTTTAATCTGGCATTCCTAAACTTCCCTCACTCTCCACATTTGATTATCATAACTTTCCAAACTAATATGATAGTCCTGGATGTCCTAAAGGATATATTAAGGATATTATTCCATTAAATACTCTCCAAGATCAACAAATGTATTTGGTAGAGAAATATGTAACTCATTAATTCTAGATGAAGGCACTGACAAGTCCTGCAGTAAAGAAACAGTAAAGAAACAGCCTAACATTTCCCAAGGCAATCCGGCCCAGGAACACTTGTGTAGCAGAATACTTAGCGGCCGCTTTCTTTGATTCTCTGAATGTCCTTTCTTGCCTGCACTCCAGCAATCCAAATCTGCCTTCCATTTGTTCATCTGCCTTGGCTTTCCTTTGAGAGCCTGCTCCAGCCTCACCTCCTCCTTCCTCCTTCCCATTCTACCATCTTGGCTGCTTCCTCCTCACACCTGAAGCACTCACTGCCTGTACCTCTTTGTTGAGAGGTAGTAAAGCATAATAGTTAAGAGCCCAGATTTTGGATTCAGAAAGACCTGTGTCAAAATCCCAATTCTGCCCTCACTAACTCTGAAACGGAGCTGTTCAGTTGCTTGGTGTAGACAGAGACAGAATCCATTAAGAGGACTGTGGAGGGGACTAGTGGGATTAGAAGGTCAAATCTAGCACAAGGCCTAGCACATCACGGGTATTCAATAAACAACAATTAGTCATTCTTCCTCTTCTTTTTTATCATTGCTTTGTAATTTATAATTTTCTGGGTTCTCCTGCCCCTACCCTTTGCATATATCAAGCTTAAATACGTGCTGATAAGGCCACCAGCAGCAACAGTTCTATCTTCCATGGGACAGCAGGAATACACTCTAACCTGCCAGCCCTGAACACACCATCCGCCCCAGCACACCATCCGCCCCAGCCTACCAGCCCTGAGCAAGAGGCTCTCCCAGGCAATCAAGTCCTAGAACTTCACAGAAGCCCCTCAATGTTACCACCCAGCCCTGCCCCCACCGCCTGTGTGCTTACTGCACCCCTGGGAAGGGATGCGGAGGCAAGGCGTCACACTTTGGTTTTGAAAACCAAAGTGGGCCAGGCGCAGTGGCTCCTGCCTCTAATCCCAGCACTTTGGGAGGCCGAGGCAGGTGGATCACCTGAGGTCAGGAGTTCAAAACTAGCCTGGCCAACATAGTGAAACCCTGTCTCTACTAAAAATACAAAATTAGCCTGGCATGGTGGCGTGTGTCTGTAATACCAGCTACTCGGGTGGCTGAGGCAGGAGAATCGCTTGAAACCAGGAGGCAGAAGATGCAGAGATCGCGCCACTGCACTCCAGCCTGGGCAACAGAGTGAGACTCCATCTCAAAAAAAAAAAGAAAAAAAAAAAAGAAAACCAAAGTGAACAGATCTCACCCAAAAGCTGGCTGGGTAACTTATTTCCACAGACTCTCAGTGGGGCAGCAATGGGCTACTGTGTTGGGGTTTAAAAGTTTTCAAATTTTCACCATTTCAACAACCATTTCACCACAGGCCATTTCATCCATGGCTTATGCAGTCAATGTCAAGAATAAGTTACATTTCCACTTTTAGAGTCAATCTTTTTTTTTTTTTTTTTTTTTTAAAGAGGGTCTCGCTCCGTGGGCCAGGCTGGAGTGCAGTGGTGCAACCACGGCTCTCACCGCAGCCTCAACCTCCCAGTTTCAAACGATCCTTCTACTTCAGCCTCTTCAGTAGCTGAGATACACGCCACCATGCCAAGGCTGGTCCCGAACTCCTGGCCTCAAGGGATCCTACTGTCTCAGCCTCCCAAAGTGCTGAGATAACAGGTGTGAGCCATTGCGCTTGGCCAACTTCTAGTCAATCCTGACTTGAGTTTTTCCTGATGCTTTTGTATCCTTCTCTGACTGGTCTAATACCCTTACTTTCACCTTCTGAGCCACTGTTCAAAAGGCTTTTGAAAAGTAATGCTTTGATTCATATTCGATGGGAATGGTATCTGTAAGATTGAGGGTGTGGGCTTCTCTTTCCAGCATCCCTTGGCTGTCCTGCTTTCAAGCTCCCTCCTCCTGCCCTCTTCACTCTCCCACTTCCACTCCCACCCTCCACCTGTGCCCTGGCTTCTGCCCCCAACCCCCCAACTCTCCCCTAGCAGCGGGCTTGTCACTAATCCAAACTTTCCATCTTTCCATTCCCCAAATAAAACCGTTTCAACATTGCCTTTTTCTGATCATCAAAATAATATGCGTTTCATTGAAACAAATACATATATATGAATAGACAGATATAAACATGGGAGAAAAAAGGTAAAATTACTTGAAATCCTACGACAGAGAAAAACACTGGTGCTATTTTGATGATCATCTTTATAGATATCTTTCTATAAAAATAAAACACATCTAAACGTTTACAGAAAAAGGCTCACACCAATATGGTATTCCGTAAGCTGCTTTTAAAAAAACCACAACCATATGTTTTGGACATCATTCTATGATACTGCATACAGATTTATGTCACCATTTTAAACTGATCTAGCCAATCCCTTACTGGTAGGCATTTAGGACAACCTCATCTTTAAAAAATGCTAACATCTCAAAATATTTGGATATACTATTGAGTGGGGGAAAAAATCGGAATTCAGCCTGTGCATTTTTATTACAACCATAAAAAATCATAGTGTCCAGGCATAAAAACAGAGTAAAAATCAAGTCAATTTTGTAAAGTGGAAGAGCTATAGGAAATCTGCTTATAAAAGTGGTATTTACACAGAAAAGAAAGTCCTTCAACAAAAACAACATGTAAAATGCAAAATCTCCATTATTTTTAAACATGTTATGATGGTTTGGTCATGCCTCAGTATAAAATATTTCAAGCAGCTGATCTCCATTCAATTTAATCTCATAGTTTTCTTCCCAGTGGGAGAGGGAGACAGCAGTAAGCAGTGCTGAAGCCATATGATCTTTGAGAAGGGACAAGGTGAGGGGTAATTCTGGAGCTTGTGGCTCTTGGGGGAGGGCATTCATGGGCAAAGCCAGGGGCTGGGGGCTCAGGCATGCAGGGAGAAGTGGGGCTCAGAGGTCACCAAGAAGCCCTCAGCAAACCCACTCAATCCGTACTTTTTTGGTTTTGTTTTGTTTTGTTTTGTTTTTGTTTTTGAGACAAAGTCTCGCTCTCTTGCTCAGGCTGGAGTGCAGTGGCACGATCTCAGCTCACTGAAACCTCCACCTCCTGGGTTCAAGTGATTCTCCTGTCTCAGCCTCCCGAGTAGCTGGAACTACAGGCGTGCGCCACCATACCCAGCTAAGCTTTGTATTTTTAATAGAGATGGGTTTTACCATGTTGGCCAGCCTGGTCTCGAACCCCTGACCTCAAGTGATCCACCCACCTTGCCCCCACAAAGTGTTGAGATTATACGCGTGAGCCACTGTGCCTGGCCCAATCTGTACATTTCTTAACAGTCTTCGTGGCCCAGGCAGCAAAGTTTGAGTATAAAAGGTATAGGCCAGGTGCAGAGGCTCATGCCTGTAATCCCAGCTCTTTGGGAGGCTAAGACAGGCAGATTGCTTGAGGTCAGGAGTTTGACACCAGCCTGGCCAACATGGCAAAACCCCATCTCTACTAAAAATACAAAAATTAGCTGGGTGTGATGATGCATGCCTGTAGTTCCAGCTACTCAGGAGGCCAAGACAGGGGAAATGCTTGAACCCAGGAGGCAGAGGTTGCAGTGAGCCAATATCATGCCACTGTAGTTCAGCCTGGATGACAGAGACTCCATCTCAAAAAAAAAAAAAAAACATTTTGGGAAGCTGAGGTGGGCAGATCACCTGAGGTCAGGAGTTCAAGACCACCCTGGCCAACATGGTGAAACCCTGTCTCTACTAAAAATACAAAAGTTAGCCAGTGTGGTGGCAGGCGCCTGTAATCACAACTACTTAGGAGGCTGAGGCAGGAGAATCGCATGAGCCTGGGAGGTGGAGGTTGCAGTGAGCCAAGATCGCACCGTTGCACTCCAGCCTGGGCGACAAAGTGAAACTCTGTCTCAAAAAAAAAAAAAAGATACGTCTGGAGAGGAATGGATGCACCAGGATGTATAGACTGTACACAACCTATAACATGAAAATCAGAGGCACAGAAAATGGCTGCTTAATGATAGAGGCAATACTCATGGAATTAATTAATATTCTGAACAAATAATATTGAGTCCTTACTGCATATCAGGTTTTATAAGGATGCCGTGCATGCATTATTCACTTAATTGGTCCTTTCAAAAACTCACTGAAGTAGGTACAAGAATTTTCAATACCATTTTACTGATAAGGAAATGGCCACAGTTAAGTAACTTCATCATGTTATCTAGTTAAGTACATGAGCTGGTAAAGAATCAGACAATCTAAATCAAAGCCTGCACTCACCATGCATACATACCACCGTATTTATAAGCCCTGTGTGATGTGGCAATGAGAAATGGAGAATCAGGGTGCATGTCCTGATAAGGCAACTGAGCCTCAAATCTGCAGCCTATTTTTCCAGGGAAGGAGAGCATGCAAGTTAATCATCATAATAAATCTTTTCTAAAAGGAGCTCTATATACTATATAAGAATGCCCTATCTTTCACTTTCAAGAGGTCTCCATGGAAATGAACAAAATCAAATGTGACCTGGAGCCAGTTCTCTGCAATCTGTTTAGTTTTACACATCCCCCTAATCTGTGACTTCGGCCACGTCACCATGGTCATTTTTTAGACACGAAATGAAGAAAAGGCATTTAGGAATAATCACAGAAGTCGTTCCTGGAGGAAGCTGAGCTTGCAAGCTGAAGGACAGTATATTTAGCTTAAATATGATGACTGGGAAGTCTAGGATACTATATTTGGGCAAACTGTTGATTTGGGGTTTGGTAAGTTCTGGTTTTGGCAGCAGCGCCCTTGTCCTGCCCTACCCCCACCTCGGGCCACGTGGGCTTAGCTATAGAGCACAGCTCTCGCACAAGCAAAACCTGCAGGCTTGGCCTCCCCAGGGCTCTGGGGAGCAAAGCAATTTCTCCAGGGATTGATAGGGTGAGAAACTACTTGCAATCAGCAAGTAGCCAAACTGGATGCCAGAAAAGGAGGAGCCTGGGAGCACCAGGTGGGAGCATGGTCCCATCCTGAGGCCCAAAAGCCCCCCAAGTCCAGTCCCGTAAGGAGCACCTCACCACTCTGGCCATCCTGAACTATAACCACTAGTTTTCCTTTCTATCTTCCCCATTAGACTGAGCAGAGAGCGTATCTTGAAAATCTCAGAGCAGCTGCTCAATAAATGTGGAATGAACTGAAGAGTTCTGGAGATTGGTTGCACAATGTGGATATACTTAACACTACTTAACGGCACACTTAAAAATGGTTAAGACGGCAGATTTAATGTTATGTGTATTTTACATAATTTTTAAGAAAACACAATAGTGACACTATTACAGCAAACAAAAGGTAATGGCACTTGGATCCTTCTAATACTCACTGTAGAGTGTAGGTTGAGTAATTTGAGTTTAGGAAGTATGGTAGGGTTAATTAGGTAACCTCCCATACACCCTGTTAATGGTGAATCATGACTTGCTGCAACAAAAAGTCACAGAGCGATGGCAAATACAATCCCCCTATTAGGCTTTTTCATGTGTCCCAAAGAAGGAAGAGTCAGGAAAACGTGTCAGTGGCTAGAGATTTGGCCCCAAACCCATCCAAGAAATCACTCTCTATTAATTCCAACGAATATTTTTCCTCACACCCTTTTAGCCTCAAGACCTTGGAGCTGGCACTCTTATTTATTAAGAGAGAGAGAGAGAAATGGAAAGCTGTTCAAGAACCTGTGCCTTCCTTACAGGACAAGAAGATGGCATTTCGCAAAGTGGGATCTGTGGAATGTAACTATACACTACTTGGAAAGAGATGGTCACAGACTTGAGAAATGGTGGCTACTACTTTAGTAAGTTTATATGCTCTGTGAATCTCCAAGAAAGGAGGCATGGTAGAAAGAGTTCTGCATACTTCTCTGGCCCAGAACTCCCAGCCCCCACTGTCATCCCCAGGGGTTTCAACAGTTTGGACTCCACATCAGGAAAGATCAGTGGAACACACGCAACGGACTACTTGGAATATCCTGAGTTCAGATCCTGGCTCACCAATTTACTAGCTGTATCATCTTGGGCAAGTGACTTGAATTCTCTTGGCCTCCATCTCTCCTTAAAATAGAGTAAAGGACTCAGGCTGTGAAGTCGGACACACGGACCTTGAATTGTGGCTCTGGCACTGATGAGCAACGAGAGTCCTTAGTCTGTCTAAACCTCAGTTCACTCATCTGTAAAAGAGGAGGCACCACAGTATCTGTCACACAGGCTGACTGTGGGGGCTGAATGACAGAATACAGGTAGAGCGCTTTTTACAAGACTGGCACAAAGCCGGTAGTAAATACAGAAGACATGCTTGTTATCTTTGATTCTATAAACTGTGAAGTGCTCTATAAATGCTACCTATCCTCTAAGGCCTAAGTCAAGTCCCATCCTTCATGAAGATTTCCTGATTGCTAGAACCCAAACACTCTCTTACCTCTGGACTTACACCATTTGTAAACTACTATGTTTACCACAAATGTATCTGCATTGAGTCATATGCCAATATGTGGTATTATATCCTACATTGCTATCTAGTGGTTCAGACATAATTCTTATCTCAAGTTTTTATTTTTGTTGTTGTTTTTTCCCAAAACAGAATTGTGGGAAGTTAACTGAATTTAAAAGCAATACACACCTACTGTAAGAAAATTTTAAAAAAGAAACATATAGGCTGGGTGCAGTGGCTCATGCCTGTAATCCCAACACTTTGGGAGGCTGAGGCAGGTGGATCACCTGAGGTCAGGCGTTCAAGACCAGCCTGGCCAACATGGTAAAACCCCGTCTCTATTAAAAATACAAAAAAATTAGCTGGGCATGGTGGCGGGCACTTGTAATCCCAGCTACTTCAGGAAGTTGAGGCAGGAGAATCACTTGAACCTGGGAGGCAGAGGTTGCAGTGAGCCGAGATCGCGCCATTGAACTCCAGCCTGAGCAACAAGAGCGAAACTGTCTCAAAAAAAAAAAAAGAAAACAGAGAGAGAGAAACATATAAAGTTGAAAGCTGAAGTCTTCCATAACCTATCTCCTAGAGAGATACCAATGTTGACAGTCTGCTGTGTGTGATCTTTCCAGATGTCGCCTGTGCATACATAAACATAAGGTTTTGCTTATTAAAATAGGCTCATCCTATACATACTAATTTGTAATCTATTTTTTATCAGATATCAGTCAATGTCAACACAGAAAGATTGATCTCATCCTCTTTCCAACAGCTATAAAGTATTCCGTTGTATGGCTATATCACAATTTACCTAATCCGTTCATTGTAGGTGGATATTTGGGTTATTTCAAATGAATTCTGATGTTAGAGCAAGAGCTGTGTCCTGTGTCCTGTGTGTTTTGGCATCTCCAAAACACAGTGAGAAGCATTCAGTAAACTGTCGTATGAGTTAGCACAGTGAGAAGCATTCAGTAAACTGTCGTATGAACTCTGACAACATTTGCTCTGAGTCACAGAGGATTACTGGCTCACAGTTTGTCAAATATAACTCTCAATAACCAGCACTGCTGGGGCAAGCCAGAATAATGGGCAATATTCATAGTACTGGCCCTGAGCTATCATTCTCAGATCAAAAAGACAAGCTGTTCAATATAGTTTTGATGCTGGCTCCTTGCCTATATTAAAATTATTTAATGACCCAGCAATTCCACCCCCCAGGTATATATCCAAGAGAACTGAACACATGACATCCACACAAAAACTTGTACATGCATGTTCAGAGCAGCATTATTCATAATCGCCAAAAGATAGAGACAAATGTCCATCAACGGATGAATGCATAAACAATATGCAATTTGCCATACAATAAAATGATTCCTTCATAAAAAGAAATGAAATACTTATACATGCTACAATATACATGAACCCTGAAAACATGCTACATGAAAGAAGCCAGGTATAAAAAACCACATATGGTATGATTCCATTTATATTAAATGGCCATTTGCGAGTCCAGAGACACAAAGTAGAGAGTTGTTGCTGGGGTGGAGATGCAAGTGGAGATTAAGGTGGGATGGTGAGCAATGGGAAATGAATCCGAACAGTTTTTTGTTTGTCCGTTTGTTTGTTTTGTAGAGACGGAGCCTCACTCTGTCACCCAGGCTGAAGTGCAGTGGCGCAATCTCAGCTCACTGCAACCTACGCCTCCCAGACTCAAGTGATTCTCCTGCCTCAGCCTCCCAAGTAGCTGGGACTACAGGCACACGCCGCCATGCCCGGCTAATTTCTTTTGTACTTTAGTGGAGATGGAGTTTCTTTTTTTTATTTTTTTGAGAGGGAGTCCCGCTCTGTTGCCCAGGCTGGAATGCAGTGGCGCGATCGCGGCTCACTGCAAGCTCCGCCTCCCGGGTTCACGCCATTCTCCTGCCTCAGACTCCCGAGTAGCTGGGACTATAGGCGCCCGCCACCACGCCCGGCTAATTTTTTGTATTTTTAGTAAAGACAGAGTTTCACCATGTTAGCCAGGATGGTTTCATCTCCTGACTTCGTGATCCACCCGCCTCGGCCTCCCAAAGTGCTGGGATTACAGGCGTGAGCCACCGCGCCAGGCCCTAGAGAGGGAGTTTCACCATGTTGCCCAGGCTGGCCTCAAATTCCTGAGCTCAGGCAATCCACCCGCCTCGGCCTCCCAAAGTGCTAGGATTACAGGCGTGAGCCACTGCGCCGGCCAAACAGGTTTCTTGTGAAGATGATGGAAATGTTTTGGAATTAGATAATGGCGATGTCATAAAGCATGGTGAATACACTAAAAATCACTGTATCATACACTTTAAAAATCACTGTACTGTACACTTTAAAATGGTAAATTTCATGGTACGTGAATTCTATCTCGATTTTAAAATGCAAAAAAAAAAAAAAACTTTAAAAAGGGGTTATCAACTGGTAATTCCACTTTACCACTCATGTACTGAAAAAATATGAGATTCGATAGAATGTCAAGTGCTGTGCTGGGTACTAGAGATACTTTGGCAAGCAATGCCGCCTGCCCTCAAAGAACGCACAAAGAGGTTGCGGAGTGCCACCGGCTGCACACGATAAACTTGGGGTCATCAGAACCATGATAAGGGAAGCACAGGGAGAAAGGAGGGCTTTCCAGAAAAAGTGGGCTGCAGCTTGAAGGATGAGGAACGGCTGGCCAAGTGAAAAGGGGAAGCATGTCCCGAGTAACTTGTATGAGGTGCCAGAGGCAACAGAAACATCATAGAGGAGCTGAAACATAATCGATAGGAAAGAGCCCCGTGATCCAAATGTGCCCAACAGAGTAACTTTAAAACTCCAACATGTATTTTGCCTCCTGTTATATACCAGGCACTTGATAGATGCTGAGAATTTTTTTTTATTAGAGTTCTGGGGTACATGTGCAGAACATGTTTTGTTACATAGGTGTACACATGCCATAGTGGTTTGCTGCACCCATCACCCGGTCACCTACATTAGGTATTTCATCTAATGCTATCCCTCCTCTAGCCTCCCCACCCCACCACAGGCCCTGGTGTGTGATGTTCCCTTCCCTGTGTCCACATGTTCTCCTTGTTCAACTCTCACTCATGAGTGAGAACATGCGGCGTTCGGTTTTCTGATGCTGAGAATTTAGCAGAGAGCAAGATCAATGAAGGCACTGGTAGAACTTTCAGTATGTAACCATACATTTCCAAGGGTATACAGCAAACAGTCTATGGCTAACTGACTCATTGACCTGGATATGGTATTTTAAAAGGACCAATACAATTTGTCAATACCTATCAAAAATATGAATGCAGTTAACGTTTTGACCTTATCATCTCACTTCTGGGAAAATATCCAACAAGATAATGCCCATATAGGTACAAAATGACGTATGTACCAGGATATTCACTGCTGCATTGTTTATAAGAGCAAAACACTGGAAACGACCCAACTGTCTGTCAAAAGGGGACTGGTTAAATGAATTAAGGTGACCCTGCACAATGGAAGACTGTGCAGCCTTCCACATGAATGAGGAAATTCTCTGCGTACTGACATGGAAAGATCGCCCAGATATTTTGTTAACTGAAAAGGCAAGGTGCAAAAGTGTAAATAATACACTTCATTTTGTATAGGAAACGAGACAGACACATAGATAGACAGATATAAGTATATATCTTATTTGTAGCTGCTTGTATTTGCTTAAATAAACCCAACAAGACAAATACATAAAAGTCAATAAAAAGTGGTTACTTAGGGCTGGGCGTGGTGGCTCACGCCTGTAATCCCAGCACTTTGGGAGGCCGAGATGGGCAGATCACGAGGTCAGGAGATCAAGACCATCCTAGCTCACACGGTGAAACCCCGTCTCTACTAAAAATACAAAAAATTAGCCAGGCATGGTGGTGGGCGCCTGTAGTCCCAGCTACTTGGGAGGCTGAGCCAGGATAATGGGGTGAACCCAGGAGGCAGAGCTTGTACTCCAGCCTGGGGGACAGAGCAAGACTCCGTCTCAAAAAAAAAAAAGAAAAAAAAAAGTGGTTACTTGGGGGCACGGGAGCTGGATGAGAACAGGTGGGGACGGGCAGTTCTTAAAGAATTCCTTTTTATGTGTTTTATTTTTGAGTCACATGAATGTATCACCTAATGGTACCAATTCCAAAATTTTTTTTTTTTTTTTTTGCCACGTGAATGTATCTCCTAATGGTACCTATTCCCCAAAAAAAAAAAAAAAAAAAAATTTAAGCTTTAAAAGGCTAAGATTATAGGCTATCTGCATGCACATGCTAAAGTAGCCAGCATTCCTAATGTGCTCAAAAGCATCTCTTACTGATTACCCGAGAACCCAGAAGAGACAACATGGATAGAAAAGCTTCAAATGACCACCAGCAGCAGAAAGGCAACTCAGACACACACCATCCTGTGTGTACATGGGACCATACCTGACAAATTCATCCTGGCTACGTGGTAGGTACAGAGGTGCTGGGGATACTGAGAACATGCGAAACACCTCTTTCCTGAGGTTGTGGAGGGATGGCTCACGGCAAGCGCAAGGAGCCATGCCCCGCCCTAGTACAAATTGGAGTCACTCTCATGCTGAAAAATCTTCAATGGCTCCCTATTACCTAAGCTGAGGACCAAACCCAAATTTTTAAACAAACACCTCCATGGCCAGAACCCTGCCTGCCAGTCCAGTGTCACTTTTCACCACTTCCATCCTTAACCGGCCCCTACCCAGCCCATTCTGGCAATATAGAGACACTTGCCATACTCCCCTTGCGCCCATGCCTTCTCTCTGCCTGGAACTCCCTCTCCCCAGCACATCTGCCTGCCCCATGCCCCTCGAACCTCAAGGACCAGCCCAAACTTCTCCTTTTTAAAATGAATGGTCCCTACCCCTCTCAGGGGGGTTATGCTCCCTTCCCAGACAAACACATTGTACCCACCACACACAAGAGCAGCAGTGACACTGTCACTCCCTAAGGACTCTCAACTCAATGGAGGCAGAATCTTCACCTCTTCATCCAAGAACAGGGCTTGGCAGAGAGCAAATGCTCGGTCCAAGTCTGGCTGAATGAATAAACAAGAGAATGACAGAGGTGGGAAAAAGGGAGGAATTAACGCTCTCAGGGCAGAGGGGCTGGGAAACACCTTCTGAGCAGGGGGTGCTTTTGCCATATCTGAGGCGGGCCTTAAAAAAGAAATAGCAGTTATAGGATGAAATGGGGAATGAGATGACTTGGAGTGCATGGTGCATGAACAAAAGTAGAGAAGCATGAAGGAGGAGGGAATGTTCAGGGAACACAGGTAGGTTGGTCTGCAATGAGGGTCAGGGCAGGGATGAGGCCTGCGGGAGGTGCAGAGTCCAGGACAAAGGCTGAGACTGCAGGGAAGCTCTGACGCCAAGCTAACTGCCCAGCCTTTAGGCGGGCACCTTGGAAGGAGTCTAAGTAGGGAGACCCAGGCTCAGCTCTGTGTTTGAAGACAACCCGTGACAGCTATGAGGAGAAAGGATCAGAAAAGATGAGAGTGTGGGGTCCAAGTTAGGACCAACCATAGCCATTTAGGTGAGGAATATCAAGTGCCCGAGCTAAAACAAAAGATCATCAGGACGAGAAGAGACCTGGGGGCAATTCAGGAGGTAAAACCACTGAACTTAGTGAACAGACATTGGGGGCAAGGCAAGGGAGGGCAAGTGATGGCTGCGGGTTTCGGTTCTGGTATATACACTTGCTCAATTTCCCTCTTCTAGAGACCATGCAAACTGCAGTCATGCATGGGGATGACGGTATGGGAGCTAATAAAATTGTAGTGTCACCAACAGGCCTTGGTAAGAAGACCCCTAGATACTCAACTAGTCTGCTAGAAATCAGACAAAGGGAAAATCTCACTGCATCTATTTCTAGGGGGTCTGGCAAAAGTTTAGAGATGAACAGCATACAAAGGATCAACCAGTCTTCTTCATGTTATCACACGCACTTCAAAAAATTACTTACTGACACCTTCATCGGAACTTTCAGGTGCAAAATATAGGTAGACCCCAGTACACAGTGAGTGCTAAGTAACTTTTCTGAATAAACGTCACATACAGGCCATGCCTACTTCTTCTGTCCACCGAACATGCCATGGCCCTCCCAACCTCCACTATCTCTAGAAAAGCCTCCACAAAGGAAGTTCCCACTCCCTCTGCCTCTGCTGAACACTGGAACAAAACCAGTTTCCTTAAGTAAGGCCACAGTACTTGCATGCAAGTTTCTTTATGGCTTATTTAGCTAATAACACAAAAGGTAGAGGGAAAAGATGTTCTAACTCACTGGGTCCCTACCTTTTAAAAAATTAGAAGTTACATGAGATACAAACAAATACCTTTTTTATTATAGTAAGTCTATAGGACACTTCAGTGATAAAACCATATGAAGGCAATGCAAGACAGTGAAACGGAATGATGTGCATGTTACAGGAGCACCACCGGCATCACGGCACACCTCAGGGTTATAAGAAGGTCTAGGGAAAAGCCCTTGCTCTCTCCCAGCTTTCACTGTCCTTGCCCACTCCACCACTGCCCTGCTGCTTGCCTGTGTTACATGAAACATAAGAGAACGAGAGCTGAGAACAGCCTTGCAGTTTCTGAAGTCTGAATCAACACCAGAGACAGTTCAGCTGCTTTGGGGGCTTGCTTCCTGGTTGGGGGTCGAAACTGAAATTTCCCCACGTGGAATTTCTCACCTGGATCAGTGCCCCAGCATCCTAACCAGACTTCCTGTCTCTAATCTCTAGACTCTAATCTCTAATTTCTAATCTCATCCCCTAAACCACTCTGGTAGTCTCCAGAGCAACCTCATCACCGCTGTCTTTCCTAACAGTCTTTAAAGGCTCCCATTACCTCCAGGACGGTCTCAACTCCACGGCAGGACCTAAGGGGCCCTTGGGTGATCTGGCCCCACCTCCACCCTTGTCCCTTGTCCCCGCTGCATCCCACCTCCAGAGCATCCTATGACACCAGTGTGCTGAGTGTCCAATGCTCCACACTAGCTCATCTGTCTACAAAGGATGGACTGTTCTATCGCCCTCCCATATCTCCTTCTTTGGCCTTATCTAGCATCCATCTACTCCTATTCTGAGCTGGGAGACCACCCCCTCCATGTTCCCAAAGCATCCCCTCTAGCAGACTACACTTACTGAGCACCACTGTATGCTAGACCAGAAGACCCACATGGCAGTTCAAGTGGGGTAGTCATCATCAAGTGACTGTACTTGCCTCCTTTTATCTATCTCCCTTACGAGATGGTAAATTCCTTATGATTAAGCAACGTGTCCTTTTTCTCTGTGTTCCCAGCATCTAGAACGATGGTTCACACAAAAGCACTGCTTAATCAACATTTGCAGAACTAGGGGCAAGAGGTCAAAACCAGCTCAGTTCAGACTCACGTCCCTTGCGCTATGTGATCCCTTGGGCCATGTGAGCAGCAACCCAACTGGTAGGGCTGAGAAACCAACAACATTGGTCAAGTTACACTTAGCTATGCCACAGCTGCAGGCTAAAGGCGTGGTAAGTGGTCAGTGAAAATCTGACGAGGCCATAGTTGTCATGCCTGAAGTTATCTGGACCCAGGAAATGCAGGGAAGAGTAGCTGAGAAGCGTCATATTCTCTTCTTTCTGAAGCTCCAAAATGAGCACAGTAGAGAGAGTTGTATCAACAAATATGTTAGCTGGCTTGCATTTCATATTTCAGTGTTTTGTACAGAGTAAGTGTATTTGCTGAATGATTATAAATAAAATAAAACTCAATGGCCAAATGGTTGAATAGTGTTGAATGTGGATCCCAGGCTGGGCGAAGAATGACAGAAATGTTTCTTTTATATTTCTTGGGTAATAAAATGTACTATGCAGCAGACCAACTTTGCTTTTTACTTCAGGGCTATAAAATTGTAGCTTTCCAGAAATTTCTGCAGATGAATCAGTCTGGATAGCCAAATTCTCCATATTGTCACAGATTTAGTTTTGAAACTTCAACATTGTTCATTATGGATGGTGATTTTAAAGTCACAAAGCCGGCCGGGCGCGGTGGCTCAAGCCTGTAATCCCAGCACTTTGGGAGGCCGAGACGGGCAGATCACGAGGTCAGGAGATCGAGACCATCCTGGCTAACATGGTGAAACCCTGTCTCTACTAAAAATACAAAAAACTAGCCGGGCGACGTGGCGGGCGCCTGTAGTCCCAGCTACTCGGGAGGCTGAGGCAGGAGAATGGCGTGAACCCGGGAGGCGGAGCTTGCAGTGAGCTGAGATCCGGCCACTGCACTCCAGCCTGGGTGACAGAGCGAAACTCCGTCTCAAAAAATAAATAAATAAATAAAATAAAGTCACAAAGCCAAGCCCAGATTCCTTTCCAATATACGGATTTTCTCCTTCTCCATCATGGGTTCTGCCTTTAAGCCGTATTTCATGCCAACCCTGAATTTGTGCTAGAATCTGCTTTCAACTCAAGTAACAAATGAAACCAAGATTAGAAGTGAGCCCACTAACCTAATGGAGGCACAATGTTTCCCTAGTTACTACTCCTAAAGCTACAGGATTGGGGGAAGGTGCCTCTCTCCTTCTCCTAATTTCTGACTGGCAATTTAGTTTTATACACATTTTCCAGTCCTGTTCTACATGCCCCTCTTAAGAAGACACAACCAGGCTACCGGACATTTGACACATCCATGAAGCAGGTGAGGCCCAGAGAGGTGAAGGGCCTTGCATGGGCCACAAGGCTATTTAATGGAAGAATCCAGGCCCCTGTCCTCGCCCCTTTCACTGCACGCCTCCCTGCTGCAGGCCTTCCACTGGCACTAGCCATAACTCATCCCTTAAGAACCCTGAAAGAAGGGCACATGTTCCAGCCATCATACCTAAACCAGAGCCCAAACTGCTATTTTTTTTTTTTTAAATCAACTACCACCCGTTCCTTTCTACTTCAACATTCCTCCTCCAAACAGTCACAAAATCCACATAAACAAGTTATTCCTTGCCCGTTGAGGTCACAAGTTGATCCAGTACAAAGCTGGACTACAAACTAAAAACATAGTCTCTACTCCAAAAGCGTGGGTCTGAAAAGTTCCAATTCTGCTCTGAGTTCTGAGGAATTCTTCTCAGCCGGAAACCAGGCATTGTGAAGCAGGCCCTGTGATTTCCTGCAGGACTCCAGGAATTGCTGGAGGGAAGGCCTGTTTATCCTGGGATTGCTCCTCCAGGTCAGGAGCTTCCAGACTGCTCTTAACCTTCAGGAAAGGAGCTGATAAATAATTGCATAAGTTCTGTCTCTACCCTTTGTCCTGAGGTAGGTACGTCCTTCTCCCTCTCCAATAGCCACAGAAGTCTTCGTAACAGTGGTGGGCCCCTCAACAGTCTCTTTTTAAAATTCTCTATAGAAAGAAAAATTAAACACACTCTAAGAGAGAATATCTACACTTTTATAATAAAGATGAAGGAACAAACTGATTAAACTAACAATACTCTGTCCCTGCAAAATTCAGGGGCTTTATTAAGAAGTCCTCTTTCCATTTCAAAGGCAGGGCAATTGAGGCTCAGAGAGCTATGTCCTTCCCATCAGAGGTACAATCATCAGCTCCACCAACCCAAAAAAGACATTACAGATCATGTCTGGGTTTGATGTTTAAAGTCTTAAGAAACCATATGGAAGAGTTCTCCTAACTCCAGCCAGGGTTTCAATCAATACAGGCCAGCACCTTGGTCTTGGACTTTCCCAGCCTTCAGAACTGTGAGAAATAAATGCAGGGCCAGGCGCAGTGGCTCACGCCTGTAATCCCAACACTTTGGGAGGCCAAGGCGGCTGGATCACCTGAGGTCAGGAGTTCGAGACCAGCTTGGCCAAAATAGCAAAACCCCATCTCCACAAAAACACAAAAATTAGCCAGGCACAGTGGCAGGTGCCTGTAGTCCCAGCCACTTGGGAGGCTGAAGTGGGAGAATCGCTTGAACTCAGGAGGTGGAGGTTGCAGCGAGCCAAGATTGCACCACTGCACTCGAGCCGACAGAGTGAGACTTCATCTAAAAAAAAAAAAAAAAAATGCAGGTTGTTAAAACCACCAAATCTATGGCATTTTTGTCATAGCAGCCCAAACAGACTGCCTTTACGCAACAACGTATATATAAGGGTACCAACTGTGCCTCACAAGTTATCTAAAAGTGACCACCACTATTCTCCTTGAATACTGACCACACTACACCTAGGGCATTATTACTTAATTTAATAAACCACCCCTTCCATCAACAGCGATGACTAGAGGTTGAGGTCCAATAGTCTGAGGACGCACCTGCCACTCACATCAAGTTGAAGACCTGACTCCTATCCACAAACAATCTATCAGCTTTAAGGTACCACACTAAGACCTCTTTGAGGAAAGGAACCCCACCTATTCATCTCTGCATTCCCAGAGCTCAGCACAGGCCCAGAAGAGGCACTCAGGCACTCAATAAAAAGCTGCCAAATAAATGAGCACAGCACTCAATTTCAAGACTTCTACATAAATATTGGCATTCAAAGGTAGAGTCTAGAATTCCAGTGGGCAGAGCTGTAGAAGACCACCAGAGATGAGTGAGAAGACTTGGATTCTAGCCCCCGTTTTGCCAAAAATTCACTCTACTATCCTGGGCAAATCTCCCAGTCAATAAGGGTCTTATTTTGTTTTTCTGTAAACACAGTAGACTTCTTAGGTTTCCCTCTAAGATTTTAAACTTATAAAATACAAAGCAAAGACGTGCCCTTGAGCTACAGCTACAATGTTAACTTGATGATAAGGGCAGTAAAAATATAACAGCAAGAGTCATCTTCTCTTACACAGATGCTGGGTAGCAGCAGGCAGTAACTTTACTAGTAGGTAAAGCTCCTGTGTGTTTGCTTATGTTCACACGTTATATACACACACATTTCGGTCACTCCCTGTAGTCTCTTTCAGGGAGATGCAAATTTCAATAATTGTTTCAGGCAGAAAAGCCTCCAAGTGGAACAAAGAGCCACAGACATTACTTCCAGGTAATAAACAGATTCCACTCAGACAAAGAAAAATAAAGCAGCCTGTGGCTACATTCCATAGACGCCCCATTTGTGGAAGCATTAGGGCTGAGCTCTACATGTGAGCCAGACGTTGCTGAGTTCTTATTTTGGCTCCGACTCTAACTTGGAGTGGATGGTCCTTGGCCAAGTCTCTGCTCTAGAAGCCAGGCTCTGGATGAGTATGGCAAACCCCATAAACCATCCCGATTACAGGGTGAGGCGAGTGAAGCATTTCACAGATGTAAAGTGCTGCCAGCCCCTCCAGACAAATGAGGAAAGCCATCACAAGGCAACGTGGCTTGGTGGAGAGCCACAGAGCAGCCCCGCTCCTAATCCTGGGCTCCTACAAACTCACCAGAGGCCTCAGAGATCTGCCTCAATCCCCCCTGCCCCCCCCACACACACACCCTGCCTCCATTTCCCCTGCTGAAAAGCAAGGACTTTTTGCAAGAGTCACTTGCACAGCTCTTTAAACCACACAGTTAACTCGCAATGTTAACCAGCTGCGACCAAGTTAGGTGTGGTTCTCCTCTACTGTGGGACATCTGAGACAGTAGAGGTATACCAAGGCAAAGTAACAGACTGTATAAAAGATAAAGGTCTGTTTGTGAAATAAGAAGGGCTGTTCAGGAACCATGTTAGTACTGTTACTGTTCCCCCTGCCCCCACCCCCGCTCTTTTCTTTAACCATTAGGTACCAATGGATACCAGATACACAGAGCTGAATAAAAAGGTTAAGAGATACTATCAGTAAAGTTTCCCACCAAAGCCTGCTAATAGCGCTCTCGCTGATTAGAAAGCACTTCTGTCATTTGGGAACTCTAATCCGCTCTTATCAACCCTCTGGCTTCGTCATTTATCAGGGTGGGAATGAGAGGTACATCAACTATGCCACAGAGTGATTTCTGGGGCCCCTGCCCATGAAGAAGCAGATCAAAAAGGAGCTCATGCCTGCCAGAGTGAAGCTTTCACCATAGCAACACATGTTATTCTACAAACACTCGGGACTAAGGCGCTCTGTTGTGACTGGTCCGGACGGTGCCCCCGAGAAACGAGTGACTGAGGGTTCAGACAACAGAGCAGGCAGGAGAAAAGTGGTACCTATTTAACTTGCAGGGCAGTCTCCCTGTGGTTTTTGCTTCTCCACAAAGTTAACAGTGGCAAGCCCTAAGACCCTCCAGTACCCACAGCCTGTGTTCTAACAGGATAGATGTCAAAGAGAAAACAGGTGTTCTCTGTGGAGCAGCTGCACCACCAGGCTCCGTGGTGAAAAGAAGTTCTGGGGTAGAGAGATTGGTCTGTTTAGAGATTAGATGGCTAGCAGTGGAGAACTTGGGGGAAAGGTCTCCATCTCAAAACATATCATCTCTAAAACAAAATACAGCCAGGAAGCTCAGTGAGCCACCTGAGGATGAAACATAGACCCCCAGACCCACCAATGAAGTCAGTAACAATAGTCATCCGTGTACTTGTTGAGACCATTAAGTGTCCATGTGCCAGATACAGTGCTGGGTATTTTTACACATATTAGCCTTCACTAGGTAGTTAGGGTTAAAAAGTCATTAACCGATCAATGTCACTTTCCTGGATATCACATTTGTGCCAAGGAAAGAAACAGGAAAAATCAGTCTGCCGTTACATCCCATAGGATAGGATTACATTTGAGGCTTGACCAGTAGAAAATCTAGCTCCAAATGTCTGCTCTGTTGCTCATATCATGGAGGCATCCGTCTAGAAATCCAACCACAGAACAAGTGCGCCCAAGAGAATAACCCTCCTTGGGTTCCTGTCTAACCTCTCTACAACACCATGGATAGAGTAAATAAAAGGCTAAAAGGGAGATGCATAAAGTTAGGAACTAGAAAATCTGGCAAAGGCACTTCTTCAAAAATGTATTAGAAATTAGTCAAAAAGGCCAGGCGCGGTGGCTCAGGCCTATAATCCTAGCACTTTGGGAGGCCAAGGCGGGCGGATCACCTGAAGTCAGGAGTTCGAGACCAGCCTGACCAACATGGTGAAACCCCGTCTCTACTAAAAATACAAAAATTAGCCGGGTGTGTGGCGTGTGCCTATAATCTCAGCTACCCGGGAGGCAGAGGCAAAAGAATCGCTGGAACCTGGGAGGTAGAGGCTGCAGTGAGCCGAGATCGCACCACAGGGCACAGAGCGAGACTCCTTCTCAAGTTGACCCATGTCCATAGATGTATATGTGCGCCATTTGCATACGTCTTTCTATGAACACAATAGAAGCAGGATTGTTTTATGATGCTGCTAACATTCACAGACAGGACCCGCAGCCACATTTCAGGTTATGATGCCTACAGATATGTCTGGGAGGATGTGAACCAGTGCCACGGAAGCCATGTACTAGCAGGTGGTGACATAATGGGCTCCATTGTATATGCTGCAAACATTTCACCCTGACAAGTCAATCAGTGTCAGGAGCAGGGAAGAAGGTGGTTCCTGAAGAAAAGGTAAATCTGCCAAATCTGCCTCCAAAACAATTAAAAGGCAAAAGCCAGCCACCACCAAGAACTCCTCTGAGTCCCTCAACCTTTAAGTCATCACAGACCAAAAAGAAACCAAACTTACAAATGATAGGCTCAGAATTGTGGAAATATTTCTTTGCAGCTGCAGAGCCTATAAATGAGCTTTAAAAAAAAAAGTTTCAGTCTTGAAATGACATTTGAAAGGTAGTATATAAATTGCTTCCTCTCTTCAGTGCACCCACTTTTTCCTCATTCTCCATTCACTAATGAAAGACTTTTCCTCTTCTCCTGCCTGTTTCAATTTGAAATGTGGCACAGAACGGGACACTGGAAGGAGAAGGGAAGGTGGGGGGAGGTGGCTACTTTCAAATCTGACACACATACCCTCCAACCGGCTATCCATACCCTGGTTGACGGTCAGGCCAGACTCCACCTAAGACAGGACTGAAGGACCAAAAAGTAGAGTAGAAACTCCCCCTCGTGCCACCTCTCCCAAAAGCAGACTTAACGGTGGAAAGGAAGGAGGGGGAAAATAAAGTTCCACATTCCTGACATTTTTTAGCCAAGTGCTGTGGCCGCACAGAGCAGCTTCTCTATTCCAAGCAGCCTCTAGGACTGGGAGAAAACCTGGGTTCAGGGAGGGAAAGCTGCCCCCTGCCTTTGAAACAGGATGACTAAAAACTAAACCAAAATTGGGGTAGTGATAGGGGTGGGTGGTGAGAGGAGAGACAGCCTTTCATGTGTGTTCCCAAAAGGAAATTATCCCAAGGGAAAGAATTTAGAGTCATCATCTCCCTGGGGACAGAGAACTAGCAAGCCCTGAGGTCCCTAACAGGGAAACAGAAGCCCTCTGAATGCAGAAGAGGTGACCAGTGAGTTGGGGAAAGAGTAAGGCAGGGATGCAATGCAGACACAAGGGCTGTGGCTGCCTGAGGCGTGGGCTGAGAGCGGGAGAGGGACCCAGCTCATTGGCAGACGCAGGTCAGAGGACCCCAGAGGGAGGAATGGCCAAGAAAGTCGCTCTTTGTGGGAAGAATTATAATTGAGTTTTCCTGGCTCAGCTTCTGAATGAAGGAATCCTAGCTGGGGCCAAGTCAGAACCCCAAGAGCCTATGTCCTCTCACCCGTTTCTCCTATTCCCCTTGTACCTCTCTTCCTGTCGTCACTTCTAGGGAAAGAGTGGTGAGTCCCCAGTGGCACCTACCATCCCACCATATGCATCCCTACATACCCACACATGCACACCACACACTTCCAGAGGGAAACCCAGAAGATCCTAAGTGATATCCAGCCAGTCTTGTGCTGGGTTACGAGCCGTCTCCCCCTGCTTTACTCTGAGTATGACGATGCCCGTATTTGTTTCTCTGTGGTACCTACAGTATCCAGGACGCTTCTGCTCTCATTTGATAGAGGCAGCAGTTCCAAACTCCCCCTCCCCACCAAAAGGAATACTTATCTCTGTGGAGAGTTAGTCAGTAGGTAAAGACAGTGAGGCCCCCCGCCATGTGCCCGGCACAAAAGAACACAAGACCTTCTTACTGGAGGCTTAGGGGAGAGCCCTCTTTCTCCCAGAGAAGCACAGACTGATGATCTCACAAAGTACCTCCAAAAGAAGGAGACAGCTGCCCTGTAGGTTCTGTAGGTTCAAGGTGCTATGGGAACAAGCGATGGGGTTGGCAGGAAAAGGGGGCCTGTACGCATTTCAACCAAGGGCCTAGGTACATTTCCCAATCCAAGCCTAAGGGGGAGAAAGAGTAGTTTTGTTTGTTTGTAGTTTTTCTCATCTTGGGCCTTTCTCTTTCACCAGGTACTGGAAGTAAGAGTTCTTAGCACCTTTTAACTTCTAGAGTGGCAGGTTTAATGCACAGGACTTTCCAGAAGACTAGAGACCCGGGGAAAGAGGTAGGTACCAAACTCAAGCGCTGGCAGCTCTTTCTGAGCAAAGATAAAGCAGGTAGGGCAACAAACCCTAACAAATGCTAGAAATACGACAGAGCCACAGGCTATGCGAGAAACTTGGCCGCTGCAGAGCCTGTGGCTTTGAGGTTTACAGCTGTCACGTGTATCTTCCCAGCCACACCCTCCAAGGCTGGGGACACGCACTTGGAGTCCTCTTAGAATGGAGGACAGCAAACAGACAGGAGAGAAGGCACTGGGCAAAGGAAATTCTGTTATTTTGTTAAGCTATTATTATAATAAATAATCACAGGGCTCCAGGCGCAAGAGACTTTTTCATGTTGGTAGGAGATGTTACGGCATTTGTTGCTGATATGATCTCAGTTAAACCTTACAATCACCCTGTGTGGAAGACCAGTTCTATTAACGTCTTTAATGATGGAGAAACTGAGGCTGCAGTCAGTTTTCAGTCAGACTAGTCAAAGAACAGGGACTGAGACACAGGGATATGACACTGTGTGACACCACACACTTCCAGGGGAGAACCCAGAACAAGGTGGAGCAAGCCTGATCCAATATACCACTAGAGAGAGCTATGAGAGGGAAAGGAAGGACAGAGGGACTGAATTAAAGGAGCACTACCAAAAACTGGAGTGGAGACCCCAGTCCTAGCACCACCGTTTATTTCCTACAGACCCTAAAGCCCAGCGACGGACACATTCATTCATCCAACCCTGACTTGGCCACCACAAGAATGTTCCCAGCTTGAGAGTAGCTTCGCCAGCCAATTAGGGCCCTTGTCATTCATAGAGATACAGGGAACCAGGAGACAGAGGGTCAGGGAAGGAAATTTAGCCAGGCAAGCCATCCTCCATCTCCCAGGAAGTTTGTAAATGATCACAGCTTCCTAACCCAACCATGAGAATGCAATAAGCAACCTGGCCCAGAAGGGAGGACAAGGAGTCTCAGGAACCAGAGGAGACAGCGGTGAGAGGGAGGGGAATGTCGCTCATATATCTCACTTCTGAGACAAGATACACCGCAACAAACCCATGCCAACCTTCCTCCAGTTCTTCCCACCTTTGAATATCACATTTTTCTTGCTCTGCAAGGGTAGGGAATCCTTCCCATCAGTCTTCTGAATTCTGACCCCTTGCTGGTTTTCTACAACTCCCCGCCTGGGAGGCCAACACCAGGGCATTGCTGTCGGGGTGGGATCCCCATCCTCTGCCTGCCACTACTACACTATAAGAGAATCAACTTCCCCAAAAAGTGGAGGGTATCCCTGTCTCTCTTCTTGTCTCTGTAAAGGGGGTGAAGCTCGGGGTCGCCGCAGATGTATCTAAAGGGACAGTCCACGGAGTGGTACAGGATATCCAAAAACTGGCCTTCTAGAGCACAGCAAAAAAGTGGGAGCGAGAGGAGCGCAGAAGGCCACTGCTGGGATGGGGCCAGGGCCACACGTGAACATCCCAGCACGTTCCAGAGCTGAGATGCAAAACACCCAGAAAATCAGATAGGAAGCGCAAAAGGGTCAGGGTCTCTCCTACTGGAAAAGCCCAGAAGAGGTAGTGGACACTCCTTGGGGGAAGAGGGGATTGTGCAATGACTGCGGGTCTGGGAGTCTCTGGGCTTGGCTCCCGGACTTCAGAAAGGAAACCCCACGCGTCAAGCCAGGGTGGCAGCGCGGCGGTTGGTTCGAGGCCAGGCTGGGGTTTCAGGGCTGCAGACAGAGCTGCAGGATACGGTGAGTGCCCAAGGGAGCGGCAGAGCATGGCATGGCTGGCACGGCGCGGAGCTGAGGGTGCTGTCTGGGCTGGCCGGGGTACAGGCCGGAGGGATACAGTGCACAAAGCTGGGGTGCAGATAACGTACACGGCAGCCAGGAGCCCCAGATCAGAGGAGGGCCCGCTGACCCGCAGGGGTGTGCCGGGTGGCGCACGACAGGGGGCACTGTCCCTCCAGCTCCCTCCTCCCCAGGCTCTCACCTCGAACATAAGCCCGATGAGGACGCAGAGCACCAGGCAGAAGCCGATGTCCGCATGGTTGTGGATGACGAACTCCTGGCTGAAGAGCGGGTAACTTTTCGTTCTCCTGCGGAAAGCCATGGCAGCGGGCGCGCAGCGGCCGGCGGGGCCCGCACCCTGCGCTCACGAACCGCAGCGCAAACTTCTCCAGCCCCGGCCCGGTCCGCCCGCCGGCCCGCCGCCCGCTCTCCCACAGCCTCCCGCCCGCCCAGCGCGGAACAACTTCGGGGCCCGCCCCCTTCCTCCGCCCGCCCCCGCCCCCGCCGCCCGTAACCGCCCCCGGCCGCAGCCCCCGCCCAGCCCGCGGCCCGCACTCGGCGCGCCCGGCCCCGCCCTCCGCGCGCTTAACCCTGTAGCCGCTGGGCACGCGCTGGCGGCCGGGGCGGAGGCGTCCGGGGGCGGCGAGCGGGGACCGGCTCCTCCTCATCCCGCGCCAGCGCCGCGCCCGGCCGCATTCTCGGGGCCGGGGGCTCAGCCGCTCACGGCGGAGAAAGCAGGCCGCGGAGGAGGCGGGCGCCCGGGCCTGCCCGGACAGGAAGTGGCCCACGTTTCCCACTCCTCGCTCCGCTCCTTCCTCCGCGGGAAGGGCAGGCCCGGGAGGCAGCGAGCGCCCCGGGGGTGGCCGGGCAGCCGGATGCTCTCGGGGTTGCGGGCTGTGGCCCTAGGGGCTGAGGGCAGCGCGGGTGCGGCGGAAGCAGGGAAGCTGCGAACCGGCCTTTTCGCTGGCCACAGCGCCCTGCACGGACGATCAGTGAATGGAGATTACTCAAGTATTTATCGAGAACTTGCAGTGGGCTAGGCACGGTTCAGGTTGTGTGAATGCGCAGATCAACAAACCGAAAGACCCTGCCTTAGGGGAGCTTTCCCTCCAATGCGGGGAGAGGGTGGATGATTGCAGTTTTGCCCAGTAAGTTTTGGGAACCTCACGCCACCATTAATTAGCTACACACATCTCACCGAAAGTCGACCTTACATATTAATCAGAAGAAGTGGAAGAATAAACACAGAAGCAGCAAAAAAGGAAAGCATTTTCTCATTGGAAGTTTCTATTTAATATTAAGTCTTAAAAGTACTCCTGGAAGGACAAAAGGTGTTTTTAATAAATTAATTTATATTCTCAAATATTGGATTTAATCCTACCAGTAATGAAGGAGTCAGTTATTTTCTAGATGTGCAGAAATACGTAATGAACAAAAAACTAATTCCTGTTCCATTTTTTATTAGGTCCACAGTTATTTCACTTCTAAGTAAATATGATTTTTTAAAAGTGGCACGGGGTGGAATGTAATTGAGACAGGATGGAGTTCCTAGAGAAATTTTACTTCCTCAATTTGCACTCCACCTTACTTAGCATACAGTCTTGGGTCTGTAATTCCCTTATCTGACTCTCAAGGAAATGAAAAAGTAGTGCCTAGATTGGACTAAACCTCATTTAACTTCAAGACTGACCTTTCTCAAAGTTGAACCTTCGTCTTGTGAGGAACAGAAAGATCAAGAACTCTGAAGCACCTCAATTTTCCAGCTGTGAAGATGCGTTCAAATTTTCAACGTGCGGCCACATCTGTGAGGTTGATACAATTGGTTTATTTATAGGTTCAGATGGTTGAATTTAACAGTTACCCCCACCGCTATTATTATTATTATTATCATTATTATTATTATTTTGGGACAGAGTCTTAACTCTGTCGCCCAGGCAGGAGTGCAGTGGCGAGATCCTGGCTCACTGCAACCTCTGCCTCCCAGCTTCAAGCGATTCTCGTACCTCAGCCTGTACCTGGAACTACAGGTGTGTGCCACCACACCTGGCTAATTTTCGTATTTTTTAGTAGAGATGGGGGTTTCACCATGTTGGCCAGGCTGGTCTCAAACTCCTGACCACAAGTGATCTGCCGTTTTTTGAGACGGATTCTCTATTGCCCAAGCTGGAGTGCAGTGACGCCTTCTGGCTCACTGGAACCTCCTCCTTCCAGGTTCAAGCAATTCTCCTGCTTCAGCCTCCCTAATAGCTGAGATTACAGGTGCCCTCCACCACCCCCCTGCTAATTTTTGTATTTTTGCTAGAGACAAGGTTTCACCATGTTTAGCCAGGCTAGTGTCGAACTCCTGACCTTCGGTGATCTGCCTGTCTGGGCCTCCCAAATTGCTGAGATTACAGGCCACTGCACCCGGCCTTTTGCTGTACTACTATACTATACTATACTATGGGCAGCACAGTAGGTTTGTTTATACCAGCATCACCAGAAACACGTGGTTAATGCATTGCGCTACAGTGTTACAGTGGCTATGACATCACTAGGTGATAGGAAATTTTCAGCTCTATTGCAATCTTGTGGAACAACTGTTATATATGTTGTTTGACCAGAACATCATTACATGGCATATGAGTGTATGTCCTCGAGTTTTTCGATATTCCTCCTGTCAAAAAGAGGCAATTCGTTCCCCTCCCCTTGAGTGTGGGCTGGACTTACTGGCTCACTCCTAACAGATAGAATGTAGCCTAAGTGATGGTATGTGACTTTCAAGACTAGGCCAGAAGAGGCATTTGGGATTTCTGCTTTCTTTCTCTCAGGTCACTCCCTCTGGAGGGAACCAGCTGCCACTTTGTGAGGATACGCATAGTCCTGTGGAGGCATATCCTCCATATGGCTGAGGCCTCCTGCCAACAACCATCACTGACTTGCCAGGCATGAGTGTGCCACCTTGTAAGCAGATTTTCCAGCCCCAGTCAAGCCTTCAGATGACATCAGCCGCTGCTAATCTCTTGACTACAACCTCATGAGAGACCCTGAGCCAGAACTAGCCAGGTAAGCCACTCCTGAATTCCTGACCCACTGCACCTGGAAGAGAATAAATATTTGCTATTTTAAACCACTAAATTTTATTGTAAGTTCTTACACAGCAAGAGGTAGCTAATACTGCTAAGCTTACAATCTTTTAGAATAGACTAAGACATCATTACAATTCAGGGTGATGCTGGTGACTCTAAGAACAACCTGAAATATGCACACTCTGAGTACAAGCAAAAGGTAACTTAATTCTGTCTGGGGGTGTAGGGAGGAGGTTATTTGGGCTGGGCCTTTACCTGACAGATTGTACTGTCAGAGAATGCAGAAAGGGTGTGGTAGATGAATTTGGAGAGTTAAGACAGAGCTGGATTGTGGCAGGATTGTGGCAGGTTTTGCATACTGTGATAAAGAATTGTGACTTTATTCTGCAAACAATGGGAAGGAATGGAAAGTTGGTGTTTTTCGTTTGTTTGTTTTGAGATGGAGTTTCGCCCTTGTTGCCCAGCCTGCAGTGCAATGGCAGCATCTCAGCTCACCGCAACCTCCGCCTCCTGGGTTTAGGCAATTCTCCTGCCTCAGTCTCCCAAGTAGCTGGGATTACAGGCATGTGCCACCATGCCTGGCTAATTTTGTATTTTTAGTAGAGACGGGGTTTCTCCATGTTGGTCGGGCTGGTCTTGAACTCCCGACCTCAGGTGATCAGCCTGCCTCAGCCTCCCGAAGTGCTGGGATTACAGGCGTGAGCCACTGCGCCCGGCAAGAAATGGAAAGCTTTTAAGCATGACCAGATCTGTCTTTAGAGAAGAACTATCAGGAGTATGGAAGACCATCCTGATTTAAACAGGAAGACCACTTTGGAAGCTATTATAATAGTCCAGTAAAGTAATGAACACTTCTCTCCTTTTTTTTGAGACAGGGTCTCTGTCACCCAGGCTGGATGGGCTTAAGTGGTCTTCCTGCCTCAACTGCCGAGTAGCTGCAACTACAAGTGCACACCACCATGCCTGGCTAATTTTTATTTTTTATTTTTTTTTAGAGACAGGGTCTCCCTATGTTGCCTAGGCTGGTCTCGAACTCCTGGGCTCAAGTGATCCTCCTGCCTCTACCTCCCAAAGTACTGGGATTACAGGCATGATCCACTGTGTCTGGCTAGCACTTCTCAAAGAACAGTAGCAATAAGAATAAAAGGGAGTTGAATGAGTCAGAACTTTGCATCTGGGATGACAGAAATGATGGTGGGACCATTAAAAAATTTATTTGGAATAGCAGATAAATAGCATGTTTAAGGGAGGAGAAGAAGATGGCCTCCACTTTGAACAAGCTGAGGTTGAGGAGCCATGGAACACTTTGACAACTCAGTTGGAAACTGTTGGATTGAATTTGGGGACGGAAAATCACAACTAAAGTGTCTTCAGTTCATCTTCAGTAGGACTGTTGAAGTCATCAGGTTACATGAGTGTTCCTGAGAGAATGAGAAAAAGTCTGAGGTCAGCAGAGTCCTGGTGAACCCCGACACTCAGAATGGGGGAAGATGAGGAAAAGGAAAGGGTGGCGTAGAGGAAGCCACGACAGAAGACTTTCATTAAGGATGGGTTGAATCAGGCAGAACAAGAATGAGATGAAGCCCCTAGATCCAGCCATCCTGGCTTTTAGAGACCACTTAATTGAACATTGGAGTGAGCTTAACAGTAGGTAGAAGTTGAGAAAAGGAGGTGGGTAAAAAGGTCTATTTGTAAAAAAAATATTTTGTGAGAAAAAGAGAAATGGATGGTGTTTTGAGGGCTATGGAAGATCTAAGGAAGGATCTTTAAATTATATTTAATTTTTGAGATTGGAACATATTTGGAGACAGAGGAAAAACCAGGAGAGAGGGAAATACTGAAAATACTTGAGATACGGGAGATCAGTGATGAAACCGAGGAGGAGACCGGAGGGTGGCTCCAGCAATAGGAACAAAAGGGAAAACTCTCCTGACAAGGATCAGGGACCTAAAAATGGGTGAATACAGTTCCATCTGGATGTGGAGGAAATAACAACCCCTTACATTTGTATTGCACTTTCCAGTCACCCTGTGAAGGAGGTAAGACAGTTATTACCAGCCCTTTGTTGTAGCTGTTCTGAGACATGACTGACCAAGGGCCACATAATGAATGGGTAGCTGAAGCTGGACTCAGACCAGCCAGTCAGGCTCTCAGCACAGGGTTCCCTTTGCTGGACCATACTTCAGCCCGCTCAGGCTTCCTAAAGCACAGCACTGTCAGGCAGGCACTACCTCTCCCTCTCTACCTGTCTAGTCATGGCTGCCAACAATTCAGCTGTATCAATTTTTTTTTTTTTTTTGAGACAGAGCCTCGCTGTGTCACCCAGTCTGGGGTGCAGTGACATGATCTTGGCTCACTGCAACCTCTGCCTCCTGGGTTCAAGTCTCCCAAAAGTACCTGGGATTACAGGCATGTGCCACCATGCCTGGCTAATTTTTGTATTCTAGTAGAGATAGGGTTTTCCCATGTTGGTCAGGCTGGTCTTGAACTCCTGGCATCAAGGGATCTGCCCACCTTAGCCTCCCAAAGTGCTGGGATTACAGGCATGGGCCACTGCAACCGGCCTCAACTCTTAACTAAATTAGATTACTCCCTCTTTACAAAACAGAACTTATGGTTTCCAATCCCTATGTCTGTGTGTTTTTGTTCACCTCTCAATGTTAACCATCTTTCAAGATAAAGAGTGTGCACCTCTTCTATCACTAAGCTTCATGGCATTAGTCTGGGGGCATCGACACAGCAATTTGTGTGTAGCTATCAGCTAGGACCAGGTCTGCCTGCAATCGGTATGTTTGTCTATGAGTTTTACCCCTCATTACATGGTGCAATCCTTCAAGGCGTGAATCCTGCCATGGAATACTGTCATAGTCCAACAGCGTAAAGCACAAGAGTCCCACATCTTATATTCTCATCAGATATTGGTTGAATGCATGATTGAATGAGAGATGCTGTTGCTGTGGGCTGTGTAAGAATGACCACTATCCCCAACCTTATCTACATGGAGCACAGCATGCTTTTGTGTTGATGAATTCTTTCCAGTAGCTGTCCTTTCCCCAAAGTGGAAAATTTATTTTCTCACATAACAAGAAGCCCAGAGTTAGTTCATTCCTAGGGATAAGTAATGCATCAAAGACCAGGATCTCACTATCCACCCACTTTGAAACTTGTTTGCTTTTGTCACAGGCTTACCCCTCATGGTTGCAAAGTGGCTGCAACAGCTTCAGGTATTCTATCCTTTAACACAGAATAATTCAAACAACAAGACCCAAAATTCAGACAAGAAGGAAAGGGACTTTTGAGGAGTGAGGAAAACTTTCCTAGAAACCTCAGACTTCTCCTCATGCCTTATTGACCAGATTGTATCCCATGCCCATTTCTAAACCAATCGTTGGCAAAGTGAATGGTATTGATGCGATTAGATTAACTTTACCAAGAATGCATCCTCAGAGAGACTGAGAAAAAGTCCAGCCTCCTTTGAAGAGCCTGGCTACCTTTTACCTGAACAAAACAAGAACTCTGATGAAAAGAAAAATGGAGAATTTATGTGGAGCAGGCATCCAGAGTGTCTATGCCAGGATTTTTTTTCAGTGCATTTCACCAGTTATATTTTTATCTAAATCTTTACCTTACAAGATAAGTGGCACATTTGCCTAAAACAAGCCTTGCTTTCTGATTTCTGTGCACTCAGCACTTAAACCTTGCAAATGTCATTTACCTAACAGTCACTGTCAAGGAGTACCCGGCTAAAGAATCTCCAGCTAGACAAAGTAGAAGTGTCTGTGCTCTGGCAGTTGAATATATTGTATCAGGCTCAACATCAGCTTTCACCAAAGGATGAGACTTCACAACCATTAGATCTTCTTTTATTTTGTTTTTATTTAAAAAAAAGTTTTAACACACCATTGCTACCTTGAGGCCATTAGATCTTCTTACCCCCAATACCACAAAACTTTAGTGGAATCAGGGGTATATCAAGGCAAGTGGAGTAGGGGAGCTGGAAGCGGTCAGCCCCCAGGGCAGGCAATGAGGGATTGTGAATTTGGGAAGAATTTTAAAGCAGTGATACAGCTCTAAATGCAATGTACTGTCCTGAACTTAGCCCTGGAAGAGAAAAAAGGTATTAGTGGAAAAACTGATAAAATTCAAATAATGTCTGTAGTTTGGTTAATAGTATTGTACCAATGTTAATTTCTGTTTTGATAAATGTACCATGGTTATGTAAGCTGGATGAAAGATATGTGGGAAATCTCTCTATTTCTGTAACTCTCCTGTAAACCTAAAAATATTTCAAAATAAAAGATTTAATGTTAAAATTGACTGAAAATTGATCCGCTTTTTTATTATCACCATGTGCTACACATGCTAAACAATTTTAGGAATAAAATACTTCCTCCCCTCCTCCAAATCTTTCGGTCTAAGTTCTAAACAATTGCTGTTTGGAATCTTAATAATATATATGTAAATTTCAACTTAGCATATTTTTATTATTTATCTTTTAATGAACTTTGCAGGCTGGGTGCGGTGACTCATGCCTGCAATCCCAGCACTTTGGGAGGCCAAGGACAGAGGATTGCTTGAGCTCAAGATTTCAAGACCAGCCTGGGCAACATAGCAAGACCTCATCTCTACTGAAAAAAAAAAAAAAAAACCAGGCATGATGGCATGCACCTGTAGTTCCAGCTACTGGGGGAGGGGGGGCGCTGAGGCAGGAGGATAGCTTGACCCAGGTGGTTGAGGCTACAGTGAGCCATCACTGTACCTCTGCACTCCAGTCCGGGTGACAAAGTGAGACCCTGTCTCAAAAAACTAAAAAAAAAATTAAACATTGCATTCTACATGCAAGTTAATGCTAGAAACTCATGTACCAAATCAGCCCCTGATGTGTGCAGTGTCAGGTACACATATTTGTTCATACCTTATTGGAATCATCTGAGTTTGTTTGGGACACAGTTCACTTCTCCAATGTGGTACTACAGATTCTTGTGTTTAAACTAAAAATTTCAAACAGTGATAGCATGGTGATTGTAAAGACAACGAAACAGGACTGGTTACTTTAATTCTGTCATTTTACGTGACCACTTGAACCTTTTATTTGTGTTTAAAACTTAAGCTAGTGAAATAGAGGGCATAATGCCAATACTATCATTTGTTTCATGGCATGCAGTGTGTGTGTGTGTGTGGCATTCTTTTCATTTTCATTGAGAGGAGCAGGGGGTTAAAAATGATCTGCTCCAGGGCTGGGCATGTTGGCTTATGCCTGTAATCCCAGCACTTTGGAAGGCCAAAGCAGGAGGGTCACTTGAGCCCAGGAGTTTGAGAATCACCTGGGCAACATAGGGAGACCCCCCCATCTCTACAAAAAAAAAAAAAAATTAAGAAAAAAATATCTCCTCCTGGCATCAAATATGCTAAATATAAGAGTGAATGCAATTAAGATTCGAGGTATTAGAAACTACCTTAGGGCTGGGCGTGGTGGCTCATGCCTGTAATCCCAGCATTTTGGGAGGCCGAGACAGGTGGATCACCTGAGGTTCAAGACCAGCCTGGCCCACATATAAGTGAAACCCTGTCTCTACTAAAAATACAAAAACTAGCTGAGTGTGGTGGCGCACACCTGTAGTCCCAGCTACTTGGGAAGGTAAGGCAGGAGAATTGCTTGAACCCAGAAGATGGAGGTTGCAGGGAGCTAGAATCACTCCACTGTACCCCACCCTGAGCAACAGAGCAAGACTGTGTCTCTCAAAAAAAAAAAAAAAAAGGAAAAAAGAAACTACCTTAAACATTGTAGATCCACTTTCTCACTTTAGAAGCAAAGAAAGGAAGGATCAGAACTTGCTGCCATTAGTAAGGATTTTGTGAGCGGGGTTGAAAACAGGCCCCCCTCCCTCCTGGTCTGTTGCTCCCAGCACTGCCTCTGAACCCTGTGCCTGTTCTCCTTTAGCAGACAGGCGATAACTCAGAAAAACCAAGTCCCTTGTCCAATGGCCACTAGTGACTCAGTGGCAGAGTAGGCGTGGGAACTGGGACTCCTGACAGCTCCAGGGCTCTGACCACTGCGCCCAGTTTCCCCTTTCCAGCTCTCATTCAGCTAGAGACAGAGCAATTCCAGGCAACTAATGAATGTGCCACCGGACTTTCAGATGGCAAGAGGGGAGCATTATTAAAAACAGACTTTAAAAAAAAAAAGGACACAACTTGACTCTAGACACGAGTAAACTTCAGCCAGAATTCCCACGACCAGAAAAATACTGGGATATGACATTTGGGAAGCAAGGGAACAATTTCAGGCACTGTTTTCCTCTAATTTGGGAGACATCTTTGTTTTGTTGTTGTTGTTGTTGTTGTTGTTGTTTGTTTGTTTTTGAGACAGAGTCTCACTCTGTCACCCAGGCTGGAGTGCAGTGGTGTGATCTCAGCTCACTGCAACCTCTACCTCCCGGGTTCAGGTGATTCTCCTGTCCCGGCTTCCTGAGTAGCTGGGATCACAGGTGTGTGCCACGACGCCTGGCTAATTTTTGTATTTTTAGTAGAGCTGGGGTTTCACCATGTTGGCCAGGCTGATCTCAAACTCCTGACCTCAGGTGATCCGCCCCCTTCAGTTTCCCAAAGTGCTGGGATTATAGGTGTGAGCCACCGCGCCTGGCCTAATTTGGGAGGCATGTTTGGATGAAAAGTGTATTAGAAACTTAAGCTGCTGACAAATATGCTTATTCCTTAGTTTTTCTTTTCTTTTTCTTTCTTTTTTTTTTTTTTTGAGATGGGGTCTCACTCTGTTGCGCAGGCTGGAGTGCTGTGGCACGATCACGATTCGCTGCAGCCTTGGCCTCCCAGGCTCAAGTGATCCTCCCACTTCAGCCTTCCCAGTAGCTGGAACCCCAGGCGCATGCCACCATGCCCAGCTAATTTTAAAAATTTTTTTGTAGAGACAAGGTTTCACTATGTCGCTCAGGCTGGTCTCAGAACTCTTGGGCTCAAGCATTCCTCCCACCTCTGCCTCCCAAAGTGCTGGAATTACAGGTGTGAGCCACTGTGCTGGCCCTTAGTTGTTCTATGTACACAGAGAAAGCAATAATTATCAGAGGGACACTGTTAGGATGCAGTATGCCATCACACTGAGGAAAAGTTCCATAGAAAGAACTCTGTGGAAAGAAGATTTCCATGAGCCAAAACACAACTCATGAACTCCTGTTACTCAACTGCCGTGCCTGCCTTCTCTGAGCAGCTGTCTCCTAGGCCGCAGAGAAACTCAGAAACTATCTTGATTAAAATTAGGCATCTCTCTATGAACCTTGTTACCAGTCCTTGCAATTCATCCCATCTCTGCTTCTCAGATCACAGCCCAGTGTTCAGGAACCATTCGCTTGTTAATTATCAGGCACAGACAATGCATGCAACTACCAATGTTCTGCTTTACACAACTCTCTACCACAGTAATTGGTTAGATATGCCCCGCTCCCTGCTGGACTAATAAATTAACTCTTACCACGTGCTTGGAAGGATGATGGATGAGTGAGCAGAGGATAAATGGATGGATAGGTAAATGGATGAGTGATGGATGTGTGGGTGGATGGATGCATGCGTGGATGAGTGGATCGGTGGATAGTAGATAGATGGATGAATGGGTGAATGGATGGTTGGTTGTGTAGAAAGGTGGCTGGGTGGATGGATTAATGGACCAAAGTGTGGAAATCTGTACCATTCCATCTTTATGTTGATACCCAAGGTAATTCCTTAGTGAAGATGCCCCAAGTGGATTCTGCTTCCAAGTAAAAGATGTTCAGGACCAAAGTTATGTTTAGATTTGGTAGAAGTTTGCCTTGGAGTAGACTTTAAGACCCTGAAAGGCAGGGATCATAGCTTTCCATCTATGAGACAGTAACCATCATTGCCTGCCACAGAGTAGGTATTGAGTAAATATTTGTTGACAAACATGAATGAATGAATTATTTGGAAAACACAAGGACGGGCTCTCCTTGACTCTGAAGTTCAACCCCACATTCTGATTCTTCGTGCTTATACAGTTTTAAAATAGTGTTTCTTTATAAATTGGTTAGGCATCCACAAGTGTCCTGTTATGATGCAAAACATTCTTAGATGTTAAAAATATTAAACCCTTTGCATCTGTTGTCCCTTTGTCAGGAATTAGCTGGTCACATTGCTGTCTCCTTGATTCTTTGCTGATGATGTTGGGCATGGGGCAGGTCTGGCGGTTTCTCTGACTGGGCTGAAGGACTTTTGCTGACAAGTAGAAGAGGGTCCTTTACAGTAGGAATCACCAAGCCTTCAAGGAAGGACCCAAAGGCTCTGTCATGATCTCAGCAGCCAACCCCTGCCCACCGTGCCTTCTTGACAATCCTGCTCCTGATTTGAAGGGAATTCCTCACTTTGTCCCATGGGTTTCTGCAAGCTGAGCAGGACACCCTAGGTGAGGACAGAAGTGAAAAGAGAAGAGGAAAGGTGAGAGCAAGAAAGGAAACATGAGAAAAAGGGAGACACACAACAGTAAGAAGAGAAGAGAGGAAAGAGAGGGATATGAGCAGGGGATGGGAGAGAAAAAAAATAGATTGTATTTGCAGCACAATGCCTCTAGTAATAATATTATCATTATCTTGCCTGAACAGATGTGCAAGGACTCCCATCTACTCATTATCCAACATGAAAATGGAACGCGTTTCTATCAGCCTCATCGGAAATCTTGGCAGATGCTGTCAGAAAGTGTGTGCTGTTCCTGAGATGTGATTTTTCAACAGTGTAGACTGTACTATTTGACTAGGGGTGGGAAAAAGAGGAGAGGGAGTTGATTGTGCTTTCATTTGGTTTTGTTTTTAATTTTGAAATTCTTCTCTCCAAGGGGACCTTGCCTTGGACTATGTCCAGCTTTGCTGAATAGCCATGTCTGCATGACCAGTGGTCTGGGGCTGGCCAGCAGTTCCAGGGCCCCACCAAAGCCCAGTGCCAAGGGCCCATTTCTTTGAAATAGTTCCCTCATGGTTCTCACTTCCCCTTACTCCAACATTATTCATAGCTACCATGCCCCTCTATTCCACTTCTGCCCTGACCTCAGTGTCTTGCATTGAGACATTTGAAGAGTGTGGTTCAAGGAAAGAGCATGTTTGTTCCCAGCTGAACAAGGCTCAGGGAGACTAGCAGTGCCAGAGACAGGAATGGGCACCATTCGTCTCTGAATTAAGCCATGCAGTGTGCAAGTTCCCCATGGCAAACACCACCTTTCCCTGGGAAGACAGCCAAGGCCTGGAGCCCCATGTAGGAAATCTCCTGTGAGAGGCCCTTCCTGAGCCCCACAGAAAATGATTCTTTTCATAGGCACTGAGTCCCCTTTTTTTCTAGACGCAAATGCCCACATCACATTCCCCCTTCCTGGCCTTCTACACTCTGCCCCCGTGCCAAGTGCCCTCACCCAGGCCCCCTCACAGCTCATGCACCCCTTTCTCTTCCTTTCCGCACTCAACTGGCCTCCCAGAGCCCTCAGAAAGCCTCTTCCTCTCCCCAGCTGGGCTGTTGACTCTCCCTCCATCCAGCACTCTATGCTTCTTACATGAAACTGCTCCATGCCGTGACCTAACATCTCCAGAGGCTCCTCTCGGGTTGAACAGACATGATTTGTTGACTTTGCCAGATTAGCAAAGGGAGCAAATTCCATAGATGCCTCTGTCCCTAAGTCTCAAAGTGCAGACCTTCATCTTGATAGCAGGAGCGAGGTGATGGAGGCAGCCTGGGATTGCATAAAACAGTAACAGCAATATGACAACTCTGTAGGGGCAATTATTCCCTGGCAGGTCTAAGGGCTAAGCCTTAATCTTTCCAACAAGGCTCTGTAGTAGGTACTATTACTAGCCTCATTTTATAGCCAAGAAAACGGAAGGCTGGGCACTGTGGTTCATGCCTGTAATCCTATCTCTTTGGGAGACGGGCGGATCACTTGAGGTCAGGAGTTCAAGACCAGCCTGGCCAACATGGTGAAATCCCGTCTCCACTAAAAATACAAAAATTAGCTGGGTGTGGTGTAAACCCAGCTACTCCAGAGGCTGAGGCACACGAATCGCTTGAACCTGGGAGGCAGATGTTGCAGTAAGCCAAGATTGCACCGCTGCACTCCAGCCTGGGCAACAGAGCAAGAATCTGTCTCAAAAAAAAGGCCCAGCACGGTGACTCATGCCTGTAAATCCTAGCACTTTGGGAGGCCGAGGCGGGTGGATCACCTGAAGTCAGTAGTTCAAGACTAGCCTGGCCAACATGGTGAAACCCTGTCTCTTCCAAAAATACAAAAATCAGTCAGGCATGGTTGTGCGTGCCTGTAATCTCAGCTACTTGTTAGGCTGAGGCAGGAGAATTGCTTGAACCTGGGAGGCGGAGGTTGCAGTGAGCCGAGATTGTGCTACTGCACTCCAGCCTGGGCAACAAGAATAAGACTCCGTCTCAAAAAAAAGGAAAAAGAAAGGTGTTAAGTGACTTTTCCAAGGCCCCAGGTTAGCAAGAGACAGAGACCCCTACTGTGCCTGGGGAGGGGCTTTCTGCACTCACCTGGCTGCCTTTCCTGGCATGCCCTGGGGATGGCAGGAAACCTGGATCCCAGCCCGGCTCTGCTGTTTCTAGGTGGGTTACCTCAGGTCAGACACATTCATTTCCCAAGTCTCTGTTTTCTAATCAGAAAAATTAGGGGATTTGAGGAAATTTCTCAGGGCCTTTTTCATATGGTGATGCTGTCATTTTTTTTCTAATGATAAAAGTATTCAGAAAGCTCTTCAATTTTTCTGGACTCAGGGCCAACCCTAGGCAAAGGGAAGAAATAAGAGGCAACATTGATCTTTGGTGACACCTAAAGACTCTATCTGTGCAACCTTTTCCTCTGTCCAGAATAAGCCTTTAGTGTAATCCCTGCTGCCTCTGGGGACCCTAGGGCAAAGTCTCGGAGAGGGCGCAAAGAGGGCTTGTCCATCACCTGAGGATGCAGAGGACACATGTGCCCTGCATATCAGGATGAGTAAACCTGAGCTCCTTACTAAAATAAAGCCATCTTTTGAGTGTGTCCTCACTTGTAACCGGGATAAATGCACTGACCAGTGCTAGTCAAAGATGACCTCGACAACCGCTCCATTCCAACTGTCTTGGACAAGAGGGGAGTGATCCTTCATGCTTTGATATGAGATGGAGTCATAAATACTGTTTCAGATGCCAGGGGAACATATGCTCAGAGACACCAGCATCATACTGTCATGCCAGGAAACCTTCAGTGACTGCCTGCTAGAGGAAGTTCATATCCCTTAGCTTGGCTTCAAGGAGCTCCAGGAGCAACACTCTCACCTTCGCACCTTGGCCTCTGCCTTCCCTAGCTAGACACTCATGAGTACACATCCCCCCGATTCCTCGACCAATTTTGACTGAGCCAGCAGCATGTCAAGTGTTAACCCTTACCATTGGTAAAAATTTTGTATCATCATATTTGGTTGATTGTAAGATGCATACTTTTTCTCATTTTAACCCCTTACTCATTTAACATTGATGTTACAATCATTGACATGTCATTGTTTTGTGGCACTTTTTCTTTCTTAGTGATTTGTAATATAATGGTGCATCATGACTGAAGGCCTCTCGGATTTGATGAAATACTGGAAGTAGCATTCTCCAGATTTGAGCTCTAGAAGCTCAGCCGGAAGCCGAGAACCTGTGTTCCCATACGCTGAGTTTGTTTTCCCAGTTAGGATTGGGTCCTAGTGTAATGGTGTGATATCTGGGAACCTATATAGCTCCCTAGTTGTAACCAAGGGTGATATTCAAAGTGTTTAATGACCATACCAGGCCAGGTACAGTGGCTCACACCTGTAATCCCAACACTTTGAGAGGCCGAGGCGGGCGGATCACTTGAGGCCATGAGTTCGAGACCAACCTGGCCAACATGGTGAAACCCTGTCTCTACTAAAAATACAAAAATTAGCCAGGCATTGTAGCAGGCGCCCGCCTGTAGTCCCAGCTACTCAGGAGGCTGAGGCAGGAGTCTTCCTTGAACCTGGGAGGCGGAGGTTGCCATGAGCTAAAATCATGCCATTGTACTCCAGCCTGGGTAATAGAGCAAGACTCTGTCTCAATTTAAAAAAAAAAAAAAAAAAAAAAGACCATATGAATTAGAAGAGAAGACGACCGAAAACAACTGGCTTGTGTGTCCTGGAGCTTACCTGCTGAATCCCAGGCCTACTACCGTGCTCCTTACCTGTTGGTTCTCAACTCTGCTCATTCCTTATTTTATGGATACTTGACAGCACACTCAGGGAACACCGCCTGTTGCCCAATCCCAGGAGACATTCGCCAATCAGGCTGAGCCAAGCATGGCTACCCTAGACTCCTTCAAGGGTGGGTATGTGTACTAGTTTTCTGTTGCTGTTGTAACAAATTACTACGACTCTAGCTCAAAACCACACACATTTATTTTCTTACAGTGATGTAGGCCAGAAGTCTGGTTCAGGTCTCACTGGGCTGAAATCAAGGTGTCCACAGGGCCGTGTTCCTTTCTGGAGGCTTGAGGATAGAATCCGTTTCCTTGCTCTATCAGGTGTTGGCTGATTTTAGTTCCTTGCAGCTGCAGGAATGAGGTCCCTGTTTCCTTGCTGGCTGTCATCTGGGGGTCTCTATTAGCTTCTAGTAGCCTCTCTCCGTTTTGTTTTGGTTTTTTAATGATTAAGTGTATTTTTTTCAGGCGAAAGCTTAAAGATAGCCATCCAAGGGCATAGATTCAAGTTGCCCTGAGTATATATTCCTATTAGCAGTAGTTACAAGTGACCCTTGTTTGTTTTTATTACTACATTATATTTGTACATATTTAAGGGATCTCTCTCCGGTTCTTACACATTGCCTCCTACATCTTAGTCCCAAATCCTTCCCACGCTGCCGTCTCCCTTACCCCGCTGGGCTAATGTGATTAGATGGGGCTCACTGGTAATCCAGCATAGCCTCCCCTTCTCAAGATTCATGCCCTTAATCATATCTGCAAAGTCCCTTTTGCCAGGTAAGGTGACATAGTCACAGATTCCAGGGGACTAGAATTTGAACATCTTTGACAGCATTATAATGCCGATTACAGTATGTAAACCATCCTTGCCAATGAAATGTAGAGAGAAATCTGCTGAGGCTTGCAGGGAGGATTTTGCTCTCTGATTAAGAAGAGAGACATTAGGAGGCCTGCTTTGATTGAGGTGGTGTGAGCTGTGGCAGCTATCTAATGACCATAGGGCCCTAACACCAAGAATAAAAGCAGACACACTGAGAACAGCAGTAAGAGTATCAAAGTGAAAAAGTGGAAAGAGCTTGGCCTTTTGATAACAATGTTTAGCCACCAAGCCAATCCTAGAACACCTACTTCCAGACTTCTTGAGAGATACTTTGCTATCTTTATTGCTTAAGCCACTGTTAGTTAAATATTGTTACTTGTAGCTAAAATCATCCCAGTATTCTGTTACTTGTAGCTAAGTCATCCCAGATAAAATTCATTCTTGGTCCATTTCAACAATACCTTGATTTACTACTTGGTAATTTCTTTGTCCTACCTATTAATAGTATCTTGGTCCTACTATAGTACTGATACTACCCACCTCCTCCCTAAACTTTTGCCTATTTAACTAAGGTCCTGGCCTCCTGCCTAGTTTCTCCTGGCACCCTCTTTAGAGGCTAGGCAAGGCCCCTATATTTCCAGTTATGGCTGGGGATTAGTCTTGGATGAACAGATCTCCCCAGCCCATGACACCGCCTGTAGATTGTACCTCCTGGTTGAGATGATTGTCTGAATTATACCTGACCTTGCTACCTTTAAAACATGATTACTTGGAAAGCTGACTGGCTTCACAGTGGCTCCATCTCCCCAGCCCTGACCCATCCAGTTTCACTGTTTAATCCTGCATTTCCGGGGTCACATCATAATACACTCTGTCCATCTCGATATCTCTGGTGTCTCTCCTTTTATTTTTTTGAGACAGAGTCTCACTTTGTCACCCAGGCTGGAGTACATTGACACAGTCTTGGCTCACTGCAGCTTCAACCTCCCAGGCTCAAGTGATTCTCTTGTCTTGGCCTCCCGAGTAGCCAGGACTACAGGTACGCACCACCATACTTGGTATTTTTTTTGTAGAGATGAGGTTTCGCTGTATTGCCCAGGCTGGTCTCAAACTCCTGGGCTCAAGTGATCTGTCTTAATATCCATGTATACTAGACCACTGGCCATTCTTTGACTAGTCTTTTCACTTTTATGCTTTTACTCAATTTCTCATGCTGGTCCTTCAATCAGAAATGCCCTTTCTAGACTCTTATATCTACTCTTATGTCTTTACCCCTAAATCCTTGTGACAATCTTGTGAGGAGGTGCTATTATTCCCATTTTGCAGATGATTAAAAAAATTAGGTAACTTATTGAGGGTCATACAAAGTGGCAGACTGGGATGCTAATGCAGGTGTCTCTTCAAAGCTCATGTCCTTTCGTTCCCGTGTTTGGCATTTTAGAGATAGATAGTGTCCAACCCAAGACTTGAAGGACTTATTTCCCTCAATGCGTTATAAGCACCCCAGGGGGAGGTCTGATTATTTATTGACCACTAGAGTCCGTGGTGTGCTTGTAAATGGTTAACAACTGACTCTCCGAGGGGCATGGGGGATGCCCTTATTTACAGAGGTTTTCTGAGTCCTGTGGAGTAAATACTCCCAACTGACTGATTCTGAGCTACTAGCATGGTGTATGTCACTGAACAAGGGGTAGGGAAGAGATGTGCAGTAGCACACATTAGAGGGTATTTCCACTATACAGACATCATTCATCTGAGCAGCCTCAAGGGTACAGTTAATAGTAAAATGTAGGGAAATAATTAAGAAATGATGAATTGGTATCTTTATTACCTTCATTTTAAATCTGATTTATTCAACAGTGATTTTATGTAATTTAATCTTTAATAATCATTACATTTAACAGTTTGCAAATTTCCTAAAAATTTAACAATTAGACTCATAAACTGGTTTGAACCAGCTCCAGCTCAGCACTGCTGAAGTCTATTATAATACTTTGCTTTTAATAGACACGGAATGGTGGTAAGGATGCTAATAGAAAGGACATGATTCTCCACTTACGAGCTTTGAATGCAGCTGGTAACCCAGATTTCAGTATTCTTTCCTACATCTGAGACTTTCTTAGTTCTATCTCTCACACCTAACAGAAGGCCAAACAAATGAAAAATAGTTGAGGGTGGAGACCAAAGAATAGCCAAAGTTCCAACTAAGGACTGTGAATATTGAACTCTGCCCAGGGTCAGGGTGGGGCCCGATGCCTGCTTGCAGTTGAAAACGGTCCTCTACAACTGGGCTTGAGCAAGCCTCTGAGCTATAACTGTCTTTTCTCTCCGGCTCTTCCTGACCACGCCCACAAGAGAAGTACTGAAGAAAAAGCACCAGTCATAATATTCTATTACATTCCAGAAAGGACAGCCTCCCAGGAAGTGGGGAGCCTAGAAAGAAGTAAAACCTAAATTGCATCCTCCCAAAGGAGGCGAAGTCCTGCACTTCAGCTATCTTAACCTTTTGTTATGGGTGCAGTGCTGATCTTAATGGAAACTGGAGTGGGCAGGCACAGCTTAGGGAAAGAGGGACAGCTGGTGAATCAGCTGTGTTGCATTACAGTCAGCACTATCCCTGTCATGGTTCAGGGATTATACCATATATGGACTCCAGCTCAGGACAGGCGATCCTGCTGATTTGCATCAGGACTCCCCTAAAATTGCATCTTGGGATTAGGTCATCATTACTAGAAAAGGGAGACCCCAGAGAGGTTGTCAGTATGAAGAAATCAGGACCAATTGTGGTCTGGTAAGGCAAAGACGAGAGAAGGAGGGTGCAGTCCAGCTTTGCTTGGGAATGAAGTCCAGAGCCTGAGAAAGCTGTGGGAGTGATTCTAAGAGTGGTTGCAAAGGGAGGGAGGGAGGGTTACAGCAGAGGACCGGCCCCCTTCTGCAGACTCCATCCTGCCTCTCACCCGCCTGGGGCTGCAGAAGCTGTATCCTGAGGCAGACTCAGTCCAGTTTAATAGGGATCAAGGGGAATACCTCCCAAGTTTCAAACATGAGAGGTACTTTCTCTTACTGTGGGTGAGGGTGGCTGTGATGCTGCTGAAGATGCAGAAACCCTACTGGCCAAGTTGGAGACAGTCCAGGCTCTGAGTTATTCTAAGGTCAAGGTGGGCTCACCCAAGTAGAACAGAGCTAGTTAACATCCATCCCCCTAACTCTCTGTTCAGGCTGGGTGATACAGCTATATGGGGCTATGGGCACCTAGGGGAAAAGAGAGGAGAGAGGGATGGGGAGTGATCTGGGAAAGTGGCTTTTAAGAGATGGCCAATAGGCCGGGCGCGGTGGCTCAAGCCTGTAATCCCAGCACTTTGGGAGGCCGAGGCGGGCGGATCACGAGGTCAGGAGATTGAGACCATCCTGGCTAACACAGTGAAACCCCGTCTCTACTAAAAATACAAAAAACTAGCCGGGCGAGGTGGCGGGCGCCTGTAGTCCCAGCTACTCGGGAGGCTGAGACAGGAGAATGGTGTGAACCCGGCAGGCGGAGCTTGCAGTGAGCTGAGATCCGGCCACTGCACTCCAGCCTCGGCCACAGAGCGAGACTCCGACTCAAAAAAAAAAAGAGATGGCCAATAAATGGGATCTAATTTGTAAATATTAAACTACATTTTTTTGGTGTTTGAGCAATTTCATTGCTTTAATTTTTTGTTTGTTTGTTTTTTTTTTGTTTTTAAGGACCAGCTTGAAGTGTTTCAGGTCACTTCTGTCTCTGTGTGCCTCTTGATTTGGTTCAGAAGACCAGTACTATGGAATACTGTATCACAGTGGTAATTAACTACTCGATATGCAAAACACAGACAAATCTCACAAACATAATGTGGAGCAAAAGAAGCCAGACACAAAAGAGTACTGTGAAATCCCATTTATGTCAAGCTCAAAACCAGGCAAGACCAATCTGTGATGTTAGAAGTCAGGATAGTGGTCCCTTTGTTGGCGGCTGTGGCTGGGAGGGGCTCGAGGGCTCCAGGAGTGCTGGTAATGCACTGATTCTTTGTCTGGGTGCTACTTACACAATGTGGACATACTGGGCTGTCCATTTATGATCTGTGTACATTTCTGTATGTATGCTGTATTTCAATCAAAAGTCTCAAAAAAAGAAAAAAATAAAAGAGAGAGAGAAAGAGAAAAACCAGAATGTAATCTTGTGAAATAAGTAATCACAGGCAGTATGAGCTGTGTGCCAACCAAAAATAAGCCTCTGAGGATTGGTGAGGCTGGAGAACAGTATCATAAGGCTAAGAGTCAGAAAACCAGATTTCCAGTCCCACTTCTGTTATTCACTGGCAAAAGGATGCTGGAAACTTAGCTCCCCTCAACTCATAACAGCCAGTGATTAAATGAAAGCCTTCAGGAAAATCTAAAGCTGTTCCCCATTCCATGCCTGCCAGGAAAGGTTAAGGATCCCAGCTGAAGACCAAACACCAAGAAACTTGGATGAAGAGTAACAATCTCATGTCTGTATAATGCTTCCCACTCCCAAAGCACTTTCATAATCATTATGCCATTTGATTTTTCATAATAAGATCAGGAAAGCAGGCTCTAGGGCCAGGCTGGCTGGGTTGGAATCCTAGCTCCATCTGTTGCTAGCTGCTTGACTTTGGGCACAGCGGCTCTGTGCCTCAGTTTCCTCATCTGCAAAACAGGGACATGAGGGGATTCAATGAATTTAACATGAAAAGCATTTACAGTGATGCCTACCACACAGTTAGCATTTGATAAATGTTAGTTAAAACAGGAACAAAAGTCCAGATAGTGTTATCTAGATTTTATAGATGAAGAAACTGAGGCTCACAGGCTATCACAAGACTAATTCACAGCAGATCCAGAACTGAAACCTAGGCCTTCTGGGTTACAACACTGACTTGTTAGGTTATCTGGAATAATCTAAATGGACTGGTCCATTTTTATGTGATAATAATAATAACAATAATAACAATAACACTACCTTTTACTGAGCACTCACTAAGTGCTTTACATACTATATCTCATTTAATCCTCATAATAATCTATGAGGCAGGTGTTGTTATCCCTATTTTAAAAAGGGACAAATTGAGGACTAAAAATTCAGAAAGCAAACCTGGGTCACCCAGCTAGTGACAGGGAAGGCCGGATTCTGAATCCTGGTCTCTGCAAACACAGGACCTGCATTTTCAGCCACTTACATTGCATAACCTCTGGACAGAAAAATACCACCATGGTTGCTTACTTTATAAACATTTTGGGGTTTCTGGGACAAATTGGGTGATTTTTGTAAATTCCCCAAGGTCAGGCAGAGCCCTTCTTATCCATCCTTCATCCTTCTCCTGTGCATCAGTACTGGACCTCCATAGGTGTCCCAGAGGCTCCCATGGAAGGATTTACAAATCAGGCTCCAAGAGCTTAAAAAGCCAGGCTCTGTAGTGGAGAGGCACCAGATGAACTCTTAATAGCCCAGGCAAGAACTGGGCACCAGCAGCATTACTTGATGGTGTCAAAGAGATACAGGACCAAATGCCAGGATGCAGAGGGAGTGCTGGTGCCTGGGCACACAGGCTTTGCAACAGCTATCAAGTTTGCAAAATGAAAACAAAGGGAGAGACTAATAAGACTCCATCTAGAAGCAGCCACTCCTGGACAGGCTTCCCCTCCTACATGGCTTCACATGGCTGCCAGGGAACATCTGCCTGGTTAAAATTTCAAGTGAAGACCTAATCGAAGCAGCTCTTTGGCAGGCTTTGCACTGGCCGGCCTGACTCTGACATACGCTCCGATGCCCACACATGGTTGTGGCTGGCAACTCAGACAGACACGACTGTTTTGGCTTCTGTCGTTTCTTTTTCTTCCTCCAGGCGCTCAAGTCCTTGATCCCAGCTCTCCTGATTAGGGGTTGTCATCAATCCGCGCGCCCTGCCTGTGCTTCCTGGGGCCCCCTGGTGGATGATCAAAGGATAAAGGGATGGTTTGAGGCAGGAAAGAGAGTTGGGGATGGTAGTGCAGTGGACTGTGGATCTTTCCCCCACAGGCTTCGAAGAGGTCTTTTGTGAATATCTCTCTTGTCCCTCACTGGGTGAATGATTTACTGTAACTAAAGAGGCCACGCACACAACAGCTCTCACCCTGGAATGGACTTTGAGAGGGAAGCAAAAGGAAGCGTTGCCCTCTTTCCTGGACTTCCCTTTGGAGCACCCCACAACTCTCAGGGGATTTTAGAAGGTAACACATTTAGAGCTTTCCCAAAAGAATGTGCGGCTGTGGCTTGAGCAAAAGGTGTTTACTCCCATGGAGGTGGGATTTTTATTGCTAGTTTCAACATCAAGTAGGTGTGAAAGTTATATACAAATCCTGACAATCAATACCACCTGAGAAAGGCGAGAAAGAGGCTGCATGGGCCAATGCTTCACAAACTTAAGGTGCACAGCTTGGAAGCACTGAATGGTGGGGGGTGGGGATCTTGTAAAGTGCAGATTCTGAATGAGTAGGTGTGGAGTAGGGCCCACATTCTGTGTTTCCAACATGCTTCTGCCACAGGAAGACCGCTCTGGACTAAGAGCATGTGCATTTCTTAGCACCCACACTCACCTCCCGCCACCAAAAACATGAAATAAAACAAAAACAGGGACATTGCATTTCCTGCAAGTGTCTTACACGATACCCATTAAAACTCTCTTCTTTTTCTTGCTTATAAATTTATTCTTTTTCCTTTTTTTGAGATGGAGTATCATTTTTTTGCCCAGGCTAGAGTGCAGTGGTGTGATCTCAGCTCACGGCAACCTCTGCCTTCCAGGTTCAAGTGATTCTCCTGCCTCAGCCTCCTGAGTAGCTGGGATTACAAGTGTATGCCACCATGCCCAGCTAATTTTTTGTACTTTTAGTAGAGACAGGGTTTCACTATGTTGACCAGGCTGGTCTTGAACTCCTGACCTCAAGTGATCCGCCTGTCTTGGCCTCCCAAAGTGCTAGGATTACAGGCGTGAGCCACTGTGCTCAGCCTAGAAATTTATTATTATTATTATTTTTGAGACAGAGTTTCGCTCTGTCGCCCTGGCTAGAGTGCAGTGGCGTGATCTCGGCTCACTGAAACCTCTGTCTCCCGGATTCAAATGATTCTCCTGCCTCAGCCTCCCGAGTAGCTGGGACTACAGGCGTGCGCCACTACACCCAGCTAATTTTTGTATTTTTAGTAGAGATGGGGTTTCGCCATGTTGGTTGGCCAGGATGGTCTCGATCTCTTGACCTCGTGATCTGCCCACCTCAGCCTCCCAAAGTGCTGGGATTACAGATGTGAGCCACCACGCCCGGCCGAAATTTGTTCTTAAAGGTGGCTTTGACTGATGTACATAAAAATCACTAGAAAACATGGTTATAGGCAAATTTTATTATTTCTTTGTGTTTTTCTACATTTCCCAAACTTTCTACAAATGAACCTATATTGTTTTTATTTTTCTTGAAGGCTAAACTTGAAACATTTTGTGTTGTTTCAAGGCCTTTTATTTCCCTGGTGCTAGCTAGACCAGAATGGATTGTTTAACATCTCAGGGCAGATGTCTGAACCTTTGCAGGTGTTGGGAGATTCAGAATCTTCTGGTGTTGAGGAGACCAAGCTTGGTCAGGTCGGGACCGTGTTGAATCACTGTTTAACACTGAAGGAAGGCCAAGGAAGGCCTGTGAGAGACAAGCAGTCTCTGCCTCCTGAGGTCATGCTGACCGCTTGCTGGCCCAAGTCTATTTCAGTTTCTATGTCTGTGAACAAGGCCAATTTGCATGAATGATGGTCTGGCATCTTGATCCATGTTTACAAATCAATGAGCAGACTGCCTAAATCAATGAACTGTGATCTGTGCATTTTATAGATGAGAAAAGGCAAGTTGGGAGAAAGAGGCTGGAGAGGGTAGTGGTAATTATAGAAATGAGACCTTCATAACTCAAGTTTCCATCCCATGGCATTTTCTTTAAATAAGGGATTCCCAATCTTCAGAAGCACTAGTGCAGTATAACTTTGGATAAACACAGTTCTCTCTTATCAGCACAGTGTTTTGTATTCAATAGGTACTCAATGTTTAATATGCTAAAAAATATAATTTTTGAATACATTTTTTTCTATGATGGTCTGAGCACACAGCACAGAGCCATTTTAGGAAATAGCCATGCTTTCCCATAGTAGCTATAAGCTTTGCATATCCAGTCACCCAGGGCCTATTTGTTAGATAGGATAAAAGAACATCAAAGTGACAAGATTTGACAGAAAACCTAGGCAATACCATTCAGGACATAAGCATGAGCAAAGACTTCATGACTAAAACACCAAAAGCAATTGCAACAAAAGCAAAAATTGACAAATGGAATCTAATTAAACTAAAGAGCTTCTGCTCAGCAAAAAAAACTATCAGAGTGAACAGGTAACCTATAGAATAGGAGAAAATGTTTGCAATCTATTCATTTGACAAAGGTCTCGTATCCAGAATCTACAAGGAACTGAAACAAATTTACAGGAAAAAAACAAACAAGCCCATCAAAAAGTGGGTGAAGGATATGAACAGACTCTTCTCAAAAGAACAAATATATGAAGAAAAGCTCATCATCACTGGTCATTAGAGAAATGCAAATCAAAACCACAATGAGATATCATCTCATGCCAGTTAGAAACGGCAATTATTAAAAAGTCTGGAAACAATAGATGCTGGTGAAGTTGTGGAGAAATAGGAACACTTTTACACTGTTGGTGGGAGTGAAATTAGTTCAGCCATTGTGAAAGACAGTGTGGCAATTCCTCAAGGATCTAGGACCAGAAATACTATTTGACCCAGCAATCTCATTACTGGGTATATACCCAAAGGATTAAAAATCATTCTATTATAAAGACACATGCAAACGTAATGTTTATTGCAGCACTATTTACAATAGCAAAGACTTGGAACCAACCCAAATGCCCATCAATGATAGACTGGATAAAGGAAATGTGGCACATATACATCATGGAATACTATGCAGCCATAAGAAAGAATGAGTTCATGTCCTTTGCAGGTACGTGGATAAAGCTGGAAACCATTGTCCTCAGCAAACTAACACAGGAACAGAAAACCAAACACCGCATGTTCTCACTCATAAGTGAGAATTGAACAATGAGAACACATGGACACAGGGAGGGGAACATCACACACTGGGGCCTGTTGGGGGGTGGCGGGCAAGGGGAGGGAGAGCATTAGGACAATTACCTAATGCATGTGGGGCTTAAAACCTAGATTACGGGTTGATAGGTGCAGAAAACCACCATGGCACATGTATACCTATGTAACAAACCTGCACATTCAGCACATGTACCCCAGAACTTAAAGTAAAATTAAAAAAAAAAAAAGAAGAAGAACATTGAAGTGACAAGATTCGGAGGATTGAAACAAAACAGACTACAAGGAACAGGAGAAATAAGACAACTGTAAGAGTGGCAATATTCTTTTATATTTATGCACGTAACATGGCTGTACTGGTTTCAAGCATCTGACTTTTAATATTTGAGGAAATAAAATTCTTGCTTAGATCCTTCCACCCGCTGTTCAGGAATGAAGATTGACCTTCTGTTACCATCTTAGCTGACCTGTCTGCTGCTGCCTTTTTGCTTGTCCTACTCAGTTTTGAGTAATCTTCATCCTTCATGCCCTGGGCTGCAAAAATAAGTATAAGCAACATTTGCTGTCTTCATCTCCAGTCTTCATTCTTGTAGGTCCTCTATTCCCTCAACCATGACCCTTCCCACCAGTGTTCAGTATTTCCATGGCTTCTTCTTAGAAAAAAGGAGAAATTCCTTTATACGGAGGTTCAAACAACTGATAGCAGTTTAGAGTAGCATAGATAAGTTCTGTTTCAGGCCAAACTGGCAGACAAAATTTTTCTCGTAAGGATCTCCTTGCCTGGTTTTGATCCTTTGTTTACAGTGTTAGGATGTCTCTGGGTCTAGGAGTACTTCCCTAAGGCTCTCTATCCGCTAGGGAAAGCTTCCCTCTTTGCAACCTTGCCCTAACCACCACACCGCTCCCACTCTCACCATCCCAACAAAACCTTCCAAACTTGTCCCAGCTTTCAGTGTCTTCATCATAAATGTACTAATAAGTCCCCTTAACAGTGAGATCAGGGGAAAGTGCACTTTTGAGACAAGAGAACTTTAACTCAGTGAATGTAAGTGGACCTGCTCTTTTGTCCAGGGGTCAGATAAAGGTTGATGGCAGATAAGTTGGGCTGTGGCCTAGTGTTGATCTTCCCTCCATTCCAAAGCACCTTCCTCAGGCCTTGTAGGTGTCAGTGACTTACTGGCAGCTTGGGAGGCTCAAAATGCTCCAAAAGCAAATCAGATAAGATGAAATCACAAGGTGGTGTTTGCTGAGGTGGATTATTGCCATTTAGGCAGGTTTCCATTGGCTCTTTCTGATCTGAGGTCCCTGGCTGGAGTAAACTGAGATTTGACCAATTAAATTTCCCCTGTAGCAGATGTAGCACATGTCCAAAGCCTCAGTCATCATGAAGTACATTTCCTGAGCACTTTGCTAATGGAAGAGGGCTCTGCATCATATGGAAGAACCAGAAGACCAGATATGGGCCTCGGACACCCATTTCCCTTGGCAAGAACCAGCCCTGAGTTCCCCACAAACCTGCCATACCTTGCCACTGTCCTACAGTGGAGTTCTGTGATTGCCCATGGAAAGCAGTCTGCCATAAAGAAAAGCAGCTGGGAAGACTCCAGGACATGCTGACTTCTGGGGTGTGCTAGGATCAGCGGCTAATAAAAACAGTGCTTCATTCATTTGCTGTCAGGGTAGCATGAACTAGAGTTCTCAGACCCAGGCAAGCCTGCATAAACTTGAGAAGGAAGCCCTCTGTACTTAGGGGAAGAGTCTGGCATCTTTGGTTTGGTAGGCTGCAGGGATATCTGGGTCAGCATGTCAAGACCCCAATTTAGAGTACAGGTTGGACCCCTTGTCAGGAGCTTGAGCTAGGGTGCGTCACATACTCCCTAGAACTCTCCAGGGGACCTTTGTAACCAACAGTCATCCAGCTCTGACTCATTCTTAGTTCATTTAAGATTGCTGACAGGAAGGGGCCTCTCAACTTAACTGAAGATGTTAGATTGGAGCAATTGGAGAAATATGTCCCAGGCTATGTATGTTTGGGGGACAGGATGTACCACTTATTTTCTAATCTGAGAACAGATGTGATTCAATTAAAAAAGACTCCAGGAAGGGTAAGTTACATGCAAACACAAATGTTGCCAGTTTAACTATCTTGAGAGGCCTTATAATACAGTGTTAAATCCACAGACTTTAGCATCAGACAGATCTGGATTCTGATTCCAACTGTACTTACTGTGTGGACTTTGACAAGTTACTTAACTTCTCTGGACCTCAGTTTCCTTATCTAAAAGATAGAGATGATGATAATAATAGTCCCTTCTAAATAAAATTATTGTGAGGATTAAATGAGTGAATGTAATCAAAGTGGTTAGAACAGTGCATTATTTCATAAGCACTCAATAAGCGTCATGTATAATGTTGGGTATGTGAAAGCCCATCATTTTTAAAAAATAAAAGTCATGTTTATGGAGGTCCATTTTATGTACAATAAAATCCATTTCTTTTAGTGTGTGGCCTGTGAGTTTTAACAAACAAAATCATGTTACCGCTACCACAATCAAGATGCAGAACAGTTCTATCATCTCAGAAAGCCCCTTGGTGCCACTTTGTCATGAAACCCTCTACCCACACTTAGCCCTGGGTAACCACAGATCTGTTTTCTGTCCCTATAGTTCTGTCTTTTCCAGAATATCATATAAATGGGACAATATAGTACCTAGCAGAAAGCTCATCATGTTTAAAGGGTGGCCTATATTTGGTATCCAATAGATTTCTAAATGCATTTAGAGAGTCAAGTTAGAGGCCGGGCGCGGTGGCTCAAGCCTGTAATCCCAGCACTTTGGGAGGCCGAGATGGGCGGATCACGAGGTCAGGAGATCGAGACCATCCTGGCTAACACGGTGAAACCCCGTCTCTACTAAAAAATACAAAAAACTAGCCGGGCGAGGTGGCGGGCGCCTGTAGTCCCAGCTACTCCGGAGGCTGAGGCAGGAGAATGGTGTGAACCCGGCAGGCGGAGCTTGCAGTGAGCTGAGATCCGGCCACTGCACTCCAGCCTGGGCGACAGAGCGAGACTCCGTCTCAAAAAAAAAAAAAAAAAAAAAAAAGAGAGTCAAGTTAGAATGTTTACCCCAAATCAGAATATATATTTTTTTGTTGGCGTATTGAAGAGGCATAATATTTTTGGAATGGTTCCTGATTTCGTTTCTTTATTGATGTGTCCTCCTCATATTCTGTGGCTACCTATCAGTCATTTAGTCTCAAACTTGAGGCTAAACAGTTGGTAAGGAGGAGGATAAGGCATCATGAAAATCTCAGATATTCAAAAAGGTGGGGGAGGAAGAACCATTCCCCTTCTTACCTGAACGGACAGAGGGAAAGGAACTAGAGTCACTTGAGGAAGTGAATTATATGGTTCCCTATCTCTTCCTTTTGGGAGAAACCTGGGGAGGTATGGAGAAGAATGCCAAATCAGGGGCATTTTTGTTGTTGTTGTTGTTTATTTATTTGTTTGTTTTTCCAATTCATAGCTTACACTCTTAGAGGATATTGCCTCATAGCCTGCCTTGCACCAGACCTAGGAGATGGCCATTTCAAAATAAATTTGGTGGCACAGTGACTATCTCAGCTCCCATATGGTATGAAGGGGGCTCAGAAGTGCCCTCATGAAGTGGGAGGAGAGAAAGTAGCTAGGTTAAGAGTGGCCCACTGTGACAAGCAGAGATGCCTCTGCAGCAGAGAACATGGGCTAACCACCTAGACAAGGCGTTAGAGCAAGATGGCGGTTGAGAAGGATTTCACACAAAATCCTGTCCAGAGGCCAGGAAGACCCAGGCAGCCAGGATCACCCCCAAACCCTGGTTGAGAGAACAGATGTTGGAGCAAACCTACAACTGACTTAGCTGCAAGGGTCAGCAGGAAGGGCAGTGCCCAGACTAGCTGCTGGAGATCAGTGGGCAGGGAAAGGATAGGATAGGAGGGATGAGTAGAGCATCTTTGGATACTTCTTGGATTCCAGAAGCTCTTTACTCTTATGACGATTCAGTTAACACACCCCTCTCCCCCCTCTCCCCAGTCCCATTTTATGGAAGCAGAGAGAGAAGGTGATAAGATTGGGAAGATTGAGCATCTTACCTCAAGTACTGGTTATATTATTGCAGCAGACTAAGATGATTCAGTGAGCCAGGGCTCGTGAGAAAGTCAGGTCAATTAGAGATTAAAAAAAAAAAAAAAAGGAGCTGTGTTTTCTCAGTCCTCCTGAGCATAATGAGTGTAAATCAACAGCCCAGCTATAGTCTCATTATAATTTCACAGTTGCTTTACCTTAATTTCTGAGCTATTATGTCTTGACAGTGCCCCCTAATAGTGTAGCTTTAAGAATTTTGGTCTAGCAACTTCTGTGAGAGCTGGACATTTTAAGAAGTAGTGCAATGCATATACACCTCTTCAAATAATGATTTAGAAAAGTTTTGTAACTAAACTAGGTGTTCCGTAACTCATATTTCAGTTCAAGATTTTACCCTTCTTCCCTTCCCTTCCCTTCCCTTCCCTTCCTTCCCTTCCCTTCCCTTCCCTTCCCTTCCCTTCCCTCCCCTCCCCTTGTTTCCCTTCCCTCCTTTGTTCCCCTCTCCTTTGTTGCCCTCCCCTTTGTTCCCCTCCCCTTTGTTCCCCTCCATTCTCTTTGCTTTCGTTCTCTTTTTTTTGTGTGTGTTTTTTAGACAGAGTCTTCCTCTGTTGCCCAGGCTGGAGTACAGTGATGCAATCCTGGCTCACTGCAACTTCCACCTTCTGGGCTCAAGCAATTCTCATGTCTCAACAACTTTCCAAATAGCTGGGATTACAGGCATGCACCACCCCCCCTCCACCGGCTAATTTTTGTACTTTTAGCAGAGACAGGGTTTCACCATGTTGATCAGGCTCATTTCGAACTCCTGAGCTCAAGTGTTCCACCCACCTTGGCCTCCCAAAGTGTTACTCTTCATACTTCTTCAAATGGGCCCCTTCTCTTTCTCTTTGGACACATATAAAGGTACATTAGACTGTTAGATGTGTTTATGCATTTCCATAGGCAAACATGAGCTTTTAATAATGAGCAGTCAGAATGAAATGTTACTGCCAGGAGAAGATTAAGAAAATGATTATAAATAGCAGGAAAAACAAATGCTCTTTATTTGGGAACAAATAAACTTTAAACGTTAGGATGGGTTACAGTGTCACAGTGATAAAGTAATTAGTAGTTCATATTGAAACAAACTTAACCCAAGAGAAACTCTATCAGCAATTATATTTCCCATGTATAACTCGGCAGGAAAAATATGAGACCTAAGAAAGCAGAAAAGAAACTTCTTTGTAGACATCCATTAAAGTGGAATGTTGGAACGTGAATGCACCCTTTAGTATATCATTATTTTCCTGCACCCTTTTATCACTCTGAAGCAAGAAAATCAATCTAGGGAAAATGCGAGAGAGAGTTGGCATTTTGAAATGTGCTGAGAAATTCTAAATTATGAGAGATATTGACAAAGCTGGTATTTATAGCTGTATCAAAGATTTTTATATTTACATCTATCTGTACTATAAACACAGTCAGAACTCACAATCCTATTTCAATTTATTAATGCTATTTCTATCCTCAGAGTCACTAGATTTAAGTATCATGAGACTCGTCTTGCAACCAAATACATGCAAGACAAGAGTCACACTCAGAGGGTCACTTGGATCAAGATTTAAAATACAGACCATTTAAAATAAAGGTCATCCAAGCCAGACTATGCATTTTGACAAGTTATAAATTGGATCTAAATGGGTATCATCAAGGACATATGTTTTTAAAACTAATCAGCTGAATTTAAGATTCAAGAGATATAGCTTTGATATTCATCTGCAAGCACAACTTCTTATAGCAAAGTCAGACATTGCCCAGGCATATAAAATGTCCGTGGACCTGAGGGATTTCTGATTTCTAAAACTGTGGCAGAGTTTTCTCTGAAACCCCACTTTCAGATTCTGTAGCTGGAGGAAACATTCAAACAGGAAGCATTAACAATTGTCTTTGTCTTAGCACCTCTGTTCATTTCACCCAGGTCTTAATTTCTCCTTCCTTGGGTGAGGTCTTCCATTTCATTCATTTATTTATTGATACATGCATTTGTATATTGTATTATTTATCTGTTGCTGTATAACAAATTACCCCCAATATTTAGGGGCTTAAAATTGCACATATTTATTTGTTTTCAAATATTTCTATTATTTATTTATTTTTAAAATTTAATTTAATTTTAAGTTCCAAGACACATGTGCAGGACGTGAAGGTTTGTTACATAGGTAAATGTGTGCCATAGTGGTTTGCTGCACCTATCAACCCATCATGTAGGTATTAAGAGCCACATGGATTAACTATTCATCCTGATGCTCTCCCTTCCTCCACCCCCAACAACAGGCCCCATTATGTGTTGTTCCCCTCCATGTGTTCTCATTGTTTAGCTCCCACTTACAAGTGAGAACATGTGGTGTTTAGTTTTCTATTCCTGCTTGTTTACTGAGTATAATGGCTTCTAGCTCCATCCACATCCCCGCAAAGAATATTATCTGATTCATTTTTATGGCTGCATAGTATTCCATGGTATGTATTTACCACATTTTCTTTATTCAGTCTATCATTGATGGGCATTTGGGTTGATTCCATGTCTTTGTTATTTTGAATAGTGCTGTAATGAGTATACACACATGCATGTATCTTTATAATAGAATGATTTATACTTCTTTGGCTATATTCCCAGTAATGGGATTGCTGAGTCAAATGATATCTCTGTCCCTAGGTCTTTGAAGAATCCCCACACTGTCTTCCACGATGGTTGAACTAATTTACAGTCCCACCAACAGTGTAAAAGCATTCCTTTTTCTTCACAATCTTGCCAGCATCTGTTATTTTTTGACTTTTTAATAATTACCATTCTGACTGGCATGAGATGGTATCTCATTGTGGTTTTGATTTGCAGTTCTCTAGTGAGAAGTGATGCTGAGCTTTTTTTCATATGTTTGTTGGTCACATAACTGTCTTCTTTTGAGAAATGTCTGTTCATGTCCTTTGCCCACTTTTTGATGGGGTTGTTTGTTTTATCCCTGTAAATTTGTGTAAATTCCTTGTAGATTCTGGATATTAGACCTTTGTCAGATGAATAGATTGCAAAAATTTTCTCCCATTCTGTAGGATGTCTGTTCACTCTGATGATAGTGTCTTTTGCGGAGCAGAAACTCTTTAGTTTAATTAGATCCCATTTGTCAATTTTTGCTTTTGTTGCAATTGCTTTTGATGTTTTCATCATGAAATCTTTGCCTGTGCCTAGGTCTTGAATGATATTGCCTAGATTTTCTTATAGAGTTTTTATAGTTTTGGGTTTTACATTTAAGTCTTTAATCCATCTTGAGTTAATTTTTGTATAAGGTATCAGGAAGGGGTCCAGTTTCAATTTTCTGCATATGGCTAGCCAGTTTTCCTAGCACCACTTATTAAATAGGGATTCCTTTCCCCATTGCTTGATTTTGTCAGGTTTGATGGGTGTAGATGTGTGGTCTTACTTCTGAGTTCCCTATTCTGTTCTGTTGGTCTATGTGTTTGTTTTTATAACAGTACCATGCTGTTTTGGTTACTATAGCCTTGTAACGTCATTTGAACACTGGTAGTGTGATGCTTCCAGCTTTCTTCTTTTTACTTAGGATTTTCTTGGCTATACAGGCTCTTTTTCAGTTCCATATGAATTTTAAAGTAGTTTTTTTTTTTTTTTTCTAATTCTGTGAAGAATGTCAATGGTAGTTACATGGGAATAGCATCGAATCTATAAATTACTTTGGGCAGTATGGCCATTTTCATGATATTGATTCTTCCTATGTATGAGCATGAAATCTTTCCATTTGTTTGTGTCCTCTCTGATTTCCTTGAGCAGTTGTTTGTAGTTCCTCTTGAAGACGTCCTTCACTTCCCTTGTTAGCTGTATTTGTAGGTATTTTACTCTCTTTGTAGCAATTGTGAATGGAAGTTAATTCATGATTTGGCTCTCTGCTTGTCTATTGTTAGTATATAAGAATGTTTGTGATTTTTGCACATTGATTTTGTATCCTGAGATTTTGCTGAAGTTGTTTATCAGCTTAAAAAGTTTTTGGGCTGAAACGATGGAGTTTTCTAGATATAGGATTATGTCATCTGCAAACAGAGACAGTTTGACTTCTTGTCTTCCTATCTGAATATGCCTTATTTCTTTCTCTTGCCTGCTTGCCCCAGTCAGAACTTCTATTACTATGTTGAATAGGAGTGGTGAGAGTGGCATCCTTGTCTTGACTGCACATATTTATTATCTCTCAGTTTCTGAGGGTCAGGAATCTGGGCACAGCTTAGTTGAGTCCTCTGCTTTGGGGTCTTTTACAAGGCTGTAATCAAGATGTTGGGATCTCATCAGAAGGTTTACTGGGAAAGGATCTGCTCCCAAGCTCATGTGGTTGTTGGCAGAATTCAGTTCCTTACAGGTGGTTGGACTGAGAGCTTCAGCTTCTCCCGAGGGCACCCTCATTTCCTTGCTGAGTAAGCTTTCCCGACACAGCAACTTGACTCTTGAAGCATGTAAGCCAAGAAGGTAACTAGCAGGATGGAAGTTACAATCTCTTGTAACCCAATAATGCAACTGGCATACCCTCAACATCATCATATGCTATCATTTAGAAGCAACTTACTTAAGGTAAGAAGATTACACAAGGCTGTGCAGACTAGAGAATGAGGATCACTGGGAATCATCCTAGGGGTTGCCAACCACATGTGTTAAGAATTTATTCAGCATCCCCTAGCTGCCTGAGACAGCTGGGTGTTGGACTGTAGTGATAAACATCCTGCTCTTATCAGAACTTGCAGTAAAGCTGGGGGAAGGGAGGAGACATCAAATAGATTATTGCAATTGTGTTAAGCACACTAAATAAATACAAGGAATAAAAGACCCCCATTGTTGTCTAGGTTGAGGAAGATAGGATGTTAGGCAGGGAAATTTCAGTGGAGACTTGAAGAAGGACTGGCCTGACAGTCCCAGGCAGAGGGCATCCTGAGGCAAGAAAGATCATGCTACAATTGTCAGAAGAGTTGCTGGAATATAGAGTTTGAGAGTGGGAAGACAAAGAGAAGGAAGTGGGACTTATCTGCTGCTATGTTAAGGTATGTGGTCCAGAGTCAAGACCACAGGGAAGCCTTGAGAGGTGACATAGAAGTTCCCTTTGGCCACCTTTCTCCTTGTCCTGCAGGTCTTCTCTCCACTGGCCTCTTGACTGACTGCCAGTCTTGAGGTTGTGACCATGCTTGGACACTCCTGACTCCTCTTTGTCCTGTAACAATGTCCTGCTGATATTGTATCAAATGATCCCACGTGGCATAGTATTATAGCAGGACAGGTTCTTCCTTCTACATATATTATTTTTTGAACAGTTTTCAAACAAAACTAGACATGATATACCCCTAATATATAAAACAGATAAAAGCAGAGCCACTTAGATCTGAAAAGTTACAAGAGGAGAAGGGCACTCGGGAACGTGTTCCCCCACATTCCCATGGTGGTTCCCAAGAGACCCCTCTGGAGTTCTAGGACTCTGTAAATTCTCATTTGAGAGGCATATCTGTAGGCCACAACATTGCCAATGGTTGTTCTCAATGATTCATTCATTTGATTACTTGTATTTAATCCTTATGATGTGTCAGGGATGAAGTAGACACTGAGAATACAAAGGTAATTGAAACAGTCTCAGTCCCTCTGTGAACTCACTGTCTAAGGAGGGATTCATACAGGTAAGTGAATGCTATGGTGTGAATGTGTCCCCCAAAACTTTCTGTGTTGGAAACTTAATTGCCATTGTAACAGTATAAAGAGATGGGGCCTTGAAGACGTGATTAGCCCATGACGACTCTGCCCTTACGACTCACTACATTATAAGGTGATGTGCAATTACAGAGGTTTGAGCAGCAAACAGTGGTGTGCTTCAGAGGGGCACAGGAATGTCACAAGCAGAGGAGGCTTGAACAAGAGGCCTGGTGGTGCCTGTCTTTGAAGATTTTCTCTTGCATCTGAAATTCCTTCTGTTACTCTGCCCATTTCAGACCACACTGTCTAGATGGCTTTCTGGAGCCCTTTCTCACTAGGCTAAAACAACTCTCCTATGCTTTTTAAAAAATATATATCTTTTGAGATGGAGTCTTGCTCTTTTCACCCAGGCTGGGCTGCAGTGAAGTGATCTTGGCTCACTGCAACCTTGGCTCACTGCAACCTTCGCCTCCTGGGTTGAAGAGATTCTCTTGCCTCAGCCTCCTGAGTAGCTGGTATTACGGGAGCCTGCTGGCACGCCTGGCTAATTTTTGTATTTTTAGTAGAGATGGGGTTTCACCATGTTGGCCAGGCTGGTCTCGAACTCCTGTCCTTAGGTGATCGACCTGCCTTGGCCTCCCAAAGTGCTGGGACTACAGGTGTGAACCACCACACCCAACTAACTCTCCTATGCTTTAAGTAGAAAAACCTCAATTGCTCCCCTAGGTTCTATAATAACCATGATGTTAGAAAGCTTGTATTGGATTTTAAATTTCTCATAGTTTCTGTATTGGAATAGAAAATGAGCACCTGTACATTGTTCTGTGCCCCAAATTGTCTGTCTTCACTTACAGGAAGGAGAGAGTGAGAACACTCCCTGTATCCTACCCTGGTATATTTTCTGCCTACCAGGGCTCTGCACAGATGAGGAACTAGAAGTCTTTGATCTCCTATCTGATCTCTGAGTCTTAGCCTTGAGGTCACCTATCAAGTCTAGCATGTTCTGTTAGTCTGTTGGATCCTGCCTCATGTACTTTGACAATCCAGAATTCCAAAGTAAAATAACTTCCATTTGCTGCTTAATTATCCAGGGATTTGGCTAATCCTTCATGATGGTGAACTAAAAGTCCATACCCGTCCTCAATTTTATTTATTTATTTATTTATTTATTTATTTATTTGAGACGGAGTCTCGCTCTGTCGCCCAGGCTGGAGTGCAGTGGCGCAATCTCGGCTCACTGCAAGCTCCGCCTCCCGGGTTCATGCTATTCTCCTGCCTCAGCCTCCGGAGTAGCTGGGACTACAGGTGCCCACCACCAGGCCTGGCTAATTTTTTGTATTTTTAGTAGAGACGGGGTTTCACCGTGTTAGCCAGGATGGTCTCGATCTCCTGACCTTGTGATCTGCCCACCTTGGCCTCCCAAAGTGCTGGGATTACAGGCGTGAGCCACCGTACCTGGCTCCAGTCCTCAATTTTAAAAAAAATATGTAATATTATTTAAATGGAGACGAGATCTCCCTGTGTTGCCCAGGTTGGTCTTGAACTCCTGAGGTCAAGTGATCCTCTTGCCTCGGCCTCCGAGAGTGTTGGGATTACAGGCGTGAGCCATCGTGCCCAGCTGACACCAGTACTAAAACAGTAAATTCAGTAAATTTACAGCCCTAAAACTGTAAAGGATACAATGGTAGGCTCAGGTTATGCAAGATCAGAACAACCGGGTCATTCAGAGGAAAAGAGTTCAGACCGGATGTTGGGTTGTACAAGCCAGGCAGTCTGTTTTTTAATTGTTTTATCTCTTGGTTACCATTTGGCATCTTTTTGCTTAGCCTCAAGGCATGTTTGGATAATAGCAAAATACTCCAGCTCAGCTCTCTCCTCCTTCATAGAGCTTTCTTCCAACAAAGAGTGAGCTCTGTCTTTGTCTTACAAACTCAGATCACCGCTGGATTTTTCCATATCCTGTTAGGTAGTAGTATAGTATCTTGGGATACTTCTTAAAATGTTTCATTAAAATTTTACAGTGTTTTTCTTCTCCAGTGATGCACTTTGTCTGCCAGAGTAGATTGTAAGCTCTTTTTGGGCTCTGGAAATGCTTTACTCATATTGGTATTTATTATCCTTTCCCATCTCCAGAATATTTAGCACAATGTCATACAGGGAGTAGGCACCCTATAAATATTTGTGTATGAATGAATAACCATGGCGCTTGCCTCAGGCATTATACAGGCAGTCCCAGTGACAGGAGGGTGATCTGTGGGTGCATTTGTGGGGGAAAGGAGTTCTGGCAGGCAGTCTGTGTGGGCTGCATATGGTTCACAGTTGGCACACAACCTCTGTGGACCCCAGGTGGAGTATGTGTGAAAGTCAACATCTCTATGCCCTTAAAAAAATCCTTAATTAAATTTGTATGGAGGGCCATTACTATTCACTTAACCCCAAGTTGAACTACACATATCACTAGGCTTCACTGGAGCCCCTTCATTTTGCTGTCATCTAAACATTTGTGCCACGTTTCACTTCTTTACCTAAGTAAGCATTCGTTGGAAACAACCAACCTCAGATTCTATTAAGAGCAGCATGGTTTTTATTTCCTTTCACTATTGCTGTTTACCTAGATGACAGGCAATTAGTTTCATCTCCTTCAACCAGAGTGTCACGATGCCCTTATTCAAAGACAGGATTTGCTTTTTAGTGCAATTATAGAGACTGTGTGTTCTTAGCCTTGGATAATCATGCCAGAAGGAGTTTAGACTTCTGTTCTTAAGATAGTCCTTCCTGGTTTTATGACTGAGTGATTCTCTCATTCATCAGGCAGCTTTCCTCCAGCCATTAAAGGTGAGAAGGACAGGGGTAATATTATGAATTGCTTATCAGGCTTATGGACATTATGAGAATTAATTGCTTTTGGTCCACCCCTTTTAGAAAAAAGATACACCGTAAAATATAGATTCGTAGACTCATCATTTTCCCAAATTGGTTCCTCTTCCTATTTCCCTTATTTCTAGCAATAGAAGCGTTTTCTACTTGACAGCTGTCCAGAGGCAGCCCGTCGAGTCTTACCAAGTCTTCCTTTGCAAAGTCTGTGCATCTGTCCTTTTTTATGTACCTCATTTAGTCACCTAGTGACTACTACAGAGCATCAGTGAAATGCAAGCCATTGTATTGGTAGCAAGGGATAGAAATGAGAATAACACTTGGTCTCCCAATTAGGAAGCTTGCAAATCTCCGTCAGTGTCACAATTATCAGCTATATTCTCAAGTTTTTTCCTCACACCCGAGAAAGTGAAGTTTCCAGTGTAATCTCCCTCCTGCAATCTCTTATTAATTTTCTCTATCAAGCACTCTACTGACAAACTAATATTCTTAAGCAAACATTTTAATCATGTCATTTCATGGAGCAAAAACATTTAATAACTTTTCACTGCTCACAGGATCAAGATCAATCTTTCTTTCTCTCTCTTTTTTTTTTCTTTCTGAGATGGAGTCTCACTCTGTCGCCCAGGCTGGAGTGCAATGGCACGATCTCAACTCACTGCAACATCCGCCGCCTGGGTTCAAGCAATTCTCCTGCCTCAGTCTCCTGAGTAGCTAGGATTACCGGCATGTGCCACCATGTCTGGCTAATTTTTGTATTTTTGGTAGAGACGGGGTTTCACCATTTTGGCCAGGCTGGTCTCAAACTCCTGACCTCATGATCTACCCACCTTGGCTACCCAAAGTGCTGGGATTGCAGGCATGAGCCACCGAGCCAGCCAAGATCAATCTCTTAACCTGAATGTTCGAGAGTTTCTAAAATCTGAAATAATCTTATTTCCTGAATTTACTTCCCGTAACTCCCCATTATAAATTTTCTGTCTGGACAAATTGGTCACATTACTACACTAAAAATATACCTCTATTTTTTTGTACTCCAGTCTATTCATTCATATATTTAAGAAAGTACTGGAGGCTGGGCATGGTAGCTCATGCCTGTAATCCCAGCACTTTGGGAGGCCAAGGTGGGCAGATAACTTGAGGTCAGGAGTTTGAGACCAGCCTGGCCAACGTGGTGAAACACCATCTCTACTAAAAATAAAAAAACAAGCCAGGCATGGTGGCATGTGCCTGTAATTCCAGCTACTTGGGAGGCTGAGGCATGAGAATCACTTGAACCAAGGAGGCGGAGGTTGCAATGAGCCAAGATCACGCCACTGCACTCCAGGTTGGGCAACAGAGCAAAACTATGAAAAAAAAATGTATTGGATGCCTTCTATGTGGTGGTGCTGTGAAAAAATATGGTGCATAGTTTCTGCACTCAAAGAGCTTATTGTTTACTCAAGGATGCAGACAAGTGACTTGAACATGGCAACGATAGAAGGAACACTGGGTGTAATGAAGCACTGGATGTGATAGGAGCCCACAGAACTGCACCTAATCCAGCCTTGGAGAAGTTAGAGAACATTACTTAGAGAAAGTGATATCTCATGTGAGACACAAAGATTGAGTAGGAGTTAGGCAACAAGCTGAGGAAAATGTACCAGAGCAAAAAGCAGTGTATTGAATGGCCTGGTGATTATAATCCAATGGATTGGAGTAACTGAGAGAATTTGAATCAGAATGGAATGTGGAATATGAGCGAGAGCGAGAGAGCGAGAGAGAGAGAGAGCACACGTGTGTGTGTGTGTGTGTGTAGGTTGTAGGTAGGGCAGTTTCAGGAGGAGAGGCTGAAGAGAGAAGCAAGGCCACATCATTCAAGGTCTCATAAGCAAGGCTAAGGGGTTTAGGCTGGCAGGTTTGGAGCAGCAGAGTGTCATGACCACACTTGGCTGTCATCTGACAAATACCACACCCTGGTCCTGTAAATCAATGCTGTACCTGTCAATCTTTTTTCTTTTCTCATTATTTACACAAATCTTTCCCATGTGTCAAGCTCCAGATCAAGCCTCACATTCTGTATCAAGCCTCTTTTAACCATTTCAGCATACAGTCATCAATTTTTGTTTTCTTCATAACATCATCTAACTATTAATCATATGTAGGCTTATATTGATATCCAACTTTGTGTGCATGACTTATATCTGCAACAAAATTGTAAACCATATTAAGATAGAAACCATCTCCATACATCTTTTTATAGGAGTCAGCAAACTTTTTCTGTAAAGGGCCAGAGAGTAAATGTTAAATTTAAATTTTGTAAGCCACATGTGGTCTCTGTCATAGCCATAGCAAATAGATAAACAAATGGGCATGTTCTGAACAAAACTTATTTACAAAAAGAGGCAGTGGCCAGATCTAACCCACAGGCAGTAGTTTGCTAATACATGCCTCGTAACATCCACACAGTACCCAACATAGAATATGTGTTTAATAGATATTTGTCAGATACATGAAGAGGCAAGGAACTGATGTTTTGGAGAGTTGAGTAAGGCCTTGCTTTTCAGGATCATTATTAATGATCTTCTTAAGATGTCTGCAGTTTCTCTGCATTAGTCTTGAAAGTATGAGAAATGCAACTGAATCATTCTTTGAGAATTCAGGCCTTTGTAAGATCTTAGAAGAATGATATGGAAGATTTGCCTAAATTAACACATGACAAATATATCCCCTGGTGGTATTTCATACCAAATTCTTGCCTTAAAGATAATAGGTACCACTGGTTGAGTGCTTACTATATGCTCTTGTATTAACTTATGTGACGTATGTATTAGTATACCCATTCTATAGATTTGAAAACCCAGTCTCAAACAATTACGTGATTGGCTTGAGGTCTTAGGATTGTTTGTGAATATTTGCTCATTGTGAACAAGTAAAGCTGAGACTTAAGCCTAGATCTGCCTGACTTCAAAGTATAAGTAATTTTAAGGTCTTGTTTAGTTAAAATTTATTCTATATTAGTCAAAGATATTTTAGGATATTTCCCTTCCATCATAATTTCTCCTAACTCCAGGTGTATAGGCTACTCTACTCTGTCTGGGGTGGGAGGTATAAACAAATACACATAGCACTGGATAAAGAAATAAATCAAGAAGGGCTACTCCAGGGGAAGATGGTGAGGAGTATTTTAGGGCGATTCGTACTGCTGAGACATTGGAGAGCAGAATTTAAACGATGCAAAATAAGTAGGACTAATGCTTCTCTCACTAACTTCAACTTCGATCCAAGCCCTATGGTAATAACCAGTGGGCTGGAGTGAAATTGCTTCTTTCCTACGGCCCATTTGAGCGGTGTAATGAATGGTTCCTTACATAAGGCTTCCTTGTATGGTTTGACCAAGTACACAAAACTGAGTCCTCCAAAAACAGAGGCCCATGTCCAGGTTTTAAAACCATCAACCAAACTGCACCCAGAAACAGTCATTTATTTAGATGTGCAGGAACTGAACAACTTCAGAAATGTTCCAAGACAAACGGCACAGGGTAAAAGACAAACAGCAACAGCTTGCTCGCATGATGTTTCCAGGAATCACCCTGCCCAATAAAGAAAACAACTGCCCAGATCTGCATGTTAACCCATTCACATCTGAGATTGTAACTCTGGGTCTCAATACTATTTTAAAGTGCAAAAAATAATAAAGATCTCAAGTCTAAGACCTTGAAAATAGGTTAGGAACTCAATGAAAAATGAGAATTTCTATTCTATCACCTTCCTGCCTACTCTAGGGAGCAAATATGCAAATATTTACTATAACATTATGTGGGGCCAGAAAAAAATTGAAAGCAACCTCAATATCCATTAATGGGGAATGGCTAATAAGCTAGTGTAGTCGTATTTGTAGAATATCATGTAACAAGTAAAAGGAAGTACTAATGGGTACTAATAAGTACTCAAATGGACAGCTCTTCTTATCATCCAGTTGAGTAAAAAAAGTAAACTGCAGGACATTATGTAGTTTGACAATATCAAAAAATCAAAATATCAAAAAAGTATCAAAAAATGAAAGTAAAGTTAAATTCGAGCAACTCTGTATCTTTTCTGAGAGTTAATGTACTGGAGAAAGTTATGGAAAAATACACAGCAAATTGATGAATGGCTGCTCTGGAGAGGATGATGGGATATGGACTAAGGAAAAAGTGGGGATTTTAGTTTTATTTATATTTTATTTATTTATTTATTTATTTATTTAAGATGGAGTCTTGCTCTGTCACCAGGCTAGAGTACAGTGGTGCAATCTCGGCTCACTGCAACCTCCGCCTCCCAGGTTCAAGTGATTCTCCTACCTCAGGCTCCCGAGTAGCTGGGATTACAGGCGTGCACCACCACACCCAGCTAATTTTTGTATCTTTGGTAGAGACAGGGTTTCACCATGTTGGCCAGGCTGGTCTCAAACTCCTGACCTCAAGTGATCCACCCCCCTCTGCCTCCCAAAGTGCTGGGATTACAGGCGTGAGCCACCGTGTGCCTTGTAATACATTTTATTACAAGAAAATGTATTCATGCATTAGTTGTATAATTATAAATTAGTAATAATTATCAAATTGATACTAGCAACAACTTGAAAAAAAGAGGCTTCATGGTTACTAATGTGAGGATCCCACCTAAATATGTGCCAAATTCATGTAAGAAAAAACAAATCTCAAAGAAGAAATTTAGACTTCTCAAGGAAGAACTTCCATTATTAGTGTTTTGAGACTATAAAACAGATAACCAAATGAAACTGTGAAGACTTTCTTATGAAAAGTTTTGTTATTAGGAAATATTTAATGAGTATAATTAAAGAGTAAATAAGAGGCCACCCCTCAAATGAAGTGGAGTAAAATATCTGAAGTTATGCCTGGTTTTCCAATATCCAAGCAATTAGTGGTTAGAAGACTCTGACGAAAACAATTACATTTATAATAGCAGTAGAAAACATAAAACATCCTAGAGGCCGGGCGCGGTGGCTCAAGCCTGTAATCCCAGCACTTTGGGAGGCCGAGACGGGCGGATCACGAGGTCAGGAGTTCGAGACCATCCTGGCTAACACGGTGAAACCCTGTCTCCACTAAAAAATACAAAAAAAAAAAGCTAGCCGGGCGAGGTGGCTGGCGCCTGTAGTCAAATTATATTAATTTGACTACAATTGAGAACCTCGTTCTCAAATTATAATAATAAAATTTCATTGGAATAGACTTAATTTTGTAAATTAATTCAGAAATGATTTGTTTATCCTTTACAACAATTCATTTTCTCACCAAGGAACATTCTCTATCCATTAATCTCAATCTTCTTTTATATTTCTTAATAAAGTTGTGTTCATGTAGATCCTGTACTTTCTAGGATGTTTCTTTTTTTTTTTTTTTTTTTGAGACGGAGTCTCACTCTGTCTCCCGGGCTGGAGTGCAGTGGCCGGATCTCAGCTCACGGCAAGCTCCGCCTCCCGGGTTTACGCCATTCTCCTGCCTCAGCCTCCCGAGTAGCTGGGACTACAGGCGCCAGCCACCTCGCCCGGCTAGCTTTTAGTAGAGACGAGGCTAGCTTTAGTAGAGACGAGGGATTCTAATTCACTTGGAAGAATAGACTGAAGAGAAAAGTCAAGATTTTTTTTCTTGTTCTACTGTATGTTAAAATGAACTATTATATGTAAAATTGAAGCACAGAGCTTCAATTTTTAAAATTTTGTGGTATCAATACAAGAGTCAAAATAGAAAATAATGTAAAAGAATAAAACAGTCTAAAACAGATTATCTGTATACCTCTTTCTATATGTGTAAATGAAATATCACAATCCAATGATGGAAGAAAGGATTATCAGTAGGTGATTTTTTTTTTTTTTTTTTTTTGAGATGGAGTCTCTGTTGCCCAGGCTGGCATGCAGTGATGTGATCTCAGCTCACAGTAACCTCTGCCTCCCGGGTTCAGCAATTCTCCTGTCTCAGCCTCCTGAGTAGCAGGGATTACAGGCGCGTGCCACCACGCCAAGCTAATTTTTGTATTTTTAGTAGAGACGAGGGTTTCGCCATGTTAGCCAGGCTGGTCTTGAACTCCGAACCTCAGGTGATCCACACGCCTCGGCCTCCCAAAGTGCTAGGATTATAGGTATAAGCCACCATGCCCAGCCAATAGATGATATTTTTAAACAAAAGATTATATGAAAACAACAAGTAAACCAAACTTAATTTCAGTGTTTTGACTTCACAATTTCCATACATCTTTGTATCCATTGAAGTTCAGAAAAAAATTTTTTTTTTTTTTTTTTTTTTGAGACGGAGTCTTGCTCTGTCGCCCGGGCTGGAGTGCAGTGGCCGGATCTCAGCTCACTGCAAGCTCCGCCTCCCGGGTTTACGCCATTCTCCTGCCTCAGCCTCCCGAGTAGCTGGGACTACAGGCGCCAGCCACCTCGCCCGGCTAGCTTTTAGTATTTTTCAGTAGAGACGGGGTTTCACCATGTTAGCCAGGATGGTCTCAAACTCCTGACCTCGTGATCCGCCCATCTCGGCCTCCCAAAGTGCTGGGATTACAGGCTTGAGCCACCGCGCCCGGCCCAGAAAAAAATTCTATATAAACATAAGATATATATTTTTTATTTAAAAATATAGATTAAGATATTATTGATGTTTATAGAGAGGAATATTCTAAGCATAAAGAAAGAGATCATAAAAGAAAATATTATATTTTGAGCTTGGAAAAAAGCAAAACTGATTCACAGGGTTTCTGAGTTCTACAATTGCAAGGGAAGGATGGGAACTCCTGGAGTCTCCATAGCCCCATGTGGGGTCTTGCTTCTGTAGATCAAAACCCAGCATCATCCCAATTAAATAGAGGCACTTCCTCAACATACATGACAAAGAGATTTAGACAGAATAGTTATTTATCACACAGCAGATCACCTCCCTCCTCTATTCAGATCCTTTCAGTGGCTTTCATCACACTCCAAGTAGAAGCCGAAGTCTTTCCAGTGGCCTCAAAGCTCTATGGCCACCTCTTGGACCTCGTCTCTTTCTACACTTTTCCTTAATGACTCCACTCCAGCCACACTGGCCATGCAACCCATCAAGCACACTCCTGTTCCTGGGCCTTTGTTTTTGCTGCTCCTTCTGCCTCAAGGCCCTCTCCACTTTCTTCAGCCCTCTCTGTTGCTTTTTTAGCGGGGCTGCCCCTTCCCTGGCACTTGCTTTATTTTCCTCCATACTACTAATCCCCACTGACACTATATGTTTACTCATTCCTCTGTTTTTTGTCTCCCTGCCTATGGCATGTAAGCTTGGGACAGAGTCTACTTTGATGACTCCTATATTTCCAGCATCTGGGGTAATGTCTGCATATGGTATTCAGTATTTATTGTTAAATGATTGAATAAATATACTTAATTAGTACTTTGTTTTCCAAGTAACAGAGAACCATTTGAACTAAAGTTAAAATTGGCTAAGGGTGGGGAGGGAGCTGGACCATAGAAGCAGGGACTGGAGTGTTATAAACATCTGAGGGTGTTCTCTTTCTCTGTTTTCTGCTTCATACTTGCCTCTCTCCATAGAACCCCATCTCTGTTTCTCAGAGCACATGGTGAACAAAGGACCCCAGCAGCACTCAAGTTTTACCACAACTGGTCCAGTTACCTGGGGAAGAAATAACCTAATTCTGTTGATTCTCATTTCAAGTCCCTGGGGAGGCGGTGAATGACTCAGTCTGGATTGATGCCCCTCCAGGAGCAATTGACTGTGGTCAGGGTGAAGGTGTGGGTGGGAATTTCACTGTGATCCGATGGCTGCCCCGCTGCAACCATGCATAGAGGGGAAGGCAATTCCTAACAAGGGATATTAGGCAGGCAAGCCAATAGGCATCTACTACAACACAAAATTAACTCTTTCAGTTCAATTATAAAAAATGCCAAACCCTAACTTAAAATTGGAAAAGACAAGAACAGGTAATTTGTCAAAAAGGAAATACAATTGTTCAACACATTTTAAAAAGTAGGTTGGGCATGGTGGCTCATGCCTGCAATCTGAGCACTTTGGGAGGCCACACAGGAAGATTGTTGGCGGCAAGGAGTTGGAGAACAGCCTAGGTGACATAGTGAGATCCTGTCTCAAAAATTAAAAAAAAAAATAGCTTGGCATGTTGGTGTGTGTCTGTAATCCTAGCTACTCTGGAGGCCAAGGCTGGAGGACTGCTTGTGCCCAGGAGTCTGAGGCTGCAGTGAACTATAATCGTGCCATTGCATTCCAGCCTGGGTGACAGGGTGAGACCCTGTCTCTAAAAATAAAAAATAAAGTGTTTGATCTTATTTATCATCCAAAAATACTATGTGAGGTGGTGGGTATACTATAAAGTATTGTGATACTGGCATAAACACAGACATCTAGACCAATAGAACAGAATAGAGAGCCTAGAAATAAGACTTCATGAATATGAGATGAAGTGATCTTTGACAAGGGTGCCAAGATCACACAATGGGGAAACGACAGGCTCTTCAACTAATGGTGTTGGGAAAATTGGATATCCACATGCAAAAGAATAAAACTGGACCCTTACCTTATACCATATACAAAAATTAACTCAAAATTGATTAAAGGCTTAAAACTGTAAAACTTTTGAAAGAAAACGTAAGGGCAAAGCTTAATGATAGTAAATTTGGCAATGATTTATTGAATATGATGCCAAAAACACAGGCAACAAAAACAAAAATAGACTAATGGGACTACATCAAACATGAAAACTTTTGTGCATCAAAAGAAACAATCAACATAGTGAAAAAACATTTGCAAATCATGTATCTGACAGGAGGTTAATATCCAGAAAATATAAAGAACTCCTACAACTCAACAACAACAAAATAAATAATCCAGTTTTTTAAATGGGCAAAGTACTTGAGTAGATATTTCTGCAAAGAAGATATACAAATGGCCAAGAAGCATGACAAGATAATCAACATCATTAACCATTAGAGAAATACAAATCAAAACCATGTGAAATATTATTAGGTTAGGGCAAAAGTAATTGCGGTTTTTCCCATTAAAAGTAATGGTAAAAACCGCAATTAATTTTGCATCAACTTAATATCTGACATCCATTAGGATGGCCACTATAAAACAAAACAAAACAAAATAAAAGGTGTTTGTGAGGATATGGAGAAGTTGGAACTTTCATACACTGTTGGTGAGAATGTAAATTGGGTAGCTGCTATAGGAAACACTATGGAGGTTCCTCAAAAAATTCAAAATAGAATTACCGCCTGATCCAGCAATCCTACTTTTGTGTGTATACCCAAAAGAATTGAAAGGAGGATTTCAAAGAAATATTTGCACACCCATGTTCATTGCAGCGTCATTCACAATAGCTTACAAGTGGAAGCAGCTCAAATATCCATCAAAGGGTGAATGGATAAACAAAATGTGATCTATACATACAATGGGAAATTATTCAGCCTTTCAAAAGAAGGAAATCCTTTCTCATGCTACAATATGAATGGAACTTGAGGGCATTAGACTAAGTGAAATAAGCCAGTCACAAAAAGACGAATATTATATGATTCCACTTATATAAGGTACCTGGAGTTGTCAAATCCATAGAAACAGAAAGTAGAATGGTGGTTGCCAGGGGTTGGGGGAAGGGAAAATATGGAGTTGTGGTTCAACGGGTCTAGAAGTTTAGTTTTGCAAGATGAAAAAGTTCTAGTGATATGTTGCACAACACTGTAAAGGTATTTAATACCACTGAACTATACTCATAAAAATGATTAAGATGGTAACTTTTATGTCGTGTGTTTTTTACCACACAGAGGAAAGAACCCTATGAGGATTTGTACATGCATTCAAGTTTGAGATGCTAATAACTTTGATACTTTACTTAGAGTTTCAGAGCTTATAAACTCTTAACAATTATTTTATATACATTATCTGGAGAATATAACAAAACATGTGAACAAAGCAATGAATAAGATGAGAGGAGATAAGTTATACCTTTTAAAAATTGTATCCACCAAGGAGATTTAATATTGTTTTATAAATACAGAACAAGTAAGGCTTTCCCTCATTAAGCACAGTTCAAAATTCCAATTGTTAAAAAAAAATGTATGGATGGTCAAATAAAGAAATTTGGTGATCTCTGTCCTAGGCATAGCAACCCACTTGGTAAGATGAAAGGAAAAAAAAAGATACACTAATCCCATCTATCAAATTGGTAAATATAAATATTAAAATATTGAGAAATATGCATACAGTAAAGGACAAAAATAGTAAATGTAACATTGAATAAATTTTCACACACACACACACACACACACACACACACAGAGTGAAACCAAACTTCTAATATTCTAGAATTATTTCTCATTCCCCTTTCCAGTCAACCTCTCTTGAGAATGTTTTAAAGATAAATACTAAGTACTTGTTTTACATGCACTTTTCATACATCATTAATAGAAGTGTAATTAGTGGAAGCTTTCAATAAAGCAACTTTATAATATTTTTAAGAGTATTAATTATGCACAAATTCTTTACTAAGTAATTAAGCTTCTTGGAATCTATCCTAAACAAATAATCGGAGATGCAATAAAACGTATACATATAAGGATGCCTACTACTACAAAAACAGTATCAAAAATTAGAAATAGTCTAAGTATACATCATGAGGGAATGCTTAGATTAAAATATATTCACTTGGCTGGGTGCAGTGGCTCACACCTGTAATCCCAGCACTTTGAGAGGCCGAAACAGGCGGATCACTTGAGGTCAAGAGTTCGAGACCAGCCTTGCCAACACAGTGAAACCCCATCTCTACTAAAAATACAAAAATTAGCCATGTATGGTGGCATGCACCTGTAATCCTAGCTGCTTAGGAGGCTGAGGCAGGAGAATCACTTGAGCCTGGGAGGTGGAGGTTGCAGTGAGCCGAGATTGCATCACTACACTCCATCCAGCCTGGGCAACAGAGCAAGACTCCGTCTCAAAATATATAAATATATACACATATACATATATATATATATATGTATTTCCACTTGATGAAATAGTTTGCAGACATTAAAAATTAGACTTTTGCTGAAAAGAAGCAATGAAGAAAGGACTCCCTATTCAATAAATGGTGTTGGAATAACTGGCTAGCCATATGCAGAAGATTGAAACTGGATCCCTTCCTTATACCATATGCAAAAACTAAGATGAATTAAAGACTTAAATGTAAAACCCAAAACTATAAAAACCCTGGAAGACAACCTAGGCAATACCATTCTGGACATAGGAATGGGCGAAGATTTCATGACAAAGATGCCAAAAGCAATTACAATGAAAACAAAAATTGACCAACGTGATTAATTAAACTAAGAGCTTCTGCAGAACAAAAGAAACTATCAAGAGAGCAAACAGTGACCTACAGAATGGAAGAAAATATTTGCATACTATGCATCTGACAAAGGTCTAATATCCAGCATCTATAAGGAACTTAAACAAATTTACAGAAAAGAAAAACAACCCCATTAAAAAGTGGGCAAAGGACACAAACAGGCACTATTCAAAAGAAGACATGCATGTGGCCAATAAACATATGAAAAAAGCTCAACATCACTAATCATTAGAGAAATGCAAATCAGAATGATATGAGATACCATCCTACCCCAGTCAGAATGGCTATTATTAAGAAGTAAAAAAATAACAGATGCTGGCGAGATTGCAGAGAAAAAGGAACATTTATACACTGTTGGTGGGAATGTACATTAGTTCAGCCATTGTGGAAAGCAATGTGGCAATTTCTCAAAGATCTAAAAACAGAACTACCTACCATTCAACCCAGCAATCCCATTACCAAGTATATACCCAAAGGAATATAAATGGTTCTATCATAAAGACACATGCATGCATATGTTCACTGAAGCACTATAATAGCAAAGACATGGAATCAATCTAAATGCCCATCAATGGTAAACTGGATAAAGAAAATGTCATACATATACATTGTGGAATACTACGCAGCCATGAAAAATAGCAAGATCATGTCCTTTTCAAGAACATGGGTGGAGCTGGAGGTCATTGTCCTTAAAAAGCTAACACAGAAACAGAAACCCAAATACTGCATGTTCTCACTTAAGTGGGAGCTAAATGATGAGAACATATGGGCACATAGAGAAAAAAAACAAATGCTGGGGTCTACTTGAGGCCAGAAGGTGGGCGAAGGGAGAGGATCAGAAAAAATAACTATTGGGCACTAGTCTTAATACCTGGGTAACAAAATAATCTGTACAACAAACCCCCATCATACAAGTTTATGTATATAACAAACTTGCACATGTATCCCTGAACTTAAAATAAAAAGATATAAAAAATTAGGCTTTTGAAAAATCTATGACACGAGAAAAATTCATTATTATTAGATATTAGTAAATAATGATGAAATAAAATGGTAAATTGAATGTGATCCTAATTTTGAAAAACATTATTTTTCATAGAAAAATGTACTATCTTGGTATTATCTTAAATTATGACGTTATAGATGACTTTAATTTTGTTCTTTTGTTTATTTTTTCAAAAATTTTATAATCAGAAGAAAACAGTTTTTTTAAAAAAAGGAAGGAAGGAAAAAGTAAATGAATCACACCATTGGTTCAGTTCGTTTGTTAATGAAATAAAAGCCTCTCCATGGTTGACTGCAATTTCCGTACAATTTACTCTGGATACTAAAATAAAGAAAACAATGAAATACAGAAGAGATCAAAAGTCAAATGGGTACTTCTATGAAGAATCTCATGACACACCTTTTTTTTTTTAATAGATAATTCATAAAGGCTCATCACTGTGATGTTTTGTCAAAAGGAAAAGACCATGAAAGTTGCATAAAATTCTGTACTATTTCTTCCATGGAAAGAGAGTGAGGAGATAAAAGAAAAAGCCGAATCCTCTGTAACAACTCATTTTTTTCTTCTTTCTGGAGTTCATAGGAGATGTCAAAATTAATCCAATCTGGGATCTTCTGGAGGGAACCCAAAATCCCTCTAACACCCACATAACATGATTACATGCATAAGCAAACATCTAACCTGCTCTTTAATAGTTTTAAGTTTCTTATCAAAGACCAAATTTGAGACTAGAAACTTTGTATTCCCTGGTGGGCCTTGAAACAACTCTCTGCTTCATTTTTGCTGGAAGTTAAAGGGGGAAAAATAAATTTACCAAACTCTGTACAACACAATCCATATGGATGGAACAAGATTTTAGAGTTTAATTGATATTTATTTTTATGTCACCCTTTAATGTTTTCTATTCTCTCTGTGTACAGAATATATCAGCACAATGGTACATGTATATAACTCTCTCTCTCTCTCTCTCTCTCTCTATATATATATACACACACACACACATTGGGGTGTGTATACTTGCATTTTTTTAAATGATGGGGGTACATAAAAAACAAATTGGAGACCATCAGTCTAGACCAGAGGATCTCAGCCTCAGCCTTCAACTGTGAAACATGTTGTAATTAATATTTTATTGATAATAGGAAAACACTGTATCAGTTTAGGATCTTAAACAATCAGAGCAGATCCAAGATTATCCCTTTAATGGAATCACTGTCACTTCTTACATAGTTTATATGCTTTCTTCAGTGGCAAAGATAAGCATACATCTTGCCCAATTTTCTCCAAAGCCCCAAATAAGACCTCACAATTGAGGTATTATTAATAATTAAGAAAATTGAAAATCATTGTAACGCATTATAGTTTCTCATTTCTTTTAAATGAGAAATGTAGATAGATGTATAACAGGAATAAAGGAATAGGCAAAAGATACATAAGTGGTTAATTAACAAGAATGATGCCATGAACACTTACATTAATAATAACAACACATATCATTACTAAAGCAAAGCAATAATATGAATGAAATTTGTGTTAATGCTAATTATACTAATGCTATTACCTAAAAATTCAACAGATGGAACATTAAAATAATTAAATAAGTTTTGCCTAAACTTATTCTTCAATCATAATACTCCCTTGCCTGATTAATACACCTGTGGAGAAATGTACTGAAAAGCAACTAGTCATGATTTTTGGAGTTTAAAAATTAGACTGGTCCTGTGTTTTACCATGTTTTTGTAGTTTTTGAAGTTCTAAATGACTGACAGATATGATGGATAAAATGCTTTTATGAACACCAACTCAAGAGAAAAGATCTGGGGTACTATTTTCTTACTTTTTTCTATAAAACATTTCTAGATTTTTTCAGTATCTGGATAGATCATGAAAGAGTGTCATGATTGTGGCATCATCCATCATTTGCATTGTAGGAGGAAAAAGACAAGAATCTCAGGCCTATTTTTCAGTCCCATTTGAAGAGCTAATTTCTCCATCAGTATTCAGGAAATCCAGACTGCTTCTCCGGCTCTAGGTAATTTATGTGGACTAGAATTACACAGGTGCTGATGGTGTCAGGACCTAGAGAGGCCCAGAGGTCAAGAATGGAAAGGGAGGCCAGGAGTGGTGGCTCACGCCTGTAATCGCAGCACTTTGGGAGGCTGAGGAGGGCTGATCACTTGAGGTCAGGCATTCGAGACCAGCCTGGCCAACATGGTGAAGCCCTATCTTTTCTAAACATACAAAAGTAGCAGGCATGGTGGTGCGCACCTGTAATCCCAGTTACTTGGGAGGCTGAGGCACGAGAATTGCTTGAACCTGGGAGGCAGAGGTTGCAGTGGGCTGAGATCACGCCACTGCACTCCAGCCTGAGCGATGGAGCAAGACTCTGTCAAAAAAACTCAAAAAAAAAAAAAAAAAAAAAAGAGGAAAGGGAGAACTGTGCAATCAGGGACAGACTATATCCACAGATAGATCAATGTGTTGACATTATTCAAAGCTTATTCAAAGACAGACTGGCAATTTGTCAGAATAGCATCCTAAGTCAACACTTCCAGCTACTCATGGTCCACCTTAGCCATTAATGGGATCACAAAACATGGTATTAAGGTGAGAGATCATTTCATTCCATTTAGATCTCACAGTGGTTTTGCCAAACTAGAAAATAGTATGTGTCAGAAAGGCAAAAATCAAGAACCAGAGGAAAAAATCAATCTAAATCAAATCAAACCTACCAACCAAACAACAACAAAACAAATAACAGGAGCTTTCTAGTCTTTGTACTCAAAATGGTGAACAGACGTTCCTCAGACCCACTGAGAAATGGCCTGAAGTTGTAATAATGGGAATTTAGACAGATCATAAATTTGGTACAGATGGAATGGAGAACCCAGGGGGTTAAAAGTCTCATTATAAATAGGAAAGCAGAGGTAATGGGTTGAGGAAGGCGGATGAAGACATTTTCAGAGGAGAGTTAGTTAACATGGGAATGGGTTATTGATGGAAATTGTTCAGAGAACATTTGCTCTTAGCAGACATTAAAATAAGATGGACTCTCACCTCTCTGGAGCAGCATAAATAAATTCTTAGGTCTCTCAAGATTTTGCAACTCTAGGATTATCTGTAAGGTGTAATTAAATATTAGTACCAGAGTTTTTTTAATGAAACGTCATGAAATGGACATCTCTCAGAAATAGGTCTTCCTGGTCAAGATAAAACCTATTTTCCTGTCCTTAGCAGGACCACATATGGACAGATTACCTAAGATTTGTGATTTTGGGGACAATGAGAAAAGCTCCTCATCTTTGGGAATTTAAGCAATGCTCCTCAACAATGGCTGCATATGGTAATCACCTGAAAAGCTTGAAAAAAAAAAAGGATGCTGCAAGACTTATACACTGAAAACTATAAAACATCACTAAGAGAAAATAAAGAAGGCCTAAATAAATGGAAACATGTCATGTTAATGAGTTGGAAGGCTTAGTATTGTTAAAATGGCAATACTCTTCAAACTGATTCAGCACAATTCTGTACAAATCCGGGCTGTCTTTTTTTTTGTTGTTGTTAGAAATTGAAAACCTGATCCTAAAATTTATAGGGAAATGCAGGGATGCAGAATAATCAAAATAATCTTGAAAAAGAACAACAGGTCGGGCATGGTGTCTCATGTCTGTAATCCCAGCACTTTGGAAGACCGTGGCGGGTGGATCATCGGAGGTTGGGGGTTCAAGACCAGCCTGACCAACATGGTGAAACCCTTTCTCTACTAAAAATACAAAAATTAGTGAAGTATGGTGGCATGTGGCTGTAATCTCAGCTACTTAGGAGGCTGAGGCAGGAGAATCACTTGAACTTGGGAGTTGGAGGTTGCAGTGAGCTGAGATCACACTAGCCTGGGAGACAGGGTGAGACTCCTCTCAAAAAAAAAAAAAAGCAAGTCATAAGTCTCACACTTCTCAATTTGGAGCTTACTACAAAGCTACAATACTCTAAACTGTGTGGTACTGGCATAAGGATAGAGATAGATCAATGGAATAGAATCAAGAGTCCAGAAATAAGCCCATGTGTCTATGTGGCCAACTGATTTTTGACAAGACTCCTGAGACAATTCAATAGGGAATGAATAGCCTTTTTCACAAATAGTAGTGGAGCAATTAGATAATCCACGTGCAAAAGAATAAAATTGGACCCTGACCTCATACCATATATAAAAATTATCCCAAAATACACCAAAGATATAAATGTAAGTGGTAAAACTATAAAACTGTTAAAAAGAAAACATAACAAGATTCTATGAAATTTAAAAAAATCTATGAAAAAATATTGATGCCTAGTCTCCACTGAGATCAATCAAATTCAGATGTCTAGGAATGAGGGTTGGGCATTTAAATTTTTCATCGCTTCCTGGTGATTTTGAAACACCATGGGCTTGCAATAAACCATCAGCTTTTTTTGATTGTGTATTTGTTGGCAGAGATTAACATGATTTTTGACTCCTATTGCACTAGTAGTTAATTTTGACTGGGGACAGACAGCAAGAAAAGGACTTGAGCAATCCTAGCAAAAAATAGAATTCACCAGTACCAAAAACAGAGGAACATGTTAATTGCTACATTATATTCTAATGTGTGTGCGTGTTTTTTTTTTTTTTTTCTTTTTTCTTTTTTTGAGACGGAATCTCGCTCTGTCACCTAGGCTGGAGTGCAGTGGCAGGATCTCGGCTCATTGCAACCTCCGCCTCCTGGGTTCATGCCATTCTCCTGCCTCAGCCTCCTGAGTAGCTGGGACCACAAGTGCCTGCCACCATGCCTGGCTGATTTTTTGTATTTTTAGTAGAGACGGGGTTTCACCATGTTAGCCACGATGGTCTCGATCTCCCGACCTCGTGATCCACCCGCCTCGGCCTCCCAAAGTACTAGGATTACAGGCATGAGCCACCGCACCTGGCCATTCTAATGTATTTTTTACAAACAAGCTTTCCCTAGAGCTGTTCAGTTAGCGTGTTCCCTGATATTCTCCGCGTTCCCTCATATTCTCCATATCGTAAGGTTTTTCAAAGGATGTAACATTAATGTAACATTATCCTTAATGACAGTGTCAGCATAACAATCTGCAAGGCCCTTCTTTTAAAGTTTACTCCTGCTTCAAAGTTCCCCCTGGTATACCATGGTAGACCCTAGCTGTCACCCCTAGCTCTTTGGACCCAGGAGTAAGATGCAGCCTTCAGACCGTAAGTGGTCCAAATGGTGAGGTGGGAGTACTTTAAGCGAGTAGAGCCCAAACTGTTTCACTTAAGTGAAGGCAAGAACTACAACTGTCCAGTGGTTTTAAATTTTACTTTATCATTTGTTTAACATTCCCACTTAATTCCAAAAGGGAAGTTGAAGCAATCTATTTCATTGTTTGTCTAAGAAAGTAGATTTAGGCTCAGAGGAGGCGTGATAAGCAAAATATTAGGTTTCCAGCATGGTTCCTTATGCAGAGAGGCTTGAGCCTAATAATTCCCCCTTAACCTGGATATTATATATCATTTTGGAAAATGACTGCTTTTTACAGGGTCTAATCCTATGACGAGAAGCAGCAGGGACAAAGCCATGCAGAAGATACAAATATAATTGCAAAGTTCTTGTGCACTCTACTGGGAAACACCTTTTTTTCTGATAAAATGCCAGAATCATACACACATATGTTTTTTGTTAGAAAAGTGTTGTATATTTAAATGATAACCTTTCTGAAACATGTAAGTCTCTAAATAATGGGTTTCAAATGTTTAATCTGTTGTTAATAAGCACAGTGAATGAGATGCAAAACATACTCCTGGGGCGTGTTAGAGTTACACAAAATAACTCTATCTTTAACTTTACTACTTTTTATTCCATATAAAAAAGCATTTTAAAATTGAAGTGAGTAAAAGTAATGTTATTTATTAATACTTGAAAATAGGAGGTAGGTATAATACTGTTGGTCATTGTACTAGTCTTTGCTAATACTGAATTATATAGTTATATGAATAATGTGGGGGTAGATTCAATGGAAATGCAATTAGTATAAACTATTGAGGTAGTTTCAATATTGGGATGATATTGCATCTGTTGAATCTAAAATTACCCTAATAATAACATCAACTTAAACAAACATTTTACTACAGACTTCTGGCCTAGTCATGATGGAGTAACTAGTACCAGACATCCCTCCATTCTCAACAACCACAAAACCACACACAATGTATAAAATAACTATGATAAGACACTGGACGGCATTCAAGGAGGACTGGGATTCCTTAAGGAAGGGAAATAGGTAAGCTATATATAAAAAATGGCTTCACCATAAATTATCTCAAACATTTAAGGAAAAAATAATTCTACAACACTCATTTTAGAAACACTTAAAAGCTTTAAAAAAAAAAAGAGGTAAAGCAATTCTGAAAAAGCACACACACACACACACACACACACAAACAAAATCAAAAGGCAAAAACCAAAGTTGGAGGATGTATACTATTATTAATTTCAAAATTGCTATAATGCCATGGTAATCAGGACAATGTGGTATTGACATAAAGACAACCAAATAGATCACTGGATAGGAATGCAATATAAGAATAGTCCCATATATATTGATTTTTGACCAAGGTACCAAAGAAACTAAAAGGGGAAGGAAACACTTTCATCAAACGGTGTTGGAACAAGCTCTCTATGCAGAAGAAAAAAAAAAACAACTTGAAATTCATCCCTCACACTAAACACAAAAATTGATTTGAGATGAATCATATTGCTAAACATGAAAGCTAGAACCATGAAGCTTCTAGAAAAAAAAACACAGGAGGTTATTTTTACAACTTACAGGTAGGCAAATATTTCTTTTTCAGGACACACGAAGCACTAATTGTACAAGAAACAAATTGAAGAAATGAACTTTCATCAACATTTAAAACTTCTGTTCATCAAAAGACACTGTTAAAAATTGAATAAGCAAGCTGCAGATGGGAAAAAATATTCACAACATATACATTTGACAAAGGACTTGTATCCAGAATAAAAAATAGTTCCTGTGACTCCATAATAAAAAAGACAAACAACCTAATTTTTAAAAAGCCATCAAGGAGATTTCTGCTTCCAGAAAAATTGAGTAGACATACTTTTCTCTTACTCTTTCTGCCAAGGACAGCTAAAAAAAACCCTGTACATTGTATATGAAACAAAGAAAAGAAGACTCTGAAAGGTGGAAAGAAGGCAGACCAGCAGTTGACCTCAGGATCAGAGGAACAAGAGGGTGAGCTCCCTGGGCCTTCTTTTTGCTTCATGTACATATATCCCAGACTAGTTGCTTGAGAAGCCAGTAACCTGGAAATATCAGTGGACACACACACACACACACACACAATCACCTAGAAAAAGCCTGCTCACTCTTGCCAAAGGATCAGAAAGGGACAGCCTAGGGAGACAGAAAGCTATTAGACAATAATGACTCTACTCCAGCTAAACACCACAGAAAAATCTGTGACCTCACCCCCATCCCTGCCTGCTAAGACCAACTGGGGGCCCTACACTTGTGAGGTTATAATGAGGCACCCTATGCATCCTCCCTTCCTGCTTCCCCGCTTAAGGTGGTGTCAGAAATCAGAGAGCTGGAACAAAAGTCCTGGCTTCACTTGACTGTCTGATTTGAGTTGTTCAACCTTTTAAAAAAACCTTCTATGAATTAATGAATCACTATTTTAGCGTAAATAACTGTAACTAGATTTAACTGAGAGCTCTAATTCAACTTGAAACTCTTTTTTCTAAGATCTAAACTCTATGTACTCTCTTATCTCAACTTTCTATCCTTCCATGCTTCTGACTACTTGATTCTTGTCTTGTCTTTAATTGCATCAGCCATGCTTGCCCCACTTCCTGTAGTGCCCAATCTGTATCCTATACTGCATCTCCTCAGTGATGCTTTTTGTTTAAATGACTTTTATTGAACTATAATTTGCCTGCATTATTCAGCCCCTTAAAATGTTTAATTTGTTCAAATGTCTTACCATAAAAATTGATAGGTAAGCAAGGTGAAGGATATATATATATATATAAATATGTATATATACATACATATGCATATACTTTTTTTTTTTTTTGAGATGGAGTCTTGCTCTGTTGCCAGGGCTGGAATGCAGTGGCACGATCTTGGCTCACTGCAACCTCTGCCTCCCGGGTTCACGCAATTCTCCCTGCTTCAGCCTCTCGAGTAGCTGGGATTACAGGCGCCCACCACCATGCCCGGCTAATTTTTGTATTTTTTAGTAGAGATGGAGTTTCGCCATGTTGGCCAGGCTGGTCTTGAACTCCTGACCTCAGGCGATCTGCCCACCTCGGCCTCCCAAAGTGCTGGGATTACAGGCATGAGCCACTGCACCCGGCCAGTGAGGGATATCCTAATTGGCTTTGTTTAATCATTCCACATTGTATACATACATCAAAACATCATATTGTACTCTGCAAGTGTATACAATTATGATTTGTCAATCAAAAGTAATATTAGTAATACATTTTTTTAAAATGTAAAAAGCCAAACATAACAAAATATACAATTTGATGAGTTCTAAGGCGTGCAAATACAAGTGAAACTACACCTACAACCAATATATGAATATTTTCATCACCCTCAAAAGTAACATCTTGCCCGTCATCACTCCATCCCAGCCTCCACCCTCAGCCCCAAGCTTTTTGTGACTGTATTTGCATTCTTACTATAGTTTGTATTTACATTTTTATGTCTGGCTTCTTTTACTTGTCAGAATGATTTTGCATGTATGTTGCGTTTATCAGTAGTTTGTCTCCTTTTCATTGCTAAGTAGCATTCCATTGTACAGCTACACAATACGTTTTGTTTATCCACTCACGAAGTGAAAAGCATTTGGGCTGTTTCCAGTTTAGGTGATTGTGAATAAAGCTGCAATGAACACTCATGTATTTAAAAATGATGGCATAGAAGAACATTTCGTGATAGGGAAAGATGTTCATGACAAATTGAATTGTTAAATGAAAAAAGTTACAAAATGAATCCTTTTTTGTAATAAATATATTTGCATAAATAAGTAAATACACAGAAAAAAAATCCAAGACGTTAATGAGGGTTATTGCTGGGCTTTGAGATTATACGATTTTTTTTTTTTGAGACGGAGTCTCGCTCTGTCGCCCAGGCTGGAGTGCAGTGGCCTGATCTTGGCTCACTGCAAGCTCCGCCTCCCGGGTTTACGCCATTCTCCTGCCTCAGCCTCTCCAGCAGCTGGGACTACAGGTGCCCGCCACCTCGCCCGGCTAGTTTTTTTGTATTTTTTTTAGTAGAGACGGGGTTTCAGCACGTTAGCCAGGATGGCCTCGATCTCCTGACCTCGTGATCCGCCCGTCTCGGCCTCCCAAAGTGCTGGGATTACAGGCTTGAGCCACCGCGCCCGGCAATGATTTTTAAGTTAAAAAACGAAGTGGGCAAAAGAGTTGAACAGGCACTTCACAAAGGAAGATGTGCCAATAAGCACATGAAAAAGCACTCAACATCACTAGGCATCAAGGAAATGAAAATTAAAGCACAATGAGATACCACTACTCATAGCAACAAATATGGGCAAGGATGTGGAGCAATGAGCACACTCATCCATTACTGGTGGGGATGTAGAATTATGCAAGCACTTTGAAAATTGGTCTGGCAGTTTTTCATAAAGTTAAACATGCACCTACTCTATGACCTGGCAAATGCACTTCTAGGTATTTAGTCAGGAGAAATGAAAACATCTGGACGCAGATAAGACTTGTACATGAACGTCCATAGCAGCTTTATTCATAATACTGAATACTCCAGGAAGAAAATCAGATTTCAAGAAACTTTATTCTTTTCTCTTTTCCCAGCCTCGGCCTCAACAAAAATAACAAACTAGAAACAACCCAAATGTCCATCAGCAGGAGAATGAATAAACAACATGGTATTTACATACAGCAGAGTTCCGCTCAGCGATAACAAAAACACAATAGCTCCTGATACATACGACACAGGGATGGGCCTCAATATTGCTATACCGAGTGAAAGGAAGTCAGGCACAAAAGGGTACATACTGTAAGATTCCATTTATATGAAGTTCTGAAACAGGCAAATGCAATCTATTGCAAGAGCAATCAGAACAGTGGTTTCTAGTGGGGCAGGGAGTAGACAGAGATTGACTGGAATGGCACGATGAAAATTGTGGGAATTATGGCAATATTCTATATCTTAATGGAGCGTGGATTAAACAGATGTATGTAACTGTTGAAACTCGTCCAACCATATATTTAAGACCTGTCACTTCACTATATAAAATTATACTTCAATAAAAATAAGGAAAATTAAAAAGAAAATCAAAATATTTTTATTATGAAAGTTTTCAAACATACAAAAAAGTAGAACATATACTGTACTGAGCACTCAGTCATATCTGAGTAATCACTTGCTACCTTCAGTTATTGGTAATAAATTGCTTAAGACATATGTCACAACAGTTCCCTATATGTTTGTGAGCCAAGAATGATCGAATGTTCACTTTCTAATGAAAGACCTTTCTTCTCCCCTTGACAGGTCTCACGATTTGGTAGTATTTTCTTGCCTTCTCAGGGTTTTCAATGGAATATCAGAATTTGACTCATTGAGACCTATTGAATAAACTTGGTCATTTTCAAATATCAGCAGGGCGTCATCTTTTAGAGTATTTCCACTAGTAAACATTGCCTTTTAGAATAAAATACCCAGGATTTATTTATTTATTCTAAAATAATCTCAATATTTTTGCTATTTCACCAAGCAAAGAATTACAGCGGTAGTTTATACTAATACTTCATGTTTTAGAAGATAAATTAATAGAGAGAATGAGGCAGATTTGGGTTAGAATACTGTTTTTACCAATCATTTTCTATGTGACCCTGAATGAGTTTCTTTTCTTTTTCTTTCTTTTTTTTTTTTGAGAAAGAGTGATTTCACTCTTGTTGCCTAGGCTGGAGTGCAATGGTGCAATCCCAGCTCACTGCAACCTCCGCCTTCCCGGTTCAAGTGATTCTCCTGCCTCAACCTCCCAAGTAGCTGGGATTACAGGCATGAGCCACCATGGCCGGCTAATTTTGTATTTTTAGTAGAGATGGGGTTTCTCCATGTTGGTCACGCTGCTCTTGAACTCCCAATCTCAGGTGATCCACCCGCCTCGGCCTCCCAAAGTGCTGATGTGTCCAGAATTGGTTCCTTCCGGTGGGTTCCTGGTCTCGCTGACTTCAAGAATGAAGCCACGGAGCCTCGCGGTGAATGTTACAGTTCTTAAAGATGGTGTGTCTGGAATGTGTTCCTTCAGATGTTCAGATGTGTCTGGAGTTTCTTCCTTCTGGTGAGTTCGTGACTTCAGGAGTGAAGCAGCATACCTTCGCAGTGAGTGTTACAGCTCTTAAAGGTGGTGCCTGTCCAGAGTTGTTCCTTCCTCCTGGTGGGTTCGTGGTCTCGCTGACTTCAGGAGTGAAGCTGAAGACCTTCGCAGTGAGTGTTACAGCACTTAAAGGTAGTGTGGACCCAAAGAATGAACAGCAGCAAGATTTTTTTTTTTTTTTTTTTTTTTTTTTTTTTTTGAGGCGGAGTCTCGCTCTGTCCCCCGGACTGGAGTGCAGTGGCCGGATCTCAGCTCACTGCAAGCTCCGCCTCCCGGGTTTACGCCATTCTCCTGCCTCAGCCTCCCGAGTAGCTGGGACTACAGGCGCCCGCCGCCTCGCCCGGCTAGTTTTTGTATTTTTAGTAGAGACGGGGTTTCACTGTGTTAGCCAGGATGGTCTCGATCTCCTGACCTCGTGATCCGCCCGTCTCGGCCTCCCAAAGTGCTGGGATTACAGGCTTGAGCCACCGCGCCCGGCCTGAACAGCAGCAAGATTTATTGTAAAGACCAAAAGAACAAACTTTCCACAGTCTGGAAGGGGACCCCACTGGCTTGCCGCTGCTGGCTCAGGTGGCCGGCTTTTATTCCCTTATTTGGCCCCACCCATGTCCTGCTGAATGGTCCATTTTACACAGTGCTGATTGGTCCGTTTTTACAGAGTGCTGACTGGTGCGTTTATAATCCTCTAGCTAGACAGAGAAGTTCTCCAAGTCCCTACCCCACCCAGAAGCCCAGCTGGCTTCACCTGTCACTGGGACTACAGGCGTAAGCAACTGTGCTTGGCCATGAGTAAGTTTCTTAATCTTTCTGACTCTCAGTTTCCACATTGATAGGCCTAAGAATACCTATCTCAAAGTGTCATAGTAAGGATTAAATACTGTCTGTGAAAATGTCTTATATCTGTAATCCCAGCACTTTGGGAGGCCAAGTCTGGAGGATCCTTTGAGGCCAGGAGTTAGAGAGCAGCCTGGGTAACATAGGATGATCCTGTGACTACCAAGGAAAAAAAAAAAAAAATTAGCTGGGCGTGGTGGTCCACCTGTAGTCCCAGCTGCATGGGAGGCTGAGGCAGGAGGATCACTTGAGCCTAGGAGTTGTAGGATGCAATGAGCTATGATTGTATCACAGTACTCCGGCCTGGGTGACAGAGGGAGACCCTGTCTCAGGAAACAAAAATCAAACAAACAAGAAACAGAAAAAAAGAAAATGTCTTGGCATATGCCAGGAGCTTAGTAAATATTACTACCTTCTCTTAACTCCTTAATAGAAGGTAAGAATGAAGAACATTCTTTCCTCTGTATTTCAGAAGTAGGTACACTCTTTGGGGGAATTTATACAAGTCCAATTTGAACTAAAAGAGTAGGTGGGGATGGGTGAGGGGTGAGATATCCTTACCTTTTATCTCCCTAGAACATCATGAATATTTTATAACTACTAATGATGAAAATATTGTTTGTACTCTCTATTTTTCTCTGTGAAAGAGTGTTTGGAAAGTCATTTCTTGTTGTTGTTATGTTTGGTTTCTAGTGCTCCTTGGGAAGCATTGATCTTGGATTTGGCTGCTGTGTGGGAGACCAGTTGTTCCTCTTAGCTGATGGTGGAGACTCACGTCAGTGCAGGCTGCAGCGATGATTCTCAAACTGTGAACAATGCTCCCCAGTGTGTGCTTGGGAGGGCCGGCATATGGAGACCTCACGGAGAGCCAAACACGGGCTCTCTGCACTTCCTTCAGTTTTGTTTAAATACAGAATCCGGTTTGCCTTTGTCACCCCCTGCAGCACCACCAGGCTTCATTCACTGTGAAGCGTTGCCAGGTCTCTGTAATAAATTACCTGGGAGGCCAAGACGGGAAAAGAGGAAAGAACAAGGTAAAGCGCTTTGAAATCTGACTTTCTCCCTGGAATGTTCAGTGTCGCCTGTTCAGAAGGAGCAGGGTTGTGCTAAGGTGTGTGCTGGGAGCTTTGTAGGCTAAAGTTTGTTGGAAAAGTTTGCTTCATTTCAGTCATCACTTACACATGTTTTCTATTAAGTATTTAAGATTCCCCAAAATTAAAAAAAAAACAAAAAACAAAAAACACAGGTTCAGAGTATTTTTTAGAAGGCATTGGTCAATTATACAGCTTACATTTCACTAAATCTTTACAATTTTGCAAGGCAGGTAATACTAGTATCCCTCATTTTATACCGAGGAAACTAAGGCTCAAAGAAGCTCAGTGCTTATCTGATATCATACAGACAGTAAGGAATAAAACCAAATCCTCAACCCTGGCTTCCTGGCTCCATTTCTTTTCCCAGCAGACTGACCATCAAGGCCGAACATCCCTTTCAGTTCTTTTGAGAACAGAACTAGTTGGCTAGATGCGAAGAAAACAAGCTTTGGAGTAATCTTCCCTCTGCACAGCCTGTGATACTGGGATCCAGTGAGTGACGGTGAGAAGCGGAGATGTGTGAACGAGACCTGAGATGTTGGACCTGAACATCACAGCAACCACTTGCAGAGCTAAGATTCAGGGCCAGCCATCCGTGAACTCTCCCGAGTTGGATCGTCTTTCACATATCTCCTTCCCGAGGTTACATCTCTTTTCCAGCCTGGGAGCAACCAATAAAGAGCAGAGAGCAAAGAAAAGCAGACACACAAATCATCTCTAGACTATGTCAAGGGTATCCCCAAAATGGGAAAGAAATTCTTGAATGTACACACAAAATATCACAATTTTTTTTTTTTTTTAAAGATTAAAAACACTGTGTCCCAGAAGTAAGGAATAGAATGGTGGTTGCCAGGAGCTGAGGAGTTGGGGACATGGAGATGCTGGTCAAAGGGTACAAAATTTCAATATGCAGAATGAACAAGTTCTGGAGAGCTAATGTACAGCATGGTGACCATAGGTAATCATGTGGTATTGTGACATTTGCTGGGAGTAGGTTTCAAATGGTCTCACCACAAAAGGGAAAATGGTAACCATGTGAGGTGATGTTTATGCTAATTAGCTTGATTGTGGTAGTCATTTCACAACATGTATGTACATCAAAACATCTCATTGTATACCTAAATATATACAATTTGATTTGTCAGTTATACATCAGTAAAGCTGAAAAAATGTAATCAATTCTGCATAACAATTGGGAAATTACATAGCCGTATCTGATTATGAATTCAGCAAAGCTTTTAAATATGTTTTTATTTTACTACTCACAAGAGCACCTTGGTGCATTTGAAATTAAATTCTTCAATGTGGAGAAAACAAAACACTGTGTCCCACTGAGCACAAAGCTTGTTCAATATTTTTGTCAGCGCAATGTATTTTTGTTAGCAATGTTGACCACTGAAATGATTTCCTTAGCAGATAATTTTCCAGTAAACCTCCCACATCATTGCGAACTTCCTGTTCCCAGCTGCTCTTCCTCTTCTTAAGCCCCTCATTATAGGCAGTAGGAGAGCTGATAATCAGCAGAAAATTAAGCTGGCAGGGTGTGTGCTTAAAGGCATCAGTTTCCAAGGGAAGGAAGTGTTCATTTTGTTTTGTTTTATTTTGTTTTTATGAAGAATTGCTTTTTACTTGTGTTGTGCCTTTTGAACTTAAGCATTATTTTTTGACAATAGAGACTTTTGGTTTAGTGCAGTTCTCTGTAACTGGACAGTACTCAATACAAATTGTTGAATTGAATGTTTAACATATGCTTCTCTTTGACCAAATAAGGAATATTTTATGGGCCATTTTTCATTTTAGATGAGCTTATAGGAATAGGTACTCTTTGGAAATTGGGGAAATTAATTCTTAGGGACTGTAGTCAAAGTTTAATTTCTGGGTCTTTGAGCGATACTTTTAAAACAAGGGCCTTTGACCCTTGATTCAGTACAAAATGAGCACATAGCTAATGTAAACCTCTTAAATCAGTGGTTATCAGGCTTGGCTGCACAGTGGAATAACCTCAAGTGAGATGTGTGGGAGAATTTTTTTAAAATACTGCTTCTGGGGTCTCAGAAATCCTTGGGTAATTGGTTTAATCTACAGCCTGCCTTCAGGGTTTTTAAAAGCTTCCCAGGAGATGCTAATGGATAGTCAAAGCTGACAACCATTGTCTTTAATGAATGAACACATTTAATCAGCATGTACTAAGTACTAGGCACTGATGCTAGGCTGTTTCTGTTATCTTTTATTAATGTGGAAATTGGCACTCAAAGAAGTTGATTTGTTTACCACCACAGAGCAGAAAACTGTTGAAGATGGAAAACAAACAGCAACCACAAAACCTAACAGTCCTATGGCCTCCCCACACTGTTTGCCATTTACATCATAGTAGTTAAAAAATACGCTGGTGACTGCAGAAGCCAATGTATCAACCTTTAAAATGAAGAAACAATGAAATGAAAACCAACTTTGTTGAAGATTAAGACAGTCCTTGGGAGGGTATGTGATATAAGTTTTAAACTCCGTGTAAAAATAAAACCTTAGTGGAAAGCCTGTTGGATGTATGTTTACTTCTGCCACATTCTATTTTTCAAAACCCAGCAATATCTTCTATCAAAATGGAAATTGTAGACTAATGTTAACAAGGGCCCAATGTCAGCCCTCACTGAATTGGGCACCAGAGACGTGTTTAGCCGCTGAGAAGTGGGGCCTGGGTAACCACCACAGAAAACAGGGGCTGAGCTGTCCACACAGTGAAACTCACAAGGCACACAATGGCAAACTCAGTTCATCCAATGGCCCTGTTGTAAACTGGTACGCTACAGCACTGAGATTGTGTATCCGTTACAGATATCCAAGCTGCTTTGAAATCCAGGGAGCAGCTAATCAGTTAAAAAGCATTGAACTGAGAAAAAACAAAACTTCAACCATACTCAACTGTGACTGTGATGGAGAAGCCCAGCGCCTGCCTGAAGGTGGTTTGTGACATTAATGTGTGTGTATGTGCTGTGTAGGTTTGGCCTGAATAATCCCTTATTCACAGCACTATGCTTCAGGTGCCCCGTCAATGCTTCCTTCTTCTCTCTAAATTTTCCTCCTTCAAGGTCTTGCCTCCATCCTCAAACACTGTTGGTCCATCTGCTGATAAACGTATGGAATAAGCAGGCCTCGTAGACATTTTTAGACCCTATCTGGAGCAGTGAGAACTGCCTGTTTCAGAAAAAGAGAGAGACAAAGGCAGATGGAGAAAGGGAGGCAGACACAAAGAATGAAAGTGCCAAGTAAAGAAGGCGACAGGCAGATTCTTGGAGACTGAGGTAGAGAAGCACAGACAGGATAAGACAGAGGAAAAATAAGGCAGAGACAGGGAGAATCCCAGAAAGAGAGAGAATAGAAAGAAACAGAGACAGAAACTCTTGAGAGAGCTAGGCAGACAGTTATGACAGCTTCAGTCAGTCAGTAATGGAGGGAGAGAGGAAGAGAGAGAGGTAGCAAAGGAAGTCAGACAGGAGACGGGTAGTCAAAGAGAGACACATTCTGAGCAGAGGCAGACAGGGTGAAAGGGAGATGGAAGTCAGCAGAGAGCTAATGCTAGGCGGGAGTATGGAAACTTTTATGTGCATTTCTCCTAGAGAAATGAGAAACGGGACTGGTTTGCCAGGAGAGACAGCCTTTCCAGTCAGGACTCTTGAAGTGTATGATTATAGTCATCCTAAATGGAAACGGGATTCCTTCCTCCCCAAGTCCATTCCTGCTCCATCTGGAGGGCAGTCTGGTGAATGTGGTTTTCTATGCCGGCATTCTGGGCCATAGGAGGGCCTCACAGAACTGCAGAATGTTGGAACTGAGATCTGCTGGTAGATGTGTGTTGTTTCTTGGCCAGTCCCTCTTCACTTACCCTGTTTCCAGGAACGGCCTCCAGTGTTTGTGGGGGATCCACCCTTCCCCACTTTCCATCCCTGTGGTTTTTGTGGAGTTGACAGTCCCTCCCTACCACCCTGCATTCCAGGGATCGTGTTCAACCCAGGACTGGCATATGATCCAGAGTGTCAGTTTCTCCTGTGGTCAGTGATTGGTTCAGGGATAGGAACATAACTCAAGGGAGGCAAATCACAGCCAATCAGTCTCATTTTGGAGGGTTTGTTTGGGCTTCTGGGTTTGCCTTCAAATCCACATTTGAACCATGGAGACATGTTGGCTGGCACTGCGGCTGCCATCTTGCCGCCATGCAGGGTCTGAAATGAAGCCAAACACACGGAGCAGCAGAGAGTAAAATAAAGAACAACTTGGTTCATGTGGCCTCTTTGGAACACTGTTCAAGCTGTTTCTAAAGTTAGATCTATCTCTAGATTTTATTTGCAAAAGCCAGTAGAGTAACTTTTTGCTTCACAGTTTAAACCAGTTTCAGTTGGATTTTCTGTCACTTGCAACTAAATCCTAATTGATGTAACATCTTAGATACCATGTATCACCACATTTTATAGAAACTGAGTTTAAGTAACTCATCTAAGACTATGGCTAGTTAGTGGCAGGATACGAACTAGGCTTTTTCTACTGTGTACTCCCTTAAACCCACTCTTTCATTCTCTCCAGTTTATTTTATTTTTAAGTTAAGATATAGGGCTCATTTCAAATATATGTTTTTACTCCAGTGACTTCATACGTTCTAGAAACGCTAGCTCTAAGCAAAATTGCCACCTGATACGGTTTGGCTGTGTCCCCACCCAAATCTCATCTTGAATTGTGGCTCCCACAATTCCCATGTGTTGTAGGAGAGACCTACGTGGGGTGGGTCTTTCCCATGCTGTTCTCATGATAGTGAATATATCTCATGAGATCTGATGGTTTTATAAAGGGGAGTTTCCTTGCATAAATTCTCTTCTCTTGTCTGCCACCATGTGAGACGTGCCTTTCACTTTCCACCATGATTGTGAGGCCCCCCTAGCCACGTGGAACTGTGAGTCCACTAAACCTCTTTCTTTTGTAAATTGCCCAGTCTCGGGTATGTCTTTATCAGCAGAGTAAAAATTGACTAATACACCACACTAGGCAATACCTATGTTTGCTCAGCTATTTCCCCTTTCTGTGTGTCCTCTCTCCCTGCCTAAGCCACGGTAAGCAGAATATGACAGATATCATCTATACTTTTATGTGAGTTTCCATATGGAACATTTACCTTTTAAAAAAGAACAATAAAAAGATGCCAAATAAATAAATTTCTAATGCAGGAATTCCAAATATTGTAGCATGTGGTTAGAGTACATGCTTTGGATTTGCCGAACCTTCTTGGAATTCTTTGAACTGTCAGTTCTGAGCACTAGGTCCAATATTTATTTGTAAGATTATGAGAGAAATTACTGAAGAATCCTGAAATGTGTCTCTCATATAACAAAGTTTAGAGCAGTGGTTTTCAGACTTCAGTGTGCACTAGAGTTACTGGAAAGCTTATTAAAACACAGATCAGGCCGGGCGTGGTGGCTCACGCCTGTAATCCCAGCACTTTGGGAGGCCGAGGCGGGTGGATCACTTGAACCCAGAAGTTTGAGATCAGCCTGGGCAACGTGGCAAAACCCCGTCTCTACTAAAAACACAAAAATTAGCTGGGCTACTCGGGAGGCTGAGGCAGAAGAATCACTTGAACCTTCTGCTGCGGTGGAGGTTTCTGTGAGCCGAGATTGCATCACTGCATTCCAGCCTGGGCAACAGAGTGAGATTCGGTCTCAAAAAAATGAAACAAAACAAAACAAAACACAGATTGCTGAGCCCCATCCCAGAGTTTCAGATCTGGTGGGTCTGGAATGAGGCCTGAGAACGTGCATTTCCAACAAACTCCCAAGTGATGCTGATGCCGCAGGTCCAGGCACTACACTTTAAAGATCACTTTTTATATGTAAGAATAAACTGAGAAAGGTCGACCATGTGACGTCAAACCTCAACACTGCTTTGCTACAGTCCCAGAAGTTAAGCCTCACCCAGCAAAGATATGGGCTAGGGCTCCTTGAGACACAGCCTGGGCAATGGAGGATGGGGGCTGGTGTCCTGCAGGTGAACACCCTTGTGAATCACAAGCCAGACTACAGCCAGGAGTCCATGAGTGCTCGGACCGCTGAGGCTTGGGTGGTGGGAAAACTTTTTGAAATACAAATTTAGGGTTTCCCCCTTTCCCATAATTCCTATTACTCTAGAAGCTGTCCTACCTGTGCTTCTTTCCCGCAACTCTCTCCATTCCAGGCCACAGCTAGAATAGCTCTATTCTCATTGCATCAGGGAAGGGATGATGTAATACAAGTAAAAGAAGAAGTCTATTCCCTGGCTTTCGTATATCTAAGTACGCAGGCAAGCTGGCTCGTGAGTGTATGGACAGGGCACCACACTCAGAGGGGCTCTGAGCCTGGGGTTTAATGCTCCTTGGTGACTGTCTGGATATTTTTAATGCTTTAATCTTTGATTTTGTATCTTGTAAAATCCAATGGCACAATGGCATGTGCTCCAGGGGCTTGGAGCCTTGACTTTCCTTCAGTCCTGCCTCCCACTTCCTCCAGGAATGGGTTCTCTGCCACTCACTCCCCTGTCTCTGGGTGCCACAGGCCCTACCTGCTTGGTCTGCCTCTCCTTGAGCTCTGCTCTCTGTCTCCTTCCATGCCTATCTGTGGCCTTTTGGCCCCAGGCTGCTGGTGCCACAGCAATTTGGTAGACAATTCTGCAGAGTCTCTTGTCATTTCCAACCCAGGGGCTAAGTGTGTGCAAGCAGGAAGGTTGCAATCCCTTGGTGTTGCCTGCCTGTCCTGGGTTGGTCCTGTGGGTCCATGGGAAGGGGAGACTGATTTTGTAATCCCCAACCTGAAATTTTCATTGTTCACCAGTTTCAAAAATGGCATAGGTGGCCTGAAACAGCCTGAGGAAACCTCTGCATTTTAGAGTGGCAGTGATGTAACGAAGTGTCAGCAATAACTCCACTGAGATTTTTCACTTTTCTAGTATTGCATGGGAACAGAAGACTCATCCTTTCGCCCTCAAAGAAGTAAAGAAATGAGCAGAGAGAGAGAGCTGGAACTACAGAGCCTTGGGTCAGAAATGACTTAGCCAGACTAAAGTCAAAATAGAAAGAGGGATGCCTCAGGGGATGCCAGCATGGATAGATAGTGACTCAGACTAGGTGAACCCCACAAGTGTGTACATGGTGCAAATTCCATCTTGACAGATTAAATTCCTGCCATCAGATGAAATGGGGGTTTGAAGTAGAAAATAAGTTGCATTACAGAAAAATAAAGAATATTAAATTTCTTAGGCATGGTGGCTCATGCCTGTAAATCCCGGCACTTTGGAAGATTGAGACAGGCAGATTGCTTGAGTCTAGGAGTTTGAGACCAGCCTGGGCAATATGGTGAAACCCTGTCTCTACAAAAAATACAAAAATTAGCTGGGTATGGTGGTGCCTGCTTGTAGTCCCAGCTACTTGGGAGGCTGAGGTGGGAGGATTGCTTCAGCCCAGGAGGTGGAGGCTGCAGTGAGCTGCAGTTACACCACTGCACTCCAGGCTGGGTGACAGAGCGAAACCCTGTCTAAAAAAAAAAAATTTAATTTCTGCCACACTTGCCCCCAAAATAGGAAGAGGAGTTTTCATGCATTAAGAGCGTGCAAGAAAAGGAGACCTCTTACAGGCATGAGAGCTGGGAGAGACTGGTCAGACCTGGCAAGAAACCACTGTTCAGGGGACTTAAAAGAGAGCTCTAAAAGTCAGCCACAAAGGCCAAATTACCCCAGGGGTCAAAAAACATAAAGACTGAGGCTGGTCAGAGGAAGCCTACCAAAGAAGCAGTAAGTATGGATGCACAGTTTTCTTATAAGAGAGCTGTGTAAATTGCTCTTTAGAATATTTTGTTGTATGACAGACATATGTTCCTTTTGTACTTGTCTGGGAGAAAACTTTCCTTAAAGCCATGTAGATAAATGGTTTGGAAAAAAAAATGCTGGTTGGTAAGGGCAATGCCAGGACGCAGGGGAAAAATACTTGAAAAAAATTAACAAGAACTGAGTCTCAGAAAGATTGAAAAGAGTGAAGTGACCAAGAAGCCTGATTTTTATTGGAGAAAATTTTGTTTGATTGATTTTTTCTTTTGATCAATATCTTCTAATTTTTTCTTTTTATCGATATCTTCTAATTTTTCTACAACAAACATGTTTTAGTTGTGCAAATTTACAAGCAGAGAGACCTCTACAGTGCAAGGGGACTCATAGTGCTTGTGGTAAAGAGGCATTTATGATTCTAATCTCCCTTTTTCTGCATTTGAGAGAAGAGGAGGAAAAAAAGGAGGAGAAAAAAAGACAGAAAAAACCCCGTAGTTTCATTTTCTTCCCCATTAGCTGAGTCCAGATGTCAATGAAAGAACAAACATCTCCAGTGAGGAGCCAGGAAGAAAGCAGAGGCAGGGAGGTCCCAAAGGGGACCAGGTCTTTAGGGGCCCAAAGCCTACCCTTAGGAGCCCTCCTCAAGGAGTTACTGCAGACTCAATAACAGCCTACCTGCAGGATGAACCACAGCAGGTTACTGTGCTTTTGGGATTGTACTGGTGGTGACAGGAGATGGATTTTGTGACCAGACTAATTCCATGCCAATAAAAATTCTCATATAACCAAATATGTTCCAGATTGCAGTAAATAATACAAAGCTCAGATAAAACAGAAACCACTGCATTGAAAGTGCAGGAATGGTTCCCTGGAGCTCCCTGGAACTGAATTTGACTAATGGAAGGTTTTAACTTCTCCAATGAGTGCCAAACCAGCTATAAGAGAGAACTCCTGATATGAACGCAATGCATACCTGTGATAGACCAAGACAGAATAAGCCATTCCAAAAGCCAAAGCACCCAAGGAAAACCAAAAGGGAGAAGAGAAATACAGACTCAGAAAAGAAAAATGGCATTTGATGACTCAGAGTAGATAACTGATTTGTTCTTAGGAATCAGGTAGGGTGAAAAGAGGTTCTTCAGAAGGGGGTCAAATCCTGACCCATTCAAGAGTGTACACCCTACTTGGCTCGGTGCCCTTCTGTATTGGGGTGGCCTCTATGCAAAGAGAACTGGATTCTGGCTCTCAGAAGCTCATATTTCCTCTCTGTCAGGGATCTTGTTTAGCACATGATGGAAATTTTGTCCTCATCAGCATCAGTTTTCAAAATTCTACACACTGATACAAAATCAAGAGGGACGAAAGAGTCCCTTTGGGACGTTTCATATCATGAATTATCAGTCCCTTCCTAACTTTCCTGGGAATTTCATCCACATACAGAGGTCCCATTGACTTCTGTGGTTCCTGTCAAAGCCAAATTCAAGAATGGAAAAGATGAGCTGGAGTCAATTTCATGTTTTGGACTCATCAGCTAAGTTCTGTTGCAGTCGGGGGTCAGAGCAGCTTAGCTTTAAAGAGGCAGAAATAAAAGAGCTTGCTATTCAAATAGCTGGGGGTTTCTAGCCTGCTGATTGTAAATGGATCCAATGATTTACATGCAGACCATTGAGCAGGGGATGAATGAACAGCAGAGCTCTGCAGTGTCTTTTTAAATATGCAGTTCAGCCTGTTTTGGTGGTAAATGTAAACATGTGCAACTAAAGGAAGTGCTGGTGTCAAAAAGCCTTGCCAATTTTGTTTTATTTTAACTCTACAACACACAAGGGAGAAACCGAGTTTAAGAAAGTTCATTCAAACTTGTGCAATCCAAATGCTTTCTAGAGACATAAAACATTGGGATTTTGAAAGACTTCTCTGACTTAAAGATGCAATAAGAAAAGTTATAGTTTTTTATTCACTTAAGCTAAAGCCTCTCTGTACAATATTGCTCACTCTTCCAGGAAGAGAATGGAGGAAAATTGATCATGGCATAGTTATCATAAATTTGTTCCTTGGAGTCATGTGCTCTGTGTTATCTGTAAATAAGTCATAAGACTTTGCTTCATTCACTCATTCATTCATAGATTCACTTTGTTCATTCAAAGAACATCTATTCAGTCCCTCTCTTTACCAGGCATGGTGCTAGGCACAGGACATACAAAATTAAATAAGATGGATTCAGTTTCATGTAAGGTAGAGTAAGTAATATCACTCCCACCAAATGCAGCTATAAAACCTGGATACATTGAGCAGGTATTTAAATATCATGAGAAGTACATATTAGCGGGTAGATTGAGGAACAGACCATAATTTGAAGTACCACTAAACTGATGGTGAGCTTATGACTTTTTTTCCTTCTGGTATTCCCTGGCCTAGATTTAAGGCAGCCTAAAACCTAGACGTGAGCATTGCCAAGAACAGAGAGAGAGCTCCAGGAAAACCTTTTAGTACTGACATGAGGAGTGCAAAAGGAGTCTCCTAAATTCTCCATTTTCTTTTGTCCTTCTTTTTCTTTTTCCTAATCTCTCACATCACCCAGATGGACAGTAGGCACCTAAAACTCAGGGAGAGGAACTTCCTTTCTGATTGGAAGAACTGTGGTTCCCAAAGGGTGGCGCAAATGCCTGTTGTTTTTTTTTCTCTATCCTCCCACCACTTGGCGCCTGTATTAAAGAGTCTGACTCAATTTTTGATGTTTGCTGACAGCTTTCAAACCTCACCACTCCCCCTTCCCCTTTGGCCCCACATCTGGGCAGGCTGATGTAAGAGCTCAGATACTCCTTGGCACTGGATGGAAGTTCAAACCATGTAAGAAACTCTCACATGCAGAAACTCTCACCCAGCCTCGCCCGCTAGCCATCATAAAAACAAACCTGTACTCTTTGTTGGCTCTCTCAAGCCATTTTCAGATCAACTTGGGGACTCTTTCTGCTTTCCCCAGAAAGCTTCATTATGTGTGTGATAAGCCTCTTCTTACTCTCTTGTTGCATGTGTGGCATCATTGATCTCAGTATCCAAACTAAATTTTGTTTTGGGGAGGAGCCCATTTCATTTTGGTTGAGTGACCACAACAACCCTAGACACAGGCCCAGTTATGGGAAATGCAGAGCAGATTAGGCTCAAAGAGGGATACTTTAGGGAACCAGAATGTACCAGGGAGATCTCAGAGAGGAGAGAGCTGGGAAAGCGACCCCAACAAGTTGTTTTAAAATTTGAGAGTGGGTGCAGTGGCTCATACCTGTAATCTCAGCACTTCAGGAGGCTGAGCAGGGAGGATCCCTTGAGTCTAGGAGCTCGATACTAGCCTGGACAACATAGTGAGACTCTGTGCCTACAAAAAAAATTAAAATTGGCTGGGCATGGTGGCGTACATTTGTAGTTCCAGCTACTTGAGAGGCCGAGGTGGGAGGACTGCCTGAGTCCGGGAGTTCCAGGTTGCAGTGAGCTATAATCATGACATTGCACTCCAGCTTAGGTGAGACAGCAAGACCCTGTCTCAGAAAAAGAAAAGGCAAAAAAGAAGGAAAGAAAAGAAAAGAAAAGAAAAGAAAGAACGAACGAACTTGGGCTTATTCCCAAATGGTGCATGCATAGATCTGATCATAAAAAGCACATCTTTAGACTTTGAGAACTGAACTATGGGAGAGACGTGGGTAACCACGTGCCAGACTGGCCACTAGGTGGCATATACATCAGCGGGATCTGCATTGCACTGCAAAGCCTTTGCAAACAGAACTGACATTGAAGCTGCAACCCACAAGAAGGCTGGTCAGAACTTGGAGCTTGAAATCAAATGGTTTGACTGATGGCTAACGCAAAAATGTCAACATTTCATCTGATTAAAATAACACCAAGAGTCTCATAAGATAATATTCAAAATATCCAGGATATGATCCAAAGTTATTCAGCATACAAAGAACCAAGAAAATATCAATTTACATGTGTTAAAATTCACAAAATTCACAAACTGTACACCAAAGAAAGTGAGTTTTACTGTATATTAATTTAAAAAATGATGCCATTTGCTTGCAGGAAGTACACAATCTAGTTAGGGAGATAGAATCATAAATGAATAACGACATGATGTTTAGCACCTTATGATGATTTAAAACAAAAACATGGATAAGATAATGCGGGAGCACAGAGGGATACCTAGCCCAGTCTGGGGTGTGGGGATCAGGAGGTTGAGATCAGTTTTCAGGAAGAACAGATGCTTTAGTTGATTCTGAAAGAACAAGTAGAAGAAGTTAGGTAAAGTAGAAGGTATTCACACCTAAATAAGGGGAAAAGTAGGGGTGGGAAATACAAATGGTTCTATTTTATTGGGGTACTAGCTGACAGGCAGGGAGTGACAGAAAAGATGGAGGATGCCCCAGGACCAGGTCATGGAAGGCTTCAAATACCACCTTATACCACATTTAACCCTATTAGAAATCCTACTGGGAGTAAGTTCTTAGTTTTGTCAACATTAACACGATGGTCACGACACAATCATGGCACCCCTGTGGGCCTTGATCTCTCGTGGCAGAAACTATTGGTATGCAGCAGCATCTGTTTGGTCTTCTCTGTTTTGCAGCTTCCCTTGCAATGAGATTGGCTGTGTGATCAATCCTGCCTATGGATGTGAGGGAAAGTGCTGCATGCCATACTCTGGGTTTGGATGATAAGTATCCAGGGTGCCTTTCCAGAAGTTTGTTTCCCTTTCACATTGACCTTAGAGGCCATGTGTTGAAGGGCCATGAGACAAGATGGAAGGAACCTGGATCACTGAGTCATCACTTGACTGACCAGGAACATCTATGAAGTGGTTTGCACAAGTGTGCAATAAACTATCCTCCTGTTAAGCCACTGAGATTCCATACTTTGTTTTTTTAACACATTATAGCCCAGCTTATTTGACTAATAGTTTCTCCATCTCTTTTTCAAGAGCATGAATAGCCTTCCTCCAAAGTCTTTTCCAGCTCCATAAATCCAACTTATTCTAAGGAGGCCCTCCTCCAGTCAGCTGGCTCCTTCCTGGTGCTTTGCTCAGGCTTCTTGGGATCTGTCCTGCCTGTGTTCTTCCTCTCCAGGATAGTTCTATATCTTACCTTGGAGAAGGATCATGACACCAGAGGCACTCAGGATTGGATAGGCTCTCAAAGCTCACCTAGTCTACCTTACTTTCTAGTTCCCGAGTCACCTCTACAACATCCCTGCCAAGTGGTGGTCCAGGGTCTGGTTATTGAAAACCTCCAGTAACCAGAAACTCATTGCTTTGACCATACAAAAGTTCTTTCTCTCTCTACATTCTCAAAAGCACATTACACTGTCCATAATGACTAATCACCATGGACTGCGCCTAAGTTCTCCTTATTTCACTTTTTAAACGAATAAATAGTGACTCCATTTAAATGAATGAGTAGTAATTGCATTTGAGATATCTGAGCCTTTTCCCAACCTCTTCCTATTATGGTGAGATTGGTTTTTTTTGTTTGTTTGTTTACACAATGACTGTTTCTTTGATGAATTTGTGTGGCCTGTGTGTGAATTCAGAAATTATCCTTTTTTTTTTGTTTGAGACGGAGTCTCGCTCTTGTCGCCCAGGCTGGAGTGCAGTGGCAGGATCTTGGCTCACTACAAGCTCTGCTTCCCAGGTTCACGCCATTCTCCTGCCTCAGCCTCCCGAGTAGCTGGGACTACAGGCACCTGCCACCACGCCTGGCTACTTTTTTGTATTTTTTAGTAGAGACGGGGTTTCACCGTGTTAGCCAGAATGGTCTCAATCTCCTGACCTCATGATCCACCCACCTCGGCCTCCCAAAGTGTTGAGATTACAGGCGTGAGCCACCGCGCCCGGCCAGAAATTATCCTTATGTCCATCAACTCCATGTGCCCACTAGCAGAGAGCTCTTTCTTTTTTTTTTTTTTCTTTTCTTTTCTTTTCTTTTTTTTTTTTGAGACAGAGTCTCGCTCTGTTGCCCAGGCTGGAGTGCAGCGGCCAGATCTCAGCTCACCACAAGGTCCGCCTCCCGGGTTCATGCCATCCTCCTGCCTCAGCCTCCCGAGTAGCTGGGACTACAAGCACCCACCACCACGCCCGGCCAATTTTTTGCATTTTTAGTAGAGACGGGGTTTTCACTGTGGTCTCGATCTCCTGACCTTGTGATCCGCCTGCCTCGGCCTCCCAAAGTGCTGGGATTACAGGCGTGAGCCACCGCGCCCGGCCCGAGAGCTCTTTCTTTGAGAATATCTTGTCTGTAATGTCAAGGACAAAGTCCGATAATAAGTCATAGCTGTCCTGCAGTTCAAATCTTTGGAATCTTTAAGTCTCTATATGTCCACGGGGAATCTCTAAAACCACAAACATTTTTAAAAAGTCAATACAATGGAAGAAGAAAACAAAAATGAATATCCTTACCTGGATGGAAAGTTTTAACATGAAAGCTTTTTGTAGTGAGGGACTCTCTGCTATACAGGCTATTCAGTTCATAATGCTGGATAATCAAATACAAAAGTACAAAAGGAAAAATTGACCTGACGCATCAAAATTTCAAACTTATACCTTGCAAAAGGCTGCTGACAGCATGAAAATACAGACCAGAAGAAAACATTTGCAAACCACATGTGACAAAGGACTAGTGTTTAGAATATATAAAGAACTCCCAAAACTAAACAGTAAGAGAAAAAAAATCCAGTTAGAAAATGGGCAAAAGACATTAACATAGTTTGGATATTTTCTCTCACACAAATCCCATGTTGAAATGTAATTCCCAATGCTGGAAGTGGGGTCTGGTAGGAAGTGTTTGGATCATGGGGGCACATCCCTCATGGCTCAGTGCTATCTTCATGACAGTGAGTTCCCATGAGATCTGGTCATTTGAAATGTGTGTGGCACCTCCCCTACCTTGCTCCTGCTTTTGCCATGTGAAGCGGCTGCTCCTACTTTGCCTTCCACCATGATTGTAAGCTTCCTGAGGCCTCCCTAGAAGCTGATGCCGGAGCTATGCTTCCTGTACACCTGTAGAACTGTGAGCCAATTAAACCTCTTTTCTTTATAAATTACCCAGTCTCAGGTATTTCTTTAAAGCAATGCAAGAATGGCCTAATGCACACATAAAGAGACATTTCACTGAATAGTGGCAAATAAGCCCACGAAAATCTCATCATTAGCCATTAGAGAAATGCAAATTAAAACCACGATGAAGTCTTCTTATAGTGCAGCTGCCATTACCGCTGCCCTCTGCCCTCTGGCCCATCAATCTACCTGCAGCATGAGCAGCCTGCACCTCTACAGCACATCGGTCACTGGCTCCCATAAAATCAAGTCCCAGCAGAGTGAGGTGACCTGAATCCTGGATAGGAAGCGCATCCAATACCAGCTAGTGGACATCTCCCAGGACAACGCCGTGAGGGATGAGATGCAAGTCTTGGTGGGCAACCCCAAGGCTGCCCCACCCCACATTGTCAATGGGGACCACTACTGTGGGGACTTTGAGCTCTTCGTGGAGGCTGTGGAACAAAACATGCTGCAGGAGTTCCTGAAACTGGCCTGAGTCAAGCTGGCCCACAGTTCCCCTGCCGGACTCCATTACTACACTCTACTTACAGCTCTCCTCCGGCCATGAAGAACCTTGTGACCAACTCCCTGTCATTCCTAACTTGACCTTAGAGTCCCTCTCCACAACGCAAACCACTTCTCCCTCTCTCTAAATGTAGTCTCCTCTTCTCCATTCAAAGGCAACATTCCTTACCCACTAGTCTCAGAAATTGTCTTAAGCAACAGCCCCAAATGCTGGCTGTCCCCAGCCAAGCACTGGGGCTGCCATCCTGCCTGGCACTGGCTGATGGGCATCCCTGTTGGTTCCATCAGCCAGAGCTTTGCCAAAGGTCCTGCAATCCCTCTCCCAGGAGGACCCTAAGGACAATTAAATGTCCTGTTCCATTGGAAAACACACATACACACACACACAAATACACACACACAACAAAAGAGAAAACCATGATGCAATATCACTACACACCTAGCAGAAGGGCTAAAGTACAAAATAGAGACACCACCAAATGTTGACAAGAATGTGGAGGAACTGGATCACTCATTCATTGCTGGTAGGAATATAAAATGGTACAGCTACTCTGGAAAACAGTTTGGCAGTGTCTTAAAAAACTAAACATGTACTTGTTATATAATTCCACTCAGAGACATTTATCTCAGGGAAATAAAAATATATCTTCACAAAAACTATCTGTACACAAATGTTTATAGCAGGTTTATTCTTAACAGCTCAAATCTGGAAACAATTCAAATGGTTAAACAAACTGTGGCATAGCCATACAGTGGAATACTGCTTAGCAATAAAAAGGAATGAACTATTGATACATGCAATGACCTGGATGAATCTCCAGAAAATTATGCTGAGTGAACAAAGCTAATCCCTAAAGGTTGCTCATGGTATGATTATATTTATATAATATTCTTGAAATGACAAAATTATAAAAATGGAGAACAGATGAGTGCTTACCAGAGGATAAAGAGAAAGTTGCAGTGGGTGGGGTAGTGGGTGTGGTTATAAAAGACCCACAGGAGGAAAGGATCTCTGTGGTGATGAAAATGTTCTGTATCTTGATGGTATCAATGTCCATGTCCTGTTTGTGATATTGTATTAGAATTTTGGAAGATATTAACATTGGGGAAACACCACTGAGGGAAACTCTTCATATTATTTCTTATAACTGCATATAATTCTGCAACTATCTCAATATAAAAACACTCCCCAGCCAGGCACGGTGGCCCACGCCTGTAATCCCAACACTTTGGGAGGCTGAGGAGGGTGGATCATCTGACATCAGGAGTTTGAGACCAGCTGGACAACATAGTGAAACCCCGTTTCTACTAAAAATACAAAAATCAGCTGGGTGTGTGGTGGGTACCTATAATCCCAGCTACTCGGGAGGCTGAGTCAGGAGTACCACTTGAACCCAGGAGAAGGAGGTTGCAGCGAGCCAAGATTTCACCATTGCATTCCAGCCTAGGCGACAAGAGCAAAAGTGTCTCAAAACAACAAAACAAAACAAAACAAAACAAAACAAACCCACTTTTCATACCTACGTTGCAGCCCATACCAATTAAATTACAATGTCGGGAGAAGAAGTTAGACATCAGTATTTTAAAAACATGTCCAGGTGATCCCATAGGCAGCAAATTTGGGAACCACTAAATTAGGCATCTCAGAAGCCTCTGAGATGTTTAAGAAGAGAAAGAAACAAAAGTTTTCCTAAAGTTCTCTTTATAGAGATATCTTTGTAAAAAGGAACAACATAGACGCATCCTATTACATTTTGGCCATAGCCTCAGTCAGTATGAGGGAGAAGCCTTGGACATTTCTTATTCATCTGACTTCACTAATTAAAAACTTAAGCCTAAAAGTCAACATTACTAACTACTTTGCTACTGGAATAATTTACCAAAAATGTTTTGTTTATTTATTTATTTATTTATTTTTTGAGTTGGAATCTCACTCTGTGCCTAGGCTGGAGTGCAGTGGTACGATCTCCACTCACTACAACCTCTGCCTCCCAGATTCAAGCAATTCTCCTACCTCAGTCTCCCCAGTAAGCTGGGATTACAGGTGTGTGCCACCACACCGGGCTAATTTTTTCTTTTTTTAAAATTTTTAGTAGGGATGGTGTTTCACCATGTTGGCCTGGCTGGTCTCGATCTCCTAACCTCAAATGATCCGCCCACCTTGGCCTCCCAAAGTGCTGGGATTACAGGTGTGAGCCACCGTGCCTGGCCCCAAAAATGTCTTAAAAAGCCATTTCATGAATAATGCAATTTCTTCCCCTGCATCTTCATCCCAATACAGTAGATTTACAGTTTCTCTTTCTGGGGTTTTAGCCAATAGTTGTCCAAAAATATTAAATGGGAAAATTCCAGAAATAATAAGTTTTAAGTCGTGCACCATTCTGAGTAACATGATAAAATCTCACACCATCTGCTCCAGTCCTCTTGAGATGAAAATCATCCCTTTGTCCAGCATATCCATGCTGTATATGTTACCCTTTGTTTAGTCACTTAGTAGCCCTCTTGTTTACCAGATTAAAAAAACATAGTAGACTGTAATACAGTTCAATACTATTCAGTTTCAGGCATCCACTAGGGGTCCTGGAATGTACTCTCCAAGGATGAGAGGGCTACCGTAATCTTTATGAAGTGTAGCCTGAGAGGTGAGCTATAAAAATGCTCCTAGGTGTTCCACAGCCTGCGTAAGGTGTTACAGGTGTGTTGTTCTGTTTTAAAAGTAACACCTCATCTACACCTGGCTGGCATTTCAGATCCCTTTAATATTCACTCACCTTCTTTCCAAGATTTTTTTTTTTTCTTTTCTTTTAACACAGGGTCTCTCATGGAGTGTAGTGGCACAATCCTGGCTCACTGCAGCCTCATCCTCCAGAGCTCAGGTGATCCTCCCACCTCAGCCTCCCAAGAACCTGGGACTACAGGCGCATGCCACCACGCCCAGCAAGTTTTTGGTATTTTTTCTAGAGACAGGGTTTCACCATGCTACCCATGCTGGTCTCAAACTCCTGGGTTCAAGCCATCTGCCCTTTGGGGGCTCAGCCTCCCAAAGCTCTGGGATTACAGGCGTGAACCATCATGCCCGGCCCTTTCTAAGAAATTTCTTAGAGATCCCGCTTAAACTTGTTATAACAAGCAGCCCTCTTAGAACAAACTATAAAAAGAAAGGAGAGAGAAAGGGACTGAATTGTTTCTCTTATTAAACTTGTACCCAATTTGACCTTAACAGGGAGTGCGTCCCAATGCATTGTTGAGAGGGTTTTAGAAGGTTCCTGAGTTGCCTATTTTCAAGTATTATCACACTCTATTTTTCAGTCTAAGCCTTGTCTTGGAACTTTTTCTTTTGAATTTAAAAACATTGTTTAAAATGTGTGATCAGAGTAACACTAATGTAATGAGAAGAGGCAACCTTATCAGATAAGATCATCTGTTTTTCCTGAAGGATGCCATTTTCATTGCATTAGGGTTGTTTGCTCATAGAGACCTGTAGACACGTAGATTAACCCTGCACACCAAGTCTTCTTTCTCACCAAGCGAATTTTCTGTTTGATTTTTACACTCCAAGAATCACAAGTACAGTGGCATCTCCACGGGGACAAACAGAATAGGAAAGATTGAGTTGTCTTTAATATTTGTTTTTTTTTTTATTTTCAAGAAAATCTCTTTTAGAAAAGATGAAGTTGTCTTGTCCTTACATGCCAGTGAATGCATGTAAATCCATTTACCATAGAGAAGAACACAATTCTTTCACTGTTAAAGCCAAATAGAAGAGTCAGTAGTCATCTAAGACAGAGGCTCTTCTGGTCTTCAATGCACAGAGACATGTTGCTTTAAATTCAGTTAAGGGTAACCAATGAAAAACAAGCTACACACAAAGATTACCTTTCACCCCATCATGCAAAGTTTCCATTCAGCAACATCTGGAGACTGCACAGCCCATTAGATTTAAATAGAAGACTCAGAGGCAGAAACCATATCCAGCCCAGATTCTTTGTGAACATAGCTTGTTGCTGAACCAATTCACTCTGCTTCTAATTCACAGATCTTCAGCCCTAAGTAGCCTCAGTTGGTTCTTATGAGGCACAGAGCCCTTTCCTCACCTAGGGCCTTTGCTTGTGCCATTCCTGCTGCCCGCATTGTGGCTCCCCTGGCTCCTGGCCTGCTGGCTCTCTCTCAGACTTCAGGTTTCAATTAAAATAACAGCCTTTCCCACTCCCCTTACTTCAGAGTTAGTCTCTGACTTGGCACCCTATTGATTTCTGAGTCCTATTCCAGGGCTTGACATCTCATAGTTACTTGTTGAATTAATAAACGTTAACTCCAAAAAATAATAAATGCTTCCTCCAGTTAAAAAAGTAGATATTACAACATTTCTTAACAGAATATTAGTGACAAATAAAAACTGATCATCTTAGCTGGGTGTGGCAGTTACAACCACTTGGGAGGCTAAGGTGAGAGGATCACTTGAGCCCAGGAATTTGAGGCCACAGTGAGTTATAATCTTGCCACTGCATTCCAGCCTGGGCAACAGAGTGAGACTGTGTCTCTTAAAAAAAACCAAAAAGAGTGTATTTTAGTTAAACATACACATGCCTGTGATCATCAAATACCAAGACTATAATGATTAGCTCAAGCTGTTGAGAAACAGAAGCTGACTTCTAATGGTGGCATGCAGTATGCTCAGGCAGAATTGTAAATGGGTGCCACATTGAATACCTGACCATTCTATTTCACAACTGTTCCTCCTCTGGATGCTTATATGCATTTATTGTCTATTCCATTCACCCATCCAACAAGCACTACTACTGCTTTAAGGCTCTTATGAACCTCTTCCACTAAATTTTAAGCTTCTGGAGACAGGGACAGCTCTTTTTAATAATAATGACAAATACTATTGAGTATCTCCTATGTGCTAGTCATAACATTGTGTGTTTTCCTGTATTAATAATGTATGTGATGGAGCTTTGACTTAAACCTGGACAGAATGACAGCAAAGCCTGCACACCTATACTTTTCTTAAACCTGAGTCTGGGCCAGGCATGGTGGCTCATGCCTATAATCCCAGCTCTTTGGGAGGTGGGCAGACCACTTGAGGTCAGGAGTTCAAGACCAGCCTGGCCAACATGGTGAAACACTAGCTCTACTAAAAGTACAAAAATTAGCCAGGCGTGGTGGCGGGTGCCTGTAATCCCAGCTACTCGCGAGCCTGAGGCGTGAGAATCACTTGAACCTGGGAAGCGGAGGTTGCAGTGAGCCGAGATCACACCACTGCACTCCAGCCTGGGTGACTAAGTGAGACGCCATCTTAAAACAAAAACAAAAAACAAACAAAAAGCCTGGATCTTAGCTGTTTGCATGACCTTTGGTGAGTTGCCTGTTTCCTCCTCTGTAAGATAGGGAGGATAGAGTATCTACCTCAAGGGTTGTTGTGAAGATTAAGAGAGTTGATACTTGTAAAATGCTTAGAATAGTTTGAGGCACACAATAGGCACTCATTAAATGTTTGTTGTTTGCTGTTGTTGCTATCATAACCATTATGGCTTATAGGAAAGTCCCCTGTCTGGGAAACCCTCAGTCCTTGTTTTAGCATGGAAAGCCCCATGTCCTTGGTAAAAGTTCAAAACGAGTCCATATGGCAGGCTGAGGACAGAGAGTCAGCCTGGTGCCCTGGTGGTCACTCTCCACTGTCCTGTATCTTTTTCAGAGCCAACCTCTGAAAAACTGCCCCTTATGTTTTGTAATTGCCACCCTCCCAATATTTCAGGACACTGTACTACTTAGCCAACAGGGTGTATGGAAATCATACACCTTTTTTTGCACATTCTTCTATGCAGTAAGCTTGCCCAACCCGCCTTATTTTGTTGTTGTTGTTCTGTTTTGTTTTGTTTTAGGCTTTTAGCAGCCTGAAGCCATGGTTTTTAGTTTCTGTCTCTAGTGAAGCTGAAAAGAGGGATGAGGAAGGGGCTTTATTGGCTCAGCCAGAAACAGAAACTAAGAACCCATGACTGTATTCTGTCTCTTTAACATCCCTGATTGTAGACCATCACTCTCTTTTCCCCATTTCCTGTTAACTTTTATAATTATCTCTGAACTCTGAGAGAACACTATTTGGTGTTTGCAAATAACGTGCTAAAACGCCTTTCCTTGCTGAAAGAAACACTAGCATCTAGTGCCCCCTGCTGCCCTTTCATCGGAAAGGCAAGAAGGATGAAAGTTGGATTCATTGATAGTAAAATTTTTACTTGTAGAGATTTCAACAGGAATCAGTATAAATATCCTAAATTATATTCACGTTTCATCTTTTCTTTGAACCTACTCCTTAACTTAGTTTTTTGTCTTGCCTTTGCGAACATTCATTTTTGCTTAATTATGTTTTTCTCATTTATATTTGCTTCCCTTGAATTTCCTTTTGGTTGTTTTGCTTTTGGGATTTGAACTTGTCTTGGCTGTTTTTCATTTTGGCCATGCCTTGACACGGACGTGCGGGGGCTAGACGCTGCGGGCTCGGCGGGCGGAGGGCGCATGGGAGCCTCTTGGCCCCGGGCCTGCACCTGCAGTCCTCCCGTGAGATCTCTGGGACCCTCTGCAACGCCCTGGCTCTGACGCGTTGCTAGAGGACAAACCCGCCGGGATTTAGAGCGCGGCCAATGGGACAGCGGTGCATGGCGGAGTATCAGGCAAAATCAGCCAATAAGCATGTAGTTTGGGCAAGGTGGGTCCGTCTCCTAACTCGTACCTTATAAAGTCCGCCAGCTGCTCCCACATAGCCGTGCTGTCCCAGGCTGAGGCGATTGCCCGTCTGCAGGGTGTGTTAGAAGCAAATGAGAGGAAGAAACACTTGGGGACGACGGGCGCCACCGAGAACCCATACGAGGCCGCCCCAGACGGCGGGTCGCCAGGTGGGGACCAGACCGGCGCCAAGGCCGACCAGAAGAACGGCGGCAAGAACGAGGGGGACGCGGGATAGGTGCTGTGGAGTTGGCTGGACCTGTGGGATCGACGTCTGCGCCGTCCAGGAACCGCCCAGGAGAGAGAGCGGAGCCTCGGGAGGAGGATGTGCTCTCCGACCCGGGCAAGGTTTCCCATCCTTCCCTCCCTCCTCTCTCCTTCCCTCCACCTGGGCTCGGAGTCAGGATCTGACCGCGGGCTGTGCCCAGGAAGACTGAGTTCCTTGAGAGTGACACCTGGGCGCCAGGGAAGACAGGGATAGAAGAGACGATAGCCCTTTGATAAGAGGGTTTTTAGACTAACTTCCAGCTGTGATGAGTGCATGGGGCCTGCGCCCTGAGAGGTTGCCTTTCCTTTTCCTCTCGCAGCCTGGGAGTTTGCGGTGGTGGTAAGTTCTGTTAGGGGCAAGGTGGATCGCAGTAAGGAGGTAGAGTAGATTTGTGAACAGCTGTCGGAGGTAGAATCTTTGCAGACCCAGAGTGGGTGGGTGTAGACACTTTGCCATGGGTGGTGGCTTTATTTGTAATCCTCCCAGTGAAAGCTTTGGGAAATCCAGCCCTCCTAAACTCTTGGCTTTCTTGTAAGACTTTCTTTTTTTTTTTTTGAGACGGAGTCTTGCTCTGTCTCCCGGGCTGGAGTGCAGTGGCCGGATCTCAGCTCACTGCAAGCTCCGCCTCCCGGGTTTTACGCCATTCTCCTGCCTCAGCCTCCCGAGTAGCTGGGACTACAGGCGCCCGCCACCTCGCCCGGCTAGTTTTTTTGTATTTTTTAGTAGAGACGGGGTTTCACCATGTTAGCCAGGATGGTCTTGATCTCCTGACCTCGTGATCCGCCCGTCTCGGCCTCCCAAAGTCTTGTAAGACTTTCTTGTAAGCGCATGTCTTCGTCGTAAGACTTCTCATGGCTATGTGTCTCACCCTACCGTTCGTCTCACCAACAAACTAGAGCTGGGATACCAGCAAAAAGGACCCAATTTTTATTTTTTACCATATATTTTTTTACCATATATTTTATTTTACCACATATTTTATTTTACCACATTTGAAGAGGTCGTTGACCATCTCCCCAAAATGAATCCGAGCACTGGAAGACCAAGAGGATTGACGTTTGCTATCTTCAAAGGTGCAGCCTGCGTACAGAAGGTAAGCTGTGTATTCCATCAAAGGTCTGTGTGTGCGGGATTGCATTTCTAAGAGAAGGCATTCCTGGATCATGATCATTTTGTCTGAGCTGCATGTGGCCAAGTGCACTGGGGGAAGCAGAATTTAGGAACTTGTTCCTGTACGGATTAAGTGAGAAGTGAAAAGTATTAAATATATGGGTTGGAGTGACACAAGAAGAGGAGAGTAGACATTCAGTACCTGTTTCTGTGCCTGTTTGGGCCCCTGCGCTAAATGCTTCACATATGAGAATTAGAAAAACACTCAAAGATGCCTGAGATAGGCATTTCAGTGCCATTTTACAGAGGGAAAAACTAAGATGCAGAGAGGATTAAGCAACTTGAAGAGACCGCATAGTGAGTAGAGCGTGGAACAGCAAGGATTTCAACCCCAGTAGCCCAGCTTTATGTCTGGAGAAAGCAAGTCTTAGATTGGGACTGTCAGGCCAGGAAGAAAAGTCAGAGCATGGACAAAGGCTCTGACGGAGTGAGGACCGTTTTATATGTGTTGAGGTAAACCAGGTGGATTTCCATTTTGGAGGAAATTGGGAAGTCAGGCTTGGGTAGAGAGTGGTGTGTTTGGAGGGCGTGAAATATTTTGTGCATCTGTATTTTGTATATTCCATCTGTGGTGGAATCTTGTGGCTCAGAAAGAAAGAACCTCCCTCGGGTAATGCTATTAAGAAATGCCAAAGAGAATTAGAACTAGAGTCTACCTAACCCCCTTCTCAGAAGAAATTGTCCAGGTTTTAGCACCGAAAGTCTTACATCTTGGAAAATTGCACTGTCCCCAGTTTTAATGCTAAAAGTCCCTCATTCTGGGAAATCCCTTAGTTGTGGTTTTAGCACTGACAGTCCTGCTTCCTAGGAAACTCCTTACTTCTGATTTTAGCCCTGAATGTCCCCAAACCCCTTAGTCCTTGGCAAATCTGGATTTGATCCACCTACGCTTCTGTTGGAACAGATCCTAGATCAGGAGCACAGGCTGGGCGGCCATAGCATGGACCCCCAAAAAGCCACTGTCATGAAGAAATATTCTGTGAAGAAAATCTTTGCAGGGTATTTGAACTCCCAAAGCCACTGAGAAGAAGGTAAGGGAGTACTTTGGTGAGTTTGGGGAGGTGAGTTTCTCCCCAGGATATGGTTTATGTTCTCCAGCAGCCACCAGTGGATGCTTTTTTCTTTCTTCCTTCGCTGGTGGAGTTGTCAGTGGAGCTGCTTTCTCCTCCTTTCTTGCCTTTGGAGGGCCGCCTTTTCTGAATTCCCTTTAGGGCCTGAGCCAGGGGAAGGCATTGACCCTGAGCTTTGCCTGTGTTTCCAGATGGAGGCCATTGACCTTTCAGTGGATCTGAAGTCTAACAAAAGACAATGTCTTATTTTCATCACACCCCAAAGAAGAGGAATCTGTGAGAAATATTGTGGAGAAATTTAACACTATCAGTGGAAGCAAGGTGAGGAGTCTCTGCATCTATGTGCCTCCCCTCCTACCTCTGGAGAGGTAGCCCTTTGGTTAATGGCAACCCAATAGGGTAACCAACCATCCCAATTTTAGCACTGAGAGCATTGCGTCCTGGGAGACCCTTCCCTGGAACGTAAATAATGCTGGTTTTAGCAACAAGTGTGGAAGGTTGGAGGAAATGTACAAAACTCATAAGTTTTAGAGGGTCTGAAAGCAACATTGTCTTTAGCATCAAATGGATATGGCACAGGTTATCCATCATCTTTTGTAGTTGTCACCCACTTGACCACTGATATTGGCAACCATGATTTGTAGTTCAGAATGGTCATCCATCCATGGTTGCATCATTCAAAGCGATGTGGCTTAAGTGTATATAGTGAATATTAACAGTTCATCTTTGACTTTGCCCGTGGATTAATTGGTGTGCTTTGTAACTACATAGTGCTAGTTTAATTTTTTAACATTGTGAATATTGTGACCATGTTTTCTAAGAGGTCAGATGAGAATGATTATAATGTCAATGCAACCATGATCCCATTACTGAAGAAGAAGGCTAAACAACTATGTAATTTTGATGATGGGTGGAAGGACACCTACTATTGAACTAGGAAGGTAAATAACCAAACAGAGCATACTGCATAATATGCAGAAAAAAATTTGAGATTGGACATGGTGGAGAAGGGGATGTGCAAGCACATATGGAGAGCAAATCTCACAAGTAAGATGGGACGGGTGAATGCTTCGAAACCAATCGAAAATACTTTTGTTTCACAAAAGACACCAATGTTCAGTCAAAAATAGCAACTGCTGAATTAGCATGGGCATACCAGGCAAACAAGCATGCATTGTCATAGCGTCCCCTTGATTGCTCTATGAAATTGAGTAAAGTTTCTTTTTCTGATTCAAGAATTGCAGCTAAAATACCCTCTGGACAAAGAAGAGGGGAAATTTTGATAACAGATGTGTTGGTCCCTTACAGTGTAAAGCGAATTTCTGTCATATCTCACCAACAATCCTGGTTTCTATAGTACATCAGTTTTAAGTAATATGCTGAATCATGGCAGCAAAAATATGTTTCTTCCAGCTGTTAGGTACTTTGACTTGAAAATAGGAGTTTCAAATCATCTTCTTCATTTCTACGAGGATTTTAATGAAACTGCTGAAATCATAAAATATTGTTGATATTTGTCTAAATACAAACTAGACTTAGCTCATCTATCTGCATATTTGTCAGACAGTGCAGATGTAAATTTTGGCAAATTCTATTCAGTCTATAAAACTTCTTACCAAAGAAAATGAAAAGATCGTATTCATTCAATGCCTTGTACATCTTATATACAGCACTGCTAAAAAGGGATGTGAGTTGCTTAAATGTGATATTGAGACTTTCATAATGAAAGCTTTTGGTTACTTTTCAATTTCCTCAAAAAGTGCTGAAGCACTTAAGGAGATTTTTGACTTCACAGAAATGGAAGGTGATAACCTCTTTAGACTGTGCCTACAAGATGGCTGTCATGGCAGCGAGCCATAGAAAAGATGCTAAAATGTTGGCCTGCCATAAGATCATATTTTCAAAGGACAAGAATAATGTCCTTTGACATTGTTTGGGATCTGAAAGGAGAAAAAAATCCAGAATCTGAAGTGGGCCTTAAAAAATCAGTAAGTCCCTTGTGACTTTGATTTTTATGAATCTGTCTCTCAAAAGCCAGGGTGCCCCTGGAAGAACTGAGACAAATTGAGTTTCTGAACATTTGAAAATGAGGAGCAGACTCAAGATATACAGGGTGTAACCATCCCGTGAGGCCCTGCCTTAGCAGCCAGTCAGTGAGGCTCTTCGCCTTCTTTCCCTTTCTCTGATTCCACCTATGTACAACTTATGAAAACTTGCATTACTATAGACTGGGAGTTCTTAAATTGGAATCTGTGAATCTAAAGGGGCCAGAGGATAGAAATCAGGAAATCTGAAAACTTCGATGGAGAAAAGAAGTTTTCATTTCTTTCCATCAGGAAAATAGGCAACAAACCACAGCAGTATTAGTACCTGTGTCTCTTTTGTCACTAGAAATCACAGATATCCATGTTACAGATATCTTAAAATATTTACGTACAGCACCACTTTGAAATTATAGTAATTAGATCCACCCCCTACGTCTTGTAATCTTTTAATATGTTAATAAGGAAACACATCTATTATATGACAGATTTAAATGTTTAACAATTTGATTTCAATAAAATTGCATTTCAATAAAATTGAAATTTGCGTTTCAATAAAACTGGCTTCCTTTGCAATCCTGTGTATTGTATTTTGTGCATTTCTCCAGACTGCCAAAGGGGTTGGTGACACATTGAAAGTTAAGAGTCTCTGCTGCGGATCATGCATAGAAAGCTTTACAAAATGGTTGAAGGGAATAGGCTTTCCTGTATCCTTACCTGGGCTACAGCCTTTCCATCAGCTGGAGAAGGCAACAGTTAGTGCCTATGAGTTGAGAGGGCAGTGATCCCTTTGTGTAAGAACCATCCTGTTCCCACATATTCAAGGGTATGCAATTCCCATAATATACAAAGTTTTTCTTGAGGTTTAGGTGATATGCCTTGAGTAGGAATATCATGAGGCTGTTTCCAGCTTCGAGTGTGTTAGTGGCAGGGTGGAAGGGATCTCAGAGCATCTAGTCTTGGCCATATCTTAAATCCAGGCACTGAGGTCCAGAGGGGAGTTATTTACCCAGGTCACATCAGATGAAGATACTGAAGTATTCCAAGAGGGTTTTAGTTTTATTCCAAATAGGGTAAGTGTTCTGAGAGTGTGAGGAGAGAACGGGAGGAGGCTGGGGTAAGGATGTACATAGAAGGGGATGGAAAAGAGTGCTGAGAGAACTCAGAACCAAATTTCAGGCTGTCACTTTCTCCACGCCACATTCCAGTGCCTTGCCATCAACTCTTCTGTGAATCTTCAGGAATTCTATTAATTCCCCAGGACCAACTTAGACTTTCATAACTTAGATGTAGTTATATTACTTCCCTGAAGCACTTTTACGCACAAAGAATAGATGTAGCAAACAAACTTCACAAGATTTAATTTTTGAGTTTCCTTTTTTATTCTGAGGAATTCTGCTGTAATTCTCAGTGACACAGAACCTTTAGAGCTACTTCACTATGACAGCCTTCTTCAAATCTCCGAAGGGCTGTTACATAAGGAAGAGGGTTGGAGTTCTGTATTCAATCAAGAAGGCAGAAGAATAAGATGATAAGTTGCTACAGAGAGGCATACTTTAAAGTCAATTTAAACTGTAATCCCAGCACTTTGGGAGGCAGAGGCGGGAGGACTGCTTTGAGCTCAGGAGTTCGAGACCATCCTGGGCAACATAGTAAACCCCGTCTCTACAAACAAAATAAAGAATTAGCTGGGTGAGGTGACACACACCTGTAATCCCAGCTACTCGGGAGGTTGAGGCTGGAGAATCACTTGAACCCAAGAGGCGGGAGGCAGAGGTTGCAGTGAACTGGGATGGCGCCACTGCACTCCAGCCTGGGCGATCAACTGAGATCCTGTATCAAAAAAAAAAAAAAAAAAAAGTCAATTTAAGGTTCATTCCTGGAATTGAGCAGATCGCCTTGGATTAGGCAAGATTTTAAGTGCTTTCCAACTCTGGAATTTATACCTTTCCCTGTAGATATCTAAGCCCCGCAAATCCTAGGCCCGAAGTTTAAAACTAGGATCCTGATCTCCCAACCACTTCTAGATGATCCCATAGTGTAATGAAGGGTGCTTGGGCTTTGAAACCAGGCAAACTTGGATTCTGACCTGGGACAACTAAGTCACTGGACCTCACCGAACCTTAGCTCCCTCCACTGACAATGGGGACAATCTGCTAGAGGGTGTGTAGGAGACCTCGGGTTGCCTTTTAGAGGTTCTGGAAATGTCCCTTGAATGATGAATGGAGTTAACTTAAAAATCTTCGCCTTCTGTAATCTTGGTTACATCCAGATACGCTTCCTGCCAGTCCCGCTCCGTCAGGCGGGAGGCAGGAAACCCCAGCCCTGGCTCCAGGACAGGGCCGAAGGTAGGATAGACGGAGCAACGGGTCCAGCTACCGCCCGGATGTCGCAGCGCAGGGCCTCCTGGCTGCCTGACCTACAGGCCGACCCCATTCAGCCAGAGGGAATGGCCAGGACAGAGCCCTGCAAGGCTAAAAGGGACATAGCGCATGCGCGCGGCAGGGAGGGCGTCTCCGGGAGGGAGCGGCCTCTGCTCAGCGCGAGACTGCTGGGCGCCGGGTGGGACAGCGCTGGCGCCGAGACTGCTTCCGGATTCTAGGTACCGCGCGTGGCGGCAGCTAGCCCCAGACTTCTGTCTTTTCAGCTGCAGAGAGGGCTCGGGTCTGCAGGTGAGCTGTGCATCCCGCAATGGAGACCTTCCTGCTCTGAATTTTCTTACAAAACCGCAGAAATATAAGGGGCGTTGCTTACTGGGCATCCCCTCCCCCGCGCCAAACCTGTATAGCAAACGATGATGCAGAGGACCTTGAGGAGATTTTGCAGGGCATCGGTCTTACCTCCCCGGTATCATTTTTCTCCTCCTCCTCCTGGGAATTTCCCGAGTTTCTGCCTTCTGGTATCCCTAAATACCCCACCTATCCTGCCTCCTACCTTCCTGGAGCTGGGGTGGTGGGGTGGGCTCATGGACCATTGCAAAATGCTTGGCAGGATTTTAACTTTCCCAGCCAGACCCCACTCGAAAATGTGCCTTTTGTGCCCTCCAAGAGCTCACGGGTAGGTAATTGTTATATCTTTAGCGTGTGAAAATGCTTTTTATATAACAGTTGACTGAAAATCTCTTAGTTCTCCAAATTTTGGAGGATTTGGGGCGGTCGGCCTTGTTTTGTACCTAGTATAGTAAATCGTTTTGCTGCATTGCATCCAAGATGCTTTCTAGCCCTTCCAAGGTTTGAGCGTCGCATTTGTGATGAGAGCGTGTGATGTGCTGTGCACATCCTCTCCCACCTTATCCCTTTCATGTTAACACAACCTCTGGCTTTAATGTGTCCTTCTGGCCTGGCCACATGGCTCCGTCATGGAAAAGGTGATTCTTTTGTCTGAATATTCTCTCTGAGAACAGAATCTTCTTACAAGCATTGGGAGTAGATTTATTTTGCCTCCTTAGAACAGCAGTCACTTCACTAAGGAGATTAAGGAGCTGCCTGTTTCCTGGCAATAAAGCTGTATTGGGTAGGTCAGTTACAGAATGTCTTCAGGCAGAAGCTGTTCCTTTGGTTCACTCACTCATTTACTCATTTAACAAGTATTTTAAGTACCTGCCTTGTGCGCCCTGGGTTTGCCCTTAAGGAGCTTGACTGGCTGAGAGGCGAGAGAATCCCAACCAAGTAAAAGAGTATGGATCCTCAAGAGAAGATCGCAGGAAGAGCTGGGGGGCTCAGGATGGAGTGGAATTAATCTTTCACAACAGCTACTTGGCTTTAGGAGACACTTAGGTCTAGAAGTTACACCTGATAATGAAAGTGCTCTCATAAGCCTCAGATCTATATGTAATGGTGTTTTCCTGTGTGTTGGGCGTCTCAGACTGAATACATTCCAAACACGTCCCATCATTCCTAACCACCTCCCTCTGCTGTTCCCATGTTCTCTGCCTCAGAGAATAGCATGAGGCCCCCTGACTCCCTGCTTCTCCTAATGGTCTAAGCCAGATACCTAGGGGTGAGTCATCTCTGATTCACCCCTGACTTTCCCTTCCCTCCTCCAATTCAATTCTGCTGATTCTACCTCCTGAACCTCTGAAATCTGTCCACCTTCTCTCCATTCTCATTGCCATTTCTCTAGATAAGCCTATCCTTATCAACTAAGCTCTTGCTTACTTTACTGCAACAGCTTCCGGATGTATCCCCCTGCCTCACTTCACAACCCATCTTCACTACTGCAACTGGGAAGTGCTTGCTGGAATTTAAATCTGATTGTGAGGCTCCCTTCAGTGATCCTTCTCTGCCCTTAGGGCAGAACCAGACTCCCTTTACGGGGCTTAGGTGGGTGTACAGCCCTGTCTTTCTCACCAGCTCCCTCTCTTTTCACAAGCCCCTTGCACTTTTCATTTTGAGAACATGCTTTCTTGTGCCATTAGGGCCTTGCACATGCGCTCTCTTCTGCCAGGAACACCCTTCCCTGCCACCCTCTTCGCTTGACTTATGCTCCCCTGTAGGGTAAATGCACCTGACAGCAATAATTAAGGCATACCCTTAGAATGACCCTGTGTGGCAGATGAACCTGAATGTGTTTTCTGAACTAGGGAACCCAGGCCTGCCCAACCCAGAGATTTGTTTCTTGTCTATGAAGAACATCTGAGCCCCTGCCCCACGTGTCCCATAGAACAGGGGCCATATGGGGAATTGAGGCCTTGAAGTTTGAGTTAAATCAAGGTTGCCAGGAGGAGGTCATTGAGGGGAGGGTGTTAAGTGAAAATGCTACATAAATTGCATGATGTTTGCAAGCAGTTGTTTTCCTGCCCAGCTCACCGCCGCTGGACTCCCTCCTCTGTATGTAAGCCCCTAATGAAACCCCATGTCTCACTTGCTGGCTCTGGTTCTGTTTTGGCCTCTTGAACCTGTTGCCTTCCTTATTGAGGTTAATAGGGGTTTGGCACAACATCTCTCCAAGGTCCCAGCTGGAACCCTGTGTTATCTGGGCATCCTTCCTTAGGCTCCCAGTCCTTGCTGGGTGCCACTCCTTGTTATGGTACCCACACCTCTCCTCTTAGGGCTCATTCACACATCTGCCTCCTACAGCTGTGTTGTACTGGACCAAGGCCATATCTAAGCACTTACCATTGCTTCCTGCTGCCTTTCACAAAGAAAATGCTCAATAAATAGCTGTTAAGTTGAATTGAGTACAAATATATGTTACGATACTATGATATGATTCATTAAGTAAATCATAAATTCACCCTACCTCAGTTTTCTCAGTGTGCTGAAATAGTAATAGCCTTACACACATCAAGCTCAAAATAGATGTAAGGGTGAATGAGAAGAAGAATCATTGTTATTGGAGCAGCTAATATTTGTTGAGTGCTCAGTATGTGCAAGGCACTGTTCTAAGTGCTTTACAGTATTAACTCATTTAATTCTCAGAACAATCCTATAAGGTAGATATTTTTGTTATCCCTATTTTAAAGATGGAGAAACTGAGTTATTGAGTTTCCACAGCTAGTAAGTGGCGGTATCAGGTTTAAAGATAAGCATACTTTAGAGCATATGGTTAGCTCCTTTAGAAAGTAGTAAGTAGGACCAAACATGAGAAGTTCATGGGGCTGAACATTGTAAGTTACCAGATGGAACACAGTGCCCCGTGGTCACAACTTTAAGCTGTGAAGAGCATGTGATTGATCCAGAATTGAAAACTCTGAAGAACATGTTTGGTTTACATATTCACTTTTTTCAGCAGCTAACTCAGTTATCAGAGGTGAAGTTGTATAGAGGTTAGGACTGAGACTTCCCCGAGTCAGAAATCTTTGTGTTGCCGTATAACCTTCGGGCATTGCTTGCATTCTCTGCGCGCCAGTTTCCTCTGGAAAATCAAGGATAATCATGATAGTACATACCACAGGGTGTGGTCATGATTACATGAGTTGATACATGGAAGGCACCTAGAATGCCTTAGAATGGCACCTAGCACATAGTAATTGCTCAAAAACGTTATAACCTCTCTATTATTATTATTTGTTTAGCCATCATTCAGTCAGCAAACGGTTTTTGGACCCAGCTTCGCCCTACGTGTAACATCCTACTGTACCACTTCTCGGGCACAGATGAGCTCTCCCGTTTTAGTTCTCCTTCCTGTAGATGCTGAGCATTTTCACTGTTGCCTCCTTTTTGGTGCTGTCATCTCCTGTGCCTCAGATTCCCTCCCCCATACCCTTCTTCATAGTAAGTTCTAGTTGATGACTCTGAGATCAGCTCAAAACTCTTCTTTTTTTTCTTCTTCTTCTTCTTTTTTTTTTTTTTTTTTTTTGAGAGTCCCAGGCTGGAGTCCAGTGGCACAATCTCAGCTCACTGCAACCTCTGTCTCCCAGGTTCAAGGGATTTTCCTGTCTCAGCCTCCTGAGTGGCTGGGATTACAGACATACACCATGATGCCACACCATGATGCCACACCCGGCTAATTTTTTGTATATTTAGTAGAGACCGGGTTTCACCATGTTGACTACACTGGTCTTGAACTCCTGACCTCAAGTGATCCACCAGCCTCCGCCTTCCAAAGTGCTGGGATTACAGGCGTGAGCCACCTCGTCTGGCCCCTTTTTCTGTTCTTCTACATTAATTTGTTACCAATTGCTGTGGGAGATAAAAGGCCCATTAACCTAAATGATAAGCAATGAGAAAATTGTAGAAATATGCAAGGAATCTCATGTACCATTCCTTATATTTACAAAGATAATTACCTTCCCTGTGAAGGAAATATAGATGTGAGAAAGCTCAGAAATAAAGGCACCACTAGGAATCTTAGACCTTAAAAAGCTGTATGGAACTCCAGAACTCTTTTCATCTATTCTCCTAACTTGCAGGGAGAGTTCAGGGTGAGGGAGGGGCATGGTCCGAGACCCAGTAGCCACATCTCTAGCCTGTGGCTGGCACACTATCTCCTGCATCTGAGAGAATTGTGGGCAGGGTTTCAGTGGGACTTCTCACTACTGGGTATGTTTCAGCTGCTGCTATGATGCACAGTAGGATGTCATTGTCATCCATTTAACTTCATGCTGGGGCTATATTGTATTCTCTAGTGATTTGCCATTGATGAAGTGTGGATGTCTCTGCTACCACAGAAGAGCTGTCTTGCAAGGAAACTAGTGACAAAGCCATTGTTTAAACTGAATTATTCAATCTCTAAGAAGACATCCATCTGTAAAGAATGAGAGGACTAATATCTACAAACATAAAAGAATTATAAGATGGAGTTGTGGAAGTTAAGGAATTTAGAGGAGGAAGAAGCCATTGGCTCCAGATCACTTTGATAGTACAGGCTAGAGTTAAGGAAGTTAGGAGGTAGTTAATAAGGGTAGAAGTCAGGGGAGAAGATTCAAAGGGAGGTGGGGTACAGGGGATAGTCGGGCTTTTGGAGGTGGACAGGGAGGGAGGACATTTCAGGCAGGAAAGTGAAAAGTGAAGATGGTAGTGTCCCAGTTCAGTGAAGAGACCTGGCTGACCAGAGCAGAAGTTTTATTTGGGGAAGTAGAAAGAATTAAACAGCTGAGAGTATGGCAGATCTTGAAGACAGGCAGAGGAGAATCAGCTTGAGGTATCCCACGGAGTGTGCTTAACAGTGATGAGGATGAAGGGGATAGCAGAGGGTTGGGAGAGGTGAAGTTTGAACCTCTTTTTTCCCTTGAGACAGGGTCTCACTCTGTCACCCAGGCTGTAGTACAGTGGCACAATCACGGCTCATTGCAAACTCAACCTCCCGGCCCCAAGCAGTCCTCCCAACTCAGCATCCCGAGTAGCTGGGACCACAGGTGCATGCCATTACACCCCGCTAGTTTTTTGTATTTTTACTAGAGATGGGGTTTTGCCATGTTGCTCAGGTTGGTCTCAAACTCCTGGGCTCAAGCCAAATGCCTGCCTTGGTCTTCCAAAATACTAGGATTACAGGCATGGTGCTCATGCCTGTAACTTCCCTTCTTGAGTAGATTAGAGAAATTAATTTCTGTAATTCTGTGGAATGCCTTTGTATTAGTCATTCTCACACTGCTCGGTAATTCACTCAGACTCGGTAATTAATGAAGGAAAGAGGTTTAATCAACTCAACCAGGCTGTACAGAAGGTGTGGCCGGGGACGCCTCAGGAAACTTACAGCCATGGTGGAAGGCAAAGGGGAAGCAAGCGTATCTTCACATGGCGTCAGGAGTGGGAGAGAGCATGAAGGGGGAAGTGCTACACACTTTCAAACATCCAGATCTTGTGAGAACTTTATCATGAGACAGCACTAGGGGGATGATGCTAAACCATTAGAAACCACCCCCATGATCCAATCACCTCCCACCAGGCCCTACCTCCAACACTCAGGATCACAATTCAACATGGGATTTGGGTGGGGACACACAGCCAAACCATATAAGCATATCATTTTTAGATACACTCCACACCCAAAACTTTTTATTTTGTATAATCTGTCCTTTCCCCCTTGCTTTAGAATTGCAACCTTGCCAATGGACCTGATCGGTTTTGGTTATGCAGCCCTCGTGACATTTGGAAGCATTTTTGGATATAAGCGGAGAGGTAAGCCTAACCCAAATTTTCATGAAAGGGAATTAGTGGGGGGTTTGGAGGTTGTGCTAGGTCATCTGAGGGTCTGTAAGTAGGATGAGAAGCTAAAGATGCCTTAGAGGTGGCTGAAGACCAGCATGTTATGGAAGGGATTCATGAAAGGAAGAGGCTTCCGTGGGGTTGGGCATAACAGAGTGTTCCAACCTGGGGGTTCTGGGCCTCTTTTCCACCACAAACTCTCACTTCACTTCATTATCAGTTGCATAGTTAATTGATTTAATTTCCCTCAGGACCATTGCTTATTATTAAATGAGGATTTTTTTTTCTTTACATAATCGTGGTACCAAAAAACTGAGTTCTATTGATCCTGTGTGTTGCAATGAAAGCGTTGTTAAATATTCAATTATCATATCCAAAGTTGTCTTTTCACCTTTGTCCAAAAGAGGGGGGAAAAAAACTGAGGTAATCAATTAAAGGGTTTTTATGGAGGAAAAGGAAAGGTCAAGATTTTTTATCTTACTTTTATTTTAGAATCATTTATAGTCATGATGTCTCCTGGTTATGTTTCATATATATATGTGTGTGTGTGTGTGTGTATATATATGTACAACCTTTAATCGTCTTTCTGACAAACTGTCTCTTACATTTTAATGAAATTTTTTAAATGAAGTTTTTTATTTCAAAGGGTATTGTATTTGTGGCAGTGGTTGACTTGAATTTGAGTGAAAAAGCCAGGTCTACATGGTTACCAGTTAGCTTCCTTCATTAAAGGCTGCTAAGAAGTCAAAGACCAGAAACACAGTACAGCTCTTATAGCTGGGGGGCTGGATGGTCCAAATGACCATCATCTATGATTCCTTAAAACCTATAATTTCACCTTGGATTTTTGTTCATTGTTTCTGTCTTAATGTATGTATTAGAGATACGTATTTGAAGGAGAAAAAGATGGTGGCACCAAAGTAAGACCTATAAACCAACTACTCAGAAGTTGATGTTACATAATCTACTTTAAAGAGGACTCGGTTTAAAATGCTGATAAGATTGTTTTTGAAAAAAAAAAATTTCATTGTCAAAGACAATGTCTAAATAACTTCTATTACAGAATAGAAAAGAACATCTGGGCATTTTTGCCTGTCTTTATGAGAGGTGGAAAGACAGTGGGTGGAGCAGAAAGAGAGAGAGAGAGAGAGAAAGTGAGTGTGTGTGTGTGTTGGAATGGAAGGAATCATTTTATTCTAACTCAACTCTCTTCAGTGTTTACCAGCTGGTGGGAACAAATGAAATTACATTAGCTGTGAGGTCTCTGATTTCAAGGGCTTGCTGTTGTCCACCTGCACAATATGGGTCCTTGGCCTCCTGCAAGAGCCCCCCACTAAGTGATCCTGGAAGCCCCCAAGGGTATTATGGGTTCACAAGGAAGCTCACTTTGTAGTATAATGTGAGTTAAAAGCATGGGCCACAGAATCATGCATTCCTGCATTCTAGTCTTGACACTACCACTTACTAACACTGATACTCAGGTGAGGTGTTTCAATATCTGGGCCTCAGTTCCTCACCTGTAAATTAATCTGTTAGGATTAAATAAGATGATGCATGGTACACATTTCACATGGTGCCTGGCATACAATAAAGTTAATATTCTTTTTTTTTTTTTTTTTTTCTGCTGCGACTGCCCTGCCAGTGGGAGGTCTGTGAACCAATGAGGCATAATACCTTTTTCTAGTTTTGTACTCTAGTTTTGTATTACGTTCTAAGCTGCCAGTGGCCCAAATGTCTTAGAATGTGTCTGTAAGGTGAATTAACTCTCCTTTGACTTAGAGCTTCCCTAGGTATGAGTCCTATGTAGCTGGGTCAGGAGACCCTTCTACAGGATAGTTATTGAGAATAATCTTGGGTGGGTGAAAGATATAATGTTGAAATGGTGTTTGGTGGGAGGACATGGATGTATCTAAATCCTAAACTAGACCAGCTGTGAGACACAAGTTGGGTTAAAGGGAGAAGCTGATAGATTTTTATTTTGGTGGGGGTACAGTGGGGAGAGAGGGGAGCCAGTGGCGGGACACAGGATGCTGACCACTGTGCTTGCCTGGGCTCACCCCTCCTCCCAGGTAGGTCTCCAGAGAGGTGGATGATCAGGAAGACACTATGATATGGAGGCTCTTCTTAGGCCAGGTAACGCTGAGTGCCCAGAGCGAAAGAGGGCCAGATGGCATTCCTGCCTTCTCCCACGCTAGGGCTGAACCAGACCTTACACCTTTCTACTCCAGTTGAAGGGAAGGGCACTGACATGGCCATCCCTCCAGAGAGGCTCAGGTGTGCTTGCTGGGCAGGCTGCTATTCTGAGGACCACAAGAGCACCTGCAGGGAAGCTCCCAGAGGCATCTTTCAACTCCTTTTAAAACTCCTCTTCCACGACTGCCCCACCCAGATCAGGCCTCCCAGGGAGTGTGAAGGAAAGAGTGTAGAGCTGCTTTTCTTGTAGCCCCCACTGTGGGGTACTGAGCTTGTTCTCAGGATCTTTGCTTCCTTCCAATAGCGTGGCTTTCTTGTAAAACAGCTCACAGTCCTGCCACCTTCCTCAGGCAAGATGAAATTTCTCAAGAACCTTCCTGGTTCTTGCTGCTGGTGAGCGTGCCCCTGCTGTTTGCTGTCTGATCTCATCAAGACTGAGGTGTAGACACTGCCACTTTCTCCACATACTTAAGTGTGTGTGTATGGTGGTGGTGGGGAGCACAGTTAAGAAATCTTCAGGGTATACAGAAAAGAGCATCATAGAATCTCTAGGTGGGAAGACACCTTAATGGTCACCTAGTTGTGCATTTCAGAAAATGTTTTAATCTCTTTAACAATATCCTTATCTCGTATCTTCTGCTTGAATATGACCCATAACAGGGATGCATTAAATCAGTATTTATCAAGTGCTCCTATGTACCTGGCCCTGTGTCTCACCCTGGGGAAACAGCAATGAGCAAAAAGAATGGTGCTCACAAGTGAGTAAGGGCAGACTGACATTCAATCCATGAACAGCATATGAACGTACGATCAGGAATAGTGGAAGACTATGATGGGGGCCCTCGTTCAGAATGGTGGGTCAGAGAAGTCAACACTTAAGCAGACATCCGAAGGTGAGCTGCACTTGGCCAAGTGAAGTGCAGAGACAAACAGTCTGCACAAGGAACAGTATGTCTAAAAGCCATGAGGAATAGAGTTTGGTATATTCAGAGAACTGAAAGAAGGCCAGGGTTCCCATAAAATAGCAAACTGGATTTTTTTCCTAAGAGTTTTGGGAAGCACTAAGGGTTTTTAATTAGGAGAGTGACCTGTCCAGATTCATGTTTTTAAAAGATCATCTTACTGTGTTTGAAGAATAGCTTTTGGAGGAAACAATGTATAATTTAACATTATCTCCAACTGTAACATTCTAAGCCATTGTATGTATATATGGTATGGATGACGAACCCTGTTTTACAGCTGCTAAAACTCAGACAGGCTAAGTGACTTAGCCAGAGTCCTTTAGCCAGCAAGTGAAAGAATTAGGACTAGAACCTAACGTGTTTGTCTTCTCTTTCAGGATGCTGCTCTGGTGTGTGTGTGTGTGTGTGTGTGTGTTGTGTGTGTGTTGTGTGTTTGTGTGTGGGGGATGTGTGTGTTGTGTGTGGTGTGTGTGGGATGTGTGTGTTGTGTGTGTGTGTGTGTGTGTGTGTGTTGGGTGTGTGTTTTTTGTGTGTTGTGTTTATGTGTTGTGTGTTGTGTGTGTTGTGTGTTTGTGTGTGGGGGATGTGTGTGTTGTGTGTGGTGTGTGTGGGATGTGTGTGTTGTGCATTGTGTGTGTGTTGGGTGTGTGTTTTTTGTGTGTTGTGTTTATGTGTTGTGTGTGTGTGTGTGTTGGGTGTGTACGCATGTATGTGCTGCAGTGGTTCTTAACCCTGGCTGCACATTTGAATTTCCAATGGATATTTTAAAAATAGAGATACTTTGACCCTACCCCCCCAAGGGATTTTTAACCCAATAGATTCTAAATAGGGTGAGTTCCATGAAGCAAAGATTGTGTGTGTCTTATTTATAGTGTCACTGGCATGTAACCCACTGTCCAGTGCACAGAAAGTGCTTGGTGTTTGTCACAGTGCTCTGGGGCGGGTGTATGGGTTGGGAGCTGGGAGTGTACTGGTGGGGTGAGTGCATGGGATAGGGACTGGGTAGCTGGGGTCAGTGCTCTGGTTCTTCCTCTTTCTTGGTAGGGCCTCCATTAGCCCTTGAGTCCTGACATCTTGAGGCTTGAAGGTTTGTTAATTATTCAGGATGGAACTATTACTTGGTTTGTATAGCACTTCTGCCTTTACCTCTATAAACTAAAAATGCCTTTGCATCTTAGTTTTTATCATCACAACCTCACTGTAAAAAGGAGGCAAGGAGAATAGAAAAAATTAAAAAAGAAGGGCTTAGGAAGTTAAATAATTGCCCAACATCATGCAATCAATGTCCAAGCCACTAGCACAAGGCAGATTTTCTTATTCCCCCAAGTGACATCTAACCGCCTGCACTGCTGCACCCACAGGGCTCCTCTCCCTTGCATTTGGGTTCAGCAGGAAACAGTCATCTCCTAGAAAGTATCCATGAAGAGGCCTATTCCTAATTTGGCTTTCGCCGTTACTATGCCCAAGTAGGAATACATTTGAAGGTGCCTGTATCATACTAGAAGTAATGGAATGAATTCCTTTCATTTCGGGATTCTCTTTGTGAGCCCATATTTTTTTTCCCCTCCCAGGTGGTGTTCTATCTTTGATTGCTGGTCTTTTTGTTGGATGTTTGGCTGGCTATGGAGCTTACCGTGTCTCCAATGACAAACGAGATGTAAAAGTGTCACTGTGTAAGTAAGGCATTTTTTCCTGGTTACAGAGACTCAAACATTGGAGGTGATCTTTTTGATACCCTATGGTAGATATACTAGAACATATTTAGTCAAATGGCAAATGGCCATATGCATGTGTTGAGGCTGAATACAACACTTACTCCTTTCTAGAAAGACCTGATAAAAAATGATATTACTGCTACCAGGCCTTCCAACTCAGAAGAATATTTCTATAAAAACCTGTTACCTGAAAAATTGAATTAGGAAAATCAAGGAATCATTTTCAGATTTTCTGCTAACTCTCCTAAATGCATATTTAGCATAGTTTTCACATTGCTGTGAGATTAACTAAAAAAGAGACAGCCTTGCATTATTTCATTTAATTCACAAACAGCTTTTAGATTCTGCACTGCCTTAAGACTTAACCTAAAAAAGCAAGGCAGATACTTTTTTAGCTTCTTCCCTTGTTAAGCTTAATGGGAGAATAGCCACAGAAAAAATGGAAACCTGTGTGTTTAAAGTCACCAGGACACTTGACTTTCATCTCACTTGAAAAAGATATACAGTGAAGGTTTAGAAAACTATGCCAAGGACAGACATTTTCTCTAGTTGATTTATTATTCAAAGTGCCTTGGTCTTGTATGGAAAAAAATATAAATGAAGACAAAATTGTTCTATATTTGAAGGAGAGAGAGATTTGGGTTTTTTTTTTTCTTTAGTCATTTTTATAAGGGGGTAGGGATATTTTTAGTAATGAGGTTATGTTACATGTATCAGCCAGATTTAGTGATACTAGGATTTTTATTGATGTGCATTTAAATAGTTCACAAGTACTTATTGTCAGTCATTTTATTTTTTATATCAATAAACAGTTTTTCTTTGAAAGCTGTTTTTAAACTGTGGCATTGATGTCCTAATCTCTTACATAAAACTACCTCTCCCTTCATAGGTACAGCTCTAAAAAGGCTGACTTGATGCTTCTGAATAAAATACTATTGCTTAGACTATTTAGTCTCCAGGCATCAAATTCTCCAAAATGGAATGCTACAAAACAAAACCAGTCAGCCTTCTTTTAAGTATTTTTTTTATTAATCAGATCTTCCTTGTAAAAGATACATTAACTATTTTCTTTATGTTCAGTTAACTGAACATTATTGAGTGTGTCCTGTGGGTCCAAGTGTACTACTTAGTGTTTCTGAGGGAAGTTGAATAAAGCTCAGTGCTAGCCTTCAAGGAGTGTTCTTTGAATAGAAATTTAGGTTAGAAAAAGACTTTCTTAGCTGGGCGTGGAGGCTCATGCCTGTAATCTCAGCACTTTGGGAGGCCAAGGCCAGTGGATCACTTGAGACCAGGAGTTCAAGACCAGCCTGGCCAACATAGCAAGACCCTGTCTCTACTAAAAATACAAAAATTAACTGGATGTGGTTGTGCGTAGCTGTAATCTCAGCTACTCGGGAGGCTGAGGCAGGAGAATTGCGTGAACGCGGAAGGTGGAGGTTGCTGTGAGCTGGGATCATGCCACTGTATTCCAGCCTGGGTGACAGAGCAAGACTCTGTCTCAACAACAACAACAACAAAAAAAAAAAAAAAGAAAAAGAAAAAGTCTTTCTCTTTTGAAGATATTTCAGGAATTGATTTTAACATGTTTGTTTACCCAGAAACCTTTTTGATGAGGTAGATTATGAAGTGTTTTTTTTTGTTTGTTTGTTTTTTGTTGTTTTGAGACAGAGTTTCATTCTTGTTCCCCAGTCTAGAATGCAATGGCACAATCTCAGTTCACTGCAACCTCCACCTCCCTGGTTCGAGCGATTCTCCTGCCTCAGCCTCCCAAGTAGCTGGGATTACAGGCATGTGCCACCACGCCCTGCTAAATTTTTTTGTAGTTTTAGTAGAGACGAGGTTTCTCCACGTTGGTCAGGCTGGCCTCGAACTCCCAACATCCGGTGATCCGCCCACCTCTGCCTCCCAAAGTGCTGGGATTATAGGCTTGAGCCACCAGCCCATGAAGTGTTTTAATAGAGCACTTTATCTTTTCAAGACAATGGCAATTCAGTACCTATCCATAATAGTTGTAATGTTAGAAAGCTTTAAATGGTACCCACTGTTTTCCCACAAGCATGGATAACATGTTTGAAACTCTGGTTTATGAATTAGTTTGGTTTTCAGTTACAGCTTTCTTCCTGGCTACCATAATGGGTGTGAGATTTAAGAGGTCCAAGAAAATAATGCCTACTGGTCTGGTTGCAGGTTTGAGGTAAGTAAAGCTATTTTGATCAATACTTTCCTCTGCTGTTGTTTTGAAGTGCTGAATTTTTGGGAAACATCAATTTTAATTCGAAAGATCAAAGCCCTTTTTGTTACAGTAAGCATGACAGTAAAAACCTTAAGATAGCATGGATTCAGTGGGTCTTTGATATTGATGTACCCATGAACATTCTTACTGGTTATGCGTAATGCTGCTGTAGTATTGAGTCACAAGCCTTTTTCAGAAGAAAGAGCTAAACTCAGCCTCATTTTTCCTCAAGATTCACCCATCTGCGACAATAAATGTGTTCATTTAAATCTAATACTCAGTCCCTTTTAGAAAGTTTGACAGAGTGACAATGTGATACAGTTATTTCAAGTTTTTAAGGGAGAGAAATTTAATATTTTTAAGAGTTTTTAAGAGAGAAGTTTTAATATTTTTTAAAAGATAAACAGAGAGCCTCAAGTTTCTCTTAATTTGATCCAGTAATTCTATCCATGAGATTAAGCATATTACCAAATAAAAATTTAGAGATAACATTTTAAAAATTTCTCCGGAAAGTTGGCTTTATATGTTGAAAGCTATAAACATGTTTATTTCCTTTGATAGACATTTTCACTTTTTGGAATTTATTCCAAAGCAGTGAGATATGCACAAAGACTGATGTTCATTGTAACTTTATTTCCAATGAAAACACGATAGACTGAAAAATTAGGAACAATCTAACAGTTCACCGGTAAGGAGATGTTTGAATAAATGTTTTGTCCATTTAATGGAATATTGAGTGAGCATTACATTTTTATATTTTCAAAAATGATTTGGTGGCATTGGAAAATCTTAGTGACATAAGTAAGGTATAAAAACAGGATAAAAAACAACCAAATATAGTGTGATTTAAAAATGTTTGTGTATAAAAAAACAGGAAGGAAATACTTCAAACTGTTAGTAGTGTTTTTCTGTGGGTGGTAGCGTGATGCATAATTTTAATGTTCCTCTTTCTACTTCAGTCACACTACTACTTTTTCTACTCTAGTCACACTAGAATTCTAGTGTGACTAGAATTTTCAGGGAGGGGAGCAGGAGTGTAATTACAAAAGACAGCTTTCCAGTTATAGCCCTGTTCTAAAAGTGATACTTGGTGGTGGGAAGAATCAGAAGTAGGGTTTATGGGCTGGGTGTGGTGGCTCACGCCCGTAATCCCAGCACTTTGGGAGGCCGAGGCGGACGGATCACTTAAGGTCAGGAGCTCAAGGTCAGGACCTCAAGACCAGCCTAGCCAACATGGCACAACCCCATCTCTACAAAAATTAGCCGAGTGTGGTGGCAGGCACCTGTAATCCCAGCTACTTGGGAGGCTGAGGCAGAATTGCTTGAGCTCAGGAGGTGGAGGTTTCAGTGAACCAAGATTGCATCAGTACACTCCAGCCTGGGTGACACAGTGAGACTCCATCAGAAAAAAAAAAAAAAAAAAAAAAAAGTAGGGTTTATGCATCCAGAAGAAGGCCTCAGTTAATAGAAAGTAGCTGAGATTAAATTAGTAACTAGTAACTCCCCCAAGTTGGTCCTTGATTATTTTTTCAAGTTGCTTTATTTGACTAGCTTTTGAAAGTTTGTTTCTTCCCAAACCTTTGTCTTATAAACCCTCATCCGAGGTTTTCAGGACAGCAGGTTCTGATTTTTCCTTATTCATTTAGCGAACATTTTAGAGTAGCTAATTCAGTTATGTCTGGGATGTTTTAATCCTCCAGGGGGTTGAACTGGGAGAGTCCCCAAGCCGATATTAGTAACACCAATGGGTAGGCGAGTGCATGGCCCTTTCTGTCTCATGCCAGATAAAAGTGACTCTCCCTTTGTCTTTGTTTTATTTTAAATCCAGCCTCATGATGATCCTGAGACTTGTCTTGTTGCTGCTCTAAGCATCTGGAGGAACAGAAAACTAAGTTCATGTCATCCTGCTGTAATGGGCAGAGCATATTTTTTTGTATTTAAAAGATAAACTTCAATATGGAATGCTAGAAACACAAATAGCACTGTCACCTCTAATATGAACATTCGTTTGAGGTAGTTTTTTTCTAAAGCAAAGTTTTAACTGTTTTCTAATTGTCAAGCACTGTTTTCATTAAAAGTGTCTGATGAATCATGATACGAGCTTCCATTTGCTGTGTCTATTTTCTATATATTTGGTATTTTTTGAAAATTCCGAATACTCATGTTTCAAGTAAGCTTAAACTACAACTTGTCACATAAAGCAGTTCTTAAGTGGAGTTCACAGAATGCTAATGTATCTATTTGTCATTTGTGTTATAGTTGAAATTATTAGAAATTGTACTTTTTCCATTTTAATTGTATTGCTGCCAGTGCTATTTTTTTCTTTAAAAAAATTTATTCTTAGCACACTCTTACGTCCTAACAGAATGTATTCAGTATTCAAATAAAAGACATTTTGGTTCAAACCTGTTTCTTTCATGTTAGTTTTTCCTCTAAATACTCAAATCATCTTTGACATTTAAATGTTCAATTATTAATGAAAAGGTTTGAGAAGGAGGGTTTATTTAAACCAACACTCTACTTCGTCAGGAGTAGATATTTTTTCTCTCTTAAAGAGGAACAATTCTGAAACAAAACCAATTTTGTTTCAAATTACCCCTTTATTTTTAGGCATAGTTATAACTTTTAATGTCCAAGGCACTTTTAGGGCCCAAATTCAACATCAGGAAAGGGTCATTCTCAGAGGGACCCAACCCTCATTTTTATAAGCAAATGTTCTTCAAATAGGGCTGTAAATTATGACTTTGAGTCAACATTGATCAAATACAAAATGAAATGTAAGTTTGGAGGAGGTGGTCACTAAGGTACATTCCAGGCCGTAGACTTCATGATGTTTTGATACTTCAGCAGAGACCAGAGTACAGGTTCCAACTTCATTAGTTGTATGACATTGGGCAAGTTACGTTGCTTCTTTAAGATATAGTTGCTTCATCTGTAAATGAGGAAATAATTTATTCTTATTTACAGTTGAAGCAACCACATAGTATCTTGTGGAGTTATTATGAAGATTAAATGGATTAATGCATGCAAATTGTATAGCACAGCACTTGACACTCCGTAAAGGTGAGCCATTATTATTTTTAGCACTGTTCTTAGTGCAGTTACAGTCCCATTTTTAGTTATGAGAAGTCTGTGCTTCACAGTATCTTACAACAAAAGCTTCATGCATTAGTTTACCACATGGGGGTGGTAAACATTCACTCTGTTGTCAGTATTTGTATGATAAAAGATCGTAAATTACATGCTGATTACAAAAGAATATATTATCTTTGAAATACTTTTGAAGGAAACAATATGGGGAAAACCTGGGGATGTAGAATATTCACAGTTTGATCCAGTTGGAGCTAGGAACTCACCAAGTGTAATTAAGGGAAAAGTCTAACTGAGGAAGTTAGGGTATCTGTCATCTATGCCAAATACGTAAGTATCAACGAGATAATCTATGTTACATGATTAGGCTCTAAAATTGTTGATCATGATAAATATATTCAAATATATGTATTAAATCATTTAATGAGGACTATTGTTATTCAACCCAAAAAGGATAGATTAAACCAGCATGGCAGTTGAGTTTGAAACACTTATCTGGTTCTTTTTTCTTTGTTTTTGCCAAGCCCTAACATTTTTCATCATCTTTTTCTAGACTTACCAATATTATAATCAATGCACCTGGAGGTGAAGAGCATTGATAACTAAAGAAGGCATCCAACCCTGACTAAGTGCAAGCTTTAAGACAGCATTTTACAGATGTTAAAAATGCAGAGACATGAATGCTGAAGCATTATGTTTAAAACAATTTTTTAACTTTTAGAATACTGCACAGAATTCTAACCTTATAAACAGCCCTGAGCCCCAGGACTGTCCAGTGTATTTTAGAAATAATATCCATCCCGTCTCCCCCAGCTCTCTCATTAGTGTGGGATTTCCTCCTTTAGAATCTTATTTATTAGGCCCTATTTTAAAGCAGGTAACTGAAATTCTATCAGCACCAGAACCACAGATAGTGCCAGGGTAAGAAGAAGGAGAGCAGATTTGTCGTATAACTGCAAGTGTGGGAAGAATTTTGAGCTGTCACAAAGGGTTTGGAGATCTTTATTGATAAAATTCTTTGTCTATTTTTAGTATTGTTTGTTTTTCTCCCCCTTGATCCATGTCATAAAGCAGGGCAGGAGTTGGTTGCTTACCTTCTCACAGACAGGGAAGAATCTTGTAGTGGCTTTTTCAAGGATGTGTGCAAGATTCATCTCCTCTTCAGGCAGAGAGAGTGGCAAGAACATAATCATGTCACTCAGGTCCTTCAAGCCTTCTACATACATAGCAATCCTAGAAAAAGGATGGTAATTCAAAAAAGAGTTACAGATAAAGGGAACTCTCATTTCACAGGCCAAAGAAACATTTTAAGTAGTGCCTCAGTTTCACCCGCTTAGTTATCAAGTGTTCTCATGGAGCATTGTTCCAGGAGCTAAAGCCAAGCGTTTTCAGCAGCATACTGTTCCTTTAAATCCAACTGAGAGATAGAAAAGTTGTAGGATCAAAGTGTGTGAGCAATTATACGTATGTGACTGTCAATTATGTAACAGTAGTGTTAATAAAATACATACGCACAAAGTATTAAAATAATCCCAAAGCAGCAAATTGGGCAAATATCATTTATGGCTATTTAGTTGTTGTGGTAATAGTGAGATCACCCATGCTGCTACCTGTGATGCATGTGGAAGAAGAGGTAATAAGGACCTCCGCACTGCCAAACACATCTCCATCTGGATTGAAGGTTCTCAAACATCGTAGAGCAGTTTCATAGAACACAAAACTTACACAAGTTCCCACTTGCCGCCACCCACATCTCTGTGCCAGAATGTATGGAAACATGGATGTTATATTTGACAAGATACCATCACATAGTGAGACTACTGGTGTGGGCCTTGGGAAACTTTGGTCTGGGTCCAAGATGAGTCTCTTAATCTTTTTGAACCACAGTTCCTTATTTTTTTTTATTTTTTATTTTTTATTATACTTTAAGTTCTAGGGTACATGTGCATAACGTTTATATCATGTATAACTCCCCAATGCAATCCCTCCCTCCTCCCCCCTCCCCATGATAGGCCCCAGTGTGTGATGTTCCCCTTCCCGAGTCCAAGTGATCTCATGTTCAGTTCCCACCTATGAGTGAGAACATGCGGTGTTTGGTTTTCTGTTCTTGTGATAGTTTGCTAAGAATGATGGTTTCCAGCTGCATCCATGTCCCTACAAAGGACGCAAACTCATCCTTTTTGATGGCTGCATAGTATTCCATGGTGTATATGTGCCACATTTTCTTAATCCAGTCTGTCACAGATGGACATTTGGGTTGATTCCAAGTCTTTGCTATTGTGAATAGTGCCGCAATAAACATACGTGTGCATGTGTCTTTGTAGTAGAGTAATTTATAATCCTTTGGGTATATACCCAGTAGTGGGATGGCTGGGTCATATGGTACATCTAGTTCTAGATCCTTGAGGAATCGCCATACTGTTTTCCATAATGGTTGAACTAGTTTACAATCCCACCAACAGTGTAAAAGTGTTCCTATTTCTCCACATCCTCTCCAACATCTATTGTTTCCTGACTTCTTAATGATTGCCATTCTAAGTGGTGTGAGATGGTATCTCATTGTGGTTGTGATTTGCATTTCTCTGATGGCGAGTGATGACGAGCATTTTTTCATGTGTCTGTTGGCTGTATGGATGTCTTCTTTTGAGAAATGTCTGTTCATATCCTTTCCCCACTTTTTGATGGGGTTGTTTGTTTTTTTCTTGTATATTTGTTTGAGTTCTTTGTAGATTCTGGATATTAGCCCTTTGTCAGATGAGTAGGTTGCAAAATTTTCTCCCATTCTGTAGGTTGCCTGTTCACTCTGATGGTAGTTTCTTTTGCTGTGCAAAAGCTCTTTAGTTTAATGAGATCCCATTTGTCAATTTTGGCTTTTGCTGCCGTTGCTTTTGGTGTTTTAGACATGAAGTCCTTGCCCATGCCTATGTCCTGAATGGTACTACCTAGATTTTCTTCTAGGTTTTTATGGTATTAGGTCTAACATTTAAGTCTCTAATCCATCTTGAATTAATTTTCGTATAAGGGGTAAGGAAAGGATCCAGTTTCAGCTTTCTACTTGTGGCTAGCCAATTTTCCCAGCACCATTTATTAAATAGGGAATCTTTCCCCATTTCTTGTTTTTGTCAGGTTTGTCAAAGATCAGATGGCTGTAGATGTGTGGTATTATTTCTGAGGACTCTGTTCTGTTCCACTGGTCTATTTCTCTGTTGTGGTACCAGTACCATGCTGTTTTGGTTACTGTAGCCTTGTAGTATAGTTTGAAGTCAGGTAGCGTGACGCCTCCAGCTTTGTCCTTTTGACTAGGATTGTCTTGGCAATGCGGGCTCTTTTTTGGTTCCATATGAACTTTAAAGCAGTTTTTTCCAATTCTGTGAAGAAATCATTGGTAGCTTGATGGGGATGGCATTGAATCTATAAATAACCTTGGGCAGTATGGCCATTTTCACGATATTGATTCTTCTATCCATGAGCATGGTATGTTCTTCCATTTGTTTGTGTCCTCTTGATTTCACTGAGCAGTGGTTTGTAGTTCTCCTTGAAGAGGTCCTTTACATCCCTTGTAAGCTGGATTCCTAGGTATTTTATTCTCTTTGAGGCAATTGTGAATGGAAGTTCATTCCTGACTTGGCTCTCTGCTTGTCTGTTACTGGTGTATAAGAATGCTTGTGATTTTTGCACATTAATTTTGTATCCTGAGACTTTGCTGAAGTTGCTTATCAGCTTAAGGAGATTTTGGGCTGAGACGATGGGTTTTTCTAAATATACAATCATGTCATCTGCAAACAGGGACAATTTGACTTCTTCTTTTCCTAACTGGATACCCTTGATTTCTTTCTCTTGCCTGATTGCCCTAGCCAGAACTTCCAACACTATGTTGAATAGGAGTGGTGAGAGAGGGCATCCCTGTCTTGTGCCAGTTTTCAAAGGAATTTTCCAGTTTTTGCCCATTCAGTATGATATTAGCTGTGGGTTTGTCGTAAATAGCTCTTATTATTTTGAGGTACGTTCATCAATACCGAATTTATTGAGCGTTTTTAGCATAAAGGGCTGTTGAATTTTGTCAAAAGCCTTTTCTGCATCTATTGAGATAATCATGTGGTTCTTGTCTTTGGTTCTGTTTATATGCTGGATTACGTTTATTGATTTGCGAATGTTGAACCAGCCTTGCATCCCAGGGATGAAGCCCACTTGATCATGGTGGATAAGCTTTTTGATGTGCTGCTGAATCCGGTTTGCCAGTATTTTATTGAGAATTTTTGCATCGATGTTCATCAGGGATATTGGTCTAAAATTCTCTTTTTTTGTTGTGTCTCTGCCAGGCTTTGGTATCAGGATGATGTTGGCCTCATAAAATGAGTTAGGGAGGATTCCCTCTTTTTCTATTGATTGGAATAGTTTCAGAAGGAATGGTACCAGCTCCTCCTTGTACCTCTGGTAGAATTCAGCTGTGAATCCATCTGGTCCTGGACTTTTTTTCGTGGGTAGGCTATTAATTGTTGCCTCAATTTCAGAGCCTGTTATTGGTCTATTCAGGGATTCAACTTCTCCTGGTTCAGTCTTGGGAGAGTGTAAGTGTCCAGGAAATTATCCATTTCTTCTAGATTTTCTAGTCGATTTGCGTAGAGGCATTTATAGTATTCTCTGATGGTTGTTTGTATTTCTGTGGGGTCAGAAATTATAACAAACTGTCTCTCAGACCACAGTGCAATCAAACTAGAACTCAGGACTAAGAAACTCAATCAAAACCGCTCAACTACATGGAAACTGAACAACCTGCTCCTGAATGACTACTGGGTACATAACGAAATGAAAGCAGAAATAAAGATGTTCTTTGAAACCAATGAGAACAAAGATACAACATACCAGAATCTCTGGGACACATTTAAAGCAGTGTGTAGAGGGAAATTTATAGCACTAAATGCCCACAAGAGGAAAGCAGGAAAGATCTAAAATTGACACTTTAACATCACAATAAAAGAACTAGAGAGGCAAGAGCAAACACATTCAAAAGCTAGCAGAAGGCAAGAAATAACTAAGATCAGAGCAGAACTGAAGGAGATAGAGTCACAAAAAACCCTCCAAAAAATCAATGAATCCAGGAGTTGGTTTTTTGAAAAGATCAACAAAATTGACAGACCGCTAGCAAGACTAATAAAGAAGAAAAGAGAGAGGAATCAAATAGACGCAATAAAGAACCACAGTTCCTTAACCTACAGTAGCAGTGCATGTCTTAAAATGGTCTCAGATTCTTTGCTACTTCTCCGATTTAGAGTAAGTTTCATTCTCCCCTTGAATCTGAGTGGGCCTCAGAGACTTGTTTGGTCAACAGAATGTGAGGAAGTAATGTCCTTAGACTTGTATATCTAGGACATAAGTCTCACAGCTTCCACTGGGTCCTCTTGGAACATTTGCTTAGAGGCCAACCAGCTACTATGTACAAAGTCCAACTACACTGAGAACCTCATGCCGTGTGGAAGCCCAAGCTAGTCCTGTGAAGAAGGCATATGGAGAGAGTCAGATGCCCCATTAGGCCCATATGGTCCAGCTGTATGGCAGATGTACTTGATAGCAATACCCTGAAAATGGTCCTATGGTCTAAGAAGAATTTGTGTTTGGAGTTCCAAGCTAAGGAATCCAGGAGTGGCCCACCTGGAGATTCATTCCTTGTCTATGAGGAGCATCTGAACCCCTGGCCCATCCCGTGGAATGCAGGCCATGCAAGGGATTGAGGCCCTTTGTTCTGGGTTACATAAAGGTTGCCAGGTGGAGGTTGCAAGGGAGAGGGTGCTAAGTGAAAGTGCCATATAACCAGCATGCTTTTTACAATGGTAGTTGTTCTCCTGTCCAGCCTGCCACCACTGGACCGTGTTGTATGTAAGTCCCCTCAATAAATCCCAAGTCTTGTTTGCTGGCTCTAGGTCTCTTCTTTAGACTCTCATACATGGTGCCATCCCTATTGAAGTCAATAGGGATCTGGCATGACACCGGCTCTCCCAATCCAAGTGCCAGACACTTGAGTAAGGCACTCCATGAGAGACTTGGAGAGAACCACCTGGCTGAGCCGCGTCAACTCAGCACCATGAGAGATCACATTCTATAGCAACAGATAACCAGGAGAGTACTGTTCTGAGCATTAGGATTGTTGTGGGTTTATATGGTCGAAAGAGTTTTGAAATACAAAATTTGTAACATGTACAAGGTTTTATCATAATAATATACCGATGAAAGCACTAATAGTAAGTAATTCATTTTCAGTTTATATGAAAGATCTATTTAAAAACTGTTTTTCATTAAAAGGAACCAGAGCTTCTTAGAGAAATGACTGAGCCCAGGTCTGGAGCAGGAGATGTTCAGAATTAATTGGGATTATCATCTTATACCAGATAATAAGGAAGTTATCAGAGACCACTAGGGTCAGACTAAAAATTCCCATTGGCTCCCATTGGCCAAAGGTGGGACAATTTGAGCATAAATAAGAATGATACCTGAAGTTAATTGAAACACATCAAAGATGTTTTGAATTGATGAGTTCATAATGATATGAAAACAACACTAATTAACAGGTCACTGCAAACGAACCAACTCATTATTTGGAAATAGTAAACAAAGGGAAAGAATCAAGCATCAGTCTTGGAAACTGTATGTCCAAGTAACCACAGAGTAGAAGAAAGGACGTTTTTTCTTTTTCTTTTTCTTTTTTTTTTTATTTGCGACAGAGTCTCACTCTGTTGACCAGGCTGGAGTGCAGTGGCACAGTCTCAGCTCACTGTAGCTTCTGCCTCCTGGGTTCAAGTGACTCAGCCTCCCAATTAGCTGGTATTACAGGGGAGCACCACCACACCCAGCTAATTTTTGTATTTTTAGTAGAGACAGGGTTTTGCCATATTGGCCAGACTAGTCTCAAACTCCTGGCCTCATGTGATCCACCTGCCTCTGCCTCCCAAAGTGCTGGGATAACAGGCATGAACCACCGTTCCTGGCCCTTGTTTTTCTTGTTTGATGTTTCATTTTGCTTGTTAGCCCCTTTCTTGTGTTAGCAGAAACTTTTCTTTATAGAAAGATTTCAGGCCGAGCACAGTGGCCTTGTAATCCCAGCATGTTGGGAGGCTGAGGCAGGTGGATCACGAGGTCAGGAATTCAAGACCAGCCTGGCCATCATGGTAAAACCCCGTCTCTACTAAAAATACAAAAATTAGCTGGGCGCGGTGACATGTGCCTGTAATCCCAGCTACTCGGGAGGCTGAGGCAGGAGAATTGCTTGAACCAGGACCTGGGAGGCAGAAGTTGCAGTGAGCCAAGATTGTGCCACTGCACTACAGCCTGGGTTACACAGTGACTCCATCTCAAAAAAAGAAAACAAAAGAAAAAGAAATATTTCAGATAATAGATGCAGAAGGAATGTTAGCACAGAACACCAGTGGCTACTGATATCATAAAGAATAGACAAGCAGATATTTTATGTTTCCTAACAGAGGAACACAACAACACCAAAAGTAGCCTTGCAAAAACCACTAGAACCTGAATTTGATAAAGCCTCTAAACCCAACTACCAATTTATAAAAATACAGAGACAGGGGAACATGTTAAACTACACTGCAGGGAGACTTCAGGAGAAATTTGGTTTCTAAGTCAGTGAGAAACTCTTAGAAAGCAAGAGAAAGCTTTTGTTGAGATTTAAAAATACAAGATCAATTTTAAAATTTTTACTACATTGAAATGTTTAAAGCTAAGTTTCTGAAAACATGCATTTTTGAAATAAAACAATGGCTTCAGAAATTTATTTAAAACACATCTCATTTAGTAAAGATGGATTATTTGTTGTTTACCAATTAATGGTTTTCTAATTCTGCGCAATAATTTGCAATTTAAGGTTGCTGTTATAAACCCCAGGTAAAATAAGACTATTTTGTCAGTTTGTCAATGGGTCTGCCTATTGTAAAAGGACTGGTGCCTGCACCAAGGAATTTACTAATGTCTGGGAGGCCATGGGGCAGATGTTGGTGTGACCAGAGATTAATGAGGTAGTTTCCAACAACCACTTCCAGAATCAATTGCGTGGAGTTAGAATGCTCCTCCCTCTAAAATTTTGAATCTGTGTTCTGGTGATTTACTCTGTGTGCCACTTCCACCTTGTGGAGGGAAACACAAATTCACAAGAAAGTGGTAGATGTACTTTACCAACGTCTTTGCTTTAGTAAATAAAGAAACAATAAACAGCTAATAAAGAGCTAAATATAGAATCAGAAAATTAAAGAAACTGTGTAATTGGCCATGAATTAGTCATTGTCAAAGGTAAATTTTGTGTGTAGAGTTTATTATACTAGTCTCTTTCCTTTGATATGTTTTTTCTATAATACAAAGTTAAAAACCAGAAAAGAACTTTCCATTAATCTATCAGAACTACGCTACACATGACTGCTAATAAGCTTAAAACTTTTTTTTTTTTTTTAAGTTTTATTCTAAGAAAGAAGCGATTGTTGTACCAGGCTTGCTCCTTCAGGTTCCCTCCATGCAAGTCATACTTTGCAGCTATCTATCTTGGAATGGCTCTGGTTTCTACCAAATTCATTCCATGAGTTTCGACCATGGGCAAGTGTTGTCCATACATCAGGGTTCCACCTTAAAATACACAAAGGAAAGTTGGGTTATTTATTGTCTGTGATAGTAGTAACTGTTTTCTTTAAAGGTGCTACAAAATGGAACTATGTAATCAAATATTTTTAGAGGCCAAGTAAAAGGAGAAATGTTTACCCATTCACTCATACAAAAATGTATAGAGTGCAAGAAAATGATGTTGAGTACTCTGGTAGGTACAAAGTTTTCTCTCTGGCCAAGAATTGTCCTTTCTCATTCCTTATTCTCCTTTCCTATGGTCACCCTCTTTTTACCTCTGAACTACCACAACCTTTATCTACCCAACATGCTCTTTCTGGTTGTTTTCCTGAAGCCATAAGCCTCTGCCTAAAACCTTTCTGTCATTCCCCATTTTCTTATAGGAAAATAAGCGTAAATATTTAAACTGCCTGGAATTCAAAGCATGTCTTGACATTTGCCTCCCTGCACCTTCTTCTACACATGGTTTCCCAATGTTCTCCCACATCAGCCTTCCATGTCCTACCCCTCCCTTCTTGGAATCCCAGTGATCTCCCTTCTGGCTGACAGCTCTCTCTGCTTCGGGCTTACTTTTTCAGCCTTCCCAAGGAATCTTTGCATTAAAACCAACCAACCAACAGACCAATCAACTAACCAACCAACCAACTGTAACTAGAGAGAACAATCGTTAAATTTAAAAGACTGGAGGTACTTTCTCTCTTTCTCTTTCTCTGCCTCAGAATGGCAACAGTAAGGCTGGCTCTGCACTTTTCCCATTTGACACCTGAAGTTGAGGCAGTTCTCCTTTCCATTGGTTTCAGGGTCTAGCTGGGAGACAGAACCATATCAGGTACTTTAGCACAGAGCATTAAATATAAAGGAATGAACTGTATCTTGGGGAACCGAAAGCAACAAAGGAACAGTGCAGTATCATGAAGTTGGCAACTGCTAAAGAAGACATTATCCCTAGGGCAACAAAAACAAAGGAAGGGGGTTGGAATTATTACAGCTTAGAAACTTGGAGGCAGGGCTCCTCCTAGTTGCAAGATCCAAGCACTATCTTCCTTATATGGAGATAGGATATGGATAGATACTGTTTACATAATTTTTACTGCTCTTATTTAGAATATGAGGGAGAGAGAGAGCGCGCGCCTTTCATATTAATGGAGAGACCATCTCATCTCTTTGGTCTAATGCAACATCACAAATAACAAGGCGTTTATCTCACCTTGGATTAATTTCTCAAATTCTTCATGTGTTTCAAAAAGGTTTTCTTCAAATTGAAAAATGGAAGAATATAAGAATATGTTGCTGTTAACATTTTTATTGTTATTACTGTTGATATCACAGAAAAGAATAGAAAGTAAAAGGCCTAACCACCAATTAAACCAATATTTCAAGTAAGTTATTGAACCCATGCTGTCGTTTTCTGGATCTTATGAAAGCAAGGAAGTTTTTAAATGAAACCAAAGCAAAGGGTTGACTGAACTCAGTTGACTGAGAAATACCTATAGTTTACTATTGTGCAGATATAACTTGCCTGGTAAACTTTTCAGCCACAAATTGAATGCAGGCTACTCCCCTTAATTGGCTCAGATAAGTTACTCTCTTCTAATTTCAGTTTCGTAACATGTGAAAATGAAGCTAATACCTACTGGTGGTGCTGTCATGATGGTTAAATGACACAATGTATAACAAAGACTAGCTCCCATCTTGGCTCAGTATTTGACCATTGTTACTTTTTTTCTCATCACTTTCCCTTGGGTGGTGTTTGTTGCCTCTTATTCCCAGTGCTAAAGAACAGGCAAATGTTTGATTGTCTCATTACATACCTTCTCTTTAAGACAAAGAGGCTTAGACATAGGAATTAAGTTGCGGCTAATCTTGGAAGTTATTTGGTAACAATCTAACAATAAAACAAAATTAACTTAAAAGATCCTTTGTTGCATATTTAAGGAAACATAAATCAAGCTATCTTTTCTTACTGCTCACAAGAGTTTTTACCAGCGTTATTGTTAGATTGTCACCAATTAACTTCTGGATACTTTCACTTTAAAATACATTTACCAATTAAATGTGTATATTTTGTAGAGTATAATTTTCACATAAAATTGAAATGCAATTAGTTTTCCTGTATTATTAGTATTTTCTAGCATAGACATGTAAAAACCCAACAAAAACTGGAAAATATTATTTTTCCCAGATTGTATTCTATCCATTTTACAATAAAAAATAATTTGAAATGTTAAATTTTACAATTTGGAGTAATAAAAAATATTCAGAGAAGATGCCAATACATAGCTTCCCGGTCATAATTCCTAAATACTTAATGTTAAATAGTGTTAAACCTTGATGTCCTTGATGTCACTCTCATTCCTATACCTGAAGACCAGCATTAACTTCAACTCTCAAATACATGAGCAAGAGACATTTCAGTCTCAGGGAATTCTGCCATTTTTATAAGACAAAGAAGATAGATGTAAAACTCTCTTCCCTTATTTATTTAAACATATTTTCAATATTATTGCACAAATGCTAAAACTCATTGTAGAAAAATTAGAAAATATGGATGAAAATTTTCAGCCACTCATATTGGCCTTTCTCTAAAAATGAGCAGATGTTTAGTAGACATGTTCTTTTTCCTTATGACTATGTCTTAATGAACAGAAATGCGGCATTCAGAAATGGAAATTGGATGCTTACGGCTGGGCGCGGTGCCTCATGCCTGTAATCCCAGCACTTTGGGAGGCTGAGGCGGGCGGATCATGAGGTCAGGAGATCGAGACTATCCTGGCTAACACAGTAAAACCCCATCGCTACTAAAAAAATATATATATATAAAAATTAGCCAGGCATGGTGGCAGGTGCCTGTAGTCCCAGCTACTCGGGAGGGCTGAGGCAGAAGAATGGTGTGAATCTGGGAGGTGGTGCTTGCAGTGAGCCGAGATCGCGCCACTGCACTCCAGCCTAGGCGACAGAGCGAGACTCATGCTTGCTAAATTTAAAAATAATTTGTGTGCAAGGATAGAGTGTGAGTGTGAATATGGGGAGGGAGCTCTTCTTTATCCCCTCTGCTGTTTGTTTTGTTTTTGCAAAATAAGTTCTCTCTGGGTCTGCTTAACAATCCCCAATACTAGATGTTTTCTCTTCACTACCTTTGATGCTCCAAAAAAGTTCCATGGTTCAGAGAGTGAGTTGGTGAGTATCTTTCTCTCTCTCATATTTTCACCAGAGAAAAAGGAAAGGCAGCGGCTGACATTATAATATTGGAGCTCTTCTTAACCAAAGCTTCCCTTGATGCTTAGGAAGACCAGAGAGGTTAAGTGACTTGCCTAAAGTCTTTCAGCTAAATGATAGAAGAACCAGAGCTAGGCTGCCCTCTCACCAAGCCTACTACATCTTCAATATTATCATCTTGGCGAACGTGTAATTTTATGTAAATAATTATTATAAAAGGAAGTCGTCATATTCCAAAGTTGATAACAAATATGAAAATATGGACAGGGATAACCAAGGTATAAAACAAAGCTTTCCAAAAAGCATTGTTTTCCTAAACATGCTTTACTTTACTTATTTTTTCCTAAGCACAATTTGCTTACAACTTATAATATTTATGAAGTGTGATGAAAAATGCATATGTTTGTGATTTCAGTTTCTCCTACAATTTTTCATGTCAGGAACTCCGAGGTAACTTAGGCTATCTGATCTGGCCAGGCCCCAAGAACTCAGAGAGGCAGGGCTCAATCTCCAGTTCCAGCAAGGGCTTTACCAGGGTAAGCTCTGAGAGGAGGTGGGCGGACCACGGGAGGGTGGCAGGTTGGAGGGAGTGGTGGGTTTTTGGGGAATAGGAGGCAGGCCAGCCTGCTGGCATTCACAATTCTAGATCTGGACATGAAACTGTATGGGGTACATCCAGATTTCTCAGACTAGGTACTACCTGAGGAATTTTCTGCTACATTTTGATTGAGTTTCGCCAGATCACACCAAAGAGGTTTCCCTCCTGAACTTTTTATCCAAAGAGAAGCAGAGCACAGCCATTTCAGCAAAACTGTATCTCCTAGAGCATAATTATTAAACTTTTGAAAATTTACTCTGACTCACAACACAAGGAAATTTCAGGCTCAGGATGTGGCTATTGGATACAGTCAGTCATGTGCTACATAATATTTCAGTCAAACACTGACTGCTTATACAATGAGATTATAATACTGTATTTTTAGTGTAATTTTCCTCTATTTAGATACACAAATACCTTTTTTTTTTTTTTTTTTTTTTTGAGACAGAGTTTCACTCTTGTTGCCCAGGCTGGAGTGCAATGGCATGATCTCAGCTCACTGCAACCTCTGCCTCCTGGGTTCAAACGATTCTCCTGCCTCAACCTCCCGAGTAGCTGGGATTACAGGCATGCACCACCATGCCCAGCTAATTTTGTATTTTTAGTAGAGAAGGGGTTTCTCTATGTTGGTCAGGCTGGTCTTGAACTCCTGACCTCAGGTGATCCGCCCACCTCAGCCTCCCAAAGTGCTGGAATTACAGGTGTGAGCCACCACGTCCGGCCTCACAAATACTTATTATTGCATTACAGTTGCCTACAGTATTCAGTACAGTAACATGCTGTACAGGTTTGTAGCCTAAGATAATAGGCTATACCATAAAGCCTAGGTGTGTAGCAGTCTTTACATCTGAGTTTGGGAGAATAAACTCTGTGTTGCTCACATGACAAAATTACCTAATGATATATTTCTCAGAATGTATCCCATTGTTAAGTAATGCATGACTGTCTAGAATTTCCATCTAACTCTGACAAACCATAGTAATACCAACCCTAAGTCTAAAAAATGGTGAGGAATCAGAAGATCCAAGAAAAAGCTTCATACAGCTCAGAAAGAGAATTGGCCTTTTATCGTTTTGTAAAAATTCAGTCTTCAGACGAAGCAGTGACAAATTCAGCTTTTTAAAAATCTATACTAAAAAGTATTTAATGACTTCCAAAGATACCAGAGTGTCCTTGATAGTAGGCTTTGGATTCACATTGTCTTCTGTGCATGTTTTATCATATTTTATTCTGATCTAATGCTAATGCCACAATACCTAAACATTGAAATTTTGAAAACAATTATAAAGGAGTGAACCAGTCTTCCTCCACCCCCTCTCTTTCTCATCATTTGTCCATCCCTCATCTATCCATCTCAAGAAGGACAAATTGCAAAAATGTAATATTGATTGTAAAGAGGAAAATACAGAATCGTACACAAAAGGAGCCGTTTATGTAAATTATTTCCAGAGGCCCACAAATCAGAGGTTGGTGAACACACATAGTAAGTGCAAAAATATAAAGACTGGACTGACTGGATAGAGGTTGCTTAAGTGGAGATAGAGGTGATGGTTCAATTAAATTTTAGACTTATTTGTTAATATTGTATATTTTAAACAAGATTATATTAATATATTAACTGTGGAGTTTCTTTTCTTTCTTTTTAGAGACAGAGTCTCGCTCTGTTGCTCAGGCTTGAGTGCAGTGGCATGATCATAGCCCACTGCAACCTCAAACTTCTGGGCTCAAGCAATCCACATGCCTCAGCCTCCTGATTAGCCAGGACTACAGGCATGTGCCACCCTGTCCAGCTGATTTTTAAAACTTTTTTGTGGGACGGGGTCTTGCTATGTTTCCCATGCTGCTCTCCAACTCTTGGCCTCAAGGAATCCTCCTTCCTTGGCCTCCCAAAGTGCTGGGATTACAGGTGTGTACCACCACACACAGTTCTGTCTGTGTTTTTTATTTTTTATATTGAAGGTAAATATGACAAAATATTAATAAGTACTCATACCAGGTAGTGAGATCATGTTTGTTTATTGCAATATTCTTTGTACTTTTCTTTGTGGACTTTCAAAAATTTCACTTAAAATTTAAAAATTCAAACCAAAAGATTTTTAGAAAAAAAATGGTGATGAATCTTTTACAAAGTTTTTTTTGCATTATTGTAGCATGATCAGTTTACGTAAAATTGTACATTTCACAAAATATTTAAATATAAACCATGTTTTGGGCTGCATTCATATAAAGTATCTCCGTTTCTAGAGAACAAATGAACTTAGTGCCTTCTGTCAGGGGTTAAACAGTATATAGAACATTTTAGTGAATATCAAGTCACCAGGGTTACTTGCTCTCCCCACGTTAAACCACAGTGGAGCTGGACATAGGCTTGAAGAAAATTTCCTGCTCCTTCATCTTTGAATCTAAGAGACCATTTTGGAATGACTACAGAAAATTTTTTTGAGTGGGTTACAGAAGAGGCTAATTCCATATGTTTACAATTAATATGCACATAAACAAAGATTTATTTTTGAAAGGTGTTTATGAACTTCAATAGCTTAGCTTTTAAGTATGTTGAGAACAGAGTTTTTAAAAGTCCATTAAAAAACAGGAGACATATTTTTGGCAGTGAATGATATGCTCTTGTGTCAGTACCTACAAGTTTGTTCTTTACTTGTAAAGAAAATGATCTGTTTCTTATTATTCTTGAGACAAATGTAGTTAAATGAATGCAACACCTGGCTGGTAAGAATGAAGTGAGAAGAAGCAGACTTCCTTCCTTCCTTCCTTCCTTCCTTCCTTCCTTCCTCTTTCCCTTCCTCCTCCTTCCTCCTTCCTTCCCTGCCTCCCGTCCCTCCTCCCTTTTCACATTTTTCCTTCTTTTCTTTGCTAACCGTATAGAACTTTATTTGTATCGTCTTGGATGGGCTTAGTATCAGCAACCAGTTATCAAGTATTTGGGCATTTATTTGAAAGAACTATGTAATTCACAGCCCAATGTTTAAAGATCATGTGGTGAAAATTGCTTTTTTTCTGGGAATCATATAAAGAGTTTTCTACAACTTTTCCCTAAGTAAGTGCTTAATGACCCCAAGACAAAAATAATTTGAATAAATCCACATCTTACCTCTACTCTAGCTGCAGCCAAGAGCCATCGGATGGATTCCATCCTGCCTCTTCCATTGAAGTAGTGAAGCCGGGGCTTCCCCTCCATGCTTAAGGATTTCTGAAAATCAGCATAGAGAGACTGATTGAGACTCTTTTTTTTTTTTTTTTTTTTGAGACGGAGTCTCGCTCTGTCGCCCAGGCTGGAGTGCGGTGACCGGATCTTGGCTCACTGCAAGCTCCGCCTCCTGGGTTTACGCCATTCTCCTGCCTCAGCCTCCCCAGTAGCTGGGACTACAGGCGCCCGCCACCTCGCCCGGCTAGTTTTTTTGTATTTTATAGTAGAGACGGGGTTTCACCGGGTTACAGGATGGTCTCGATCTCCTGACCTCGTGATCCGCCCGTCTCGGCCTCCCAAAGTGCTGGGATTACAGGCTTGAGCCACCGCGCCCTGCCGATTGAGACTCTCTTGCACAGAGAAGCATAAATACAAGTTTACAGAGCAGCACAACGTTGATCACAAAGCTGCGGACTTGCAACTCATGCCCCAAATTAAAGCTGCTTCTCAGCTACAAGGCTACTTGCATTCTGTGTTCTTTGTCACAAATGGAATTTATCCTCACAAATTGGTGCTCTAAATTTCTTGGGAAAAAAAAAAAAACTAAATGAACAACTGGTATATTACTTTTAAATAGAAAGAGAGTGAGGAAGCCAGACAGATGGAAGGAATTCAAGAGTAAGGCTGACCAGCTTTTCTTCCTGTATGAAGGGGTAAGGTTTTAGCATACCAATCTTTTCTCTCTGTTTGTATACGGATCTTCCTCCCTTTCCAATCAAGACAAGCCCAGCCTGGAGAAACTGGGTGGAGTTAGGGGAGGTTGAAGTTTCACTTCCCAGATTAATCTTAGTATTTGAATTATTGCATCTTCTGAAACCTAGAATCAGTATTCAAGAGGATTTTCATGGAGTCGCTGGGACTTCAAACAAAAGCGCAGAGTTAGACAAAGTGTGCCTTTTCCTACCTTTTTTTTTCTTTGGAAAGGTATTATGTTTTTTAGAAACATAACCCATGGTCATTTTGAAGAAGTTAAAACAGTACAGAAATATGGAAATTAAAATCCCCCCATCCCCACCCCAGAAGAGTCTATGAGGCTTGTGGGGAATGAGGGGTAGCCTTGGTTGGGTGCCAGGCTCCGGACATTCGAAGGCAGCTTGAGGTACCTGGAGCGAGAGTCCTGGGAAGCACAGGGGACTGTGAAAAGGGGTAGAGTGGCTTTAAAGGTAGAAGTGGGCCAGGCATGGTGGCTCATCCCTGTAATCCCAGCACTCTGGGAGTCTGAAGTGGGAGGATGCCTTGGGGCTAGGAATTTGAGACCAGCCTCGGTAACATAGTGTGAACCATCTCTACAAAAAAATTGAAAAAAAAAAAAAAAAAATTAGCTGAGCGTGATGACATATGCCCGCATTCCAAGTTACTTGGGAAGCTGAGGCAGGAGGATCACTTGAACCCAGGAGGCTGAATCATCAGTGAGCCAAGATCATGCTGTCAGAGGTGTTTGAACTAGAGCAACTCCATCTTGAATAGGGGCTGGATAAAATAAGGCTAATACCTGTTGGGCTGCATTCCCAGACAGTTAAGGCATTCTAAGTCACAGGATAAGATAGGAAGTCAGCACAAGATACAGGTTATAAAGACCTTGCTGATAAACAGGTTACAGTAAAGAAGCCAGCTAAAACCCACCAAAACCAAGATGGCAATGAGAGTGACCTCTGGTCATCCTCACTGCTACACTCCCACCAGCACCATCACAGTTTACAAATGCCATGGCAATGTCAGGAAGTTACCCTATATGGTCTAAAAGAGGAAGGCAAGAATAATCCACCCTTTGTTTAGCATATCATCAAAAAATAACCATAAATATGGGCAATCAGCAGCCTTTGGGGCTGCTCTATGTAGTAGTCATTCTTTTATTCCTTTACTTTCTTAATAAACTTGCTTTCACTTTACTCTGTGGACTCGCCCTGAATTCTTTTTTGCACGAGATGCAAGAACCCTCTCTTGGGGTCTGGATCGGGACTCTGTTCCTGTAACATCTTTCTGGCAACACAGATGGGAGTATAGTGTGGAAACCTCAACCCAAAGGCTAACTTTGGGTAAGTGGTGAGGTCTGGTGACATCTTTCTGGTTACCCACCGAAGGGACAATACTGAGGAGACCTCCGACCCAAAGGAAATAAACTGCAGCACTGATTGGCTGACTTTGAGTAAGTGGTGGGGTACCTGGGTAAATAATGGCATTGGGTTAGAGGCCCAACTTAGGGGAGTTAGAACTGCTCCTAAGACAGAGTGGGTTAGAGGTCCCTCTTAATAAAAGACGAGGATACTTGACCGACCTTGGGTTAGAGGTCCAACTTAGGAGAGTTAAAGTGCTTTCTAAGATTTAGGCAGTAAGAGGCCCCTCTTGGTAAAGTCCCTTTTGGCTAAGAATGGGTTTGGCACTATGGTACGTTAACTGCTGTTCTCTTTGGATAGTCTGTCTTGCACTCTTTGCTGATGGCTGTGGGTGACAGGATTAGGCATGTACAGGATCGTGGGACATGGGGAGCTTTTTCTTCCCTAAAAAGGGAAACTTGAGAGCTGATGAAACTGCTGGAAAAAAATCCTTTCACTGCTGACAAGCAGCTGCCTGAACTTTTCAGTGTCAGCTGCAATGGGTGGGTCTTTTTCTGGCCTCCCTGAGCATTTCGCTCTTCGCCTTCTCCATCCTACCTCAGGCAGTGCTTTCGCTCTCAACTGGATAAATGAATGGTAAAAATTAATGTTTTTTTCCTTTGTAAACTTTTGATTAATGGGGAAAAGGATTTGCAAGGTTAATCTTAAGCTTTGGAAAATCTAGCGTGCTTTGTGTGTCTTTCTGCATTCTGTAATGGAGAGGAGTACTTTAGGCTAGAATGTGGGCCTAGGACCTCTATGAGTCTGCTGTTCAGGACACCCCAGCAAACTGGTCCTTATGACCAAGTTATTTCCTTGGGAGCTTGACCTTATAACCATGTGGCCATGCTTTTTCTTTTCACAATGGTGGCCTGGGTTCAGAGTTCAATTCCCAGCTTAGAGAATAAGTCCTTTATCTTATTCATGTGATATAAAAGAGATTTAATCATTTGGCTTAAAAATAAGTGCTTTAAATCAAATTTTTTGTCAGAAAAGTAAAAAGTGTAATGCCTTTATTTAGTTCATGTAACTTAAGTAATCTTTGGGAAATAAAGGGAGTTTTAAAGATTATTGGTAAAATAAAAATGTCTTCAAAAATATAAACATTTGGTCTAAATTATGCAGGTCAGATATTAAATAAGCATTTATGACCTAAATGCTTTAAAGTCATAAACTGCTTCTTTGACTTTTGAAAATTGTTCGGTTTACCCACTTTGGAGCATTAGATTCTAGATAAGGCCTGGAGACATGTGGAAAGCCATGCCACCTAGCTGTGCTAGAAAGAGTCAGCCCTTATCTGCACTTCTGCCTGGTGTGTTCTAGGCTAGGCTCCACACCTATTGCATAATTAAAATAGCTTACTAACCAGGTTTTTTCACCAAAAGTAAATGTTGCTAAAAGTTAACATTGAATTTGTGATTAACACTACTGAAGAAACAGTTCTACACACAAGGCATATAGAATAGTGAAATGTGTTTTTGGTAAAAAAAATTATAACAAGCCATGAGAATGTGGATTTTTTTTTGCCCAGATTAGAAGGTTAAAGGATTGTTTTAAGTTAGATAGAATAAAGCTGAAGGTTTAAGCAAGTTGTGGAAGTTCGTGAAAAATTAATCTCTTAAAAGAAATTCCGTGTGTGAACACATTGGCTAAAGTTAAAGGGGTATTATTCAGTTTTTCTGTAAACTAAACATTGGAATAAAAGCAGAACAGGTTTTTCTTAAAGCAAAAACCTGCTTATGATCTGCTCCTTAACAAAAATTTGTAAAGGGTTATAAAAGCTTTATGAAAATTTTACCTTATGGTCAAACTGATTAAGATTAAATACATTTGTCTATAAGATTTTATTAAGAATTGAGATTGACATCAATAATGCACTAATGCAATAGTGACATTTGACTTATTTGGTGTAAAAGTCATACAGGAACCATTGTCAAATATGAAATGGTGTTTGGTTTTCTTTGGGCTGTATTTGTATAAATGTGTAATTGGTATATGTATCAAAATTATGGAAAACTCCTATAATTCTTGTATGACTTAGTGTATGTTATTAATAATTATAATTGTCACATAAAATCAATTGTGCCACAGAGATAACCAAATTTCTTTGTCAATCGTGTTTCTGAATGTGGCTATCCTAAGACGTTTTGTCATCCACAAACAATTATTGTCTTGTTTTGGTCCTCTTTAGAAGGTGGTTTATAATCAACTGTAGAACTCTACCAGGTGTTCTTAAATGCAAGTTTCTGATAACTTTGGAAATTGTGACATTAAAATAGAGGAAGCAACTTTCAGAACTCTCATGGGGAGCTGAAATGTTCACAAATATCAAGCAAAACAGGAGATAACTGCATGGACTAAACTAATGGAAGTCTAAAGTAATCTTTTAAACTTTTGCTTAAAATGTTGCTAATCCTTTGTTTTGTTTTTCAGAATCAAGGAAACTTTTCTTTTCAGTTATTTATACCTTTTAGCAATTAAGGAAAGTATATACCTATGAACAAAACTTGAAGCATTTTATTTCTCTCTACCTAATTTCTCCAGAATTTGGAAACTATTTGTGAGTATTCTTAATTTATGGCAATATAGTTATTTGCATAACTGCAATAAAAATCTGTTTTCTTTTGCAACAGGAGATACTGGTTATTTTACCAAGGATTTAACTAGAATTGTGTGTTTTCCTTTAAAGAATTAAACTTGACTTATGGAGCCAATAAAAGTCCCTTGGCAGAAATGGCCTTATACCTTGTCTACATAGGGTTTCTGACCTGTGGTAAGTAAAGAATGCCACTTTCTAACAGGCCCAGAAGCCCTTTTTTTATTTTCCAAGCTATCTTGGAAACTCAAATTAGAGGAATTTACTCAACTTGTAGGTATTTGACGGTACAAACCCATGGCAGGGCTCAGCTCTAAAAAAAGTCTTATCTAAATTTTTTTTTTTTTTTTGAGATGGAGTCTTGCTTTGTCTCCCAAACTGGAGTGCAGTGGCATGATCTGAGCTCACCACAACTTCCGCCTCCTGGGTTTAAGTGATTCTTCTGCCTCAGCCTCCCCATAGCTGGGATTACAGGTGCCCACCACCACGTCCAGCTAATTTTTGTATTTTTAGTACAGACAGGGTTTCACCATGTTGGCCAGGCTGTCTTGAACTCCTGACCTCAAGGGATCTACCTGCCTTGGCCTACCAAAGTGCTGGGATTACAGGTGTAAGCCACCACGCTTGGCCTAAGATTCTTTCTATTGAACAGAGTTCCATCAAAGCCAATTTAAAAAGAGCTTATGTGAAAAATAATTATTCTTGCTGTACTTTATACAAATAATGAGGCCAAGTATATATAAAGCAAATTGGTCTTACCGTAGTGTGTCTTCATTAAAAATGGAAAACTGGAGAGAGAAATATTATGTTTCAAGAGCTATGGTACATGTGTTATTAAATTCTAGTCTCATCAGTTGTTCTTACGTTTGTTTCTTCAATTTAGGCTATCCCTGCTTATTCTTGTGAACCAACCAGTGATCTCTAACTGCTGATCAGAAAAAACAAAAGGGATGGGCAACGTAAAAATCTGGATCACTATTCTAAATCTGGGTACATTGGAATCAGCTAATGAACCCATATCAGCTTGGTTCCAACAGTTGCCCAGCTCATGGAAAGCCTTCTAATTTAGTTCACATGGGGTAATTTTACTTATTTTGCTTTACTCTTGTGAAATACATTGCTGTTGTACTATTTGTGTGGGAATGCAGGACAAGCTTACTGAGTGTTTTCTTAAATTGAACACTTATTAATCTTCCAGGTATCACCTTTTGTCAGAACTCAAGAATCATGAATGACCCTCACTATACCAATGCTTTCTGACTGAGCTCCTCTCTAGCCCGAATACAAGAGACCTTAATAATTAGGCAGGAACATCATTGCCCCTATTCAGCCTGAAGAAGTTACAGAAGATGGATCTTTGTCCCTCTGCCACCCTTAGGATTAAGGAAGTGGGGAAAGGTCCGAGGCTTTTGAACCAGAGCAACTCCATCTTGAATTCGGGCTAGCTAAAATAAGGCTAAGACCTACTGTGCTGCATTCCCAGATGGTTAAGGCATTCTAAGTCACAGGATGAGATAGGAGGTTGATACAAGGTACAGGTTGTAAAGCCCTTGTTGATAAAACAGGTTGCAGTAAAGAAGCCAGCTAAAACGCACCAAAACCAAAATGGCAACGAGAGTGACCTCTGGTCGTCCTCACTGCTACACTCCCACCGGCACCATGATAGTTTGTAAATGCCATGGCAATGTAAGGAAGATACCCTATATGGTCTAAAAAGGGGAGGCATGAATAATCCACCTCTTGTTTAGCATATGATCAAAAAATAACCATAAAAATGGGCAACCAGCAGCCCTCAGGGCTGCTCTGTCTACAGAGTAGTCATTCTTTATTCCTTTACTTTCTTAATAAACTTGCTTTCACTTTACTCTATGGACTCGCCCTGAGTTCTTTCTTGCTTGAGATCCAAAAACCCTCTTGGGACTGCTTTCCTGTAACAATGCCACTGCACTCTAGCCTGGGTTACAGAGTGAGATCCTGTCTCAAAAAAAAAGGGGAGCGTCTTTATCGTATGAATGAAAGCTGAATTATTTTGCATAGCAATGCAACTGGCTGATTTTTAAAACAAGTGCTTCTACACATTAAGAGCTCAGCAAAATTAATGAAGAAAAAAAGTAAGATTGAAAATATTACTATTTTGGAAGACAGAATGAAAACAATTTGACCTAGGCCTATCTGCTGCCTATTAGAATCATTCGAGGGGCTTAAAACGTATACATACACACACGCACACACAGAACTTTGGCCTCCCATACACACAATTTCAGCCCTATTCCAGAAATTAATCCCTTGGCTCCATGTTCCAGAAATTGATCTAGAAGAGGACCCTGATATCAGTATCTTCTAAAATCTTCCTAGGTGATTTTAACATACAGCCATGATTGAGAACCGCGGATCTGGACAATAATGAACAGTAGCTGCTAAAACTACTAATAGGGAGCTTGACAGTGGAAAGATCAGGCTGACAACACTAAACACTGAGCATCATTAAAAGGGGGGACAACTAAACATGAGGGTCCCTCTGATGTGACACAATGGAAAGTATGCAGTACTGCCTGAAAAGAACTCTTGTCAACATAGTTAACTTGGAATTCAGTCAAACTTCTAGATACCAGTTTATAGAAAATACAGGAAACAAAGGCACACTTCAGGGATGCATAGTAAAATCAGCAAAATTTGTAGGTGGAGCTCAGCTGGCTTACTATTCGCAATGGTCCCCAGGTAAGCAAGCTAAGGATCACCTGAGAGACTGTTAGAAATGCAGCACCTTAGCTGCCACCCCAGACCTGCAGAATCTGAGTCTGTATTTAAGGACTTCATATGCATGTTTGAGCAGCACTGTTCTCTGGGCCTGGTGACGAATATGTTTCAAAGGACTTTCTACTTTTATATTTCCATAATAAGTTTTTAAAAGTTGAATGGAAAACAAAGAAGGAGGAGGAGCCTGTAGATTAAAGAGATTTAAGAGATATTTCAAACGAATGCAACATGCAGACATTTTTTATATTCTGATTCCAACACGATGACTATGAAAATATATAGACAAATTCTCGTCAACTTACAATGAGGTTATGTTACTGGAAAGGGGTCTGGATCCAGACCCCAAGAGAGGGTTCTTGGATCTTGCACAAGAAAGCATTCAGGGCAAGTCCACAGAGTAAATTGAAAGCAAATTATTAAGAAAGTAAAGGAATAAAAGAATGGCTACTCCATAGACAGAACAACCCTAAGGGCTGCTGGTTGCCCCTTTTATGGTTATTTCTTGATTATATGCTAAACAAGGGGTAGATTATTCATGCCTCCCTTTTTAGACCATACAGGGTGAACAAAGAGGTGAGCATTCTCAGAGGTCTCCTGAGATCTAAGGAACAGGTAGGTGAGAGGCTGCCAGGCTCAGAGCAGCAAGGAAGATATGCCTCTGACAGAGAAAGTCTAGATATCTGAGATTGTGGCCTATCTCAACCAGATGGGGCTAGGCAGAGCAGCAAAGCTATGATGGCTAATTGTACATGTCCACTCAACTGGGCTAAGAGATTCTCAGATAGTTGGTAAGATAGTATTTCTGGGTGTTTCTATAAGGATGTCTCTGGAAGATATTAGCATTTGAATCAGAAGACTGAGTGAGGAAAATCACCCCCACCAATTTGGGCCAGCATCATCCAATCAATCAAGGGCCCAGATAGAACAAAAGGATGGAGGAAGGATGAATTCGCTCTTTTTGCCTGAGCTGAAACATCCGTCTTCTTCTGACTTCAGACATCAGTGCTCCTGTTTCTCAGGCTTTGGGACTTACACCATTTAGTCTCCTGATTATCGGGCCTTAGTACTTGGACTGAATTACACCACCAGCTTCCCTGGTTCTCTAGTCTGCAGATGGTGGATCTTGGAACTTCTCAGCCTCCATAACTGTGTGAGCCAATTCCTATAATAGATCTCCTGTTATATGTGTATATGTATCCTATTTGTTCTGTTTCTCTGGAGAACCCTGACTAATACACGAGCCATTGGATGGTATACAGAGCTGGGAACTGTTCTTCCCCTCTGTGGGAGGAGTTCATGGTGCTGTGGGTAGCTACAGCAGGACAAGAATGGGAGCTTTTGGTGTGCCTCTCAGGAAGAGGGGCAAATGCATGGAACCTCTGTGAGGTGGTGCTACAGCCAGAGAAATAATATTGGGTTTGTGTCAACCTATTGTAGCCCATGCTGAATGGCCTGGAAAATACTGATTACATGTTAGAGGCCTATCCCTCCCACCTCCTGCCACCCCTTCCCCCGCCCCTGCTGCCTAGAATAGAAGCATCTCAATGATCATGTTCTTTGGGCTTTTTTCAGTGTCTAAAAATGCCTGACTCATTGGAGGTTCTCTATGGTTGAATGGTGTGTTTTCAGTTGGATCAGTGGATGGGTGAATAATGAACAATGTTGTTAATAACTAGGACTGTTTGGATAATAGAGTTCACCAAACCTCCTGAGCCAAGGGTCTCCCTATGTAAGGAAAGAAGGGAGAAAAAAAGGAGACATGAATAGAATGTGTCATTCACTTATTCAACAACAATTTGTTCTGTGCCACTAAGAACCAATGCTAGGCACTAGAGGAATAATGATAATCAAATCCAGAGTGATCCTTGCTCTCATGAAGTTGACAGCCTGGTGGCCTACTGTGTGTCAGTCTGAAGTCACATAATTGCATAATAACCAGGACCAGGGGCTGGCCCCCCACAGAACTCTACCTATCTCTGTTTCTTGTCTCTGCTCCTCTCTGTTCTTTTCCTTGCACGTGGCAAATGGACATTGGAAGCTCCTAAGTTTTACATGTTAGAGCTACAGTAACTGGAGAGAGATCTGGTTACATCTCTTGACCCCAATTCCAAAAATGCAGGACTAGCAGCTGATCACCTCAGCTGGGGTCTACAGCCTACTCCTTAGATACCCATTGCCTATGAAGAGAGAGAGGAATAGTGTTACAGTGGAACATTGCAATTCCTGTGGGAACTTCTAGGATGGCAAGGGAAGAGGCACAGTTACCAGTTATTTCTTTTTCAGGGAGGTATGGACACAAGGGGAATCTTGGACAGACAAAATAACAAGTGCCCTCTGCAGAGATGTGGTGGGGTAGGCTACAGTGGCACACTGTGTCAGCTGGGGAAGAAAGGCTGAGAGGCACTGTGCCCTGAGGCTTCCCGAGGGCCATGGGCAGGCAGGGCCTTGTGCTTCCAGGCAAGTGTGTTGAGAAGTTCAACAGACAGATCTGAGTTTGAATCCTACCTGGCTCTTTATTTGCTAAGAAGTTGCTTCACCTTTGAATTTCACTTTCTCCATCTGGGAAATAGGAATGGTCATACTTACCCCCACAGGATTAATGTGAGCATTCAAAGGAAGAATATTCTCAAAGGACTGATCAAGTGACAGGCAAAGAGTAAGCACCCAATATGTGACAGCTGTTGTTCTGATCTGGGACAAAGTCATCTCTACAGGGATGTTTATATCCCAAAATGATTACCTCTCCTTGTTGATAATTATGCTGGCCCAGATTATTGCATTTATGAACATTCTAGAAGGTGGATCAACCTTGATGATGATGTTCTTGATAAAAACCCTAGGTTGGAAAGATCATGTGGTCAGTTAGTCTGGGCATTGAGGAAATAAGTTCTTACATTTTTGCTCACATGAATGTCTTTGAGGTGCCCCCAGCCAAATGGAGACTTTTCAGGAAATTAACTAAGTTCCATAGTACATGTTATCTAATGTTTTTCTCACAACAGCTATGGTTTACTGAGCATTTGTTATGTAGAAGACACTGGATCAAGTAGACAACTTTGGAACCCCCACCCTGTCCACAGTGATGCCCCTCCTCTGAGAACTGCTCGGCCTCCCCCCACCTCCTGCATAGGGGTGGTGGGCTCCTGTCAGTCATGATTGTGATATATCAACTGTACCCTAGCCAAGGTGGACTTTCCAGGTCCATTGAGTCACCAGTTGAAACTAAGTCCATCTTCATCCTAGGAAGTTGGCACTGAGACTTCGAGCAGCTGCATGTGTGACTGGAACTGAAGCACAATAACTCAGGGACTGTGGGATAGACATATTGTGTCACATGAAGAGAGGAACAATTGATAAACAGAGTAAAACAAAACCAGTGGATAAAGAAAGGTGAGGAGATTGAAAGAGGGCACCAAGAAATGTAATTTCAGTACATCATTGCATGAAACTGGGAAGAGCCTTATGAATCAACTCTTCCTTGGATCTGGAAAGTATGTTGTTCATTATCTGCCAGCACCTATATATGAGAAATGAGTAGAACCTGCTCATTCATCAGTTGAATTGCTGTGCTACTTTCTCCAGGGTTTCTCTACAAGCCTAGTACTTACTCCCTAAACAGTGTTAGACAAAAGTGGGTGTGCACACCATCTGAATTGACTTCCTCCCCGCCACCTGCCACTGCAGAGTCCTTATGGTCCAAGCATGCTCCAAACTCTGAGAAGAGCTATAGTATGATAGTTATATTGATTTTCATATCATCCTTCTAATAATCTTTTTCTTTTCCTTTTTTTCTTTTCTTTTTTTATTTTGAGACGAAGTTTTGCTCTGTCACCCAGGCTCCGATCTCGGCTCACTGCAACCTCCGTCTCCCAAGTTCCAGCGATTCTCATGTGTCAGCCTCCCGAGTAGCTGGGATTACAGGTGCCCAGCACCATGCCTAGCTATATTTTTGTCTTTTTGGTAGAGATGGGGTTTTGACATTTTGGCCAGGCTGGTCTTGAACTCCTGACCTCAAGTGATCTGCCCAGGTTGACCTACCGAAGTGCTAGAATTACAGGTGTGAGCCACCACACCCGGCCATTTTCTATTTAAAGGATAAAAACCTATCCCTTTTTGTAAGAAACACAAAAAACACTTCACTCACATATAACATGTCATACCCTTGCAGTGGGATAATGTCTAGAGACAACCAAGGATTCCATCCACTGTGGCCCCACGCTACTCATCACATTTCCATCTACCCATTGTCTCTCCAAGTTAATTCTTCCAGTTAATGATTGACATTGTACAGATTGTTAAAATTGATTCTAAGCAATGTCCACTCTGGAAAGGAAATGTGTTATATATGGAGAAAGAGATGAATCACTTCGCAAATTCGCAACTCATCGAATATCAGAGAAGTGAAAATGCTGAGACTTTGGAGTTGCAAAAGCCTGGATTTTGAGCTTGAAAATGTGCAAAACATATTCTATGTTCTGATTATCTATTGCGGCATGAAACATTACACCAAAATTCAGTAGCTTAAAACAGTCATTTAAATTTGCACACAATTTCGTGGTTTGGAAATTAGGAAGGGCTTGACTGAGTGATTCTTGCCTCAGGTCTTTCATGAAGTGTCACTCAGATGTTGACTGGAACAGGAACCAGCCAAAGGCTCGTGTGGGCTGAGCATCCAAGAGGCTTCCTCATAGGCTGGCAATGGATGCTGCCTTTTGGCTAAGAGCTCAGCTGGAGCTCTTGACTAAAGTACTCATCTATGGCCTCTGGACATTGCTTGGGCTTCTCACAGCATGGTGGCTGGTTCCTGGAGGAATCGCATGGAGAGTGAGTGTTTGGAGACCAAAGCAGAAGCTGCAAGGCTTCTTCTGATCTAGCTTCAAAAGTCACATGGTGGTATTGTCATCATATGCTGTTGGTTTTAAGTAAGTTACCAAGGCCAGCCCAGACCCAAGGGGAGGGAATTATACCCCACCTCTCTTTAGGAAAAAGGCCAAAAAATTTACTGCTATTTCCAATCCTGCAAGTGCCAAAAACAAATGATTTAGAAGAATTGGTGAACAGTGTAGCTACCTTCTGGAAACGAGGTAGAGGAAGAGAATTACACGGGGAAGGAAGAGACTTTAGACACTCAAGTCGATAGGAAACCCTTCTCTTTTCTCACATCAGCCTCGTCAAATTTTAGAGGAGGCAGATAAGACATGCCAAACTCCCAGTATAGTTTAGGGTATCTGAGACCATGGGAAACCTTGCATTACTTCTCGAAAACCCAGATGACTCACTAGCATTAAGTAGAAATGCCTGGATGCTGCGCCTAGGCTGACAGGCTTCAGACAGCCTCAGAGCTCTCCTTGTTCCAGCAACGCACAGTTCCAAATGAAACAGATCTGGTGGTGTTAATGAAGTGGGTATTGCAGTCATCTGCAAAGACTATCACCTAGAGACCAGATGGGAATGAGAATGTCTTGGCAGGCTCCTGTGTGGACAGATGTCTGTTGAGGACAGGATAGGAACTTAGATGGAACTTTAGAAAAAATTGAGGGTGTGTGTTGGGGAAGAGACCCAACAGATTTAGTTGGGTTAAATTTGGTTTATGTTCCCTAATGAAATGGGACTCAAAATAGAAATTAAACTCAGTTTTAGAAATATATTTGTGAACTGATTCAACTCTCTCTCCATATATAGTACAACGTTTTGCTTTCAGAGTGGACATTGCTTAGAATCAATTTTAATAATCTGTTAAATATCAATTATCAAAAGAAAATAAACCACACAACAAATGCATTTATATCACAGGGAGCAGAGGGAATATAATCTTGTTTTGCATTCAAAAGTCTGTTCTTCACAACAAAATTCAGCTTTAGAAATATACAGTCTTTCACACTTGAATTTGCAAACTGATTCATCTCTCTCTCCATATATAACACAATGTTTCCTTGCCAGAGTGGACATTGCTTATAATTAATTTTAACAATCTGTACAATATCAATTATAACAGAAAATATGCCACACAACAAATGCATTTATATTACAGGGAGCAGAGGGAATATTATCTTGTTTTGTCTTCAAAAGTCTGTTCTTCACAACAATTTCTGAGGCTCTGATAGATCTGAGTTTTAGAATCCCAGAAAGATGGTCTGAATAAGATTTATTCTGAAAAAGCAAGACTGGCAGTGTTTTAAACTTTTCTAAATCTTAACTTCTAAATCCAAGGGTCTAGCTTTATTGCCTGGATTAAATATTTCAAGTCAAAATGTCCTGACTTTTGGGTGCTTTTATTGAGTGTTTATATCCTAAAATAAAATGAAGCTAGGTTACGAGTGGATCATCTTCAAAAAGATGTATTATCATTCTGATAATTTGAAGAACATACAATTATATAAAAGTACAAATCAAAACTAAGTAATTTATACAAAATGACTTCAATTAACCATGTAACCAAAAAAGACCTATAAAGAATTCAAATAAGCCAAGTGCAGTAGCTCAGGCCTGTAATCCCAGCACTTTGGGAGGCCAACGCTAGCCAATCACTTGAGCCCAGGACTTCGACACCAGTCTGGCCAACATGGTGAAACCCTGTCTCTACAAAACAATGCAAAAATTAGCCAGGTGTGGTGGTGACTGCCAGTAGTTCCAACTACTAGGGAGGCTGAGGGGGGAGGATCACTTGAGCACAGGAGGATCTCTTACGGCAGAGGCTGCAGTAAGCCATGATCACACCACTGTACTCTAGCCTGAGTGTCAGAGTGAGACCCTATCTCAAAAAAAAAAAAAAAAAAAAAAAAAATCAAATAAACTCAAAATGAAAATTCATGAGAAACAGATTGCTGATTTATTTAGAAATATATTTTTCATAGTGTGTGTTCATATGTCTATTATTCTAAAAATAATTTATACATCTAGAATATAATGGTAAATCTCTAGTCTATTCATTCAAATTAACATCTATTATTGATTTGAGGTGAGAGAATAATGAGAGTATTTAGTTATAACTGAATAAATAAGGTTAATTCATTTTAAATCATTTTAGTTGTGATTTGGCTTTCATTTAAACTCTCGCTTTATTTTAAACTTAGGATAAATTGGAAATAATTCTCAGTATCTGTGACTTAAGTTTTAAGCATATAGTAAGCACATTCTAGAAAATTCCCTGCATTTTTAACAACTGAACTTATTTGCTTGAGATAAAGTGGTGACTTCCTCAGTCAAATGGCACCAAACAGAACTCCAAGCAATGGGTATTAATAGAATATCATCTTGCAATGGCTTTCTCTAGCTCTTTCTTTCCTTTTGTAACTACTTCCAAATCTATCTTTTATTTAAGGGAAATTATTTAAAAAAAGACTCAATAGACCATGAACATCAATCATTTCCCTCTACCTATTTGCAGAAAAGGAGAGATAAGAAGCAATTACTGTGCATTTACCTTGTTCTAGCCAGAAGAACGTTAGCAGGCAGGCAAAGCTGCTAAGTAGGTAATTTCGCAGCTTTCAAGTGTGCCTCTAAAGTAAAAAATCAAAGGCAATAATTCCATCTTTAATGTATGTAAGAATAAAAGGAATTAAATAGACCAGTAACTATATGCCTTTTAAAATTAGGTTTATCTTCAACCTAGGATTCTGGAAATGTATCTTCAGCCATCTTGGCATTATGCCTCCATTCTGCTTGGTCTACTCAAACTGGGTTTTAGTCATGTGGATTCTTGGGCAATTTCAGAGGAAGAATAAAGATTTTCCTTTCTATGAAAAAGTCAATTCAGTAAGCTAGCACACAGTACAAGCTCATGGTTCCTTGAATATTGAATACATATTTTCTGGTTTATAGAAAATCTTTATGTTCTGCTTGTGATATAAAGTGGGATTTCTTTGCTCCCATGAAGATGTTGCCTTGGCACATACTGGTCTCACTTAGAAAGGTCTGCACTTCACTCTCCTTGCAGGACATTGCTTGGCACTAGTAACTAAATTGTTACCGACAGTGGAAAATAAAGCTTTGTAAAATAATCAGAGATAGCTAGATAAGCAAAAAAATTAGCTTATTTAAACTGTATTGAAAAAAATTAAGCAAAATCAATTCTTTCTGTAAGAAATCCCAGTGACAGGTTACATATTAATCCAGCATTTAAAAATTGTGAATCTTAAAACATGGAACTTCATAATTCAGTGCAATTCAGCCCTTAAGCATTTGGTACGTGTTTTCTTCACGTGTGTGTATGTGTGTGGACCATACGTTTAAGTGCAAACATGCATCCTTATACTGGAAGCTTAATTTTAAGAAAACATAACATAAAAATACTAAGTTATAAAACATGATATTAGAGGCAATTATCCACATTCACAGGTCTGCTTTTAGTTTTGAAATTATTTGATGAGTTTAAGGGGGATGCTCTTTGAGTATATTTAAATTGTTCTGTTAAAATGTTTTGATTGACATTTACTTTCTCTGTGAGCTGTACCTGGCAAATAGCAACCTCAGTTATAGTTATGAGTTAGTAGCCGCCCTGTTTATGTCAGCATAATTCATTTATTTTAGAAATTTTACCAACATACTTATTGCTATGGTCTGAATGTTTGTGTCCTCCTAAAATTCATATGTTGAAACCTAATCTCCAAGGTGATGCCATTAAGAAGTGGGGCCTTTGGGAGGTGTCTAGGTTATGAGGACAGAGACCTCATGAATGGAATTAGTGCCCTTAGGGCCATTATAAATGAGGCCCAAGGGAGTTTGCTTGCCCCTTCTACCATGTGAGGACTGAGCAAGAAGGCACGGACTGATATGGTTTGGCTCTATGTTCCCACCCAAATCTCGTCTTGAATTGTAATCCCCATGTGTCAAGGGAGGGAAGTGATCTGATCATGGGAACAGTTTCCCCCATGCTATTCTCGTGATAGTGAGTGAGTTCTCACGATATCTGATGGTTTTACAAATGTTTTGCATTTCCTCTGCTTGCACTTCTCTCTCCTGCCACCATGTGAAGAAGGTCCTTGCTTCCCTTTTGCCTTCTGCCGTGATTGTAAGTTTCCTGAGGCCACCCCAGCCATGTGAGACTGTGAATCAATTAAACCTCTTTCCTTTATAAATTACCCAGGCTTGGGCAGTGTTTTTATAGCACTGTAAGAATGGACTAATACACCGTCTATGAAGAAACAGGCCCTCACCAGACACCAAATCTACCTGAGCCTTGACCTCAGACTTCTCAGCATCCAGCACAGTGAGAAATAAATTTCTGTTGCTTATAAACACCTCAGTTTATGGCATTTTGTTCCAGCCACTGAATGGACTAAGACACTTATCTACTGGACTCCAGAAAAGTAATTTAATTTAGTTTGGCAAATCCACACACTACGACTGATTTTCAGTTTTTTTCTTCAGTCTTTTTCTGGTACAGAAGCAGATGGATTTTTCTTCATAAGTTCCAGTTATGCTTTCAAATAGCTGTAGTGTGGAACCATACCTCCCAAAATACTGTGTCTTCTGGGCAAAATCTGTATGGAAGAGGGCCAGCCTTTGGATTCCCATTTCACCTAGAATAAAATCCAAACTCCTTAACAGGACTTAACGGGAGTGAATCATCTGCCACCTGCCACCCCCTTCCTCAAGCCATGTCCCTGCCCTCTACTTTTCAGCCAAGCCCCAGGGGCCTCCTTCGGCTTGGGGTACACAAAGACGCTGAGCACTTTCTCTCTTCAACCCCATGAAAATGCTGGTTCCTTTGCCCCAGAACCTCCCTTCCATCTCTTTGCATGCCTAGTTTTCTCTCAATTTTTATGTTTCCCTCACCATCCATCTAAAGTAAAGCTCTCCCCAGCTACTCTCTATTATAGTCTGATAATAGCTGTGTCCCCACCCAAATCTCAAATTGTAGCTCCCATAATTCCCATGTGTTGTGGGAAGGACCTGGTGGGAGAGAACTGAATCACGGGAGCGTTTTTTTCTCATACTGCTCTCATGGTAGTGAATACATCTCACGAGATCTGATGGTTTTATAAAGGGAAATCCCTTTCACTTGGTTCTCATTCTCTCTTGCCTGCCGTAGCGTAAGATGTGCCTTTAGCCTTCCTCCCTGATTATGAGGCCTCCCCAGCCATGTGGAACTGTGAGTCTATTAAACCTTTTTCCTCTATAAATTATCCAGGCTTGGGTATGTCTTTTAATTAGCAACCTGAGAACAATCTAATACATAGTCCCTGCTTAATTTCCTTCACATCCCAATCATAGGCTATAATTATTGAGATATTTATCACTTTTTCTTTTTTGTTTGTAGTCAGTCTCCTCCCACTGCATGTGAATTCCTTGAGGTCAAAGGCCTTTGTCCCATCTTGTTCAGCACTGTATCTCTGTCCTAGTGCAGCATTTTATAGATTAGAACTAAAAAAATTATTTGCTGAATCAGTGGATAAATGGAAAAGGCTCTTGCCAGTGATTCCGAAAGCCTGGGTTCTAGGCTGATTCTACCATTGATCAGCTTTGTGGCCTTAGATAAATTACAACCTCTCTGAACCCCAGTGCTTTCATCTGTAAACTAAAGGGGAGCACTAGATGTGTTGAATTTTGATGCTTGATTCTTCCTTCTTTGTTTCCTTACAATACCAGAACAACCAGTATTGAGGGCAGCCTTAGAAGAAAGCATGCATGGGTCTTGAGGTAGAACAATAGGATGAGTATGTATAATAACAGAATTTTAATCAGCTTCAGTGCATCCTCATCTCAGATGCATGAGTCCTGGCTTTCACCTACAATACCTAATAGCCAACTTCCTACTGTGTGAGAGCTGCTTCTTCACCTCTACTGCCATCCTCTTCCATATCTTCCCCAGTATTAGAATGACAAAACTATCACTTGAGGATGTGGGGGCAGCATGGAAAGAAACACAGATCTAGAAAGACCCCTTGTTGGAATGTCCAGTATTTGTGAAGGTGTCATGATGCAGAAGATGTTGATACGGACTGGCAGAGAGCAGTGGGGAGAACATTTCAAGATAAGGAGTGGAGTGCAGTAAGTGGAATAGTGGCCACGCCATTTCAGAGGTGTATCCAAGTTGCCCTGCTAAATGCTGTGTTCACTGCCCAACGTCAGCCTTGGGAATCTTTTCATAGCTTTCTTCACAGGGCTGTGCTATGGAGGCAGGAGGGCTGTCCTTAATTACGTGTCATTTATTTCAAGAAGATCCTGGCCTTTTGACATGAAGCAGGACTGGGTGAGATCCACGTGACAACATGTTGGCAAAGAAGAGATATAAATCATGAAACTAAGAAAAAATGAGCCACAGGAAAATCTGAACACTAGTGCTTGGCGAAGAGTGGGAGACTGCGGCATAAAGTTGCTGATGGAAAGGGAGGTTGGGCTGGTATTTGCAGTACAGAAGTTAAAGATAGACTGAGAAAAGACCTTGAAACTCATAGAACTAAGATGATTAGTTCATTAATTAAGAAATTAAAATTCAAGACTTTGAGAGAGGAAGGAGAGCTAGAGTGTAGACTACTGAAGTTTTGGACATGAAAAGAAAGAAGGAAATAGCAAAAGGGAAAACTAGCCAAGGATAAAGAATTTTAAAAAGTTGTTGTGGAGTGTTTGTTGGTTTCCTCTGAGGAGTGTGGGTGCATGGCTAAGGTTAGGACAGTGGAGACCTGGGCTGTTTCTAGGTAGAAGGAAGCCTTCGAAAGGACAGAGGCAGCTGAGGACACCAACTGGAGAGCAGAGGGATTGTACAGCGTGCTTATCTACATGATAGATTTGTGATTGTTTATTTCCATCTATTAGTTTTATTACTGTATTAGGGGATATAATTGACACTTTAAAATATATGTAATGTATTATATACAATATATTTTATATATATATATATGTATGAAATATTGAGACCAGCCTGGCCAACGTGGCAAAACTCCATCTCTACTAAAAATGCAAAAAATTAACTGGGTGTGGTGGTGGGCACCTGTAATCCCAGCTACTTGGGAGGCTGAGGCAGGAGAATCACTTGAACCTGGGAGAGGGAGGTTGCAGTGAGCTGAGATTGCGCCATTGCACTCCAGCCTGGGTGACAAGAGCAAGACACTGTCTCAAAAAAAAAAAAAAAAGTATACAGAGTTAAGTGTACAACTGGATATGTTTTTCGGTTTTGTTTTCATTTTTGTTTTTGAGATGAGTCTCCCTCTGTCACCCCCAGGCTGGAATGCACTGGCGTGACCTCAGCTCACTACAACCTCCACTTCCTGATTTCAAGTGATTCTCATGCCTCCGCCTCCCAAGTAGCTGGGACTACAGGAGTGTGCCACCACACCCAGCTAATTTTTGTATTTTTAGTAGAAACGGGGTTTTGCCATGTTGGCCAGGCTGATCTTGAACTCCTGATCTCAGGTGATATGTCTGCTTCGGCTTCCCAAAGTGCTAGGATTACAGGAATGAGCCACCATGCCCAGCCTCAATTGGCTAAGTTTTAACATACACATACACCTATGAAACTATTATCATAATCATGATAATGAACTTATTCACATCCTCATGCCCTTTGGAAATCCCTTTCTCCTGCCTGGTCCCGTACCACTCATCTGCTTTTTGTCACAATGAGTTAGTTTGCATTTTCTAGAAGTTTATATAAATAGAAGCATACAGCAGGTATTTTGTTTGTTTGGTGTCTTTCACGCAGCACAATTATTTTGAAATTCATCTATGCTTTTGTATGTACTCATTCCTTTTTTTAATTGCAAAGTCGTTGAATTCTTTTCCTGTGGCCACTGTAACAAATTACCACAAACTGGGTGGCTTAGACAGCAGAAATTATTCTTGCACAAGTCTAGTGGCTAAAAGTCCAGAATCCAGATGTCAGCAAAGCTGGTTCCTTCTGGAAACTCTAAGGGAGAATCTGTTCCCGGCCTCTCTCCTGGTTTCTGGTGGCTGCCAGCAATTTTTGGTGTTTCTTGGCTTGTAGCTGCATCATTAGATTCTGCATCATAGAAATGGACAGTAGAAAAGGAAACACAGAGAGACTCACGGATTAAGGTGAAGAGGATGAGGGAGTAAGAAAGAAAGACGAAATGGAATAAATTGGAAGGGGTTAAAAGGAAGTGAGGTGAACTTTCCACCTCCGCCTTTCAGTCAGCATTTTTAAAGTTGTTCTTTTGGCAGTTTACTCCAACTTGGATTTAAAATGTACGAGAGAAAAACAAATATCTCTGTTCCAGCAAAGGGATTGCCCAACCTACTGTGTTAGTCTAACTCTGACTCCATGACTGAGCACCAGATGGCGCACTGCCCAGAGCCAAGGGATCTCCCTGGCGGCTGTAAAGAGTTCAGCGCACAGCCTCAGCCACTCTTAGGTGACTTTCCACAATTGCAAATGAAACTGAGCCCAGCCTACCCAACCTTCCCTTCCTCTTCTAGATCACTGAGGAAATCTACTGTCCCAACCATATGCCCTTTTTCGGAGCAAAACTTCTCAAAAAGGCTGTAGGTAGCTGGTGTTTCCACTGCCTCACGTCCCATTTTCTCTTCAACCCACTCCAGTCAGTCTTGTATCCCCATCTTTTCTCCTCATGTCAGCAGTAGCCTCCGTGGTACCAAATTCAATGCCACTCTTCCGTCCTCTTGCCTATCTGTTGGCCTCATGATGCCACACTTTCTTGGACTTCCTTCTACTTCACTGACCCCTCCTCCTCAGATGCCTTGGCTGGCTCCACCCAGCCTTCTCTTCTCCACCTGCTCTCTCCCCCGAGGTGATCTCCTCAGCCCTTCTCTATCTTCAGAGGTGTGACTTCCAATACTAGGTCATAAAAGACATTGTAGTTTCCCTCTTGCTTACATACTCCAGAGGAAGTTAGCTGCCATGTCCTGAGGACATTCAAGCAGTCCTACAGAGAAGCAGACATGCCAAAGAAGTGAGATGTATTGCCAACTTTCAGAGAGGAACTGAGGCCTCTGCCAACAGCCATGTGAGTGAGCCATCTTGGAAAGAGATCCTCTAGCCCCAGTCAAGCCCTCTGCTGATGCAGCCTTTGTTAGTGACTTGATTGCAACGTCCTGAGAAATGTTGATTCACCACCCAGCTAAGCTGCTCCCAGATTCCTGACCGTCAGAAATTGTGTGAGATAATAAATATTTGTTGCTTTAAGTCCCTAAACTTCGGGGTGAGTTGGTATACAACAATTGATAACTAATACACCCATGCTGGCATCATCTTTCAATACTTCCTCACCATGCTCCCAAACACCAGTGTACCTAAAACACACCCAACTTGTTCCTGACCAACACCCTGTCTCATTGTTCCCTCTGACTAAGACCCTCTCACACTGGATCTTCTGGTTCCTGTCATTCAGGACTTAGTCTTTCCTGGCATTGTCTGTCCCTAAAACAATTCAGGGAACAAAGTAGGTGCTCTATAAACTTTTACTGAATAGAACTATGAATAAAATACTTTAAACAGTATTTATTGGAACTATAATTCTTGAGAAGATTTCGTCACTTTCTGAGGTTAAAGTCTAAATTTTTTTTCTGCTAGGTATGCTTAGCTGCTCTGTTGACTTAGAATGCTGCAACTGTATTCAAAGGTTCAAAGGACAAATATATTGAAACAAAGCTGCTGAGTGCAGAGGGACGGTAAGTCAGGATTGGAGAAAGATAGGAGGCAAGGCAGAGCAAAGTCAACACAGACTAAATTTGTGCTGACTCACAGCTGCCTCATTAAAGCAGCTCTAATTGGCAGAATGTTGCTAAAACATGTTTGTTCTTCAAGAATATCCCAGAAAACTGGCAAGTTGATATACCTAATGGCTCAAATATTGACCCAATTCCCCCAGTGCGGAGAAATTAATATCCACTTCAATTACATACACACACACACATATATATAAACTCACTATGAAAGTGGTGGATGGTGTAAATATTAAATACCAAATGTTAAATACTTCTTAACAAAAATCTTCATACTTTTATGTCACAGACTACCCAGGAATGATATTCATAATATTTAACATCTGGCATGGTAAATATATAAATCTCTATATATACCCAGAATTAAAAATAAATTTCCCTTTATTTTCTAACTACACTAAACTATATATAGCATAAAATGGATAACACTGTAGAGCAAATCAGTAATAAATTATCATCATAATTTCCAGTCATTTATAAACTGTCCGTGTCTTCAGGGCTACTTAGGTTGACAGTGGGTCTTTCTCTGTGAAAGCCATCAGCTCCTGTTGGTGCAGACTTTTCCTGCAGCTGTGACTCTCAGTGTTTTCCTAGATCCCTGTACTGCTTTCTGCTCTTGTCTCCCAGGGGAAGTAGAGCCCCAGAGTGCTTCATCCTCCCTTGTGATGGCTTAACCCTTCCCCAGTTTGTAAATAGGTGATATGGTTTGGCTGTGTTCCCACCCAAATCTCAGCTTGAATTGTAGTTCTCATAATCCCCATGTGTCATGGGAGGGACCATGTGGAGATAATTGAATCATGGGGGCAGTTTCCCCCATTCTGTTCTCATGATAGTGAGTTAGTTCTCACAAGACCTGATGGTTTTATAAGGGGCTTTCCCATTCTCTGGGCATTCATCCTCTCCCCTGCCGCCCTGTAAAGAGGTGCCTTCCACCATGATTGTAAGTTTCCTGAGGTATCTCCAGCCGTGTGAAACCGTGAATCAATTAAACCTCTTTCCTTTATAAATTACCCAGTCTTGGGTATTTCTCCATAGCAGCATGAGGACAGACTAATACAATAGTTATTTCATTAAACTCTCTTCAGCCACTCTTTTTGTTTGTTTGGTTTCTTTTTTTTTTTTTGAGATGGAGTCTGGCTCTGTCACCCACGCTGGAGTGCAATGGCACAATATAGGTTCATTGCAACCTCTGTCTCCTGGGCTCAAGCGATTCTCTTGCCTCAGCCTCCAGAATAACTGGGACTAGAGGTGTGTGGCACCATGCTGGGTAATTTTTGTATTTTTAGTAAAGACAGAGTTTTGCCATGTTGGCCAGGCTGATCTCAAACTCCTAACCTCAACTTATCCAACCGCCTCGGCCTCCCAAAGTGCTGGGATTACAGGCATGAGCTACTGCACCCGGCCTCTTCAGTCACTCTTTTTGAGAGGTCATTTTGCCACCTGCAGGAACGTTCTTTAATACAAATTTATATATTGACTCGTAATTCTTTATATGCAAATCTTTTTCCTTGGGGTTAATTATGCACCCCTCAAAGGCTAGGATTATTATACCTTATTCATCTTGTATTCCCAGCAGCAACCATTATGAGGTAAATCTTATAAAGTTCACTTCAGGATAATAATAATAATAAATTATAAAATATCTGTTGTAAACTGGGGAAGGCTGGGTATGATCAGGTTGAAAACTCTATTGCAGAGTGAGAGTTTAAGAGTCTACCGCTGGTCCCAGCACTATGGGAGGCCGAGACGAGTGGATCATGAGGTCAGGAGATCGAGACCATCCTGGCTAATACGGTGAAACCCCGTATCTACTAAAAAAATACAAAAAAATAGCCGGGCGTGGTGGCGGGCACCTGTAGTCCCAGCTACTCGGGAGGCTGAGGCAGGAGAATGGCGTAAACCCAGGAGGCGGAGCTTGCAGTGAGCTGAGATCCGGCCACTGCACTCCAGCCTGGGCGACAGAGCGAGACTCTGTCTCAAAAAAAAAAAAAAAAAAAGAGTCTACCGCTGGGATGTTTACCTGCTGAAGAGGGAGCAGGTAAATGTGCAAAGGCAACTGGGAACCTCTTAAGAAGATATCTTGGAATATCTTGGTTGGGCTGAATTGACCTAACCCTTAGTAGACGTAAAAGACATGAGCCATGAGTCCCATGTCTCTGTCTGCCCTAACATACCCAGTTGTGGCAAAGGTCACATTATGGAAATGTGCAATCGGGACCAGTGCCCTGGATCTAACCCCCTAGATCTTAGATTTTCTGGGGAAGCATACGTTATGGGCTTAGTACATGGCTGAAGCTAGAAATTGTTCCATCCTCATCTCTCCTGGACAGTGGCATACCAGAGAAAAATGACTCTATATATCCACCTATATTTTGAGATCCCAGGCCTGAGGGATAGCAGGGAGGGAGACCTCCTCTTTTTTCCTGTGAAGGGATACAGAATGAAGATACTGGGACTCACATAGACAAATTGTGGCCAGTGTTTTAACCAAACCACCTCAGATCATGAAGTCTATGGGACAACAGGAACTCCATGTGGCAGATAGCAGCAGAGACTGATAGAATTTTCTACTGGTCTCAGGGCTACTTGACTCCTTGAATGGAATAAGCCCCTAGGTTGTTGGATTTGATGTGGGTATTAATTAATTAGGAGGCCAGTAGGTTGAGATTTCCCCAGTGCTTTGAGACTTACATAAGCAAGCTAAAGTTCAACTCAGCATGAAGGTCATATCCTAGGAAAACAAGAAACTTAAAATTAACCTATCAGAAACTGCCAACTAAATTCTAACTAGTGACTTTTCACCTTAACCAAGCAAGTATTTTCTTTGTTTTGCTTCCATAAACACCTTTTCAAAGTTTTCCCCTCACGGCCCCTCAGTGAAGCCCACATTTCTTGTGGTTTGGCACTGCCTGATTCATGAATATCTGTCTGCTCAAAATAAACTCTTTAAAATTTTAATGTGCCTAAATTTATCTTTTAACATAGGAAAGAGACTCCCAGAGGGAAAGAATGTTCTTGCTATTCTAAGATGGATGCTTAAGTGACTGAAAATGAATATTTAAAAGCTGTGATTTTATTTTATGGATGCCAGTTTGGCAAAGCAAGGTATATACTTCCACAGCTTCCTCTTTTCTCAGGACAAAATCCAAACTTCTTGTCATGGCTTTCAAAGTCCTTAGGCCTGCAGGCCTTGTTCCCGGATCCTACCTCATCATCACTCCTGCTACCTTGCGTTTTAATGCTTCACTCAGACTGAGCGTCTTCTCTTTCTTTGAACACACCGTGCTCAGTCTCTTTCTTTTACACCATTAACCGTGCTGAGCCTCCATCAGGATTCCACCCGTGCTGCCCATCTATAGCTCTACCTCATAACTGCAACTTGTCTTGCCTGCAAATCTCAAGTCAGCTATGACTGCCCTCCCTGAGAATCCACCTCTGACCCACGGATTCCAGCAGAGGTGGCCTGACCAGGTGTACCCCCAGCATTATCTCATCCCTTAGCACGGAGTTGTAGGTTAAATTTTGTTCCCCAAGAAGAGTATGTTGAGTATGTTCAAGTCCTAACCCCAGATACAAAAAAGGTCTCTGGTGGTGTAATCTAGTTAAGATGAAGTCACACTGGATAAAGGTGGCTCCTAATCCAATTCCTGGTGTCCTTATAAGGAGATCATTTCTTATGACTACTTATTGTTTCATCCCACCAAAGTGAAGGCTAGACTACCCCAAAAGTGGCAGAGGAGAATTCCCACAATTTCATTTTGAAGTGGGCCGGTTGGGATTCCAAAGAAAGAAGCACTAAATGCTAAGGTCATCAGTCCAGAGCATTTATTAGGAGAACTTACAGTACTACAGCAGTCCTCATGACAGATGAGAGAAAAGGCATGTTCTACCTAGATATGTCTGCAGTGAGGGGATCAGAGTATGGAATCCGTGTGAAAGTTTAAGGAGTTTGGCTCAGAACCAGGACCAGTTTCTTTTGGTATTTGGAGCAACAACCTAGATATCTTTATCAGTGTCTGGAAATGTTCAAGGCCCTAGTTCAGCTTTAAGCCTGCTGAGAAAAACCTGCAGCTGGTTGGGTCATGGAGTGGCCAAGGCACTCTGATTTGCAGTCAGGACACAGAAAGAAAGCAAGGGAACTGGAGAACCCTACAATCCATCTCTCTGACTGGCTCTTAACAGTTTCACAGGCCCACCTTTTTCGTAATGTTTCCTAAGCAGGCAGAAAAGGGTGGGATCTCCTGAAAGGTCCTTTTCCCCTAAATTTATGAAACACTGCCAACAAAACCTACACCAACAGTAAATACAGATGCACATGACAAGACTTAAAATCAGAATTCCCAAAAGGCCTACTAAGAGAGCTTTCCACCAAGGACCGCATCCCCCAAGCCATGATATTATTATAGACCACTAGGAATCATCCCCGTTGTGACCAATTAGCTGTAATTGCTTTTGTAAATGAGAGAGGAATTTATTAACTTCAGCTTCTTTAGGATGCATATACAAAATTCAGTTTTTAAAAGGCACAGGTTCTGTGGTCAGTAAAGAATGTCATGTTCTAACAGATCTGGAAGCTCTGAGTTTATCTTGGAACCTCACGTGGAGAGGATCACCCAACTCACAGGTATTTGAGGATACAAACCCATGGCTGGGTTTGGCTTTAAAAGTCTTATTTGTTGGGAGGCAAAGGTGGGTGGATCATGAGGTCAGGAGATCGAGACCATCCTGGCTGACATGGTAAAACCCTATCTCTACTAAAAATACAAGAAATCAGCCGGGCGTAGTGGCGGGCGCCTGTAGTCCCAGCTACTCAGGAGGCTGAGGCAGGAGAATGGCGTAAACCTGGGAGGTGGAGGTTGCAGTGAGCAGAGATCGCGCCACTGCACTTCAGCCTGGGTAACAGAGCAAGACTTCATCTCAAAAAAAAAAAAAAAAGTCTTATCTGAAATTCCTTGTTGAACAGAATTTCATCAAAGCCAATCCAAAAGGCCTATGTAGAAATAACCATTCTTGCTGCACTTTATGCAAATCATTAGGCCAAGTATAATACTAAAGTTTATTCTACGAACAACATATACAGTCTTATCATAATTTGTTTTTACCAAAAATGAGGACTAGAGAGAAAAATTGTGCTCCAAAGCTTATCATATATTTGTCATTAAATCCTAGTCTCATTAATTGTTTTTAAGCTTTTTACATGCATTTTAGACTAACCCTGCTTATTCCTGTCAATCAAGTGGTGATCTCCTGCAGCTTGAAAGAAAGAAAAAGGGATGGGTCATGTAAACAATCTGGATCAATATGCTAGTTCTGGACAATTCTCCTGCAAATTCTGCCAGGTAATGAAAGAGGAGGGTGCCCATAACCCAGAGGTTTCTTTCTTTGGGAAAATAAAACCAAGGAACTTCATAGACCTCCAAAGGGAAGTTCTATATCTTGGACTAACACCTCTAATAAAGTAGAGAACAATCTACAGGCACCTAAAGATCAAATCAAAATCATTGACAGGCTCAGGGAAAATGCAGGCTTCAGCCCTGGGTGGCTATAATCCCTCTTTAATGAATTCCAGTCTTCTTTATGGAATTGGTTAACCCCTTTATTAAGGCCTCTCTCTCTTGCTTATATGTCTCGTATGGATACTTGGACCCTGTATAGTCAATACTGTAACTCGAATTGTTTCTTCTCACCTAGAAGCAATCAAATTCCAAATGATGCTGCAAACTGAACCACACATGAACATGACATTCTTCTGAGGACCCTTAGATAGACCCCAGGAGGAGCCTTAGCTGCCGTTCCTTATTTGACGCCCCTTTTCAGCAGGAAGTAGCCAGAAAGAGTCATTGCCCAAAACCCCCTAACTGCAGTTAGTGTGACATCTCCACAGGGGAGAATGTTCTAATGTACCCATTACAAAACTTTGTTCCCATATAAAGAGTCTCTTTCTGATTATTGAGTTGACACAATATATCCAAAAGCAGCTGAATGCATGACTCAAACTGTCATCCAACCACACAAAGAGGGCATTGATGTGAGTATGAAACTGATTTTTTTATTATACTAAGGACACATTTAAAAGTATTTTTTCTAGTGACCTAGATGAGATGGTGTGAGGCAGTGTAGAAAGATTTATAAGATCAGTACTTACTTTGTTAAAGGTTGTCACCCTCGTGACTCAACAGCTTAATCTGAGGTCCTAATGTGGCTTATGTACTACATGGTCATTTCAGTAGCTCCCTCCCATTGAAAGGAATAGAGTCAAGTTAAAAACAGCCACTCCTACACGTCTCAGGACTGTAGTACTGCCTACTAGATTCTAAGAAAAATGGTAAGTCATCCTCTTATCACAAGGTAACTAGTTAATATGTTCTTTTTCAAGTTTGGCAATAAAAGTTTAACCAAAAATTTCAGCAGATTTTGCTTTCTTTACAAGTCAGTGGAAACTGGCTTTTTGAAGACACTCACTTTTCGTGACTTGGATGTAAGGACTAAGGTAAATGAGAAATCTCTGCTGGGAGCATAGCTGGGAGGGTACGTCTGTGAAGGGCAGGCTGATGGCCCTCTGGAAGGCTTCTCTTACTGGGTTGCCGCATAAAATACAGGGCACCCAGGTAAATGTGAGTTCCAGGCAAAGGATGAGTCATTTTTTTAGTATAAATGTGTCCCAAACACTGTAGGAAACATGTTTATACTAAAAAAGTATTGATTGTTTATCTAAAAATTCACATTTATTTGGGTGTCCTGTATCTTATCCGCCAAATCTGTCCACCCTATTTTTATAGTGTTTCCTCTCTGCATTGCTCAAATCACCCTTCCTGGCCTCTGGGCCTTTGCACATGGTATTTGTTCTGACTGGAATACTCTACTTTCAGCTCCTACTGTATTTTCTCTATTGTGTCTTTCCCTACATTAATTCGACAAGGTGTATCCAACATCAGATTTCCCCTTAGACTTTGAGCTCCTGAGAGCAGAGCCTTCTTATTTGAGTCCAGTCCTCATTGTCGGGGACAAAACCTGGACATTGTAGGAACTCCTAAAATGAGATAGTTTTAAAATTTACTTGGAAAAATTCTAGCAAATACAAAAGTAGAGGGAACAATATAACAAGCTTGAAGGTACCCATGACCTGGATTCATCAATTTCCAGCAACATTTCTTCATCTATACCAGGTAGTGGATTAAGTTATGTTGACTCCCAAGAAAGAGAGGTCCATGTCCAAATCCTTGGGTCCTATAAATGTGACCTTATTTGGAAAAAGACTCTTTGCAGATGAAGTTAAGGAACTTGAGATGAGCTCATCCTGGAATATCCAGATAGGCCCTAAATCCAATGACAAGTGTCCCTGCAACATAGAGAAGAGAAGACACAGACATGCAGAGGGTGAGGTGCTGGAAGCCCCAGGCAGAAAGTAGAGTGATGTGGCCACGATCCGTGAAAGTCCAGAAATGCCAAGCGCCCCCAGAAGCTGTAGGAGGCAGGGAAGGATTGTTGCCTAGAGCTTCCAGGGGAATGTGGCCCTACTCACACCCTGACTTCAGACTTCTGACCTTTAGTATTGTAAGAAAATGCATTTCTGTTGTTTCAAGCCACCCAGTTTGTAGGAATCTGTGACAGGAGCCACAAGAAAATGATACAAACTCCCATGTACTCCTTCCACTACCATGGGATTCTTTTCAAGCAAATCCCAAACAGCATATCATTTCATCTGTAAATACTAGTATTCATCTCTAGAAAGGAAGAACTTCTCTTTTAAACATAATCACACTATGATGTTTAATATGATAATTTCTTATCATATTAAAATTCTATAATTCCCTAATTTCCCCAAAGCTTCAGTATTCTAGTTTATGTAAGTGTGCCATAAAAATTTCTTAGCAGTTTGTTTAATTTGGTCAGCATCCAAGCAAGGTCCTTACGAAGAGTTTGAGGGATATTAGTCTTTTGTTTTTTAGAAATTAATGAATGAATAGAGACAGGTAGAGTCTGTGGCGGTTTGTGAGTTCTCAGAGCCCAGTCTCATATACCTGGGTTCTGGAGGTGGGTAGAGCTGTGCATGGGTCTGTGCAGGTGTCACTGTCCGTTGGTGAAGAAGTACTGGGGACACAGCAGGCCAAGACCCACACCATGAGCTCACAGTACGGGGAGCAGACACAGTGGCCCTCAGGTGTTATTAGGCTCACTAGGGCTCTGTGGAAGGCAGAGGACAGCCCAGCACTCCTGGGAAGCAATGAGGTAGTGTTAAGTGTGTCCACTGGGAAGAAGCTTGCCAGGCAGGGCTAGCAGATGCACCCAGGCAGGAAGGCAAGAGGCCCCGCTATGCTCAGAGAGTTGATTGGGCTGGAGATCAAGGAGTGAAGATGGGTGTGAGGATGCATTCTGCATGCAGTCAGGACTCACTGAAGAATTCAGTGATTTTTTTTTCTAATTTGCATTTTAGAACAACTACTCTGATTGTAAGTGAAGAGACTAGAGCAAAGTGAAGTTGCAGGTAGGAAGCCTGTGTGTCTGTCTGCTCCCTCAGCCACATCTGCCAACTGTGGGGAAGCTCACTCTAACAGGAGGGTAGCTCAAATTGCAGAAGTCCAGGTGTCCTGAGAGAGATTCACATTATAGGACCAGTATGTGGTGGAGCTACAAAGCACTCCTAATCGAAGCATTCTGGTACAGTGCCACACCAGGGAAAAATGATTTTGCATATACTTATGTGCATGTAATTCACATATACCGTCTGTATCTTGGCAGCCCAGGCCTGAATGGCACTGAAGGAACTGAGGGAAGGCCTGGGGCCCCACGGAGCCTTAAGGAGCAGAGTGAGGATGAGCCAGGAGCACATACACTGTAAGGGACAACAGGGTGGCCTGAGAGCAGAGGGTGGGTCTGTTTGCTCTTCAATATTTCCTCACCTCCTAGAAAACTGAGGAATCCACGGCAGACAGAATCGTTATTTTGCAAATGCATAAGAAAGAATGCTTTTATCGGAAATAAAATGACTGTCCAGGAAAAGAAGAAAATGGCTTTATGCCATTAACGAGAATGGTAACTCTTCTCCTGTGCACACCCGAAAATGTCAGAAGTGCATTTCTACATTGACATTTTAATAGATTGTATGAGAAATTGTTTGTTACAGGACAATTCTTGGAAAAGTCAAACCACATAATTTATAGTTTCCTTTTTTACTGAATTTTTAATTCCAAGAAAATGGTTGGCTATGAGGAGATTGGAAATCTGAATTCACATCAGATCCTAATGAAAAGAAATCAATTTTAACTAAGTCGGCGAATAGGAGTTGTATTATTTAATTAACATGCAATTGGAACGAGTTCATTAGTTTCACAACAGGCACAGTCAACACTTAGGTAAAGCACTTTATTGTTGCAAAACTTTAGAATATTGGTTTTGTATGTTCTTGGCCTCCATGGCTGCTTTACTAAAACCTGAAAATCTTCCTTGATTCTTCTAAAGATTTTGCATTCATGGGAGGCTGCCTTGGGCTGCCAGGCTGTAGAAACTTCTTCACCGTGGGCAGGTTGCTGATTCTGGTTTTCAGGGCCTGTAATTCATAAAGCACAGCCTGAGAGTGAAGCCAAGGACTGACACCACCATTAACACGACCCAGGGAATCTGAGCCCCTCCTGCCAAAGACCAAGCGAGTCCCCTGCATCAGCACTAGCATGGAGGCAGAAACAGACACCCAGTGAGAAATGAAGATCAGAACAAGAACATGTAGCTCATTTTATTTTCCCCAAAGATGGCTTTAAGTTTTAATCAGTTCAGTCATCCCTATCTTTCTCCTTACATATTAATCCTGTAGATTAGTGACTCTCATATAAGACAAGAAAAAATAATGTGCCTGTGGGATATCAACACAGATCAGTCTCTAAGCAGAAGTAAAAATATGGGGAAATTAGTTGGGGAAGGGAATAGTTATAGAAAATATTAAGACAAACCATGGGACCACCTTTTCTCAGTGAGAGACACAGTGTGGGGGGCAGAGTGCTGGAGAGCTGTGCAGAGAGGAACACAATGTCTGACAGCAGGAGCCGGAGCCCAGGGAGAAAACCAGATGGAAAGGGCCCTGCTCAGACTGACTTAATGAGGGAAGACAAGGGCACATATGGGATAAAAGACGTCACAGAGAATTCAGGAACAGAAACCACATTGAAATAGAGGGATGGGGAAAGATGCTGGGCCCTGGGTCCTTCACATGATAAAAGGCAAAATACTCTTTGTGGGGTAGCATGCACCACAAATTTCCTTTTCATAAGAAAATTGTTTTCATTTCTCAACATTGGAGCCTGGAAGCTGATTTTGGAGACCCTGGGGCACTGAAGGCCTGGAGAAGGCTGGGGTCAAAACTTGGACAGTCCCAGGGCCCAGATACAAGATCCCAAGATGGAAGATATGGGGCTGCCTCTCTGGGCTGTGAAATGGGTCACCTTCAGCAGAGGGAAGCTGGAGATAAGGCTGGAGTCAAGCTCTTCCACGTAGTAGAGAAGTTCCACCAGGTGAATGTCAGCCCGGCTCAGCTTGTTGCCAACAAGGTAGTCTTGTCCATGGCTCTTTAAGACCTGGAGAATTGGAGGAATCAGATCAGGAACACATGTCCACCCAGGCTGGGACCCTTGCTTCTTTCAGAGCCTCTCCACCCTGACTTCCCCCACCTCTGTTGCCTTACTGCATGGGTGCAGAAATCCAGAGCTTTCCCCACATTATCTGAATGAATGAGAGAGTAAGAAGTGTGACTCTACTCACTCCTCAGTTGGAGCTCAGGCTCCCATTTTCTCTTCTCATCTACATCACTGTGGCATCTACACCACCCACCCAGCTTGCTTCTTCCACATGGGCCAGGGGCATAGCACCCGCCGACACATGTTCTGTCTGCCCCAGGCCCTACAGTGTGGAGCCCTCACATTTAGGACGTGGCTGTACATTCTGCTCCCTCCCTCTCCAATCTCCCTTGGACAGCGACTCCACCTTCATGACAACACTCTTCCCCTAGAAAGAGACTATTTCAGAGTCCTCATTTCTCCTTGTCTGCTCTCCTCATTCCCCGCTCTATCTCCCTGAGATCTGTAGTAAACCTGGGTGAACCTGAGTTCATCATCTTTCTCACAGCATTGACTCTCACTCCTGACTGGCACTATGTTATAATCTGCAAGCTGAAGCATTTAGGGGTGAACTGCACTGATGTCTACAACTTACTATAAAATGCATTTTGCAAAATCTTCCTCTGCATCCCACAATCACTCTCCTTTTTAAAAATACCCATCTCTGAAACACTACAGTATTCTCTGGTTGGGCAATTGGTCTCCTGTCTTCCTGCACATGGTACCAGAATGTTTTCTGATGGATCACTTTCATCATGCTCGTCTTCAATCAAAGTCCATGGGGTTCCATAGACTCAACAGCAACCTCTAGTGTGGTCCAGAGCTTTCCACAGCCCACGTTCTACTTATAAACACGAAATTTTGTTGAACAGATAATTCCATGTTGAGGTTCAGTAAATTAAAATTTTGCTGGAAAATTACAGCTTGGGTATAAGTGATACAATTGTTTCTCCAAGCCTATTTTCATAAAATGCCTTGAGAGTCAGAGCGCTGCATTGGTGTTCACGAAGTCTCACTGAAAGTGAAGGTCAGTGCCCCAGGAATGCCCAGCCACTATTTTTCTACTGGCCTCTAAACTCAGTTCCCCAAACACTGAATAGTTTCACTTACTTTTTCAAAGGCAGGGAAATAGCGATTTTTTGTTTTCTCTTTGATCAAGGCAAGTTTGGCATCTTTTTCCTCAGGCTGACAAAAGGGCAGAAGGAGGATCATTTCACCCAAATCTGCTATACCTTCTGTATACATGTCAATCCTAAAAGACAAAAACAACCAAATGCTCAAATACCTTTTGCCTTAGATTTTATAGGTTTATAAAAACCTAAGAGAGTAGAGTAACAGGTGATGGCAAAATAATTCACCTCCAGTGAGTGCCTTTTATAGTCTAGTCATTATGCTCTGATTTTTACAGGTATATTAACATTTCTTTATTAAAACAACCTATCGAGGTAGACAGATCTCTAAGTTTTGTTACACGCATGACCTAATACAGGAAAAAAAAATTGGTGGTCACAGTCATGACAGAAATTGGTGGAATCACTGCCAGTACCCACTGGTGCTGTGCTAGGATCGGTCATCTGAATCGTGGTTTGTTCTGTGCATGGACTTAGTGTGTGTCAAGTGGTCAAAGATCTGCTTCCTAAGTAATCCTAAGAAAGTCCCTGGCACAGCCCTCTCATCCATATTTCCTTGTCCTCTCTCATCATTTTACACCTCCCAGGGCTAATTCTATGTCCCATATTTGCAATTCTTCCAATTACACTCATGAAACATGTTTCCACAGCCCTCTCCATGTGCTGTTGCCCAACTTTAGCCATGTGTGCCTTTCCTGAGACCCCACCTAAGAATCCCCTTCCTTGGTGAAATTCTCTATACTTTTTAAAACAAGAGCTTTATTAATGCATATTCACATACTATAATTGTCACATGTTACATTATACTATTGAGTGGCTTCTAGTGCATTCATAGAATTCTGTAAAAATAATCACAGTCTAATTCCAGAAGTATTTTTATCACCCTGATAAGGACATCTGTACCATTAGCAGTATTCTTCCTTTTTCCCCAAGTCCCACTCTTTTAGCCCCAGGCAACCACTAATCTACTTTCTACCTCTTTGGATTTGAGTATCTGGACATTTCGTACGAAAAGAATCCTATAATTCGTAGACTTCTGTGTCTTGTTTCTTTTATGTAACATGTCTTATGGTTTAATCATCTTGTAGCATGCATTGGTACTTCATTCCTTTTCATTTCCAAATATCTTTCCATTACATGGCTAAGGCGCATTTTTCTCCTCCATTTATTGATTGTTGATATTTGGGTTGTTTCTACTTTTTGAATACTATGAACATTGTTATTTGCATTATTCTTTTATGTGAAAGATATAGTGTGGATGTATTTTTGATTGTTTGGGGGTATACTGGTTAGAGGGTCATCGGAGTTTTTGAGGAGCTGCCAGCAGTTTCATTCAGGATTTATTTGGAATCATGCAGTGTGATCACAACAGCAAGGAGACCCCTTGGCTTTGCTGGTATTGAATCAGTCTGGCTGTTTTGGCCTTCTATCCATGTGTCAAGGTAACCACAGCATCTTTGGTGCCAGCCTCTACTAGCCCTGCTCAAGTATTCCAGTTGATATAATTGGTTGCTAATTTAGTTCCTGGTCATCATTCTTAGAATTACTGGGACCTTAGATTTGGCTTCTTTGCAGTTTTCCCTCCCTAGTCCTTCATCTACAGACTCTCAAATATTCTACGCCTGTCCAAAGCTATTGGCCGGAGTCCAGCCTCTGAAGGCCTGAGCACCTAGAATCATGATTCCCCATCCTCCTGAGTTCACGGTTCATCAGTGTTTGGAAACCTCTGTCACGGTGCTGGATCCATAGGCTGCATTGTCTTTTACAATCACACTTGTCTGAACCCTCCCCATGTTCACTGTTCCCTCATCTCCATGGGACTCTGCAATAATGGACCTCAGTGTACACATCCAAGGCCCAGCCTGCTGCTGGTCTCGATGCCGTCCCACGGTCCCACCCACTCAAGGAAGGATCTAAATCACTCTGTATTCTCTGTAGATGGAAGAACAGAAAATATACCGTACAGGGCTCTCTCCTTTATGTCTTTCCCATAGAGGTTGTATTTGCTGGCAATGTAGTTGAGAATGGCTCTGGTCTGCACCAGCTTCATCCCGTCAATCTCAACCATTGGCACTTGCTGGAACATCAAACATCCATCTTTAGAAGGAAGAAAAAAAAGGAAAGTGAAATGTCTATGAAACCCACCCTTTCCGGATGAAAAATAACAGCTGTGGAAATGACTAAATTTGTAAAATGAAGAAGAAATTATTGCCTGGTAAGATTTCACTTGAAACAACTCATTTTTATTTTTATTTTTTGGCAGAGTATCATTCTGTCACCCAGGCTGGAGTGGAGTGGCGTGATCTTGGCTCACTGTAACCTCTGCCTCCCAGGTTCAAGTGATTTTCCTACCTCAGCCTCCTGATAGCTGGGATTACAGGCATGCACCACTGCACATGGCTAATTTTTGTATTTTCAGAAGAGATGGGGTCTCACCATGTTGGCCAAACTGGTCTCGAATTCCGGAACTGAAATGATCCACCTGCCTCAGCCTCCCAAAATGGGGGATTACAGGCGTGAGCCACTGCACCCAGCCCAAACAACATTTTAAAAAAGCTTCGTGTAGTTCTTCTTTTTCTTAAGAAGCTTCCTTTTACTTTTTACCCATTTGTTTCATGTATATTTTTATTGCCCTTCCAGATACATAGTGGGACTCTTGTATTTTTTGTGTTGATTTACCTTCATGGATGTTTTAGGAAGAGGTTGGGACAAGTTACAATACAACTGGCAACAAGATGTCATTTAAAACAGGAACTTCCCAGAGTAAGTCTCATGGTGTTTGTGACATTTAAGGCAGGTTCTGAGAGGTTTTTATGTAACGGTCCCTTTATCTGCTCTTCAAAGTCTGCAATAGTGCTGCAGTGTTACCTTGTCATGCTCCCCGATGAGAGAAAAAACTCAAGACATTGGCCACATCTATTTCTCTTCCTTTGGTCTAATGCATGTTCTTGCATGTGCTTGGATGGGGCAGGCTGTATGGGATCCTGAACTGATGACCACAGCTCATTCATGGTTCCCCAAGCGTGAAAACAAAAAAGGCTTTCTCAGGGTGCAGGAGATCATTCCTCTAAAAAATACTCTGAGAGGTCTGGTCCTTTTAGCCTGGAGAGAGTTGCCAGACTTGATCAAGGAGCCACATCTCTTCCACCTTAACCACTTTCTCCCTCTGTACCATGTCCAAATACCACCCCTCACACACATAGCATTACTGGCTGCTCAACGCTCCCTCTGTACTTTCTACTAGATATACTCATCAGAGGCACTTAGAGATTGATCTTACCATTTCTTAACTTGTCCAAATCTTCTGCAGATTTTAGAAATTTCTCTTCAAACTGGAAGCAGACACAGTAAATGGGTTCTAGTTAGTTCATTCTATTATAGACTTGTGACCTTGAATGGCCCCTATCTGGTGCATAATTTGGAGAATATAAGATTTCTGAGTTTGGCAGGGTACACAGAGGGGGCTGGTCATGGCCATTTGGAAATTTAGACCTAAATCATTGAGAGAAGTGCATGGGTCACAGCACACAGCTGCTCAATCTTCTAGGTCACTTCACCTTCACCCTGATCTCATGAATGTCTATGATTAGATCATGTTTTGAGAGGGAACGTCACTGGAGAAAAGGCACTGAGCAGTTCTCCTAGTTATGGTGTTGTCATATCTTAGGAAAGCCTGTGTCTCCAAGTGAGATCAGACCACAACCTTGTGTGTCCCCAGCATGGGGCATGCCATGGGCTAATGGCCATCAAATATTCTGCCACCAAGGAGCCTCTGCTGTAATTTGTATCGCCCCACTTCTCAGGAACCCTGCTAAGGGTGAAATAGGTCACCGCTGTTACACAGCTTTAACACTTGCAACTATAATTTTCTCTTCTGAAGTTCGTGAGACACAATAGGGTAAAATTCTCAATTTAATAAAGGAATGAGAGTCCCACACTAATATTATTTTTAATGAAAACTTCTAGTTTCTGATGTGGTTTTGTGGCACTGGGGAATGCTCGTGTGTTCTAGAAGCCTGTCCCCCGATTTTAACCACGTGTTTATTTCTCTGCATCCTCATAGACATGTAGGCCACCCCAGGGCAGGGACTGTGTCTGTCTTCTTCACTGTCTCCATGACCTAGTACAGAACCTGGAATTAGTAAGTGCTCAACCAAATAATTGCTGTGAATTTAGTCAATCTTCAATAGGTAGTCTGTTACAATCCACTCCCTTCCGTCTTCATTTGTAGTTTGCGTTTTACCTCTAATTACAACCATTTAAAAATATTACGCATTTTTTATTTTTTATTGTTGAAATTATGAACATGAATAAGTATAAACAGAAAAACATAATGATTCTCCTTATACTTCTCACCTAGAATCAATAATTATCAATCAAAACCAATATGGTTTCATCTGTATGCCCACCTACTTCTCCTCTTGTAATAATTCCAAAGAAATCCCAGATCCGTATGATTAATCCTTAAATACTTCAATGTGTTTTCCTAAAACACATTAAGTATTCTAAAGATAGCCATAGTACATTATCACACATGAAATATTAACAATAATTCTTCCATGTCATCAAATATTCAATCGATATTCATGTTTCTAATTGTTGTATAAATGCCATAAATTATTTTTTACACTTTGTTTAAATTCTAATCCACTTAAGTTCTACACTTTGTGATTAGTTTCTTAAATGTATTTTAATATGTATGCCTTTAGATGCGAAGAAATTTTAAGAATTACTTGGTCAAATCTGTTCATCTTTTTCTTAATTACAGTCCATTTTTATTTAAGGCACAATGCTTCAGTTAGTAATCATCTCATAGTGTCTCTGGGAAAAGTATGTGATAACGCAATTTTAAATCCAACTTAAGATGACCTAACTCAGAACCTACCTCTACTCCAGCTGCAGCCAGGAGCCACCGGGTGGACTCCATTCTGCCCCGTGCATTGTAGTAGTGGAGCTTGGGTTTCTCTGCCATGATAGCAGTCTTCTGGAGGTTTCTCTAAGCCTGAATGAATGAATGAATAATTGAAGCCATAGAATAAAAAAATGTACTTTAGCATATATGGTTGAAAACTACCTAAAATACTGAGGTAGAACCTGCCTTCTTCAAGACTGGGTTGGAGGAGTTCCTGGAATGTTTTTTTGGTTCAGATTGTTACCCAACAGTGGCCACCCTCAGATTCCAGCAAACCAGTCTCAAGTTTTCATTGGCTAACTGTGACTTTTCTTGGCAGCCTAAGAGGTGAGAGTATGTGGTAATAACACATGTATAGGAGTTAATGGGAAGAGGAAGAATTAAAGGACTAACATTCATTGAAAACTTCCTAATGATCCTTCCTCAATGCTAGTACCTTTCAATTTTTTTTTTTTTTTGAGACAGTCTCTCTCTGTCGCCCAGCCTGGAGTGCAGTGGCATGATCTTAGCTCACTGCAACCTCTGCCTCCCAGGTTCAAGTAATTCTCTGCCTCAGCCTCCCGAGTAACTGGGATTACAGGTGGCTGCCACCATGCCCAGCTGATTTTTTTTTTTTTTTTTTTGTATTTTTGGTAGAGATGGGGTTTCACCATCTTGGCCAGGCTGGTCTTGAACTCCTGACCTTGTGATCCACCTGCCTCAGCCTCCCAAAGTGCTGGGATTACAGACTTGAGCTACCACGCCCGGCCCCTTTCAATATTTTAAATCTTTAACCCTCCTTATAGTCCCATGAAATGGTTGTTATCTCCATTTTTTAGTTAATGAAATGGAACATCAGAGAAATACAATGTTCACAGTCACGCCCCAGTTGGTGATAGACATGGATATCTACACCAAGGACTAAAATGAAGGCACACCTGGAAGCCAGCTGGGTGAAGGCCCTGGGAATCCATGAACCGGCTGTGAAACCAGAGGATGTCACTGATAGGGAGGACAGTCAGGGAGCTAAGTCACTGTTCAGTTCTTTGGCTGTGAGACTGCATTTGATCAAAACCAGAAATTAGGCCTCAGACTTGTTTGACTGTAGCTAGAAGATCCAAATTATTTAAACAGACAAAGAATGCTAATCCCTTGTTTCTTTTGGAATTCTGTATTCTAATTCTGTGGGGGGCATTTTGTTTTATAACCTGGAAGAAGAGATGTTGCTGCATTAACTTTGTAGGATATGGAAGGAGCTAGCATTTATTCAATGTCAGTCACACACTGGTCATTCTTCTAAACTTCTCTTCGTTTTATCCTACAAAAATCACCTAAGGTGAATGCTGTTGTTATTCTCATTTTACATTTGAGGATACTGAGGTTTTTAAATTGACTTGCCAGAGTACATTATCACACATGAAATATTAACAATAATTCTTCCATGTCATCAAATATCCAATTGATATTTGATGGATCCATCAAATTCTTTACTTTCCAAAAGTTAAACTATTGACTCCCATATTTTAAAATGTAGACATTTAAAATATTTTGATGCCTAATTTTAGTCATACCTACTTTTTTAGAAATATAGTAGTTGAGGCTGGGTGCAGTGGCTCACACCTGTATGAATTCTTTGAAATCATACTGAATCAACTCACCTGTTTTGTAATTAGATATTTTGACATTGTACTTTCTATGATAACTCCAGGAGTAAATTCAGGTAACTTGGGAAATGGAAATAGCATAATTCAGCAGAATGAAAGGGAGAGTGAAGTTCACAGGAAAGCGTGGGGTGTGCTTGTTTAACTGTTACGGACTAGAGTTCACTGTGTCATAATTCCAATCTCCAAACTAAACTCTCTTAGCCATTGATTGAGGATCATGTTTCAAAAGGAAATGAAATTTTATCTTACATAATATTTTATCACAACACTCCTGCTGATAACTAACATACCACTTTCTCAATGTGAGGTTTCCAAGGGTCAGGCTAAGACTGAGACCATAGGTTACCATTGAGCTTTGTTGGGTCAACAGAAAATGAGAACCAGAGAGTTCAAGGATTTGCCATGGGTCACACACACATGCTGCTCATTCATGGTCAATATCTAGGGAGTGTGTCTACCTTCTGCAACACCCTGGGAAATGGCTCCTATTATCCGAATTAAAGATGGGCACACTGAGTCTCAGAGAGCTAAAGCACGTGTCCCATGCTGCACATTTGGTGAGTGTTGGGTCAGCCCGAACTTCTGATTGCAGGTCCAGAGCTTTTCCACTCCACCCCGTAACCTGGCTCTCAGCTCCTCTCTGAGAAGTTGTTTTATATTTTCTTATTCAATGTATATTAGCCAACTAAATGTTGGAAGGAGAGGGCGAGACGGGAACATCTAATTCTTGAGTTTCTCCTGTGAGCAACTTTTCAGGGGCTTGCTTGGAAGAAAAAATTAATAAAAGTGTGCCTTTCTCTGATTTGACAACCTAAAAACCAGAGTGAGTTGAGGACTAGTATAACTGGATTTACATCAATTAAAAATGGGCTTGTTTTGAAAGGAATATAAGCTCTCATAATTCCAGGAGTAAATTCAAGGAGTTCCATCTCTGAGTTGGTCCCAATGACACTGTTTCTTATCAGAGAGAAGGGAGAATGAGATAAATCATGACTCCTCCCATTATGAGATTCATAAACTCAGTAGGTTGTTTAATCTCTGAGCCTCAATTTTCTCTCCTTAGAATCGAGTTAGTTATTTCTACTTTTGCAGGTTGCTGAGAAAGTTAAATGAGATAATGTACAAAAATTCATAGTAGGAACTCAGCAATGGGTGTTTGCTCTGGTCCCAGTGCTTGGAAGATGGGTGAGTCTCTGGACACATTGAGTAGCCCATGGATCCTCTTTCTTTGATCTATCTATCCATCAGTTATTTTACCTATCAACAATCTATGTATATGTATCTATTTATAATCTCTGTCTACCCATCCATGTATGTATTGTTTTGTTCTATGTATCTATCTCTCTGTAATCTGTCTCTTCATCATCTATTATCTATCTTGTATCCATTTCTCTAGTTCTCTATCTTTTGTCCATAGAACTCTAGTAGGAATAAGATTTTATATGAATCTAGACTTACATGAAATCTGTCCTATGATGACTCTCTGTTTCTGTCTCTCTCTCTTTCCTTTCTAGCTCCTGTACAGAGATTAATGATATTCACTAATCAGTCCACGTGGATTAACAGGAAGTTTTCAGTGAACGTCCAAGCAGTGGGGCACATCAGTAACATGGCCTTGCTTAGCCCCATGAGGTCATGTAGTCCCATGGTTCTCAACCAGGGGGATTTTGCTCCTCTGCTCCAGAGGACATTGAGCAAGGTCTAGAGATATTTTGGGTTGTCACATCTGCAGGGAGGGAGAGGGGGCTACAAATCAGATAGGTAGAGGGCAGGGATGCCTGGAAACATCCTAGAGTGGGCAGGTCAGATCTCCATACAAAGAATTACACCATTCAAAGGGCAGCAACAGTCAGAGCCTCTTTCTTAGCTATCCTCTAGATTGGCCAGGAGTCGGTAGAACTCCAGGGACAGAATATGACTTGTCATGGAGCTAATTAGTGGCAAAGGCTCAACTAGAATCTAGTTCCCCTGACATTCAAACTAATTTACTCCAATTATAATAAACCTTAGTTTTAAATTTTCACAGCCAATATAGTATTACAGTGTGTAAATTGTATAGTATTACACAATTTACAATTGTGTGTTGATTACTTATATAGAGAAAGAAATTTTTGCATACATTGCCACTTCTTCCAGCACTGATTAGTCTCAGATTGTTTAAATTACTATCATTTCCTTTTTCTCCTCATGTCATTGTTTCCCATACCATTCAATGCTGAGGCCCTGGTTTTCTAAATTCTTCATTTTTACATTGCTCTAAAGATGCATCCAACAGAATAGAAATAAACAATTCTTGAACTGTCACCCAAACACACCAAGATGGCACGATATGAGTAAAAACAGACTTTTTCTTGTCTTAAGGACACATACTAGCATATTTTTCTAGGAGGCTAGAGAGGAGAGTGTGAGGCAATGTAGAGAGATTTATAAGATCAGTACTTACTTTGTTAAATGCTGTCACTGTCGTGGCTGGTCAACTGACTTCCAGGTCCTAATGTATTTATAAGCTTGTTGTTCCTTTCAATAGTTCCCTCCCACTGAAAGAAGGATAAAGTTACAGAAAAGCAACTCCCACACATTTCATGGCCAAGGGGCCACCTACTGGATTCTAAGACATGAGTAAGTGATCTGCTTATCAGAAGAAACTGGTTAATATGTTCCTTTTCAAGGTTGGCAATTAAAGTTTAAACAATACATTTCACCTGGATTTTGCTCTTTTTGCAAGTCAGCAGAAACTGGCTTTTTAAGACACTTGTTTTCATGAGTTGGATGCAAAGACTATGGCAACTGAAAAACCTCTATTGTGAGCATAGCTGGGGGGGATATCTGTGAAGGACAAGCTGATGCCACCCTTTTCTTTCTGGGTTGACAAATAAAATATAGGACATCCATGTCAATGTGAATTTCAGGCAAACAATCAATAATTTTTTAGTTATAGCTATTTCCAAAAGTGGTATGAAACCTGATTATACTGAAATATTCTTTATTGTTTATCTGAAATTCACATTTAGGTGGGTGTCCCGTATTTTATCTGCCAAATCCGGGAACCCTATTTGCATGTGCTTTCCTCTTTATGCCACTCAAATCACCCATAATATAACAAATCTGAAAGTATCCATCACCTGGATTCATCAATTGCAAATAATCTTTCTTCATCTATAACATGCAGGGCGTTTTGTTGGCCCCCAAGAAAGAGAGGTCCATATAGAAATCCCTAGACCCTGTGAACTTGATCTAATTTGGAAAAAGACTATTTGCAGATGTAATGAAGTAAAAGAATTTGAGATGAGATCGTCTTGGCATATCTGGAAAGGCCCTGAATCCATTGACAATTGTCCTCACTGCAGAGAGAAGAAAAGACACAAGACACAGAGGGTGAGGTGCTGGAAGAGGGAGGCAGAAATTAGAGTGATGTGGTCATGATCCATGAAAGTCTAGAAAGGCCAAGAGCCCCCAGAAGCTAGAAGATGCAGGGAAGGATTCCTGGAAATCACTTCTAATCCAAGCACGTTAGCACAATGACACACCAAAGAAAAATGATGTTGCATATACTTACTTATGTGTAATTCACATATACCATCTGTGTCTTGGCAGCCCTGGCCTGAGTAGCACTGAGGGAACTGAGGGAAGGCTCATGACTGGGGCCCCACAGAGCCTTAAGGAGCAGAGTGAGGATGAGCCAGGAGCACCCGCCTGTAAGGGACAACAGGGTGGCCTAAGAGCGGAGAGTGGGTCTGTTTGCTCTTCAATATTTCCTCACCTCCTAGAAAACTGAGGAATCCACAGCAGAAAGAATGGTTATTTTGCAAATGGTTAAGGAAGAACACTTTTATCAGAAATAAAATGACTCCAGGAAAAGAAGAAAATGTCTTTATGCCATTACCCAGTATGGTAACTCTTCTACTGTGTATACGTGAAAATGTCAGGAGCACATTTCTACATTGACATTTTAATAGATTGTGTGACAAGTATTACAGGACAATTCTTGGAAAAGTCAAACCACATAATCTACAGTATTTTTTTACTAAACTTTTAATTTCACGAAAATGGTAAGTTAGGAGGAGACTGGAAATCTGAATTCATATCAGATCCTAATGAAAAGAAATTAATTTTAACCAAATCAACAAATAGGAGTTTTATTATTTAATTAGCATTTGATTGGAAAGAGTTCATTAGCTTTACAGTAGGAACAATCAATACTTAGGTAAAGTACTTTATTGTTGCAAAACTTTAGAATATTGGTTTTGCATGTTCTTGGCCTCCATGGCTGCTTTATTAAAACCTGAAAGCCTTCCTGGCTTCTTCTAAAGTTTTCGCATCCATGGGAGGCTTCCTTGGGTTGCCAGGCTGTAGAAACTTCTTCACTGTGGGCAAGTTGCTGATTCTGGTTTTCAGACCTGTAATTCACAAAGCACAGCCTCAGAGTGAAGCCAAGACCTGCCACCATTTATACTGCCCAGGGAATCTGAGACCCTTCTACACAAAGACCAAGCAAGTCTGCGCCATCAGCACCAGCATGGAGGCAGAAACAGACATTGAGTGAGAAATAAGATAAAAGCAAGAACATGTAGCTCACTTGTATTTTCCCCAAAGATGTCATTCAGTCAGATTTTAATCCACTCAGTCATCCCTATCTTTCTCCTTACATATTAATTCTATAGATTAGTGACTCTTGTATAAGACAAGAAAAATCAATGTGCCTGTGAGATATCAACACAGATCAGTCTCTAAGCAGAAGAAAAATATGGGGAAATGAGTTGGAAAGGAAATGTTATAGAAAATATTAAAGACAAACCGTGGGACCACCTTTTCTCAGTGAGAGATACAGTGTAGGGGGCAGAGTTCTAGAGAGCTGTGCAGAGAGGAACACAATGTCTGACAGCAGGAGACAGAGCCCAGGGAGGAAACCAGATGGAAAGGGCCCTGCTCAGACACACTTGGTGCGGGAAGACAAGGGGACATGTGTGATAAGGACATCACAAAGAACCCAGGAACAGAAACCACACTGAAATAGAGGGATGGGGAGAGATGCTGGGCCCTGGGTCGTTTCCATGATAAAAGGCAAATGCTGTTCATGAGGTAGCATGCACCACACATTTCATGAACGTAACAAGAATCTTTCCCTGCTTGTGAGGAACAAGACATAACAAGAATCTTTCCCTGATTGTGAGGAATCAGGGTCTGGAAGCTCACTTTGGAGACCTGAGGGCACTGAAGGCCTGGAGAAGGCTGAGTCAGAATGTGGCCAGTCCCAGGGCCCAGATACCAGATCCCAAGATGGGAGATGTGGGGCTGCCTCTCTGGGCTGTGAAATGGGTCACCTTCAGCAGAGGAAAGATGGAGATAAGGCTGGAGTCAAGCTCTTCCATGTAGTAGAGAAATTCCACCAGGTGAATGTCAGCCCTGCTCAGCTCATTGCCAACAAGGTAATCTTGCCCGTGGCTCTTTCACACCTGGATAATTGGAGGAATCAGATCAGGAACACATGCGCAATCAGGCTGGGGCCCCTGCTTCTTCCTGAATTTCTCCAGCCTGACTCTCCCACCTCTGCTGCCTCACTGAATGCGTGGAGAGACCCGGAGCTTTCTCCATGTTCCCTGACTCATTGCGAAAGTAAGAAGTGTAGCTCTGCTAATTCCTTGGTTGGAGCCCAGGCTCTCATTGTCTCTTCTCATTCCACCTCACTGCGGCATCCACACCACCCACTTGGCTTGCATCTTCCACATGGGCCAGGGGCTCAGCACCTGCTACAACATGTTCTGGCTTCCCTAGACCCTACAGCGTGCAGCCCTGACTTTCAGGGCATGATTCTACACTCCGCTATCTCTCTCCAATATCTCTTGGGCAATGACTCCACCTTCATGACAGCACTCCTCCCCCAGGAGGAGACTATGTCAGAGTCCTCATTTCTCCTTGTATGCTCTCCTTATTTCCTGCTCTAGGATCTGAAGTAAACCTGGGTGAACTTGAATTCATCCCCTTTCTTGCAACATTGGCACTTACTGATTTCAGTGTGTTATAATCTACATGCCACAGTATCCAGGGTGAACTGCATTGATGTCTGCAACTTACTTTGAAATGCAAAAAAAAAAAAAAAAAAAAATTGTGTTTGACTGAGGGAGACAGGGGTGGAGTGACTGCCACATGTGATAAAGCCCAGATGAGGAGATGTTAATTTGCTTTCTAGGTGGTTGGTGTATATATGGTCTTAAAATATTTCTTTCAACTATTGTGAATGTATAAAATGTGTCATAACAAAATTTTTAGTGATATGTGATATTTATTAAAATATCTCAGCACATTAACATCATAAATAATAAAAAGAGAAAACATATGACATCATTGATTTAAGATAATATTTTGGCAAATACATTTTCAGACTATGTATACATATCTAAGTGTAAATAATTACTTGTTATATAAAGAAAATGCAACATCAAATGCTATATTGTAGCATACATAGTTCAGATTCATGTATCATGGGCTCTTTGGTAGAACTGGTAGAATTCTTATTCACAGTCTATTTTTACACCATGCCTTGAGAGTCAGGAGCTCCATTAACATCAGGGAAGGCTTTTGGACGTGAAGGTCAGTGCCCCACAAATTCCCAGGCACTATTTTTCTGTTGCCTTATGTTATGGACTGAATGTTTATGTTTCCCATAAATTCATACGTTGAGATCCTGACCCCCGATGTGATGCTGTTAGTAGGTGGGGCTTTCAGGAGATGATCAAGTCGTGGGGGTGGAGCGCTCATGAATGACATTAGTCCCCTTATAAAAGGGACCTTAGAGAACTCCCTTGGCATGTTTGCCATGTGAGGACACAGTCAGAGATTGGTTGTCTATGAACCAAGGAACAGGCACTCCCCAGATGTGGAATCTGCTGGCACATTGATCTTGTACTTCCCAGCCTACAGAGCTGTGAGATAGAAACATCTGTTCTTTACCCAGTCTATGATGTTTTTGTTACAGCAGCCAAACTGCTAAGACACCCTCTAAACTCTTAGTGTCCTTATAGACTAAACAGCTTCTATCATTACCTTTACAACAGTGAAATATGCCAGCATTTGGTCAATAACTGCCAACTTTCCTAATTTTTGCCTCCACTATCAGTTTATGACCAAACACAGAAAGTAAATCTGACCTATCATATAGAAATTCACACTTCTAGTTAGCCAGCTTATAGCATCTTCATGCCAACAACCTGCAATCAGGGCATAAGTTTTTCCACCATAAATCTCTCAGACTTTCCCAACTGCTTCTGAATCTCTGGCAAATGCAAGTGATGGTGTCTGACTTCCTTACTATAGCAAGCTCAAAATAAACACCTTTTGCTTATTCTCATTTGGGTTGTCTTCGTTCACTTTCACAGTTTTTCTGGAGGTTGCAACAAGACATGGTCTATGTTGCCCATTGTCATGGACCCCAGCCTTCAACCAGGTGCAGTATCCACAAAGGCTCCTTGTGCCTTGTGGCAAGTCTGCACCTGGGCTGAACTCTTTTCTCTTTGCTTTGAGCTCTTTCACTTTTTATTCTCAGTTTGGACCTTGGTTTTGTATTGGTTCCCATCTGCTTACCATCCTTAATAGAACCAGGCCTTTTTGCCTGTTTGTTTCTTTTCAGTCTTTCGTGGTACTGCTTTGTGTTATGCTATCAAGAAGTGTTTGTCATTAAAAAAAAAAAAAAAAAAAAAAAAAAAGAGGCAGCACATAGGCATAGGCCAGAAGCCTGTTTTTCAAGACAACCTCACAGTACACTGAGTCTGAGGTTCTCACTGGACCTCTGTCCATGTGTACAAACTCTGCTGTGGGTCATCCCTGAAACTAAAAGAAGTTCTTCACTCTTGGCTTTTGTTCTTGTCATTCTTTGAAATTGGCAGTGATCCAGGCAGAAGATTACAGTTTCTACTTGGGGCAGAGTACTGACTGTGACTTTAGGTTTTCTTTATCCCCATTAGGTGGTAATCCATATGGTTGGGTGAAAAAAAATCTCTTTTGTAGTTTGGAAGCTCAAATCATGTAGCCACTGAAAAGATCAAGACATGCCTAGGGCGAGAGATGGGACTCTGGAATACTGCACCTCAGCATACATGCCCAAGGCCCAGCCTGTTGCTGACCGTAATGCCCCTGCCACGGTCCCGCCCACTCAGGGAAGGACCTAAATCACTCTGTGTTCTCTGTTATGGAAGAACAGAAAATATACCGTACAGGGCTCTCTCCTTTATGTCTTTCCCGTAGAGGTTGTATTTGCTGGCAATGTGGTTGAGAATGGCTCTGGTCTGCACCAGCTTCATCCCGTCAATCTCAACTATTGGCACTTGCTGGAACATCAAACTCCCATCTTTAGAAAGAAGAAAAAAAAAGGAGAGTGAGATGTCTATAAATCCCAGTCTTTCAGCGTGAAGAAATGTTCACTGAAATGACTAAATTTATAAAACAGAAAAGAAATTATTGCCTGGTATAACCTCTCAATGGAAATAGAATTTGTTTTTAGCTTCCTGTAGTCCTTTTTCTTATTAATCTTCCTCTTGCCTTTTAACCTGTTATTTCATTTATGTTTTTATTCCTCATCCAGATACATAATAGGTCTCTTGTATTTTTTGTGTTGATATATCTTCATAGATATTTTAGGAAGAAGCTGGGAGAGGCTGCTGCAAGCCCACCAGTCAGATGCCATTTAACATGGGAATTTTTCAAAGTAAATCTCATGGTGTAAAGACATTAAACACAGTTCTGGGAGAAGTTTCTATGTAGGCCCTTTGTGTGCTCTTCAATACCCCCACTGGACAGTGTGCACAGGGTAGGTGCTGTGTTCCTTACCCTACTGCTGCTGCCCCGGCTCATGTCCCTCCTTACCCTCTGACCTGGGCTTCCAACCAATTCAACACTGTCTCATCATCTAAGCCTATGTTGCAAGAATATCACCTTGTCAAATTCTTAAGAGAAATGAATTCAAGATGGACCTATTTCAATTCCTTTCCTCCAATGCATGTCCATGCGTGTCCTTGGATGGGGAGGGATACGTGGGATCCTGAACCAACCACAGCTCATTCACAGTGTCGAAAGCATGAAAGCAAGGAGAGGCCATTCTCAAGTCGCTGGGGATGGCTCCTCTAGCAAATACTCTAAGAGGTTTGGCCCTTTTAGCCTGGAGAGAGTTGACAGACCTGCTCAAGGAGCCCCACCCTTTCTACTTTAACCACTTTTTTCTCTCTCCACCACCCCAACCACCACCTTTCACACACGTAGACACAGCCTGGTTTTAAAACCTTCAAGTGTACTTTCTACTAGATACCTTCGTCAGAGACACGTAGAGACTTGATCTTACCATTTCTTAACTTTTCCAAATCTTATGCAGATTCCAGAAATTTCTCTTCAAACTAGAAGCAGAAACAGTAAATGGGCTCTTGTTAATTCATTCCATAGCACTGTAGACTTTTAACCTTGAATGGCTTCTGTCTGGTACATAATTGGGAAAATATAAGATTTCTGAGCTTGGTAGAGCACACAGAGGAGGCTGGTGGTGGCCATTTTGAAATCCACACTAGATCATCAAGAAAAGGGCATGGATCACAGCACATAGTCGCTCAATCTTCTAGTTCACTTTACTTCCACCTTGATCACTCCCATGTCCCTGATTAGGTCATGATTTGAGAGGGGATGTCACTGGAGTTAAAGGATCATGCAGTTCTTCTAATTATGGTGTTGTCATATCTTAGGAAAGCATGTGTCTCTGAGTGAGATCAGACCACAGCCTTTGTGTCCCCAGCATGGGTATGCCATGGGCCAATGGCCACCAAAGATTCTGCCACCAAGGGCCCTCTGCTGTAGTTTATATCACCCTGCTTGTTAGGAGCCCTACTAAGCAGGAGATAGGTCCTGCTATTGCACAACTTTAACTCTTGCAATTAAAATTTCCCCTCCTGGAGTATATGGGACACAATAGAATAGAATTCTCAATTTTAGGAAGGAATTAGGGTCCCCATAGTAGTGTTATTTTAATGAAAATCTCTGGTTTGTGACATGGCTGTGTGGGTTTAATATCACTGTTGTCATGTCCTGGCTTCTTGACTTTGGACACATTGTTGAATCTGTCTGTATCTTAGTATCCTAACCTATGAAGTGGGTATACTTATGGTACCTGTGTTATAGGTTGGTATGAAGATTAAATTACAAAGTCATGCAAAGCACTCAGAAAAGTAGCAAGTGTATAATAAGTGCTCATTAAATATACACTATTAGGATTCTGAGAGATGGCTGCTCTTTCATATCATCCTTAAAAAAATTAAATCAATCTAAGATCACTGAATATATACTCTCTTGTTGACCTGTGTCCAGTGATTTAAACTTTGAAATAAATCACACCTTGTCCTGAGAGCAGTCACATTGGTTGGAATGGCAGCCAGCAATAAGGCTGTCTCAATCTGATCAGAAGCTCTGAGTGGATGCAGGTATTTAATACAAATATGAAAACCAGTTATTGCATAACAATGCAGTTGACTTAATAGGCAGAATCTATAAAAATAAAAGTCAAAGTAGACACAAAGATTTCCTGTATTTCACTGTTGATATGATCTGGTACCAATCTTGACTCTGCCTCAAAATACCTGTGTGATCTGGGAATCATCACTTAACATCTTTAAGCCTAGTTTCCTCATCTGCAAAATGGGAATAGAACATTTTCTTAAACAGAATATTGTAATGTTTCAAAATGCAAGATACAGGGCCTGACCCACATACAACAAGTAATAACAGTAGTGGTGTTTGCAGTGGTTACTTACAGTTTAATGGAGTTCTTTATGGTGAAAGGTCAGGAATGTGGGGGTTTCTAGCTTGCTCCATGGAACAGAGTTTGTTGTGGATCTGTGATCACACAGGACCAGGATCTAGAGGTCATGGTGGGGCGGGGCGGGCTGGGGAGGTGTAGACCGGTGCAGGAAGGGTGTGCCAGCAATTAATACAGCGTCCAGTTCAGGAAAAACCTTAGGAATGGTGGGTGGTCCTGGCAGGAGGGTGACCGAGGTGGTGGGACTGGCAAGTGAGATGTGCTTGTGAGGCTGAGGACTAGGTTGTGATCATCAGCCTTAGGGCACTGAGACCCCAGAAGCCTGAGCAAGGGCAGCAGTGAGCCCTGCCCCCGCCTTCAAGTCAGATTGGAAGGAGACCAGGGAGCCTGGGTTCCTCCCTGCCTTGCTCCTGCCTCGCTCCCTCCTGCTGAACTCTTCCTGCCTGGGCTCTGAACATATCCCTGAGCTGCAGAGCTGACGTCTGGGTAACAGTGAAACGGGGTATTCATTTGTACAAAAGAAAAAAAATTTTTTAAAACCCTGAAATGACAGTGTGTGGATTTTTTGTGTGCTTGTTTATTCGTAGGATTGAGAAAGAGTGAGACTCAAGTCCCAAGCCTTCGTGAAGCAATGGAGAAAGTGCCGTCCCGAGGTTCAAGTCCACACGGCGCTGTAAGGCTGAAGGGGCTCGCTGGAAGTTCCCCTCACAGGACACCACCGCACCTGAAACCCTCTTTTTCTGCTACCATCCAGGGGACAAGATCTCCTGAGTTTGTGCAAGACTTACTCCGGAAGAAAACCCTCAGACAGTTACTGAGGGACTCTGGTCTGGACTGGGAAGTGTTTTTCTCAGTGACACCTCTAGAGGGCAGCACTCAACGGAGTCCCAGAGACACCTCCCAGCATTTCCTCCTCAGACGCTGGGTGGATGATCTGGTAACACTGAGGAATGCTTGGGTGTTCTCCTAGAAGCTCCTGATTTTAATCACCTGTTCACTTGTCTCCATTCTTATAGATATATAGGCTACCCGAGGGCAGAGACTGAGTCTGTCTTGTTCACTCTCTACGTCCAGAACCTCACACAGAATCTGGCACTTAGTAGGTGCACAACAAAATAATCATTGAATTAATATTCTGAGTCTTTATCAGGTGAGTATGCAGTTTCACTTTACATTCACTTTCGAATTTTATGCCTTTTTATCCTCTTATTGTATAAATTTCTAACATGTATAAAAATAACACAAAAGTATAATGACCTTTCTTATATTCCTCACATAGAATCAATGATTATCAATATTAGGGAAAAGAGTGAAACGCTGTAAAATATTTGGAGAGATCTATTCTGAGCCAAATATGAGTGACCAATGGCCCGTGATACAGTCCTCAGGAGATTCTGGGAACGTGTACTCAAGGTGATTGGGATATAGCTTAATTTTAGGGAGATATGAGACATCAATCAATTATAGAGATGTACGTTGGTTCAGTCCAGAAAGGCAGGACAACTGGAAGTGTGGGCTTCCAGGTTTTGTGAAGATTTTAAAATTTTCCAATTGGCAGTTGATTGAAAGAGTTATGATCTAAAGACCTGGGATCAATAGAAAGGAATATCTAGGTTAGGATAATACGGGGGTGTGAAGACCAAAGTTTTATCATGCAGATGAAGCATCCAGGTAGCAGGCTTCAGAGAAAATAATTGTATTAGGTTGGTCCAAAAGTAATTGCAGTTTTTACCATTGAAAGTTATGTTTCTTATCAGACTTAGAGTCTGTTCTATCAGTAATTCCAAAAGAGAGGAGGGCATGTCCAATTCCCCACTTCCCATCATGGCCTAAATTGGTTTTTCAGGTTAGCTTAGTAATGCCCTTGCTGAGAAGAGGGTCCATTCAGATGGCTGGGTCTGGGGAAGAGGCTTAGAATTTTATATTTGGTTTACACCAAATAAAGCCAATGTGTTTTCATCTACGTGCCCACCCACTTTCTCCTTGTAATGATGTGAGGAAATCCCAGATACCATATATTTTATTCTTAGATACCTCAATGTATTTCTCTAAAACAGAAGAATGATTTTAAGTATAGCCGTAGTACATTATCACACATGAAACATTAACAATAATTTTTTCATGACATTAAACATTCAATCAATATCTGTTTCTAACTGTTATATAAATGCCATAAATTATTTTTTATAGTTTGTTTAAATCCAAGTTCAGTTAAGGTTCACACATTTTGATTAGTTTCTTAAATGTATCTTGATGTTTATGCTCTTAGATGAAAAGATATTTTACCATTTATTAGATCAAATTCATCATCTCTTTCTTAATAACTGCCAATTTTCATTTAAGGTACAACACTTGACAAGTCATTTAGTAAGAAACATCTCATAGTTTCTGAGGGAAAAGTCTCCGGTAAGGTCAATTTTAGATCCAATTTAAGATGACCTCTCAGAACCTACCTGTACTCCAGCTGTAGCTAGGCACCACCAGATGGAGTCCATTCTGCCCCGTCCATTGTGGTAGTAGAGCTTGGGTTTCCCACCATGATAGCAGACTCCTGGAGGTTTCTCTAAGCATGAATGAATGAATGAATGAATGAGTGACTGAAGCCATAGAATAAAAAATGTTCATTAGGATGTATGGTTGAAAACCACCAACAATACTGAAGATGAATCTGCCTTCTTCATGACTGGGTTGGAGGAATTCCTCGAATGTTTTCTTGGCCAAAATTGTTACCCATCGGTGACCACCCTCAGATTCTAGCAAACCAGTCTCACGTGCCCATTGGTTAAATGTAACCATTCTCGTCATGCTAAGAGGTGAGAGTTTGTGATAATAACGCATATATGGAAGGTAGCGGGAAGAGGAAGAATTCAAGAACTAACATTTATTAAAAACATCCTAGTGATACTTCCCCAATGCTAGTTCCTTTTAATATGTTATATCTTTAATCCTCCTAAGTCTCATGAAATGCCTATTAGTATCTCCATTTTTTGGTTAATGAAATGGAACATCAGAGAAGTGAAATGCAATGTCCACAATCACACTCTAGGTGATGATAAACATGAAAATCCACACCTAGGACTAAAATGAAGGCAGATCTGGAACCCACCTAGGTGAAGGCCCTGGGAACCCAGTAAGTGACGAAGAAACCAGAGGATGTCATGACAGGGAGGACCAGGAAGGAGCAAAGTCACTCTTCAGCTCTTTGGCTGTTAGGCTACTGATATGGTTTGGCTCTGTGTCCCCACCTAAATCTCATCTCAAATTGTAATCCCCATAATCCCCACATGTTGAGGGATGGACCTGGTGGGAGGTGATTGGATCGTGGAGGCGGTTTCCCCCATGCTGTTCTCCTGAGAGTGAGTTCTCATGAGATCTGTTGGTTTTATAAAGGGCAGTTCCCCCTTCTCTCTCTCTCTCTGTCTCTGCTGCTGCTGCCTTGTGAAGAAGATGCCTGCTTCCGCTTCACCTTCCACCATGCCTGTAAGTTTCCTGAAACCTCCCCAGCCGTGTGGAACTGTGAGTCAGTTAAAAATCTTTCCTTTATAAATTACTCAGGCTCAGGGAAGTTCTTTATAGCAGTGTGAAAATGGACTAATACAGCTACGTTTGATCAAAGGAGAAATAAGGCCTTAGACTTGCTTAACTGTAACTATGAGATCCAAATTCTTAACAGACAGAGAATCATAATTTTCTTGATTCTCTTGGAATTCTATTTTCTACCTCTATAGGGTGCATTTTGTTTTATAACCTGGAAAAAGAGATGCTGCATTAATTTTGCAGGGAATGGAAGGAGCTGGCATTTGTTCAATGTCAGTCACACACTGGCCATTCCTCCAAATTTATCTTCATTTTATTCCACAAAAATCACCTAAGGTGAGTGCTGTTGTTAACGTCATTTTACAGTTGAGAATACTGAGGTTTTTTGAATAACTTGCCCAAAGTAAGTGGTGGATCTGGGATTCAAATCCATTGCTATTCAAAACCAAAGACTGGCCAGGCACAGTGGCTGACACCTGTAATCCCAACACTTGGGAGGCCGAGCAGGCGGATCACCTGAAGTCAGGAGTTCGAGACCAGCCTGGCCACATTGGTGAAACCTTGTCTCCATTAAAAATACCAAAAAATTATCCAGGCATGGTGGTGCACGCCTCTAATTCCAGCTACTAAGGAGGCTGAGGCACAAGAACCGCTTGAACCCAGGAGGTAGAGGCTGCTGTAGTCCAGCCTGGGTGACAGAGTGAGACTCTGTCTCAAAAAGAAAAAAAAAAAAAAAGACTGGGACTTATTTTTTGTGTTAATGTCTCTCAAATACGCATGGTAATCTTTCAGCAGACTGTGAAACCCAATACTTTAAAAATAAGATATAAAATAATTAAAAATACCAGAGAGCATGACATGTTGAAGGGTAAGTGACGTTTCATGTTTTTAGTTTCAGTTATATGTATGTTATGTGTATGGATATTTGCATGCGTGCAGCTCATTTTGGCCATTGCAAATGGTTAGAGATGAATTCATTGTGGATCATCAAGGAAGTTTGATGGCCCTTGCTCTATCCCAGCCTGCTTGCGAGGTGGAACATAGCAGAGAACCAGAAAATGAAAACTGAGTGTACAGGGACAGGCCATAAATAATTGTATCATGAATGCGAGTGGAAACACACAGGACTCATTGAAAGCAGGAGTTCCAAGACTTAGAAACAGTGGCATTTTTTTCTCCAAACCCCCAGCTGTGTTATAACATATTAAGATTCTTCTTGCAAAGTTTTGTGGTGGTCAAGGTTGATACATTGGTACAAAAATATACTTGTCCTTACCAACAGATGTATTTCTAAAAAAGCATGTATGACTTGAATTTGGAAATCAAAATCTCTTAAATATCTACATTTTAAAATGTGGAACTCAGCCTAACTTTTAGAAAGTAAAGAATTCTTTGAACATACTTAATCAACTCATCTGTCTTGTAATTAGAGACTTTGCACATTGCACTTTCCTCTCATTGGAAATGCAAATAGCGTGATTCAGCAGAAGGAAAGGAGAGTGAACCTCACCCAGAGAGTGGGTGTGCTTGTTTAATTGTTATCAACTAGAGTTCACAGAATGACTCAAGTCGCACCCTTGTACCCTTAGCCATTACTGAGGATCATGTTTCAAAGGGAAATGAATTATTATCATCTCACATAACATTTTATCATAATGCTCTTGCTTATATGTAACATATCACCTTCACAATATGAGGTTTCCAAAGGCCAGGCCAACACTGAGGCAAAGGTTACCATTGAGCTTCATTGGGTCAACAGAAAATGAGAACCAGAGAGGCTCAAAGATTTGCTGTGGGTCACACACACGTGCTCCTCATTCATGGTCAATACCTAGGGAGTGTATCTACCTTCTGCAACAACCCAGGGAAATGGCTCCTTATAGCCTAATGAAAGATGGGCACACTGAGGTTCAGAGAGTTAAAGCGACTGGCCCACGCTGCACACTTGCTGACTGTTGGGCCAGCCCAAACTCCTTCTGATTGCAGGTCCGGAGCTTTTCCACTTCACCCTGTAACCTGGCTCCGCTTCTGTCTGAGAAATTGTTTCATATTTTCCCATTCAGACTCCATTAACCAACTAAAGATTGGAAGGGAAGCGTGAGAGGGGGACATCTGAATTTTGAGTTCCTTTGTGTTAGCAACTTTTCAGGAGCTTGATTGGAGAAAAAATAATAATAAAAATGTTTCTTTCTCTACTTTGACAACCTAAAAACTTGAGTGAGTTGGGGACTAGTATAACTGTATTTTCCTCAACTGGAAAATGGGCTTGTTTTGAAAGGAATACAAATGGTGAAATTCCAGTAGTAAATTAGAGTTAATATACTCTTGATCCCTGGGTGGTCCTAATTACTGTTTCTTGTCAGAGAGAAGGGAGACTGAGATAAATCACAACTCCTGCCATTATATGGTTCATAGATTCAGTAGGCTCTTTAAATTCTGAGCTCGTTTCTTCTTTCAAAATCAGGAGAGTTATATCTATTTTTGAGGGCTGTTGAGAAAGTTAAATGAGATATTGCATATAAAATTTATAATAAGAACTGAATAATGAGAGTGACCTCCTGCCCCCACTTCTTGGGATGTGGATGAGTCTCTCTGAACACACTGGGTAGCACATGGATCTCCTCTCTCTCTTTTAACTCTTTATCTCTTAACCCATCAAGCTCTGATAAAAATAAGATTTTATGTATATCTAGATTTCTTTTTGAATAAGGCATATCATAAGTCTGTTTTTTTAAAGCTCCTGTACAGAGGTTAATAATAGGCACTGATCCAGTCAACCTGGGTTAACAATGTTTTCAGTAAAGGTTCAGGGGGGCCTGATCTGTCATTAACACAGTCTTGTTTAACACAGAGTTAAACAATATCATTCCACCCCTGGCCCCTAACATTTCAAAACACAGTCATGCCTTCCCAATAGTCCCCCAAAATCTTAACTCATTCCAGCATTAACTAAAAAGTCCAAGACCAAAGTCTCATCTGAGACTAGGTAAGTCCCTTCTGCCTACAAGCCTGTAAGATCAAGAACAAGGTGATTACTCACAAGATACTATAGGAGCACAGGCATTGGGTAAATGCTCTCATTTCAAAAGGGAGAAGTCAGTCAAAACAAAAGAGCTGCTGGCCTCATGCAAGTCCGAAACCCAGCAGGGAAGTCATTACATCTTAAAGCTTCACAATAATCCTCTTCAACTTCTTTGACTCTGTCTCACATCTTATAATCATGGTGGAAAGTGAAGGAGAAGCAAGCACACGGCTGGCAGGGGAGAGAGAGGGAACGGGAAGGTTCACTTTCAAACAACCAGATCTCATGAGCATTCTATCAGGAGACAGCATGAGGGGAATGCTACTAAACCATTAGATGATACCCCATGGTCGAATCACCTCCCACCAGGTCCCACCTCCAACACTGGGGATGACAATTCAACATGAGATTTGGGTGGGGACACAGAACCAAGCTATATCAAGTGTCATTTTTTTTTCCTGTGTCTTATTTTATAGCCTAGACAGGTCTCACATCCAGATCCAAAAGGAGGACATCACTGAAGCTCCTAATCTTTCCTTTATATTTTTCCCCAATATTAAACATTTATTGCAGGACATTGTTGACTTATATTCTAATGGCACCATACACATTAGCTGGATTCTTTTAGGTGCATTTTAAAAACTAGTTATAAAGGCTGGGTATGGTCCCTCACACCTGTAATCCCAGCACTTTGGGAGACAGCGGTGGGAGGATCACTTGAGCCAGGACCTTGAGTGCAGCATGAGCAACATAGAGAGACCATGTCTCTACAAAAATAACAAATTAGTCAGGTGTAATGGCGCACACCTGTGGTCCCAGCTACCCAGTAGACTGAGCTGGGAGGACTGATTGAGCCCAGGAGGTTGTGATTGCAGTGAGCTGTGATTGTGCCACTGCCCTCCAGCCTGGGCCATGGAGCAAGACCCTGTCTCTAAAACAAAGCAAAACAAAGCTAGTTATATGCTGCAGTAATTATGTAGTTATTCTATCAGGAATTCTGAATTTTAACACTTGAGAAGTCATGTCGTCTACAGATTCCAAACCAGAAAATATTTTCTCCCATAGCACAGAGGACATTCAGCAATATCTGGAGTGATTTTTGGTTGTCACATCAGGACAGAAGGTGCTGGGTAGTACTTCAGCATAGGTAGGTGGAGGCCGGGGATGCCTTGGAACATCCTATCGTGAGCAGGACAGCCCCTGCACCCACAGAACTACCCAGCCCAAGGCATGCCAAGGGGAAGATGAGAGACTTTTCCTTAGCCATTTTCAAGGTTTGCTGTGAGTTGGTTGAACCCTAGATAGAGAATGTGACTTGTCATCTAGCTAATTAATGGGAAAGACTGAATCAGATTCTAGTTTTCCTGATATTCAGAAATCAATTTATTCCTATTACAAATTAACCTTAATTTTGAATTTTCACAGCTATAAAGTATTATAGTTACTTATGTACACATTGTGTCCCCACTAAATTATGAGGTTCCCAAAGAGCAGAGAGGTCTCACAGTATGTTTTAGCACAGTGTATTGCACATGGTAGTATTACAATATCACTGATACTTGGATAGATCACATAGCAATGCTAGACATTTTAGCGGTCACAGAGATTTCTATAATTTCGTCTTTTGAACTTTCTTGATGAGAAAATCGAATGATATGGAAAAAATTAAATAGAAAAATTAAATAACAGTTTCAAGATAATGGATCCACCAATCCTGATTATCAGACTCAATTTTCTACAATTCAACAGAATTAATAAAGATATGCTTGTGGCTCACTGAGTAGACCCAGAAGGACTAAGGAAGAAGGAATTTGGAAAGAGCAAGGCTATCAGGCAAGTGTTTAATTGGGCAAAGGACAACGATTAACAGGTAATTGTTGAATCGGGAATGTGAAAATTCACAAGAAGGGCATTATTGTTTTTAATTTTGTTAGTCCTTAATCTCAGTCATCTTGCTTTATAGAACTAAAAGTTCTAAAGACTTAGATTCACCTGTAAGTTCTAGAAAATTGCTCTCAAAAGATTCTGCCTGCTGTTTGGAGCATAACCACCTTAAAGAAATATTGAAAAGCCAATGGCATCAACACTTGACAACAAATCACAAAGCACTTCCCGAAGGAAGCATTAATGTGTGATATCTACCATCAAGTTGTAAATTAGAATTCTGTTTGGCAGGTGTTAGTGGCTCTTTTCTCAGCAGGAGATGGAGGTTTGGAGAAGCAACTGCAGACATGGAACTGTCTAGTTGTATGCCCCTTTTACCAGTCATTGGGAATTCCCAAGTCTGTGATCTTGCCAAATGTAAGTTCACAATAATTGTGTATTGATTACTTGTCTAGAGAATGTTACTTTAGCATAAACACCTACCTTTCCTCTGGCAATGATCATATTCTCAGATTACCTACAATGACATCATCACTATTTTTTCCCCTCATGGCATTAATTTTTCTACTGTCATTAAATTAGTTTCTAAATTCTTCATTTTTGCATTTCTTTAACGATTGTGAGAGTTGTCAGAGTCAAAAGGAGTCAAAATGTTAGGAAAACTCTGACAAACAGAACTGAAAAAGACCAGGAAGAGAATGTTCTTACTCTTTTGTATCTGATAACAAAACAAACTAGGAAAAACACAACCTTGAACCAAGGCCATTGCAATCTTATAAAAGAATACTTCTGTTAGGACACTTGCCCTTCAACTGCCTGTTTAAACTTGGCCTGGCATTACCCTTGTTATTGATGTTTGTAGTGAATGATAAGTATTTCAAAACGTTTATTTAATCCTCATTTTTTTCCCTTAAAAACATTTGTCTTTCTTAACTTCTCTGAATACATGCATAGTTTACTATGATAAACATATACCCATTACAACGCTTAATTCTGAAATAAATATCTTTTATTTGAAAGGGTGTCTGTTTATTATTTAAGTTGAAACAATGTATCCAAAATCAGGTGAATGTAGAATTTTTAAACTGTCATCCAAGCATACAGAGAAAGCATTAATATGAGTATAAAACAGATTTTTCTTGTGCCAAGGACACATTTTAAAGTATTTTTTAGTGAGCTAGATGGGAGAACATGTGTAATATAGGGAGATGTCTAAGATCAGTATTTACTTTGTTAAAGGCTGTCACCCTTGTGGCTCAACAACTTACTCTGAGGTCCTAATGTGGTTTATAAACTACATGTTCATTTCAATAGCTCCCTCCCACTGAAAGGAATAGAGTCAAGTTAAAAACCGCCACTCCCACACATTTCAGGGCCGCAGGACTGCCTACTAGATTCTGAGAAAAATGGCAAGTCATCCTCTTATCACAAGGTAACTGGTTAATATGTTCCTTTTCAAGGTTGGCAATAAAAATCTAACCAAAAATTTCAGCGGGTTTTGCTCTCCGTACAGTAGGTCAGTAGAAACTGGCTTTTGAAGACGATCACTTTTAGTGACTTGAATGTAAGGACTAAGGCAGATGAGAAATCTCTGCTGGGAGCATAGCTGGGAGGGGATGTCTCTGAAGAGCACGCTGATGGCCCTCTGGAAGGCTTCTCTTACTGGGTTGCCACATAAAATACAGGGCACCCAGATAAATGTGAGTTCCAGGCAAAGGATCAGTCATTTTTAGTATAAATATGTTCCAAAAACTGTAGGAAACGTGTTTGTACTAAAAAAGTATTGATTGCTTATCTAAAATTCACATTTATTTTGCTGTTCTGTATCTTATCCGCCAAATCTGGCCACCCTATTTTTATGTTCTTTCCTCTCTGCATTGCTCAAATCACCCTTCCTGGCCTCTGGGCCTTTGCACATGGTATTTGTTCTGACTGGAATACTCTACTTTCAGCTCCTACTGTATTTTCTCTATTGTGTCTTTCCCTACATTAATTTGACAAGCTGTATTCAACATCAGATTTCCCCTTAGACCTTGAGCTCCTGAGAGCAGAGCCTTCTTATTTGAGTCCAGTCCTTATTGTCTGGGACAAAACCTGGACATTGTAGGAACTCCTAAAATAAGATAGTTTTAAAATTTACTTGGAAAAATTCTAGCAAATACAAAAGTAGAGGGAATAATATAACAAGCTTGAAGGTACCCATGACCTGGATTCATCAATTTCCAGCAACATTTCTTCATCTATACCAGGTAGTGGATTAAGTTATGTTGACTCCCAAGAAAGAGAGGTCCATGTCCAAATCCTTGGGTCCTATAAATGTGACCTTATTTGGAAAAAGCCTCTTTGCAGATGAAGTTAAGGAACTTGAGATGAGCTCATCCTGGAATATCTAGAGAGGCCCTGAAGAAGCTTGCCAGGCAGGGCTAGCAGATGCATCCAGGCAGGAAGGCAAGAGGCCCCACCATGCTCAGAGGGTTGATTGAACTGGAGATCAAGGAGTGAGGATGGGTGTGAGGATGCATTCTATGTGCAGTCAGGTCTCACTGAAGAATTCTGTGGTTTTATTTTCCTATTTGCATTTTAGAACAACCACTCTGGCCCTTAAATGGAGCAGAGACTAGAGCAAAGCGCAGCTGCAGGTAGGAAGTCTGTGTGTCTGTCTTCTCTCTCACCCACCTCTGCCGACTGTGGGGAAGCTCACTCTAACAGGAGGAGAGCTCAAATTGCAAAAGTCCAGGTGTCCTGAGAGAGATTCACATCATAAGCCCAGTATGTGGGTGGAGCTAGAAAGCACTCCTAATCTAAGCATTCTGTCTTTCTTAACTTCTTAACTAATGACACACCAGGGAAAAATGATTTTGCATATACTTATTTGTATGTAATTCACACATACCATCTGTATCTTGGCAACCCAGGCCTGAGTGGCACTGAGAGAACTAGGAGAAAGCTTATGCCTGGGTCCCCACAGAACCTTAAGGAGCAGAGTGAGGATGAGCCAGGAGCACACGCCTGTAAGGGACAATAGGGTGGCCTGAGAGCAGAGGGTGGGTATGTTTGCTCTTCAGTATTTCGTCATCTCCTAGAAAACTGAGGAATCTGCAGCAAACAGAATCATTATTTTGCAAATGCATAAGAAAGAACGCTTTTATCAGAAATAAAATGACTGTCCAGGAAAAGAAGAAAATGTCTTTATGTCATTACCCAGAATGGTAACTCTTCTGTGCATACCTGAAAATGTCAGGAGCACATTTCTACATTGACATTTTAATAGATGATATGACAAATGTATAAGACAATTCTTGGCAAAGTCAAACAAACCACATAATCTATAGTTTCTTCTTTTTACCAAATTTTTAATTCCAAGGAAGTGGTAGGTTAGGAGGAGACTGGAAATCTGAATTCATATCAGATCCTAATGAAAACAAATCAATTTTAACTAAGTCGACAAATAAGAGTTATTTATTATTTAATTAGCATGTAATTGGAAAGAGTTTATTAGCTTTACAAGAGGCACAGTCCACACATAGGTAAAGCACTTCATTGTTGCAAACTTTGGAATATTGGTCTTGCATGTCCTTGGCCTCCATGGCTGCTTTATTACAACCTGAAAATCTTCCTTACTTCTAAACATTTCACATCCATGGGAGGCTTCCTGGGGCTGCCAGGTTGCAGAAACTTCTTCACCGTGGGCAGGTTGCTGATTCTTGTTTTCAGGGCCTGTAATTCACAAAGCACAGCCTCAGAGTGAAGCCAAGGCCTGCCATCACCATTTATACTGCCCAGGGAATCTGGACTCTCCTGCCAAAGACCAAGCGAGTCCCCTCCATCAGCACCAGCATGGAGGCAGAAACAGACACCAGTGAGATATGAAGATAAGAGGAAGGACATGTAGCTCACTTGTATTTTCCCCAAAGATATCGTTCAGATTTTAAGCAGCTCAGTCATCCCTTTCTCCTTACATATTAATCCTATAGATTAGTGACTCTTGTATAAGACAAGAAAAATCAATGTGCTGTGAGATATCAACACAGATCAGTCTCTAAGCAGAAGTAAAAATATGGGGAAATGAATTGGAAAGGAAAATGTTATAGAAAATATTAAAGACAAACCGTGGGACCACCTTTTCTCAGTGAGAGATACAGTGTGGGGGGCAGAGTGCTGGAGAGCTGTGCAGAGAGGAACACAATGTCTGACAGCAGGAGCCGGAGCCCAGAGAGAAAACCAGATGGAAAGGGCCCTGCTCAGACTGACTGAATGTGGGAAGACAAGGGCACATATGGGATAAAGGACGTCACAGAGAATTCAGGAACAGAAACCACATTGAAATAGAGGGATGGGGAGGATGCTGAGCCCTGGGTCCTTCCCATGATAAAAGGCAAAATACTCTTTGTGGGGTAGCATGCACCACAAATTTCCTTTCCATAACAAAAGTGTTTTCATTCCTCAACATTGGAGGCTGGAAGCTGATTTTGGAGACCCTGGGGCACTGAAGGCCTAGAGAAGGCTGGCATCAAAACATGGTCAGTACAGGACCCAGATACAAGATCCCAAGATGGGAGATGTGGGGCTGCCTCTCTGAGGGCTGTGAAATGGGTCACCTTCAGCAGAGGGAAGCTGGAGATAAGGCTGGAGTCAAGCTCTTCCACGTAGTAGAGAAGTTCCACCAGGTGAATGTCAGCCCGGCTCAGCTTGTTGCCAACAAGGTAGTCTTGTCCATGGCTCTTTAAGACCTGGAGAATTGGAGGAATCAGATCAGGAACACATGCCCACCCAGGCTGGGACCCCTGCTTCTTTCAGAGCCTCTCCACCCTGACTTTCCCCACCTCTGTTGCCTTACTGCATGGGTGCAGAAATCCAGAGCTTTCCCCACATTATCTGAATGAATGAGAGAGTAAGAAGTGTGACTCTACTCACTCCTCAGTTGGAGCTCAGGTTCCCATTTTCTCTTCTCATTCCACATCAGCTGTGGCATCCACACCACCCACCCAGCTTGCTTCTTCCACATGGGCCAGGGGCATAGCACCCGCCACCACATGTTCTGTCTGCCCCAGGTCCTACAGTGTGGAGCCCTCACATTCAGGACATGGCTCTACATTCTGCTCCCTCCCTCTCCAATCTCCCTTGGACAGCGACTCCACCTTCATGACAACACTCATCTCCTAGAAGGAGACTATTTCAGAGTCCTCATTTCTCCTTGTCTGCTCTCCTCATTCCCTGCTCTGTCTCCCTGGGATCTGTAGTAAACCTGGGTGAACCTGAGTTCATCATCTTTCTCACAGCATTGACTCTCACTCCTGACTGGCACTATGTTATAATCTGCAAGCTGAAGCATTTACAGGTGAACTGCACTGATGTCTACAACTTACTATATAATGCATTTTACAAAATCTTCCTCTGCATCCCACAATCACTCTCCTTTTAAAAGATATCCATCCCTGAAACACTACAGTATTCTCTAGTTGGGCAATTGGTCTCCTGTCTTCCTGCACATGGTACCAGAATGTTTTCTGATGGATCATTTTCATCATGTTCATCTTCAATCAAAGTCCATGGGGTTCCATAGACTCAACAGCAACCTCTAGTGTGGTCAAGAGCCTTCCACAGCCCACGTTCTACTTATGAACACCCTGACCCACATACATCAAGTAATAAACAGTAGTGGCATTTGCAGTAGCTAATTATACTTTAGGGAGCTCTTTATGGTGAAATGTCAGGAATTTGAGGGTTTCTAGCTTGCTCCATGGAAAAGAGTTTGTTGTGGATCTATGATCACACAGGACCAGGATCTAGAGGTCATGGGGGTGTGTGCCAACAATTAACAAAGCGTCCAGTTCAGGACAAACCTAAGGAACGGTGGGTGGTCCAGGCAGGAGGGTGGCCGAGGTGCCGTGGGGTTGGCAAGTGGGATGTGCTTGTGAGGCTGAGGACTGGGTTGTGATCATCAGCTTTAGGGCACTGAGACCCCAGAAGCCTGAGCAAGGTCTGCAGTCAGGCGGGATGGAGACCAGGGAGCCTGGGTTCCTCTCAGCCTTGCCCCTCCCTCCCTCCTGCTGAACTCTTTCTACCCGGGCTCTGAACACATCCCAGAGCTGCAGAGCTGATGTCTGGGTGACAGTGAAACAGGGTGTTCATTTGTACAAAGGAAACAACCTGGAATGATAGTGTTTGGATTTCTTGTGTGCTTATTTCTTCATAGAATTGAGAAAGGTGAGGCTAAAGTCCCGAGCCTTCGTGAAGCAATGGACAAAGTGCCGTCCCGAGGTTCAGGTCCACATGGCGCTGTGAGGCTGTGAGGCGCTGTGAAGCGCTAGAAGTTCCCTTCACAGGACGCCACCTCACCTGAAACCCTCCTTTTCTGCTGACACCCGAGGGACAAGATCTCCTGAGTTTGTCCGTGACTCACTTCCCAGGAAAACCCTCAGGCAGTCGCTGAAGAACTCTGGTCTGGACTTGGAAGTGTTTTTCTCAGTGACACCTCTAGAGGGCAGCACTCAGCGGAGTCCCACAGACACCTCCCAGCGTTTCCTGCTCAAACATCCAGGAAGATGGCCTGGTAACACTGGGGAATGCTTGGGAGTTCTAGAAGCCTCCACCCCTCATTTTAACCACGTGTTTACTTGTCTGCATCCTCATAGAGATGTAGGCCGCCCCAGGGCAGGGTCTATGTCTGTCATCTTCACTGTCTATCTCCATGACCTAGTACAGAACCTGGACCAAATAATTGCTGTGAATGTAGTCAATCTTTAATAGGTAGTTTGCTACAATCCACTTCCTTCCGCCTCTCATTTGTAGTTTACGTTTTGCGTTTTACCTCTAACTACAACCTTCTTTTAATATTATTTTTATTGTTTTATTGTGGAAATTATGAACAAGAATAAAAATAAACAGAAAAGCATAATAATTCTGCTTATACTTCTCACCTAGAATAAATAATTATCAACTAAAACCAATGTGATATCAACCAAAACCAATGTGATATTATATATATATATACACATATATATATATGCCCACCTACTTCTCCTCTTGTAATAATTCCAAGGAAATCCTAGATCCATATGATTAATCCTTAAATACTTTTTTTTTTTTTTTTGAGACGGAGTCTTGCTCTGTCGCCCAGGCTGGAGTCAGTGGCCGGATCTCAGCTCACTGCAAGCTCCGCCTCCCGGGTTTACGCCATTCTCCTGCCTCAGCCTCGCCAGTGGCTGGGACTACAGGCGCCCGCCACCACGCCCGGCTAGTTTTTTGTGTTTTTTAGTAGAGACGGGGTTTCACCGTGTTAGCCAGGATGGTCTCGGTCTCCTGACCTCGTGATCCGCCCGTCTCGGCCTCCCAAAGTGCTGGGATTACAGGCTTGAGCCACCGCACCCGGCATCCTTAAATACTTCAACGCATTTTCCTAAAACACATAAACGATTCTAAAGACAGCCATAGTACATTATCACACATTAAATATTAACAATAATTCTTTCATGTCATCAAATATTCAGTCAATATTCATGTTTCTAATTGTTGTATGAATGCCATAAATTATTTTTTACAGTTTGTTTAAATTCTAATCCACTTAAGCTCTACACTTTGTGATTAATTTCTTAATTGTATTTTAATATGTATGCTCTTAGATGAGAAGAAATTTTAACAATTGTTAGGTCAAATCTGTTCATCTTTTTCTTAATTACAGTCCATTTTTATTTAAGGCACAATGCTTCAGTAAGTAATCATTGCATAGTTTCTGTGGGAAAAGTATGTGATAATACAATTTTAAATCCAACTTAAGATGACATAACTCAGAACCTACCTCTACTCCAGCTGCAGCCAGGAGCCACCGGGTGGACTCCATTCTGCCCCGTGCATTGAAGTAGTGGAGCTTGGGTTTCTCTGCCATGATAGCAGTCTCCTGGAGGTTTCTCTAAGCCTGAATGAATGAATGAATAATTGAAGCCATAGAATAAAAAAATGTACTTTTGGTTGAAAACCACCCATAATACTGAAGAAGAACCTGCCTTCTTCATGACTTGGTTGGAGGAGTTCCTGGAATGTTTTTTTGGTTCAGATTATTACCCAACAGTGGCCACCCTCAGATTCCAGCAAACCAGTCTCAAGTCTTCATTGGCTAACTGTGACTTTTCTTGGCAGCCTAAGAGGTGAGAGTATGTGGTAATAATACATGTATAGGAGTTAATGGGAAGAGGAGGAATTAAAGGACTAATATTTATTGAAAACTTCCTAATGATCCTTCCTCAATACTAGTCCCTTTTAATATTTTATATCTTTAACCCTCCTTATAGTACCATGAAATGGTTGTTATCTCCATTTTTTAGTTAATGAAATGGAACATCAGAGAAATACAATGTTCACAGTCACACTCCGGTTGGTGATAGACATGAATATCTGCACCAAGGACTAAAATGAAGGCACGCCTAGAAGCCAGCTGGGTGAAGGCCTTGGGAATTCATGAACTGGCCATGAAATCAGAGGATGTCACTGACGGAGGACCGGCAGGGAGCTAAGTCACTCTTCAGGTCTTTGGCTGTGAGACTGCATTTGATCAAAACCAGAAATTAGCCCTCAGACTTGTTTAACTGTAGCTAGAATATCCAAATTATTTCAACAGACAACGAATGCTAATCCCTTGCTTCTTTTGGAATTCTATATTCTAACTCTGTGGGGGGCATTTTGTTTTATAACCTGGAAGAAGAGATTTGCTGCATTAACTTTGTAGGATATGGAAGGAGCTAGCATTTGTTCAATGTCAGTCACACACTGATCATTCTTCTAAACTTCTCTTCATTTTATCTTACAAAAATCACCTAAGGTGAATGCTGTTGTTATTCTCATTTTACATTTGAGGATACTGAGGTTTTTAAAGTAACTTGCCCAGAGTAAATGATGGATCTGGGATGCAGACTCACTGCTATTAAAAACCAAAAACTGCATCTTATTTTCTATGTTAGTGTTTCTCAAATATGCATGGTAATCTTTAAGCAGATTGTGAAACTGCATTACTTTAAAAAATAAAATAGAAAAGAATATAATAGAAAATATCAGTGAGCCTGACATGTGGAAGGGTAAGTAATGTTTCATGAGTTGTTAGTTTCAGTTATTTGTATGTTGTGTGTATGGATGTTTGCATGTGTGCACGCTGACTTGGTCATTGTAAATGGTTAGATATAAATTGACTGGGCTCATCAGTGAAGTTTGATAGCCCTTGCTCTATCCCAGGCTGTTTGGGAGGTGGAACACAGCACAGAATCAGAAAATGAAAACCAGTGGCTGCAGGGACAGATGCAACTAATTGTATCATGAATGTGAATGGAAAGATACAGGACTCATTGAAAGCAGGAGTTCCAGTGCCAGGACTTAGGAACAGTTGCATTTTCTCTCCAAACCCCTAGCTCTGATATTAAACATTAAGATTCTTCTTGCAATGTTTTGTGGTTGTTGAGTTTAGAAGAAAAATATACTTGCCTTTAACAACTAATGTATTTCTTTCTTTCTTTCTTTTCTTTTTTTTTTTTGAGACGGAGTTTCACTGTTTTTTCCCAGGCTAGAGTACAATGGCGTGATCTCAGCTCATGCAACCTCAGCCTCCCAGTTTCAAGTGATTCTCCTCCCTCAGCCTCCCAAGTAGCTTGGACTACCAGCACATGCCACCACACCCAGCTGATTTTGTATTTATTATTATTTTTATTATACTTTAAGTTCTAGGGTACATGTGCATAACGTGCAGGTTTGTTACATATGTATACTTGTGCCATGTTGGTGTGCTGCACCCATCAACTCGTCAGCAACCATCAACTCGTCATTACATCAGGTATAACTCCCAATGCAATCCCTCCTCCCTCCTCCCCCTCCCCATGATAGGTCCCAGTGTGTGATGTTCCCCTTCCTGAGTCCAAGTGATCTCATTGTTCAGTTCCCACCTATGAGTGAGAACATGCAGTGTTTGGCTTTCTGTTCTGCGATAGTTTGCTGAGAATGATGGTTTCCAGCTGCATCATTGTCCCTACAAAGGACACAAACTCATCCTTTTTATGGCTGCATATATTCCATGGTGTATGTGTGCCACATTTCTTTTTGTTTTTTTTTTTTTTTTGAGGCGGAGTCTCGCCTGTCGCCGCCCGGAGGAGTGCAGTGGCCAGATCTCAGCTCACTGCAAGCTCCGCCTCCTGGGTTTCCGCCATTCTCCTGCCTCAGCCTCCCAAGTAGCTTGGACTACCAGCACATGCCACCACACCCAGCTGATTTTGTATTTATTATTATTTTTATTATACTTTAAGTTCTAGGGTACATGTGCATAACGTGCAGGTTTGTTACATATGTATACTTGTGCCATGTTGGTGTGCTGCACCCATCAACTCGTCAGCAACCATCAACTCGTCATTTACATCAGGTATAACTCCCAATGCAATCCCTCCTCCCTCCTCCCCCCTCCCCATGATAGGTCCCAGTGTGTGATGTTCCCCTTCCTGAGTCCAAGTGATCTCATTGTTCAGTTCCCACCTATGAGTGAGAACATGCAGTGTTTGGCTTTCTGTTCTGCGATAGTTTGCTGAGAATGATGGTTTCCAGCTGCATCATTGTCCCTACAAAGGACACAAACTCATCCTTTTTATGGCTGCATATATTCCATGGTGTATGTGTGCCACATTTCTTTTTGTTTTTTTTTTTTTTTTGAGGCGGAGTCTCGCCTGTCGCCGCCCGGAGGAGTGCAGTGGCCAGATCTCAGCTCACTGCAAGCTCCGCCTCCTGGGTTTCCGCCATTCTCCTGCCTCAGCCTCCCAAGTAGCTGGGACTACAGGCGCCCGCCACCTCGCCCGGCTAGTTCCAGTCTGTCACTGATGGACATTTGGGTTGATTCCAAGGTCTTTGCTATTGTGAATGGTGCTGCAAAAAACATACGTGTGCATGTGTCTTTATAGCAGCATGATTTATAATCCTTTGGGTATATACCCAGTAATGGATTGGCTGTGTCACATGGTACTTCTAGTTCTAGATCCTTGAGGAATCGCCGTACTGTTTTCCATAATGGTTGAACTAGTTTACAATCCCACCAACAGTGTAAAATTGTTCCTATTTCTCCACATCCTCTCCAGCACCTGTTGTTTCCTGACTTTTTAATGATTGCCATTCTAACTGGGTGAGATGGTATCTCATTGTGGTTTTGATTTGCATTTCTCTGATGGCCAGTGATGATGAGCATTTTTTCATGTGTCTGTTGGCTGTATGAATGTCTTCCTTGAGAATGTCTGTTCATATCCTTTGCCCACTTTTTGATGGGGTTGTTCGTTTTTTTCTTGTAAATTTGTTTGAGTTCTTTGTAGGTTCTGGATATTAGCCCTTTGTCAGATGAGTAGATTGCAAAAATTTTCTCCCATTCTGTAGGTTGCCTGTTCACTCTGATGGTAGTTTCTTTTGCTGTGCAGAAGCTCTTTAGTTTCATTAGATCCCATTTGTCAATTTTGGCTTTTGTTGCCATTGCTTTTGGTGTTTTAGACATGAAGTCCTTGCCCATGCCTATGTCCTGAATGGTATTACCTAGGTTTTCTTCTAGGGTTTTTATGGTATTAGGTCTAACATTTAAGTCTCTAATCCATCTTGAATTAATTTTCGTATAAGGACTAAGGAAAGGATCCAGTTTCAGCTTTCTGTTTATGGTTAGCCAATTTTCTCAGCACCATTTATTAAATAGGGAATCCTTTCCCCATTTCTTGTTTTTGTCAGGTTTCTCAAAGATCAGATGGCTGTAGATGTGTGGTATTATTTCTGAGGACTGTGTTCTGTTCCATTGGTCTATATCTCTATTTTGGTACCAGTACCATGCTGTTTTGGTTACTGTAGCCTTGTAGTATAGTTTGAAGTGAGGTAGCGTAATGCCTCCAGCTTTGTTCTTTTGACTTAGGATTGTCTTGGCAATGTGGGCTCTTTTTTGGTTCCATATGAACTTTAAAGCAGTTTTTTCCAATTCTCTGAAGAAACTCATTGGTGGCTTGATGGGGATGGCACTGAATCTATAAATTACCTTGGGCAGTATAGCCATTTTCACGATATTGAGTCTTCCTACCCATGAGCATGGTATGTTCTTCCATTTGTTTGTGTCCTCTTTTATTTCACTGAGCAGTGGTTTGTAGTTCTCCTTGAAGAGGTCCTTTACATCCCTTGTAATTTGGATTCCTAGGTATTTTATTCTCTTTGAAGCAATTGTGAATGGAAGTTCATTCATGATTTGGCTCTGTGTTTTTCTGGTGTATTAAGAATGCTTATGATTTTTGCACATTAATTTGTATCCTGAGACTTTGCTGAAGTTTCTTATCAGCTTAAGGAGATTTTGGGCTGAGACATGGGGTTTTCTAAATATACAATCATGTCATCTGCAAACAGGGACAATTTGACTTCTTCTTTTCCTAACTGAATACTCTTTATTTCTTTCTCTTGCCTGATTGCCCTAGCCAGAACTTCCAACACTACGTTGAATAGGAGTGGTGAGAGGGGCATCCCTATCTTGTACCAGTTTTCAAAGGGAATTTTTCCAGTTTTTGCCCATTCAGTATGATATTGGCTGTGGGTTTGTCATAAATAGCTCTTATGATTTTGAGATACGTTCCACCAATACCGAATTTATTGAGCGTTTTTAGCATGAAGGGCTGTTGAATTTTGTCAAAGGCCTTTTCTGCATCTATTGAGATAATCATGTGGTTTTTGTCTTTGGTTCTGTTTATTTGCTGGATTACATTTATTGATTTGCGGATGTTGAACCAGCCTTGCATCCCAGGGATGAAGCCCACTTGATCATGGTGGATAAGCTTTTAATGTGCTGCTGGATCTGGTTTGCCAGTATTTTACTGAGGATTTTTGCATCGATGTTCATCAGGAATATTGGTCTAAAATTCTCTTTTTTTGTTGTGTCTCTGCCAGGCTTTGGTATCAGGATGATGTTGACCTCATAAAATGAGTTAGGGAGGATTCCCTCTTTTCTATTGATTGGAATAGTTTCAGAAGGAATGTTACCAGCTCCTCCTTGTACCTCTGGTAGAATTCAGCTGTGAATCCATCTGGTCCTGGACTTTTTTTGGTGGTAGGCTATTAATTATTGCCTCAATTTCAGAGCCTGCTATTGGTCTATTCAGGGATTCACTTCTTCCTGGTTAGTCTTGGGAGAGTGTAAGTGTCCAGGAAATTATCCATTTCTTCTAGATTTTCTAGTTGATTTGCATAGAAGTGTTTATAGTATTCTCTGATGGTAGTTTGTATTTCTGTGGGGTCGGTGGTGATATCCCCTTTATCATTTTTTATTGCATCTATTTGATTCTTCTCTCTTTTCTTCTTTATTAGTCTTGCTAGCGGTCTATCAATTTTGCTGATCTTTTCAAAAAACCAACTCCTGGATTCATTGATTTTTTGGAGGGTTTTTGTGTCTCTATCTCCTTCAGTTCTGCTCTGATCTTAGTTATTTCTTGCCTTCTGCTAGCTTTTGAATGTGCTTGCTCTTGCTTCTCTAGTTCTTTTAATTGTGATGTTAGAGTGTCAATTTTAGATCTTTCCAGCTTTCTCTTGTGGGCATTTAGTGCTATAAATTTCCCTCTACACACTGCTTTAATGTGTCCCAGAGATTCTGGTATGTTGTATCTTTGTTCTCATTGATTTCAAAGAACATCTTATTTCTGCCTTCATTTCATTATGTACCCAGTAGTCATTCAGGAGCAGGTTATTCAGTTCCATGTAGTTGAGCAATTTTGATTGAGTTTCTTAGTCCTGAGTTCTAGTTTGATTGCACTGTGGTCTGAGAGACAGTTTGTTATAATTTCTGTTCTTTTACATTTGCTGAGGAGTGCTTTGCTTCCAATTATGTGGTCAATTTTGGAATAAGTGCGATGTGGTGCTGAGAAGAATGTATATTCTGTTGATTTGGGGTGGAGAGTTCTATAGATGTCTATTAGGTCCGCTTGGTGCAGAGATGAGTTCAATTCCTGGATATCCTTGGTAACTTTGTCTCGTTGATCTGTCTAATATGACAGTGGAGTGTTGAAGTCTCCCATTATTATTGTATGGGAGTCTAAGTCTCTTTGTAGGTCTCTAAGGACTTGCTTATGAATCTGGGTGCTCCTGTATTGGGTGCATATATATTTAGGAGAGTTAGCTCTTCTGTTGAATTGATCCTTTACCATTATGTAATGGCCTTCTTTGTCTCTTTTGATCTTTGATGGTTTAAAGTCTGTTTTATCAGAGACTAGGATTGCAACCCCTGCTTTTTTTGTTCTCCATTTGCTTGGTAGATCTTCCTCCATCCCTTTATTTTGAGCCTATGTATGTCTCTGCATGTGAGATGGGTCTCCTGAATACAGCAGACTGATGGGTCTTGACTCTATCCAGTTTGCCAGTCTGTGTCTTTTAATTGGACCATTTAGTCCATTACATTTAAGGTTAATATTGTTATGTGTGAACTTGATCCTGCCATTATGATATTAACTGGTTATTTTGCTCGTTAGTTGATGCAGTTTCTTCCTAGCCTCGATGGTCTTTACATTTTGGCATGTTTTTGCAATGGCTGGTACCGGTTGTTCCTTTCCATGTTTAGTGCTTCCTTCAGGATCTCTTGTAGGGTAGGCCTGGTGGTGACAAAATCTCTCAGCATTTGCTTATCTGTAAAGGATTTTATTTCTCCTTCACTTATTAAACTTAGTTTGACTGGATATGAAATTCTGGGTTGAAAATTCTTTTCTTTAAGAATGTTGAATATTGGCCCCCACTCTCTTCTGGCTTGTAGAGTTTCTGCCGAGAGGTCTGCTGTTAGTCTGATGGGTTTCCCTTTGTGGGTAACCCGACCTTTCTCTCTGGCTGCCCTTAAGATTTTTTCCTTCATTTCAACTTCAGTGAATCTGGCAATTACATGTCTTGGAGTTGCTCTTCTCGAGGAGTATCTTTGTGGCGTTCTCTGTATTTCCTGAATTTGAATGTTGGCCTGCCCTACTAGGTTGGGGAAGTTCTCCTGGATGATATCCTGAAGAGTATTTTCCAACTTGGTTCCATTCTCCCCCTCACTTTCAGGCACCCCAATCAGACGTAGATTTGGTCTTTTTACATAATCCCATACTTCTTGCAGGCTTTGTTCATTTCTTTTTCTTCTTTTTTCTTTAGATTTCTCTTCTCGCTTCATTTCATTCATTTGATCCTCAATCGCTGATACTCTTTCTTCCAGTTGATCGAGTTGGTTATTGAAGCTTGTGCATTTGTCACGCATTTCTCGTGTCATGGTTTTCATCTCTGTCATTTCGTTTATGGCCTTCTCTGCATTAATTATTCTAGTTATCAATTCTCCCACTCTTTTTTCAAGATTTTTAGTTTCTTTGCGCTGGGTACATAATTCCTCCTTTAGCTCTGAGAAGTTTGATGGACTGAAGCCTTCTTCTCTCATCTCGTCAAAGTCATTCTCCATCCAACTTTGATCCATTGCTGGCAATGAGCTGCGTTCCTTTGGAGGGGGAGATGCACTCTTATTTTTTGAATTTCCAGCTTTTCTGCCCTGCTTTTCCCCCATCTTTGTGATTTTATCTGCCTCTGGTCTTTGATGATGGTGACGTTCTGATGGGGTTTTGGTGTGGGTGTCCTTCCTGTTTGTTAGTTTTCCTTCTAACAGTCAGGACCCTCAGCTGTAGGTCTGTTGGAGATTGCTTGAGGTCCACTCCAGACCCTGTTTGCCTGGGTGTCAGCAGCAGAGGTTGCAGAAGATAGAATATTGCTGAACAGTGAGTGTACCTGTCTGATTCTTGCTTTGGAAGCTTCCTCTCAGGGCTGTACTCCACCATGTGAGGTGTGGGGTGTCGGTCTGCCCCTGGGGGGGATGTCTCCCAGTTAGGCTACTCAGGGGTCAGGGACCCACTTGATCAGGCAGTCTGTCCATTCTCAGATCTCATCCTCCGTGTTGGGAGATCCACTGCTCTCTTCAAAGCTGTCAGACAGAGTCGTTTGCATCTGCAGAGGTGTCTGCTGCTTTTGTTGTTGTTGTTGTTGTTTAGCTGTGCCCTGTCCCCAGAGGTGGAGTCTACAGAGACAGGCAGGCCTCCTTGAGCTGCTGTGAGCTCCACCCAGTTCAAGCTTCCCAGTGGCTTTGTTTGCCTACTTAAGCCTCAGCAATGGTGGGCGCCCCTCCCCCAGCCTCGCTGCTGCCTTGCTGTTAGATCGCAGACAGCTGTGCTAGCAATGAGGGAGGCTCCATGAGCGTGGGACTCTCCTGGCCAGGTGTGGGATATAAACTCCTGGTGTGCCGGTTTGCTGAGACCCTTGGTTAAGCGCAGTATTGGGGTGGGAGTTACCTGATTTTCCAGGTGTTGTGTGTCTCAGTTCCCCGGCTAGGAAAAGGGATTCCCTTCCCCCTTGTGCTTCCCAGGTGAGGTGATGCCTCGCCCTGCTTCAGCTCTCGCTGATCGGGCTGCAGCAGCTGACCAGCACTGATTGTCCAGCACTCCCTAGTGAGATGAACCCAATACCTCAGTTGAAAATGCAGAAATCACCTGTCTTCTGTGTCGCTCACGCTGGAAGCTGGAGACTGGAGCTGTTCCTATTCGGCCATCTTGCTCTGCCCCCAATTTTGTATTTTTAGTAGAGACAGGGTTTCAGCATGTTGGCCAGGCTGGTCTCAAATGCCCAACCTCAGGTGATCCGCTTACCTCAACCTTCCAAAGTGCTGGAATTACAGGCATGAGCCACTGCACCTGCCCTCAACTAATGTACTTCTAAAAATGTATGTATGACTTAAATTTAGACATCAAAATCTTTTTTATATACTTTAAATGCTGGGGTACATGTGCAGAATATGCAGGTTTGTTACATAGGTATGCATGTGCCATGCTGGTTTGCTGCACCTATCAACCAGTCATCTACATTAGGTATTTCTCCTAATGGTATCCCTCCTCAACACCCCCACCCCACTATAGGTCCCGGTGTGTGATGTTCCCCTCCCTGTGTCCATGTATTCTCCTTGTTCAACTCCCACTTATGAGTGGGAACATGCAGTGTTTTGTTTTCTGTTCTTGTGTTAGTTTACTGAGAATGATGGTTTCCAGCATCATCCATGTCCCTGCAAAGGATATGAACTCATCCTTTTTTATGGCTGCATAGTATTCCATGGTGTATATGTGCCACATTTTCTTTATCCATTCTATCATTGATGGGCATTTAGGTTGGTTCCAAGTCTTTGCTATTGTGAACAGTGCCGCAAGAAACATAAATGTGCGTGAGTCTTTATAGTAGAATGATTTATAATCCTTTGAGTATATACCCAGTAATGGGATTGCTGGGTCGAATGGTATTTCTAGTTCTAGCTCCTTGAGGAAGCACCACACTGTCTTCCACAATGGTTGAACTAATTTACACTCCTACCAACAGTGTATAAGCATTCCTATTTCTCCACATCCTCTCCAGCATCTGTTGTTTCCTGACTTTTTAAGGATCGCCATTCTGACTAGCGTGAGATGGTATCTCATTGTGATCTTGATTTGTATTTCTCTAATGACCAGTGATCATGAGCTTTTTTTCATATGTTAGTTGGCTGCATAAATAGAAATCAAAATCTTTTAAATGTCTACATTTTAAAAAGTGGGAGTCAATGGTTTAGCCTTTGAAAAGTAAAGAATTCTTTGAAATCATACTGAATCAATTCACCTGTTTTGTACCTAGATATTTTGACATTGTACTTTCCTAACTTGGGAAATGGAAATAGTATTATTCAGCAGAAAGAAAGGGAGAGTGAAGTTCACACGAAAGTGTGGGGTGTGGTTGTTTAATTGTTATGGATTAGTTCACAGTGTCGTAACTCTAATCCCCACACTAAGCTCCCTTAGTCATTGATTGAGGATCATGTTTCAACATGAAATAAATTTTTATCTTACATAATATTTTATCACAATTCTCCTCTGATAACTAACATCTCACCTTCTCAATATGAGGTTTCCAAGGGTCAGGTTAAGACTGGGACAAAGGTTACCGTTGAGCTTTGTTGGGTCAACAGAAAATGAGAACCAGAGAGCTCAAGGATTTGCCACGGGTCACACACACATGCTGCTCATTCATGGTCAATATCTAGGGAGTGTGTCTACCTTCTGCAACAACCCTGGGAAAAGGCTCCTATTATCTGAATTAAAGATGGGCACACTGAGTCTCAGAGAGCTAAAGCACCTGTCCCATGCTGCACACTTGGTGAGTGTTGGGTCAGCCTGAACTTCTGATTGCAGGTCCAGAGCTTTTCCACTCCACCCCGTAACCCGGCTCTCAGCTCCTCTCTGAGAAGTTGTTTTATATTTTCCTATTCACAGTATATTAGCCAACTAGATGTTGGAAGGAGAGGGCGAGACAGGAACGTCTAATTCCTGAGTTCCTCCTGTGAGCAACTTTTCAGGGGCTTGCTTGGAAGAAAAAATTAATAAAAGTGTGCCTTTCTCTACTTTGACAACCTAAAATCCAGAGTGAGTTGAAGACTAGTATAATTGTATTTACATCAATTAAAAATGGGCTTGTTTTTAACGGAATGTAAGCTCTCATAATTCCAGGAGTTAATTAAAAGAGTTACATCTCTGAGTTGGTCCCAATGACACTGTTTCTTATCAGAGAGAAGAGAGAATGAGATAAACCAGGACTCCTCCTATTGTGAGGTTCATAAAAGCTGTAGGTTGTTTAATCTCTTTAATTCTTAGAATAGAGGTAGTTATTTCTACTTTTGAGGGTTGTTGAGAAAGTTAAATGAGATAATGTACAAAAAATTCATAGTAGGAACTCAGCAATGGGTGTTTGCTCTGGTCCCAGTGCTTGGAAGATGGGTGAGTCTCTGGACACATTGAGTAGCCCATGGATCCTTTTTCTTTGATCTATCTATCCATCAATTATTTTACCTATCAACCATCTATGTATATGTATCTATTCATAATCTCTGTCTATCCATCCATGTATGTGTTATTTCATCTATCAGTTGTTCTACGTATCTATCTCTCTGTAATCTGTCTCTTCATCATCTATTATCTATCTTGTATCCATTTCTCTAGTTCTCTATCTTTTGTCCATAGAACTCTAGTAGGAATAAGATTTTATATGAATCTAGACTTACATGAAATCTGTCCTATGATGACTCTCTGTTTCTGTCTCTCTCTCTTTCCTTTTTAGCTCCTGTACAGAGGTTAATGATATTCACTAATCAGTCCACGTGGATTAACAGGAAGTTTTCAGTGAACGTCCAAGCAGTGGGGCACATCAGTAACATGGCCTTGCTTAGCCCCATGAGGTCATGTAGTCCCATGGTTCTCAACCAGGGGGATTTTGCTCCTCTGCTCCAGAGGACATTGAGCAAGGTTTAGAGATATTTTGGGTTGTCACATCTGCAGGGAGGGAGAGGGGGCTACAAATCAGATAGGTAGAGGGCAGGGTACCTAGAAATATCCTAGAGTGGGCAGGTCTGATCTCCATACAAAGAATTACACCATTCAAAGGGCAGCAACAGTCAGAGCCTCTTTCTTAGCTATCCTCTAGATTGGCCAGGAGTCGGTAGAACTCCAGGGACAGAATATGACTTGTCATGGAGCTAATTAGTGGCAAAGGCTCAACTAGAATCTAGTTCCCCTGGCATTCAAACTAATTTACTCCAATTATAATAAACCTTAGTTTTAAATTTTCACAGCCAATATAGTATTACAGTGTCACAATTTACAATTGTGTGTTGATTACTTATACAGAGAAAGACATTTTTGCATACATTGCCACTTCTTCCAGTACTGATTATTCTTAGGTTGTTTAAAATGCTACCATTTCTTTTTTTCTCCTCATGTCATTGTTTCCCATACCATTCAATGCTGAGGCCCTGGTTTTCTAAATTCTTCATTTTTACATTGCTCTAAAGATGCATCCAACAGAATAGAAATAAACAATTCTTGAACTGTCACCCAAACACACCAAGATGGCACGATATGAGTAAAAACAGACTTTTTCTTGTGCTAAGGACACATACTAGCATATTTTTCTAGGAGGCTAGAGAGGAGAGTGTGAGGCAATGTAGAGAGATTTATAAGATCAGTACTTACTTTGTTAAACGCTGTCACTGTCGTGGCTCGACAACTGAATTCCAGGTCCTAATGTATTTATAAGCTTGTTGTTCCTTTCAATAGTTCCCTCCCACTGAAAGAAGGGTCAAGTTATGGAAAAGCAACTCCCACACATTTCATGGCCAAGGGGCCACCTACTGGATTCTAAGACGTGAGTAAGTGATCTGCTTATCAGAAGAAACTGGTTAATATGTTCCTTTTCAAGGTTGGCAATTAAGTTTAAACAATACATTCCACCTAGATTTTGCTCTTTTTGCAAGTCAGCAGAAACTGGCTTTTTAAGACACTTGTTTTCATGAGTTGGATGCAAAGACTATGGCAACTGAAAAACCTCTATTGTGAGCATAGCTGCGGGGGATATCTGTGAAGGACAAGCTGATGCCACCCTTTTCTTTCTGGGTTGACAAATAAAATATAGGACATCCATGTCAATGTGAATTTCAGGCAAACAATCAATAATTTTTTAGTTATAGCTATTTCCAAAAGTGGTATGAAACCTGATTATACTGAAATATTCTTTTTTGTTTATCTGAAATTCACATTTAGGTGGGTGTCCCGTATTTTATCTGCCAAATCCGGGAACCCTATTTGCATGTGCTTTCCTCTTTATGCCACTCAAATCACCCATAATATAACAAATCTGAAAGTATCCATCACCGGGATTCATCAATTGTAAATAATCTTTCTTCATCTATAACATGCAGGGCGTTTTGCTGGCCCCCAAGAAAGAGAGGTCCATATAGAAATCCCTAGACCCTGTGAACTTGATCTAATTTGGAAAAAGGCTCTTTGCAGATGTAATGAAGTAAAAGAATTTGAGATGAGATCGTCTTGGCATATCTGGAAAGGCCCTGAATCCAATGACAATTGTCCTCACTGCAGAGAGAAGAAAAGACACAAGACACAGAGGGTGAGGTGCTGGAAGAGGGAGGCAGAAATTAGAGTGATGTGGTCATGATCCATGAAAGTCTAGAAAGGCCAAGAGCCCCCAGAAGCTAGAAGATGCAGGGAAGGATTCCTGGAAATCACTTCTAATCCAAGCACGTTAGCACAATGACACACCAAAGAAAAATGATGTTGCATATACTTACTTATGTGTAATTCACATATACCATCTGTGTCTTGGCAGCCCTGGCCTGAGTAGCACTGAGGGAACTGAGGGAAGGCTCATGACTGGGGCCCCACAGAGCCTTAAGGAGCAGAGTGAGGATGAGCCAGGAGCACCCGCCTGTAAGGGACAACAGGGTGGCCTAAGAGCGGAGAGTGGGTCTGTTTGCTCTTCAATATTTCCTCACCTCCTAGAAAACTGAGGAATCCACAGCAGAAAGAATGGTTATTTTGCAAATGGTTAAGGAAGAACACTTTTATCAGAAATAAAATGACTCCAGGAAAAGAAGAAAATGTCTTTATGCCATTACCCAGTATGGTAACTCTTCTACTGTGTATACGTGAAAATGTCAGGAGCACATTTCTACATTGACATTTTAATAGATTGTGTGACAAGTATTACAGGACAATTCTTGGAAAAGTCAAACCACATAATCTACAGTATTTTTTTACTAAACTTTTAATTTCACGAAAATGGTAAGTTAGGAGGAGACTGGAAATCTGAATTCATATCAGATCCTAATGAAAAGAAATTAATTTTAACCAAATCAACAAATAGGAGTTTTATTATTTAATTAGCATTTGATTGGAAAGAGTTCATTAGCTTTACAGTAGGAACAATCAATACTTAGGTAAAGTACTTTATTGTTGCAAAACTTTAGAATATTGGTTTTGCATGTTCTTGGCCTCCATGGCTGCTTTATTAAAACCTGAAAGCCTTCCTGGCTTCTTCTAAAGTTTTCGCATCCATGGGAGGCTTCCTTGGGTTGCCAGGCTGTAGAAACTTCTTCACTGTGGGCAAGTTGCTGATTCTGGTTTTCAGACCTGTAATTCACAAAGCACAGCCTCAGAGTGAAGCCAAGACCTGCCACCATTTATACTGCCCAGGGAATCTGAGACCCTTCTACACAAAGACCAAGCAAGTCTGCGCCATCAGCACCAGCATGGAGGCAGAAACAGACATTGAGTGAGAAATAAAGATAAAAGCAAGAACATGTAGCTCACTTGTATTTTCCCCAAAGATGTCATTCAGTCAGATTTTAATCCACTCAGTCATCCCTATCTTTCTCCTTACATATTAATTCTATAGATTAGTGACTCTTGTATAAGACAAGAAAAATCAATGTGCCTGTGAGATATCAACACAGATCAGTCTCTAAGCAGAAGAAAAATATGGGGAAATGAGTTGGAAAGGAAAATGTTATAGAAAATATTAAAGACAAACCGTGGGACCACCTTTTCTCAGTGAGAGATACAGTGTAGGGGGCAGAGTTCTAGAGAGCTGTGCAGAGAGGAACACAATGTCTGACAGCAGGAGACAGAGCCCAGGAGGAAACCAGATGGAAAGGCCCTGCTCAGACACACTTGGTGCGGGAAGACAAGGGGACATGTGTGATAAGGACATCACAAAGAACCCAGGAACAGAAACCACACTGAAATAGAGGGATGGGGAGAGATGCTGGGCCCTGGGTCGTTTCCATGATAAAAGGCAAATGCTGTTCATGAGGTAGCATGCACCACACATTTCATGAACGTAACAAGAATCTTTCCCTGCTTGTGAGGAACAAGACATAACAAGAATCTTTCCCTGATTGTGAGGAATCAGGGTCTGGAAGCTCACTTTGGAGACCTGAGGGCACTGAAGGCCTGGAGAAGGCTGAGTCAGAATGTGGCCAGTCCCAGGGCCCAGATACCAGATCCCAAGATGGGAGATGTGGGGCTGCCTCTCTGGGCTGTGAAATGGGTCACCTTCAGCAGAGGAAAGATGGAGATAAGGCTGGAGTCAAGCTCTTCCATGTAGTAGAGAAATTCCACCAGGTGAATGTCAGCCCTGCTCAGCTCATTGCCAACAAGGTAATCTTGCCCGTGGCTCTTTCACACCTGGATAATTGGAGGAATCAGATCAGGAACACATGCGCAATCAGGCTGGGGCCCCTGCTTCTTCCTGAATTTCTCCAGCCTGACTCTCCCACCTCTGCTGCCTCACTGAATGCGTGGAGAGACCCGGAGCTTTCTCCATGTTCCCTGACTCATTGCGAAAGTAAGAAGTGTAGCTCTGCTAATTCCTTGGTTGGAGCCCAGGCTCTCATTGTCTCTTCTCATTCCACCTCACTGCGGCATCCACACCACCCACTTGGCTTGCATCTTCCACATGGGCCAGGGGCTCAGCACCTGCTACAACATGTTCTGGCTTCCCTAGACCCTACAGCATGCAGCCCTGACTTTCAGGGCATGATTCTACACTCTGCTATCTCTCTCCAATATCTCTTGGGCAAGGACTCCACCTTCATGACAGCACTCCTCCCCCAGGAGGAGACTATGTCAGAGTCCGCATTTCTCCTTGTATGCTCTCCTTATTTCCTGCTCTAGGATCTGAAGTAAACCTGGGTGAACTTGAATTCATCCCCTTTCTTGCAACATTGGCACTTACTGATTTCAGTGTGTTATAATCTACATGCCACAGTATCCAGGGTGAACTGCATTGATGTCTGCAACTTACTTTGAAATGCAAAAAAAAAAAAAAAAAAAATTGTGTTTGACTGAGGGAGACAGGGGTGGAGTGACTGCCACATGTGATAAAGCCCAGATGAGGAGATGTTAATTTTGCTTTCTAGGTGGTTGGTGTATATATGGTCTTAAAATATTTCTTTCAACTATTGTGAATGTATAAAATGTGTCATAACAAAATTTTTAGTGATATGTGATATTTATTAAAATATTTCAGCACATTCACATCATAAATAATAAAATGAGAAAACATACAACATCACTGATTTAAGGTAACATTTTGGCAAATACCCTTTCAGACTGTGTATACATATCTAAGTGTAAATAATTACTTGTTATATAAAGAAAATGCAACATCAAATGCTATATTGTAGCATACATAGTTCAGATTCATGTATCATGGGACTCTTTGGTAGAACCTGTGAAATTCTTCCTCACAGTCTATTTTTATACCATGCCTTGAGAGTCAAGTGCTCAATTAACATCAAGGAAGGCTTTTTGGACACGAAGGTCAATGTCCCACAAATGCACAGGCACTATTTCTCTGTTGCCTTATGTTATTGACTGAATGTTTATGTTTCCCCAAAATTCATATGTTGGGATCCTGACCCCCGATGTGATGCTGTTAGTAGGTGGGGCTTTCAGGAGTCGTGGGGGTGGAGCTCTCATGAATGACATTAGTCCCCTTATAAAAGGGACAGTAGAGAACTCCCTTGGCATGTTTGCCATGTGAGGACACAGCCAGAGATTGGTTGTCTATGAATCAAGGAACAGGCGCTCCCCAGTTGGCACATTGATCTTGTACTTCCCAGCCTGCAGAGCTGTGAGACAGAAACATCTGTTCTTTACCCAGTCTATGGTATTTTGTTATAGCAGCCAAATTGCTAAGAAACCCTCTAACCTCTTAGTGCCCTTATAGACTAAACAGCTTCTATCATGACCTTTACAACAGTTAGTCAAATACACCAGCATTTGGTCAATAACTGCCAACTTCCCTAATTTTTGCCTCTATTTTCAATTTATGACCAACCACAGAAAGCAAAATATGAATCTCCGACCAATCACATAGAAATTCATGCTTCTAGTTAGCCAGCTTACAGCATCCCTAGGCCAGCAACCTGCAATCAGGGCATAACTTTTTCTACCATAAATCTCTCAGACTTTCCTGCCTACCTCTGAATCTCTGACAAATGCGATTGATGGTGGCTGACTTCCTTTCTACAGCAAGCTCTGTGTAAACACCCTTTGCTTATTCTCATTTGGATTGTCTTGGCTTCCACAGTTTTTCTGGAGGTTCCAACAAGGCATGGTCTATGTTGCCCATTGCCAAGGACCTCAGCCGTCAACCAAGTGCAGTATCCACAAAGGCTCCTCATGCCTTGCGGCAAGTCAGCACCTGGACTGAACTCTCTTCTCTTTGCAGTCAGCTCTTCGACTTTTTATTCTCAGGTTGGCCCTTGGTTTTGGTATTGGTTCTCATCTGCTTACCATCCTTAATAGAACCAGGCCTTTTTGCCTGTTTGTTTCTTTTCAGTCTTTCGTGGTACTGCTTTGTGTTATGCTATCAAGAAGTGTTTGTCATTAAAAAAAAAAAAAAAAAAAAAAAAAAAGAGGCAGCACATAGGCATAGGCCAGAAGCCTGTTTTTCAAGATAGCCTCACAGTACATTAACTTTGAGGTTCTCACTGGACCTCTTTCCATTCGTACAAACTTTGCTGTAGGTCACCCCTAAAACTGAATGAAGTTCTTCTCTCTTGGTTTTTGGTTCTTGTTGTTCTGCAAACTTGGCAGTGATCCAGACAGAAACATCACAGTTTCCACTTGGGGCAGAGTAGTGACTGTGACTTTAGGTTTACTTTATCCCCATTAGGTGGTAATCCATATGGTTGGGTGAAAAAAAATCTCTTTTGTAGTTTGGAGGCTCAAATAATGTAGCCACTGAAAAGCTGAAGAAATGCCTAGGGCGAGAGATGGGACTCTGGAATACTGCACCTCAGCATACATGCCCAAGGCCCAGCCTGTTGCTGACCGTAATGCCCCTGCCACGGTCCCGCCCACTCAGGGAAGGACCTAAATCACTCTGTGTTCTCTGTTATGGAAGAACAGAAAATATACCGTACAGGGCTCTCTCCTTTATGTCTTTCCCGTAGAGGTTGTATTTGCTGGCAATGTGGTTGAGAATGGCTCTGGTCTGCACCAGCTTCATCCCGTCAATCTCAACTATTGGCACTTGCTGGAACATCAAACTCCCATCTTTAGAAAGAAGAAAAAAAAAGGAGAGTGAGATGTCTATAAATCCCAGTCTTTCAGCGTGAAGAAATGTTCACTGAAATGACTAAATTTATAAAACAGAAAAGAAATTATTGCCTGGTATAACCTCTCAATGGAAATAGAATTTGTTTTTAGCTTCCTGTAGTCCTTTTTCTTATTAATCTTCCTCTTGCCTTTTAACCTGTTATTTCATTTATGTTTTTATTCCTCATCCAGATACATAATAGGTCTCTTGTATTGTCTGTGTTGATTTATCTTCATGATATCTTAGGAAGAAGTTGGGAGAGGCTGCTGCAAGCCCACCAGTCAGATGCCACTTAACACGGAGATTTCTCAAAGTAAGTCTCATGCTGTAGAAGACATTAAATACAGTTCTGAGAGAAGTTTCTAGGTAGGCCCTTTGTGTGCTCTTCAATACCCCCATTAGACAGTGTGTGCAGGGCAGGCTCTGTGTTTCTTACCCTATGGCTGCTACCCTGGCTCATGTCCCTCCTCACCCTCTGACCTGGACTTCCAACCAATTCAACACTGTCTCATCATCTAAGCCTATGTTGCAAGAATATCACCTTGTCAAATTCTTAAGAGAATGAATTCAAGATGGACCTATTTCAATTCCTTTCCTCCAATGCATGTCCATGCGTGTCCTTGGATGGGGAGGGATACGTGGGATCCTGAACCAACCACAGCTCATTCACAGTGTCGAAAGCATGAAAGCAAGGAGAGGCCATTCTCAAGTCGCTGGGGATGGCTCCTCTAGCAAATACTCTAAGAGGTTTGGCCCTTTTAGCCTGGAGAGAGTTGACAGACCTGCTCAAGGAGCCCCACCCTTTCTACTTTAACCACTTTTTTCTCTCTCCACCACCCCAACCACCACCTTTCACACACGTAGACACAGCCTGGTTTTAAAACCTTCAAGTGTACTTTCTACTAGATACCTTCGTCAGAGACACGTAGAGACTTGATCTTACCATTTCTTAACTTTTCCAAATCTTCTGCAGATTCTAGAAATTTCTCTTCAAACCAAAAGCAGAGTCAGTAAATGGGCTCCTGATAGGTCATTCTATAGCATTATAGACTTTTAACTTTGAATGGCTAATGTCTGGTAAATAATTTGGAGGCTATAAGATTTCTGAGTTTGGCAGTGCACACAGAGGGGTCTGGTCATGGCCATTTGGAAATTTAGACTAGATTCATCAAGAAAAAGGCATGGATCACAGCACATAGCCACTCAATCTTTTAGTTCACTTCATGTACACCCTGATCGCTCCCATGTCCGTGATTAGGTCATGATTTGAGAGAGGATGTCACTGGCGTTAAGGGATCAGGCAGTTCTTCTAGTCATGGTGTTGTCATATCATAGGAAAGCATGTGTCTCCGCGTGAGATCAGACCACAGCCTTTGTGTCCCCAGTGTGGGCTATGCAATGGGCTAATGACCATCAAGGATTCTGCCACCAAGGAACCTCTGCTGTAGTTTATATCACCCTGCTTGTTAGGAGCCCTACTAAGCAGGAGATAGGTCCTGCTATTGCACAACTTTAACTCTTGCAACGATAATTTCCCCTCCTGGAGTAAATGGAACACAATAGAGTAGAATTCTCAATTTGAGGAAGGAATTAGGGTCCCCATAGTAGTGTTATTTTTAATGAAAATCTCTGGTTTATGATATGGCTGTGTGGGTTTAATATCACTATTTTCATATCCTGGCTTCTTGATTTTGGACACATTGTTGAATCTCTCTGTGTCTCAGTATCCTAACCTATGAAATGGATACACTTATGATGGTTTTGTTAAAGATTGGTATGAAAATTAAATTACAAAGTCACTTGGAAAAGTAGCAGGTATATAATAAATGCTCATTAAATATACGTTTTGGAACTCTGAGAGATGGCTGCTATTTCATAGCACCCTTTTCAAAAAACTTAAATCAATCTAAGATCACTGAATATATACTCTCTTGTTGACCTGTGTCCAGTAATTTAAACTTTGAAATAAATTACACCTTGTCCTGAGGGTAGCTGGAATGGCAGCCAGCAAGGTTGTCTAAATCTGATCAGAAACTCTGAGTGGATGCAGGTATTTAATATAAATATGAAAATCAGTTATTACATAATGATGCAGTTGACTTAATAGGCAGAATCTATAAAAATAAAAGTTAAAGCAGACACAAAGATTTTCAGGATTTCACTGTTAATATGATCTGGTTCCAATCTTGGCTCTGCCTCATAATAGCTGTGTGATCTGGGAATCAGCACTTAACATCTTTAAGCGTTAGTTCCCTCATCTGCAAAATGGGCATAGAACGTTTTCTTAACAGAATGTCTTAATGTTTTCAAAATGCATCATACAGGGCCGGACCCACATACATCAAGTAATAAACAGTAGTGGTGTTTGAAGTGGCTAATTATGCTTTAATAGACTTTTTTATGGTGAAATGTCAGCAAATTGGGGGCTTCTAGCTTGCTCCATGGAACAGAGTTTGTTGTGGATCTGTGATCACACAGGACCAGGATCTAGAGGTCATGGTGGGGCGGGGCGGGCTGGGGAGGTGTAGACCGGTGCAGGAAGGGTGTGCCAGCAATTAATACAGCGTCCAGTTCAGGAAAAACCTTAGGAATGGTGGGTGGTCCTGGCAGGAGGGTGACCGAGGTGGTGGGACTGGCAAGTGAGATGTGCTTGTGAGGCTGAGGACTAGGTTGTGATCATCAGCCTTAGGGCACTGAGACCCCAGAAGCCTGAGCAAGGGCAGCAGTGAGCCCTGCCCCCGCCTTCAAGTCAGATTGGAAGGAGACCAGGGAGCCTGGGTTCCTCCCTGCCTTGCTCCTGCCTCGCTCCCTCCTGCTGAACTCTTCCTGCCTGGGCTCTGAACATATCCCTGAGCTGCAGAGCTGACGTCTGGGTAACAGTGAAACGGGTATTCATTTGTACAAAAGAAAAAAAAATTTTTTAAAACCCTGAAATGACAGTGTGTGGATTTTTTGTGTGCTTGTTTATTCGTAGGATTGAGAAAGAGTGAGACTCAAGTCCCAAGCCTTCGTGAAGCAATGGAGAAAGTGCCGTCCCGAGGTTCAGTCCACACGGCGCTGTAAGGCTGAAGGGGCTCGCTGGAAGTTCCCCTCACAGGACACCACCGCACCTGAAACCCTCTTTTTCTGCTACCATCCAGGGGACAAGATCTCCTGAGTTTGTGCAAGACTTACTCCGGAAGAAAACCCTCAGACAGTTACTGAGGGACTCTGGTCTGGACTGGGAAGTGTTTTTCTCAGTGACACCTCTAGAGGGCAGCACTCAACGGAGTCCCAGAGACACCTCCCAGCATTTCCTCCTCAGACGCTGGGTGGATGATCTGGTAACACTGAGGAATGCTTGGGTGTTCTCCTAGAAGCTCCTGATTTTAATCACCTGTTCACTTGTCTCCATTCTTATAGATATATAGGCTACCCGAGGGCAGAGACTGAGTCTGTCTTGTTCACTCTCTACGTCCAGAACCTCACACAGAATCTGGCACTTAGTAGGTGCACAACAAAATAATCATTGAATTAATATTCTGAGTCTTTATCAGGTGAGTATGCAGTTTCACTTTACATTCACTTTCGAATTTTATGCCTTTTTATCCTCTTATTGTATAAATTTCTAACATGTATAAAAATAACACAAAAGTATAATGACCTTTCTTATATTCCTCACATAGAATCAATGATTATCAATATTAGGGAAAAGAGTGAAACGCTGTAAAATATTTGGAGAGATCTATTCTGAGCCAAATATGAGTGACCAATGGCCCGTGATACAGTCCTCAGGAGATTCTGGGAACGTGTACTCAAGGTGATTGGGATATAGCTTAATTTTAGGGAGATATGAGACATCAATCAATTATAGAGATGTACGTTGGTTCAGTCCAGAAAGGCAGGACAACTGGAAGTGTGGGCTTCCAGGTTTTGTGAAGATTTTAAAATTTTCCAATTGGCAGTTGATTGAAAGAGTTATGATCTAAAGACCTGGGATCAATAGAAAGGAATATCTAGGTTAGGATAATACGGGGGTGTGAAGACCAAAGTTTTATCATGCAGATGAAGCATCCAGGTAGCAGGCTTCAGAGAAAATAAATTGTATTAGGTTGGTCCAAAAGTAATTGCAGTTTTTACCATTGAAAGTTATGTTTCTTATCAGACTTAGAGTCTGTTCTATCAGTAATTCCAAAAGAGAGGAGGGCATGTCCAATTCCCCACTTCCCATCATGGCCTAAATTGGTTTTTCAGGTTAGCTTAGTAATGCCCTTGCTGAGAAGAGGGTCCATTCAGATGGCTGGGTCTGGGGAAGAGGCTTAGAATTTTATATTTGGTTTACACCAAATAAAGCCAATGTGTTTTCATCTACGTGCCCACCCACTTTCTCCTTGTAATGATGTGAGGAAATCCCAGATACCATATATTTTATTCTTAGATACCTCAATGTATTTCTCTAAAACAGAAGAATGATTTTAAGTATAGCCGTAGTACATTATCACACATGAAACATTAACAATAATTTTTCATGACATAAACATTCAATCAATATCTGTTTCTAACTGTTATATAATGCCATAAATTATTTTTTATAGTTTGTTTAAATCCAAGTTCAGTTAAGGTTCACACATTTTGATTAGTTTCTTAAATGTATCTTGATGTTTATGCTCTTAGATGAAAAGATATTTTAACCATTTATTAGATCAAATTCATCATCTCTTTCTTAATAACTGCCAATTTTCATTTAAGGTACAACACTTGACAAGTCATTTAGTAAGAAACATCTCATAGTTTCTGAGGGAAAAGTCTCCGGTAAGGTCAATTTTAGATCCAATTTAAGATGACCTCTCAGAACCTACCTGTACTCCAGCTGTAGCTAGGCACCACCAGATGGAGTCCATTCTGCCCCGTCCATTGTGGTAGTAGAGCTTGGGTTTCCCACCATGATAGCAGACTCCTGGAGGTTTCTCTAAGCATGAATGAATGAATGAATGAATGAGTGACTGAAGCCATAGAATAAAAAATGTTCATTAGGATGTATGGTTGAAAACCACCAACAATACTGAAGATGAATCTGCCTTCTTCATGACTGGGTTGGAGGAATCCTCGAATGTTTTCTTGGCCAAAATTGTTACCCATCAGTGACCACCCTCAGATTCTAGCAAACCAGTCTCACGTGCCCATTGGTTAAATGTAACCATTCTCGTCATGCTAAGAGGTGAGAGTTTGTGATAATAACGCATATATGGAAGGTAGCGGGAAGAGGAAGAATTCAAGAACTAACATATATTAAAAACATCCTAGTGATACTTCCCCAATGCTAGTCTCTTTCAATATGTTATATTTTGACTCCTCCTTAGAGTCCCATTAAATGCTTGTTATTATCTCCATTCTTTAGTTAGTGAAATGGAACATCAGAAAAGTTAAATGCAGTGTCCACTATCACACTCCATGTGGTGATGAACTTGAAAATCCACACCCAGGACGAAAACGAAGATAGGCCTGGAACCCACCCAGGTGAAGCCCCTGGGAACCCAGTAAGTGACGAAGAAACCAGAGGATGTCATGACAGGGAGGACCAGGAAGGAGCAAAGTCACTCTTCAGCTCTTTGGCTGTTAGGCTACTGATATGGTTTGGCTCTGTGTCCCCACCTAAATCTCATCTCAAATTGTAATCCCCATAATCCCCACATGTTGAGGGATGGACCTGGTGGGAGGTGATTGGATCGTGGAGGCGGTTTCCCCCATGCTGTTCTCCTGAGAGTGAGTTCTCATGAGATCTGTTGGTTTTATAAAGGGCAGTTCCCCCTTCTCTCTCTCTCTCTGTCTCTGCTGCTGCTGCCTTGTGAAGAAGATGCCTGCTTCCGCTTCACCTTCCACCATGCCTGTAAGTTTCCTGAAACCTCCCCAGCCGTGTGGAACTGTGAGTCAGTTAAAAATCTTTCCTTTATAAATTACTCAGGCTCAGGGAAGTTCTTTATAGCAGTGTGAAAATGGACTAATACAGCTACGTTTGATCAAAGGGAGAAATAAGGCCTTAGACTTGCTTAACTGTAACTATGAGATCCAAATTCTTAACAGACAGAGAATCATAATTTTCTTGATTCTCTTGGAATTCTATTTTCTACCTCTATAGGGTGCATTTTGTTTTATAACCTGGAAAAAGAGATGCTGCATTAATTTTGCAGGGAATGGAAGGAGCTGGCATTTGTTCAATGTCAGTCACACACTGGCCATTCTTACAAATTTATCTTCATTTTATTCCACAAAAATCACCTAAGGTGAGTGCTGTTGTTAACGTCATTTTACAGTTGAGAATACTGAGGTTTTTTGAATAACTTGCCCAAAGTAAGTGGTGGATCTGGGATTCAAATCCATTGCTATTCAAAACCAAAGACTGGCCAGGCACAGTGGCTGACACCTGTAATCCCAACACTTTGGGAGGCCGAGGCAGGCGGATCACCTGAAGTCAGGAGTTCGAGACCAGCCTGGCCACATTGGTGAAACCTTGTCTCCATTAAAAATACCAAAAAATTATCCAGGCATGGTGGTGCACGCCTCTAATTCCAGCTACTAAGGAGGCTGAGGCACAAGAACCGCTTGAACCCAGGAGGTAGAGGCTGCTGTAGTCCAGCCTGGGTGACAGAGTGAGACTCTGTCTCAAAAAGAAAAAAAAAAAAAAAGACTGGGACTTATTTTTTGTGTTAATGTCTCTCAAATACGCATGGTAATCTTTCAGCAGACTGTGAAACCCAATACTTTAAAAATAAGATATAAAAGAATTAAAAATACCAGAGAGCATGACATGTTGAAGGGTAAGTGACGTTTCATGTTTTTAGTTTCAGTTATATGTATGTTATGTGTATGGATGTTTGCATGCGTGCAGCTCATTTTGGCCATTGCAAATGGTTAGAGATAAATTTATCAGGGCTCGTCAAGGAAGTTTGATAGCCTTTGCTCTCTCCTAGCCTGCTTGGGAGGTGGAACATAGCAGAGTATCAGAGAATGAAAACCAAGTCTACCGGGACAGACCATAAATAATTGTATCATGAGTTTGAATGGAAACACACAAGACTCATTGAAAGCAGGCATTCCAGTGCCAGGACTTAGGAACAGTGGGATTTTCTTTCCAAACTCCCAGCTCTGTTATAAAATATTAAGATTCTTCCTGCAAACTTTTGTGGTCGTCAAGGTTGGTATATTGGTACAAAAATATACTTGTCTTTACCAACAGATGTATTTCTAAAAAAGTATGTATGACTTGAATTTGGAAATCAAAATCTCTTAAATATCTACATTTTAAAATGTGGAACTCAGCCTAACTTTTAGAAAGTAAAGAATTCTTTGAACATACTTAATCAACTCATCTGTCTTGTAATTAGAGACTTTGCACATTGCACTTTCCTCTCATTGGAAATGCAAATAGCGTGATTCAGCAGAAGGAAAGGGAGAGTGAACCTCACCCAGAGAGTGGGTGTGCTTGTTTAATTGTTATCAACTAGAGTTCACAGAATGACTCAAGTCGCACCCTTGTACCCTTAGCCATTACTGAGGATCATGTTTCGAAGGGAAATGAATTGTTATCTTACATAGCATTTTATCATAATGCTCTCGCTTATAAGTAACATATCACCTTCCCAATATGAGGTTTCCAAAAGCCAGACCAAGACTGGGACAAACTTGACCACAGAGCTTTGCTGGGTGAACAGAATTTGAGAACCAGAGAGCTCAAAGATTTGCCATGGGTCACACACACATGCTCCTCATTCATGGTCAATACCTAGGGAGTGTGTCTACCTTCTGCAACAACCCTGGGAAATGGCTCCTAATATCCTAATGAAAGATGGGCACACTGAGGTTCAAGAGCTAAAGCGACTGACCCATGCTGCACACGTGGTGCCTGTTGGGTCAGCCTGAACTCCTTCTAATTGCAGGTCCAGAGCTTTTCCACTCCACCCTATAAGCTGGCTCTGCTTCTGTCTGAGAAATTGTTTCATATTTTCCCATTCAGACTCCATTAGCCAGCTAAAGGTTTAAAGGCGAGGGCAAGAGACAGACATCTGAATCTTGAGTTCCTTTCTGTTAGCAGCTTTTCAGGAGCTTGATTAGAAGAAAAAATTAATAAAAGTGTGCCTTTCCCTGATACGACAACCTAAAAACCTGAGTGAGTTGAGGACTAGTATATTTACCTCAATTAGAAAATGAGCTTGTATTGAAAGAAATATAACCTATGATAATCCCAGTAGTAAATTAAAAGAGTTAGGTCTCTGGGTGGTCCTAATTACACTGTTTCTTGTCAGAGAGAAGGTACACTGAGATAAACCACAACTCCTTCCATTATGGGGTTCATAAACTCAGCAGGCTCTCTGAATTCTGAGTTTAATTTTCTCTTTTCAAAATAGGGATTGTTGGCCAGGTGTGGTGGCTCACGCCTGTACTCCCAGCACTTTGGGAGGCCAAGATGGGCAGAGAGATCAGGAGTTCGAGACCAGCCAGGCTAACATGGTGAAACCCCATCTCTACTAAAAATAAAAAAATTAGCCGGGTGTGGTGGCGGGTACCTGTAGTCCCAGCTGCTAGGGAGGCTGAGGCAGGAGAATTTCTTGAACCCAGGAGATGGAGGTTACAGTGAGCTGAGATTGCACCACTGCACTCCAGCCTGGGTGACACAGAGAGATTCTGTCTAAAATAAACAAACAAAAAATAGGGATTTCCATACCTATTTTTGAGGGCTGTTGAGAAAGTTAAATGAAATAATTGATCTGGTTTGGCTCTGTGTCCCCACCCAAATCTCATCTCAAATTGTAATCTCTATAATCCCCTCATGTTGAGGAAGAGACCTGGTGGAGGTGATTGGATCTTGGGGACGGTTTGCCCCATATTGATCTCACGATAGTGAGTGAGTTCTCACGAGATCTGATGGTTTTATAAGCGGTGGTTTCTCCTGCTCTCTCCTTTCCCTGCTGCGTTGTGAAGAAGGTACTTTCTTCTCCTTCACCTTCCACCATGATTGTTAAGTTTCCTTAGGCCTCCCCAGCCATGCAGAATTGTGAGCCAATTAAACCACTTTTCTTTATAAATTACCCAGTTTCGGGTATTTTTTATAGCAGTGTGAAAACAGACTAATAAAATAATGTACATAAAATTCATAATAGGAACTGAGTAATGAGAATGTCCTTCGACCCCCACTTCTTGGGATGTGGATGAGTCTCTCTGAACACACTGGGTAGCACATGGATCTCCTCTCTCTCTCTCTGTCTCTCTTAACCCATCAAGCTCTGGTAGAAAAAGATTTTATGTATATCCAGATTTTTTTTCAAAGAAGTCATACGATGGGTCTTTTCTATAAAGCTCCTGTACAGAGGTTAATGATATTCACTAATCCAGTCAACCTGGGTGATATGGTTTGGCTGTGTCTCCATCCAAATCTCATCTTGAATTGTAGCTCTTATAATTCTCACGTGTCACGGGAGGAACCCAGAGAGAGATAATTGACTCATGGGGGTGGGTCTTTCCATGCTGTTCTGATAGTGAGTAAGCCTCGAGAGATCTGTAGGTTTTATAAAGGGGAGCTCCCCTGTACACACTCTCTTGCCTGCTGCCATGTAAGAGGTCCCTTTACTCTTCCTTCGTCTTCTGCCATGATTGTGAGGCCTCCCACCCACGTGAAACTATGAGTCCATTAAACCTTTTTACTTTATAAGTGACTCAGTCTCAGGTATGTCCTTATTAGTAGCATGAGAACAGACTAATACACTGGATTAACAGGAAGTTTTCAGTGAAGTTCGGGGAGGCCTGACCCGTCGTTAACACAGTCTTGCTTAACTCCTAGACTGCAGCAGATCCCTGGTTCCCAGGTTGTTTTATAACCTTGAAAAAGAGATGATTTATATCCCAGAAAAAGGCTCCCATACCCTGCACCTGGTGGGCCTCTCTCCTCAGACCAGGCCCGGTTACCACTCACCCCCTGCTCAGGGCAGTCTGAGCCTTTCCTACTGCCAGGCCCCCTTTGCATGAACTCCAGCCATGCATGTGGGAGCCCCACTGCCTCTCTCCAGCTATTCATAGCTCTTGAGCAGGGTCTCACTCTTAAGACTTGATGAAAACAGTCACTTCTCTACACCATCCTGTTACTTACCTGGAATGCAGACATTTTGCTGATCCTTCCTCAATTCCTTGTTTCTGGAGTATTCTCCTCTTTTAAAAATAGTTTCAGTGTCTCAAGCAATGATGATGGTTTGTAGCAAAAAATATTTGGTCTGATTTGGTCCTTACCCTAAAGGGTTTAAATCTAGTCAGAAAAATAGCTTTATGGGGCCGAGTGTGGTGGCTCATGCCTCTAATTGCAGCACTTTCAGAGGCCAAGACAGGTGATCACTTGAGCCCAGGAGTTCAAGACCAGCCTGGGCAACATGCTGAAACCTCATCTCTACCAAAAATGCCCCCCCCAAAAAAATTGTCTGGCATGGTGGCATGTGCCTGTAGTCCCAGCTACTAGGGAGGGTGAAGTGGGAGAATCACTTGAATCCAGGAGGTGGAGATTGCAGTGAGCCTAGATCATGCCACTGTACCCCCACCCTGGGTGACAGAGCAAGACTGTCTCAAGAAAAAAAAAAAGAGAGAAAATAAAAAAGAAAAACAGGCTGTGGACAACTAACAGAGCAGAATGTGCTCAGCAGTGACTTCATTTTAATGGGTTCCTAAAATCCCAACCCAAGAATCATAATTCTCTTAGTCAAGCAAATCAGAGCAAGGGGAGAAGGCTGCCAGACTCAGAAAAAGCTAAGGACCCAGTCTCTTCTGCCCAGGTGGGCTCCTTTTTTCCACAGTAGCATCTCAATCTGCAGGTTCAGTGGATTTTGTATCTCCCAAATGTCTGCTTTCCTACCCTTCAAAGTAGGATCACTCATCTGTATTTAAACATTGCTCTCTGTAACCTCTTGCAACTCTCATTTCAGTAACTTCTCACATGGGTGCTATATTTCTTTCCTGTGAATTATTTTATAGCTTGCATAGCTCTCAAATCTGGATCTGAAAAGAGGATCTCACTGAAACTCCTGGTCTTCCTTTTATAACATCTGCCGCCCCTCAATATTAAACATTTATTCCAGGCCATCGTCGACTCTTGTACTCTAATGACCTCATACATTCTAGTCAGATGCCTTTTGGTGCTTCTTAAAAACTAGTTGTATGCTCGAATGACTATGTAGTTCTCCTATCAGGACTTCTGACTTTTAACACTTTGAGAAGACATGTAGTCAAGTGATTCTAAACCAGGAGAGATTTTACTCCCCTATCCCATTCAGCAATGTCTGCAGACATTTTGGTTGTCACAGCTTGGGGGTACATAGTGCTACAAGATCAGGTAGGTAGAGGCCAGTGATGCCTGAAATGTCCTCTCAGGCACAAGGCAGCTCTTGCACACAAATAATTACCCAACCCAAGGGGTGCCAAGGGTGAGAGACTTTTTCTTAGCTATTTTCTAGGTTTGTCATGAGTTGGTTGAACCCCAGAGAGAGAATGTGACTTGTCATCCAGCTAATTAGTAGCAAAGACTAAATTAGATTCTAGTTTTCCTGACATTCAGAGACTAATTGATTCTGATAGGAATAACACTGCTATACATTTTAGTGGTCACAGAGATTTCTCCAATTTCCACTTTTGAGCTTGCTTGATGTGAACATTAAATAATATAGAAAAAATTAAATAGAAAAATTAAATAATAGAATCATGAAAATGGGTCAACCAATCCTGATTATCAGACTCAATTTTCTGCACTTTAAGCAGAATTACTAAAGAAATGGGATTGTTCCACTAAGTAGACACAGAAGGAGGAAGGACGGAGGAATTTGGAAAGAGCAGGGTTTTCGGACAAATGTTCAACTGGGTAAAGGACAAGGATTAACAAATAATCATTGAATCAGGATGTAAAAATTCACAAGAAGGGCATTCTTGTTCTTAATTATTTTCATCATAAATCTAGGTCATCTTGCTTTATAAAACTAAACGTTCTACAGACTTAGATTAACCTGCAAGTTCTACACAGTGGCTCACAGAAGATTTTGCCTGCCCTTTGGAGCACAACAACCTTAAAGTAATATTGAAAAGTCAGTGGTGTCAACACTTGGCAACAAATCACAAAGCACTTCCGGAAGCAAGCACGAATGTGTGTGATATCCACCATCAAGATGTAAATTACAATTGTGTTTGGTAGGTATTGGTGGCTCTTTCCTCAGCAGGAGATGGAGATTTGGAGAAACAACTGCAGACGTGGAACTATGCAGGTACATGTCCCTTTCACTGGTCATTGGGAATCCCAGGTCTGTGATCTTGCCAAATTTTCATTCACAACAATTGTGTATTGACTACTTGTCTAGAGAAAGTATCTTTGGCACAAACACCTATGTTTCCTCTGGCACTGCTCATATTCTCAGATTATCTAAAATGGCACCATCACTTTTTTTTTTACCTTAGATCATTAACTTTTTTCCTATTATTATATACTCATGCCCTAGTTTTATAAATTCTTCATTTTTACATTTCTGTAATGATTGTGAACGTTATCAGAAACAAAACAAAGTTACTAATGTTAAGAAAACCTTGACAAACAGCGCTGAAAAAGCCATGAAGGGAAGGTTTTCATTCTTTTATGTCAGATAAGAAAAAAAGTTACAAAAAACATAATCTTGCACAAAGGTTATCACAGCATTATACAAAAAACTTCTGCAAGGACATCTGACCAGCAACTGCCAGTTCAAACTTGGCCTGACGTCACCCTTGTTATTGATGTTTGTAGTGAATGATAAGTATTTTTAAAATTTATTTAATCCTTTTTATTGTTTTCTTAAAAAACTTTGTCTTCCTTTATCTCCCTAAGTACATACGTGGTTTACTATGGTACACACATACCCATTACAAAACTTTATTCCCAAATAAATATCTTTTATTTTAGAGTCTCTGTTTATTGAGTTGACACAATGTATCCAAAAGCAGCTGAAAGCACAACTCGAACTCTCATCCAAGCCCACAAAGAAGGCACTGATGTGAGTATTAAACAGATTTGTTTTTATTGTGCGAAGGATACATTTAAAAGTATTTTTCTGGTGACCTAGATGAGAGGATATGAGGCAGTGTGAGAAGATTTACAAGATCACTGCTTAGTTTGTTAAAGGCTGTCACGCTCATAGTTCAACAGCTTAATTCAAGGTCCTAATGTGTTTATAAGCTACATGTTCCTTTCCATAGCTCCCTCCCATTGAAAGAGATACAGTCAATTTAGCAAAAAGCCACTCCCGCAAGTTTCAGGGCCACAGGACTGCCTCCTAGATTCTAAGAAAAATGGCAAGTCATCCTCTTATCACAAGGTAACTGGTTAATATGTTCCTTTTCAGGGTTGGCAATAAAAGTTAAACATTTCAGCAGATTTTGCTCTCTTTACAAGTCAGCAGAAACTGGCTTTTTGAAGATGCTCACTTTTCATGACTTGAATGTAAGGACTAAGGCAGATGAGAAATATCTGCTGGGAGCATAGCTGGGAAGGGATGTCCGTGAAGGGCAGGTTTATGGCACTCTGGAAGGCTTCTCTTACTGGGTTGCCACATAAAATGCAGGGAACCCAGGAAAATGTGCAATTCAGGCAAATAATCAGTATCTTTTTAGTATGAGTATGTCCCAAGCACTGTAGGTAATGTGATTATACAAAAATAGTAATGGTTGTTCATCTGAATTTCGTATTTACTTGGGTGTCTTGTATTTTATCTGCCAAATCTAGCCACCCTATTTGCATACTCTTTCCTCTCCGCATCACTCAGGTCATCCTTCCTGACCTCTGGGCCTTTGCACGTGGTAATTGTCCTGACTGGAATGCACTACTTTCACCTACTACGGTATTTTCTCTACTGTGTCTTCTTACCCTACGCTGTTTTCACATGACATATTCAATATCAGCTTCCCCACTAGACCCTGAGCTCCTGAGGGAAAAGCCTTCTTCCCCTTGTTTAATTCCATTCCTCATTGCCTGGCACAAAACCTGGTCACTGTAGGAGCTCCTAAAATATGAAAGTTTTAAAATTTGTGTGGAAAAATTCTAGCAAATACAAAAGTAGACAGAATAATATAACAACGTTGAAAGTACCCATGACCTGGATTCACCAACTGACAAAAACCTTTCTTCATCTACACCATGCAGTGGGTTATGTTGGCCCCCACAGAAGACAGGTCCATATCCAAACCCCTGGGTCCTGTAAATATGACCATATTTGGAAAAAGGCTCTTTGCAGATGAAGTTAAGGAACTTGAGATGAGACCATCCCGGTCTATCTAAATAGGCCCTAAATCCAATAAGAAGTGTGCCCACAACAGAGAAGACACAGACACACAGCGGGTGAGGTGCTGGAAGCCCCATGCAGAAAGTACAGCGACGTGGCCAAGATCCAAGAAAGTCCAGAAATGTCAACAGCCCCCAGAAGCTGTAAGAGGCAGGGAAGGATTGTTCCCTAGAGCTTCCAGGGGAATGTGGCCCTCACAACTTGACTTCAGATTTCTTGGCTTTCAGAATTTCTGTTGTTTCAAACCACCTTGTTTGTAGGAATCTGTGACAGGAGCCACAAGAAAACAATACAAACTTCCACGTACTCCCCCAACTACCAAAGGATTCTTTTGAAGCAATTTCCAGACAGCATATCATTTCTTCGGTAAATACCAGTATTTATCTCTAGAAAGGAAGAACTACTTGTTGAAACATAATCACACTATTCTCTTATCATATTAAAATTCTATAATTTCCTAGATTCATCAAAACTTCAGCATTCTAGTCCATGTAACTGTCCCACACCCACGCTTACAGTACAAGGGAGCAGACACAGTGGCCCTCAGGTGTTGTTAGAGGCTCAATGGGGCTGTGAGGAGGGCACAGAGAACAGCCCAATGCTCCGGAAAAGCAACGGGGTAGACTTAATTGTGGCCACTGGGAAGGAGCTTGCCAGGCAGGGCTAGCAGATGCACCCAGGCAGGAGGGCAAGAGGCCCCACCATGCTCAGAGGGTTGATTGGGCTGAAGATCAGGGAGTGAGGACGGGTGTGAGGATGCATTCTACATGCAGTCAGGACTCACTGAAGAATTCTGTGATATTCAGATTTGCATTTCAGAAAAACTACTCTGGTTGTAAGTGGAGAAGAGACTAGAGCAAAGTGTAGCTGCAGATAGGAAGCCTCTGTGTCTGTCTGCTCCCTCACCCACCTCTGCCAACTGTGGGGAAGCTCACTCTAACAGGAGAACTCAAATTGCAGAAGCCCAGGTGTCTGGGAGAGAGTAACATTATAGGCCCAGTAGGGGCTGAAACTAGAAAGCACTCCTAATCGAAGCATTCTGGCACAATGACACACCAGGGAAAAATGATTTTGCATATAGTTATTTGTATGTAATTCACATATACCATCTGTATCTTGGCAGCCCAGGTCTGAGTGGCACTGAGGGAAGTGAGGGAAGGTTCACGCCTGGGACCCCACAGAGCCTTAAGGAGCAGAGTGAGGATGAGCCAGGAGCACACACACTGTAAGGGACAACAGGGTGGCCTGAGAGCAGAGGATGGGTCTGTTTGCTCTTCAATATTTCCTTATCTCCTAGAAGACAGGAATCCACAGCAGACAGAATCGTCATTTTGAAAATGCAGGGGAAATAACGCTTTTATCAGAAATAAAATGACTGTCCAAGAAAAGAAGAAAATGTCTTTATGCCATTACCCAGAATGGTAACTCTTCTCTGTGCATACCTGAAAATGTCAGGAGCGCATTTCTACATTGATATTTTAATAGATTGTATGACAAATGTTACAGGATAATTCTTGGTAAAAATCAAACAAACCATATAACCTACATTTCCCATTTTTACTAAATTTTTAATTTCAAGAAAGAGACAGGTTAAGAGGAGATTAGAAATCTGAATTCATATCAGACCCTAATGAAAAGGCTTAAATTTTAACTAAGTTGGCAAATAGGAGTTTTTATTACTTAATTAGCATGTACTTGGAAAGGGTTCATTAGCTTAACAAGAGGCACAGTCAACACTTAAGTAAAGCACTTCATTGTCGCAAACTTTAGAATATTGGTCTTGCATGTTCTTGGCCTCCATGACTGGTTTATTAAAACCTGAAAATCTTTCTGGCTTCTTCTAAAGCTTTTGCATCTGGGGGAGGTTTCCTTGGGCTGCCAGGCTGTAGAAACTTCTTCACCGTGGGCAGGTTGCTGATTCTGGTTTTCAGGGCCTGTAATTCACAAAGCACAGCCTCAGAGCGAAGCCAAGGCCTGCCATCACCATTTATACCACCCAGGGAATCTGACCCCTCCTGCCAAAGACCAAGTGAGTCCCCTCCATCAGCACCAGCATGGAGGCAGAAACAGACACCCAGTGAGAAATGAAGATAAGAGGAAGGACATGTAGCTCACTTTATTTTCCCCAAAGATGTCTTAAACTTTTAATCAGTTCAGTCATCCCTATCTTTCTCCTTACATATTAATCCTGTAGATTAGTGACTCTTGTATAAGACAAGAAAAAATAATGTGCCCATGAGATATCAACACAGATTAGTCTCTAAGCAGAAATGAAAATACGGAGAAATGAGTTAGAAAGTAAAATGTTATAGAAAATATTAAAGTCAAACCATGGGACCACCTTTTCTCAGTGAGAGATACAGGGTTGGGGGCAGTGTGGTTGGTGAGCTGTGCACAGAGGAACACAATTATCTGACAGCTCCTGCTGGCCACCCTGGCCAGAGCCTAAGGAAGGAACCAGATGGAAAGGGCCCTGCTCAGACCAACTCAGTGTGGGAACACAAGGACAGTCCTGGGATAAAGGGCACCACAGAAAACTCAGGAACAGACCACAGAGGAATGGGGGAGGGAGGAAGATGCTGGGCCCTGGGTCTTTTCCATGATAAAAGGTGAAATACTTTTCATCGGGTAGCATGAACCATGAATTTCCTTTCCATAACAAAAGTCTTTCATGGCTCAAAATTGGAATCTGGAAGCTCTATTTGGAGACCTGGGGGTAGTGAAGGCCTGAAAAAGGCTGGGGTCAGAACATGGCCAGTCCAAGGACCCAGATACTAGACCCCAAGATGGGACATGTGGAGCTGCCTCTCTGAGGGCTGTGAAATGGGTCACCTTCAGCAGAGGGAAGCTGGAGATAAGGCTGGAGTCAAGCTCTTCCACATAGTAGAGAAGTTCCACCAGGTGAATGTCAGCCCGGCTCAGCTTGTTGCCAACAAGGTAATCTTGTCCGTGGCTCTGTAACACCTGGAGAATTTGAGGCATCAGATCAGTAACACATGCCCACCCAGGCTGGGACCCCTGCTTCTCCCTGAGTCTTTCCAGCCTGACATTCCCACCTGTGTGGCCTAACTGGATAGTGTGAAGGTCCAGGCCTTTGTTTATGTTCCCTGATTGAGTGTGGCTCTAGCCCTCTCCTCGGTTGGAGCCCAGGCTCCATTTTCTCTTCTCATTCCACATCACTGTGGCATCCACACCACCCACCCTGCTTGCATTTTCCACATGGGCCAGGGGTTTAGCACCTGCTGCTGCATGTTCTGTCTGCCCCAGGCCCTACAGTGTGTAGCCTTGACATTCAGGATGTGGCTCTACACTCTGCTCTCTTCCTCTCCAATCTGTCTTGGGCAACGACTCCACCTTCATGACAGCACTCTTCCTCCAGGAGTAGACTATTTCAGAGTCTTCATTTCTCCATATGTTCCATAGACTCAACAGCAACCTCTATGTGATTCAGAGCCTTCCACAGCCCACGTTCTACTTACAAACAAAATTTTGTTGAATAGAGAATTCTATACTGGAGTCTAGTAAATTGAAATTTTGCTGGAAAATTATAACTTGGAGATAAGTGGTATCATTGTTCCTCTAAGTCAATTTTCATAAAATGCCTTGAGAGTCAGAGTGCTGCATTGGTGTTCAGGAAGTCTCACTGAAAGTGAAGGTCAGTGTCCCAGGAATGCCCAGCCACTATTTTCCTACTGGCCTCTAAACTCAGTGCCCCAAACTGCTGAACAGCTTCACCTACTTTTTCGAAGGCTGGGAAATAGCGATTTTTTGTTTTCTCTTTGATCAAGGCAATCTTGGCATCTTTTTCCTCAAGTCGACAGAAGGGCAGATGAAGGATCATTTCATTCAAATCTGCCATACCTTCTGTATACATATCAATTCTGAAAGACAAAAACAGCCAAAGCATCAAATGCCTCTTGCCTTAGATTTTGTAGCTTTATAAAAACCTAAGAGAATAGAGGGTCAGATGGTGGCAAAGTAATTCACCTCCAATGGGTGCCTTTTATATTCTAGTCAGTATGCTCTGATTTTTGCATGTATATTGACATTTCCTTCTTTCTTTCTCTCTTTTTTTTTTTTTTTTTTTTTTTGAGATGGAGTTTCCCTTGTTCTCCAAGCCAGAGTGAAGTTACACAATCTTGGCTCACTGCAACCTTCGCCTCCAGGGTTCAAGGGATTCTCCTGCCTCAGCCTCCTGAGTAGCTAAGATTACAGATGCCTGCCAATACGCTCAGATAATTTTTGTATTTTTAGTAGAGATAGGGTTTCGCCATGTTGGCCAGGCTGGTCACGAACTCCTGACCTCATGTGATCCACCCGCCTCGGCCTCCCAAAGTGCTAGGATTACAGGCGTGAGCCACCATTCCTGGCCGCCATTTATTTCTTAAAACAACTTATCGAGGTAGATATATCTCTAAAATCTTTGCTATGCACATGACCAAATACAGGTACAAAGAGCATCGGTGACCTGTCTACAGTCACAGTCATGAGAGAAATTGGTGGAATCACTGCCGGTACCCACTGATGCTGTGCCAGGATTGATCATCTTTATTATGGTTTGTTCTGTGCATAAATTTAGTGTGAGTCAAATGGCCAAAGACCTGCCTCCTGAGTAATCCCAAAAGAGTCCCTGGCACAGCCATCTCTGTCATGTTCCTCATCCTGTCTCATCATTTTACATCTCCCAGGCCCACTTCTATGCCCAATATTAGCAGTTTTTCCCGTAACTCCCATGAAACATAATTCTACAGCCCTCCCCATGTGCTGTTGCCTGACTCTAGCCACACGTGCATTACTTGAGACCCTACCTAAAAGATCCCCTTCATTGGTGAAATTCTTTACACAGTTACAACCAGGACATATTTTAGGAGACCTTTTTTTCTTTTGTGTTTAACTGGGTTTTCCACAGTACTTTTTAAAACAACAGTTTTATTGATGTGGAATTACATATTATAGTTGTCACCCATTAAATTATGCTATTCAGTCACTTTTAGTACATTTACAGAATTCTGCAAATACTATCACACTCTAATTCTAGACTATTTTTATCACCCTTATAAGGACATGTGTACCCACTGAGTATTCATTTTCTCCAAACCCCAAACCCTTTAGCTTCAGGCAACCACTAGTCTACTTGCTGCCCGAATATTCTAGACATTTCATACACACAGTCCTACAATATGTGGCCTTCTGTGTCTAATTTCTTTCACGTAACGTGTCTTTAAGGCTCAACTTTCTTGTAGCATGCATCAGTACTTCATTTCTTTTCATGACTAAATATTGTTCCATTGCATGGCTAAGGCACACTTTGTTCCTCCATTTATTGGTTGATAGACATTTGGGTTGTTTCTACTTTTTGAATACCATGAAAATTGCTGTTATTTGCACTGTATGTTTATGTACAAGATTTGGTGTGGAAGTATTTTGATTCTTTTGGTATATACCTAGTAGAGGAGTTGCTGGGTCATTGGTAACTTTACATTAAACTTTTTGAAGTTTCACATAGGATGTTATTTAGAATCAGGCAGCCCTATCGCAACAGTGAGAAGACCCCATGGCTTTGCTGGTATTTTATAAATCTAGCTGCTTCAGCCTTGAGTCAATGTGTCAGGGTAACCCCAGAGTTCTGGGTGCCAGCCTTTACTAGCCCTGCTCAAGTTTACCAGTCCATATAATTGGCTGGTAACTTGGGTTCCTGATCATCATTCTTGGAATTACTGGGACCTGATATTCAGCTTCTTTGCAGTCTTCCCTCCCCAGGCCCTCATCTACAGACTCTCAAACATTCTATGCCTGTGCTAAGCTGTTGGCTGGAGTCCAACCTCTGAAGGCCTGACCACCTGGAATCATGATTCCCCATTCTCCTCAGTTCATAGGGTTTATGAGTGTTTGGAAACCTTTGTCAGGGTGCTGGATCCATGGTCTGCATCCACTTCTAGAATCACCCTCGCCTGAACCCTCCCCATGTTCACTGTTCCCTCATCTCCACGGGACTTTGCAATACTGGACCTCAGTATGTACGCCCCAGGCCCAGCCTGCTGCTAGTCATGATGCCCTGCCACGGTCCCACCCACTCAAGGAAGAACCTAAATCACTCTGTGTTCTCTGTGGATGGAAGAACAGAAAATATACCGTACAGGGCTCTCTCCTTTATGTCTTTCCCGTAGAGGTTGTATTTGCTGGCAACGTAGTTGAGAATGGCTCTGGTCTGCACCAGCTTCATCCCATCAATCTCAACCATTGGCACTTGCTGGAACATCAAACTCCCATCTTTAGAAAGAAGGAAAAAAAAGGAGCTTGAAATTTCTATGAATCCCACTATTTCAGAAATAAAAGATGATAGTTGAAATGACTGAGGTTATAAAATGAAAAAGAAATTATTGCCTATTAACCTCCAAAATGAAATAGTATTTTGATTTTAGCTGCCTGTAGTTCTTTTTCTGATCTGATTCCTTTTACCTTTTAGCCTGTTATTTCATCTATGCTTTTATTCCCCATCCAGGTACATAGTAGGTCCCTTGTATTTTTCTTGCATTGATTTATCTTCATGATATTTTAGGAAAAAGTTGAGACAGGTTACAATGGGAGTGCCAGGAAGATGTCATTTAAAATGAGAACTTCCCAGGGTAAGTCTCACAATATCCATGGCCTTTAAAGTAGGTTCTGAAACACGATTTTATGTAGAGGTCCCTTTCTGTGTTCTTCCAAGCCTACAATATTACTACAATATGACCTCGTCACATGACCCATGAAGGAAAACAGCTCAAGGTAATGGCCAGATCTATTTCTATTCTTTTCGTCTTATTAATGTTCTTGTGTGTCCTTGGATGGGGAAGTCTGTGTGGGATCCTGAGCTGATGACCACAGCTCATTCACGGTGCCCCAAGCATGAAAACAAGGAAAGGGCATTCTCAGGGCACTGGGGATGGTTCCTCTAGCAAATACTCTGAGAGTCTGGCCTTTTAGCCTGGAGAGAGTTGCCAGATCTTGTCAGAGAGCCACATCCCTTCCACTTTAACCACTTTCTCCCTCTCCACCACCCCAACTACCACCCTACAAATAGGGTGGTAGTTGGCATCGCCTGGTGTTAAAATCTTCAACTATGGCCAGGCGCGGTGGCTCACGCCTGTAATCCCAGCACTTTGGGAGGCCGGGGCAGGCAGATCACGAGATCAGGAGATAGAGACCATCCTGGCTAACAAGGTGGAATCCCGTCTCTACTTAAAAAAAAAACAAAAACTAGCCTGGCATGGTGTCGGGCCCCTGTAGTTCCAGTTACTTGGGAGGCTGAGGCAGGAGAATGGCATGAACCCGGGAGGCGGAGCTTACAGTGAGCGGAGATCGCGCCACTGCACTTCAGCCTGGGCGACAGAGCGAGTCTCCGTCTCATAAAAAAAAAAAAAAAAAAAAAAAAAAAATCTTCAACTGTACCTTCTCTACTAGATGCCAGATACCCTCATCAGAGGCACTTAGAGACTTGATCTTACCATTTCTTAACTTTTCCAAATCTTCTGCAGTTTCTATAAATTTCTCTTCAAACTGGAAGCAGAAACAGTAAATGGGTTCTTGTTAGTTCGTTCCGTAGCATTATAGACTTGTGACCTTGAATGGCCCTCATCTGGTACATAATTTGGAGAACATTAGATTTCTGAGTTTGGCAGGGGACACAGAAGAAGTTCGTCATGGCTGCTTGGAAATTTAAATTAGATCCCTCAAGAAACAGGCATGGGTCAGACCAATTAACTGCTCAGTCTTCTTTTTCATTTATTTATTTATTTTGAGACCAAGTCTTACTTTGTCGCCCAGGCTTGAGTACAGTGGTGTGATCATGGCTCATTGCAGCCTTGATCTACCAGGCCCAAGTGACCCTCCCACTTCAGCCACCTGAGTAGCTGGGACGATATTTATGCACCATCACATCCAGCTAATTTTTTATTTCTATTTTGTAGTGCTGGGGTCTCACTATGTGGTCTAGACTCATCTTGAACTCCTGGGTTCAAGCAATCCTCCCCCATCGGCCTCCCAAAGTGCTGGGATTAAAGGTGTGACCCACTGCTCCTGGCCTGCTCCGTCTTTTAGTTCACTTCACCTCCCCACGGTCTCACAAATGTCCATGATTAGGGAGGGAATGTCACTGGAGAAAAGGCACTGAGCTGCAGAACTGATGTCTGGGTGACAGTGAAACAGGGTATTCATTTGTACAAAGAAAACAACCTGGCATGACAGTGTTTGGATGTCTTATGTGCTTGTTTCCTTATCTGATTGAGAAAGGGTGAGGCTAAAGTTTCAAGGCCTCGTGAAGCAATGGAGAAAGCGCCGTCCCAAGGTTCAGGTCCACATGGCGCTGTGAAGCTGAAGGGGTGCACTAGGATTTCCCTTCACAGGACGCCACTTCACCTGAAACCCTCCTTTTCTGCTGACACCCAAGGGACAAGATCTTCTGAGTTTTTCCATTACTTTCTCTGGAGGAAAACCCTCAGGCAGTTACTGAGGGACTCTTGTCTGGACTGGGAAGTGTTTTTCTCAGTGACACCTCTAGAGGACAGCGCTTAGCGGAGTCCCACAGACACCTTCCAGCATTTCCTGCTCAAACACTGGAAGGATGGCCTGGTAGCACTGGGGAATGCTTGGGTGTTCTAGAAGCCCCCATCCCTGATTTTAATCACCTGTTTACTTATCTGAGTCCTCGCAGACATGTATGTAGTTTTTTCCTCAGGGCAGGAATTGTGTCTACCTCGTTCACTGTCAATCCTCAAGACAGAACCTGGCACTTAGTAGGTGCACAACAAAATAGCTGCTGACTGAATATACTCAGTCTTTAACAGGCAGTTTGTTACAATCCACTCCCTCCCTGCCTTCATTGTGATTTATAGTTTATGTTTAATGGCACTTAGTTTCTTATGTACTTACTATTTTATTGTGTGAATTTCTCATATGTATATAAAATACACATAAAGTACAACAGTCCTCTTTGTTTCAATCATCTAGCTGCAATAATCCCCAACCCAAGCCAGTCTTTCATTTGTATGCCCAACTTCTCTCCTCCTCTAGTCATAATATGAAACAAATCTGAGGCATCATATTATCTCATCCTAAATACTTTAGTGTGTATCTCTGAAACATAACAGAAACATCATACCTAACATCACAAAATCACACTAATAATTTAACAAAAATTCTTTAATATTATCTAATATTCAATCAATATTCAGGTTCCTGATTGTTATGTGTTGTAAGTTATATTTTATAGTTTGTTTAAACCCAATGCAAATAAGTTCCACTCATTGTGATTAGTTGATGATTCTTTTCAAAATATATTTTCATTGTTTATGTCTTCTTTTTCATGTGCTCTTTGATGGACAGATTTTAAAAATTTCATTTGGTAAAATCTGTCCATTTTTAAAAAAATAACTGGGGATGTTTTTATTGGAGGCCAAAATATTCACAGATCATCTAGTATGGAAGTCTCTTGGCTTACTAAAATATTTTGATACAATCAATTAGGTCCAACTTAAGATGACCTAACTCAGAACATACCTCCACTCCAGCTGCAGCCAAGAGCCACCGGATGGACTCCATTCTGCCCCGTCCATTGAAGTAGTGAAGCTTGGGCTTCCCCGCCATGGTAACAGTCTCTTGGTTTCTCTAAAATGAATGAATGAACGCATGGATGGTTGAATGAATGAGTCTAGAGAAGCAAAATGCATGCTAGTATATATATGGTGGAACAACAGGAGTGTCTTCCTTCTTCTTAGCAGGATTGTTTTCACCTGTGAATTCAATCCAACACCAATGTGACTTCACAGGGTCCCTCTGAGATTCTGAGGCTTTCCTGTGTAAGACCTTTGTTTTCATTTATTTATTTTTATGTTGGTAATTATTTCAGGCACTACTAACTTGCATTATGTTCCAACCTGTTTGGTGACTTCATTGTGCCTTATAAAAACTGTATGTTCTATTAATATATCTAGCTCTCCCCTCAAAACTTCCCAAATTATAGAGATAGAAGGGATCTAGCTAGCCCTTCCTCCAGGTTTGTGCAATTTGCCAACTAGCTAGTTAGTGTCAAAGTCTGGATTAGAACCTAGGTCTTCTGACATTCAGACTAGTTTCTTCCTGTTTGCCTTATTATTGAATGTTTACAGCCTGCAGAAGTTACCATTTTTGTGTCCCCCACCCCTCAAACTGTGAGCTCCTGGGCAGCAGAGAAGTTGTCATCATCTTTAAGCACAGTGTAACGCATTGCTCAAAGTTCAGTCCGTGCTTCATAGGATATAACATGGCTCGATATCTCAAGAGCAATCCTTTTTTTTTTTTTTTCCATTTGCCTCATAGGGGTCGCTATTTTAGAATACAGTGTATAGAGTAATTAAAAAACAAACCAGGGCTGGGCATGGTGGCCCAAACTTATAATCCCAGCACTTCCGAAGGCTGAGGAAGGAAGATTGTTTGGGCTCAGGAGTTCAGGACTGGCTTGGGCAATTAAATCAAGTCTCTATTTAAAACAAAAAAATTAGCCAGGATTGGTGTTCCACACCTGTAGTCCCAGATACTCAGGAGGCTGAGGCAGGAAGATCACTTGAGGCCAAGATGTTAAGGCTGCAGTGAACCATGGCCACATCACTGCACTCCAGCCTGGGTGACAGATGAGACTGTCTCAAAACTAACAAACAAAAACTGTGGGAAAAAAAAAAAAAAAAAAAAACAAGCTAGAATTATGGCAATAAAACAACCAATCCTGATTATGAAACCCACCAATCTGCTGTTTATAAAGAATGATCAAAGCAACCAAACTCTCCACATAGCAGAAACATCATGACTATACAAAAAATTACCATAAAAAATCGAGTAAGTGCTTTGGCAGGGTAGTCCAGGGTAATATTTAATTTGACAGATAGGAAGAACTTGCACATAGAAGGACTTTGCACTTTCTGTTGGACAGGGAATATAACAGCTTAAGAGGGGGTTATTACTGTTCTTAGATCCACTTGCCTACTACCCTAAAAGTCCTATATATTTAGATTCACTTGCAATTTTGAGACTTTAAACCCTGTTCGCCCTTTGGTCCCAGATACGTTGAAGAAGAAGGAGGAGGATGAGGAGGAAGAAGAGGCGGGAGAGGAAAAAGAGGGGGAGAAAGAAAAAAGAGGGCAAAGAGAACAAATAGAAGGAGGGAAGAAGGAGGAGAAGAAGAAGGAAAAATAGCATGCTACTTGGTGCTCAGTCACAAAATCACTTGTATGAGCAATAAACTAATCTGTGTAAAATCAATGATGGAAGTGTAAATTTAGATCCTGACTGGCAAGCATTGATGATTGGTTTCCCATTTGGAAGTACCAGTCCTAGAGGAATACAACCATCCAGATGTATTTTCTTTTCACTGATCAAGTGGTGCTCCCAAATGTGTGACCCTGCCAACTTTAAATCTAGTATAATTGCGTGTTGACTCCTGTATGAATCACATGAATATATGTTTTTAATAAACAGCTTTACCATAAGCAAGCTGCAGCATGTGGCCTGTCACTGATGTGGTTGTATCTTCAGATTGCCCACAATGATACCACTCTCACTTTTCTCATATCATCAAATTCTTTGCCCTTGTTTTCTAATCGTTGAATATTATTTTTCTTTACCGACATGTCCTTCAGGAACTAACAAACAATGCATAAGTTGTCTCCTAAGCACACACAAAAGCAGCAAGGACATAAAGTACTCACATAAACTAACACATTTAAAATTGTTTTTCCTTAGTGAAGTAGACATGAGAACATTTATGAAGATTTTTAAGGTCAATACTAACCTGATTAAAGTCCAGCTGGTCTCCGCTCAGCTTCTCAAGGCCACCTCCTGATGTACATGTTAGGCGGTTTAAATACTATGACAACTGCCTTCTGAAGAGGGTGGAGTCTAGTTGGGAGCGGCCACTCCCACACCACTTTAGTCTCCAGAGTTCCAAGCTCTGCTGGGAAGAAAATGACAGCAATTAATTTCAAGGCTATCCATAAAAGCACAAAAAGATTTCAGATCTATTTGGCTGCCTCAGAAGGTCACTGGGGACCAGTATCCTGTAAACACTGCTTAAGGAGGATCTGGTTAAATAGGCTGCAGTTTTATGACAGATGAGAAAACATTGTGGAGAGAGGAGGAAAGTGTCATAAGAGGGTGATGTCAGGAAAGAGGATAGGGAGATTTGATAAAGAGCATGGGGAGATTGCCTTCTAAATTTGTTTAAAAAGACTAAATTACAAATAATGTCACAAAGTTTTATAGGCCCAAAGAATCTGGCTGAGTTGTCCTTGCCCTGGGCAGACAAAAGACCTCAGCTGCTTTCACTGAGGTCATTTGCAGATTTTTCTCTATGATGTACAAGCTAGCCTTTATTGCTAGCCCAAGGCTCTGCATGCTGTTTCTTCTGTTTGGCGCACTCTTTTCTCCCCTGCTCCCAGGGATCCTGTGCTTCCTCTGTCACGTCACTCTTTCTACACTCCCTGAGTGTCATGTCTGCTTTCCCCCTGTTGACTGTGAGCTCCTTGAGGCAGGGCCTCAAGTCCTGGTTGTTAGCCAAGTCCCCATGGCTAACCACAGTGCCTGGCATATAGAAAGGGCTTAATACATGTATATGTAATTTCTATTTTTCTAAAGGATATTGTCTGACATACATAAATCTAGAAAGAACACTACAAAGCCTTGATGTACCCATCACCTTGCTTCAACAATTATTGACAATATTTGAAGCAAATATCACTTAGTTTTTTTCCTCAATAATCTAATGTGTATCTTTTAGACTTTTGTGGGGGGGAATTTTTTATGTAACAGAAAAATTGCAAAACTAGTACAAGTTTCCCAAATACCCCTTACCCAGCATCCTCTAATGTTACCATCTTATGTAACTATAGTACAATGATGGAAACCAGGAATTTAACATTGATACACTATTGACTAAACTCCAGGCCTTACTTGAATTTCACCAGTTTTTCAATTGGTATCTTTTTTCTAGCCCAGGATCCCACCCAGGACCCCAGCACCGCATTTCATTGTCACATCTCCTTAGTTACCTCCAATCTATGGCAGTTCTTCAGTCTTTTCTTGTCTTTCATGATGGCGGCACTTTTGAAGAGTAATGGCCAATTATTTTGTGGAACGTACCTCAATTTGGGTCTATCTGATGTTTTCTCATGACTCGATTGATGACACACAGTTTTTGCAAAATGTCACAGCAGTTGTTCCAGTCTCAACTTATCATTTCCATACATAATTTCATATCCAAGACATAGTATGTCTTATTCATTGTGATCTTAACCTTAATCCCTTGATTAAAGTAGTGTCTGCCAGGTTCATCAACTGTAATATTACTATTTATCCCTTTGGAATTCATAAATATCTTGTGGAAGATACTTTGTGACTATAAAAATATTCAGTTTCAAAATAAGCTTCTACTCACTAACTTGAGCATCCATTATGGGTCTTGCATGCGGCCAATATTACTATGGTGTGTGTCTGATAGTGACTTTCTATTTCCCTTTTTCCATCTACATTTAATAATTGGAATTCTTCTGTAAAGAAAAGTTATCTCTTCTCCTTTATTTATCCTTCCATTCATTCAATTATTTTCTTAGTACAGATTTATAGATATTTTATTCTAAAGGTTATAATCTAATACCATCAATATCTATTTTATTGCTCAATAAAGCTTTAGCCTGTAGGAGCTCCTTCAGATTGGCTTCTGTGTCTTTTATGACAAACCTCCTCTCTTATTGTGAGTATTTCCAGATACTTTCTGTGCCAAAGATGTTCCAGGCTTATCTTGTATTGTCTGTGCCCCAGCCTTGAAGTCAGCCAAAGATCCTTGTTTCCTTTTACTGGGGAAGGTATTTCAAAACTAGGATCTCGGAACTATGTGTACTCATTTCTTCTGGGTTTTCAATGCTTCTAGGCTCTCCCCAGTGGGAAAGATATGTATGTATATTAACCCACACATACATATACTTCTGTATATATTTATATATCTACCTGTATAAATATGATTAAAAAATGAGTTCATACTGATACCTACTGTTTCAATTCAATAGATTCATTTAGTCATCTCCTTTCCTTATTTCTAACTTCTCTGACAAGTGAGAAACCTGGCTGTGATTATCTAAAATATACAATATTTGCATATTCGTTTAATCCTAGTACACATAAAATAGCTGCAGAATTGCCAATGCATACCTCTGTGAAAAACAGATCTACTAACAAGAATACAGTATTTTTCTTTCTTTCTGTATTTTTTTTTTTTTTTTGGTCTTGAGCCTTACAATATCCAGCCAAAATGCTGTTTTCTATGGTTATTTAGGTCAGTTCTTTCCCCCTCCCACCTCCTTCAGTTTGGTTATCTATTCATTTGAAATGCTGTTAGGTTGTTAGTGTTTGTATATTCCACTTTGGGGTTTCCTTACATCCTGGTTGGTTTCAATTAATTACTTAGTTTTCTGGTATGCAGAACTTTACCATGATTCTAAGAGCCAGAGTTAAACAAAAAAGTGTCTTTGGAGACACTGTCCCTCTCTGTCCCTAATTCCCCATTCCTAGTCCCTCTTTTTCCCACCCTTTTCTCACTCATCCCCCTGTAGATAACCAATCTCACTAATTTCTGACTTTCCCCTTTTGTTTTTCTTTTGCTCAAGTACATATTTTCTTATAACCCCTTCTTTCTTACATAAAGGGCAGCATACTATCATACTCTTTCGCACCTTGTTTTGTGTGGTTGTTGCCTCCCCCTACACACACACACACACACACACACACACTTAATGATAAATTCCGGAAATCACCTCCATCTAAGTTCATAGATGTCTTCATTTATTTTTCTACAGTTGCAAAATACTCCACCATATGAATGCATCATAGTTTATGCAAGCACTTTTTATTTATTTATTCATTTTTTTGAGATGGAGTCTTGCTCTATAGCCCAGGCTGGAGTCCAGTGGCATGATCTCTGCTGTCCGCAACCTCCGCCTCCCAGGTTCAGGCAATTCTTCTGCCTCAGCATTCCAAGTAGCTGGGACTACAGGTGCACACCACCATGTCTGGCTAATTTTTATATTTTTATTAGAGATAGGGTTTCGCCATATTGGCCAGGCTGGTCTCGAACTCCTGACCTCATGATCTGCCCACCTCAGCCTCCCAAAGTGCTGGGATTACAGGTGTGAGCCACCGTGCCTGGCCTGCAAGCATTCTTATATGTGTGGACATTTAGGTTGTTTCTGATGTTTTGGAATTACAAACAATGCTACAATGAAGAACACTGTGCATATGCATTTTAGTATTGCTGGAGGTATACTTTAGTATGTTTCTTTAAAATGTAAGTGCTTTTTTTCTAGACATCATAATTTTATTCTACTATAACACTAAAAGTTTATGTTTTTTAATTTTGTCAAATAACTGCATGCAAATTTCCTCAATTGTCTCATAAAAATTTCTTTGCCATTGGTTTATTTTTGTCAGGACCCATGCAAGGTCCATACATAGCATTTGAGGGACACACGTCAGTATGTTTTGTAGAAATGGGTGAGATGCAGAGTAGGGCAGAGGGTGTGGCGATTTGTGAGGTCTCAAAGCCCAGCCTTATATCCTCAGTTCCTCTAAATATGTGTGGAGCTGTGCAGCTGTTATTGTTCTTTGGTGGTGCAGGAATGGGGACCCAGCAGGCCATGTCACACACCATGAGGTCACAGGACAATTGTGCAGACACAATGTCCCTCAGGTGTTAGTAGAGGCTCACCAGGACTCTGTAGAGGGCACATAGGAGAGGCCAAAGCTCCCAGGAAGCAATGAGATAGGAGTTAGATGTGGCCAGTGGGACGGAGCTTGCCAGGCTAGGCTAGCAAATGCACCCAGGCAGGGAGAAAGGAGGCCCTGCTGTTCTCAAGGGGCTCATTGAGCTGGAGATGAGAGTGAGGAGTGTGGTGAGGATGCATCTTGCATGACATGGAGACTCACTGAAGAATTTGAAGAAAGACAGTGATATTCAGATTTGTGTTTGAGCAAACCTACTCTGGTTGTAAGTGAAGAAGAGACTAGAGCGAAGTGAAGCTGCTGGCAGGGAGACCCACTGGGAGGACCCTGGGGTGGTGGAGATGAGAAACCATGAGGCTTTGACCCACAAAGTGGAAGGGGATGGGAGAAGGACAGAGATAGAGTTGCTATGGCTTGTGTCCCATTCTGACGGGGGTGGGGGGCCGGTGGCAAGGAGAGAGAGTGGAGAATGTGTCCTGGTCACTGGTTAGGACTCCTATAACACAGGCACATCACACTCATGGAGTGACACAGGTTGGTGTCAACTTTCATACCTAGAGCTAGCCCTGGGAAGAGCCACTCAGATCTGCTTTCCCCTGGGACAGCAATCCCTCCCACGTCTCTCTGAGGTAGAGAAAGGTCTGGGCAACTCTAGTTGGGCACATCAACTCCATTAGATGTGGCCAGAAGAGTTTAGTGAAATCAGCAACTGAACTGCAAGGCAGGTTTCTGGGAAGACACTCTGCCCAGACCTTTTTCCTGGGCATCAGACCCCCGATCCTGTACATCTGCCTTCTGGGCATGTTCACCTACCAGCCTCTCAGGCAACTCCAACTGGCCCTGTCCCAAACTGAAGTCAGGTTTCAAATCTTTTTTTTTTTTTTTTAATTATACTTTAAGTTCTAGGGTACATGTGCATAACGTGCAGGTTTGTTACATATGTATACTTATGCCATGTTGGTGTGCTGCACCCATCAACTCGTCAGCACCCATCAATTCATCATTTATATCACGTATAACTCCCCAATGCAATCCCTCCCTCCTCCCCCTCCCCATGATAGGCCCCGATGTGTGATGTTCCCCTTCCCCAGTCCAAGTGATCTCATTGTTCAGTTCCCACCTATGAGTGAGAACATGCGGTGTCTGGTTTTCTGTTCTTGTGATAGTTTGCTAAGAATGATGGTTTCCAGCTGCATCCATGTCCCTACAAAGGACGCAAACTCATCCTTTTTGATGGCTGCATAGTATTCCATGGTGTATATATGCCACATTTTCTTAATCCAGTCTGTCACAGATGGACATTTGGGTTGATTCCAAGTCTTTGCTATTGTGAATAGTGCCGCAATAAACATACGTGTGCATGTGTCTTTGTAGTAGAGTAATTTATAATCCTTTGGGTATATACCCAGTAGTGGGATGGCTGGGTCATATGGTACATCTAGTTCTAGATCCTTGAGGAATCGCCATACTGTTTTCCATAATGGTTGAACTAGTTTACAATCCCACCAACAGTGTAAAAGTGTTCCTATTTCTCCACATCCTCTCCAACACCTGTTGTTTCCTGACTTCTTAATGATTGCCATTCTGACTGGTGTGAGATGGTATCTCATTGTGGTTTTGATTTGCATTTCTCTGATGGCAGTGATGATGAGCATTTTTTCATGTGTCTGTTGGCTGTAGAGATTAAAGATCCACACTGTTGGTCCACCCAGTTGCCCAGGCTGGAAATCTGCCGTCCACCCTAACTCCCCTGTCTCCCTATGTGTCCTGCCATTTCCTTCTCAGTCTCTGTCCAGTCAGCAGGTTGCCCTCACTTGGGGCCCCATTGCTGCAGTATTCTGCACACTGGACTCGGTGTTCTTGGGCCGTCTGCATCATTTTCTGGCTCAAAACCTTCAGTGAGCCATTAATGCCCTCACGGTGAAATCCAAACTCAACAGAGTTTACAAAGCCCTGCATAACCCACCTTCTTTATTTGCCCAGTCTTATGTTGGCCACTCTTCCTCCCTAACCTAGCCATGCTCACCTTCAGACTTTCCTGCCCTCTTGCCCTCACTGCCTTTGCACAGGCTGTTGGGTGTTAGAACACACTCCTTGTATGTCTTCATTTCCACCTCCTCTCTTGGCTACCTCCTCCTAACCTTCTAGGCCACAGAAAGGCCACTGCCTGCTGAAAGCTTTCCCTGACATACCCACACATCCAGGCCTGAGTGAGGGTGTAGCTTCATGTCAGTGTAGTTCACAAACCAGTCTTGGAGCCAAACTGCCTGGGTTCAAAGCATGGCACAAGGCCAGGCGTGGTGGCTCAAGCCTGTAATCCCAGCACTTTGGGAGGTCGAGGCGGGTGGATCACTTGAGGTCAAGAGTTCGAGACCAGCCTGGCCAACATGGTGAAATCCCATCTCTACTAAAAACACAAAAATTAACCAGGCACAGTGGCAGGCACCTGTAATCCCAGCTACTTGAGAAGCTGAGGCAGGATAATCTCTTGAACCTGGGAGGTGGAGGTTGCAATGAGCCAAGATCATACCATTGCACTTCAGCTTGGGCAACAAGAGCAAAACTCCGTCCCCCAAAAAATAAATAAACAAATCATGGCACTGGCACTTGATACTGTGTGGCTTGGGATGAATTACTTTGCCTCTTTTTGTTCAGTTTCCCCATATGTAAAATGGGGTGATAATAATACCTACTTCATAAGGCTGTTGTTAAGGATTAAAGATTAAGTGCTTAGCTCAGGGCCTGATAGTATAAAAGCATGATCTGTAAGTCTTAATCATTACATATCTGCATCAATCATAGTGCTTCCTAAATGCCAAACTTTAATCCCATTAGATTGTAGATTCTGTATAGAAAAATATAGATGCATACACATTTTCATAATTAACAATGGTTATCTTTGGCTGGTGGAATTGGAGGTGATGTGTGCATGCATGAGCTCTTAAGTGCATGTGTGCATTTAGGTTTGGGGTTTTTTTTTTTTGCAAATTTTGTGCAGTAAGCTTGTACTATGTTTGAAATTTAGAAAAAAAGGTAATATTTTAAATAGGCAAGTAATAAAAATAATCAGAATACTCGGTTATTTCTATACTATGGTTATCAGTATGAAGACTTGTATGTGCATGGGCAAATACTGAGAGGAATACAGAACGAGAAAAATAATGTGCATTGGGGTTATGATATTATGGGCAAATTAATTTTCCCTTCAAATGTACTGGAATTTTAACATCATTTCTCATAGTAATTAATATAAATCAGAACAGAGATGAAGCAAAAGGGAACTTCCAGTAGAAAATGGAGGCAAGGAAGAAGAAATGAAAGGAAGAATGAGGCAGAAGGAAATACACTTGACCTAGACACAGATTTGTGTACTTAACATTGCCAGCCTTATGTAATATGGAAGAGCACTGAATTACATTGCCCTGCATAGCACATTTAGTGCCTCCCAGAATATGCATTAGCATGGTGTGGACTGGCATAGGTTTAACTTTGCTTTACTTTAAATTCTATCAGCTTAGTGTCTCCTTATATCACATGAACGATACATGAAGAGCACCGACCTTTGAGTTCTAGGCTCAAAACCCAGCTCAACTATTCATTAAATTATGTAAACAAGGTAAGCTGCTTAGTATCTCAGAGCCTAATTTTTATTAGTAAAATAGAGATGGTAACACCTACCTCACCAGATTAGTGTGAGGTTTAAATGAGGTACTATGAGTAAAATAGCAGCTAATTATTAAAAACAGTCACCATTATTACAATTATTATTAGCATGTGTGTAGAACTTTGTATGGACAGACAGGAGATGTGTGTGTAAGCAAGGCCCGAACTGCGAGACTCTCAGCCTCTGAGGCCAGTTGGCGGCCAGAGTGTTGGTTAATTGGGCAAAGGGAGTGTTTAAAATTCTGCGAGAGGCAGGTTGTGGTGGCTCACACCTATAATCCCAGTACTTTGGGAGGCTGAGGCGGGTGGATCACTTGAGATCAAGAGTTCCAGACCAGCCTGGCCAATATGGTGAAATCCCATCTCTACTAAAAATACAAAAACTAGCTGGGTATGGTGGCAGGTGCCTGTAGTCCCAGCTGCTCAGGAGGCTAAGACAGGAGAATCACTTGAACCTGTGAGGCTGAGGTTGCAGTGAGCCAAGATCATGCCACTGCACTCCAGCCTGGGCAACAGAGCGAGACTCCATCTCAAAAGAAAAAAAAAAAAAAGAAAAGAAAAGAAGAAACTATATTAAGTTTAAAAATTAACTTAAAACTTCAAAAAAGTACTCCAGCCTGGGCGACAGAGAGAGACTCTGTCTCAATAAATAATAAATAAATAAATAAACAAAATAAAATAAAATTCTGCTAGAGACTTTCCAGGTAGAATTTCACAAAAGGAGTGTCTGGGCCAAGACAAAGATTCAGTTATCAGAAGTGCAATCCAAAGCAAGTGCAGAGCTAAAGACAAAATAAAACACAAAAATTAAGATAATTTGGGCCAATAAACAAAAACACCCAGTTGTGGGGGTGGAGAGGGGGAGGGCAGGTCAGTGCAATCAACATAGAGACCTGTCTGCACCTACTGGGACTGGGACCTTGAAGGGACAGGCTGCATCCAGACAACAGAGGTAATGGCTTAAAAAATAAATGGAATCCCAAGTTTTCATTAGAATGTGATCCTAGAAATGATGTTCTAAAGCAGGTTTTATAAATTAAAGTGTATTCCCCCATTAAAAACCATGTTATATTTATAGCGTTTATTTCTGACCAAGGACTTGTCATCAAATAATGCCTAGATATGTTCAATAAAATGTCATAAAAGAACAGATGAAGCAACTATGAATTTTCAAAAGAATCTATTGAACTTCAGTTTCTGTAAAATGCAAACCTGTCATCAATCCTGACTCCTCCCATAGATATGGTTAAACACAAGCACTATTTTGCTGGAAGAATCTAAGGAGCTGGTGGCTGGCTGAGAGTCATGGGTTTCCTCCATCTCCTCCTCACTCCCAAACCCAACCTTCCATCAAGTTTGCTGATTCTCTTCATTGTGTTTAAATCCATCTCTTCCTCCCCACCCTTCTTCCTCTGCCCTATTTATGGCCCTGTCATTACTCACCTGAGTTCTCAGGGAAGCCTCCTTCGCTGACCCTTGATTTTCCCTATATATTAGTTAAGATGCTTTCAGCTTCGTATAAGAGAAAACTCAGAAGTGTTTTGAATAGCAATAAGAAAGATAACATCTCAGCAAGAAATCTGGAAGTAGGCCAAGTGCAGTGGCTTGAGCCTGTAGTCCCAACCCTTTGGGAGGCTAAGGTGGGAGGATCACTTGAACCCGGGAGTTTGAGACCAGTCTCACAACATAGCGAGACCCTGTCTCTACAAAAATTAAAAAATTAGCTGGGCGTGTTGGCACATGCCTGTGCTCCTAGCTACTCAGGAGGCTGAGGTAGAAAAATCACCTAAGCCTGGAAGGTCAAGACGGCAGTGAGTCATGATTGCACCACTGCAGTCCAGCCTAGGGAATAAAAGCAAAATAAATCTGCAAGTATCTCTAGAGATGATTAACTTGGCAACACAACATGATCCAGGACCCTGTGAGTCCACTGAGTGGCTTCATCAAGGTAGTGCCCTGTGCCAGACGAGGATCACCCCAGCCTTCCCATGACACATTTTGGCAGGAGAGGGTTTCTCCTGAGCATGTCTTTTTGTGAGAAAGTGAAACTTCTCCTGCAAGCTTCTCAGCTGACTTCTTTCTCCTTTTAAGTCAAGGCTGTACATGGACACATAAACACATGACCATGATTGTCTTAGACTAATCAAAATTCAGTGATGGAACTGATTGCATGAGAGGGTGATGCCAGAACAAAACTGAGAAATGGCTGTTGCATGGGCCACCAAATGTGCCTGCTATCATTCACCTTCCGCACTGAGCCCCTCTGCACAAAATTGACTCCCTAATGCAATCTAATCTATTACACACAGATTTAAAGCCCTTCAGTGGCTCCTGGTGATTGAAGGCCCTCATTTTATGTTCTAGGAGCATAAACTTCAAAACATTTCTACACATGCCACTCTTTTCAATGCCTGTGCCTACATTATACCTCTTTTATTCTCATGCTAACATTGAGCCTTCCAGACTCTCCTGAAAGAGATAACCTCCCTTCTCACCCAAAACTGGGCTAAATATCCCTAATTAAAATCCCAAGCAAGGCTGTACCCACCCACTATGGAGACAACCACAGTGGTTGTTTAGGGCTGACTTTCATTCTGATTGTTTTGGTGTCCAATTTGATTAGTCCCTGCCCTTCCTAAAATCTATTATTAAGCATATTTTACATTATCCTACTCTTATAACACTCTTGCCATCCATCATATCAGTTATAATATTACATTAAAATTATCTGCTTATGTGATGGTTCTTTACTAAACTACAAGAGCATTGAGATCATGTGTATTATCTTACGGGTCTTTGTAGCTGCTATACCTTCCATCCAGTTGCCATGAAGTGAGCTTTCAATGACTTCATCTATTGTTATAGTGGAACCAGTTGCATACAAAAGGGTAAAGGAAAGGAAGGAGTCAAAAATGGTGCCAATGAGTGGAATAATTTTGATAGGAAGAAAGTTGTGTGGGGAGTGCCATTTGGGTGGGAACAAAAACTTTGTGGGGTAAAGATTTTGCCATCTGGAGTTTTAGGGGACAGCAGGACTGCCCTGACAAGATGAGGAGTTGGGGTCTATTTCAGAGTCCAGGAATATATATAATGATAGTGTGGTCATCAATGTAGAGGGAATACTGCAAAGCATTAGAAAAAAAATCTGTTAATCTCCAGTTGAAAACCTGTATATGTAGTGAAAACAGGGGTGAAGGTCTTAGCTTAGATGTCACTACTTCCCCACCCCCTCCTCATCCAGCCTTCCTACACCTGTTATGAACTCCCATAGGAACCTGTTCTAGCCACATCATCATTCTTATCACATAGTATTATTGTTATTATCATTATTAGTGGTTTGAGTATCTTCCCTATTAGACTATAAGCACCTTGAGGGCAGGGACCATGTCTACCTTCATCTCCACTGCATCCCTAGCCCAGCATCCAGCAAAGTAGGAAGCACTTAAGAGTTTCTTTTTCTTTCTTTCTCTCTTTCTTTCTTTCTTTTTCTCTCCTCCTTTTTCTCTTTCTTTCTTTTCTTTCTTTTTTTCTGTCTTCCTCTCTCTCCTTCTCTCTTTCTCCCTCCCTCCCTCCCTCTCTCCCTTCCTTTCTTCCTTCTTTCCTTCTTGAGACGGAGTCTCGCTCCGCCGCCCAGGCTGGAGTGCAGTGGCCAGATCTCAGCTCACTGCAAGCTCCGCCTCCCGGGTTTACGCCATTCTCCTGCCTCAGCCTCCCGAGTAGCTGGGACTACAGGCGCCCACCACATCGCCCGGCTAGTTTTTTGTATTTTTTAGTAGAGACGGGGTTTCACCGTGTTCGCCAGGATGGTCTCGATCTCCTGACCTCGTGATCCGCCCGTCTCGGCCTCCCAAAGTGCTGGGATTACAGGCTTGAGCCACCGCGCCCGGCAGGGAAACCCAAGTCATCTATGAGACAGAGGTAACAGACTGATGAAAAAGGAGAATTTTGAACCACAGAGCCAAAAATAAGAGTTGATCCTATAAAGGCATAAAGATGTTTTCAAATCAAAGAGATGATAAAAAGGTGTTGTGGGTGAGCAAGCGCTCTCTGAGCTGGTGGCACCGGGTCAAAGAATTTACCAAGATAGTTGTAAAGAAAGGCAGATTTGTTCAAGAAAGTAGGAAACTATGTTGCGAGGAGGCAATGGGCAGGATCTGCAGAAGAGAAGCTGACTGCAAAGAAACAAAGGCTTACTGAAGATTTTACAGATAGTGTCTATGCAGTCTGCAAAAGAGGGCTTTGTGCAGTACTGATAATGCCATGATTGAAGTGAGCTAACTTGCAGGTGTCTGGTGATGGTTGGGCAAAGGAAGATTGTGAGTTATTTGCACAGGAGCACTATGTGTCCTGGCCCATGAAGAAAGGCAGACTTGTAGCTTGCTGCTTTCTCTTTTGGCTTTTCCCTGCTCCCATTTTCCCTAAGTAGTACTCCACAAAAGGCATATAGAAAGAAAGAGCATATGGATTTGAAGAAGATACAAATAAAGTTTTGAAATGAAAAATATAAACATTGATATAATAAAAACTCCATGAAGAAAGTGAAAAAAATCAGTAATTTGACACACACATCTAAGGAGGCAGAGATCACAAATATGAAAGAGAAGGTAACAGACAAGGAACACAGAATGAAGTTTCAACATAAAGCTAACAGGAGCCCAGAAGGACAAAATAGAAAAGAAAAGAGGTGATTATCAATGCTATTTGTTAGAGAATATTCCAGAATAAAAAATACAAAAAAAAAAAAAAAAGAAAAAGAAAAAGAAAAAAAGGAGGGAGAATCCTTAGATTGAAAAAGGAACACTAAGCAGATAAACACAAACAAACCTAGAAGTAAACACACAGTGTCGAAAGTATATCAGACAGCCTGGGCAACATGGCAAAACCCCATCTTTACAACACACAACACACACACACACACACACAAAATAGCTTGGTATGGTGACTTACACCTGTAATCCCAGAACACTGGGAGGCCCAGGTGGGCAAATCTTTTGAGCCCAGGAGTCTGAGACCAGCCTGGGCCACTGGGCAACATGGAGAAACTCCATCTCTACACACACACACACACACACACACACACACACACACAATTAGCCTGGCTCAGTGGCATGCGCCTATAGTCCCAGTTACTCAGGAAGCTGAGGTGATCGTTAGGTCCAGGAGATTGAGGCTAAAGTGAGTATGATCACTCCAGCCTGGGCAACAGAGTGAGACTGTGTGTGTGTGTGTGTGAGAGAGAGAGAGCGAGAGAGAGAGAAAGGGAGGGAGGGAGGGAGGGAAGGAAGAAAGGAAAAAAAAAGAAAGAAAAGAAAAGAAAAGAAAGAAAGAAAGAAGAAAGTATACCATATACCCGACAAGGAGAAGATCTAAAATGAGAAAAAAGATAAACATAATGCCATCAAAAGAAAAATAACCACACTAATGGAAGACTTCTAAAAAGCAACAATCTAGGCCAGAAGACGTAATAATATCTTCGGAGTGTTGAAGTAAAATAATTATTAATCTAGAATTCTATAAACATCTAAATCATTATTTTAGAGTAAAGGTAAAAATACAGATATTTTCTAGCAAAGACTGAAAGAGCTAACCACTTACAGACCTTTCCTGAAAGAACTCCAAAAAAGATGTTCTTCCTTTAGAAGGAAAAAGCACCCAGAAGAAAGGCATGAGAAGCAAGGAGCAATGGTTAGCCAAGGAGTCAGTTAAATGTGTTGATAAATATACATAAGTTGTAGCTAAAAAAAAAAAAAAAAAAAAAAAATTAGAAGAAGTTTAAAAGCAAGTTGGATATAAAATATTATTTAACAAAAACAGAAACAGGAAGAAGTTTGGAGAAAAGTTGAATCTTTGTCCTATCAAGAGAAGGATAAAGATTAATAGTTTCAGAAAGAAATGTTTACCTTCTGAACCATAGAAGAAAAGCTGGAGATAAAGAAAACCAGATCATCTACCAGGATCTAGAAAAACAGAGGAAAACTCAAAGAAAAGTTTTGTTTTTGTAAATAGAATAAAGCGAAAAGGATAAATACAAATGTATTAGCAATGACAAGATATTTGCCTATAAGGCTCAAAAACATAAAGTTGGTTGATCAAAACAAGTAGTAGAACAAACTTATAGTATGATGCTATGTACATAAAAATATTTTAAGATCCACACGTGTAAATACTTTTAAAACAGCTCAAAGCCAGGTCTCTAGTTTTAAAAACGAAGAGAAAGAATTTACATCAAATTTCTGATAGTGGTTGCCTCTGAGAAGGAAGAGAGGAAGGGTATAATGTTTGAGTACAGTTCAAAGGAGACTTCAGCTATCTATATACATTTGTTTTAATGAGAAAGTAAAATTCTTAAGCAAGAAAATAAAAGTACTGACACTTGTTACTGCCAAGTAGTAGGTACATAGCAGTTCTGATTCTGAAATTTTTTTTTTTTTTTTTTTTTTTGAGGCGGAGTCTTGCTCTGTCCCCCTGGCTGGAGTGCAGTGGCGCGATCTTGGCTCACTGCAAGCTCCGCCTCCCGGTTTCACGCCATTCTCCTGCCTCAGCCACCCGAGTAGCTGGGACTACAGGCGCCCGCCACCGCGCCCAGCTAGTTTTTTGTATTTTTAGTAGAGACGGGGTTTCACAGTGGTCTCGATCTCCTGACCTTGTGATCCGCCAGCCTCGGCTTCCCAAAGTGCTGGGATTACAGGGGTGAGCCACTGCGCCTGGCCCTGAAAATATTTTAAATACGGTTGACCCTTGAACAACACAGGTTTGAACTATACAGGTCCACTTATAACATAATTTTCTTCCATTTCTACCACCCCTGAGACAGCAAGACCAACCCCTCCTCCTTCTCTTCCTCAGCCTACTGAATGTGAAGACGATGAGGGTGAAGACCTTTATGATGATCCATTTCCACTAATGAATAGTAAATATATTTTCTCTTCGTTATGATTTTCTTAATAAAGTTTTTCTTTAGCTTACTTTGAATATAGTACTTAATACATATAGCTACAAAATATGTGTTAATCCACTGTTTATGTTATCAGTAAGGCTTCCATTCAACAGTAGGTTATTCGTAGTTTTTGAGAGGTCAAAAGTTATATGCCCCAATTCACATGTTGATCAGGGGTTAATTGTAATGGAATACCAGGCAAAATTATCTCCTGTATAATCATAATTATCTAAAAGTCCAAAAAACAGATAAAAATGTATTTATAGGGGAAAGACTAGGAAGAACCATATAAAAATAATACTGACTGAGATATATCTTTGGGTGGTGAGGATAGTACTGGTTTCTTTCTACATTCTACAGCTCTGTGTTGTCTAATGTTTTATAGGATAAACATCTACTTTTTATAAAATAATTTTTAAAACTCACCTCATTTTCAGAAATAAAATTTGATATCTAAATACAAAAACTTGGACTTAACATTTTGAAATACAGCATCTACATTATTGAGTTGAAGTATTATGTTGAAGTACAGTATTCTTTGATTTGGAAAAAGCAGTTTAATTATCCAGTAATAGGTGAATAAGAGAAGCAGGGTTTGTTTTCTGCTCAGTATCATTCTCTTCACTCAGAGAAAAGGTCTGTTCCAAAGCCCCAGAGAGAATGCTTTGTTTGAAACAGTAGCCTCCAGGATATATTCTCTTGATCAGAAGGAATATCATGAAAAGATGGTTTGGCAACTAAAAAAATAACACAAGCCCAAGTCTCAATGGCAAGTGAGGGTGACGTTGCATTTTGAATAGTTCCCAGTTCTTTAATTCAACATAAGGAAATTAGTAACTTTTCATTTAAATCCAAAACACAATCAAAACTATTCAGTACATTGTGTCTTACAGAATAGAAGTAACATAGTCCTGGCCAAAGACTAGACCCAAGTATTAAGCATCTACTTATTTCAGAAATAACAACTATGATATAAATGAATCATATCATTCCACCTTCTTAAAAGATTCTCTGGGAACAAACTATAACAGACACTAAGGTACATTTTCAAAAACTACCATATCCAACTCCAAGTTAAATAAAATAGTCTTATAAATGAGCGTTCTAAATAATCCAACATCTGATTAAGGAGGGTTATTTGGGCCAGAATGCATCACCCAAGTGCCACACTTCACTGCTGTGTGTCAATAACAGAGAATTTTTTTTTTTTGAGACGGAGTCTCGCTCTGTTGCCCAGGCTAGAGTGCAATGGTGCGATCTCAGCTCACTGCAAACTCCACCTCCCGGGTTCAAGTGATTCTCCTGCCTCAGCCTCCTGAGTAGCTGGGATTATAGGAGCCCGCCACCACACCCAGCTAATTTTTTATATTTTTGGTAGAGACAGGATTTCACCTTGTTAGCCAGGCTGGTCTCAAACTCCTGACCTCAAGTGATCCACCTGCCTTGGACTCCCAAAGTGCTGGGATTACAGGCATGAGCCACGGCGCCCAGCCAATAAGAGAGAATTTGAACTGCAAGCTCTTGAGGTTGTCAAAAGAGGCTTGGAGTGATGGAGCCCACAAAGCAGTCTCTTCCAGCTGCCAGCTGCTTTGCCTGTTTGTGCCGACGCCATACAAATATCATCATTCTTTATGACTACTATGGCATGAAAAATTTAAACATAAAAGAAACCAGAGCTCCTTAAAAAAATGGCTGATTGCCAGGTACAGTGGCTCACGCCTGTAATCCCAGCACTTTGGGAGGCCGAGGCGGGCAGATCATCTGAGGTTGGAAGTTTGAGACCAGGAGTTCGAGACCAAGGCCAACATGGTGAAACCCCGTCTCTACTAAAAATACAAAAATTAGCTAGGCATGGTGGTACACACCTATAGTCCCAGCTACTCGGGAGGCTGAGGCAGGAGAATCACTTGAACCCGGGAGGCAGAAGTTACAGTGAGCTGAGATCACGCCACTGCACTCCAGCCTGGGTGACGAAGTGAGATTCTGTCTTAAAAAAAAAAAAAAAGAGAGAGAGAGAGATTTGTCTTTTGATTGAGGCATAATTAGCCTCTAGTATTAGACCTAAAAAAAAAAACCTGATAGTATTCACGGTGGTCACACCTTAGGCTGATGTCTTATTTTAAAAGACAGAACAGAAATGCTGTATGCTTTCATTGTACTTGGTATATTCCAACTCCGTTTCATTGGAGGTTCCATAATTTTACCTGTAATTTGTTCTGGAATCCTTTTTAAAGTTTTGATCCAAAGGCAGTAAAGCTCTAACATGGCCTCTGTGTCTGTTTTCAGATATTCATTCTTGAAATATTCTCAGAAACAAAATGAAAAAGCCCTGGATACCTGAAGCCTACCTTTTCAAAGGCAGGCAAGTACCGGGTTTTAGCTTTCTGCATGATAGAAGCAAGGGTCTCCTTTTTTTCCTCAGCGGATTTGAAGGGGGCCATAATTATCATCATCAGGTCCTGGGTGCCATCAATGTACATGTCGATCCTGATAAAACAACCATTTGACCGTCAGGCGGAGAGGAGGTTTTGAGTGCAGGGTTCTTACTCCAACACTTCTCTGGTGTAAATAGATGCAGGAGCAAATAATGTTTATTTTTCCTCTTAAGCTTCCACTCCCATGAATGATTTCTAGCACCAGAACCAGCCAAGTGCCCAGGATATAGTAGAGTCTCTGGAAATGTTTATTGAATAAAAGGATGTATGAAAGAATTCATGAATGCCCTTAAGTTGAAATCTGCCATAAACAAATAATTAATTATTATGGCTTTAAAAACTAAACTCAATGAAGTTTATTAAAACTACAAAACAATTAGTACCAGAACATTTTCACTTATTTAGAGAAGACAGATAATTTAACAGGTCTTCTGTTGACCTGGCAACTGAGAAGGAAAAGTTTAATTTCCTTTAAAGTTTTCCTTTCATTGCCAAGCACTAAATAAATAAACAAGCCATAGTATCTCTATTGCTGTTATTTACTGGCCTATTACACGTTCATGCTGTGCTAGTTATCTCTTGAAGAGTATCTTTGTATTCCCCATTATATGCTAATTGCTTAATGAATTTGTTTTAATGGTCTTCTGTAGTCTTTTTCTTTTTAACAGCATATAAAGAATAATGGAGTCAGGCTTAGTGGCACATCTATGGCCCAACTATGCCGGAGGATGGGACGGGAAGATTGCTTGAGTCCAGCAGTTTGGGTCTGGCCTGGGCAACATAGTGAGATGCCATCTCTTAAAAATTAAAAAAAAAAAAAAAAGAAGGCCTGGCATGGTGGCTCACACCTATAATCCCAGCACTTTGGGAGGCCAAGGTGGGCAGATCACTTGAGGCCAGGAGTTTGAGACCAGCCTGGCCAACATGGTGAAATCTGTCTCTACTAAAAATACAAAAATCAGCAGGGTGTGGTGGCACGTGGATGTAGTCTCAGCTGTTTGGGAGGCTGAGGCAGGAGAATCACTTGAACTCAGGAGGCAGAGGTTACAGTGAGCCGAGATCACGCTAGTACACTGCAACCTGGGCAACAGAGCGTGATTCCGTCTCAAAAAAAAAAAAATAAAGAAAAAGAAAAAGAAAAAAATTTAATAATACACTTTAATTGTCCTATTTGAATTACAAATAATGTTTCTTTTATGTTAGTGTCACCTAGTCCACTTGCTTTAGTTTACTATAGTTTATGGCTAACCCAAAGAAAAAGAATATTAACAACACCATCTATAGCTCAAGGCATGTCTTAGAAAAAAACAAGGAGATTTTTAAAGACCAAAAACTTTGCATCAAAACAATAACAGAGTGCGTTTGCATATTTGTACTTATTTACAAAAGTATCATGTTCACATACTGTTTGACATTGCTTCTCTTGCCATATACCTTCGGAATTCCAGGTTGGAATGACTAAGCCTGTTTTAAAGATGAAGATATGGGAAAGTTGGCATGGGCTGCTACTTTTTGTGGGCCTTGCTCATTCCTATGTTATGTTCTTTCTCCTTTTTCTGAACAATTGAGCCCTGGGCTTTCTCCCACTGCGTCTTCTGTGTATACTGACCACGCGCACTGTATCCATGCTTATAGTGATGACTGTTTAGGGACCTCTGAAAAGGCTCCATGACCCCAAATCCAGGTAAGATTTTATAGTTGCAAGTACTTGTTTTGTCTTAAGTCTAGTTATTTCTTATGAAACTAAACTATCCCCGTGAATAATTACCCAATCATTTTCTGCCAGGCCTAGCACAATGCCCAGCATAGCATAGATGTCTGTGGTATACAGAGGCCAAAAAATGGCCCCAAAACTTCACCCTCCTGTATTTGTGATGAAACTTGGCAGCTCCTCCCATCAATAGATGGGGTCTATTTCCCAGTCTATTTGTGGCTTCCTTTAATGAGAGGAATGAGGAAGAAATGATGAGGTGTCAATTCTGAACCCAGAACTTAGGAGGCCAGTATGCTTTCACTCTCACTCTCACTCTCAGAACTCTGCCTCGCTGCCATGAGAACTAGCTCAGGATGAGAGGATGAGAGACACATGGTCCATTCATATCCCAATTGATAGTCAGCCAACACCCACGACCAGAGCCTGGCTAACTACAGACATCAGTGAGTGCAGCCTAGCTAAGTCAAGCTTGACTCACATAGGCCACCCAGATACTTGCTCACCCATAGACAGGTAAGAAATAACAAATGCTTGCTGATTTAAGTCACTGTGTTTCAAGTTTGTTTTAGAGTTTTCAAGATATGTTTTAGAGCATTATTTATAGTCAATAGATCATTGATACAATGCTTAGTATGTGTGATGAATCAGTCATTTCTACCTTCATGTAGAATAACTTACCAGTTTATTTTCTAAGAACATATTTTGTTAGGAGTGGGGAGAGAATATGAGAATGTTGAATGCAACATTCAGTGCACTATGAGTAGTACACAGAAAAGGGGGATGTGGAGTACTTATGAAGAATAAATACAAGGTGGCCGGGCACGGTAGCTCACGCCTATAATCCCAGCAATTTGGGAGACCAAAGCAAGTGGATCGCTTGAGGCCAGGAGTTCGAAACCAGCCTGGCCAACATGGCATAACCCTATCTCTACTAAAAACACAAAAATTAGCTGGGCATGGTGGTGCATGGCTATGGTCCCAGCTACTCAGGAGGCTGAGGCATGAGAATTGCTTGAACCCAGGAGGCGGTAGTTGCAGTGAGCTGCGATCATGCCACTGCACTCCAGCCTGGCAACAGAGTGGGACCTGTCTCAAAAGAAAAAAAAAAGAATAAGTACAAGGCATGCCAGGTCTAGCAAGTCATTTCCCCTTTGTCCCATTTGTCTTTTTTTGTCTCAATCCAGGCTGAAAGGTACACCTGAACCAGGTCTCAGTTGGTGGAGAACTGAAGAAGTTTGGCTAAGAATCAAGTAGAGTAATGAACACTATGGTACCTGACTCTTTCCTTCAGGTCCTTCCCATAGAAGTTGTACTTCACAGCAAGATAGCCGAGGATGGCTCTAGTCTGTGTCAGCACCATTCCATCCATTTCAACCAAAGGCACTTGGCTGAAAAGCAAGCGTCCATCTGTGGTTTGAGCGAAGAGAGGTTAAGATACCCTTGTTCAGTGGTTGCAGTAAATCTAAGGATGGTTCACTTCTAATTTCTGTCTGTGATTTTTAGGTTCTATCCAAAGTGATGAATTAAAGACCCCAGTTGTTGAGGAAATGGCTACCATTTGCTTCACGTAAAATCTGAGATTCGTTTGGCAGTCTCATGCACTTTTGTGTATCGGTTAACGTGATTATTTACGATTTTCTGCATTTACTGTAAATATGTCATAGTATAACTGCTTCTGATTCTCAAAGTTTAGGGTGTTGGCTGGGTGCAGTGGCTCATGCCTGTAATCGCAGCACGTTGGGAGGCTGAGGTGGGCGGATCACTTGAGGTCAAGAGTTTGAGACGAGCCTGGCCAACATGGCGGGGGGGTGGGAGGTGGGGGAGTGGGGATGTGGGGATTCTTAAAGGATTGTTCAGTGAGACGGGAAGAATTAAACCAATTATTGCTGACACATACGATTTTCATTCTATCCTCTTAACCAAAGTCACCGTCATGACCTACTTGATAAGAGTTTCTGAAGGCTAACTGGTGTGGCCTTTGCTGATGCAAATTAAGCTTTGTGTCAGGAACATGACGAACAGCCAATCAATGTTAGCAGTCATGCTATATGCTTGCCTTTTCTAACAGTAGCCGTTCTAGAGCTCTGTCTCTTTTATCAAAACAAATACTTCCCAAAGCAGGTTTCCATTTTTCTCTAATAAGATAATATTGAACAAATCTAGGCTTACCGTTCTGCAACTTTTCATATTGTTCTCTTGTTTCAAGAAATTCCTCTTCAAACTAAATAAAAGATAAAGAGACATTATTCCAACTTTAAAGTCCTCAAGAAAACAAAGAAATTTTGTTTTTTGTTGGTTTTTTATTTTTGCTCCCATTCCTCTTTTTCCTTTTCATCACCTAAGTTCTTCCTTCCTTCCAAACTCATGTCCTTTCTCCAACTTCCCCAGTGATTTTTCCTCTTCTTTTTCTTCTTCCTCGTCTGTTATTTTCCCTTCATATAAAGACAAGTTAAATTTCTCTTTAATGCTCATATATTCAATGAAAGGAATCCAGAGATCTTTAATCAGGTGAGATTATCATGATTTATTGATGATGTTTCTAAAGCTTTTGTGAGAAAGATTGATTTTTTTTGGTCCCCCCAAACCTTGAGATGTGGGTAAGCAGTGTAAGGGGAGATGTCCCTAAAAGGAAATAGAGAAAAACAAACAAGGTAATGAGCCCTTGCTCTAGAGGAGATGGCATTCAGATAGGGAAAAGGAAGCCTACACCTGCATAAAACAATTCCAAGGCCCTTGTAAAAATCTATGGAGAAGTCAGTGTGGAGGGAATTCAGAGTTAAGGAAAGATCCCATGGGGCAGATGTTTCAAGGGAGGAGTTAAAGGGGAGGCCAGACTGCAGCTGGGCCTAACATTCCAGCTGGCAGCCATGAGTACTACAGGACTGGGGTGCTAAGGCAGAGATGAAAGACCCCAGAAAATCAGCCAGTCCCAATGGAGACAATGAGGCAGATGTGGGTCTCCTCTCTCTTCTTTGTCTTGTGATCCACAAAAATCTTTTTAGCCCCTATGAAGCTTCTAGAACACCACCTCTCCTGACAGCTCCCCAAATCCTCCCTAATCCTCCATCATCCTATGATCCCTCCCTCACCTCTTACAAAGGAAGATAATTGGAAAGGAAAATAATAGATAAAACCTGTAGGCACCATTCCGAAACTTGAAGGGGAAAGGAGGCTACTTCATTCCCACCCAAATTACCATCCTTCCCAATCCCAGTCAGGAACCAACCTCCTCTCCAGCTGCAGCCAGCAGCCAGCGGATGGACTCCATCCTGCCCTTGCCATGAAGCTAGTAGAGCTTGGGTCTGGCTGCCATGATTCCTGGCTCAAAGTTTTCTAAAGGAAATAAAAAAAATTAAACAATATACTGACAAGCCATGTGATATTTCTTCCCCATTTATAGCAATTCCAAAACAGGTAAAACGAAACTATTGTTGAGGGATTCATACATAGGAGGTAAAACTATGAAGCAAAGCAAGAAAATAATTACCAAGGAAGCAGGATAATGGTTACTTCTAGTGAGGAGAATGGGGTTGTTATTGGGGAGGAGCATTTAAGGTTTCCGGCATGCCAACAATGTTCTATTTCTTAAGCGGAATTAGTGGTCTTTATAATTAGTCTTAAAATTGCACATAGTGCATTTGCACCCTATCGTATAAATGCTCTAGCTCACAATTTAAGAAAAAGGAAAGAACAAATTATGTATATTGTTTCAAAAAAAACCCTCAAACCATATTGCTCTGCTAGAAACACAAAAACAGTCAACGCAGAACACTTCTGTGACCCCAAAATATGTGGGGATTTCTCCCCACTGGCAAGCAATTAATTCTGCAGCAGACACCAGCTGAGTGTCCTCCAATTTAATTCCAACACTATCCACCTGGAGACAGCATCACATCCCAGAAAGTGAGGGCTCTGTCCCCAAACTGTCTACCTTTCAGACACCAGTCATAAGTCCAGGCCTCCAGAACTTCTGACCAGTCAGCTTCAAGTTGGAATGCCCACAACCCCCTCTTTGGGTTTAATTAATTTGCTGGAGCAGCTCGCAGAACTCAAAAAAAAAACACTTAAGTTTACCAGTTTATTATAAAGGGTATTACCAAGGATATAGGTGAAGAGAGGCATAGGGTGAGGTGTGGGGAAGAGGCACGTAGGTTCCACGTCCTCCCCAGGCCCAACACCCTCCAGGAACCTTTACCTGTTCAGCTGTCTGCAAACTCCTGGAATCCAGTCCTGGGTTTTCACTGGGCTTCATTACATAGGTGTGATTCATTAAGCCATTGGTCCTCTTCCCTACATAGAGGTTGGGGTTTGGGGCTGAAAGTCCCAACCCTTTAACCATGTCTTTGTCCTTCCAATTGACCAGCCCCATTCTGCAACTATCAGTCAACATTAGCATACAAAAAACAGCACTGGAGATTTCCTGAATTTAGGAGTTGTATGCCGGAAAAGCAGAGTGTGATACCCTACCTTATTTTTTTGGTTTTGAGAGGGAGTCTCGCTCTATCGCCCAGCCTGGAGTGCAGTGGCGCGATCTCGGCTCACTGAAAACTCCGCCTTCTGGGTTCACGCCATTCTCCTGCCTCAGCCTCCCGAGTAGCTGGGACTACAGGCGCCCACCACAACACCTGGCTAATTTTTTGTGTGTTTTTAGTAGAGACGGGGTTTCACCGTGTTAGCTAGGATGGTCTTGATCTCCTGACCTTGTGATCCACCCGCCTCAGCCTCCCAAAGTGCTGGGATTACAGGCATGAGCCACTGCACTCCGCACCCTATCCTGTTTTAACGTGAATTGACTCTCCTTTAGCTAAGAGAGCCAGAGAGATTCCATCTTGGCTCCTTCACTTGCAGCCCCTTACCACCCACCCTCTTTCCTCAAGGACTTACTTAACTTGTGCAAGCTGACTCCCAGCACAGCCAAGAATGCAATTAACTGATAAGATACTGTGGGAAGCTATATCTGCAGTTTCCAGGAATTCACCTGGTTAATAGCACCCAGAGCCCCGCGTTTGTGTCCGGTTGATAACACCAAAGCCCCGCATCTATCACCTTGTGATAGATTTAAAGCCCCTGCACCTGGAACTGTTTGCTTTCCTGTAACCATTTATCCTTTTAACTTTTTGCCTGCTTTACTTCTGTAAGATTGTTTTAACTAGACTCCCCCCTGCCCTTTCTAAACCAAAGTATAAAAGAAAATCTAGCTCCTTCGCCATCTCTTGGTCACTGGCTAATAAAGGACTCCTGAATTTGTCTCAGAGTGTGGCGTTTCTCTATAACTCGCTCGGTTACAAGAGGAAGACCAAATATGTATTTCGCAATAGCACAGTTTACCCTCCCCCACCTTTGAACACCAAGGTATCTGAACATTAAAAGGACATACAATTTAAAAAGTACTGCCACATTACTAGAATCCCATTCAATCAGTAAGAATTAGTCCAGTCCATCATATTGTATTAATGTCTTTAGAGGGAAGTCACTTGGGTCTGCAGGTTTCCTTTCATTCAGTTCCAAAAGTAGGAGCAAACATATAGCTGCACCCTTTCAGACATCTGTTATAATTGAGCTAACAGACATATCATCTCTTGCTCAGAGCCCCTTTCAAGGTGTTACTGTAATGTTGGATTTCCCCCCATTTATAACTCATTTATTCATTCCTTTGCTCTCAGCTACTTCTCCCCTGCTCCATTAATACCTAAACATTTTCCACCTTTGGGAGGAACATTAGAACCGCCACTGTGCTGGTCTAGATTGCAAGCAGCAATACTAGTCTAGCAAGTGCCTCCTCCTCAGTTGGACTGCCATTCAGGTGGGGTACAGTTCCATAGGTGCAGAACTAGTGAGCTATTTCTACCACCAGGCAATATAGCTGCATTCATTCACCCCAATTTTGCTAGACAGGATGAAGGCACAACCCTTCCCCATCAGGCCCTTAGGAATTCTGACATAAGGTCTGAAAAACACTGACAGTTTCTTGCTTAGAAATCCCTGCTTCCAGCACTTGTAGTTGCAGCCCCAGTCCTAGGACCATTGCATCATGTTGGCAATAAGCCCCCAAAATCTGGCCATAAACTGCCCCCGAAACTGGCCATAAACAAAATCTCTGCAGCACTGTGACATGTTCATAATGGCCATGATACCCACGCTGGAAGGTTGTGGGTTTACCGGAATGAAGGCAAGGAACGCCTGGCCCACCCAGGGCAGAAAACCACTTAAAGGCATTCTTAAAACAAACAATAGCATGAGCAATCCCCTATGCTGGGATTACAGGTGTGAGCCACCATGCCCGGCCCCACCCCTCTATATTTCTGTGTGTATGTCTTTAATTCCTCTGGCGCTGCTGGATTAGGGTTTCCCCAACCAAGCTGGTCTTGGCAGTATCAGGTAGGTGAAAAGAAAAATGTTTTTGAGGTGATTTGGGAAAGACAGAAAAAAATCATAGTTGTTATACAAGTGTACTCCTCCCTTGGCAAAAATTGCATAGTCATGTCACTGAAATGTGGGTTACTTGCCACGTGTAGAGTCCAATTAACAAGAGTGAGGTCTGATACTAAGAAAAGTGAACTTATTCCTTTCTTGCCACAGTCTTGTCACCCTCTGGGCACCATCTCTATTGAGTTGCTATTAAGATTCAGTCCTTTTACATTGACTCTTGAGCTACTGCATGTTGAAAATTGCAAGAACTTCCTAAAAATTTATGACTTTACTGTCTTGGGAGACACCATGATAAAAAGGCACTTTGCTAATCCAAATGCCCTGATTAGAGAAACCATGTGGTGGTTCAGTGACTCAATCCCAATAAACCTTAACACGAACCTTGCAATGAAATGAATGTGGAGAAAACATGAGAAGAGGGAGAGGAGAGACTGTGCCTTATTTTGAATCTCTCCTCAACAAGAGAACTCTTCAATTCCCTGGCCCCCTCCAGTGACCCAAGCAGGATGCTAAAGGAGTTATCACACATTTAGAGGTCAAAAGCGGAGTAGCTAAGGAGTTCACAGATATGCCAAAAGCACCATGGGACAGCATACCTGGTGACTTCCAGCACTGGCAAAGTCACCTTGTAAATGGGCCATGTTCCAGGTACTGACCAGGTGACAGGCAACCAGCAAAGCAAAAGCCACTGGACCATTGACAAGTGATGCCTCACTCCACCCAGCTGCCTTCTGAGAAAGATAAAGCAGCACTGGGCCCAGTGCAGTGGCTCATGCCTGTAATCCCAGCACTTTGGGAGGCCGAGGAGGGCAGATCACCTGAGGTCAGGAGTTAGAGACTTGGCCAACATGGTGAAACCCAGTCTCTACTAATAATAAAAAAATTAGCCAGGCATGGTGGCATATGCCTGTAATCCCAGTACTCGGCAGGCTGAGGCAGAGAATCGCTTGAACCCAGGAGGCTGAGGTTGCAGTGAGCTGAGATCACACTACTGCAATCCAGCCCGGGCGACAAGAGCAAAACTCCGTCTAAAACAAAACAAAACAAAACAAAACAAAAAAGATAAAACAGTACTGTTGAAGTTCAGTATCAGCAGCCCACTTGGGAAGTGCCATCTCTCCCTCTTCACCTGCTCTGAGAGATGGGATAAATCTGTAAAGCTGGTGGGGACTGGTCTGTTTAATTCCTGTGGTTCTGTTTCACTAAAACCTTTATTAGACCAAATTGTATTTGAAACTAATCCTAGGGTGAAAGAACATGGGCACAGGAAATACTGTTAAAATCCTTTATACAGTGGTTGTATTCGGCTCCCCCAGTTAGACACTTCTGGATGTGGGCTAACAGCTGCTCTGACCTCGCCAAGGGAATGAACACTGAGAAACCCAGGTGTGGATCCACTCCTGTTACCTTTTGGTTTGTCCTGTGAATCCAGATAAAGTCACTTCTAGTAGCCTCCAGAAAGCTGTTTCTTTTTTCTTTCGTTCTTTTTTTTGTTTTGTTTTTTTGAGGCAGAGTCTCACTCTGTTGCCCAGGCTGTAGTGCAGTGGTGTGATCTTGGTTCACTGCAACCACCATCTCCCAGGCTCAAGCAATTCTCCTGCCTCAACCTCCCAAGTAGCTTGGATTACAGGAGCACGCCACCATGTGAGGCTAATTTTTGGCATTTTAGGAGAGATGGGGTTTCACCATGTTGCCTGGGGTCGTCTCAAACTCCTGAGCTCAGGCAATCTGCCCACCTCGGCCTCCCACAGTGCTGGGATTACAGGTGTAAGCCACCACTCCCGGTCAGAAAGCTGTTTCCAGGCAGTGGTCTCTTAAAATGCAGGCTGGCTGGTCCTTCTTCTGTCTAATTATTCTCTTAGTAATGAAAACTCTCAGCTCTGGGCTGCCCACAGGAGATGGGTCCCTAATGTAACAATGAGTGTCATGATTATCTAGCTCTAGATATTATGTCTGTCCCAGAGGCCTGGTAAAGAAGGTAAGATAGCAATGGCTATACCTCGTGCAAGTGATAGTAAAATCTCCCAGACGATAGGAGCGGCAGCAAAATGCCGTTGTCAAATGAGAAAAACAGGGCAAGCTTCTTGCTGGCATTGCAGAGCCAACATTCAAAGGGATGCAGAGATATGGGCCCTTGGATATGCTGGAATAAACCAGTGGGGTCTGGCAAAATCAGACAAGTGGACAACAGTCTGGGTACTAGAGATGGGATGCATTTTTTCCTTTGGGAGAGCTGGAGTCACAGGGTGAAAGGGGAAACCTCTGCTCCTTGGAACATAACCTTCTGGATGTGGGCTAACAGCTGCTCTGACCTCGCCAAGGGAATGAACACTGAGAAACCCAGGTGTGGATCCACTCCTGTTCATCTGCTCCATGCCAAGTACAGGACCATGTTCTGTACAATTCTCAAATGCAAGTGATAAGTGAGTGTTAATATCTCCTTCTTTCAAAGGCAGGGGTCTCTGGGGCCTCAGGGGCATGAGTCCTCACTATAGTGACACAAGCTTATTCCATCTAAGCCTCAGTCTCCTAATCTTTAAAATGGGGGGTGGTGGTTGAACTACCCACCTTGAAGGGTTATTGTGGGGCCTGAGGATGGAAGCAAGCCATAGGTAAAATAAGTGCTGCATGGACAGGAAGAATCAATATCATGAAAATGGCCATACTGCCCAAGGTAATTTATAGATTCAACACCATCCCCATCAAGCTACCAATGACTTTCTTCACAGAATTGGAAAAAAACTACCTTAAAGTTCATATGGAACCAAAAAAGAGCCCGCATTGCCAAGACAATCCTAAGTCAAAAGAACAAAGCTGGAGGCATCACGCTACCTGACTTCAAACTAGACTACAAGGCTACAGTAACCAAAACAGCATGGTACTGGTACCAAAACAGAGATATAGACCAATGGAACAGAACAGAGCCCTCAGAAATAATATCACACATCTACAACCATCTGATCTTTGACAAACCTGACAAAAACAAGAAATGGGGAAGGGATTCCCTATTTAACAAATGGTGCTGGGAAAACTGGCTAGCCATATGTAGAAAGCTGAAACTGGATCTCTTCCTTACACATTATACAAAAATTAATTCAAGATGGATTAAAGACTTAAACATTAGACCTAAAACCATAAAAACCCTAGAAGAAAACCTAGGCAATACCATTCAGGACATAGGCAGGGGCATGGACTTCATGTCTAAAACACCAAAAGCAATGGCAACAAAAACCAAAATTGACAAATGGGATCTAATTAAACTAAAGAGCTTCTGCACAGCAAAAGAAACTACCATCGGAGTGAATAGGCAACCTAAAAAATGGGAGAAAATTCTTGCCATCTACTCATCTGACAAAGGGCTAATATCCAGAATCCACAAAGAACTCAAACAAATTTACAAGAAAAAAACAACCCCATCAAAAAGTGGACAAAGGATATGAACAAATACATCTCAAAAGAAGACATTTATGCAGCCAACAGACACATGAAAAAATGCTCATCATCACTGGCCATCAGAGAAATGTAAATCAAAACCACAATGAGACACCATCTCACACCAGTTAGAATGGTGATCATTAAAAAGTCAAGAAACAACAGGTGCTAGATAGGATGTGGAGAAATAGGAACACTTTTACACTGTTGGTGGGACTGCAAACTAGTTCGACCGTTGTGGAAGAGAGTGTAGCGATTCCTCAAGGATCTAGAACTAGAAATACCATTTGACCCCGCCATCCCATTATTGGGTATATTCCCAAAGGATTATAAATCATGCTGCTATAAAGACACGTGCACACACATGTTTATTGCAGCACTACTCACAATAGCAAAGACTTGGAACCAACCCAAATGCCCATCAATGATAGACTGGATTAAGAAAATGTGGCACATATACACCATGGAATACTATGCAGCCATAAAAAAGGATGAGTTCATGTCCTTCATAGGGATATTATTCTCAGCAAACTATTGCAAGGACAAAAAAAAAAAAAAAAAACCACATGTTCTCACTCATAGGTGGGAATTGAACAATGAGAACACTTGCACACAGGAAGGGGAACATCACACACCAGGGCCTGTTGTGGGGTGGGGAGAGGGGGGAGGGATAGCATTAGGAGATATACCTAATGTAAATGACGAGTTAATGGGTGCAGCACACCAACATGGCACATGTATACATATCTAACAAGCCTGCATGTTGTGCACATGTACCCTAGAACTTAAAGTATAATAATAAAAATAAATAAATTTTAAAAAAGAAAAAAACACGAAAAAAATAAGTGCTGCACTCTATGACCTATATCAAGTAGAGTCCTCCATGTCTCTTTAAAGGTATTACAAACTGATTTAGTGTTTTCTAGATTGTCTTTTACTAAGACTAGCTTGTCTGTCAGTTGTCCATGTCTTGTGAAAAATGTGTGTTGTAAACACAATCGATATTTTGTAAAAGGAAGCTAAAGCTATTGTAAATTTGACTAGGTATTGCAATAAAAGGTGTGTTAAAAGAAAGATCTGGAGTGACTTTTGCCTTCATTTTGTGATTTATGAGCGTAATTGGAGAATTTTCATTGTTTGGTGCTTTACGGTAGTGAATTTTGGAATTTTGTGTGACGGCTTTGGGCCAGCATAGTTTTCCCCACTTCACTCCTGCCTGTCCCCTGCGTGTTCTCAAGGCAAGTGGGAGACAGAAGGATGTAACTTTGAAGGCCAGCACCTCAAATGATAAGCACTTACCACTTGTAAAAATCTCAGCAAGTGTTTGTATGCCCCATAAATAGCTGGCTCTGGCCAAGTAGTCGCCGTACCTGGTCTCTCAGCCTTGGCTCCATGGGATTCTAAATTAGGCACTCAGATTGGTTGAACCTGAAAGGCAGAGGTTGCAGTGAGCGAAGATTGCGCCACTGCACTCCAGCCTGGGTGATGGAGCCAGACTCTGTCTCAAAATAAATAAATAAAAATAAATAAACTAGGCTCTCAAGAGGCATGATGAATGGACTGAACTAGAGAGTGCCCAAAAGCCTCATCAGGACTCCATTCTCCACCCCGAGCTCCTCCCAGGCAGAGCTCTTCCTTGTAGAACAGCTGAGTGCAGAGAAGGGGCCCCATACATCTTACAGTCTCATGCCCAGCCAAAAGCCACCTTCTCTCCCTGGATTCTACACTGCAAAATTCTGAGGAGGTGGCAGACTCCTGCAAGGCAGGGTCAGGTCATGTTTCATCCATCCCCCTGTGCTATATTGCACAGTGGCTGTGCAATATATGTGGTGGATACTGTCAATGTACTACTTTGGGATACCAGTTTCTAAACTTGATAATATTCCTGTGTTCAGTCTTTTATTCTTTCTTTCAACATCAACATTTATTAAGCTCCTTTTATTTATTTATTTATTTATTTATTTATTTTTTATTTTGAGGCAGAGTACCACTCTGCCACCCAGGCTGGAGTGCAGTGGCACGATCTTGGCTCACTGCAACCTCCGCCTCCTGGGTTCAGTGACTCTCGTGCCTCAGTCTCCCGAGTAGCTGGAATTACAGGCGTGTACCACCACGACTGGCTAATTTTTGTATTTTTAGTAGAGATGGAGTTTTGCCATGTTGGCTAGGATGGTCTGGAACTCCTGGCCTCAAGCAGTCTGCCCGCCTCAGCCTCGCAAAGTGCTGGGATTTTAGGCGTGAGCCACTGCCCTGGATGGATAAAGTACTAGGGTAGGTACTCTGGGCACTGAAAGATAAATAAGATGTACTTCCTGCCATCAAAAAATCCAGACTACTATAAGGTAAGTCAGAATGAAATAAGTGTTTAATAAAAGTACAATATGGCATTAAGAATTGAACAGAGCCTTTCTGAATGAGTACAAACAGAGATAAATTTGTTTGTCTGACCTCTCATGCTTCTCCTCCCCATGGCATTGTAAGTTAAGGGCCTAAACCAGGTCCTTTAATCCTTTTTCCTTGACCTCTAATGAATTTCAACAAAGATTAGGCTAAATCACAGCTTAGTAATACAGAAGACCAAGTTTGTTTATGCTTCAAAAAGTAAACTCAATTATTCTGATTGTTTAAAAGTATACTGTCAAAGCTTAAAAGAACAGGTGCAATGTAAATATATACCTCATCTGTGGGAAATGAAGCAGGAGGCAACGAAGGAGCAGTGCTTTCTGGATTTCATCCAAAATGCAAACACTCTGAAAACTCTGCTGCTGGAAGGTCCAGAACCTTAGAAGCTAAGATGAGCAGATACTCAAGCCCATCTCCTCACCTCTGGTTTTTCTGATGCTGATATTGGCCAACAGGTGTGTCCTCACATGGGTGTTATAACATTGGACATTAATTCCTATCTCTCAGGGCTTGAAAACTTCACCTGTGTGCAGCTTCACCTGAGATGAGCCAGCTGTAGGGACGCATTCCCCCACCCACAGCCCTGAGTACATATGTAAGGTGGGCTGAGAAGAAAGCAGTGAAGATAGCGTGATGACCTTTGGCTAGTTGAAGAATAGCCTTTAAGTCAAAAAAAAAAAAAAAAAAAAAGCCCCGCAGCTGGGCACAGTGGCTCACGCCTGTAATCCCAGCACTTTGGGAAGCCAAGGCGGGTGGATCACCTGAGGTCAGTTTGAGACCAGCCTGACCAACATGGAGAAAACCCATCTCTAGTAAAAATACAAAATTAACTGGGTGTGGTGGTGCACGCCTGTAATCCCAGCTACTCGGGAGGCTGAAGGAGGAGAACCACTTGAACCTGGAAGGCAGAGGCTGTGGTGGGCCGAGATCGTGCCATTGCCCTCCAGCCTGGGCAACAAAAGCAAAACTCCATCTCAAAAAATTAAAAAATAAAAAAATAAAAATAAAGCCCAAGATCTTTTTGAAAATGTGGAAGAACACATTTACCTGAACACATTAATCTGAGTTAGGCTCCGGGTACTGGAAAAAAGACCCACGTTCAAATCTCAGGTCTCTCTCTCTCTCTCTCTCTCTCTCTCTCTCACTCATGTGAACAGGTTTCTTAATCTCTCTGAGCTTCAGTTTCGTTATTTGCACAACGAGGCTAATAGTACTTAATTCATTTGTTATGAGGTTGAAAAGAGATAGTGTGCGCAAACTGTTGAACATAGTAAGGACTCAAAAAATGCCACATACACACACATACAGCTCCAGATTACAGCAACATTCACAAGTAAGAAAAGCAGTCAAACTTGCTTCTAATAGAAGTGTAGGGCATTCTCTGGAAGTATGATTTTGGAACAGCAGCAGTGGTGCCTGGGAGCCTTTTAGAAATACAGGATCTCAGTCCCTGAGCCAGGCCTACTGAGTGAGCGAGCCTGTGTTTTTAACACCATCTGCTGGAGATTCGTATGTAGATGAAAATTAAATTTCAGAAGCGGGGCTAGAATGAAAACCAATAACCTGCCTCTGGGGCTCAGTGTCTGGCCCTGGGTTGTTCTCCCCAGGAACTGCTGGGCAGGCATACATTGCAGGACATAATGTTTTAAAAGGTGGGCTAAATAAAGTGGTGGAGTCATATGTGGCTGTGGATAGAGAAAGGTAGAGGAAAGATTGGAGAATTGTAAGTAAATTCCTCATATTAGATCATCTGCATTAACCCTCTTTTAAGAGAATAACTCCTAGAATTCAAGGCTCCCCTTCTTTTTGCCCCCACCTAGAAAAACAAGCATTTGTGTTTACTAACCAAGGGTACGGAAGTCACAGCAGTACAGCCTACTAACCAGTTCCTCCTATAGTCTACCCATCTAGGCCAGCGGGACTAGTGTGTCTGGAATTGGTGAGTTCTTGGTCTCACTGACTTCAAGAATGAAGCTGTGGACCCTCGCAGTAAGTGTGACAGTTCTTAAAGATGGTGTGGACCCAAAGAGTGGGCAGCAGCAAGATTTATTATAAAAAGCAAAAGAACAAAGCTTCTACAGTGTGGAGGTGTACCCCAATAGGTTGCTACTGCTGGCCCAGGCAGCCTGCTTTTATTCCCTTATCTGACCCCACCCACATCCTGCTGATTGGTCCATTTTACAGAGAGCTGATTGGTCAATTTTACAGAGAGCTGACTGGTCCGTTTTGACAGCATGCTGATTGGTGCGTTTACAAACCTTGAGCTAGACACAGAGTGCTGATTGGTGCATTTACAATCCTTTAGCTAGACACAGAGGCTAGACAGAAAAGTTATCCAAGTCTCCACTAGATTAGCTAGATACAGAGTGCTGATTGGTGCATTTACAAACCTTGAGCTGGTCACAGAATGCTGATTGGTGCATTTACAATCCTTTAGCTAGACACAGAGTGCTAGACAGAAAAGTTCTGCAAGTCCCCACTAGATTAACTAGATACAGAGTGTTGATTGGTGCGTTTACAATCATTTAGCTAGACAGAGTGCTAGACAGAAAAGTTCTGCAAGTCCCCACTAGATTAACTAGATACAGAGTGTTGATTGGTGTGTTTACATTCCTCCAGCTAGACATAAAAGTTCTCCAAGTCCCCGCCCTACTCAGGAGCCCAGCTGGCTTCACCTCGTTGATGCTGCGCCAAGGCCATGGGCAAAGCGGGACTGACGGGCAGCAATGAAGCAGATAAACTGGCTATTCCGGTTCCTGTAGCAGTAGCCATTCCTAACCCTATAAGTAGGGGTATTAGTTGTATGGCTCTGAGCTGATGGACTTGAGCTTTGAGGGGTACTGATAAGGTCTGATTTCCTGGGGCAATGTTAATGTTGGGATTTAGAAAGATTAAGGTGTAGATGCCTGTCCAGTTAGTGGGGAGGCAGATATGGGTCGATGTTCCACATAAGAAGAATATGCCTTGGCTGGGTAGACAGAACTTTACCCTGGCTTTTAGAGGAATAGGGTACACTGTTTTTTCTTTACTACTTCCATCTCTCTTTCTCCTCGAATTCTCTTTTGTCTCTTTTTCTCTTTTTCTCTGACTCCCTCTTTGTCTCTTCCTCTCTTTCCTTCTTCGACTTTCTGTCTCTCTGTCTCTTCCTCTGTCTCTTTCTCTTTGTCTCTCTGTCTCCTCCTCTTTTTGACTCTCTCTTTGACTTTCTGTTTCTGTCTCTCTCTCTTTTCCTTTCTGCTGGTCTTTCCCTGCCGCTGCTAGTAGCTTATGCTGCTGTTCTCTCCTCTCCTTCCCATTTTGATGGCTTTGGCAGTGTAAGACTGCCACCTCCATGTGTGCAATAACTCCATAACTTCCTTGTGGTATTTAATGGGGGTTCCCCCAGAGGTTAGGAAGTCCCTTTTTTCCATATTTCAGCATGAACATGTAGGATTAGATAAGCATACTTGCTATCTGTATACACATTTATTTTTCTTCCCTTTTCACAGTTCTAAGGCTCCGCTAAGTGCCACCAGTTCTGCTAACTGGGCACTGGTCCCTGGGAGAAGAGGCTTACTTTCAAGTATGGTTACATCACTAACTATGGCATAACCTGCCCTTCATATCCCATTCTCCACAAATCAGCTTCCATTGGTATATAGGTTAAGGTCAGGATTAGCTAAGGGGACTTCTAAGAGATCATCTCAGGCAGCATAAGTCTGGACTATAATTCGTTGGCAGTCATGCTTGATTGGTTCCCCCTCCTCTGGGAGAAAAGTGGCAGAGTTGAGGGCCACACACGTACATATTTGAAGCACCGGTCCCTCAAGGAGTAGCACCTGGTATCTAAGTAGGCTGTTGTCTGAGAGCCATAAACTTCCTTTGGCACCTAGTATGCCATTTACAATATGAGTAGTCCAGACAGTGAGATCCTTTCCTTGTATTATTTTGACAGCCTCTGACACTAAGACGGCCACCGCCGCAACTACCCGTAAACAGTGAGGCCAGCCTTTTGCTACTACATCAATTTCCTTACTTAGGTATGCCACTGGTTGTGGGGTTGTCCCACGAGTCTGAGTAAGGATCCCAAGAGCTATCCCTACTCTCTCTGTGACATATAAAGGGAAGTTTTGTCCTGTGGGAAGGCCTAAAGCTGGAGCTTGCACTAGGGCCTGCTTTAAGGCTTTGAAGGCTGTTTCTACCTCTAGTTCCCATTCTACTAGATGAATATTTGCTATTTGGGTTTCCCTGATTAGAATATAGAGGGCTCTGGCTATCTCACTGTATCTGGGGATTCATAGTCAGCAAAAGCCAGTGATTCCAAGGAACACCCACAACGGTTTTAATGACTTTGGGCGAGGATAAGCCAGTATAGGCTGTATTCATTCCTTGCTGAGGGCCCTGGTCCCTCTGGCTAAGATTAGGTGTAGATATTTGATCTACTACAAGCAAAGCTGGTCCTTCAACCTAGACACTTTGTACCCTTGATTAGGTAGAAAGTTCAAGAGGTCTAGAGTAGCCTGGTGGCATGAGGCTTCCGAACTGGTAGCCAAAAGTAAATAATCCACATACTGAAGGACCAGAGTGCCTGGACTTGAGAAGTGGCCTAGACCTTGGGCCAGTGCCTGATCAAACAGGTGAGGGCTATCCCTAAACCCCTGGAGTGGGATTATAAGGTAAAGAGAAACTGGGAGTCAGAGTGCAGGGGACAACAGAAGAAGGCATCCTTGAGATCCAGAACCATGAACCATTCTGCTTCCTCTGGTATTTGAGAGAGCAGGGTATAGGGGTTGGGTACAACCAGATATGGAGGAATTACTGCCTCATTGATGAGTCTAAGATCTTGCACTAGTCTCCACTGACCATTCGGTTTTTGTACTAGAATTGGGGTGTTGCAAAGACTGCTGCATTGCCTTACTAAGCCTTGAGCTTTTAAATGTTTAACAATATCCTGTAATCCTTTATGAGCTTCAGGCCTTAAGGGATATTGCCTTTGATAAGGAAAAGTGGTAGAATCTTTTAACCTGATTTGGACTGGGCATTTTTTGCCCTTCCAACTTGTCCTTCCAATGCCCAGACTTCAGGGTTGATTCCCTCCTCAAGTAGGGGACAACAAACAGGTAACTTGTTCCCCATATTCATGTAGATAATAGCTCCAGCCTTGGCTAATATATCCCTCCCTAATAAGTGTGTGGGACTTTCAGGCATAATAAGGCATGTGAAAAGACCAAACTCTCCCAATTACAACTGAGGAGGTGGGAGAAATACCTGGTTACAGGCTGTCCCAGGACTCCTCAGATGGTAATGGACCTTGAGGACAGTTGTCCAGGACAGGAGATTAACACTGAGAAGGCCACACCAGTGTCCAGGAGGAAGTCAATTTGCTGGCCCTCAATGGTTAAACATACCCGGGACTCAGTGAGGGTGATGACATGAGTTGGCGCTTGCCCTGGGTACCCTCAGTCCTCTTGTTGGATCATCTGGTTGGGGGCTTCTGACCCAGAGAAGCTTCATCCTCTGGGACAGTGTACCTTCCAGTGATTGCCTTGGCATAGTGGACATGGACGAGGAGGCAGCTTGTTTCTCATTGGACAATCTATTTTAAAGTGTCCTAGTAAACCACACTGGCAACAAAGCCCACTGGGTGACTGGCCTGCTCCATTTTCTGTCCTCTCTGAACCACCAAGGTTTGTTTGTCTGAGGCCATGACTAAAGCTGTGGCCTTTCTTTCATCTTGCTTTTCCTTTTGGGCCTGTTCCTCTTGGTCCCTATTATAGAACACTGAGGTTGCCAGGTTTAATAATGCTTCCAAATTTTGTTCAGGGCCCAGGGCTTGCTTTTGGAGCTTTCTCCTGATATCTGTGGCTGATTGGGTAATAAACGTATCTTTTAGAATCAATTGACCCTTGAGTGATTTGGGTGACAGGGGAGTATACTTTTTAAGGCCTCCTGTAGCCGCTCTAGGGAGACAGAAGAATTTTCTTCCTTTCTCTGAGTTGTGGTGGACATCATTGAATAATTCATGAGCTTTTTCCTCATTCTTCTTAGTCCTTCTAACACAGATCAATAGATGTTTAGGACTCGAGTCCCCATGATCTGAGTTGAGGTCCCAGTGGGGATCCATACTGGGGATGGCTTGCTGACCGGTAGGGAATTTGCCCTTTTCTTCAGCTGTTATTCTATCATTTACTTGACTAAGATACCAGGTATCTCCAAACTTTTGGGCTGCAGCTAAAGCTACATTCTTTTTATTAAAGGCCAGGGTTTGATCTAACAGTAGCATGACATCTCCAAGCAAGGTCAAAGGTTTGCCCTAGACCCTGTAGGACATTTATGTACCTCTCAGGATCATCTGAAAACTTCCCCAGGTCTGCCTTGATCTGTTTTAAATCAGAGAGGGAGTAGGGGACATGTACCCAGGTTGGGCCAAATTCCCCTTAACCTACAGCTTGAAGGGGACCTAACTGATAGCCTGGGGGGTTTTGTGGTTCTTTGGAGATTTCTTTGCTTATTTCCTTCTGGGCAGGGGAGATTAGAGGAGGCTTATCATTAATAGGAAGGGGAGCTATAGGGAAGCTAGGATATGGGGGTAAGCTGAGAGGTCCTCTCGTGGGATGTAAATTGTAAGCTTTGCATAGTTGTGTATTCTCCCTCAATGAAAAGAAAGCTTGGACATAAGGTATTTCAGTCCATTTGCCTTCCCTCTTACAGAAAAGGTCAAGCTGCAGTATAGTATTGTAATTTGTACTTGCCCTCAGGTGGCCATTTTTCCCCATCAGAGAGAGAATATTGGGGCCAAGCCGTAGTGCAGAAAAAAATGAGCCACCTCTTTTTCAGGGTTTGTGGGTCAAATTGGTCCCAATGGCTTAGGATGCATTTCAAGGGTGAGCCTATTGATGCCTGTGTGTTTCCCATCTGAAAGACAAAACTGCCCACAGTTTTGGTTTGTTTTGTTTCTACCCCTGCCCAAGAACCCGCAACGATCCCTGCACCCTGCTGATCAGAATAGTTGCGCTCACCAATGCAGCAGCAGAAACACCAGTTTTCCTCTTAGACCACAAAGAGAACCGAGGAATGTTGGATTTAGTGGCCCTTACCAATGCATTCGTGAAAACCTGCACCCTTGCCTGTCCTTCTAGACCACAAAGAGGACCAAGAAAAATCGGATTATTGGCCCTTACCGACGCATTCTCAAAAGGCTGTTAAGCATTCTCCTATTAGTATTGGGACCTTACCCCTGTCCTGTAAAGACGTTATGCCCCAAAAATGAAGTGGAGGGTCATACCCTGAGGGAGGGAAGGGACCTCCAGGGTTGGAAGAGTGACACCTTTTATCCTCACTTATATGAATAGGAAGGATACAATTTCTGAGGCTCCCCATATCCTAGCTTCAGGAATAGCTTTTGTTAGGCCTGCTAGTTTGAGGAGGGACCCTAAAATTCCAGGTAGTCCCCCATACGACAGGGTTTTGGGCAAAAATTACATCTTTCTGATTGGTGAGCTTGGTGCTTAAAGAACATAACAAAGTCCTGGAGTTTATACTAGAAATCAATCTTATAGGACAAACTAGAAAAGCGCCAGAAACAGGGAGTGATTTTTAGAAGCGGGACTAACCTCAGAGAAGAGAGGTGAGAGGAAGTTTGTCTGGCAGGCATTAGGACCCAGGGGGCAAGGGTCAGGATAGATAGGATAGATGGGCGAGTCTCGCTTGGGCAACATGCCTTTAAGAGTTCTGCTCATGGCCGCAGAGTCAACCAACTTGTTGTCAGGACCCTGGAGCTGCACAGCTTTCCTCTCTGTTGACCCTGGGCTCAGCCCAGAAGTACAGGAAAAGCGGAAGCTGGTTCCAGGCAAACCAACACTCCCAACTCCAAAGAGTTGGGGGTTATTAGAGAGCCTTTCCCAGAAAGCCTGACACCCGCGTCTTTAGTTCAGCAGCCATGCTAGTCACTTTTAACTGGTTGACAGGTGCCCAGTATTTAGCCCCTGAATTCTAAAGAAAAATAGGACAGAATAGCAAGTGAAAGGGGTCTGATGGTACTCACTGCTTGACAATAGGTGACAGTCTCACCGCTCAGCAATAGGCGATAGTCCCATCTGGGTCACCAAAATGTGTTTGGAATTGGTGGGTTCTTGGTCTTGCTAACTTCAAGAATGAAGCCTGCTTTTATTCCCTTATCTGATCCCACCCACATCCTGCTGATTGGTCCATTTTACAGAGAGCTGATTGGTCTATTTTACAGAGAACTGATTGGTCCATTTTACAGAGAGCTGATTGGTCTGTTTTGACAGAGTGCTGATTGGCGCATTTACAAACCCTGAGCTAGACACAGAGTGCTGACTGGTGCATTTACAATCCTTTAGCTAGACACAGAGTGCTAGACAGAAAAGTTCTCCAAGTCCCCACTAAATTAGCTAGACACAGAGTGCTGATTGGTGCATTTACAATCCTTGAGCTAGACACAGAATGCTGACTGGTGCGTTTACCATCCTCCGGCTAGACATAAAAGTTCTCTAAGTCCCCACCTGACTCAGGAGCCCAGTTGGCTTTGCCTGGTGGATGCCATGCCGGGGCCATGGGCAGAGCTGCCTGTCAGTCCCGCTCCACGCACCAGCACTCCTCAGCCCTTGGGTGGTCGATGGGACCAGGCTGAGGAGCAGGGGGTGGCGCTTGTCAGGGAGGTTCAGGCCACACGGGAGCCCACCCAGGGTGGGGGACAGGGAGGGGTGCGGGGCTTGGGCATGGTGGGCTTCAGGTCCTGAGCCCTGCCCCCTGGGGAGGTGGCTGAGGCCCAGTGAGAATTTGAGTGTGGCATAGGTGGGCCAGCAGTGCTGGGGGACCTGGTGCACCCTCCATAGCTACTGGCCCGGGTGCTAAGTCCCTCACTACCTGGGGCCGGTGGCACTGGCTAGCTGCTCCAAGTGCAGGGCCCGACGGGCCCGCGCCCACCCAGAACTCGTGCTGGCCCGCTCGCGCCGCTCACAGCCCCGGTTCCTGCCTGTGCCTTTCCCTCCACATCTCCCTGCAAGCAGAGGGAGTCAGCTCCAGCCTCGGCCAGCCCAGAGAGGGGCTCCCACAGTGCCATGGCAGGCTGAAGTTCTCCTCAGGTGCCACTAGAGTGGACACTGAAGCCGAGGAGGCACCGAGAGCGAGGGATGCTAGCACGTTGTCACCTCTCACTAGGAAGGTTTGGAAAAAGCAATAGATAGGCCCCCTCCTCCCTGCCCCAACCCAAGGTGAGTTCCCAGGGAGCCAGAGCCTGCTGAGTAAGGAAGAGGAAGTCAGCAAAGGTCAGAGGCCAAGGAAGGAAGGAAGAAACAAAGCCACCAGGGAGACAGCCTTGGGGGGATCCCTTGGCCCTTCACTCTCATTGTGGAGGGCAAAGCACCCCAAATGCAGCCCCACAAGAGGAACTAAGCAGGGGTACACTCATGTCAAAAACCATGTATATGGGGTTGGGGGGTGAGGATGTCCAAAGTCAAGAACAACTCCCTCCAAGGTCAGTCCTTGCCCAAGGATGCTGGTTCAGCCTCCAAGGCTTTGTCTCCATACCAAGTTTACACCAAAGAGCAGCCTCTGGCATGCCCAGATCCAGGGAATGGATGTAACAGAGGACAAGCGGCCAATTGCTTCTTTAAGATCTGTCCTGTGGCAAATTCCGAGTCCAGTGGAAGTCCAGCCTTCAGCTGCTAGGGTCTCCCATGCCTTCCTTAGTTCATACAACCACTTCATCATGGGGGTGTTGCATTCCACCACCGACATGCCATAGGGGACATGCTCCTGGGCCCGCTTCCCAACAGTAACCAAGCTGAGGAGGGAACAGCTTCCCTCAGAGCTGCCCCACCCAGCACTGGGCCCAGCCAGGGACATGATGTCCAAGCTGGCAAGGCCCACCTTCAATTCCCAAATTTAACAATGTGCCAGATGTGTGGGTTCCAGCCCTGAGGCAGGGTCACAAAGAGATGTCAGTTTCCTCAACTATAAAATGAGGAATTGGTTTGGAATCAGATCATCTCCTTAGTTTCTTCCAGTTTTAACTGCCCACCCCCCACCTTTTTTTTTCTTTTTGAGATAGGGTCTTGCTCTGCTGCCCAGGCTGCAGAGCAATGGTATGATCATGGCTCACTGGGCCCTTGACCTCCTGGGTTCAAGGGATCTTCCCATCTCGGCCACCCAAGTAGGTAGGACCACAGGTGCATATCACCACACCAGGTTAATTTTTCTATATTTTTAAAGATAGGGTCTCCCTGTGTTGCTCAGACTGGTCTTGAACTCCTGGGCTCAAGCCATCCTCCTGCCTTGGCCTCCCAAAGTGCTGGGATTACAGGTGGGATATATATATATATCCTATTAGTTCTGTCCCTATAGACTAATACACCATACAAATGGAAGAAAAAAAAAAGAAATAAAGGAGCAACAATAGGAAACAGCTACAAACATGGTAGGTATACAGCCAACTACATCGATAATTACTTCAAGTGTGAATGGTCTTAAATACACCAATTAAAAGACAAAGACTATCATGAATAGATTAAAAAAACAAGACTCAACTGTGCATATATAAGCAAGCCACTTCACATATAAAGACATAAATCGATTCAACAAATAAGCATGCCAGAGGGTGCTGAGTGCCATGAAGAAAATAAAACAAGAGGATAAGAAAGAGGTATGTAGGGGCTGGACACAGTGGTTCACTCCTGTAATTCCAGCACTTTGGGAGGCTGAGGCAGGTGGATCACTTGAGGTCAGGAGTTCAAGACCAGCCTGGCCAACATGGTGAAACCGTGTCTCTACTAAAAATACAAAATTGGCTAGGCATGGTGGTGCATGCCTGTAATCCCAGTTACTCGGGAGGCTGAGGCACAAGAATGGCTTGAACCTGGGAGGCGGAGGTTGCAGTGAGCCAAGATCGCACCACTGCACTCCAGTTTGGGTGACACAGTGAGACTCCATCTCAAAAAAAAAAAAAAAAAAAAAAGAGAGAGAGAGAGAGGTATATGGGTATATGGGGGGGCAGTGCGGGGGAAGCTCTGTAGATCTTATGGTCAGGAGAGGATTCCCTCACGTGGGGATGTTAGCACTAAAGGAATAAGGCAGAGCCTGTCATGCAATGTTCTGAGGCTTGTTATTTGGGTTAAAGGCATAAAACGCACAATCAGCCATGAGGGAACATCAGTAAATACAAAATCCCCTGCTGGTTATTGTCTGTTGCAGCCCCTGTCCAGTGGGATTCACTTTCTGCTCTGTTCCGTCCCCCAGGGATGTTGGACGCTGCAGAATTGCCTCGGCCAGGTGAGGACAGGAGAGTCAGAGTCAGGTATTCAATCTGCCAAAACCTCTCTGAAAGTGTGGCTTTATTCTGGGTCCCTTGGCACTTCTTTTTTTTTTTGAAATGGAGTTTTGCTCTTGTTGCCCAGGCTGGAGTGCAATGGTGCCGTTTCAGCTCACTGCAACCTCCACCTCCCAGGTTCAAGCGATTCTCTTGCCTCAGTCTCCGAAGTAGCTAGGATTACAGGCGTGCGCCACCACACTCGGCTAATTTTTTGTATTTTTAGTAGAGATGAGGTTTCTCCATGTTGGTCGGGCTGGTCTCAAACTCCTGACCTCAGATGATCCGCCCACCTCGGCCTCCCAAAGTGCTGTGATTACAGGCATGAACCACTGCGCCCGGCCAGGTCCCTTGGCACTTCTGTCCTAGACACCAGGGTCCCACACTGTCCATTTTTCCTCTTTTGCCCCTGACACTGAAGCCTCTGCAACTGCCCCATTTAGGCATGGCTGTGCACTTTAACCCCGTTGGTTCACCTGTCATGGCTTTTACTCAGTGAGCCTCTTGTCTTCCTTCTGCTCTTTCTTGCACCCTGTCTCACTCATGCTGACTTTGGGTTTAGCCTTGAACGCTCAGCATGCTGATATTTTTTGAGGATAAACAATCCTGTCCCTGACTTCCGACTTTATTATCAAAGTCTGGTAACTCGTGAAAATTGTGGGGGGTAATGGTGGTGGTGGTGGTTGGAGGCTTGACACTAAAGGGTGGGAGCCTGCACCAAAAAAGGAAATGATGAAACTGGGGTAATGCCACCTGAGGCAGAACGGGACAGGAGGGGGCTGGTTTCCAACATGCGAAGTGAATTGCACAATTTAAGGTCATGCAACCATGAACACGAGAAACATGGGAACTTCTTGTTGGAGAGAGCCTCGTCTCTTGTTTTTATTTTCTCTAATCCTTTACTTCAATGCAGAAACCAACCTTCCTCCCTGTTTTTTTCCTAAAAGAACCAGATTTAGGGGCCCCCTTGTGTCTAAGAGAATTAAAACCCAAAAGCAAGTACTTGCAAAATGCCTTAAGGTCTATATAAACAGACCTTGATTAAAATTATCAGGCAGTGGCACTGGGTAGTAAAAATAGCAACACAGTAATATAAACTAGCCCAAATTTGCTGCCATCCCACAAAACTCAGTACAGTTTGAGTATCCCTTATCCGAAATGCTTGGGATCAGAAGTGTTTCTCACTTTAGAACTTTTTTGGACTTTAGAATATTTGCATTATACTTACTGGCTGAGTATCCCAAACCAAAAAATCCCAAATCCAAAATGCTCCAATGAAGATTTCCTTCGAGCGCCATGTCAGCACTGTTTCGGATTTTAAAGCATTCTGAATTTCTGAGCATTTCGGATTTCAGATTTGGGTTGCTCCACCTATAATACAGACCCCTGAGGACTGTCAAGTCAACTGTCTGGTTCCCAGGTGTAAATTAGTCTCTAAATGTGTATAAAATGTTTATCTTCTCTGAAGAGTTCAGAGGGAAGTTTGAGGGGAACCAGCCTTAGGTTGGATGATTCATTGGAAGGACTCACAGAACTCACTGAAAGCTGTGATACCCACGGCTATGGTTTATTACAGGGAAAGGATACAGATGAAAACCAGTCAAGGGAAGAGGTGCATGGGGCAGAGTCCAGGAGGGATCCAAACATGGGCTTCCAGAGGTCCTCCTGTGGAGCCATGGGCAGCGTTCACTCCTTTTGGGAACACTGTGTGTCAATATCCATGGAGTATTGTCAACTGGGGAAGTTTACCTGAGCCTTGGAACCTAGGTTTTTTATTGGGGGGTCCATCAGGTAAGCATGGCTGACTGCCCAACAGGTGATCTGTTTTCACTCCCTCTAGAGTTGAGCTGATACCATGTGACCCAGAGCTCTCACCCAGTATCGCATTGCTGGTGTGACTCAAAGCTCTCACCCTAAATCATACTGTTACTAGCTGACTGGCCCAAGACCCCCAAGCAAACAAAGACACTCCTGTCAGGCCTAGCATTCAAAGGACTTAAGAGACTGCCTTCCAGCAGCAAAGGCCAGACTTCTGGTGGGGCAAGGTGAAAGTCTTTACCATACACTTCCCATGTTCTTTTTTTGTTGTTGTCTACTGCACTCAGGGGACTGGCCATGCTGGGCCTCTTTCTCAGCACAGCAGCCGAGGTCAGTACTGTTCCTCAGGCCTGCCTCGGGGCTGCACCTGCCACCAGGCTTTTGCTCTTGCACACCTTCCAGTGGGTCAAGGCTGGGGACCTGCACGAGGCGACTGAGGCCAGGTGAGAATTCAAGTGGGGCACGGGCAGGCCTGCAGTGCTGGTGGACCCGGGGCACCCTCCGCAGCTGCTGGCCCGGGTGTTAAGCCCTTCACTGCCCTGGGTTGGCGGCGCCGGCCGGCCAGCCGCTCCGAGTGCTGGGCCAACTGAGCCCTCTACGGCTGAATTCGCACTGGCCTGTGAGTGCTGCCTGCAGACCCGGTTCCCACCCTTGCCTCTCCCTCCACACCTCCCAGCAAGCAGAGGGAGCTGGCTCTGGCCTCCACCAGCCCAGAGAGGGGCTCCCAGAGTGCAGTGGCAAGGTCGCCAGAGTGGACACTGAGGCCGAGGAGGCACTGAGCGAGGGCTGCTAGCACACTGTCACCTCTCACTATGCTGAATTCTTCTAAAGCAGGGGCTTTTTCCTACGATTCTGCCTCCTGGCAGTCTGCCTGGCATGTAATAGGTGCTTGATTAGTATTTTTTTTTTCTTTTTGAGATAGGGTCTCATTCTGTCACCCAGGCAGGAGTGCAGTGGCGTGATCTCAGCTCACTGCAGCCTCTGCCTCCCAGGTTCAAGCAATTCTCCCACCTCAGGCTCTCAAGTAGCTGAGATTACAGGGGTGCGCCACCATGCCTGGCTACTTTTTGCATTTTTAGTAGAGATGAGGTTTCACCATTTTGGCCAGGCTGGTCTCAAACTCCTGACCTCAGGTGATCTACCCACCTTGGCCCCCTAAAGTGCTGGGATTACAGGCGTGAGTCACTGCGCCCAGTTGAGGCTTGATGAGTATTTGAGACGTGAATCAACGCCTGTTTAACAGCAGCATTATATTAACAGACCATACTTTTAGTTCTGAAATGCAAAAATTTAGAAGCCTACAAATAACCATTTGGGTAGTAAGAAGATAAAAATAATATATATCTTTGCATTTTCTTATACACGTGTCAAATGTAACTGGAAGGGTACACAAATAGTAACTGCGTTTGCCTGTGAGAAGCAGGACTCGGTTTTGGGGAAGCAGGGTTGAAAAGACTTCCAAGACTGTAGACTCTTTTATACTTTTTTGATTTTTGAACCATGCAAATGTATTATTTGAAAAAAATTAAAAAATTCTAGCAACAAAGCAATGAGCAATGACTCAAAAATTCTTTATTTTGGCTAATATTGATTGCTACCATTTTATTTATTACAGTTCAGAGGAGAGTCATTCACTAGACATTTGGTTGTTATCAAACACTAAAAATTAGGTAAAGACTGGAGGGGATAAGGATCAGAGAACAGGATAAGGAGAGCAGAAACACACTCAGGAGAGAACAAGAGATCCTGCCCATTCTCATTATGAGGATGAACTGGCTACAGGACATTAGTAGCCTGATCAGATCTAACTTAAATACCAGTCTCTCCAAAAAAGTTTTCCAAAAAAGATCCCCTAACAGTTATTTACTGGACAAAAAAGGTTGATATTTCTAGAAAGAGATGATCTCTTTGACACAAAAGACCAAACTTAGGACCCAATATAGCACCATGACAGAGCTGGGATCCATTAAGACATGACTGTGGACAGAACCATCTCTAGGAACACGCTCTCACTCACAGATGGATGTGTTGTTTTACGGCTTAAAGATGTTGTAGACGGTTCTCACATAAATTTCATCAGGGGGAGGCTTCTTCTTGCTGCCAGGTTCAAGGAATCTCTTAATTGTAGGGATATTACTTAGTTTCACTGTGTACTCCTGAAAAAGGAAAACCCAAAAGTTTAAGGCTAACAAAAAAGGTATTAGTTACTATGAAGATATGGTTATGCAAAATGGCCCATCAAAATTTGTTCAATAAATACTTGTTGAAGGGTTCCAAGCAGAACTGAAATCTAGCATTTGTTTAGCAGGGATGTCCAATCTTTTGGCTTCACTGGGCCACACATAAAATACACTAACACTAACGGTAGCTAATGAGCTGGAAAAAAAATCCCAAAATATCTCATAATGTTTTAAGGAAGTTTATGAATTTATGTTGGGCCACATTCAAGGTTGTCCTGAGCCACATGTAGCCCATGAGCCATGGGTTGGACAAGGGTGGGTTAAGATCTGATCTCTATGGTTATTTACAATCGCTGTCACCAATCACCCGTATCAAGATCGGAGTTTAGGCAAATCTCCAGGTTCACAAAAAGATAAGAACTCTACAGCAATGGCAAAAGTAAAAACATACACAAAATAGAATTATGACACTTAAGGTGAAAAAAAAGGAAGGGGAAAACTCATTGAAAACACCTCCAGTGTATTTTTCTGTATTGTTTTTTAATGCTAGTCAATTTGAAGCAGTGGGAGTGGGGAAGGAAAAAAGAAATCTGTAACTTGTGATCAATTAGCTGTAAACACCACTCGGACTAGCCACCTGAAGTGCACTGATCTGCTGGGAGAAAATGCATGAGCCACTTAAGTAAAGGTGCTTTAAAAAGTCACCAGATGGTACAATTTATATCTTAAGATTCAGCTTCTGCAGAGTTTTTACTCCTATCAGTAAATGAATCCTCTTTCTGGCTATGTTCAGGAAATCGCCAGTTGCATTTTTTCATAGCCTCTGGCTCAGATACCAAATATTTATGTAAACTGGAATGGAAGAAAAAAAATTGTATTTTTCATTCATAGAATCAAATCTTACAAATTCTCAGTAACTGAAAAGAAAAGCCCATTTTATCTAGTGAAAAATCTGAACTATATGAAGAAGCATATGCTCATCATATATAATTATTCTAATAAAACCTTTTAAAGCTATTTAAATAAAACCATTTATTTAAAAGTGAAGAGGTTGTTTTAAATAGCTACTATTTATTAATTGCCTATTATGTGCAAGACACAGCCTTAATTAAGCACACACACAAACATACATACATATGCCACTAATAGTAACAAAAACCCTAATAATTATGCCAATTAATTATATATATATGACAATTTTCTCTTTTCATTATGTACTTAAGCTCTACTTGTGTTATCTGATTTTAAATATTATACCAACATTTAGAAGCTTGTTCCAAATGATGTATTGTTTCAAGATTTATCTGGGGTTCATAGTTATCATGTATAGTAAAACTTTTGTGACTTTTAAATCCATTAATCAACACAGGAATAACCCTTTAAATTCAACACTGATCTGGTGTCCGATTCTGAAGTTTTTAAATATTGATGCTCAATCTGATCAGAGATTAAAACTGTATTTACACAGATAATGCCTTGGGGTTTAAAAAGGGGTTGTTATTATAGTATCATCAATGTAAAATACCAATAGGTCCTGGTGCTACAGTTTACCAAGAAACCTTGATCTCTATCATTTACCCTAGACTTTCTAGATATTTTGTGTCTATTCAGTGAAAAGTTCTCTACTGTCTGTGAGGTGTGTGTGTATGTGTACACAAGAATGTGTATATATGCATGCCTGGAAAGATTTCACTTTTTTTTTTTTTTGAGACACAGTTTTGCTCTGTCACCCAGGCTGGAGTGCAGTGGCATTATCCCAGCTCACTGCAACCTCTGCCTCCCCGGTTCAAGCGATTCTCCTGCCTCAGCCTTCGAGTAGCTGGGATTATAGGCACATGCCACCATGCTCAGCTAATTGTTTTATTTTTAGTAGAGATGGGGTTTCACTATGTTGGCCAGGCTGGTCTTGAGCTCCCGACCTCAAGTGATCCACCTGCCTCGGCCTCCCAAAGTGCTGGAATTACAGGTGTGAGCCACCACGCCCAGCCTAGATTTCACATTTAATAAGTTTAGCATTCTACCTACTCCTGGGTTCAGCATCTCACCTATTTAGGGCCATAGGTACTTCTAGTACTTCTAAATGTGTTTTTCAGAAACCACACAGTCTAGTGGAAAGAGTACAGACTTAGATCCCAGACTCCTCTGTGGCTCCCAAATCAATCATCCAGTCTTGCAACTTTATGCAGAATGTAATGCTTCCAAGTCTGTAATTTTCATCTGTAAACTGGAGATAGTGAAGCCCATCTCCTGAGGTTATTGAGGTGGGGTTGAGGGGACAGATGCGCAAATGCATGTTAAGTGCCTAGCAGACTGACTGGAATGCAGCTGGCTCTCAATAAGTTGCAGATCCCTTCCTCTGATTTCCCTTCTCTGCTAAACAAATAATTTTTTTTAACAGTGCAAAAGAATACTTCAGGTGAAAAGTATCCTAAGTCAGTTCTGAATGAATAAAATCAAATTAAGGAAAGCCAATCTCTGTGTCTGCAAGAGTAAATGAAAAAAAAGAAAAAAAAACTATATACACTATAACATCATAAATGATATGGTGGTTTATTGCCTTGAAGATTTTTATTCTCATTTTCTGGGTGTATTTATTGAACTGGTGGTAACTGCCCTCATTAGTGTATCAAAATATTTAACAGACTTGGCAAAAAATGGTTTTAAGCATGTGTGTTACTCTTCGGGGAGTCAGTGTATCTCTCTTGGCTTTTGATACCTTGGTCAAACATACAGCAATATGGTCCGTATCTGCACTGTATCGGGGATTGGCAAAGTTTTTCTATAAAGGACCAGTCAGCAAATATTTTAAGTTCTGTAGGCCATATGGTCTCTATCAGATCTACTCAACTCTGCTGTAGAAGCACAAAAGCAAACTCGACATTGTGTAAATGAGTGGGCATGGCTTTGTACCAATGAAATTTATGAATACTACATTTTGAATTTCGTATAATTTTTATGTGTCATGAAATATTATTCCACAGATTTTTTTCAACAATTTAAAAATGTAAAAACTATTCTTAACTCACAAAAACAGGTGGCAGGCCAGGTTTGGCCCAGGGGTTACAGTCTGCACATTAGACTTGGAGACAAAAGGCTAAGGTTCTAGACAAAACTCAAGCATCCACTGGCTAAGCCAGCTTGGCGGCTGATTTCTTTATCCTGGGTCTCTACTTCCTCAAGTGAATACTGAGGTCACTAAATGAGTTTTTTTTAAAAGGCCCTTCTCTCCTTTAAAGTTCTATAATCAATCCTGCCAGAATAACCCTGAGGGATAATTTGAACCACACAAGTCTTTCCTTAGAATTCTCAGGAGAATGGTAGGAATCCTTTGGGGTAATGTTTAGGGTGCTATCATCTCTCATTTGCTCTCAGAGCTCAGGCTTAGAATTTCCTAACTTGAGACCATACTATTTCTGAGAAAGGGAGTCATAGCCTGATGAATGAGACTGTTTTGATGTTTATCTCGCCCACTATCCCAACAGTAGATATATGTGAGTGTGAGAACACCTCACCTCTATGGTTATTTCTATGGTAAGTCCCCAGAGGCAAACTCCCTGTGTATGGAGTTTTTTCCAGGAGTGCAGTTATGGAACAAAATTAAGATGAAAATTTCTGAGCTAGGTGTGCTGGCACATGCCTATAGTCCCCGCTACTCAGGAGACTGAGGCGGGAGGATCTCTTGGGCCCAGGAGTTCAAGACCACTCTGGGCAACACAGTAAGATCCCATCTAAAAAAAAAAAAAAAAAGAAATCTTTACACATCAATGATCTTTCAACTTAAAGATTTAAGGACCAGAAAAACAACTTTGGGTCCTTACTTTCATTTCATTTGCCAAATTAGAATCTTAAAAATATTACACATACACACACACACACACACACACTCCCCCAAAGCCAACCAAACAATAGGCACTGAAGGGAGGCCCAAGAGTTCTAGGCCAATCTTCTAACACATAGTTTTATTTACCTGGAGGAAAGGAAATGCAGACAGGATATTAGGAATTTTCTCTTCTAGAGCTAAAATGGTTTGGAGTAAAATCACATCTGCAAGGCTCAGCTGATTACCAACAAGAAAGCTTTGTCCGTGACCCCTTAAAATCTGTAAGGAAATGGTGTGCATCAGTCATAATATTCCACATGGAGAGACTGATGAGGCTATTGAATCAGTGCAGTAACTGAGAAGAGGTGAAATTATGAACTTGTCATTTCATGCTTTCATAAATAACATCAATTAAGAGAACATGCCCTATCTCTGACAGAGAGAGCAAGAGAGAGTAGGGGAGAGAAAGTACAAAAAGGCATGGAAATGAAAGCATCCTTAAATATCTGCTGTGGATCTGAATGAGACATTGAAGTGGGGAAGGGAAAATTCCTTATTTCTGGATTTAGCATCTGGTGTTTTGAAAGGATGCATCTACTCCAAAAATGTATCTACAGAAATGCATGCAGGAGGCTTGGGGAGGGGCGGGGTGATTTAAGAAATCTAAGTGATAGATCATCTTTAAGGGGCCCACTCTTACTTCCCAGTTCTGTTGCTAGAACATCAAACGTGCAGTAATAAACTCAACCCAATTAAAAATTAGGCTTCCTCTTACAAGTCCCAAAACAGAGAAAATTAAAAGCCTGAGTTCATCTTGACTCCCATTCTGAGGGTAACATACAGGTGTGGGCTTATAAGAAAAGATTGTGATTAGGGAGAGGCAAGGAGCAGTGGTAGCAACGGGGAGATCCCCTTCGCAGGGAACTCTTGGATGCCCATGGGTATCTGCATGTGCACAAGTGTGTGTGTGACAGGAATTCTGAACACAATTCCAGGTCAAATACAGCTGCTGGAGCCAGAGTGGCATAGTACAATGTATCCTGAATTTGTAGTCAGAGGCCAGAGTTCCAACCCTGCTCTCCGTGTTCTGGCCATGTTACCTTGGACAGGTCCACTGAATCTCCCCATGACTTCATTTCATTATGTGTAAAAGGGACAACAGTTCTCACCTCATAGGTGTGTTGCAAGAAACCCTGACACAGTCTGGGCCCTTGGGACCTAAGAATGAGCAGTGACCCTTTGCCAAAGCACCATGTCCTCTGTGCCCTTTCCAGACCACATTTCTGCATTATCCTATTTTACATTCACAAAGTGCCTGTGGGAAAGATACCATAAAACCTAGCTACAGAAACCCCAGAAAATACCTCACCTTTTTCCTAAATCCAGTTCCACAAAGATGGTCAGAGGAAGCTTGCCAGATAGCCCTTCCCATATTTTCACATCCTCTTATTTAGTGTTTGCACTGAAACACTAACAATACTCCTCCCAGTTCCGGAATAAAGAATTGGAAGCTCAGAAAAGCAGATATAACAAGAAGAGAAAAACAACAAAACCAAAAACAAAAAGAGCAAAGGGAAGACAAATAAAATGGAAATGTTCTTCTCCTCATATCAAATTATCAGGGAGGATGTCAGCTATGAGATAGCTGTTCAACAACTGTTTGTTGAATGAATGAATGAGGCAGTTTCTGTTTTCTGTATCTTCTGAAATTTCTGCTGTATCCACACAAGGTGGGAACTTGGTGAATGCAAGGAACAATAAGGGACAAAGGCAGGGAGCCCATACTTTTTCTAGACTTCTGAATCATGTGGTCCTAACAGAGTCTGAGGGGCTCTAAGACACCAGCTTTGTGCTAGGCTACTATTAGCTCTTAGGAGTCCATTAGCTCTTAGGTTAGTCCAACTGGGCTCAGTTTTAAAATGCTTGGACAGAAAAGGGTGTTTGTGGCAGCTTCTTTGTGGTTTGGTTACTCTGTGTACACAGGCATCTCTGCCACTTACCTTTTCAAACACAGGAAAGTATCTAATTATAGCCTTCTGGGCCATGTTAACCACTTCCTTTTGTTGATCATCTGGTTTTAAGAAAGGATGCATGATAAGCAGTTCTAGCAGATCCAGCGTCCCCTCCACATACATGTCAATCCTTAAAACAAAAAAGCAGTTGTCTCAGTTTCTCCTCTTTTTGAAGCCATTGGTTTCCACAACTAAGAATTCAGAGTGCCTTTTTTTTTTTTTTAAGATGCTGGCAACGTAAGTCCCTAGAAGCATTTACCTATACCTGTCTCTTAAGAGCAAAGAGGTAAGGTCAATTCTAGTTGTAACTCACAAAAATCTGTCACAGATCAGACAGCTTGAGAGTCACGAATGCTCTCTTCCTGGCATCCTACTCCTCCACCTTCACCCCAGCATCTGTGTTTTGGTCTCTTAGTATGGGTCAAACTTCATCTTCATGAAAGTAGTGAATACCATTTACTGAGTGCTTAGAGTGTACCAGGCATGGTGCTAAACACTCTCTATTCATTATCTCATTAAATCACATGACACTATGAGAACTGTACTATTCTTATACCCACGTTGCCCAGGGTCATACATCTAAGGGGTGCAAGGACCTGGCTTTGAATTCAAATTATAATCTAATGGTCTCTAATGGTCACTCTCCCAGGCCTTGAATGTCACAGCAGCTCCTCATTCCTAATACTAACAATAGTGAATGTGTAAGAAAGGTAAAAAGCGGTATCAAAGCATTTAAAAATGTTGAAATCTGAAACAATGACACCCTAGATATAGTATTCAATATCTGAATCCAATTATTTTCTTTTGTTTTACTCAGACTCTCTCTATTGAAGTTCCAACTGGTCTTCGTGATCTTCTTGGGTTTTTGTTCCCTGATCTCATAACTATGTAAGACATAAAGTAAATGTGGTGTGCTGCAGAGGAATGCTAATCAGCTAAGGCATCAGTAAGCTGACAAGTGACAACACTCAAGAGGGGCCACAGTACAGGGTTCTCTCCTTGAGGTCCTTGCCAAAGAGATTGTGCTTGTCTGCTATGTAGTGGAGAATGCTTCGGGTCTGTACCAACTTCATCCCGTCAATTTCAACCATGGGCACTTGTTGGAACAGCAGGTGGTTACCTGAGAATGGAAGCCCAGAGTTAGAAGTGATCTCTTCTTCTCTGTCCCCCAACCCCTAAAAAATGCTCTGTTGAATGAAAAGAAACGTGGAATCATGGCCTTAGGAAATAGTGTAAAGCTTCCAGATGACAGATAACTTTAACTTCATTCAGGAGAGCAGATTTAGCCACAAAAGAAACCTGAAGGGGTCAGGCACGGTGGCTCAAGCCTGTAATCCCAGCATTTTGGGAGGCCAAGGCAGGTGGATCACGAGGTCACAAGTTTGAGACCAGCCTGGCCAACATCGTGAAACCCTGCCTCTATTAAAAACACAGAAATTAGCCGGGAGTGGTAGCAGATGCCTGTTATCCCAGCTACTTGGGAGGTTGAGGCAGGAGAATTGCTTGAACCCAGGAGGTGGAGGTTGCAATGAGCCGAGATCATGCCATTATACTCCAGCCTGAGCGACAGATCAAGACTCTGTCTCAGAAAAAAAAAAAAGAAAAAAGAAGCCTGAAAACTAGCATTGTTATAAACGTTCCCTTTTCATTTTCACCTCAGGAAAAATACCTATCCAAAGTGATAAGGGATTGAGGGGAATGTAGTGAAGATATTTCTTCAGTGCTACACAGGCCAATACAGCAGTCAAAGCTACATGCAGCTATATAAATCTAAATTTAAATTAATTACAATCTTTAAAACTTAAAATTCAGTTCCTCAGTTGCACTAGACATATTTCATGTACTCAATAGTCACACGTGCCTAGTGGCTACCATATTGGACAGTGCAGAATACAATGTTTCCTTCACTGTAGAATGTTCTGCTGGACAGCACTGTTTTTAGAGAATCTGATCATGAAACCTAAGTAACTAGCTGAGACTCATGTATACTCTTTGGCTCATGTATACTCTGTGGCTACTCTGTAGCCACAGAACAGATTGTTTACTACCAAGTTCGCTGTCACTAGTTAAAAAAACAACCCATTGTTTTCTTTAACAAACCTGAATCCAACACTTTCCACATACCAAACCCTGGGGAGAGATGCCTGTATAGGGTACAGCTTGGCCCTTGAGGGTTTGGGCATTCGGAACAGGTGAGGGTAGAGGGGAAAGGAGTACTTAGCACATGCCTAGTGGCTTCCAGCCACCAACGCACACAAAAGGGGGCCTTACAGCCCTGGAGTGCTGGTGCCATACAAGGCAGCCTCCAGCTGGGCCTGAGGACCCTGCTGTTGGCTGGGAGGGAGGCTGCTCACAGGTTGATGGGTGCATTCTTTATGGGTCTACTGGTGGCTCCTGCTATAATGGATGGGCAAGGAGGGAGCAGGGCTGACCAGGAATTAAAGGTGAAGGGAGGGGGCAGTTTGTTGATTTCGCTTCTGTGTGGTATTCACTTCCGAAAGTATCCCCATTGTGTGTATTTATTTGCATACTTCAAACAGGCCAGGATGCCTCAGATAGTATGAAGGAAGTAGGGAAAGATGAGAAGGAGGGAAGGGGCAAGGGAGAGAAAGAAAGGGGGAGGAAGAGATTAGAGGCGAGAGAGGGGAGAAGAAAGGGATGGAGGAGAGCTGTTCACTTGGATGGGGAAGGAACTGCTCACCCCCTTCAGCCAGCTTTCATGGAACTATTGAATAAGAAGTGATTTCCTGGCAATTTCAACTATTTATTCCCTCTTGCTTTTTTTCGTTTTAGGATACTGTTCTGAATGTTCAATGTCATTGAATATTTTTGCCCTTCCACATAAACAGCAGTTCTTAAAGGAAAATCAGTATTAGAGGCAGTTGTTTCATTTTCATACTCACCATCCTGCAACTTGTGTAACTGTTCTTTTGTTTCCAGAAATTCTTCATCAAACTAAATTTTAAAAAAAGAAATGCATATATACATAGTGGAATATTATTCAGCCATTAAAAAACCAAAATCCTGTCATTTTCAGCAACACGGACAGAAACAGAGGTCATTACGTTAAGTGAAATAAGCCAGACACAAGAAGACAAAGACTGCATGTTCTGATTCATATGTGGGAGCTAAAAAAGTGGATCTCATAGAAATAGAAAGTTATTGGTGCTTACTAGAGGCTGGGAAGTGTATAGAGAGGAAGAGGATGTGAAAAAGACGCTGGTTAATGGTACATAAATACAGCTAGACAGAAGAAATAAAATCTAGTGTTCATAGTATAGTAGGCTATAGTTAACAATAATGTATTACACAGTTCAAAATGGCTAGAAGAGAAGAATTGGAATGTTTCACCATAAAGGAAAGATAAATGTTTGAGGTGGGTACCTGATTTGATCACTACACATGATATGCATGTATCAAAATATCAAATGTATCCCCCAAATATGTACATTGTGTATCAATTTTTAAAAAAAGATATCCTCTGGCCGGGCGCGGTGGCTCAAGCCTGTAATCCCAGCACTTTGGGAGGCCGAGACAGGCGGATCACAAGGTCAGGAGATCGAGACCATCCTGGTTAACACGGTGAAACCCCGTCTCTACTAAAAATACAAAAACTAACCGGGCGAGGTGGCGGGCGCCTGTAAGTCCCAGCTACTCTGGAGGCTGAGGCAGGAGAATGGCGTAAACCCGGGAGGCGGAGCTTGCAGTGAGCTGAGATCCGGCCACTGCACTCCAGTACGGGCGACAGAGCGAGACTCCGCCTCAAAAAAAAAAAAAAAAAAAAAAAGATATCCTCACCCTCCAAAAGGAGGTAAACATCATACAGACTCAGGACTAAAAATACCAAGTTAAACAGTCTTAAGAAGCAGAGAGAAAGAACAGACTTAGCATCCACATCTTGGTTTCTAAATATCACTGCTCCCTAAAAGGAACTAGGGCTCCTATAAGAGAAGGTTGATTTTGTTATGCCAGAAAGCAAGGAAGTACTCAAAGGTGAAAGAGAAAGGCATGGAGGGCCCTGTGAGGGGAATTCCCTAACAAATTTGGGAAAATTTAAGCATCAAAAAGAATGATGTCGATTATGGATTATAACATACAACAACAAAATATCTATGTCCATAAATGATGATGCTAAAAAAAAAAAAAAGCTAGGGAGAAGAAAAAGCTCTTTTTTACAGAAGACTTAATTAAGTTACTTAATTGTGATAAAGGGAAAGTATCAATTTATAATGGAGAGATCGGGAGATCTCTCACCCTCGGTCTAACCAAACAATCAAACTTGGCTCCCCAGTCAGTGGAGAATACTGACATCCTGAGCCTTCTGTTGTAACACAGTGAGAAAGGCACAGTCACACCTGCTAAAACAGCACTAAAAATATTTACCCTGAATCTACACAAAAGGTGAAAATCAGGTATATTCAGGATGTGGGACCTTATAAACATAATGGCCTGGACTTCTCAAGAGTCAAGGGCATGAAAAAAAGTCAGGTCCTGTTGATGAAAATCAACTAAAGATACTTAACAACCAAATTGGAAGTAGATCTCGGAGGAGAGGAAACTGTTAAAACTGCTAAACAGATGTGTAACAGTTATATAGACATTTGGGGGAAAATAGGGAAAATTTGAATATGGATTGCATATTAGATGTTGTGAAGGCAGTGTTAATTTTCTTGGTGGTGACAATGGTATTGTGGTTATTAGGACAATTATTTATTTTGCCTTGGTGTCAGAGGCATGCGAACCAGAGCAACTCCATCTTGAATAGGAGGTGGGTAAAATGAGGCTGAGGCCTACTGGGGGGCTGCATTCCCAGACGGCTAAGGCATTGTAAGCCCACTGGATGAGACAGGAGGTCAGCACAAGATGCAGGTCATAAAGACCTTGCTGATAAAACAGGTTGCATTAAAGAAGCCAGCTAAATCCCACCAAAACCAAGATGGTGATGAGAGTGACCTCTGGTCGTCCTCATTGCCACACTCCCACCAGCACCATGGCAGTTTACAAAGGCCATGGCAATGTCAGGAAGTTACCTTATATGATCTAGAAAGGGGGGAGGCATGAATAAATCACCCCATTGTTTAGCATATTATCAAGAAATAACTATCAAAATGGGAAACCAGCAGCCCTTGGGGCTGCTCTATGGAGTAGCCATTCTTTTATTCCTTTACTTTCCTAATAAACTTGATTTTGCTTTGCACTGCAGATTCGCCTGAAATTCTTTCTTGTGCGAGATCCAAGAACCCCCGCTTGGGGTCTGGATCAGGACTGCTTTCCTGTAACACTGGGAGGAAGACACATGCTGATGTCTGCAACTACTTTGAAACGATTCAGAAAAAAAAGGAAGGGAGAAAGCAAACGTAGCAAAATGTTAAGAATTGGTGAATTTAGTTGAAAAACATTCAACTTGGAGGGGTGGGGGAGAATCGGGATCATAGGGTGGAGGCTTGGCTTCTGCTACTTGCCAGGATGGGTGCTCATGGTGTGAGGAAAGGAGACTCAGTGCTCCCAGAGGATCTTCATCTAATGCTCATGAACAGTATCCTTGGGGCAACAATGCTCGAAGCCTAGATGGTCAGATGTGGTGCAGGCAGTACTCCTGGATCAATTGACAATGTCTCTCAGATAGATTCAGTTGAGGAATTTGTCCCTGGATATTTGTACTACAACATACTAAAATCAAAAGTTAAAACATCATATTAGTTAACAGAAAGGGTTATTTATTTTTTCTTAGAGGTCTGTCACCCAGGCTGGAGTGCAGTGGCTCAATCACAGTTCACTGCAGCCTCAAACTCCTGGGCTCAAGGGATCCTGCCACCCTCAGCCTCCCAAGAAGCTGAGATTATAGGCTCAAGCCACCACATTTGGCTCAGAAAGTTTATACGATATATGCAGGGACAAGGTGCTCAACTGATGCTCCTAGTTAATGGTAGAAATGGTGTAAATCTCCCACGTCTCAATGGGGATTTGCCTGGGTTTTAAGGGGTCTTCAGGCAAATAAAGTTCCAACCATGGAAGAAACAACCAACATAGAGCCATGTCAATGATGACTCAAATTAAGTGACTGACCAACATTGAGGACTCCCTGAATGAGAACAGGCTGTTTTTCAGTGGGTTTTAGTGACCTAGTAACTCAGATGTATGTGCTTCAACTTTAGGTTCAACTCAATCATGGGATATTGAGAATCATGGACTTGTCTGGTGGCTGCCAGCTGGTCCCTCCTGACTGTCTCAGATCTATGTGAGCACAAACTTAACTGGCAAAGAGATGGGGAGGGGCCCCCTCTCCACCACCTTGTAAACCATGTGGTTGCCCTGGGAGAGAGACCAATGCAGCTTCCTCCACTCTGGTCTGAGGAGCGGGCTCATTACTCTACCAGATCAGCCTGTTCCTGTCACAGATTGGACTGGGGTAGGTGGGTCAGATAACTCATGTTCTTTTTTTGTTTAACTTATTTAAGGTTGGGTTTTTATTACTGTAACCAAAAATGTTGACTCATAGGTGAGTAGGAGGGGCAGGGTAGAATGAAGAAAGAGAGAAGATTTGACGAAGGGTTATATCCATTCAAAGCCTATGAATTGAATCAAGAATTACAAACTCAGAAGCCTATGGGGTTAGACATATGACAGACACAAGTGAAGTTGGGCAGGTTCAGGTCCTGAGACCATGAATGCTTTTCACTTTCCTCTTAACAGTTAGCAAATACACCCTGAGACAAGAGGGCGAGGTGGGGCAGTCTTTATTCAGATCCAACAATTGCTGCCCTGTGAAAATAAGGACTCAGGATCACCACATCTTCCAATTTCTAAAGACAAGTCAGAAATCAGAATTTGCATATGAACATAATGTCAACTCATTTAGAAAATTGTAAAACACCATGTGGCAAGTTATCATATGCAAAAAGTAAAAACAAAAAACAAACACAAAACCCATAAGCCAACAACTCACATTTGCCATCTTTGGAGGTTGCTAGGGTAACAACACATTATTGTGAAAATTTATAATCAAGCATTTACCTTGCCTTTTCTATATGAAGCACATTTTAAAGTAACTGAGTTTTAAAGTTTATGATTTAAACATAACATTTTTACACACTTTAAAGTTAATGAGTGACAAGTACTGTCTTAGAAGAGAATCACAGTTCATAAACATAGGTGAAATGATGGAAATGAAAAGAATTGCCATTTTGTAAACCCTAACAGTGATGATGATCCATAGCTGCTAAAACCACAAGTTGAAAAGAAACTGGGAGAAACTATAATGTGTGGATTGGGGTTGACATCACCGGAACACACCGATGAAACTCAGCATCACTGAAAACGAGACAACCAGACACCAGACAGCCCCTGACGTGGTACAACAGAAGTGTGTTCACAGTATCTCCTCTGACATAGTCTGGCAGGAAAAAAAAAAAAAATAAAGAGAAAGAAAAAAGGAGCCTGAAGTGATCATGCCTCTGGGTCCAGCTAGTAATTTATGGGAAGTACAGATAATAGAGGAGCATGTTCAAATAAGGGTAGCCTCACTTTACCATGTTACCTCAAGGCAACACCTGGAAGGTAAGCAAACCAAATCCAGAAGAGGGAAAATTTTACAGGGCAGTTTCTTCCACAAACAAATGGCACTAAAAACAAACGTAGACATCTAGCACCCAGATCTTGACTTTAATACCTTTTCTTTTCCTTTTTTTTTTTTATTTTTTATTTGTGACGGAGTCTCGTTCTGCGGTCCAGGCTACAGTGCAGTGGCGCGCTCTCGGTTCACTGCAACCTCCGCCTCCCAGTTCAAGCTATTCTCCCGCTTCAGCCTCCTGAGTAGCTGGGACGACAGGCGCGTGCCACCACACCTGGCTAGTTTTTGTATTTTGGGGAGACACGGGGTTTCACCATGTTGGTCAGGCTGGTCTCGAACTCCTGACCTCATGATCTGCCCACCTCGACCTCCCAAAGTGCTGGGATTACAGGTGTGAGCCACCGTGCCGGCCTGTTAATACCGTTTTTCTATCTAAGAAATTCCTGATTCTAGGGCTAGGGCAGGGAAAATATTAATACAAGATGAGCACAGAGCATTTTATAGTGTCAGAAAGTGCTGAGAACAAAAAAGAGGCCAATGTGAAATAAAAAAATGTAAACCTGAAAGAGCACCGTGGCCAAAGCTGAAACAATTTAGGCAATTTTAGTCATTGGACTATAATCTAAAGTATAAAATCAATATGCAAGCAAGATACCAAGGCTGCCAGTTTGAAGCCACTGAAGAAAACACGAAATTTACCCTAAGAATGCATAATAAGAGCTCAGAGTAACTGACAATTTCCAGGTACATTTCCTTTCTTCTTATTAATAAATATTCATTGGTGCTAGATCAGAAGCCAATAATTAAGTAAAAGTCAAAAGGAAAATTGAATTCCATCAACTACATTCTAGTTATAAAGAAAAGTCCCTTCAGGGATGGAATCTGACTCAGTGAAGCATGCCTGTGATTTTGGTGGACGAGCACTAGAACTGAATGGTACTTCAAAACCCATTTTTCTTTCAGAGGTCTCAAAAACTGTATAACAAATCTGCGAAGAAACAGCATATAAGGTACCTCGACTCCGGCGGCGGCTAAAACCCATCTCACGGACTCCATCCGGCCTCTTCCGTTGGGATAGTAGAGCTTGGGCCTTGCTGCCATGATAGCTTTTCAGGCTTTCTGAAAAACAAATGCAGCAGCTCCTCGCACACCAACAGTCCCAATTTCGCGTCTTCAACCCAGTGCTCAGGGGCGAAATGAATATTCAGGATGTTGGCACGGGAAACTGTTCTTTATTTTTGTTTTTGCATTTTCCCTCACTCAAGAAAAAACATACCACCATTTTAAAACATGGACAAAAAAAAACCTTGGCTTTTATATGATTTCTATTTATGACTTCTTATCCTGGATCCTGGGAAGCTGGGGCCATTTGTTGTAAAAACATGTGCTAGCAGTACGGGATTTCACAAATTCAGAACATTATATATTTTGACCTTGAGAATCTCAGATTTTCCAGATTCAGCTTGGGGATAGGGGCTGGCAAGCGTTGAAGAGGGTCGCGAAGGAAAATCGCACAGCCACTGGAACCTCTTCAAGTATTCATGCTTTTATATACATCATATTTTATTATCACGGCAACTGGAAGGTGAACAGGCCGAGTACTACGATTGTCTGCAAAATGTGCATCCACCGTCACGCATGCGGGGGCTGCCCCCCAGGTCCCACGTGTCCCCCACCCCTACTGGGAGATGAGTCCCCGGCCTTGTAAAATGAACCGGGCCAGGGTTTGGCCATCTGACACTGCACTCTCCCATGCTCGGCTTCCCCGCTCAGCCCACGCAGGGGCGTAGCGGCCGCCCCGCCAGGCCCTAGGGACCATCCGGGCCCAGCTTCCACCAATGCATTCAGACTCCGCAGAAGGGGTTAAAAAAAATACGCACACTCCAAAAAGGACCCCAGCTCCAGCCAACCGGCCCACCTCTGCCCAGACTGGAGATGGAGGGCAAAGGACAAGAGGGAGAAAAGAGAAGGACTGAATTGGGGGGATGAAGGAAGAATGTGAGAGTGAGACTCGGAGAGTAGAGGGGAGGGAAAAAAAAGAAGAGAGAAAGAGCGGGGAAAGGGGTGACCGCAGGAGAGAGACAGACCTGGAGTCCGCTCGGAGACCTGGAGCCGCACAAAGCGCAAGACCAGCAGTTCGCGGCTAGGCGAGACCAGCAGGCGGCTCTAGCGCGCGGGAGCTGGGCGAGGCTCCGGAACGACCTCACCAATAGAGACTGCAGTATTTAGCATGCCCCACCCATCTGCAAGGCATTCTGGATAGTATCAAAACAGCCCGAAATCAAGTACGTTTCTACTCAAACTTTAGCATTTGGGGAATAAATGATATTTGCTATGCTAGTTAAGTTTGATTTTAGTTAAAATTACCTGCTGAAGCTCTGGTGTGATAAATAACGTGGCCTAAGTGAAAAGTTGGAATTTCCTTCAGGTTTATATAGCTTGTGCGCCGCCAGGAAGCCTCGGATGTGAGGGCGATCTGGCTGCGACATCTGTCACCCCATTGATCGCCAGGGTTGATTCGGCTGATCTGGCTGGCTAGGCGGGTGTCCCCTTCCTCCCTCACCGCTCCATGTGCGTCCCTCCCGAAGCTGCGCGCTCGGTCGAAGAGGACGACCATCCCCGCTAGAGGAGGACCGGTCTTCGGTCAAGGGTATACGAGTAGCTGCGCTCCCCTGCTAGAACCTCCAAACAAGCTCTCAAGGTCCATTTGTAGGAGAACGTAGGGTAGTCAAGCTTCCAAGACTCCAGACACATCCAAATGAGGCGCTGCATGTGGCAGTCTGCCTTTCTTTTGCTCCATGAATGACCCTTTTTCTTTCTTTCTTTATTTGAGACGGAGTCTCACATCTGAGACTGCACTCTCCCGTGCTCGGCTGCCCAGCCCAGCCCACGCAGGGGCGTAGCGGCCGCCCAGTCAGGCCCTGGGGACCATCCGGGCCCACCTTCCACCAATGCATTCAGACTCCTCAGGAGGGGTTTAAAAAAAATACGCGGCCGGGCGCGGTGGCTCAAGCCTGTAATCCCAGCACTTTGGGAGGCCGAGGCGGGCGGATCACAAGGTCAGGAGATCGAGACCATCCTGGCTAACACAGTGAAACCCCCGTCTCTACTAAAAAGTACAAAAAACTAGCCGGGCGAGGTGGCGGGCGCCTGTAGTCCCAGCTACTCGGGAGGCTGAGGCAGGAGAATGGCGTGAACCCGGGAGGCGGAGCTTGCAGTGAGCTGAGATCCGGCCACTGCACTCCAGCTTGGGCGACAGACAAAAAAAAAAAAAAAAAAAAAAAAAAAAAAATACGCGCACTCCAAGAAGGACCCCAGCTCCAGCCAACAGGCCCACCTCTGCCCAGGCTGTAATCTTGGCTCACGGTAACCTCCACCTCTCGGGTTCAAGCGATTCTCCTGACTCTGGGATTACAGGTGCGCGCTACCATTCCCGGCTAATTTTTGTTTTTGTAGTAAAGACGGGGTTTCGCCTTGTTGACCAGGGTGGTCTTGAACTCCTGACGTCAGGTGATCCCCCTGCCTCGTCCTCCCAAAGTGCTGGGATTACAGGCGTGAGCCACCGCTCCCGGCCCTTGGATGCGTTTTATTTTATTATATATATATTTTTTTGAGACGGAGTCTCACTCTGTCGCCCAGGCTGGAGTGCAGTGGCCGGATCTCAGCTCACTGCAAGCTCCGCCTCCCGGGTTCACGCCATTCTCCTGCCTCAGCCTCCCGAGTAGCTGGGACTACAGGCACCCGCCACCTCGCCCGGCTAGTTTTTTGTATTTTTTAGTAGAGACGGGGTTTCACAGTGTTAGCCAGGATGGTCTCGATCTCCTGACCTCGTGATCCGCCCGTCTCAGCCTCCCAAGTGCTGGGATTACAGGCTTGAGCCACCGCGCCCGGCCTGGATGCGTTTTAAACAGCAAGTACACAATGCTTTCCTGACAGGAATGTCAAGTTCATCAGGAAATCCACATATGGGTGTTAAGTAGGCAAAGTACCACATACAGATTAAAATCGAAAGCGCCCTTCTTTAATTTAAACCCTTATTTAATTTAAGCAGTAGACCCTAACTTCTTTCTTTCTTCATCTCAGTGGGACATCTTGAGATTTTTCTTCATTTTGTACATTTTAGAGTCACGTGCTCTATAGCCATGGCCTCAAGTCAGCACCTGCTTGGAAGGGAGGGGGTCTTTGGGGTTGGGGATGGTGCTAAAAAAAAAAACTAATTTGGCTGGCAAGCTAGTTAAAACGTTAAAAATATTTTAAAACTATCAGGGCTATATTATGGAACAATTGCAAAATTCACATGGATTTCAAAGTTTGAAATACATGCCTTCGAAAATACATCTTGTTTATAGAGGCAGCTTCTGCTATTTCTCAGGCTATAGATGTTATTTTCTTCACCCACGGGGGTGCTCGAGAGTACCTTGCTTGACAAGCCTGGGTGCTGAACAATTGCAGCCGCTAACATGATCAGATTTTATTTTCAGTAGGTTTCTCTGGCCAAAGTGAGGCGAATGAATTGGGGTAGTAGGGGTAGAGAAAGAAACCTGCTGTGTCTGTGTAAATTAAAGTAGCACCATGAGTTTGAAGAAAATGGGTAAGAAAAGGTGGAATAGTAAAGAGGTAGGTGGTAAAGGATTTACTAATCAGGTCAAAGGGAAGGGAGGAGGAAGAAAAGTCTAGAATGATGCCCTGTCCAACACACACACACACACACACACACACACACACACACACACACTTCTTGTCTGTTTGTTCTACACTTGTATCCCGGAACTTAAAGTAAAATTAAAAAAAAAAAAAATCACCTCCATCTTAAGATGTCTATAGCTGAAGAAATAGCTTAATGATACCTGGAAGGACAAATTCCTATGACAGTAGAATATCCAGATGTTCCAATATTGCATAATGCTAAACGCCTTTAAGGTAATTATAGTCATGCTTTCACGTGCTTACGCATGGAAATGCCAAGGATACCTTTCTTTAAATTAACAAAGTGCTAATTTTTTTCATTCTGTTAGCCTACTCGCACGTAGACATTACTTAGCTTACCTTTTACATAGATAAGACCCCTATCGAATAAAAAACAAAGACAAGGCATTCCTCTTCTTGCTTTCTGAGGACGCTCTACTCTGTAACTGAGTAGCTTTCAATAAACTCTTGCTTCTCATGGCACTCTGTGACTCGCCTTACATTCCTTCCTGTGCGAGATCCAAGAACCCTCTTTTAGGATCTGGATCAGGACACCTTTTTCTGGCAACACTCAGCCTTGTTCACCTGAAAGTGTAACTAAGGTAGCAGCATGACTCTGTTATTACACAGGCTTGGGGAGAAATGAAAAATCCTGTTATAATAGTTCTGCACTCTATGACAGATATCCCAAAGGCGTTTTATTCCTTTGAAGCCCCTGACATCGTCAACCTGCTTATTCTTGAAGACCCTTAGAGTTGCCCTCATCCTGAGACAGTCTTACTCATTTTATCTATCTATTCTACCTACCTACCTATCCACCTACCTACCTGATACATTTTCAGAGGCCCTGAGAAATCTTCTTAGCCTCAAGCCTTCACTCATCTGCTCAGTAGTAGGTAAAACCGCTTGCACAAAAGTCAAGAGCTTCAAATCTCAGTTTAAGAGCTTTGTATACTCCCAGAAGAGGGCAACACTTGACTTAAATTCAGCCTTAGCTATAAGCGATTGGTGTAAGACCCTATTCTAACAAGTGGGTTTTCTTATCAGGAAAGATGGTTGAGAGCTTGAAATGGCTTCTTCAGGGTTTCTGAAGGGGCAGCCATGGGCCCAGCGTGATGCCAAAAAGACAAATGCCCACGATTACACAGTAAAGTCACTGTGTTCTGATGGCAAGAGGCACAGTTAGGGATTCCCCAATGCAAGTTTGATTGGTAGATCATGTTCCTAGAAAATCCTGTCAAGGAGTCAAAGAACGTTTAGAAAATGAATTTCTTGTGACATTCTTTCTGTAGTTCATGAAGTTATGAACTTCTTTTGAAGGTTTATATTGTATACGAGAATGTGCTGTGAAAAGTTAAAAGACATACAAGGCAGGTTAAAATGATGCAATCAGGAACAAGAAACTGTTTTCACCTGCTTTTGCTTTTTGTTGTTGTTGTTTTTGTTTTTGAGACATGGCCTCGCTCTGTTGCCCAGGCTGGGGTGGAGGGGGGTGATCTGGGCTCCCTGTAACCTCTGTCTCCCAGGCTCAAGCGATTCCCCTTCCTCAGCCCCTCAAGTAAATGGGACCACAGGTGCACACCACCACACCGGCTAAATTTTGTGATTTTGGTAGTAGAGGGTCTTGCCATGTTGCCCAGGCTGGTCTCCAACGCCTAGGTTCCAGGGATCCTCCTGCCTCCGCCTCCCAAAGTGCTGGGATTAGAGGTATGAGCCACCACTTCCAGACGCCTAACTTTCTAAAAGCTGAATTTTAAAAAAACCTCCACATTGCAGGATAACTCTTCATTCTGCTACTCAAAGTGTATGCATCTAATTTCATAGCAGTAACATGATACTAAGCATTCAGGAGAAGTTATAAAACATCAAAGTTGCAAATGAACTAACAAAGGACCAAAATTAGAAAATACTAATGGAAGAACATGACAACAAAAACAGAACACTCAAATCAATTTTTCTTAAACTTCAACTTTATTTGGAGCAGGAAATTTTTCCTTACATAAGGTTGACATTTTTAAACACCTTAGGACAAACTATTTAAAAAGCAACATTTTTATTTCAGAAGGGTCTTGCTTAAGTGGTTACTCTGAATTTTTCTCATTATTATGAATATTTGCTTTATAAATAAATATATTGTCAGTTACTCCACTGTAATAAAATCAGGTGACTAATTGCTATCTGTACTGTTATCTGATATCAGAAGACTTGATGCAGGTCATTTAAAATTCATATTAGCACAGTGTCTATGAGAAATTGATAATACAGATTAATGTGATATTTACCTCCAGTTTGTCTTCCTAATGGTTTCCATGAGAAGATCCTCACAATAAATTATATAACAGTACAGTACATTTGGTTGGAAATCGTAAAAATAATTCTAAAAATTAGCTACATATATTATGTTGCTACACTATGGTTTAAATGACATAAAATAATTAGTATGTCAAACATCTTCTTATAAACATATTGCTTTTGGTCATACACTGAAATGAAATGTACAGCATAAATTCCTTTTTTTCCTCTCCTGAATGGCACAAAACAATGGCTTGATGGTAGGGAAATGCTACTTCATGAGAAAGCATGGTGCCCATCAACTCCAACAGTACCTGTATGTGCACTTAAAAATAAAATAATTCTTATTTTGTGTTGTCTTGATTGCATACAATTTTTGATAACTCCAGAAGATGACACAGTGTTACTATATTAGATGTATATAGTCCTTTAGGCAAGAGATACATTTAAAAAATTATCTGAAAATCAAGTTTCTTCCAACATAAATTTTATCATACATGAGCTGGGTGAGGGCTTGGTAATTAATGGAATTTTATTGTAAAATGAACAATCATGTCAAGAGTAGTTTTTATGCAAATGCAGTTTTCCCTGCTCTGCTGGCTTTACCTGGGGGACATCGATACCCCCACAGCGCACCTTTGTCACTGAACATCTGTCTCATTTCAGCACGAAATGAGAACCAACCCTGTATCATTTCCTGACGTCCCAGTAAGCTTTCTGACTGTAAATGAGGTATAGTCCTGATAAGTACAGTTACAGGTATATCATTTCTGTTGGTGTCTTACACTACATTTTATAATTCTACAGTAACAAAAAATAGAGGTCACAAGTAGCATTTTATTTTCATGTAACAAGAAATGGCTGCACAGATTCTCAGTCAGAACAAAAACAGAGACAAAAGAAATGGTTACCATTCCCTTCTATAGCGCATAGGTTTTTTACACAATTGGTCCTTTACCCATTTCAGAGAGGGGGAGGAAGAGTACTTCACAGCATTTGCTAGTTAGAATTTGTTTTCTCCGTCCTTTAGTTTTTCTCAACTGTACATCAGCTACTTGATTTTTTTATGAATATGTTTGGCTTCCCCAGCGAAGTTGTTTTGCTGGTAAACAAAGGAAAGTGTAAAAGGAAGAAAGCAAAGTATTTTCTGAAGTTGGGCCCTATAAAGTATTAGAAGAAAAACAATTTTATAATGTGTAATAATCAGGTAACTAGGTTTTTCAATTAAAAAATGTAATGACCTTATATAAGCTAGATTACCAAGACTATGGTATTAAACAATCCATTTGCTCCTCTAAGGAATATTTACAATTTAAAACCTGCTTTCCAGCAAGCTGGGCAAGGTTTCACATTAATTTATTTTTCATATATAATACAGAAAATGAAAATAAATATTAACCTTATAGTAAAGGACTCATCTCTGAAAACACATTTTCTGATGCTTTAGATAATGAGTTGAGAATATAATACAGAAATGAGTTCAGCTTCAAGTTGTGCTTGCATATATATTTTCTGAAGCTTTGCTGCCAGCTTGTTAACAGGAAAAGACCACCTATCACATCCACATCCATTATGTGCTTTTCTCATGCCCCTAGGGATCATGGTGCTTGGTCAAGTATATTTTTGAGTCAGATTCTCCAAAGCATAAATTACTCTCTGATTTTAGGTTAAGGCTCTTTGGAAGCCACGGTAATTTGTTCAGAATGCAACATATTATTAATACACCAAAGCAATAATTTACCAAGTCATTAGGTTGAAGCATATAAAAGTGTCTAGATTCATTTCACCTATCATTTTAACCTATGAAAATGATCACTTGGCTGGATGTGGTGGCTCATGACTGTAATCCCAGCACTTTGGGAGGGGGAGTAGGGTGGATCACGAGGCCAGGAGATCGAGGCGGCCATCCTGGCTAACGTGGTGAAACACCATCTCTAATAAAAATACAAAAATTAGCTGGGTGTGGTGGCAGGCGCCTGTAGTCCCAGTTACTCAGGAGGCTAAGGAAGCAGAATCGCTTGAACCTGGGAGGTGGAGGTTGCAGAGAGCCAAGATCACGCCACTGCACTCTGGCCTGGGTGACAGAGCGAGACTCCGTCTCAAAAAAAAAAAAAAAAAAAAAAAAAAATGACTTACATACGGTTAAACTTGTCATTATCCTGGAACCAATAGAGAGTAGTCTGAGCCCTAGGAGAATACGAGTCAATACACTGTTCAGACTGCATTGCGTTCACTGATGGTGACCTTCCCTCTTGCCTTTAAGGCAACCATAAGTGAGGCAAATGTACCATATAGAGATGGATGAGACTGGACCTTTTGTCTTTTTCTGTCTCCAAACTGGCTTTGTCATTTTCAAAATTGCTGTAAACATTCCTCTCAATGGAACAGCCTCTGCCCAACAAATAGAGCTCTCATTCTTGAAAGAAACTACACCAGGGTTAGGAGATCAAATGTGGCACGTGACTGCGACTTCCTAGATGAGTGGAACCTCTGCTATAACTCTTTCTGCTCCCCAAATTGTCCTGAGAATTTGGCTAGGACCGAAGATTAGTCATTGACTGCTCCTAGCCAGATCTGGAGAACTGAGCTAGGTGCAAAATTCCATCTCAGTTACTATAATCAAAAACGTTCTGCTGCTTTGATACTTAGTTTTTTGGCCATGCATCTTGGCAGGAATGTAAGTTTGACTGACTGTGTTAACCTTCATGTTGAGAGCCTTTTGAAACAAAAAGCTCTCCTTTTATTGATACACATACAACTTGATTTCAAAAGTGGAATACATTAGAATACAATGGCATAGAATGATTAAGCTTGGTTTCATCTGATATCTGCGACCACATTAAAGGGTGCTGAAAAAGTTTTTTAAAATGTATTTACTTAGAGTTCTTTCATCTGGGGAACAAAAGTAAAACAAAGTGAATTATATAATAGTCCTTTCAGAACAGCAGAGTGGTATCCAAAAATCAAACCAATGACCTATTAAGAAAAGCAGAGGATCACTTTTCTAACAACAGTCCAAGAAGGCCTGAAGCACCTCGTGAGCCACACTTAAAATTTAACCACTTCATAAATATCTGCACACACCGAGTAAATAACCCTCTATCACATAGCCTTAAATTGCACCCCTGTTGCAATACTGCATTAATATTATTACATTTTTCAAAGTCTGTAGAAAATATTATCTGGAACCCCAAAGGAAAATCAATTAATCTTTAAAAAGTTCATTACAAAGTTGACTGTATAAAATGCTAAAACATAATCCATATATACAAAATGCTGTTGTTTAAGAAAATAATGGGACCCAGTTTTAGAATAAAATAATTTTATACAAAAAAGCGTACTGCATTCAAATCAATATTTTAAAAAAAACTTTAAAAAAGAATATTGACATGTCTTAGTTCAGAAGAATAACTATAAAGTGTTGATTTGCTTTTATGCCCTCTGCACATCTTGCAGGAAGAACACCAGTCAGCTAAGGGAAAGTGTCCTGCTTCTCCCTATGAAGAGATTCATCACCAAGGCAGATAGTCATCGCCGAGATGCGTACTTGGAAGCCCAGTCTGTCCGGCCATGCACTGGCTGGGCGGCTGGAGGCCGTGGTATCAACCCAGGAGTGCTTCTAGGCTGGGTGTGGAAGAATGGTCGCCCAGGATGAGGTCTCAGGGCCTTCAGGGAGGAATAACCTGCAATGAAAGAAAAAGGCCAGCATGACTGATATGGGGCCAATGCAAGCAAAGTGCAAATAAATGCATTTTGGTGACAAAAACATGAGAAAATAAGGAGTTCATTCAAGACGAGCATCTTGTCTCCTACTTACAATCTTCTCTACTGCAGTTAAAGATAACATTTTAAAGTTGTCAGGCCAAAAGTAATGGCATCATTCTTGACCTCTCTTTTTTTCATATCCCACATATAATTTGTCAGGATATCCTATAAGTTCTACCTTCCAAATATTTACAGAACCTGGTAACTTTTTACCAACTGAACTATTACCACGCTGGCCCAAGCTAGCATCATTTCTTACCTGGATAATTTCAACACCTCCTAATTGGATTCCCTGCTTCCTACCTTGTCCCTGCTTCAGTCTCATGACAACAGCAGCTTGAGGGAGCCTGTGGAGATGGCTGTCAGATCACCTCACTTATGGACTCAAAGCCCTCCAGGGACTCCATGTCACTCAGAATCCATGACAATGTGCTTACAGGCATCATATCGCCCCTGACCTCATCTTGCTACTCCCCTTCTCACTCCTGTCACTCCTGCACTCTGGCCTCCTTGATGCTCCTTGAATTTGCCAGGCCAGTTCTGCCTCAAAGCTCAAGCACAGAAGAATCTCCTGTCTGGAAAAGCCTCACTCATAATGCACGCTTGCTCAATCACCTCCTCCAGGTCTTTACTCAACAACTCCTTTGCAGTGAGCTCTTCTTTAGCTACTCTGTCTAAAATTGCAACCTGTACCCCACACTCCAGCCCCCACAATTTCTACCTCCTGTCTGCTGTATTTTTCTCCTTAGCACTAAGTCAGTAAGCATCTGACTTACTATACGTTATACAGCACTTATTTCGCTTACTTACTGTCTGTAGAGTGCAAGTTTCATTTATTGGTGGATCCCAGGCCTAAAACATGTCTGGCACATGTTGTTGAGTAACCATTTGTTGAGTCAATTCATGAATAATTTAAAATACAACTCACCAGGGGAAGGGTCTGGAATAGGTGCCAGGTGTACCCTCTGCATAGCAGAACCGATTTCTTTTTTCAGAAAGGAAGGGACATAGTTTCCAGTCAGTCCACTAGAACTTGTAGAGCTGGAACCAACTGATTTGCAAAAGCAAAAAGCTCTTTACTACAAAGACATGTACCCAGGACACCAACAAGGTTAAATGACAGCACTGCAAAGCAATAACAAACTAAGTTTTTACTTTTAGGGAAAAGAGCAAATCATGATGAAAATGAGTTCAGAGCCAAGCATCCCACCATACCACCCTGTCAGAAAGACTGCAAGGGTCAAAGACAGTGTTGCTCCCGTGGGGGCAACCAAATAGAGGGTGGGTTGGTTGTGAAATTTTTTTAAAAAGGGAAAGGTGACATTTGTTCTTTATTTTCTTTTGTAAAAGTAGATTTAGATTGTTCTAAAATTTGCTTTTTTCACTCCATAATATAGAATAGTTGTCCTTCCATGTCAGTACATATAAATAACAGTACATATAAATAACACAGGTTATATTCAATTATTTAGCTGTGACAAGTAATTACACACTAAATATTCTTATCCACATCAGAAAAATTAACCATGTTTTAAAATAGTAAATACCTTCACTTTTTATGTCATTTCCACATGAGATTGCTTTAAGGGCAGGGACTGTATGCTACTCATCTTTGTATTCTGGGGAGGATAACGGAATGCCTTGCATATAACAGGTAATCAATTAAGATTGGATAGTGAATGAATATAATTCTTATTATTTAGGCTTAAAGGTACACATGAAATAATGAAGACTGCTATTATTGCTCATTATAGAAACGCAAGTTCTAACCATTAAGAAGTCAGTAAGTGGTAGAGTTGCTCTGTTTCCACAACACAGAGCCTTTTCAGCAATTGCTTAAGGCAGAGTAGGAAACACAGTTCAGAATGCCTGTGTGAGGAGTTGTGTTGGTCAGCTGGGGTGTATTTTGCACTCTGGTGAATGAAGAAATATGAAGAAAAATGGGAAGAGAATTTGAACAGGTAAGTCACAAAAGAGAAAAAACTTATAGTCAATAAACACAAGAAAAGGTGATGAACCTCATTAGTAAACAGGACATGCAAGTTTAAACCACAATAGGATACCATTTCACACTCATCAGATTAGCACAAATTTTAGTCTTGACAGTACCAAGTGTCATCAAGGATGTAGAGCAACTTCCATATCCCTCTGGAGAGCAGTTTGGCAATATCTGTGAACCTGAAGATGAGCACACCCTTTAACCTAAAATGTTGACTCTGGCTGGGCATGGTGGCTCACACCTGTAATCCCAGCACGATGCGAGACCGAGATGGGTGGATCACCTGAGGTCAGGAGTTCGAGACCAGCCTGGCCAACATGGTGAAACCTGTTTCTACTAAAAATACAAAAAAAAAAAAAAAAAAAAAAAAAATTAGCTGGGTGTGGTGGCACACACCTGTAATCCTAGCTACTCAGGAGGCTGAGGCAGGAGAATTGCTTGAATCAGGGAGGCAGAGGTTGCAGTGAGCCTAGATCGCGCCACTGCACTCCAGCCTAGGCAACAGAGCAAGACTTCATCTTAAAATACACAAATACATAAAAATAAATAAATAAAATAAAATAAAATAAAATGTTGACTCCTAGTTCTCGTACCCAGAGGATGCCTCACACATGTGCATAACAATAGGGGTACAATAATCATTTCAGCACTCTTTCTAATAGCAAAAATTACAATCAACTTATGTATTTATCAAGAAGAGAAGGCATACATAAATTATCGTCTAGATATATAATGTTATGGTGTTGTATAGATGTATATTGTATATGTTATATAATATATGACATATATCTCTATAATTGCTACACATATATCTATTTAAATACATGTAGCAGTAATCCAAGATTATGTTCAAATAAATTTTAAAACCTGCAAAACCACACTATGAAGTTTATACAAACCTAAATAAACACTCGATCAGGCTGGCATGGGGGGAGGTAAGGGGAAGCAGGGAGGCGGGAAAGGCACAGACACTGGGCTTCATGTGTGTTTGCCAGGTTGAACATTTTTTTTTTTTTTTTTGAGACAGAATCTCTATCACCCAGGTTGGAGTGCAGTGGCGCGATCTTGGCTCACTGCAACCTCCGCCTCTCAGGTCCAAGTGATCTCCTGCTTCAGCCTCCTCAGTAGCTGGGATCACAGGCCTGCTGCCACTATGGCTGGCTAATTTTTGTATTTTAGGTAGAGACAGGGTTTTGCCATGTTGGCCAGGCTGGTCTCAAACTCCTGACCTCAAGTGATATGCCTGCCTCAGCCTCAGCCGAGCAAAGTGCTGGGATTACAGGCATGAGCCACCACACCTGGCCAAAGTTTGACTTCTTAAGCTGGGTGGTGGCTACACAGGTGTTGCTATATTATCTCCTTCTTTTTTGTATTCCTTAAAGTAAACAAACACCTAATGGATGAGGGCAGTGCACTTGGAAGTGCAGAGGGGAAGCAGCACATAGCAGGGGCTGCCTGCCTGAGGGAAAAATGATGCAGGAAATGCCTCTACTGTGAACAGGGTTGGTCAGCCTTGGGACTCAGGAAATTCATTCATCTATTTAACAAAAAAAGTGGGGAGGGTCTTCCAAACTGTCCACCTTCCAACTAGAAGGGATCTTGATACTCTGGGCCTGCGGCTCGGTCATCAGGAGGGGACGGGCTGGAACAAGGCAGACACAGCCAAGGGTGACTTCTACCTCAGGAGGAGGGTGTTTGCTGCAGCCAGGGCCTTAGCTGTCAGGCCTAGTAGGAGTCTGTAAAGGTATTTTTGTTTTTCCCTTGAGCCAGCAAAGACTATGCTCTACTCTCCAGCTACCCTTGAAGGCAGACTCCCATGGGAGCTGGCTGAGTCCCGAGGGACCACTACCAAGAAAGAGAGGAGGATAGGGCTGGAAAAGAGGCCTGAGCTTTCAGACCACAAAGGCCCCTGTGCTTCCAAAGCTCGTCCCATGGCTCCTTTTGCCCACCTTGCTGCATCCAGGGAATTTGCTTTTTGCCATTTAGGGGTTAATGATCATTACTCACCTGAATTTACTTTGCTGATTACTGACACTGTCCCTGAAGATTTTCCAGACAAGCCAGAACTAGACCATGGATTAGGTGGAATAAAGTCCTTGCCTGGATTCGAGAGTATACCGTTTCTTATACTGATGCCTAATAGAGAAGAAATGATTTTAAAATGCAAAACACACAATGAATCTTACACCAGACGACAAAGATAAAATTAATGTAGAACTCAATTTGTCAAAAACCTCTGTATGATGCAATAATCAAAGCAAAAACTGACTGTGATGATGTCATCTGACAGATGTCCGAGGAAAGATATCTCACTGGTGGGTGGCCCAAGAGAGGCCTCTTATGCTTCTACCAATGGATCTGTCCCACGTCTTGACCCTCTGGTGCCATCCTGGGCTTCACTGCTACTGGACATGCTGTTCTTCCCCTTCACAGACCACTTCCTTTCAGTCACCTTTTCAGTTTCTTCTCCATCCCCCAACCCCAGCTTCCAACTCTGCAGCTCTGTGCTCTCCTCTTTCTGTCTCGTCCCCAGGGTTCCATCTTCTCACCCGACCTGGACCATTACTGTCATCACATGCTGATGACTCTGATATGTACAAGGAACCCTCACCAACTGTTGTCTCTCCCAGAACAGGGTTGCCTTCACCCTGACCTCAAGACAAAAGCCACTTTTCATCCAGATCACTCCCATTCCCACAGGCACTGCGGCTTTTTTCCAGAACTGAAAGTTTAAATTCCCCCTTTATCCTTCTTCTTCTTCCCCTACAACCAAAAAGAAATAAAATAGCTCTCTGATTCACTCCCTGCTCCTTTTTGCCTGTGGTCACTGTAATTCAAGGCTTGGCCCCTCATACTGGATCACTCTATACCTGTCATCTGGATTTCTCTTCTTCCAGCTCACCCTGGGGCCTGTCAGGCCAGTCTTCTAAGAACAAAATGTCAATCCTGATGAAGTCTAGCAATCTTTAGAAACCACATTCCCAATCAGAGGGTAGGAATTTCATGCATCAAGAGGGCCTGCCATTCTCACCCCATTCCTCCCTTCTGATTGCACCCCACCCAGCCTGTGCCACCACCCCCTCTCACCTGGACAACAGCTCCAGCTTGCTGGCTCCTCCCCTATTCAGCATACAGGTGTTGATACAACCACATCACTCCTTCAGTTAAAACCCTTCAAGGACTTCTCATCGCTCATGAAGCAAAATCCAAATTTCTTACAAGGCCCCAAAAGATGCCTCATACTACACATTACGTCACATCCTTTCTCACTACACTCTGGCCACATTGGCCTCTGCCATTCCTCTCACAGGACAAGCCCTCTCCTGCCTCCAGACCATTGCACTCACTGTTTACTCTCTCCCTGGTGTGCTCTGCCCTCAGCTCTCTGCACATTTGGTTCCTTCTCATTCTTTGCGGGCCCAGCCAAGTTGCTTATTGAGACCATTCTTTAACAATCTGTGATTACTGTTTGTCTATTTGTTAAAGTCTCTCTCCCACCACTAGCATATAAGCTGTGTGAGGGTGAGGATATTGTCTGCAAAGCTGCTGTATAAAGCCACTGTGTAGACTACAGAGTGAAGGAATTCCCCAGAGTTGTGTGACCCAGTGGCCCTGCCTGGCTGTTTTGTTTACAATAATATTCGCAGTGCTTGGCATGCAGTAGATGCTTAATACGTATGTACTGAATGAATGATTCACTAATGCAGTAAGTTTGGAATATAGAAAATCAGGAGACAGGCTTGGGTACCCACCAAACTATAGCATTGACATTTAACCCCTGTAGTACTGCCAGGATGCTGTGACTAAGCTCCCACCCTGGTTTCCCTAGTGGCCATTTCCCCTAAACCTGGTCTGGTAGAGGAGCCTCAGACATGCTGCCCAGCTTTTGCCAGTTCCTCCCTCCCTGAAGGCTGGACCCAGTTTCCTATACCGTATTTCTTATCTTGGGTGACTATAAAAGATAAAAATGTGAGGCCTGGGCCCAGGCACGGTGGCTAATGCCTGTAATTCCAGCACTTTGGGAGGCGGAGGCGGGTGGATCACTTGAGGTCAGGAGTTCAAGACCAGCCTGGTCAACATGGTGAAACCCTGTCTCTACTAAAAAATACAAAAATTAGCCGGGCATGGTGGTGGGCACCTGTAGTCCCACCTAATCAGGAGGCTGAGTCAGGAGAATCGCTTGAACCCAGGAGGCAGAGGCTACAGTGAGCCGAGATGGCGCCATTGCATTCCAGCCTGGGCGACAGAGAGACTCTATCTCAAAAAAAAAAAAAAAAAAAAAAGTGAGGCTTGGGCTTCAGCAAATATTTATGATGTTCCCCTCAGTTCTGAAGGGAAGCTCCCTAGTATCTGCCTTCTAAAACAGAACCTTCGTGAATATGTGATTGCAAGGACAGGGTTTCTTATTAATAATCAAAGTAAAGCCAAGTCATTTATATTACCAGGCAAGTATCGAGAGTGCTTCAAATAGTGTTGCTTGGCTGCAGATCTCAGGGTGGGTGTGTCTCGCCGCTGATATGACATCTGGGTGAGGACGCTGTTTCCTGTGCCCACAGGCTCAGAGGGCTTCAGGTCCAAAACACTCTCAAACCTGAATGAAGACACCATGGCATGGGTCAGCATGAGAGACAGTGTGTATCCTCAGATACATACCGATAATCTCACAAATCCCAGAATCAGTCTGTTTACAAATGTGAGCAGCACACTTGCCTGCAGAGAGTGTCATCACTCTGTCTTTTCTTGTTTTTCAGGTCAATCCTGCTGAGGGATGGACTGAAATCCAAGTCATCCAAGTCAGCCCAATCATCTGAATCCTTTGTTGACCTGGAAATAAGACCCCACCTTCTCCTACTCTTTGGCTTTATCTCACCATTTTTGTGCTCCAGGCCAGCTGTGATTTTCTGTGTAAACAAATTGGGTTGGGGGGAAGCAATATATGGCATTAACAGAACTCATCCATGAGTAATATCCATTCTGAACTTCCTCTGCTATGCAAAGGAGGCTCCTGGGGCATAACATGACTTATTTGAAGGGGCAACTGTGGAAAACACATTCCCAGTCTTTCTGTCTCACTCATCCTTCACGGATCACATCGGCTGCCATCCATGGAGAATGTTAAAGTTGTAAAAAATAATGATAAAAAAAATTTTAAGATACTTCTCACACACCAGGAAGATGGCTAAATTCATACTCAGTCTCATCCTAGATGAGTTAATACAATCTCCACTGTTATAAATATGGATGTAAGAAATTAAGGTTAAGATGTCAGTTAGCTTGTCCTTTTATAGAAATCAGTGCAAATAATGCTTTTTTTTGCCTTCTCATTAGATATGGTTACTATCTCTTAGCCACAAAGAATTAGTTATAACAGGATATTTCCATACACACACCACTTCTAAACTGTGTGCTGCAATAAAGTAAGCAGGCCAGAGATACCACCCTTGCAGCTTCTGGCAGTGTCTCACATCACAGTGGTTGGGAGCCAGCACTCACCAATACTAACTGACACAGAAAGTGCCACTTTTTCATAAAGGATAGACAGTTGGCCTCTTCAGACAGCACTGCAAAGTTAATGAAAAATAGAACCCCCTGACAAGTTATTATTTTATTAAATCTAACACTCACTGTTTTCTTTTGAAAATCAGCCCAAGAGGAGCAGAAAGATCTGGGCTCAGTTAATAGCCCAGCATTAACAGTATCGATTAACAGCAATAATGTAGATAACAATCTAAAAATTTTAATATGGCACTTCATGCTTTTCAAAACATCTCAAAAACATCATGACCTTTGATCCTCATGAACAACCCTGTCTGGTAGATAAGACATGTACTATAATCTTCCTTTTATAAATGAGGAAACTGAGTCCATAGGGATTAATAACAATTACTAACCTTTACAGAGTTGTAACTAGGTGCCAGGTATTATTCTACATTCTTTTCAAGTATCAACTCATTAGCCCTCAAAGCAATTGTATCAGGTAAGTACTATTATTATCCTTATTTTACAGATGAGGAAAATGAGGAGCAGAGCGGCCAGATCACTTGCACAAGTATCAAGCTACTAAACAGCAGAGCTGAGATTTGAGCCCCTCGCAGTCTGGCTGCAGAAGCCAGCTCTCAGCCACTACCCTATACTGCCCCCATTAGTGACAACGTTATTAACAGGCACAGCCAGAACTTGAATTTAGATCTTTCACTCCAAAGCCAAGGATCTTTCCACAATTCCATGCTGTTGCAAACATAAATCTATCATGATTACACTCTGTATACTGAAAAAGAAAATATTTCACCCAATAATGGGGTCAGAAGAGGAATAAACAGACACGAAGCTCACTGGTGAATCTGGGCTGCTCACCGACTGGGGATTCTTGTTGTGAAGGGATGGGAAAAGCAACGGGCTTGGCTTGTCCTCCTGGAGATGGCTTGGGTGATCTGTCCTGGAGACCTCTGCTTTGTAGGGGTATGTGAGATGCAGAGGGGGCTGGCTGGCTTGATGCTGTCGTGAAGAAATTCGTGTGTGTGGCTTGCTTGGCGGCTGGGCAGGAGGGATTGGCTTAATATGAGGAGGTGGGCCTGCCTTTTCCAGGATGCTTTTCTGTGGTTTTTCTGAATCCTGAAGGTTCTGTGTGGTGCTGCCTAGTGGGTGTCCAACTTGGAAGTAAGGATATCGAAGTGCCTGGAATGACAAAAAAGGCTTTAGGAGAAATATCTAGCCAGGAAAGTTACCACTGTCTTGATTACTGGGCTATATTTCATTGTGACCAGTTTACTACTGTTTCTTAGCCCAACTAGAAAACAGCATCTTGAATTTTTAACACCTCTTGTGATTTTTCTTATCTAAGATACCATAAAATATATGTAATGATTGCAACACAAAGTTATTTATATATAGTAGTCAGTTACACTGCTGTTACCCTGGCTACTTCTAAAAAGCATTCTGGATCAACACAGATCCTGGTTTTGTAACTTATTTGCTATGTGTCTTAAATAGGGTATTTCATCCTTCCAAGCCTATTTCCTCATTCCACAGAAGAAGAAAAAAATAATATAAAACTGAAAGAGCCAAACATAATGATCCTGGAAGATTCTGAAGAATTGAGTACAAAATAAGCAGGCACATATGCTTTTATCCCAAAAGTGCCAGGAGTGTAACACATGATATAGTTAACCCTTCCCTATCAAGAACAAAACCGTGTCAGTTGCTCTGGATAACTGAGTTCTCTGGATGGCCAAGAGATAACTTAAAGTTTAGGGGTTTACAATTCTTTCTGAAATATTCCCTGTATTCTCTTGTCTTTTTGAATGAAAGTTATTAAGCATAACATAATCTTTCTGAGTAGGCCTGGGACAGTTAAAAACATCTGTAATGATTATATGCAAGTGTAGATACAGAGGCAATTAATGGGAATAGCCTGGTAGAGGTCCCAGACTCTAGCACCTATTATAACTTGAGAGCCTTCTCTGTAGTCGCAGACATTTTTGCAAGTCTTAACTGATTTGGGGGGTATTTTTAGCTTTTCACACTATTCTTAAAAGCATATATTCCTCTCTTGGTTCCTTGTTACAGAATCTTTTTCTTTTCATTTCTTATATGCATCCATTAAAAAACTGGGTTCATCGAAAAGCTTCTTCTCTGCCCTGTAGCCAGCTGTGAATTTCACCACCAGAAGTGCATTCCTGAGAGCTTTCCAACCCTTGAGCCATCCAAAGCCTTACGACACCAAACTGTAGTTCTTTTTTCCTTCAGCTTTCAGAAAAATTGCTTTTCTACACTCCTTAATTATTCTTCCAACTATCATCTCTCCAGCTATCACAAATTCTACCACCACATTGGCACTTTCTTCAAATACCCTCATCACTCTTCTTCTTATGAATCATCTTCTCTGATTAGAATTGGTCACTTATTTGATCCTCTGAGCAAAGTAACTGTCAGTGAGACAAGTTGAGAAGGAGCCAGATGTAACTAGCACAAAAGGAGGCTTGCAAGAGGCCTGTGAGTGATAAGAGACCACAGCATTACTACACCTCTTTTGGGTATACTTCATTATTTAAGTCTAAGTGGCCCATGGGAAGATGGATTGGGAAAGCAGGAGCAATGAAATCAGTGGACCTGACTTCATACTTCAGGTCAGGTGGTTTAATTGTAGTTAGTTGCACTGTTTGAACTAATTAGCGGATGAGTTATTACAGCAAATTGCTTAAACTTTCCAAGATTGAGTTTTCTCACTTACAGAATTGAAAACAGTAATGCCTGTCTCATGGAGTCTTCATTGGATTAAAAATCATATAAAATATACTCAAGCATTTGCACTCTATAAAGTGCTATGAAATGCTAAGTGCAGTTACTATCCTAGCTCTGTCTCATCTGTCAATCTCTTTAGGTCATGAGTCAGTTGGACTTTACATAACAAGAAGTTGCCTTTCAACAACCAGTACCGGCTTATAAACCAACTATTATATAATTTAAACTCTTAGAGAATAGATTTGAAAATATTCTCCAAAGACAGATATTTGTTTATTTCCATTTTCATATAAATGGTGATGTATCATGTGAATTATATGCCCATTTTCAAAGCAACTGTATTGTTTACATCATAACTACTTTATACCCAGTAAGTTTCTTTTTTTTTTTTTTTTTTTTAAGTACAATTTCCATTTTATTTTTCTCCAGAGAATAGTCTGTCTCAGTCTTTAAGGACTCAGCTCCTTACATGGGCTTTGGTGGGGGACGTGGGGCAGCACCCGCAGGTCTAAATCGGGGAGGGGGTGTTCGGTCCTTGCGGGCTTCACGAGATCGATTCCTGACTACTTTGCTGTGAATTGCACAACTCACACAGTAATGTAGCTTCACATACAGCTTGGGAAGCACATGGGCATCAAAGACGCTCGCTTCAGAAATGTCCCTAACCGCTGCGGCCTCCACTATGTTTCGAATGACGAATTTCTTAATGGCCTTGTCCTTGGGCACGCATCGGGCACAGTTAGTGCAGCGAATAGGCTGCACATGGCCGCGGCCCTTTTTGGCACGACCGTTGTTCCTTCTTTTCTTTGTCATTTTGGACGTACGGACCAAAGAGCTATACCCAGTAAGTTTCAAACTATTTTAAGTTCTCATACCTTGTATAGTACACCATTAGTGGTATTCTGTACTATTTCTCACCCATAATACTAAATACTAAATATTTCCCATGCAATTTATAGAAATTATTCAGAGTTAGATATGAACTCCATAACAGAAGAAAATGGAAGAAAACCTGACTAGCTGTTGGTCGTTTCTTGGGATCCCACTGAAGCATGTCTCTCAGGAGCTGGATTGCTTCACTGCTAGCATTGGGAATCAAGGTCTTTAAGTTATTGGGTACACACTGTGGCCAACGGAAGTTCATTGCACTTGAAAGTTGATAGCCTTCAGGCCAGTCAGTCTGAAAGAAGGAAAAGATAGAAAATCTTGCTCAGCCAATTGTTGTGATATAAGTTTGTATTCTGGCACGTGTGCCTCAAATGGAAAGGCAACCGTGCCATTACCCACCCATATTCATTAACCACCCACATTCACTACCATGGCACTGTGTGGAATGAGACATAGATATGGATTAATAGAGAGACTATCAAGATCATGAAATTGGGGGAATAGCGGAAAAGACACTGGATTTGCCAACTTGTTTAATAATCTTTAAGTAAGATAGTCCATCTCTTGAGATTTTGGGATTGAAACAAATTAATATTTCCCCAACTGTGTTCCATGAGACAGAGGTTTCTGAAACTGCAAACGAGATATTCTTTTGGAGAAAACAAAACAAAATCCCGTTCCTGGATAAATAAATTTGTGAAACTCTACCTACGCTATCTTCAACTTGATAATTCAGAGTATACATGTGAAGATCAGCAGCAAAGAAAGGTGTTTCACCCAGTCTCAAGCTTTCCACTTTTTCATGCATCATTTCTATGGGACACTAACTGCTGGAGTGAATGATGGAAAATGCTAAATAAATGGTCTTTAAGGTTCATTCTAGTTCTAACACTCTACTATTTTATAACATACAGCCTAAGGTAATTGTTCCTCCACTCTTTTTTAAAGCCAAGTGGCAATACATATAGCTTTTATCATTCATTCACTTGACAGTTCTAGAATGCCCACTATATGCTTAGTGTTGTTGGAGATCCAAAAATGATCCAATATAAATCCTGGGCTTAAGAGTATTACTGTTCTTAAAAGAGAAAAGAGCATTTATTTAAAAACAAAGTAATAATGCACAGTAAAAAGTGACAGAAGCTGCAAGAGAGGTAAAGGTACAGACATGCAGAGGAGAAAGATTCCAGCATTGGACTCAGGAAATTTTCTTGAAGAGGTGGCATTAGTAATTCATTCAAATGATTAAAAAAATTTTTTGAGGATCTAGTTTGTACCAGCAATAGTGCTGGGACCTGGGAAAATAAACGTGCAACAAATCCTTGTCCTGAGTGAGCTTATGGTCTAAGAAACAACTATGTACACAAATAATTATATTAATAACATAGGACACAGATGAAGATGGGGAGGAGATTAGAGAAACAGTGAGGAGGGGGATTACTGATGCCCATGTGACAGATATCACTCAGGCAGAGGGTGTTACATGCAGAGCACAGAAGCAGGGAAATTTCAGGGCATGCAGCTGTTAGGGGTACATTTGTCATTCTAGGCACTTCAACAAATAAGGCTGGACTTGAAGCCAAGAGTTCAAGACAAGCCTGGGCAACAGAGCAAGACCCTGTCTTTACCAAAAAAAAACACAAAAAACTAGCTGGGCACCATGGTTTGTGCCTGTAGTCCCAGCTACTTGGAAGGCCGAGACGGGAGGATCGCAGTTTTGTTTTTGTTTTTTTGTAAAGACAGGGTCTTGCTTTGTTGCCCAGGCTTGTCTTGAACTCTTGGCTTCAAGTCCAGCCTTATTTGTCATTCCAGGCACTTCGATATCCTTACTTCCAAGTTGGACACCCATTAGGCAGCACCACAGAGAACCTTCAGGATTCAGAAAAACCACAGAAGGCATCCCTGGAAAAGGCAGGCCCACCTCCTCATATTAAGCCAATCCCTCCTGCCCAGCCGCCAACCAAGTCACACACACGAATGAATGAAGTGAGCGATAGGAATAGGAGTTACGAGGCTGGGCAATGGGGAGTCAACCAATACTTTTATGAGGGCAAGTCAGTACCAGAGCTGTTCTTTAGGAGGTTGAATCTGGCCACAGACTGGACAAGAAGCCAGAGTGAAAATACTTGAAGGCAGAAAGATGGGGAAGATGCCATTAGACACAGGCAGGTGACTGCGGTCCAGTCTGTGATGGCAGCAGTGGACTTGAAGGAACAAGAGCCACGTGAGACATGTAATGTGGCAATATTCAACAGGATTTACCCACCAGCCGCTTGGATGAAGGGCACGGGGAGCAGGAGAAAGATAGAAGGCAAAGCTGAAATTCAGCTTCAAGGTGGGGGCTCTGGGATTATGATCAGACCACAAATGAACATGGAGAATGAAAGAAGGAAGCTAGTAGGGTGGTAAACAAAAGGCAATGATGAGTTTGAGTTGATGGTGAGGAGTCAGGAGAAAATCCCATAGAGAGTTGTAAACATGTGAGTGGAGTAATAATGGAGGGAGGCAGGGGCTAAGGATTACATTCAGGAGACTTCTGAATAGGCATAAGAGTTGTAGCAATGAGAACTGAGAAGTTCTGCAAGGGAGGCGAGATGATATAGAGAGGAAGACAGGGGGAGCCATGACAGATGTCATACTTAAGAACAGGAGGAAGAAGAGAAGTCAGCCATGTCTGAGAATGTGGGCAGTGGAGAATGACTGAGGTCAAGAGAAAGTCTAGAATGGGCAGGTGCTCAATCGTGCCAGTGCTGAACAGGGCTGAGCGGAGGGAGCATGGCAGGCTGTTGGCTTTGGCCCATCGGCCTTTGTTCTGTATCATTACCTTTTTTGGTGTCCCCAGCACTTGGCAAATTTTGAATATTGTGTCAATTTCACTGGCTCCAGGGAAGAGTGGCCTGAGGGTGTAAACTTCTGCCATGATGCAGCCCACGGCCCAGACGTCAATGGGGGAGCTGTAGTTGGTAGATCTCAGGAGTACTTCTGGAGCCCTGTACCTGGAGGAACAAAGTTTAACTGCTAGCTATTGCTTCCACTGCTCAGACATTAAATTAAATAACAATCAGTTCTCAGTGAGGGGGTGAATATGTTCCTATTTTCTCTCTAGTTCACTGTGGTGTAATGGAATTGTGAGAACTTGGCAATTGCCGTGGGCTGCTGTTGACAAGTAGTGCCTCTCTAGTTCACAATATTTTCTATTGAGCATTCATCTACAGGAGACTTCTCTATGGCATCTTTGAGAAACACTGAGGAAGTAAGAATTAGGAAAAAAGAGAGAAAAGAGAAAGAGGAAGGGAAAACTAAGAGAGAAAGGGAGAGGGAGGAAAAAAACCTACAACTTGTGTGTAGGCTACTTGGTCACGGCAAACTGCTTAAATCAAATTCCCAGTGTCTCGAAGTTTTCACAATAGCAATTAGATGGTTCTCAGACAGGTCTTTGCAAAATATTTTACACAATTCTTTTGGGAAGCTGTCCTCAGGAAGGCCTATATATAAATTTTTACGTACATTATAGAAAAGCATAATAGGTTTTCTTTTACCATGATTTAGAACACAAGATTTTTAACCTTATACACTACCAACATATCTATAAATATGTGTTTCAGACTGCACTATTTCTCTTAGTGAAAAGTTAACGTTTGTGACTTTAACATTATCCTTAGCATAATGATATCTTTTTAAAGAAGTGCAATTAAATAATTTTGAGAAAAATAGTATTCACCATCTGGTAGATACATAATCTGTATATGGAGGTTTTGATCGGATTTCTCGGGCCAAACCAAAGTCTGCGATTTTCACAAGTTCTGGTCCCATGCAGAGGAGGTTCTCAGGCTTTAAGTCTCGATGAAAGAAGCCTATAGAGACAGTAGAGGAGAAGAAATCCAAATGCAGGTTTGCTTCCATATTATTCTTTGCAATTGTATTGCTCTCTGCAAAATACTTATAATTTAAAAAGTAGTCTGGCATGGCACCAAAGGCTTTATTCGTTCTTCCCACAGATAATGTAGAGTCCTTTGAACTTCTCATAGGATTACATTCATTTCCCTTTGCAAATCATTCAAAGGTGATCTTCATAATTTTTTTTTACAAGACAGAAAATTTCTTTTAAAATATCAAACTGGATCACAGGCTGAGATAACTTTGCAAAAATAAACTGTCACTCAAGGTAAAAATATCACGGATGGCATCTCATTCTGTTGCCTAGGTGGGAGTGCAGTGGCACAACCATAGTTCACTGCAGTGTCAGCTCAAGCGATCCTCCTGTCTCAGCCTTCCAAGTAGCTGGGACTACAGGCACAAACCATGGTGCCCGGCTAGTTTTTTTTTTTTTTCTGTAAACACAGAGTCTTGCTCTGTTGCCCAGGCTTATCTTGAACTCGTGGCTTCAAGTTATCCTGCTGCCTCAGCCTCCCAAAGTGCTGGGATTATAAGTGTGAGCCACCATGCCCAGCCCAGATAACTGTCTGATGGGAATTGAGAGTTTATACCACAGCAGAAACACAATTATAATTTTTGTTTAAGAAAGAATTTATGAATATGACCTACTCATATCTGAGATTGTGGAGTATGTTGCAACATATGTTTAAATGTTAAGTACTTATTACTTTGCCTAATGAGGAAGTACAATGGTACATCTACAGCTGACATGAAAGGCAAAGATAACTCATCATGTGGGAAGCCCGTCTCAGCTATAGCAGAGCTCTGGAGGTACAGGCAGGAGATAGTCAACGTGGCAATCTTCCAAGTTCACTCAAACACCCAATGAATTGCAATATATGTCACTGAAAACCCCAAACCTCCCACTTCCTGAGAGTATCACCAACCTAGACATCATTCAATGTGGTTCCAAATCTTAATGGGACACCAACACTGGAAATATAACTCACCTGCTGCGGCTGCTATTATTTGTTACACGTTATCATTGCTATCATTACAGGCTGAGTATTTCCTACTCTGAAAATCCAAAATCTGAGATGCTCTAAAACCTGAAACTTTTTGAGCACCAACCTGACACTTAAAGAAATTGCTTATTGCAGCATTCTGGATTTAGGATTTTTGGGTTAGGGATGTTCAGCTGGTAAAATATAATGCAAATATTCCAAAATCTGAAAAAACCCCAAATTCAGAAACACTTCTGGACCCAAGCATTTCATATAAGAGATACTCAATCTGTATCAATGTTGTGAAAGTTGGATTCTAACTAGCACATTATGGGAGAAATTAAAAGCGATCACTGAAGATCTACACGATTCCCTGACAACCTGTATGTTGACAATGCTCAAGTCTACATTTCTAATGTGCCTTCTCTACCCTTCTGAAGACCTAAATCTCTGTTTGGATAGCAACTGGATGTCACTATCATCCCTGTGTTAACTTATCCAAAACCACTTTTGTCCTCTCCCAAATCATCTCTCCTTCCTAAACTTTGGATAAGATTTCTAGGTACCTTGTAGTTATGTTGGACCCATCCTTACCCAGTTATGAGATTGTGTTGTATTTTCTATCAAAACATCTCATATCAGCCAGGTGTGGTGGCTCACGCCTGTAATCCCAGCACTTTAGGAGGCTGAGGCAGGTGGTTCATTTGAAGGTCAGGAGTTTGAGACCAGCCTGGCTAATATGGTGAAACGCCGTCTCTACTAAAAGTATTTTAAAAATTAGCCGGGTGTGGTGGCACAGGCCTGTAATCCCAGCTACTCAGGAGGCTGAGGTGGGAGAATTGCTTGAACCTGCGAGGTAGAGGTTGCAGTGAGCTGAGATCACACCACTGCACTCCAGCCTGGGCAACAAAGCAAGACTTCATTTTGGAGCGGCGCAGGGGGTTTGGGGGAGCGGGAATCTCATATCTGTCTCTTTCTACTTTCTCACTGCCTATGCCTGCATTGCCACTACTTTCTTGCAGATCTTCCTTGCTCCAGTTTCTCTCCTATAATCCTGATCATTTAAACACTATCTTTCCCTTGTCACTCTCTCATTCACCCACAAAAGCCATCCATGACTCCTTTTTATATTTAACAGGGCTGAACTCCTTTCACTCTACCTAAAGAGAGAAACTTATTTTCCAACACTTATTAATACATGTAAAGTGTGCTCCAATCAGGTACAACTCCTCATTCCTTTTAAGTTCACTGTACAGTCATGCACTACATAACGAAGTTTCAGTTAATGATGGACTGCATGTATAATGGTGGTCTTATAATATTATAATGAAGCTGAAAAATACTTATCTGGTATTTACTATACTATACTTTTAATCATTATTTTAGAATTGTACTCCTTCTACTTACTAAAAAACAAAACAAAACAAAACAAAAAACAAAAGTTAACTGTAAAATGGCCTGAGGCAGGTCCTTCAGGAGGTACCTAGAAGGCATTGTTATCTTGGGAGAGGACAGCTCCCTGTGTATTACTGCACCTCAAAACATTCCAGTGGGACAAGATGTGGAGGTGGAAGGCAATGATACTCATGATCCTAACCCTGTGTAAGCCTAGGCTAATGTGTGTATTTGTGTTTTAGTTTTTAGCAAAAAAGTTTAAAAAGTAATAATAATAATTTAAGAACAGAAAAAGCTTATAGAATAAGGATATAAAGAAAATATTTGTGTACAGCCATATAATGTGTATGTGTGTTAAGCCAAATGTTATTTCAAAAGAGTCAAAAAGTTAAAAAATGTATAAGTTTATGAAACAAAAAGTTTCAGCAAGCTAAGATTAATTATTAAAGAAAGAAATTTAAAAAAATTAGTGTAGCTTCAGTGTACAATGTTTATAAAGTGTCCTAGGCCTTCATACTCACTCACTGATTCACCCAGAGCCATTTCCTACAAGCTCCATTCATGGTAAGTGCCCTATACAGGTGTACCATTTAAAAAAATATTTTATACTATATTTTTACTATACCTTTTCTATGTTTAGATACACAAATACTTACCATTGTGTTACAATTGCCTATAGTATTCAGTACAGTAACATGCTGTAGAGGCTTACAGTCTAGGAACAATAGGTTATACCATATAGTCTAGCTACATAGTAGACTATACCATCTAGCTGTGTCTAAGTAAGTATACACTCTATGATGTTTGCACAACAACAAAATCGTCTAACCACACATTTCTCAGAACATATCCAGTCATCAAGTTATGCATACTGTATTTATTTCCATTAATAATTGCCCTTTGCTCCTTTTTGTCTATATCAATCTCAACTTTTGCTATCCTCCAACACCTGTTTTGAGTTTTGCTTCTTCCATGATGCCATTCTTTTTTTTTTTTTTTTTTTTGAGACAGAGTCTCACTCCTCACCCAGGCTGGAGTGCAGTGGCGCCACTCGGCTCACTGCAAGCCCCACCTCCCGGGTTCATGCCATTCTTCTGCCTCAGCCTCCCAAGTAGCTGGGACCACAGCATGATACCATTCTAACATGCTAGCCTTCATTCATTCATTCATTCTACCAACAAATTTTTGCTGAGCATCTACTCCATGCCAGGCAACAGATTAGGTTCTAAGGTTTCAGAAACAATGCAAAGGACATGACTCTTGCCCTCATGGACATAATAGGCCCTCCTCTCTAACTCCAGTTGAGCTCTATCAACTTCAGGTATGTTAACTATTTTTTATGAATTAGATGGAAGCACTTTAAGGGCAGAGGCCACATTTATATTTCTTGTGAACGCCTGGCACAGTGGCAGGAACACAGTGGTCTCATAATATATTCTTGTTCGCTGAACAAAGGACTTTCATCTGTAGGGAACATAAACAGCTTAATGTCAACACATCTACCTGAGCCAAATGCCAGGGTCAACCAGAGAGCAGACCAGAGCTGTGAGGATAGGAGGGAGGAAATCCATGAGACAGCACTGAGAACTGAGAGAGAACAGTAACCCAGTAGTGCGGGGGACAATGAGGGCTCAGAACTTGTTGTCCTTGTGACAGAGGGAGTTGTATTAGTATTAGTTGAATGAATGAATGAAGGCAGGAACTCTAGTAGGACTAAATCTATTGGTCAAGGTTGTTTTCTGTCTCTGCCCTAGAGCAAAGGGAGGGTGATTGTGATGTGGTTATATGTGAAAATACACTAATTGCCATTATCATGGAAAGGAACAATATTTTAGTAAAAGGACAATCCTCTCTGTTCATCATTCTAAAGACAACAGTACTTAATACTGGGTCAAGTTCCAAATGGACAGTATTATACTATGGCATAATGGCAGATCTGTAGGAGAAGTAGCTGGCTAAGATGGACAAAGTGAATGTAATTACAGAGCCTAGAACCCAGTAAACACAGAAGGGGATGAAGGTATAGAAGTGATCAGATACATTCAAGAGGGCATAAGTGAGAGGAGGAAGTACTTCCTTCCAATCATGGGGTTGCTTCTATTTTCCACAATCCAAGGCATTGACGAGTTCAAAAAAGTTAGACATGGGTTAAACCAGAGACAGGCACAGCAAGTTTGCTATTTTACAGCACATGCATACACAGGTTTATAGGTATATTGTGAAATATTTATGAATATATATATTCCACTGCTCATTCTTTATCCTGCCATTGTACTGGTACATACCTAATGGCAATCCTCATACAATTCCTTGAAATATCCTAGTGAACTTAATAGTAAATTAAACCAAAATTATAATAAGAACCAAACTTGAGGTTGTCAACTCAATAAATGTAAAGAGCATTCAGTATCAGTCAAGAATGGCCTTTAAAATGAAAGAAAAGATTTCTGATATGGACACATTTGGATGCTTATGATCAGCCTAATTAAATGAAGATTTATTCATGCCTACCACAGTGGGTGACATCTCTAAGACTTAGTATAACTGAGTCATTGTGTTTAGACCCTCCGTTCTTCAGAGCACCCTCCAGCTTGCAGAAGGCCTGATTGTGTGTTTCCATTTTGGAATTGGCTTAAGAATGTGTAAGGATACAAGCAGTGATTACAGTGATCTTTTGTCAATGCACCTGCGACCTCTGAAAATAGATGAATTGTGAGACCATGGTTTGTCTTCCTAAAAACTCAGAGCGTTCAAAACATTCCAGTGAAAAAAACGAATGGCAGGCATCATTTTCTTACTGAACAGATGGGAAAACTGAGTCATGGTGGCAGGGGGCGGTAGATGAATTACTCCCAATTCCACCAAGAAATGTGTCATAGCTGTTATAGTGTCCAGCTCTACTCTCCCTTTCAATGCATGTAGCTAAATCCTTTTTTTTTCCTTTGTAAGACAGAGTCTTGCTCTGTCGCCCAGGCTGGAGTGAAGTGGCGCCATCTCAGCTGAATGCAACCTCCACCTCCCAGGTTCAAGCAATTCTCGTGCCTCAGACTCCCAAGTAGCTGGGATTACAGGCCTGCACCACCATGCCCGGCTAATTTTTGTATTTTTAGTTGAGACAGGATTTCGCCATGTTGGTCAGGCTGGTCTCCAACTCCTGGCCTCAAGTGATCCACCCGCTTCAGCCTCCCATAGTGCTAGGATTACAGGTATGAGCCACTGTGCCTGGCCCATATAGCTAAATCTTGATTTGTTGTTTTGATCAAGCCTAAGATTAATGCTGTTTCTCCTCGTAGACTCCCTTTTTCTCATTTAGTTGGGGTAATTATTATTTCCAAACTTATGTGGCAGTTTCCTTATAATGAGTCCTCTGTTCTGCAGTCCCTACCCACTACGGCAACTTCCTCTGGCATCATCTAGAACACCCACCACAACAAACTTGTGTCTTCTCTCTGCTCAGTTCATCTTATCATCAATTCGTACTCAGATGCAAGTATCATGCTCATACTCCAGATTCGTTCTTTGTTTCCACCATAGTCATGCTCCTGTAAACACTGGCCACCCCTCCCATCAGCCAAGCTTTATCCTCTCCCTCACTGCTAACTCTTCTTTAATCCTACTTCCACAGAGGACATGCACACTAATGAAATGAGGGGAAGGAAGATTCCAATTCCCCACATATCTCTTTAAGCAGCTTCTCTTTTTATGGGCTGTACTTTAGGCTCCAAGCAAGCGACGGAAAATGGCTGGGAAAGAAAATTAATTGCTAACAGACTATAAAAATGACTGATGAAAGACTGTATCTGTAGGTTGATATATGCTGTATTTGTTATACTGTCTTCAAGTAGAAGCCTTTATAACAAATTTGTGCATATATCTGTAGACTATCTAGCCCTCTGTTAAGTTCTGAATAATATAGCAATGGGCTATTATCAGCCTTATTATCAGCCTTACAAGATCTATTCCCGGTAATTAAAAGTATAAGATGCTTACATCACATACAGGTATTTTTCATGTCTATTTTAACATGATATTAGTATTTCCTTATGAGTAGCAATGTCACATAGTGGGTTGGTGTGCAGACCAGCCAAGTTGCCTGATTTCAAATCATAATTCCATTACTCACTGGCTGGAAAGTACTTATCCTTTCTGTGCCTTAGTTTTCTTATCTGTAAAATGGGGAAATAATAGCACCTAATGGGGTTGTTCTGCAGGATTAAATATGTTATATTTATAAAGCTTTTTTTTTTTTTTTTTTTTTTTGAGACAGAGTCTCGCTCTGTCACCCAGGCTAGAGTACAGTGGTGCCATCTCGGGTCACTGCAAACTTTGCCTCCTGGGTTCAAGCTATTCTCCTGCCTCAGCCTCCAGAGTAGCTGGGATTATGACCAGCTAATTTTTGTATTTTCAGTAGAGATGGGGTTTCGCCATGTTGGTCAGGCTGGTCTTGAACTCCTGACCTCAGATGATCCGTCCACCTTGGTTTCCCAAAGTGCTGGGATTACAGGCATGAACCACCGTGCCCGGCATGTAAAGCTTTTTGAGCAGTGCTTGCACATTAATAATGACCAGCAAGAGCTGGTCATTAACAGTACTACTATTAACACATTCTCTCATTTTACCCTCCCACAACCTGATAAAGTAGGGAGGCAGACATGGCTCCATTTTTTGCCAATAAGAATTACATCTGACACGCCCCATCGGTGAGGAGGTGGTACTAAAGCTGATTCGTAGCAGGGTTCCAGTTCTGCTGATGTGTGCAACATGACCTATAACAATAAGCCTACTTCTTCCCCTGGGCTTCTGATTCACAATGGAAACCCTTTTAGTTGGGGTCATTCAGAGATCACGCAACAGCAAAATGCTGTTATGATAAGAACTTTCCTGTTGAAAACTGTTTGACTTCCAGAAGACAGGAACAGACCTTCAATTTAATTTCAGAGTCCTATATGCCAGTTGAATAACAGAGGGATTTTCTTTCATCCTGGCAGAAAATGTGTGTGCTTACTTTTTCATTAATAACCCTTGGGCAAGGAAAACATCAAGCTACAAAGAAGGCTTTCTCCCCTCTACCACATTTTGTTATTGATGAATCGGATATGAATATATGGAAATAACCAGAGAATCTTCAAACACTATGAATTTATATAGGATACTTTCCTGCTATGGAAACTTTAATTTCCCAGATATTATTAAATTCAAACCTACAATGTTTTTATCAAGAAGGCTACAAGGACAGCAATGCATAGAAAGGCGATGGGCTGTCTCAAGGTCATGCACAGCAAGACAGTGAGGAAACACAGAGGCAGAGAACCATCTCTTGGTGCAAAACATTGTCCTTCAGACTGCCCAATGCATTTCTATTTCTGGCACGGATAAGTGTGACCTGGATATCTGTAAGGTCAAGTCAGAGTTGAAACAGACTATTTGCATTAATTATTTAATTCCTGCAAAGGACATATGCTTTGGCATTGCTCAATCAGCACCAAGTAGAGCTGCATTTTCATTCCCTGTGGGAGGAAAATACTCAGTGACACGAAGTATGGCCATAGCAACTAACTGCAGCACTGTTCTCCCCTCTCAGAGGAGTCTACTCCCCAGGGGCAGAATGTACCCCCTCACAGTGAGAATGGGCTACCAGAGACAAGCCGGAAATTCATGTGACTTTGAAGTGCTTTAAATGCTTTTTTTCCATTGCTGAAGGAAAGGAATATAGAGGTACATGTGCACTTAACCAAAGTCAATACCACACGAAAACCATTAAACAGTTTCTAAAAATCATTATCAGTGAAAATAGGATAGGGGCTGGGTGCAGTGGCTCACTCCTATAATCCTGGCACTTTGGGAGGCCAAGATGGGTGGATCACTTGACAGCAGGAGTTCGAGACCAGGTTGGCCAACATGGTGAAACCCCATCTCTACTAAAAACATAAAAATTAGCCGGGCGTGGTGGCACGCACCTGTAGTCCCAGCTACTCCAGTGGCTGAGGCATTAGAATCACTAGAAGCTGGGAGGCAGAGGCTGCAGTGAGCCGAGACTGCATGACTGCACTCCAGCCTGGGTGACAGAGCAAGACTGAAATTAGTATCTATACCACTTACAATGATTATTATTTTCTTCACCTCTTATTCTCTTGTTCTCGCTGAGCACAGACAGGTTTTTCTAATCAAGCGTGGCAAACAGGCATAGGCTATGTGAACTAATCTCTACTCAACCACTTTATTGTAATGGGAACTTTCACAGGTTTTTGAACCTCTCTGAACCTTAGTTTCCTCTTTTTTGTAAAGACTAGATATCACCTATTCGTTCTACCTGATAAATTGGCAAGGAAATAAGATAACAGATAAAATGTTAAGCTCAAACTGGAACTGGGCACTTAATTGCTGAGGAAAAGTGTCAACAAGAATCTCTGGTAATGGCAATGGTGTTGAGGTTATAAAAGCCGAGGTCCAACCTTCTCCATAAACTGAGCCTTCCCTGGTACCTTGTGGTCTGAGTGTCTAGTGCATAGAGGGAAACACAGTGCAGTTCCACAGACTGTTTTGACACAGTAATATATGGATGCTAAATTATGTACTACAGATGAGTGTGTGTGTGTGTGTAAGATGAATGTATATGTAGGTATATATGCATGTGGGTATGTGTACATGTAGATGTTTGCATGTGTATGCACGTGTCTTGGGGCTTGGGGTGCTTATGTGTGGTCTATGTGTTTGTGTGTGTATGTGTGTATATATATATATATGCATACATTTGATTAGGTAGAAGCCTGGACAAAAGGCTACTTTCTGGCAACAAGTATCTGGGTCTAAAGAACAGCAACAAAAATGAGAAAGAAAAGAAAACCAAAGAATATTAACTTTTGTTTAAGTCTACCATTCAGTTCCCAGTACTGAGAAAATAGCCTGAATAACTGAGACACAATGACTGATCTCTATCTGAAAATATGCCGTCTCTTTTCAGAATCCCACTGAGTTCTCATTATTTTTTTTTCCTGAGCTCTTAATCTAATAAGTGACCTTTCTCCTATTTGTCCCTAAGATACCATGCCAGAAGTTTTTAATGTTTTGCAAATTCACACTATCTCTTGTGAATTCTTGTGAATAAAGGCCCAAGTGCTAGTTCTACAAATGTCAGTGGAATCAGAGAAAACTTGTACTAGAAACTTTTGACTAGAACTGGTTCACAATTTGACTCAGTCTTGCGCATGACACGCTGATTACTCAGTATGTGCCTAAGGCAGACTAGGATTTGTAGATAGCCTAAGTTTGTCTATGTTTCATTTAGTCTCTAATTGTAAGGGGCTACCTCGGAAGTAAAGGACAGGCTGGTAATGATCCCAGATGTACTATGCCACCTTCTTCAGCACAAGGTCTTTTCTACTCACTGTCAATTTACATCAAATCTAAACTAGCTACTCAGGAGGCTGAGGCAGGAGGATCGCTACAGCCCAGGAGTCCAAGGCCAGCCTGGGCAGCATAAAGAGACCATCTCTTAAAAAAAGTTTAAAAATCTGAACTGACTATATTATCAAAGGGCTTCAGCCCAGTCTCCTTATTGAGTAATAAAACTCATTTGGTACAATATTGACAATGGCAACAACATCCTTGGACTGAGAGTAAATGGATTTCTACCTATGCAAAATCAGCTTGGCCCATCTGTCTGTATACTACAATGACCTCAAATGACCTCCTGCGAAGACTTCTGACCCACCTGTGGATACATCCATCTGGTGGCTCTGTGCTCACAAGTACTGATCCAACCCCAGCTGGGTCTGTGTCTAATTAGTAACGACAAACAGCAATACTCCAGATAGTTGCTGGAAAACAGAACCTCCAACTCATTGCTTCTTAATACCTTTCAAAAGCTCAGCTAAGAACAACAGTGATGGGGGATTTCCAGAATGGTATGTGGTCATCGTTCATTCGGATATTCTAAATTTCTCCCCAGCCTAACCAGACCATCTGTAGAACAACTCAGACTGGCCCCTGTAAGATGTTTTCTTTGATTAGGTGATGTAATTCTGGCCCCTGTAGAAATGTTTTCTCTGATTAGGTGATGTAATTGGTCTCCATTGAGGGATATGACTGATATCAAACTGCCCTCTAAAACCCGTCACTGTGTTTATGATAAAGTCATGTTACATACCATCCTTTCTAAAGGGTCCATGAAAAAAGCTTCTCCCTGGTCTTGGCATCAAGAATAGTTCTGCTTTTCTTGGGCAACTGGTCTGTTTTTACCTATGTGTGTTGTAACTGGTACTATTTCACATTTTGCATGGTCTGACAACGAGCTCACAATCAAATCTTAGCCTGCTTCTTCTACTGAAATAAAACTTGCTGGCATGTATTTTGAGGACTAACCTCACCTCTGGCTATATCCACACCGTGTTTTGCCTTTGTCTCTTTTTTTAGTTTGCTAATTTTAAATTTATTCTATTTTCCTATGTCACATACATTTTGTTAGACTACTTTGAAACTCGTTTGAAACAAGTTGAAATATAAATACATTAGAAAAATGAGAAATAACAGTGAAGCACTGTTAGTGGACCAAACATAGTATGTGAAACTTCTCAGAATTCTAATTGTAAGTTTTTCATTTAACATACTAGTCAATGGTCAGGAATAATATTTAGATCTATAACCAACAAGCTTAATGTTAAAGCCTACAGAATAAAAACATACAGACACAATAAGTAATGAGGGAAATTCAGAGATCAAGTTATAAAAGTTAATATATTTTAAAATCCATTGTCAGCCTCTTACCTCTTTAACCTTTTCTGGCAGTCAGTTACAAAAAATATTAATGTTTCCTACAACTTCTACTTGATAACAACATTTCACTGCTCTTCAAAAGCACAACACTCCGAATCACCTACCATGTTTGTGAATAAATGCAAGTCCTTGTAATATCTGATACATGATATTCCTTATAGCAGACTCAGGAAACAACTTATTTCTGTATGAGGCAGAGGAAAACAAAGTTATAAATCAAAGGCCAGATCTTTTGGAAATAAATACTAAAGAATACCATTTGTCTATACAGGGGGGCTACCTTATAAACACCAAATATATTCACATATTACAAAAACGAAAAGAGTAAACATTCGATAGTAAGCCAAAAAAAAAAAGTTTTCCTCCAACATAGCATATACAAATCAAAAAATCTCCTCTCTCCATGATATAAACTAAAACTTTAAAATAATTTGGTGGGGAAAATTTGAGGTCTTCCAGATGAAGCCCTTATGTAATGCAATGGCTAATATTTTCCTCCTGGCTGAGCAAAACACACAGCACACTGCTGTCATTGTCAATAAAGATGATATTTGTTCACTCAGATCACTCAGAGGGGTACTGAGAATGGCATTCATTTTGCCACAAAAAATGTGCCCAAGAGGTTCCACATGGTTCACCTTTAAAGTTCAAAATTACTGTCACAGGTAAATTTCTTATTAGCCTCCTTTTGCCAGCATGCAAGCAACTGAGTACTGCAGCAAGAGAGGAACTGAAATAAACCTAGGACTTTTCAACAGAGGTCTCAAAATCCAAGAAGCTGTGTCTACCCTTGACTTCTAGTTGCTCTGCCCATATGTCCTAGTGGGAATGGAAAACTGCAATGTCTATTAAATCTGAGCTTCTTTGGATGAATAACTCTTATTATTATTATTATTTTTTTGAGATAGAGTTTCACTCTTGTTGCCCAGGCTGGAGTGCAATGGTGCGATCTCGGCTCACCCCAACCTCCACCTCCCATGTTCAAGCAATTCTCCTGCCTCAGTCTCCCTAGTAGCTGGGATTACAGGCATGCCCCACCATCCCAGCTAATTTTGTATTTTTAGTAGAGACGGGGTTTCTCCATGTTGGCCAGGCCGGTCTTGACCTCCCAACCTCAGGTGATCCGCCCACCTCAGCCTCCCAAAGTGCTGGGATTACAGGCACCAGCCACTGCGCCCAGCCTGGATGAATAACTCTTTAAAACAAGAAAACGACTGCATTGAGAACAGTTTCCCTGAATCTAACAGAGGACCTCTAAAGTAGAAATATGGGTGGGCCCCAAACCTAACTGGCAGCTTTCAATATTAAAGCCCAGTAGCATGAATGTTAAAGGATTGGAGAAAGAATCAGAATAATGCAATAAGAAAAGAAGAGACAGAGAAAGAAAACACAAAAGCAGAAAGAAAACACATTTGCTTTGCCTATTTATTTCTATAATAAGATAATGATGACCAAACTGTACCTTTCTTTAATGAGCTGGTAAAGATTTTCCTTCATGTACTCGAAGATAAAATAAAGATGATCATTTTCCCTGATAACTTCTTTTAATTTGACTACGTTGGCATGGTTGAGCTTCTTTAAAGACTAAAAGGCAAGGAAGAAAAACAAAACAAAACAAATATTAGAGAAAATCTGTTGTTGAAATAGAAAAGTAATCCTATGTATACTTGGAAAGAAACATCTAATTTTAGAACCACAGAAATGTCCTAAATTATATTTTATTGACAATTTAATAAACAGTATATCTCTGAAATTGATAGTAACCTTATATAGAAAAACTACTTCAATGAACTGACAAAAAGTACATATTCGACCCGTAACTGGTATTTCTAGCTGCCCCCAGCACCAGGCAATGTATCAGGGCTATTTTGGGCCCACCCCCTCCAGATGATAGAATTTAGGCTGTGGAAGTAGCCAGAGGGGAATCAATAAAAGAAGCTTAGATTTTTCTAGCACTGGAGAATGCAGCTGTGTTGGGCTGAGATCACCAGCTAATAGGCTGCAGACACTTTGAATAGGAAATTGTTCAAAATGACGAAGGGTTGATGGCCTGCTTCTCTTGACTTTTGTCGGACTCATGTGTGTGTCCACGAGGCATAGAGCACTTCTTCTTACAATGTGAGTTTGAGTTACAGAGGACCAGAAGGAGACGGAAGGACCCTGAAGTAAGACAAGAGAAATCCCTCTGCTTCCAAGAACAAAGGCAACAAGTCAGGCAGTGGATGAGGAATTAGAGGGTGGCTCAGAAAATGGTGCATGGCCTTCTGATTACTCATCTTCACACATATGTACCTTTCGTCTTCCTGAACACATGCATACATGTGAGTATAGCCATGTGCACACTGTTTTCTGTATGTATCCTTAGTTCTGTTGATAGTGAACCAATCACTTCTGTATTAGTGAGCAGCATCCCTGTTCTTGTACAGCAGACATACCTAAAAACTATTGGTTTGGATAGTCAGAATCTGATCGACTGTCTCCTTCATGAAAGCCTCCAAGTGTCACTTTGGCCAGTGAGGTGAGTCCTTTAATTAAAATAGCCCTTTCCTCATACATAGAGAAGGGAGTCCAATATTAAGTTGCTATCTTTGAATTTCACTAAAAAGAACATCCTTTTTTATAAAACAAAGAAAACGTGAAGAGGAAAGTGTTAAAACGAATATTCTCATCTAGAAGAACACTCAGTGATAAAGTACCCAGGGTTCAAAGCTTGGGAATGTGTAATATGATCAGTTACTTCAAGCAGCTGGCAAGAGAGATGAAATATGGTCGGTAAAAGAGAACAAAATAAGACTCTCTGGAGCTTCCTTGCCAGAAGAATAGTTCCTGCCAAGATACTTCTCTGGCAGGGAATCCTCAGCTGTTTTGGTCAATTGTTTTGCTAGATCCTTCTAGTATGGACCAAAGGGGCTGATTACTTCTTTTAGTTGAGTTGGATTCCTGGTTCTCCATGAGTAACAAATATAAACATTGCTTAACTTGTAAGTATTCACTAAACTCTCAGTGATCGCAACTATCTTTTATGCCTGTTTGCTTAAAACGCATCACAAGCATGCCTGAGGTAGTTAGTGGATGAGCAGCCTTGGGGAAAATTCATTCAGTGGAAAATGAAGTGGTTTTAAAGCTTTTCTGGGAGAGAATTCTAGGCAAGGAGTGGGATGCCTCCAGCTCCTGGCCTGAAGTGTGTTTGGAGCCATGAATTACTGGCCCAACTCTACAGCAGCTCACAGCTCTTGTTTCTAGGTGAGGCTCATGAACAAGAAAGTCCATAGTAGATTAAAAGAAGAAGAAGTAATTTTGTGTGGGGGATGTCATGTGACTGGCTCTATGAAGACGTATTTCCAAAGAAGCATCTTATTTTGGCTAGGAAAGGATTCCAAAGCAGAGATAGAGGCACGTCAGTTGTGTCAGAGTGGAGAAGCAGAAGTAGGAAATTAAGCCTGATCAACAGTCCAAATGGGGACTGTTTATCCTCATGGATGAAGCTTTCAGTTGGATATTACCAGTGTTGTCCACATCAGGGACTGATCAACAGTTTCTAACTATTAAAACAACAATGTACTAGGCACCCAGGTATACTGAGGCTTAAGATGCAGTGCTTGCTCTTAAGAGGCAAACAACCTAATTGTAAAGTCAGGACATGGATACAAAATACATCTAATAAAATAAGAAAGATCATATTAAGTGCCAAGGGAATGACAGAAACAAGGGCCATCAGAGATGTGTCAAGGAGTAATCAGCAAACCCTGAGTGGTCAGTGGGAGCATAACCGAGATGTGACTTGAAGGAAGAGTGACACCTGGATGAGCTTGCTGGGAGGAAGCGGGCATGTCAGGAGGGAAGCCCACTGCAGCTGAGGCATGGAAACTGAGTGGAGGACTCTGTCTGGGGGATGAAGGATGAGAATCAACCTAATTTGGTTCTGAGGGAGACTCATCTGTAAGACTTTGGCTGGAGAAGTGGGCAGGGGGCAAACCATTTGGACACAGGGTATATACCTGCTGAGTTCTTCTGGTGAATCTGCTGCCCTAAGTAGAGTTGCAGAGGGAGATGCCTGACTCCATGAGGCTGAAAAGTAACTCGGGTGTGGGAAAGCTTCACTGAAGAAAGAAGTTTGGAAGGTAATGTAAGAAAAGGAAAGAGGTAGAAACTCAAGGGGAGAGGGGCTTGGGACTTTTTTGGGTTAGAGAGAATGGTGGGCACATTTATAGACTAAAGAGAATGAGCGGGTGGAAAAAAAAGAGTTTAAAGATATGGGAAGGAGGGGGAAATTGTTGGAGCAAGAACCTACCGACATAAAAAATTAAGATGGTTAAAAAAAACCGAAACAGCAAAGGAACACAGTAGGCAGAATATAGGCAGCCTATGGTTTCAAGATGGTGTCTAGAATAGCATAGTGCCATGTAAGGCTATCCTTCTAAGAAAAATAGCACCAGGTGCCATTCCCGCATGACATCACGGGAGCAGGGATTCCTCTCCCTGCCGGGGCCGTCAGGTGCAGAATCTCCCTGAAGTCCACAGGGTCTTCACGAGCAGACATGGAAATGTACAGACAGGCAGAAGCAAGGAGAAAGGAAATGAAGAAGGAACAGTGATGCGGTGAGTACCCAGGATTTCCCTTCAGTTCCCTCTGCTGCTGGAATGAAGCAGCTGGCAGGAAATGAGAAATGATAGTGACAAGAGGCCTTCAGTGACCTTCCTTTCCCTTCCCCTTCTGAGTCAGTAGGCACAAAAGAAGGACCTCAGCAAGGAGGAAGGGATGAGGAATCTTGTAAGGTGCCTCCTTTCTACCCGCTTCCACCTTCCCTCCCCTGTATTCAGGGTTAGGTTGTGGCCCAGTGCTGGTAAGTCTGTGTGAGGCTCAACAAGCGCGGGGGTGTGGGGGTGGGGAGGATCCCAGTTGGCAGCCGATGTGGCATCTGTGCAGGCAAGGAAAAAGAGTGATGTCTGGTGGTCATCAGCTAGAGGAGCAGTTTCTTCAACTACTTTGCTGAGGCAGTCACTTGCTTCCTAAGATGCTATGTGCCCACAGTTTTTCTAAACTGTTTATATGAGTAATCTCTTTTGCAATAGAACTAATATACAATTAGCTGTATGGAAAAATAAAGGTTTAACATCCAAGCCATGGATACCTCTCAGAACTTCATGTCACAGAGAAAATGTCCTTGGATTATCTTTGTTTTTTTATCTCTGATGTTTGTTTTTTTTATATCTGATGTTTTTGGATCATCTTGAACTTTTATTCTCTAGAACAGAGGTTGGCAAACCATGTCCCATGGGTGAAATCCAGCCCACCACATGTTTTTGTATGGTCCACAAGCTAAGAATATTTTTGTTTTTGTTTTTTTGAGACTGAGTCTTGCTCTGTCACCCAGGCTAGAGCAGTAGCACAATCTCAGCTCACTGCAACCTCCACCTCCCGGGTTCAAGCCTCAGCTTCCTGAGTAGCTGGAATTACAGGTGCCCACCATAACGCCTGGCTAATTTTTGTATTTTTAGTAGAGATGGGGTTTCACCGTGTTGGCTAGGCTGGTCTTGAACTCCTGACCTCAAGTGATCCACCTGCTTCAGCCTCCCAAAGTGCTGGGATTACAGGTGTGAGCCACCACACCCAGCCCAAAAAAGATAAAAAAGAATACTTTTATAAATGAACGGTTGTCATCAGTTTGATGATAGGGAACACTAACTTTGAACTCCAATTAAGTTAAATATTATGTCCTCTCAAAAAGAATATCATTCTTCTCATTGGAAGACCTCTAATACAGAAAATTATACTAAATTATTATTAAATTTTATATTTTATGAATAAAAATTTTATGGAAATTTGTTTTTGCTCTTGTTACACACTTATCTATACAACATCTTCAATGTGACCTTTTGGTCCTAGAAGCATAAAATACTGACTACCTGGCCCTTTACAGAAAACATTTGCCGATCCCTGCTTTAGACTTGTAACCCCACTTCCATGTACAGGACTCCTTTGGAGAAAAAGAAAGGGTGTTTTTCAATATTCTGTTAGGTATTTCAAACAGGGCTGGGTGAGAGGACTAAAATTAGATGAAGCGCCACTCCACTGCACAAGGAAGAGAATTATGCATGTAAAACTCAATGTGGTCAATCTACTCTGACAGAGAGAAAAATTGGAACCAAATCAATAGAATAAGGTACAGGGGGAAAGGAGAATAGTGAATCCAGTCAGAAGGCTGAATAAAAGTAAAGATCTGTGCTCCACAATGCTTGACATGGGTGTACCTTGATCAATGAATTTCCTCACAGAAAGTGGAGTGCAAATTATTAGAGCAAGAAACTGAAGTAAGTACTGCTATTATGTTTAGGGAAAAACACTCAACAAATAGATTTTCCTTTATGTTAATAATTAAGAAAATAATTAGGCAATAATAATTCACTAAATCAACATATTCAACTTCTTTATATTGAAATATATTGATATAAGAGATCCATTAAAGATGAAAGCTTTCTAATAACAGTATATACAATTACATCATAATCTTCTGCTTCAGCTGTAATGTTATCATTTGCCTCCCTTTCCAGCATTAGTGAAAAAATTCAAACGAAATGACTATATCAACTATAAATCTAAGCATGTACAAAGCTATTTTAATCATCCATAAATTATTCCTTGGTATATTAATAAATACCTTAACCTCCCGAAGGTTCATGCATTCCTCCCAGGAATAAAACTTTCTTTTCATTCTAGAAGAGAAGAAAGGGACAAACAGCACAAAAATCTATTACTTACTCTCAGTAATAGATTAAACTTTGCTTTTAGAAAAATGCTTTCCTTCTGAACCTAATTAACAGGACTTAAAGTGGGTTTAAATTTCTACCCAGTATTATACTATCCCAAACTAGCATTTATTTTCAAATGGCAATGCAATAATCAATCTTAAGTCACAAACTTTGCCAGTAGCAGTGGTGTGGTGCAGTCCAGAGGGGCCTGGACTAGTGTCTTGCTCTACACTAACCAGCTAACCTTGCCCTGGAAGGAACTTGCTCAGGCTTATTCTATCTAGACCAGAGCTGTTCAGTAGAACTTTCTATATTGATGAAACTGTTCTGTGCTGTCCAGGATGGTAGCCACCAGATAAATGTGGCTACCGAGCACTTGGCATGTGGCTAGCACAATGTGGGAACTCAATTTTAATTTTAATTAAATTTAAATTTAAATGTCACATATGGCTACTTGCTATCACACTAGACAGCAGAGTTCTAGACCCTCTAGTGCAGGAGTCAGCAAACTATGACCCATGGGCCAAAACCTCTCCATCTGTTTCTGTACAGCCATGAGCTAAGAACGACATTTACCTTTTTAAATTGGGGGACAAGTCAAAAGAAGAATAATATTTCACGATGTGAAAATTGTGTGAAATTCAAATTCCAGTCTCTATAAGTGAAATTTTATTGGAACACAACCGTACTCATTCATTTATATACTGCCTGTGGCTGCTTTCGAACTACAATGGCAGAACTGAGTAGCTGCAAGAGACCATATGGCCTGTGAAGCTTAAAATATTTACAGCCTGGCCCTTCATAGAGAAAGTTTGCCAACCCCTGGTCTAGAGCCTGAGTGGAGAAAAGAAAACTCCATGAGTTAATCAGAAATCCAGGTTTCAAGGTTATATTTTTCAGTGCATTTCAGTCACATTGTCTCATTTGTCTTATAGCAGCCCTGTGAAACAGACAGGACAGCTGAGGAAACTGAGAAATAGAGAAGGTACAGGACTTTCCCGAGGTCTCACTGCTGGCCAGTAACAAACTTCCCATCTCTCCAGCTCACTCTGTCCCTTGCCACACTGTCTCCTGGTAGAGTGATCAAATCCTTTATTCATGCCCCAAATATTATTTAGCCCCTGCTATGTGGTACAGTGGGTGCTTTGTCAGGCACTGGAGAGACAATGATGAGAAAGACATCCCTCATGAAACTGACGTCATGGCAGGAAGGTAGACAATAATTTTCTGCACCAAGTGCTGTGAAGAAAGGAAAAGAGCTTATAAAAGTGAACCTGAAGGGAGCAGTGGCTCAGCCAAATGATGCAGCAATTTGTAGGTCACATTAAACATTTGGGGCTTCATCCTAAAACGGACAGGAAGACATTGGAAGCTGTCTTAGTTTGGATTCCTCCAAAAGCAGGGCCTGGGCAAGAACTTGGGTGCAGATAGTTTATTTGGGAGGTGATTCCAGGAAGCAGGGCAAGGAGCAGGAAACTGAGAAAAGAGAGGTAGGGAACCCAATAACGGGTATATGAGTAAGTCAGTAACAAGGTTGGCAACTGGCTCAGGCCTGCTGGGAACCTTTTAAGGAGCTGGACAGAATGCACGTTGGTTGAAAGTCTCCCACATGCACTTGGGGTGGGGTGCTGGCATAGGCATAGAGCTGTGCACTACAACTGCACTGACATCAGGTGGGAGCAAGGGATATGTTCATGGAACACAAAGAACACTTGGTCAAGTAGTTTTAGATGATTGAAGTTGTATGTTTAAAATAATCCCTTTGGTCTGATATGAATAGGGGGAAAAAAGGCCAGGAGCCCTAGTGGCGGAGGACCTCATGGTGGAGGAGGCAAATGGTAATGGGTTGAATGGAGGTTAGCAGTGGGAATATACAGAATTAGGTGGGTCACATAAATATTATGTAGAATTCACAGGACTAGATGACTAAAGGTGAGGCATAATGGGGAGGGAAGGCAGGAGGACTCCCAGGTTTTGAGGGTATAGTGCCAATTATTGAAATAGGGAACACTGAAGAAGAAACAAATTTGGCGTATGAGTGAGAGAATATGCTAAATATGAGTGTAGTTTTGGGCATGGTGAGTTTGAAATGTCTGCTGGGCATCCAAATATAGATGCTGACAAGGCAACTGGATAGAGATGGTTGTGGCAGTCTCCAATGTGATTCCCAGAGACTCCCACCTCCTGCTACCCAGAGCCTTTTAGAACCCCCTCTCCTTCGACAACTTGCTTCTAACCAACAAAATATAGCAATTTGACAAGGATGTCACTTCTGTGATTAATTTACAAAAGCAAGATACGACTTCCATCTTACTACAAGTCTCTCATTGCCTTCTTGACCCCCATGTCTTGATGCAGCAAATTGCCATGTTGTAAGCTGCTCTTTAGAGGCCCACATGGCAAGGAACTGAGGGCAGCCTCCTGCTAACAACCAGCAGGGAACTGAGGCCCTCAGGCCAACAACCCACAGATCAACCCACAATCACAAAATGAGCTCAGAAGTGGATTCTTCCCCAGTCCAACCTTTGGATGAGACCCCAGCCTTGGCCAACACCTTGACTACAGCCTCATGAGAGATACTGAGGCAAAGAACTTAGCTAAGCTGTGTTCAGACTCCTGACCCAGAGAAACTGAGATAATGAATGTGTGTTGTTTTAAACAACCAAGTCTTGGAGTAAATTGTTACACAACAACAGATAACTAATACAGTGTGTCTGGACTCAGGCTGTGAAAGGCAAAGGGGGCAGAGGGAACGCGACAGCAGTCACCAGACCACCACACACATGTAGATGGCCCAAATGAAGTCACTTAATTTCTTGGAGTTTCAGTTTCCTCTCATGTAAAATGATGTTTATTAACCTGCTTGTTACTACCTCACAATATGAGAAAACACTTTGATAACAAGTACTTTTACTATGTGCAAAGTAGTAAATCTAAAGTGGAAATGTTTTTAATACCTCTAACATGAGTGTTACAGAATCAATAATCATCTAACCCACGGCAATCATTATCTAAGGTTCTTCTCCAGGCATTCCACCCACTCCCCTTTAGAACTGTTTCAAAGATGGGAAATGGTGAGGGTAGAGATAAAATTATCACAGTAGTGAAGGATCAAACTTACTTTTTAATAGCAATCAGCTCCCCAGACTCAATGCTTCTTCCCAGCAGCACGGAACCATAGGTTCCATCCCCGAGCTGCCTGATTGTTGTGTATCTATTCATGGTGTGCCTGCTCAGGCCAGACACTCATCTCACGGCCGAAGCGGTTCAGTCCTGCAGTGGTAGCAGTCCTCCCCAGAATGTAACCAGATTTTTCGATGGCAGCACCAGCACAAGGTATTCAATAGGACGTGACTATCTCCCAAATACATATTTTCAAAAATCAGTCTTCTGCCTGCAGAGAAAAATGAGAGACAAGGATAAATGCTAATATATACATTTTGAGTATATGTATTTTTATAAGTCTAAATCTGTGTTTTATTGAACAGTCATACCCACATACTTGCATACCATTCATGACTACAACAGCAGAGCTGAATAGTTGTGTGATGCTGTATAGCCTGCAAAGCCCAAAGTACAGCAGGTTTTGGAACAGTGTTGTTTCATTATAATGTTGATGAGGGAAAAAAACTTGATTCCCAGCTGGGGCTGCTATCCATGTGGAGCTTCCACATTCTCCCTGTGTCTGTGTGGGTTTTCTCCAGGTGCTCCACATTCCACATTCCAAAGAGGTGCACACTAGGTGAACTGGTATGTCTATACTGTCCCAGGCCTGAGTGAGTGTAGGGGGTGTGTGTGTGAATGTGCCCTGCAAATGGTGTCTGTCTAGGGTTGGTTCCCACTCTGGGCCCTAAGCTGCTGGGATAGGCTTAGGTTTACCACCCACAACTGTAAACTGGAATAAGCAGGTAATAATTACCTTACCTTTTTTTTTTTAATCTTTCTTAAAAGTATTTATAACTTACATTTATTCCAATGTTTAATATTCAAAGTGTTTTAGTCTTTATTTAAAAGTTTGGTGATGTTTTTATGACCAGAAATATGCTGTAGGAACTTAACTCTTGTTTATATCAATTAGCCTATGGCAAAATTGGTTTTGTTATATGTTGTTTGGCATAAAGTTGCAGTTTCCAAAGAACCTACTGATAGGTTAAATGAGGACCTAGTGTATTGACTACGTTGCCCTTTACACAGTTCACTAACCCTTGGTCTAAATAATGCTCTTTTATAATTTCTTATACAACTAGAGATATTATGCTTGGAAAGTAAATTTGTCACTGACTCAGAAATGAATCAGCTCTAATTCAATGCTTTTCTGCTGACTAACCATTCTGGGCAAACACTGAGAGATAACTGTGGTCGATGAAAATTGTCAAGCTATGAAAATTTCTGCTAAATATACTGTGTTCTATACACTTGAGCTACAATTAACAATGTAAACATACAAAAGCTAAGAAATGCTAAAGTTCTCCTGATAGAGAACTTATGTGTGCTCCATGAACTACGTGTGGCCCAGCATCAATGGTATTATTATCACTACTAGACATTCAGAAGCCAAACAAAGAACTAGGAATTCAAGGCCTATGTGCAGGGTGTGCTCCTTTTAAAGTCATTCAGTTTGTGTCTTAAAAATAATGTCACTGATTTTTCATTTATATAATTCAGGCTGCCTATAATAAAGAAACTGTAGTAATAATGTAAAGTGACTACTACTCCTACAAAGTGTCCAGATCACAAAAGACAAGGACAGACTAAAGATTTGTCAGAGATTGGAGGCAATTAAGCAGACATGCCAACTAAATGCAATGTGGGATCCATGACAGGACCCTGGAATAGAAAAGGACACTAGTGAAAAAGTAGGTAAGATCTGTTGTTAGTAGCATTGTGCCAATGCTAATTTCCTGGTTTTGATCATTGTTCTATGGTTATGTAAGCTATTAATATTAGGGAAAGTGGGGTGAAGGGTTTCTAGGAACTCTGTACTATTTTTGCAAGTTTTCTGTAAGTCTAAAATTAGTTCAAGATTAAAAATTTAAAAATAGGCCGGGCGCGGTGGCTCATGACTGTAATCCTAGCACTTTGGGAGGCTGAGGTCAGGAATTTGAGACCAGCCTGGTCAACATGGTGAAACCCCGTCTCTGCTAAAAACACAAAAATTAGCCAGGCATGGTGGCATGTGCCTGTAGTCCCAACTACTCGGGAGGCTGGGGCAGGAGAATCGCTTGAACACAGGAGGCACAGACTGCAGTAAGCCAAGATCACACCACTGCACACCAGCCTGGGTAACAGAGTGAGACTTGGTCTCAAAAAAATTTTCTTAAATAAAATAAATAAATAAATAAATCTAGACTACGTTCTCCTGAAAGCTGTGTGAGCTTGAAAAATCTTAAGAAATATAAAGGTCCTGCCTGATTTCACCATGCTTTATCACAGAATCAAACAAGCTTAGAGATCAAGCCCCACTCTACCCACCCTGTGCTCATTCCCTTTCCCCTAGAATCACTGGTTGGAGGGGCATTTTCCTTCTTGAAACTCTTCAGGATCAGACTCCCTACAACCTCCTTCAGCAGCTCTTTAGGGTGATGTATTCCATTGATGACTAATAAATATTTATAAAGTACATTCTGTGTGACAGATCCTATCTTTAAGCTCTGAGGATACAAAGACCAATAAAATATGGTCCCTTCTTTTAAAGAGCTTAGAGTCTCCTGGCAGGGGATGGGGTGTGGATGGGAAGGGGGAAGCAGATATGTACCACTCATGAATACAAACTAAGATATTTCCAGTACGCTTAGGGTACAAGATGTGGAGGGGAATTAAGGAGAAAGCCCTCTTGGTTTCCAGCTGGGTCAATTCCATCTGGGCTTAGGGAGGGCAGAAAAAATCTTCGTAAAAGATTATCTTAAAAAAGAGAAAAGCAGGTGTTTTGTAGGGCAAATGGGATTCTAGTACTCCAAGAAGCAGAAACTAAGAGACAGAGGCTTGAAATTGGGGGGTGGGAAACGGGGAGCTTGTAGAAAGAGTTGGCAGAGTTTTGTTTATGGAGGAACCCAGATGCCATTTTTTCAAATACAGGTTTTGACTGGAATCTGCACTGGAGAAGAAAATGCTATAAAGCAGGGGTCCCCAAACCCAGGGCTGTGAACCAGTCTGTGGCCTGTTAGGAGCTAGGTCACACAGCAGGAGGAGAGCCATGGGTGAGTGAGCATTATTGCCTGAGCTCCACCTCCTGTCAGATCAGCGGCGGCGGCATTAGATTCTCACAAAAGCAGGAACCCTATCGTGAACTGCCCATGGAAGGGATCTAGGTTGCATGCTCCTTAGGACACTAACGCCTGATGATCTGAGGTGGAACAGTTTCATCCTGAAACCATGGGCAGTATATTAGATAAAAATATTTATCTGTGTTAAAGTTACTGTAGCTGTAGTTACTGTCCTGTGATTCAGAAAGAATGTAGTTTCATTCTTAGGAAATACACTCTGAGGGTTTTACAGTTAAAGGACCATGACGTATGCAATTTATTCTCAAGTGGGTAGAACAAAATTTTTATGTGCATTGCGGGGAGAACAAATGGGGTAACATGTTAACAACAGGTAAATCTGGGTAAAGGGTATGCTATGGACTGAATGATATCCCTCCTCCAAATTTCCCCCACACCCCCTACCACGAGGACACAGGAAAAAGGCAGCCATCTAAAAGCCAGGAAGACAGCCCTCACCAGAAACTAAACCATTTGATCTTAGTCTCTCCAGCCTCCAGAACTGTGAAAAAAATAAATTTCTGTTAAGATACCCAGTCTTTGATATTATGTTATATATGGTAGCCCAAGCAGACTAAGATAGGATGTATGGGTATTCTTTTAGTATTCTTGCAATTTATGTAAATTTAAAATTATTACAGATTAAAAATTTCAATTATCCCTAAAATGGTAGAAGGGAAATTTTTAAAAGATACAGGCATCTTAAATGTTTTATTTTAGATCAAAATATACAAATGCAGACTTATTTAATACAACTTGTTGAGAGGACAGAACACTGTGATATACCATGGTTCCTTCACTTCATGATTACTGTATTATGGAATAGATTGGATTCAGGCTGTGCTTTAACCCAAAAAGTACATTTGGACCACAGCACAAGCAGTTTTGGCTCTGCATTTGTTTTCCCCTTTTTCTTCTTAATATTTATCTTCAACTATTTTTTTCATGTAGCATATACACAGTCCTCAACTTATGATGGTTTGACTTATGATATTTTGACTTTACAATGGCACCAAAGCTACATGCATTTAGTAGACATCATATTTCGAGTGCCTATACAACTATTTTGTTTTTCACTTTCAGTGCAGTAGTCAATATATCCATGAACTATTCAATGCATTATTATAAAATGGGCTTTGTGTTAGATAATTTTGCCCAACTATAGGCCAATGTAAGTGTTCTGAACATGTTTAAGACAGGGGAGGCTTACAATGATGCTCAGTAGGTTAGGTGAATTAAATGTATTTTTTACAATGATTTTTTAACTTACGATGTAACCCCACTCTCAGTTGAGACACATCTGTGTATGAATTCTCTATCATTCATTATTTCACTTTCTAACAAATTAAGACTCCCAAACCATTGTTGTATGTCATCTTCCTAGAAAAAAAAAATCACTGGAAGCTTGATTTATCAAAAGAATCAGCCAACTGATAAACAATGTTTTGTTTAAAGGAGGCTTTGCCCTAGAGACAATGGGAAGTCACCTCAAGTTTTGTAACTAGGGGCTAACATGATCAGATCTGCATTTTGTAATCCAGTTAGAATATTTTTCTTCATGTCCAACCAACACTTGCATATTCTAATTTAAGCAAATTTCTTCATGCCTACTTTTCTGTGGATATAAAGAAGCCATGTGATAAAAATGTCTATGCACATGAAATTAGAAATCAAGCATGTGTCTCTCAGCTTTCTCCTGCCTTAATTACACGACCTTTTCTTAGAGAAAGCATTTTCCACTCCTTTAATTACCTTTGGCATTCATCTCTGAATCCTCACACATTTCTCATTTCTCCATCTCCTTGATGAACTATGGTGACCAAAACTTAATAGTAACCTATATTACAGTAGCATGTGGGCTTCCCTCATGCTTTTTGCAATGGCATTATACTACTGATTTATATCCGTTATTAATAATAAAGTCTTTTTTGGATAGTTAATGTCCCTTCATCATCCACTTAAATTGTACAATGGGAACAATGGTTTCCTAGATTATCACTGAGAAAGCTATTTATGAAAGAATTAAGAACTTCATGGAAATCCAGATAGATTGGATTCATTCAATGCACAGTCACCCCAACAATTCCTCCTTGTTATAGTCTGTCATATTATCAAGGAACAAAATCTAAGTACTCTGGCAAGATATGACTCTCACCACACCATGGTAGTTACTTTCTAATTTCTTATGCTACTTCAGCTAATTACCTAACAACTATACAATAGATCAGACTAGTGTCTCTTCAAGCATTGATGGCAGATGGTATAATTTTATTTAAACTTTAATGAGATGCTAAGCATTATGCAAGGTTCTTGGGCACACTATGGATAAGGCTAGGGTCTCTCCTTTAAATCACACACAACTGACAAATACACAAAAAATGTAGAAACTGCTATGAGAATGCAGTAGACAGCAACCAACTCTTGGGAGGAGGAGAGAGATCTGACAGTCCTTCAGAGAAGAGGTAGTATCAAGATATTAAAAAATGAAAAAGGTTTTCTTACGCAGAAAAGGAGAGAAAGAAATTATAAGTGGAGGAAACTGTAAAAATGTTGGTGAATACAAGAGCTTGGTGTGTTCACAAGAGGGCAGGCACAACCTAGTGGTTCTCACCCTGGTTGAATACAGAATCACCTAGAGAACCTTTAACATTTACTCACGCCTAGCCCCAGCCCCAAGAAGCAGGTCAAGATGGGGGCTGAGCTTTGAGAGTTCTGAAAGTTTTCCAGGTCTGATGTGCAACCAGGGATAAGTACAAGGCTAGGGTATAAAATCAATCCAACGGAGGGCAGTGGGGGAAACTGCAGGAAATAGCTAGAAAGTTAGGATGGGCCCAATTATGAATGTGTATGTGTATCATGCAGGAGTTTTTTGTTTTTGCTTTTGTTTTGTTATTTTTTTGAGACAGGGTCTCACTCTGTCACCCAGGCTGAAGTACAGTGGCACAAAATCACAGCTCACTGCAGCCTCAACCTCCTAAGCCCAAGTAATCCTCCCACCTCAGCCTCCCAAGTAGCTGGGGGTACTTAGTGTACACTACGAGGCATGATTTTTTTTTTTTTTTTTTTTTAAGAGATGAGGTCTCTCTCTTTTTTTTTTTTTTTGGCCCAGGTTGGTCTCGAACTTTTGGGCTCAAGCAATCCTCCCACTTTGGCTTCCCAAAGTGCTAGGATTATAGGTGTGAGTGCACCTGGCCTCACGCAGGAGTCTGATTTTTGTCCGACAGAAGGGAGTTTCTCAGAGTTTTTAAAGCAGAGAAACAGCATGAATAAAATCCCTCTGGAGACGACATAGGTGTCAGCATACCGAGATCAGACGCAGAGACTAATTAGGTTACTCCAGTAGCCCAGGTGAAATATGATGAAGGCCCGAACAAAGGCACTGGACTGGGTGAGTCTTAGATACAACAGGAGACTGTGGGTTTGAGATAGCGAATGTGTGTGCTTGTGTTATTTGGACAATGTACAGAGATATGGGTTCTGTTTTCTGGGGCGCTGAATTTGAGGTATGTACCAAACCTCTCACTGGAGATGCTCAATAAGCAAATAGCTCTAAGGTTGTTTTATTTTTCCCCAAAGATAGAGTATTATTGGAGCTCTTATTGGGAACACAGCATTCAGACAAGGCTGATACACCATATCACTCCAGGGTACTCTATTCACATAGAACACAACGTGAAAGGTGCCCACTGGAGTTGTTCGATAAGGCAGCCTGTGTTCAGAATAAGGAATGCAATAGTCCCATCATACCCTTGGTTTACTGCTCCAGATGCTTCAAGATAAACATTGAAGAACATAGTGTGGCATCTAAATGGAAGTACAAGAAGGGTAGATGAAGAAACACCGGATGCTGGAAGCAAAGGAGACTTGGAAAGCCATGATAATTGTCCCAAGTGTACAAAGGGACATCAGAGAGAAGGGTTAGTTACACTAGGTATGGATCCAGAGGACAAAACCATGAGCACTCTTTGAGCTTTCTATTATTCACATTAGTGAATTTTCCCATACTGAAAAAAAGTGAATGGTATTAGCCAAACTAGCATTAGACAAGAAGCACCAGTCAGCTCATAGTCAAATCTGAGCATATCCTAGCAGGATGTGGTTAAATACACTTGAGAATGGTGTTATTGTTATTCATCCTTTTTGTGGTTGTCCAAATATGATGACTCATGTCATAATCTGAAAGTAAAGAACAAAAACTTACTGTTGCTCTGGGAAAATAGGGCGATGGACAATGCACTAGAAAAAAGAAGGGAGCCATGGCAGGCACCTTCGCTGCTCTACTCCATAGCAATGCTCCCCTTCTTGCTTAGTTTACAGGACCCTGATTTTACTCAGGATTCGACATACTCAGGCATGGCAGCCACCCCAGGGCATGTACTATGATAGATCTAAGCCAAGCAAAGGAATTCTACTTCCTTACTAAAATATGTTTAGGAGTGGTGCCATGGCTCGGACTTATGAGAATAAAAGTGAAGTGAGCTGATGAGGAAGGAGAAGAGCTTCTGCGAAGGAATCTACTCCCTATTAAAGACAGTTGACAAAGAAGCTGCATTGAACATGGCTGTGTAAAGTTGTGACATTTAGGGCTGAAGCAGAGACGACTACAAGACATCAACCCTAAAGATGAGAATCCCATCTGTGAAGGATGTATTCATAGAAAGAGGCTGAGTCCTTGATGACATCAGTGGGCTGCTGCTTGAACCCTGAAAATATATGCCTTTGGGTTTATTGTTTTGCAACCTAACTGAAGGTCTCTGTTGAAGAAGTCACTGTTAATCTATCCAGTACAGCTGAAGGCATTCCTGATACAGTGGGTTATGCTAACTTAGGTGACAAAATACAAAATTCTCTACAGGAGGTGACAGATAGACCTTTATGGTTAGCATAGTTTTGAAGACTGAAAGAGGTGTACAGCTGGAGACAAATTAGAAGTAACTGTCAGCCTAATGTTCATTTCCTTTCCATTATCTGCTTCCATTTTGAAAGAAAATATGATGCAAATAAGATACAAACCTATTGTGGTAAAAGAAAGTCCAAAAATGGCACTCGGTATCACTCCAGGTTGCTTGGACAGCTAGCTAGCTGAAGCTTTGTGACCTTGTGGAATCCAGTCATGTGCCTGTAACACGGCAGGTGGGAAACATGAAAGGATTCCACTTTGCATGACAAGTGGGGCACAACGTGGGGACCACTCTGCATGTCATCGATAGTGACATTTACTATAGACAGCCACAGAGCTTCAGTCAAAGGCAACCAAGGCAAACACAGAACTCTCAAGCTGAGTTCCTTTTTCTTTTTGTGAGACAGGGTTTTGCTCTGTCTCCCAGATGAATGCAATGGTGTGATCATGGCTCACTGCAGCCTCATAGGCTCAGACAATCCTCCCACCTCAGCCTCCTGATTGGCTGGGACTACAGGCACACACCACCATGCCTGGTTAACTTTTGTATTTTTTGTAGAGACGGGGACTTGCTCTGTTGCCCAGGTTGGTCTTGAACTCCTGAGTTCAAGCACTCTGCCCACCTCAGCCTCCCAAAGTGTTGGGGTTATAGGTGGGAGCCACTGTGCCCAGCCTCAATTGGAGTTCTAACAGGAAAAAAGGTTTCAGCACTCTAATGACTATTTTTAGTGTAATAATATTAATACATCCTTCTTTGATACTTAATGGGAGACACCTACATCTACAGAGTGAGTGCTTCAAAGAAGCAGGCAAATATCAAAACTTTGATACCTGACAAGACATCACAATTCCAGCCTGAAATCTCTGAGTATATGACATTAGCATACAAAGATTTCACACTGTGTAGACCAGACACCACACACTGGCAGCATAATATTTTACCCATAAGTCACTCCATTGAGACCTCAGTCCATAAGTAGAAGGCTGTTTCTACTGTTGGATTCTTTACAATTTGTTAAAAAAGCCAACTATTGGCCGGTGCGGTGGCTCAAGCCTGTAATCCCAGCACTTTGGGAGGCTGAGACGGGCGGATCACGAGGTCAGGAGATCGAGACCATCCTGGCTAACATGGTGAAACCCCGTCTCTACTAAAAAAATACAAAAAACTAGCCGGGCAAGGTGGCGGGCGCCTGTAGTCCCAGCTACTCGGGAGGCTGAGGCAGGAGAATGGCATAAACCTGGGAGGCAGAGCTTGCAGTGAGCTGAGATCCGGCCACTGCACTCCAGCCTGGGCGACAGAGCGAGACTCCGTCTCAAAAAAAAAAAAAAAAAAGCCAACTATTGTGTTTTCTATGGTTGTGAGGTTTACTCACATTTGTGTGTGTGTGTGTGTATCTATATACATATTCACATACATATAATATTCATATATTATAAATATATTATATATATATGTAAATATGTTGTTTATTTTATAAAATTATATAGGCTGGGCATGGTAGCTCACACCTGTAATCCTAGCACTTTGGGAGGCCCAGGTGAGCATACTGCTTATCCAGGAGTTCAAGATCAGCCTGGGCAACATGGCAAAACCCCATCTCTACAAAATACAAAAATTAGTTGGGCGTGATGGTGCATTCCTGTAGTCCTAGCTACTTATGGGGCTGAGGTGGGAGGATTGCTGGAGCCTGGGGGGTGGAGGTTGCAGTGGGCCTAGGTCACACCACCGCACTCCAGCCTGGGCAATAGAGCAAGACCGTCCCCCCAAAAAATTTTTTTTTAATTTAAAAAAGCATATAAATATACGTTTTTGATATATAGCAGTATGTGAAATATGCTCAAGACACTAAAGTATCAACAAAGCATCACTCAAGTGAAAAATTAAGTATAAGGCCCTATGTTCAGTATTGAGATAGAAGATCCACAGATCTGCGAATGACAGATCTGGCCTCTGGGGACTTCTCATGCAGTTGGAGAGGTAGGAAATACACAAATGACCAGGAGACATGGACGCTGGGTTAAGTTCCTACGTGGAGTGGAGATGAGAGTGCTACTGGTGCACAAGGAAGGAGTCACTTTGTGGATCACTGGCTAGGAATCTCAAGGAAGGCTCTGGGCCACCAATTTCTAAACTACAGCTAATTTTTCTTGTTAAGGACATGTCACTTATCCATATTCTGATACAGGTATAGATAACAAAAATTAATTTTTTTAAACTATACAGTTTTCCTTGTCAGTTATATTAATTTCCCACAGCTGCTCCAACAAACGTTCACAAAGTTGGTGGCTGAAAAGAGCAGAAATTTATTCTTCCAGGTTTCTGGAGGTCCGAAGTCCGAAACTAACATTCCTGCATTGAAGTAAAGGTACTGGCACTTCCTTCAGAGGCTCTAGAGGGAATCCATTCTTTGTCTCTTCCAGCTTCTGGTGGTTGCAAGCACTCCTTGGCTTATGACCACATCACTCCAATCTCTGCCCTATGATCACATTTTCTTGTCTTCTGTTTTTAAATCTTCCTCTGTCTCTCGCTTATAAGGACTTGTGTTTTCATTTAAGGCCACCAAGATACTGGAGGATAATCTCTCCATTTCCGATTCTTTGATTCAATCACATCTGCAAAGCCCATTGTGTCATATAAAGTAACACTCACAGGTTCCAAGGATTAGAACTTGGTATCTTTGCAGGTTATTATTTTGCCTATTGCTCCCCAGCAAAACATCCCAAAGACTTTTACACAGTCATCTAAATTGCACAGCAGTGATTTTCATTCATTCAAAGTTGGGTGTTTTAGAAATGAAATCAGAAATCTGTGCTTACTTACCCAGTGAACAAGGACATTCCATTTTAAAATATAGAATGTACTCATCTTTTTGATTTCACTTTAAGTTCCAGAATTCATGTGCAGAATGTGCAGGTTTGTTACATAGCTATACGTGTGCCATGGAGGTTTGCTGCACCTATTGACCCGTCCTCTAAGTTCCCTCCCCTTGACCCCCTACTCCACAACAGGCCCTGGTGTGTGCTGTTCCCCTACCTGTGTCCATGTATTCTCATTGTTCAACTCCTGCTTACGAGTGAGAACATGTGGTGTTTGGTTTTCTGTTCCTGTGTTAGTTTGCTGAGGATGATGGCTTCCAGCTTCATCTATGTCCCTGCAGAGGACATGATCTCATATCTTTTTATGGCGGCGAAGTATTCCATGGTGTGTACGTACCACATTTTCTTTATTGAAGCGTACTTCTCTTTAACTTTGCACAGTGAACAAGACTTGACAATTCTAGCCTGAAATCTCTGAGTATACGACATTAGCATATGGAGATTCCATGCTGTGTGGACCAGAGATGGCACCCTGGCACTCTGGGGGCTGAATCCCAGATTTAAAAATAAGGAATTTCAGCCTGGTGCAGTGGCTCACACCTGTAATCCCAACACTCTGGGAGGCCAAGGGTGGCAGATCACTAGGTCAGGAGTTCGAGACCAGCCTGGCCAAAATGGTGAAACCCTGTCTCTACTAAAAACACAAAAATTAGCCGGACATGGTGGTGTGCACCTGTAAACCCAGCTACTCGCAAGGCTGAGGCAGGAGAATTGCTTGAACCAGGGAGGCAGAGGTTGCAGTGAGCCGAGATCACGCCACTGCGCTCCAGCCTGGGACAGAGTGAGACTCCATCTCAAAAGAAAAACCGGAATGTCCTATATAAATCCCGATTTGGAGCCACCTGGGGTCCTTAGCCCTTCATGGTAATAAGAAATGGAAGAAATGTCCCCACCTCTTCAGGCTGGGTGTGTGCTCTGCAGCTCCCCACAGTCCCCATTTTTTCCTTGTTGTCACTTGCCATTTTTTTTTTTTAAAGCTGTCCTTTTTTGTGTGTGCCTTCATAGCCACTTGTTTTACTGGATGAAAAATATTTTTCTGTTCCTAAGCCTATATCAAAAGTGACAAAGTAAAAGCCTGAAAAAAACAAAACAAAACACCTTATGCTTAAAGAAAAATTGGAAGGGAATAAAAATTGTTCTTTTTTAGAAGAGAAGAGCAATTTCTTACTGTTTGACAAGCACACACCCAGCTTCCTTGAGTCTTTTATTTTCCTCCTCTGCCCTGACAGCATTTAAATTCAGCTTCTGGTACAGACAGTTAACACTGCTTGAGAAATGAATGGAATGTAGCAGCCTGTCCATTACCTTGAGAATTAGCATGTATTTCTAACTCGCAGTATTTCTAAATTCTACTTTGACTCTAAGAAATTCACTTGGATAAATCATTCACTATAACAAATCTACACTTAGCACCCTAATATATCAAATACGCCCAAAACATAGTAATTTTAGTAGTATGTACATAGTACTATTATAAGTGCTTATGCATATATTATTAGTATATTTAACCCTCATAACTCTACCAGGTAGGTACTACTACTATTATCCCTATTTTACAGAGAAGGAAACTGAGACACAAGTTACATGTCTAGGTTATACGACTAATATGGCAGAAATGAGATAGGAGCCCAGGCTGACTGTACCAAACTTAAGGAAAAGGTTTCAAAAGATCATGAAATCTTTGGAGGATCTGAAAATGAGAGGAACAGAAGTAGTATTTTGTATCTCAAAGCCCAAATATGGAAACCAGTGATATGGCTATGCTCTTGTTGGCTTCATTCTACAATTAAACATCAGCGAATCCACTGGAGCCATCAGCAGCACCAACATGCCCACGGTGGAGGCAAAGTGAGGACTGGTCCCAGTTTTCTTTTTTTTTTTTTTTTTTTTTTTTTGAGGCGGAGTCTCGCTCTGTCGCCCAGGCTGGAGTGCAGTGGCGCAATCTCGGCTCACTGCAAGCTCCGCCTCCGGGTTCACGCCATTCTCCTGCCTCAGCCTCCCAAGTAGCTGGGACTACAGGCGCCCGCCACCTCGCCGGCTAGTTTTTTGTATTTTTAGTAGAGACGGGGTTTCACCATGTTAGCCAGGATGGTCTCGATCTCCTGACCTCGTGATCCGCCCGTCTCGGCCTCCCAAAGTGCTGGGATTACAGGCTTGAGCCACCGCGCCCGGCCGGTCCCAGTTTTCACTCAGCACTGACCTGCTGTGCCTCGGGGCATCTCTTGGTCCTTGGGTTTACTTTCGGTGGAATCAGGGCATTGGACTTGCTCTAAGGTGGTTTCTTCCTCTAAAGCTGCGTGATTCTGTGACTCTGTATCAGGAATTGAGCTAGCATTTGTCTAAGAAAAAAACGGATCAATGTTTCTGCTTTTTGCATCACATGAACAAAGGTTAGCGGAGAAGACAGTGCCACCGAAGGACCCCGTATGCTACACACCTTTCTTTCAAGAGACGCACAAGTGCCCCAGTGCCTCAGTCAGGCCCCAGTGCCTCAGTCAGGCCCCAGTGAACATTAAACATCAATTCCTTCTCTTCCGAGCTCACACATCACATCTTCCAAGCCTCCTGCCCCAACCCACACATATAGATCCAGAGAATGGCCCCTCTCCCTTGATGCCATAGTGCCTTGTCCTCACCTCACTGCTGGCCCCTTCCCTGTGGCAGTGACCCGCAGGTGCACCCTCTGCTTCATCCTCGACACTCTCCAAGATTCCTTTATCTTCGTGTTCTCACTCCACTTGCAGTAGCAAGTCCTCAATGATTGTTTGAAGGGCCCAAATTTGAGTTTTAGTCTTTGCTATTTATTTTCTGTACCACCTTGGCTAAGTACCTCAAAATTCTCAGTGCTTCTATTTTGTCATACGCAAAATAAAGATAAACTGTTGGGCCCAACTAAAAGTTTGGAAGTTCTGAAGTGGAAGAACAGTGAATACCATAGAATAGCTGGGGCAGGGAGGCAGCCTGGGCCCTCCCACAACAATGCCAGGACGACTGAGTCTCAGAGAGTCACAGAAAGGCCCCTCCATGCGGTCAGATCAGGCCTCTGGCCTTTGGGTAAGGCTGTACCCAACTAACAAAGAAAGACAGCTTTATCTCTCTTTCAAAGAGTTCCAGCAAACCTCTGAAGTCAATGTTAGGATGTTCCTGGCTAGGTGACATTGGGGAAAACCTTCCTGTGATTTGCCCCAATTCCCTCCCCTCAGCTTCAATCCTCAGTGCAGGCAAAGAACATCTGCTCAAGGCCAGCAGCTCGCATCAGGTGCCTTGCTCATTCACAGCCTAAAAAATGGAGGCGAGGGGCAGGGAAAATTGTAGTTCATTCTTTATTTTGAAACCTTAATCAATGAATTAATGCCATCATTACACATTTTCTAAGACAGAAGACAAAAAATTACAACAAACTTGGCGTTCTCTGGGAGTTGTGGTTTACCAGGCCCATTGACACCATTCAGTTCCTTAGAAGAAGCTTGTCTCCCTTTGCATTAATTATCTTACATGGAAAAGATTCTGTTACTTTCATTTATCCTCCTGGGAAAAGTGGATTATATGCAAAATCATTAGATTATCCTTCTCATGGTACTTCCGAGTTCCATTTTTACCTTTATCGATTTATAATTACACTTTGTATTCTAGGTTTGAATGTGTCCTAACTTTACAAAAGTCAGTGAACATTGTTAATTTCTTTTAAAAAGGTACTAGAAATAGTACATCTGGACCTAATTCTTCTGCCTCTGTACATTTTAGCAAGCGAATATTTAAAGCATTTTGCCTCTTGGACTACTGCTTTTTTTCTGCATAAGGATAGTAGCTACAAAGCCAAAAGGACCTTCTTTACATGGATCTTGCTTTGTCTTTACCTTGACAGAGGAGTGAATTAAAGATGCATTCAGCTATTGCATCAACTGGATGCTAACAAGAGAAGATAATCCGTTACGTGATGTGCCCTCTTCTGTGCCCCAGAAACTGCTTCATACCTTTACCATCCCTCTCCTCTTTCAATCCCAACTTCTGAAAAAAGAACTCATCCTGCACTAGGTCCTTAATCCTACGAGAAGCTTCCACAACTCCCTGTCGCTTCTCTTACAATATCAAAGGTGCTCATGCCTTGAACCTTAAAAAAATTCTTCAATCGCTTGCAGATGATTTTTAAACTAGGACACACAGTTGGCTTTGGTGGACTGTAAAGAACTGATGTAAAGGTGAAATGTTAAAAAAATAAAAAATAAAACAGCCAGAAAAACAAACCTTTACCCTGCCATGTGTGAAACTGTAGATGAGCTAGAATGAGAGTCCCCAGCTTAATGAAAACTGCTGAGGGTGGCAACAGTCCTCCTTGCCTGTGTTTCAGGGGTGGGCAAGATAAGGGATAGTGAAGATAGGGGAGTGACTAAGAGCATATCACATACAAGTTCATGTAGATAATAACTTTCATGATATTGGCAAATAAGTAGCTGGACATTACACAATAATACTTTATCTTTCTGGTTCTAAAGCATTATCTTTTATGGTAGTTACGAAGTCAGCCACATATTATCAGTATCTATATACCTATTACAACACATTTGACAGAGGAGCTGATCTCAGGGTAAGATGCTTTCCTGGCATGTGTACAAAAAATCAAAATGAATTAATGTAAAGGAAGTAAAGGCTAAATGTAAAAATAAAATAGGGCAGGGATCAGCACACTTTTTCTGTGAAGGGTCAGTAAACAGGTAAGGCTTTGCAGGCTCTCCATCTCCATCACAACTTCACTCTGCCATTGTAGCATGAAAGGAGTCAAAGACAATATGTAAATACATGGGCATGGCTGTGTTCCAGTACAAATTTATTTACAAAAACAGGCAGCAGGAAGGATTGGCACACAAGCCATAGTTTGTCAAGCCTTGAAAATGAGGAAACCTCCCAAATAAGCAGAAGCACTTTAGTACTCTCCACAGAACCCTCATTTACCCGTAGGTTACAGGGTTACATACAAGCTGTGTTTAACCTTAGAATATAAGCTCTGTGAGGGCAGAAACATTGCTGTGTTCACAACTGTATTCCCAGTACTCAGTTCCCAGAGAACTGGCATAGTTGGCACAAGTACGGACTCACAATAAAGACATGTTGAATGAATTAACTAATGAATGAACAACTTATGGAGCTTCAAAAGGCAATCCTGACCATAGGTGATTTTCCTATACTACCATGTCCACCCTCACTGCCATCCTGTCACGCCCCACTTCTTTGCAAACTGGACAACTGTATTGAGACTACGGTACCAAAATTATGACTCCTTCTAAAAACTTTTACACTTATTTAGGAAAAAATTTGCTTTTCAACAGCTAAGATAACATGAAGGCATGTATATCTTACATTTTTCTCACTCACCTTTGTCTTAGTTAAATCATTCTCTAGTAAATTCTCCTTTAAAGCAAAGGCAATGTCCAAGAGGGCAAAACCATTAATAACTATCTTCGGGGAACCACAAGTTCATGCAGCTAGTAACTTTCATGATATTGCCAAACATGTAGCTGGGCATTATACAATAGTACTTTACCTTTCCGGTTCTCAGGCATCATCTTTTATGGTAGTCACAAGGGCAGTTACATGTTATCAATACTTTATCACAGGTCATGCTTCACCTATAGAAAGGTAAAAAAATAACTCACACTGATCTCTCCTAAAAAAAACGTGTGGTTCTCATAAGCTCTGGGCCATCGTTGTACATTTATCAAGTGGCTACTAAGCGTTCTTGACATGGTGGGAAAAGCATCAAATGAAAAGTCAGGCACCATTTTGACCCTTTCATTTCAAAAAAAGTGAGTGAGGATGATAATCATTTGCTAGGAACTACAAGTTCAAGCAGATAGTTACTTTCATGATATTGTCAAATACAGTTGGACATTACACTACAATACTTTATTGTTTGGTTCTGAGGCATTATTTTTTATACAGCCATGATTAGCTTATTTAAAGATAAAATATAACTGAATGCTAATTAATATAGATTTGAATGCTAAATTCATTAGGACCTATGTTCAAAGCCTAATGTTGAAGAAACTTCAAACAATAGAGTTATAATTTTTTTTTTCTGTAAAGGACCTTAATGCTTATTCAACATCCTCACTTTACAGATGAGATCCAGAGACCCAACTAAGAAGAACAGAATCCTTGTTATCTTCTAACTTTTTTTTTTTTTTTTTGAGACGGAGTCTCGCTCTGTCGCCCAGACTGGAGTGCAGTGACGCAATCTCGGCTCACTGCAAGCTCGCCTCCCAGGTTCACGCCATTCTCCTGCCTCAGCCTCCTGAGTAGCTGGGACTACAGGCGCCCGCCACCACACCTGGCTAATTTTTTGTATTTTTAGTAGAGACAGAGTTTCACTGTGTTAGCCAGGATGGTCTTGATCTCCTGACCTTGTGATCTGCCCGCCTCGGTCTCCCAACATGCTGGGATTACAGGCATGAGCCGCCTCGCCCCGCCCCGAGTAGCATATTTTTTAAATGTGTGAATATAATACACGTTTTCTTTTTTTTTTTTTTTTTTTTTTGAGACGGAGTTTCGCTCTGTGGCCCAGGCTGGAGTGCAGTGGCCAGATCTCAGCTCACTGCAAGCTCCACCTCCCAGGTTTACGCCATTCTCCTGCCTCAGCCTCCTGAGTAGCTGGGACTACAGGCGCCCGCCACCTCGCCCGGCTAGTTTTTTTTTTTTGTATAATACACGTTTTCTAGCCAACTAAAGATGTATCAAATGTTCCCCACATTCCCTTTAGTAAAAAGCATATGAATATTTTGCTAATCTTGAGCCCATATAGTTTTAAAAAAAAAAGGGGAGCAGATCTTTGAAGATGTGCTATCCTCAAACTCAAACATGACTTCACATGTCAACATATGCTGGATTTGATTTCAGCCTGCTCAGATGAGTGCCACGACAAGACACTCTTCCTACCCAGGAAGACTTTCAAAGCACAGTGAGTCAGGTAATTAATGTGCAAGGATAGTTCGGTTTCCTTGGAAGAAAATCAGGAATAGAAGCCCACTGTTTGGGTTGAGCGTTTCCCTAAAACCTGTTGAGTAGTAGTTTTTCCTAATATTGGACAGCAGTTCACTAGGTGCAGACAGATTGAATGAGGATGCCCACATCAACCTTGGTTACCATCTTGACATAGACCTGATGAGCTGCTGCTTTTACTTCTTTGGTTGCAATCAAAGGCATCTCTGATTTTCTTTCTGCCACAACATTTCTCTTTCTGCCACAACATTTCCTTAGCATTTTAATGCAATTCACCCCAGAAAATGATCTGTTTCACTAAATTCTTTTTACTAGGTAATTTTCTAGAACATATGTGTTTTTATGAGGAAGTTAAAACTGTATTTCAAAGGTAAGCACAACCACAAACTAAGATACAATTATACTATAATCCCAAAACACGTGTATAAGTCATCTGGCACATACCTCTGTTTGCACATTCTCTCTGTCAACCACGTCAGCCATAAACACTGAGGTCCATAGATAGGAGATTTCTAATACTCTAAACATAGGCCCTTCTCAGAAAGCGACAGTTATCAAAGACCACAGGTAAAAGACTCAACAGTTAAGTGAGATACTATTCACAGGCTTTCAGATCAACATACAGAGGAGTCATTAGACCCAGAATTCTCCCAAGGAACCGCCAGGCAAATACACACACTCACACAGATCCCACAAGCAGAAAAATGCATTTTATCAGGGCAAACATCAATAGAAGGGTTAGGGACCACTCTAGCTCTGCAAGATCCTACAAAATGAAACCGAGGAGACTGCTGCAAGAGCAGCAGTACAAAAAAAAAATAAAAATAAAAATAAAAATTAAGCAGTAGTGCTCCTGGCAAGGTTCAGATGGAAAAACAGCAACAGATCCCAGAAGCAGAGCTGCAGCCAGGAATAACCTAAGCTCAAGCCATTTTAAGTAAGGGCAGGATAATACTTACTAAGGATTCACTGCATGGTTACCCTGGTTCTCTAGGCCTCCAGGCTGAGTGTTCAGGAATTGGACTCTGTTAAGTTACTGTCAAGGGACAAGCAGACCTTTATCAGGTATATGCTAGTTATGGGTAGGCACTATAGACCATCTTCACACTACAACCCGGGGGTGAAACTGGGGGGAAGCATTTTCCCTATTTTGCATGTGAGATTAATACTAGGAGATTTACAGAAGGCCACACAACTAATAAGTGGAGTCAGGCCCTTGCCCCAATTCTGCCGTACTTCAAAGCCCATGATACCACATTACCATGCATAAAATACGGTTCCAGCCCTAAAGAGGCTTAAATTAACCTAAACCAATTGGAGATCAATACAGCCAGTATAATGAAGGGCTAACAAACAAGTATCCTGAGAAACAGAAAGAGAAAATATTGTAAGAGAAGTAGACTTAGGCTCCTCTGAGGACAGGTAGGAGTCACACAGGAGAGTGAAGAGAAGGGAGGGGGTCTCTAGGGAAAGCACTATGAGCAGTGGCACTGCGGGACATTAGCAGGACAGCGAGAAAACCAGACTGTTTAGAGTGCAAAGATGCATGCTGAAATGAAAAGAGGATTTTAGACGGGAAGGGCAAGGCTGATAGGCCTTGAGAAGTCAGGCATAATATTTTAGACTTGAGATAGTACATAATGGAGAGAAACTGAAGGTTGCACGTCCAGAATAGACAAGATGAAGTGGTCATTTTAAAGATTAGACAGGCAACAGAACACTGAAAAGACCAGAGGGAAGCTTCTCATTCATTCATTCAGCAAACATTTAATGAGAGCTTACTAAGAGTCAGGCTTGGGAGGCTGTTGCAGTACTGCAGGAGAGGAAGAGTGAGGACTAGATTAGAATATAGAAGGAGGGATCTATATAAAACATATTTCAAAGGTCTTGATGACTCATTGATACAGAGGATGAAGGAAATGAAGGAAAAGATGGTTAAAGATAATTCCAACGTTTCAAGATTAATGTAATTTCCACTGTACTAGGAACTTCAAAAAGCAATGAGAATAACAAACAATAAAGTATAAAAAGGGCTCTGATGATATTGAACAGTCAATAAATAAAACTCCTAAATGGCTTGACATCCTAGTAGCTCATTTACACTTAGTCTGTGGAGAAGAAACTTCAGTGAAAAGACCTTTTTTTTGTGATCAAATGCTGAGTTCCCTTGGCAAGGACAGCAGGGGTCTGCCTAATCAGACAGACTCCATCAACCCTCCAGCAACCCCCTCCACCATCTGAACCTAGACTGGTTTCATTAGGAAATGTGGCGGCCTCGCCGCTGCCTGGCCGCCAGTTTTGACTTTGGAGAAGGGGACAAGGCAAAGTGGAAACGGAGAAATAAAAAGCGGCAGGGTCATTTAGAGAATGGGGAATGGTACGGGATGTCATTTTAAATAAAGGATCCCAGGACTGCTTTCCTTTCTATGCTTACTTCCTAGTGTTTTACAAGTCCTGATCTCAAGTAGATAGGAAAGCCTTAAAGAGTCTTTACCAAATTGTAGCGCATTGTTCAGAAACTATTTTAAATGTGCATATTTATGCATATATTAACTCCCAGCACAGTTCAGCATATGATTGAGACACAAATTCTTCTTAATAATTTATATGTTGACTACAGAAATTTAAAGCTCATTTAAACTTTATATTCGGCAATGGTGCCATTCACTATTGAAGCACACCCTGAAACCCCACTCGCTGGGAAATGTGAGAAATGAAAACTGTAACTATCAAACTTCTGTTACTACAAAGAGTTCTCCCGGTTTAAAAAAAAAAAAAACCACAAGCGCCAATACCTTAGAGAAATCCAGTCCCGCTTTGCAAAATTCAGTATGGAAATCCCTCAGCCTAGCCCAGCTCCAGCAAAAGCAGGTCTTATTTAGTTATAAGTGGAAATGAATACTCTTCTCTGCAGAATGATGCATTAGCTACCTTACATATAAGTCCTTAATGTTAGTGTCAAAGTCAAACTTTAAAAGGTTAACATTACAAAAGAATCAGTTGTTCTGAAAAATCCTTCAATATCCTTCTCATAACAGCTACTCAGATTAATAAGAAAGAAATCAGAGCAGAAAGAAATCCAGTAAAAAAAATGGTTGCAAAATAAGTACGCGAGGATTTTTGCTCAGACCCCTTGTGGGACAGCCAAGGGCCTAGTCAGGGAAATTCCAAGAGCAAGTCCTCAACGTGCCCTGCAACGAGGCTTCAAATGGGCTAGGGTCTTCCCTCTCTTTAAGACTAAAAGATAAACACCCATCAAAATCCTCTAGGCTCCGAGTTTTCATACCAGGAAGGAGAGAACCATATGATCGCGGGAAGAAACTATAACCCATTAGCCTCTTCCTGCGCCTCCGATCCATCAAGGGGCCACCGGCCAGGGGTCTCCCCGCCGCCCCAGCCCAGCAGCTACTAAAGTGACAGGTCGCCCGGCATAAGCCCCCAAATCCCGGAGCCCCACTTACTGGCGCCGCGAACTCAGGCGGGGGCCCGCCCCTGCGGTGAGCGCAGCTCCTCGACGAGCGGGGCACAGCCGCCAGCTCCGGAGCTGGAAATGGGGACAATCCCTGCTAAGACCGGCCGAGGGCTCCGTGCAGGGACGCCCGCGAGGTCCGCCGAGTCGCACGGGCCGCACGGCGCATGGTAGTGCAGCAGGAACCCGGCCGTTTTCCAGCCTCCGGCAGGAAAACAAACAAAAGGCTGGGTGGCTTCTACTGGGGACGACCGGCTGCTTTCCCTGGGAAAAGTTACCCTGCAGCTCCCCTCGCTGGCCCTGCGCGTCCCTGCACCGCGTCCCGTTCGCCTCGGCTCGCCCGGCCGAGCCGCGCGGCGCAGCTCTGGGCCAAGGGCGGCACAGCGCCCAGGGACCCCTAACGCCTGCTGACCACAAGGCTATCTCCGACTCCAAACGAACGCCTCATTGCAGATCGGCTCGATCAACCATCAAGACTTAGAAATATGGAGGCTGTCGATGGACGTTCTGAGCACATTTAATGAAAGGTAATCGTTGTGAAAACATTTTTATTTGAAAAAACGTAGCTGAGGTGGCACGTCATTAATGCCACCTAATTAAGTAATCAATGTCACTGAATTGTATTCAAAGTGGTTAAACAGCAAATTTCATGTTACCTTTATAGAAAAATAAAATGAAAACCCAACTGATTGTTAGCATTCCTTTGAACTCTTAACAGTTTTTATGTTGTTAGCAAGTAGTTGTAAAGACTAGACTCTTCTCCAGATGGGAAACTGACTCTAGTCAGATATCCTCTACACAACATGTTAGATTCCCTATAACTAGTTAACAATCTAACTAGTTAACTAATCTAACACTAACATGTAATTTTATAACAAATTCATTTATGTCATAAGTGATATTGTAGACATTACCTAAAATCATCTTTATGAGGCTACAGGGCTTTGAATAAAGAAGTTGCTTCCAGGTCCCTGCTTTTTAAATTTGCATAATTGTTCTAAGCCAACAGTTGTTAAACATTAGCGGGAAGCATCAGAACCACCTGGAGGACTTGTTAAAACAAATATCTGGGCTGCACTCTCAAATTCTGGTGCTAATGTTGCTGGGTCACATGGTCATAAGCAACACAAATTTAATTAATAAAGCAGTAACTCTTTAACACTTCGTGGACTGTTCGCTGAGTTTACAATTCCCAGCTGATCATCATATCAGTTTTTTTCTCACTATTTTTATTTTTTAATTCTACAGACTGAAGATTGTTTTTTACTGAAGAAATCTATACCAAGGCCTGAATCCCTCTCTCCTCTTGATCTTGTGGAAGAAGCATGCAAGGCATAAGATAGTCAACCTTTAGATTTCCTCTCCCAAATGGAAAAAGGTATTCTGGTCACTTAACATATGTATAACATTGATATCTACCTTTGTGCTTACCTATTTAACAGCCAGCCCATATGGCAAATGAAAACTGAACATCATTATCAGCGAAAAGATAAAGAGACATGACAAGGAATCTAACAAGTCATATACTACTGCCATGAAAAGCAATTTCTAAAGTAAAATGATCAGTTTTAGTCAAATTGTCCAAGCAGGTCTACCTGGCAAACAGAGGTCTACCTTTTAGCAAGAGTCTGCTAGGCTACTAAGTAGCTTAGATCAGTAGTTTTGGCCTCAGGAAATTATAATCCTGTAAATATAATATGAGAATATAATCTTGTAATGAGGTCTAGTGTATACTGTGGAATTGACTGAAAATAGAAAATTAGTAGCTATGAAGCATAATAGTGTTTTAATGCTCAATTTATCTTTACAAATATTATTTTATTAAGCTTTAACTACTTGCTAGAATAAAAGAAACCATCTGTGTAATTGACCAGGCTATTTTAAACTAGCACTCAACATTTTAAATGAAACAGATTTGTTCTGAAACTATTTCAATACTTCATTCTCAGTTTGTAAAAGAATCATATTTATCATTTTATTCTATTGTAAATCTTTAGATTTAACCTTTCCCCCCAATTTAATTTCAAAGTCCAAATTTAAGGAGTTCTTTGGGAGGAAATTTATCCCTAAAAAGATTTAAGCCCTAGAGTCTCCTTTAAAACTAAAAACTTACATTTTTGGCTTCTTTTAAACACTAAGGCATCTTTTATAGGTACCTGACTTACCGTGCAAATAAAAACACACGCATCCGAAGGGTGGATCCCAATATTAACATGGCAGGTCGGGCGCGGTGGCTCACGCCTGTAATCCCAGCACTTTGGGAGGCCGAGGCTGGTGGATCAGGAGTTCGAGACCAGCCTCCCAACATGGTGAAACCCCGTCTCTACTAAAAATACAAAAATTAGCTGGGCTTGGTGCCGTGCGCTGTAATCCCAGTTACTTAGGAGGCTGAAGCAAGAGAATCCCTTGAACCCGGGAGGCGGAGGTTACAGTGAGCCCAGATGGCGCCACTGCAATCCAGCCTAGGCGACAGCGACACTCCGTTCCAAACAAAACAAAACATAGCATTTGGACTACCTTATTGTAGCTCGTTCTCCCTCCCCTTCACTCTCTCTCTCTCCCCTCTCCCCCAGCACTTTCACGTCCATTTCTGTGCCAAGGATGTACTACAATTTTTTTTTAGACGGAGTCTCACTCTGTCGCCCATGCTGTAGTGCAGTGGCGCGAACACTGCCACCTCCGCCTCCTGGGTTCAAGCGATTCTCCTGCCTCAGCCTCCTGAGTAACTGGGATTACAGGCGCGTGCCACCACGCCCGGCTAAGTTTTCTATTTTTAGTAGAGACGGGGGTGTCACCATGTTGGTGAGGCTGATCTCGAACTCTTGATCTCGTGATCCACCCGCCTCGGCCTCCCAAAGTACTGGGATTACAGGCGTGAGCCGCCGCGCCCAGCCGATGTACCGCATTTTTAATCTCTCCAGAATAGAATGGGTTAGAAATTTAAACTCTGTAAACTCGTTGAATGTTTGGAACTCTATTAGTTCCTGGCACCAGTAAAAACTTTAAAAACTCAGTATATGTTGCTAAATGAAGGTAATATGAAGCCTGTCAGTTTTCACAGGCAAACTCGTAGTTAAAAAGATTTAAATTGTGTAAAAACAAAATATCACCTGATAAACAAGTACATTCACTTGAGAAGAAATAAGGTAGTTTGGGCTTTAAGAGGTGGGGCGGAGGACCAAGTGTAAGTTCCGGTGCTCAAACCTGAGAGGCCGACTACAAATCCCAGAGTGCCTCGCGGGCGCCGTCTCCACGGCACTTGGGTTTCAGGGCCATGGAGTCGCAAGACCTTCTCTCACTGCATTATGGGATCTGTAGTGAGACGTGCCTTGCGTTGGCTCTTTCCTCCTGCTGGGCACCAAAGCGCGTCTTTTCCTTAACCTCCAGTCTGTCTGTGCTCTCAAAAACTTCAGTCGTTGTAACGACTGTGACTGTTGAGAAGTTTGTATTCCCGCATTCCTGGCGCGGGACTCTAGCCAGAGGCTCCGAGGACTTTGTTGCGACAGTCCCAAGCGTCCAGTTCGATGCTTCTCAGGGCGGCTTGCCTTAGGGGCCCACCCCTAAATTTGGGTTGTAAACATTTTTGAGGTAGTGCTTGTTCAAGTTCGCTTAAGTGTTCACTTAGCCCAACACGCGGGTTGAGCTTGAGGTTCGGCACCCGGGCAGCCTCACCCAGCGTCAGGCGCGCGCATACAGTAGGTCCGCGACCCCTAGCCTACCACGAGGCAGCCCGCGGGGCTGGGTGGCCGGGCAGCGCACACGGGCAGCACCGACACTGCGCATGCTCGGCGCGTCGGCGCAGGTTTGCGCAGCTGAGGGGGCAGCACCGCAGCGGCGTCCGGGGTCTCCAGTAGGGCTGAAGCTCCGGTGTTCGCATAATACCCTGCTTCGGCTGGCAACGGGCGTCCCTCCACTCCCCGAGTCCCCGGCCGCCGCCGCCACCCCAGCGCGCCCCGATCTGGCCCCCTGCCCCGCGAAGATGGCTGCCGTACGCCGGGCCCGCAGTTATTGCCGCTGCCTGGTGCGCTTCTCCGACCGAGAACTCTGCTAAGCTCTGCTGCAGAGACAGGCAGGAGTAGACACCCAGACACCCAGCACCCCTCCTCCGGGGGGCGGTGCAGTGGGGGCACGGAGAGCCCCTCGAGCGCAGCAGGCCGCCCCGCCAGCATGGTAACCTGGCCAGGGGGCTCGAGGGTGGACGCCGCGGGGCGGGAGCGCGGTGTGCAGGAGGGGCCGGGCCTAGGGCTGGGGGTCGGCGGGGCCTCTGGGAGGAGTGGGAGCTTCACGGTCACCACCCGTTAGAGGGCCCTGGCCTGACAGGGAGTGCGTCGGGGGGCGGGGGTTGCTAACCCTGGCTTCTCCCCAGGGTTCCTTCCTGCTGAGCCTCCCCAACCCCCGCCGGGCTCTATGTGAGGAGGAGGGTTTGCAGGACAACCGGGGAAAATGCCCCTTCTCGGCTCGCTGAGTATGTTGAACCAGTCTCGGTCCTCTGGAGGGATTTTATCAGAAGCATTGAGCATAGATTGAGGTGAGCTGTCACAGCGCCTGAATTCGGAAGGGAGCTCTGGTAAGCGGAGACACTTGTTGATTGTCCTTCTGCCGAAAAGCCAGGCCCACCGACAGGCCCTGCCGGCTCCTTGAAGAGCCCTGGGTGGAGGACGCATTTACCCCGCGAGGCGTCAGTTCCCTGGGTAGTATGTTGGCAGGTGGTCCTGGCGGAGTGGGATTGGAGGGTTCGTCTCTCCGGCGTCGGTGCGGTCCAAATGGAGAGACAGAGATAAGTTGCAGAGTTTGACAGCGCAGATTCCATGGGACTGTTCCCTACTGGAATACGTCTTCTCTGCCCTATACCTTCCTTTGGTTTAGAATACATTGTTCATCTGAGAAACTAATCTCTGACCTGGGCTTAAAGAATCAGGGATGAAATAATTCCAAACGAATTAATTTATAGTAGACTCACATATTTATTGCATAAATGAATGGCTGAATTTATTTTTATTAAATTAATCTGGAGGATAGAAAAGGCGTCAATTGCCCCTGCTCCTAAACTCTCAGAAGTAGTTCTTTGACCAGGATTAAGCACTTAGCCTTTATGAGTTTATTAATCCCACCTGTGAAACGGGAGTAACATGATGAAGACATGGGCTACTCATACACATGAACTAAATTGAAGGTGATATTTAGGTCAAACTCGATTATGAAAAATAAAAGAAAAACTTCCAAGTGGTAACTGAGGCCCTACTTATTTCAAGTAGTAGTTGAATTGACCAAATGTCAACTCAGCCAGATCCCAGATATAATAGTTTGTTTTTGTGATCATACTGTCAAAATCAAAGTAAGAGTGGTTTAGAGTTCCACTATAACACAGGAGAAGGGTACTGTCTATATTACACTTCTCCCATTTCCTTTCCTCATCCTTCAGCTACACATTATCCACATGACATTTTGTCAATTCAACCAATATTTTTGAGTACCTATTATCAGCCTGGCATAGTGTGAGACTCTGGTAGAATACTAGATCTTCAGTAGAACCAAACGTGCAAGGTGATTTATGATAAACTTTTCATCAGAGAATGTCACATATGAAAAGGGACCTCAGTAGATCACCATATCTCTTTATTGATGTCCCACAGACATGACAGCTGAGGCCTAGACAGGCCTTTACTACAAATCAAACAATGTGTTTGGCCTTATGGTTACAGAGGTAACTGAGATGTGTTCCTGTCCTCGATGCCTTAACTCTAGTAAATGAAACAACCAACCTCAGTACAATTGTTGTCAGAAAAATAAGCACAATTGTTACGGGAACACAAAAGAGGCGATTAGAAAGGCTGAAAAATGCTTCTAAGATGAACCCTGAGCTGAATCTTGAAGCATGAGTAGAAATAGCTAAGTGAGGAAGAAAGCATTCCAGATAGAGCAAGCAGCTTATGCAAGCCAACTGGACAGAGCAGGGGAAGCTCTTGAAGTCAGTTTAGAATGACTACTAGGCAAGAGTTAGGAAACTAAATTACAAAAGATACCCCACAGAACTCAGGTCCCCTCCCATTACCTCTACTTAGAGTTTACAATAATAAAGCAGACTCTTACTTGAGAAGAGAGAAAAATACACTTCTCAGTGGGATTTATACATTCAGTCTTTCATTACATACTTTCCTGCTGGTGGTGGTCTTAGTAGGAAAATCTCCCGACTTGAAGAGACTAAAAAGCAATGTATTTGATAATACATTAATCCTTAAATTTTCCATTTTTCTAGAAATTCATCTGAGTTCTCGATCTCATTTATTTCTTCACAGATATATGCTTTACAGTGTGCCTAGCATTTTACCATATACTGACTGGTTCAAGTATGAAAGGCACCTCTGCTTTGAGTCTGCTTGCCAGAGATAAGATAGGAGGCAAGGCTAATTTATGTTCTGTAATATAGTGCAAGTATATCTGGTAGCTGTGTTAAAGACGTGTGTTAATATAAATACCGCCCCCCCACCCCGTCCTGCCCCAAAATAACGTATGACTAAAATTTGCAATTGTAAAGCTTACCATCTTTGGAACTAGTAAAATTAAATGGGTTTTATTATTGTCTAGCTAAGCTTTAAGGTCATTTCCCTGATTGCCACGTTTCTTTACAGTAAGTGTGGAGCAAGTTTCATTTGCTAATAAGTCTATTAGCTAACAGACTGAGCTGAGGCAACATGCCATTTTCACTGGAAGGTAGGGTTTAGTTTAATTTAGCAAACATTTATGGAGAACAAAAGGATAAAATGAAAGTCATCTGACTGAAACCTCTATTAAGTCCCGAGTCACACACAGTAATTCCAGTCTAGCTTTATTCCACTGAAGCCAATCCAATATATAAAAATTTGATTTATAGACAGATAAAATAGAAGGGGTTTCTTTACAAAAGCATTTACTATTAAAAGTCTGACTAAGAAGCTTTCCTAGTACATATAAAATACACAGAAGTCTTATTTGCATAGAACACATTTAATAACATGCTAGCTGTATAAAAAAAGTGACATCATCTTATGGACTATATTCTTTTTTTTTTTTTTTTTTTGAGACAGGTCTCACTCTGTTTCCCGGGTTGGAGAGCAGTGATGCAATCTCGGCTCACTGCAACCTCCATCTCCCAGGCTCAAGTGATCCTCTCACCTCAGCCTCCCAATTAGCTGAGACTACTGGCGTGCACCACCATGCCCTGGTAATTTTTGTAGAGACAGGGTCTTGCCGTGTTGCCCAGGCTTGTCTCAAACTCCTGGGCTCAACCAATCCTCCCACTGCAGCCTTCCAAAGTGTTGGGATTATAGGCATGAGCCACCATACCCTGCCTGAACTATATTTTCTTAAGTGATGAACTATATTTTCTTAAGTGATCCATGAAACAAAAACTATCTGCTACAGCCAGGCATGACTGCACAAGCCTGTAGTCTCAGCTACTCAAGAGGTAGAGCAGAAGGATCTTTGGAGCCCAGGAGGGCCTGGGCCATCCTTAGGAGACTCTGTCACAAGAAAACAAACTATTTGCTGAACTCCATAGGACAGCTAAATGTTACTGTTTTCTGAAACAAAGTTGTTATTTTTAGCCACCTAACAATACATTTTAAACTAGAGCCCAGTGAATTTATTTATTCTACAGTATCAAAAAAAATTCAAGTATCAAGTTACATCTGATTGGCATTGTTAAACTTACCTGTGAAGAAGATATCTACAAAGAAGCAATGTTGTATTTCATTAGCATGAAACATTATAGTATTTTCTGTTTTAGTACTTGTAGAAGTTTATGGACACTAAAATTATTTGGGCTTTTTGCCTTAGACTCAATTATGTTTAGAACATCTGTCACAGCACCTTGTCAACTGCATTCCAGAACATTTCTCCTCCTGATGGAAAATACAACATGACCTATGAGGTAGTCTTGCAAAAGAAAAAAAAAAATCTTGGCAAAATCTAATCTAGCCTCTCAAGATCCAGCCACAATTTACAGAAAATAAGAGTAAGAGGTCAAAGGAACATGTTTATTGAAACTTCAGCAAAATCTAGCTTCTACAGAAAAACGACCCAGTTTCATCCCAAATAAATTACAAGAAAAAAGAGTGAGGATTATAAAAGACTTGAGACATATCAGTCAATTACAATGTGGACTTGATTTGAATCTTGATTTCACAAACTGAAATATATGTAATTTACATATGACATCTTGAGAAATATGAATACTGTGACTTGGTATTTGATATAAGGAATGACATTGATAATTATTGAAGTTGGGTCATGAGTACTTAGGGATTAATTCTCTTTAAATATTTTTCTCATAAAAACTTTAAAAATCTTGTAGAACTAAAAGAATACCAAAGATGTTCCTGTTTTATTTCATTTTTTTCTAAGAAGAAAAAGTGAAAATAATTTTTCTTTTCTTTTTTTCTTTTTCTTTTTTTTTCTTTCTTTTTTTTTGAGATGGGGTCTCTGTCATCCAGGCTGGAGCACAGTGGCTCTATCTCTGCTCACTGCAACCTCCATCTCCCAGGCTGAAGCACCCCTCCCTCCTCAGCCTTCCAATTAGCTGGGACCACAGGCATGCACCACCACGCCCGGCTGATTTTTTGTATTTTTAGTAGAGATGAGTTTTCACTATGTTGACCAGGCTGATCTTGAACTGACCTCAAGTGATGCTCCTGCCTCAGCCTCCCAAAGTGCTGGGATTACAGGTGTGAGCCACCACACCTGGCCAGAAGAAGAGAAAATAATTTTTATTATAGATTATCAGTAGTTATGTATATTAATGAAGGATTTGGCTTCATTTACCTAATTAGATTAATCATAAATCATTTATGAATGGTAATAAACTTGAATTGTTACTTTTTATAACACAGTTGGCCCTCTGTACCTGCACGTTCTGCATCCTGGGATTCAACTGTGGATCAAAAATATTTGGGGGGAAAAAAAGCAATACAACAATAAAAAATAATATAAATTAGGAAACAATGTACTACAAGAACTATTTACATGGCATTTACATTGTGTTAGGTATTATTAGTAACCTAGAGATGACTTAAAGTATATGAGAAGATGTGCATAGGTCATATGCAAATATGCCATATGAGGGACTGGAACACCCAGGGATTTTGGTGTCCTGGGGGCTCCTAGAACTAATCCCCTGTAGATACTGAGGGACAACTGTAATTAAATTGATTTTTGGATGGATGCAACTGATGTTAAATTTGGCAGGGGCGGCGAGGAGGGGAATGTTAGGATTCACGATAATGTGAGTGCTGTGGTTTGGATTAGAGAATATGCTTTTCAGACTCATTTTCCTTTGGAAATTAATAGTCAGGTCTCAAGTGCACCCTACAGCCTTGCTACTCTAAGTGGATTCCACAAAGTGTTGACAGTATGGTACTAAATAGCAAGTAGCTGAATGGGAAATGTAGGTTACAGAGGGCAACTGGTGTGTGTATATTTCTGATGTTATTTGGGTTTTTTCCCCCTCAGGCAGAAGCTGAGGAAGATTGTCATTCTGATACTGTCAGAGCAGATGATGATGAAGAAAATGAAAGTCCTGCTGAAACAGATCTGCAGGCATGTTTCTTCAATTGTGTCTTTGATTTTTATTCCATTGTTCCCATACCTATGCAGAAATTGATCATAATCATGGGTAGTTGTAGGTTATTACTGTTTGCATTGAATTTAACTGTTTTCTTACTGGTTTGTAGAATACTCAAACTATGTTATGGCTTTGTGAAAAGAAGTATCAATAATGGATGCTTGTAGTTTAACATATGGGTTTAAAGTATTCAAACTAAGGCTTACACATGACTCAGAACCCATAATCTTAAAAAGATTGATGGGTTTGACCACCTAAAAGTTTAAAACCTGTGTATAAGAAAAGGCAAGGCATCATAAATAAAGTTAAGAGAAATAGCCAACTGGAAAAACTGTTTACCATATATGGGCAGAGGGTTCATCTTCTCATTACATACAGCACTCATATATTTGGAGGAACAGAGGATAAAAGGATATGAATGGACTGTTAATGGCAAAATAATACAAATGGCCATTAAATAGTTGAAGCGATAATTAGCCTCATTAATAATTTAATCAGATTGGTGAATAATGTGTGTTGCTGTCCAGGCTGTGAGAACACTCATGCAGTGTACATGAAAATGTAAATTGCTACAGCTTTCTGGAGGGCAGACCGGTAATATGTATCAAAATGAAAAACATGCATTCCCTTGATACAGCAATTCTACTCCAGGAAATTAATTTTAAGGAAATAGTGGGGAAAGTAAGTAAATATGCAAGTATAAAGATGTTTAGTATAACATTGTTTATCTGGAAAAACATCATACAACTTAAATATTCATTACCTGTTATTAAGTAATGGTGCATCCATACAGTGAAAACACTACAGCCGTTTAAAAGGATGAAATAAATATGCATTAAAAGAGAAAAAAAGTTGCTATAACTAGTTAAGTGTGTCTCACTGCACTTGTAAGGTTAATAATTGGAATGGATCGTCTAGTAGACATTGAATGCTACTAAAGATTCTGCAGGTCAGAAATCTGTAACATGTTAAAAGCGTAGCAACAAAGCAGTGTACAGAATATAGAGAAAAATTAATTTAAAACCTTCTAGATATGTCTTCTTAAAAAAAAAAAAAAAAAAAAAAGGAAGCCAGGAATAACATATGCAACCCTGTTAGCAATGGCTGCCTTTGGGCAGAGTGTGTAACCCAGTTTGGGTTCCCCAGGAAGCAGACTAGATGAAGACTACTGTGCAGGAAGTTCATTAAGGAGTACTCTTGGAATCAACACCTATGGAAGGGAAAGAGGGAAACAAATGGGTAGGGAGAAGACTAGCTGCAATGCAGTCTTAATGGACTGCTTAGCCATCCTCGAGGGAGTTCTGAAGATGAAATACCCTTTCAGGGCTGACCTGAGGTGCAGAGAGCCAAGCCTTTATTAGCCATTGATCAGTCATTGGGTGGGGATTGAGAGGACAGTGTGATTTTGCTGAGGCAGTACCCAAAAGGGCTGACTAGTCAAGTGTTTTCAGATAAAACTCTCAGCAGTTTGGGTAACAAGTTCTTTATTTCTAAAAGGGAATTTGGGCAACACACCAGAGTCTACCTTATAGGGTTTACTTTTTATGTGCTTTAAATTTTTTTTTTTTTTTTGAAATGGAGTCTCGCTCCGTCACCCAGGCTGGAGTTCAGTGGTGCGATCTCAGCTCACTGCCAACCTCTGCTACCCAAGTTCAAGCAATTCTCATGCCTCAGCCTCCTGAGTAGCTGGGATTACAGGTGCCTGCCACCACACCTGGCTAATTTTTTTTGCGTTTTTAGTAGAGATAGGATTTTGCCATGTTGGCCAGGCTGTTCTTGAACTCCTGACCTCAGGTGGCCCACCTGCCTTGGCCTCCCAAAGTGCTGGGATTATAGGTATGAGCCACTGTGCCTGGCCTTTAAATTTTTTAAATAATAAATATTTGAAAAAATATTTTCTTTTTGAAATACAGAATGTTAATTAAGAGAAAGACTTCAGGCTTACCTATAGAATTTTTGGCAGCATTCTTAATATCTACTAGATGATATAGTCATTAAAAAATTATTAGAAGCTTATAACTTCAGCCTGTAAGTGAAGGCTTATATTTTCATCTTAATTAAAATTCGGTTCTTTAATGTAATTCGACTTTTGCTGTATTGACATGTATTTTATGCTAATTTCTTGATTCTTTAAGTTTTGAGCAGAAAATTATTTTAAAGGATAACATGTGTTTAATGGATATTTAATAATTTAGAAGGCAGTGGACTTAGAGTAATAAGTATATACATGGAAGTAGGTATTGGACATATTGGACATACTGATACATTGTTGCAGAGTTGACCTACCCTTCCTTGATGGGTCCTAAAATGCTGTTCTCCCGGTAGGCACAACTCCAGATGTTCCGAGCTCAGTGGATGTTTGAACTTGCTCCAGGTGTAAGCTCTAGCAATTTAGAAAATCGACCTTGCAGAGCAGCAAGAGGCTCTCTCCAGAAAACAGCAGCAGATACCAAAGGAAAACAAGAACAGGCAAAAGAAGAAAAGTTAAGTATTATAGATGTTGTAACAAATTACCTTTTTTTAAAATTTTATTTTGGCACATGGACATTTTCACTGACAAAATAGTCATTAAAACCAGACTTTTGGGACATAAACACGTATCTTGTAAAATAAAAATTTTGACTAGTATACTATTTCTCACAATTTCTTCTAGGTACTTTGGATGGTACCACTACTCCTGCATGGCTTTTTTCTCTGTAGGTACACTATCTTCATTGAGCTGTCTTTTGCTAATTTATAGACCTCTGGGATTCATGTGGTTTCTAAAAGATTGATGTCTTTGAATTTATTAACAGAACCAAAAACAAAAAACAGAATTTTCTGAATTTATTAATAGAACTGAAAAGATTGCTCACATGTTAATGTCTTTCCAGAGGTCTTGATTTCATGCAGTATTTTGTTGTATTTTGAGTTGATCAGCTTACAATAATGCATTAATCTTTTTCTTATTCTGGAAAATTTTGGAATACTTTCACATTGATAATATTTTGAATGCTGTCTAATATTCATATCTCTTCTGGTACTTACACAGAGCAGGCACAGCATACCATTTCATTTCTTATTATTCTTCTTCCATAGAGGCTGCCATCTTTTTACCATCAGATCCAAGTTTATGTTTACAATTAGTCATTAAATAATTGGCATTATCATAATGACTTACCTTCTATCTCCTCTTAATTTTTATTTTGAAATAATTACAAGTCCACAGGTATAGGGAAGTCCGGTGTACCCTTCAGCCTTCTCTGATAGTAACAACTTGCATAACTATAGTACAATATCAAAAATGAGGAAATAGACATTGGAACAATCCACAGTTTACTTAGATTTCCTGGGTTTATAAACACTTGTCTGTGTGTATGTGTATAAATAGTTGTTTGCAGAAGGTAGCCTCATGTAACCGCCACCACAATCAAGATACAGAACTGTTTTATAGTTATATACTCCCTTTCCCTAGTCATTCGTAACAACTGACAACCACTGGTCTGTTCTCCATTTTGTAGTTTTGATATTCCAAGAATGTTGTATAAGTGGAATCATCCGGTATGTAACCTTTTGAGATTGGCTTTTTTCACTAAGTATAATTCCCTCAAGATCAGTCCAAGTTATTATATATCAGTAGTTTGTTCCTTTTTATTGCAGAATAGTATTGCATGGTATGGATGTACCCCCAGTTTAACATTTATTGGTTGAAGGACATTCGAGTTGTTTCTAATATTTGGCTATTATGAATGGAGCTATGGAAATATATGTGTAGGTTTTTGCATGAACATAATTTTCATTTCTCTGGGATGAAACCCCAATAGTGCGGTTGCTAAGTTCTATAGTAAGTGCATGTTTGATTTTAAAAGAAACTGCCAAAGTGTTTTCTAGAGTATCTTATATTAAGTTCCCACCAGCAATGTGTGAGTGATCCAGTTCCTCCTCATCAGCATTTAGTGTTGCTACTTTTTAATTTTGTTTTTATTATTTATTTATTTATTTTAAGGCAGTGTCTCGCTTTGTCATCAAGGCTGGAGTACAGTGGCGTGATCTCAGCTCACTGCAACCTTTGCCTCCCGGGTTCAAATGATTCTCGTGCCTTAGCCTCCTGAGTAGCTGGGATTACAGGCCCCGCCAGTAATGCTGGCCTAATTTTTGTATTTTTAGTAGAGACGGGGTTTCACCATGTTGATCAGGCTTGTCTCGAACGCCTGACCTCAAGCAATCCACCTGCTTCAGCCTCCAAAAGTGCTAGGATTACAGGCGTAAGCCACCATGGCCAGCCAGATTGCTAATATTTTCAATGTTATGTTTTGGAAGTTCTTTTTGTATTCTAGATACAAGTCTTTTGTAGAATATGTGGCTTGTAAATATTTTCATCCTCTTAACGGCATTTCACAGAGCAAAAATTTTTAATTTTGATGAGGTCCAGTTTATCAATTTTTCCTTTTATGAAGGTGCTTTTGGTGTCAAATATAAGAACTCTTTGCTGAGTCCTAGGTCTCCAAGATTTTCTTTGTTTTCTTTTCTTCTAAAAGTTTTATGGGTTTTACATTTAAGTTCATGATCCATTCAAGTTAATTTTTATGTAAAGTATGAGGTTTAGGCCAAGGTTCTTTATTTTGCCTATGAATGTCCAGTTATTTGACACAATTTATTAAAAAGGCCTTCCTTCTGCCATCTGTACTAATTTTTAATGCAGGTTTTCAAAAATTTTTACTTTATATTTTTATAGGCTCGAGAACTCTTCCTAAAAGCAGTAGAAGAAGAACAAAATGGAGCTCTCTATGAAGGTAAAAATTCAGAGCCCAGGTTCATATCATCATAACATTTCTGAATAATGACTCTGTTATTAACCATATTTTTTTTACTATAACATATTTGGTATAGAACATCAGTTTTCTTAATACATTCTTCCTTCAGTACTCAATTGGAAATTGGTTCCAGGAGCCTTTGTAGCTACCAAAATGCTCAAGTCCCTTATATGAATAGTCTAATATTTACATATAACTTACTTATTATGTAAATAGTTGTTATACTGTATTTTTTAATTTGTTTTATTTTAAATATTTTTGATCTGCAGTTGGTTGAATCAGAGAATGTGAAACCCATGAATACAGAGAGCCAACTGTATTTGAAATTGTTTTTTAAAAAATGAAAAATAGAAATTGTTTTTCTATATAACCTGTCTTTTTGCAAAAAAATATTGCTGAGAAACATCATCATATTGGTAGGATAAGCAAAATAACTTTTTTTTTACATTTAGCTTTAGTTATTCTTCATTAATACAGTATTTAAAATTGTTCATTTTACAATATGCTCTTTTTATGGGTGAAAATTACTTCAGAGGATGGGAATATAAAGGATAAATTGAGGAAAAAATACATGTTTTTCTTTCTAAGTTCCAATTTACATATTACTAACAGAAATATGTGGTAATATACGTGTCAGCTTTGTGTCTTTTATTAACCCAATAGAAATGTGTAAATAAAGTGATAGGACTATTTACCATATTAAGTTTGTAACTATGCTTTCATTTTGTGATAGTAAAGATAATTGAGGCATAGGAAAAATCCTTGTGCTTGAATCATTTGAAAATGCCCCAGAAGTAACATCATTCAGAGTTACTGCATTTATGTGCAAATTTCTTCTAGTGATAATTTTCTTTAGATTTTTAGAAAGGCCCAGTTGGTCAAGTCCCTGTGCAGCCTTCATTGGTTTGTGAAATTCGCATCTCCACTTAGTGTATGGTAATTCATCCAGAATAATAGAACATGGCAGAATATATTAAATTATAAACTTCTTTGTAGGGAAAAAGAACTAGTCAGCCTCTACAGCTCCAAGTTCTACTGGTGTATCTCTGGGGGGAGAGTTAGTGAATATTACAGCTCTAAACTGCTTGTCTAGATTTGTAAAAAATAAGTTTTGAAGATTGCTTATGTAAATAAGAGGCAGCTGGGCTAAAGGAAGTTAAATTTAAAGGATAATTAAACAAACAAAAAAACTATTATTTATTCCACCCAGTAGGAAGCGTTTAATTTTCCTCAACTTTGTGTCTTAGAAAAGTTTGCTTAGAAGTGTTTTTGGCCAAGCATGGTAGCTGACGCCTCTAATCTCAGCACTTTGGCAGGCTGAGGCAGGAGGATCGCTTGAATCCAGGAGTTCAAGACCAGCCTGGGCAACATGGCAAGACGTTGTCTCTACAAAAAATTTAAAAATTAGCTGAGTGGGCCGGGCGCGGTGGCTCAAGCCTGTAATCCCAGCACTTTGGGAGGCCGAGACGGGCGGATCACAAGGTCAGGAGATCGAGACCATCCTGGCCAACACGGTGAAACCCCGTCTCTACTAAAAAGTACAAAAAACTAGCCGGGCGAGGTGGCGGGCGCCTGTAGTCCCAGCTACTCGGGAGGCTGAGGCAGGAGAATGGCATAAACCCGGGAGGCGGAGCTTGCAGTGAGCTGAGATCCGGCCACTGCACTCCAGCCTGGGCGACAGAGCGAGACTCCGTCTCAAGAAAAAAAAAAAAAAAAAAAAAAAAATTAGCTGAGTGTGCTGACTGATGCATGCCTGTAGCCCTAGCTACTCAGGAGACTGAGGTGGGAGAATCACTTGAGCCTGGGAGGTGGAGTCTGCAGTGATCCGAGATTGTGCCAACTGCACTCCAGCCTGGACAACAGAGTGAGACCCTGTCTTAAAAAAAAAAAAAGACGTATTTTTGTTGGCTATAGCAATTGCATCTTCAGAGCCCAAAGAAAGACAACTATTTAAAAATCATGATACATAAGAGGATGAGGAAAAAGATGGGAAGGGCTAATACATAAGAGTAAAATACAACATCTAAAGTTTAGGGAAAAGTTTCTTTCTGAGCAGTAAGGTTTGGAAATAGTTTTGTGTCACTGAACTACTGTTGCATGTAGAAAAACAGAATTTGGCTGATTGTAGAGAAAGTTACCATATTAAACCACAGTTAAGGGTAATCAAAGGAAATGACAAAAATGTGTGGTGATAGCTAATTTAGCTTTATTTCTTCTTTTAGCCATCAAGTTTTATCGTAGGGCTATGCAACTTGTACCTGATATAGAGTTCAAGATTACTTATACCCGGTCTCCAGATGGTGATGGCGTTGGAAACAGCTAGTGCGTATATAATTTGATAGACAGTAATGCATAGAGTTTGTTAAAGTTAAGCATCTTTGTCCTGTTGACTCTTAACGTAAGATGGTGCTAATTCTGTTAAGCTCTATACTCTTTAGTATATCTTTGTTTATAAAGTTGTAGAAATTTTTTACTTAGGGAAATTGAAAGATTAAGACATGGAAATGCACCTTTTAAACAGATACAAAAATAATAAAATGAAAACGGTTTAAAAAAATAAAAGCAGTAGTTACTGAAAAGAGTAAATTAAAGGACACATTTCAACTTTCTGAAACCTATTTTAAGTAGAAAGTTTTAAAATGTAATTAGGCTAAATTTGGCAAAATGTTAATAATGGTTAAAATTGAGTGATGGGTACATGGAATTTTATTACACTAGTTTCCTTTTGTATATGTTTGAAATTTTACATTTTAAAAAAGGCTTCTAATTAGGAAAATGCTGAACTATAAAAGACGTTATTATTCTCTTAATTTTTTTTTAGTAGAACATTAAAACTCTAACATTAAAAACACAGGTGCTAATATATTCCTAAAAGAAATCGTATTTGAATTATATAGTTGCCACTTGCATCAAAGCCATGAAGTAGCGTTGGTTTTATGTGGATAAAGATCAAGAAAACTTATTTTTAAGGCAATACTTTTGAAACTATTTGCGAGACAATTATAACATTGTTTTGGTATAATTCCACTGTCTCCCAAAACTCAATTTGCTGATATTAGAAGGGAAGGGGGTCTGTACCCATGAGAGAATGTCAGGTTAAACATAGGCAGTACAGAGAAAAAAGTTTTGGTAATTAGCTATTATATTAATATATTTCCTCTGTCATGAAATAATTGTCACCTTTATTGATAACATATGCTTATTGCCAATGCTTTTTTAACTGCATATGGTATTAACACTTAAGCTTTGAATAAGTCATATTAAAAACATCTCAACGAGGTCAATATTAATAGAAGTGTTTAAATTTTCAGCTAATAATATTGTTCACCAAATTAGAGTTAACAGTGTGAGGTAGTTCATACTTAAAATGAATCACTTGGGTTTTTTCTAAACCTTCTTTATATTTGAGTAGAGTTGTTTAGACTCAGCTCTTCGCCAGTTTTATAAATATGTGCCAGATGCTGTTAAGAAAGATTGTATTAAAATATTAAAGAGGCATTTCTTTTCTTTCCCATTTTTTATACAAACCCAGATGCTATGAAAGTTCCTTAAGGATTCATCTTTTTTTTTTTTTTAAATAAAATCTGATAAGCCCTAAAAGTTTGCCTTTTTTTTCTTTCCTGTAACATGTTTGTAGAATAGCCATTGAGTCCATCTAGCCTCAACCACACTTATATTTTGTTGTATTATAAAATGCCCTTCCTGTTTTTTGTTTTTTTTTTTAAGTCTGCATCACTTGAAACTTCCTGGTTTTCTAACTTTGCCTTCATCCAATCCTCTTTGTAAGTCTGATCATCTTTAAGGTTTACCCTCAGTAAAAATAGAAAGCTCAGACATTTTTCTAGCACCCTTCACTACACATTTGCATATATTGATAGATGATTTGTGAACCCTAAGATGTTTTGAAAGTAGGTATTTTCCTCTCTGAAGGTAGGTTGATAAGGCAAATCTGATAGAAAACGCTTGGCAAGTAAGTACCTCAGATGACATCTGTAGATTTGGTTTTTATCCAGTTAGAATAAATTAAGGTTAAAGAACATACTACGTTAAGATTTTTGAAATCATTTGAAAGTTTTCACTAACTCATAAAATCTCTACTTTACAATAAAATTAGTTAAATCTCAACACCTGTATCCAAAAATTCTAATTCTTTCTGGATGATAATTACTGAAGCTTTTTTCTTTGAAAAACTGGTATGGTATTCCTTTGTAAGGCAGGAGAAATTCATCACATTTTAAAATGTATCATATATTGAATAAGCTTTAGATGACTTTTTGTAAAGCAAATTTGAAAATGCTATGAAAAATCAGTTCTAAACTGTACGCTTATAGACTGAGGCACTTAATTTATTCACCTTCTTTTTTTCAGCATTGAAGATAATGATGATGATAGCAAAATGGCAGATCTCTTGTCCTACTTCCAGCAGCAACTCACATTTCAGGAGTCTGTGCTCAAACTGTGTCAGCCTGAGCTTGAGAGCAGTCAGACTCATATATCAGGTGTGAATACTTGTTTTTTATAACCCAGTGAGAAATATCTTAACCTTAGATTAAAGATTTCCAAATTTATAAGGTCAGATAATTTGCCAGATAACTGCTGCTTTAGTTCAGAATATGATGGAAGATCTAGTTATAATTATCATTTGCATATACTATTAAGCTGTTTTGTGGTTTTGTTTTGTTTTGTTTTTTTGAGATAGTCTCACCCTGTCACCCACGCTGGAGTGCGGTGGTGCAATCTTGGCTCACTGCAACCTCTGCCTTCCGGGTTCAAGTGATTCTCCTGCCTCAGCCTCCCAAGTAGCTGGGATTACAGGTGTGTGCCACCACGCCCTGCTAATTTTTTGTATCTTTATAAAGACAGGGTTTCACTATGTTGGCCAGGCTGGTCTCGAACTCCTGACTTCATGATCCACCTGCCTCGGCCTCTGAAAGTGCTGGGATTACAGGCATGAGGCACTGCACCCAACCCAGTAGTAAGCTGTTTTAAAATCTAAAGCAGAACAGTTTGTAGTGCTGTTGTTTAAGGATGCCATACCTTTTTCAGTAATAAAGATCTAACAGGGTAAGTCTGAGTTGTTGAGATAGCCCTAAGAAAACTGGAGGAATACTGGTATCATGAAGCATTTCAACCATGCTGGACAATTGTCCTGAGACAGGCTGAATGTTTAGAAATTAATGTATTTTTGGCTGGGCATGGTGACTCATTCCTCGCCTGTAATCTCAGCACTTTGGTAGGCTGACGTGGGAGGATCACTTGAGGCCAAGAGTTCAAGACAAGCCTGGCCAACATAGTGAAACCCCACCTCTACTAAAAATACAAAAATTAGCTGGGCGTGGTGGCACATACTGGTAGTCCCAGCTACTTGGGGGGCTGAGGCCGAGAATTACTTAAACCCGGGAGGCAGAGGCTGCAGTGACCTGAGATTGCACCACTGCAGTCCAGCCTGGGCAAGAGAGCAAGACCCTGTCTCAAAGCAAAAAGAAAGAAATTAATGTATTTTTAATATGTTAAATATTGTTTGGCTCAGGGCTTTTTCAGAGGAGGACAATTGAAAGTTTTCAAGGAGATAAAAGTAACTTTAGTGTTAATAGATGCAATATGGATCACACACATACATAGTAGATTATTTTTCTAAAACATTTAATATATCTGATATGAGGGAAAATAGTGTTTTATAAAAAGTAGCTTCAGATCTATACTGAAAAAACAAAAATATTTATGTCTTGATGTTAAGAACCATTCATTATTATTGAGTAGCTAAATACATTCAGGCTTCAGCTCTGAGCAATACAGAGGGTGTCATTTATAAATTTCTAGGAAGATATAAATGTACTGGGAATGTGGTTGTGACAACAGAATGACATACAGAAGAGTCACTGAAGGCTGATTTTCTTTTGCAGTGCTGCCAATGGAGGTCTTGATGTACATCTTCCGATGGGTGGTGTCTAGTGACTTGGACCTCAGATCATTGGAGCAGTTGTCGCTGGTATGCAGAGGATTCTACATCTGTGCCAGGTACTAAGTTTTTGTTTTTGTTTTTTAAACAACTCAGACAACGGTGAAAAGAAAGATGCTCCTTTGCCAATTTTGATAAAATTACTTGATTAGTATTCTGAGTTAAAGCTTAGAATAAACAAGTTTTGCTAAGCTGTACTTAATTTTCTCAAATAACTTAGAATTTAAAGGCTAGAATATGCTGGGTTTATAGGGTATAGAATAATATATAGGACAGATGTAGTAACCCATACTGCTTCCATAGGGTTTGCATGCCAGCTTAACTGATATGGGAAAAAGAATTATATTAGAAAAATATATTCAAGTCATCTTTATAGTAACTGTAAATCCATTGTGGTAATGGTTTAGAATAAAACAGCACTCGAATTTTCTTGTGGCTCATTAAAAGTTATTCTATATTTTGAAAATTTTTCTATGTGTGGGAAAGGACTCTATTCAATAAATGGTGCTGAGATAACTGGCTAGCCATGTGCAGAAGATGGAAACTGGATCCTTTCCTTACACAATACACAGAAATCAAATCAAGTTGGATTAAAGACTTAAATGTAAAACCTAAAACTATAAAAACCCTTAGGCCAAGGCGGACAGATCAGCTGAGGTCAGGAGTTTGAGATCAGCCTGGCCAACATGGTGAAACCCCATCTCTACTAAAAATACAAAAATTAGCCGGGCATAGTGGCAAGGGGCTGTAGTTCCTGCTACTTGGGAGGCTAAGGTAGGAGAGTTGCTTGAACCCAGGAGGCGGAGGTTGCAGTTGTGCCAGCAAGTGGGTGTGTCCAGCCTGGGGGACAGAGCAAGACTCTGTCTCAAAAAAAAAAAGAATAAATAGAATTTATAAGGAACCTAAATTCACAAGCAAAAAACAACCCCATTAAAAAGTGGGCAAAGGACGTGAACACTTTTCAAAAGATATATATGTGACAAGCATATGAAGGAATTCTCAGCATCACTAATCATTAGAGAAATGCAAATCAAAATCACAATTAGATATCATCTCGCATCAGTCAGAATGGCTATTATTAAAAATAAAAAGGATGCTGGTGAGGCTCCTGAGAGAAGGGAACGCTTCTGTGCTGTTGGTGGGAATGTAAACTAGTTCAGTCACTGTAAAAGCAAGTTTGGCGATTCCTCAAAGAACTTAAAAGAGAAACTACCGGCCAGCCACGGTAGCTAAAACCTGTAATCCCAGCACTTTGGGAGGCCAAGGTAGGCGGATCATGAGGTCAGGAGATCAAGACCATCCTGGCTAACACGGTGAAACGCCGTCTCTACTAAAAATACAAAAAAATAGCCAGGCATGGCAGCATACGCCTGTAGTCCCAGCGGCTGATGAAGCTGAGGCATGAACCCGGGAGGCGGAGCTTGCATTGAGCCGAGATCGCGCCACTGCACTCCAGCCTGGGCGACAGAGCGAGACTCCGTCTCAAAAAAAAAAAAAAAAAAAAAAAAAAGGAGAGAAACTACCATTTGACCCCAGCGATCCCATTATTGGGTATATACCCAAAGAAATATAAATCATTCTGCCATAAAGACACATGCACACATATGTTCGTTGCAGCACTATTCACAATAGGCTGACCTGGACTCAGCCTAAACGCCCATCAACAGTAGACAGGATAAAGAAAATGTGGTACATACATGCCAGGGAATAATACAAACCCATAAAAAAGAATGAGATAATAACTTTTGCAGGCCAGATGTGGTGGCTCACGTGTAATCCCAGCGCTTTGGGAAGCCAAGGTGGGAGGATCAGTTGAGCTCAGGAGTTTGAGACCAGCCTGGGCAACATGGTAAAACCCCGTCTGTACAAAAAATATGAAAGTTAGCTGGGCATGGGGGTGTGCGCCTATAGTCCCAGTTACTTGGGGGACTGAGGTGGGAGGATTGCTTGAGCCAGGAGGTCGAGGCTGCAGTGAGTTGAGCCATGTTCATGCCACTGCATTCCAACCTGTCAAAGTGAGACTTTGTCTCAAAAAAAGAGATAATATTCTTTGCAGCAACATGGATGAAGCTAGAGGCCATTATCCTAAGTGAATTAACATAGGGATAGAAAACCAAACACCGCATGTTCTCACTTGTAAGTGGGAGCTAAATGTCTAGGCACACATTGACACAAAGAAGGGAACAATAGATGCCAGGGCCTACTTGAGGGTGGAGGGTGAGAGGAGTGTGAGGATCAGAAATACCTATTGGGTACTATGCTTATTGCCTGGATGACAAAATAACATATACACTAAACCCCCATGACACACAATTGATCCATAGAACCAACCTGCACATGTACTCCTGAAACTAAAAAGTTAAAAAAATTTTTTTTTGCTATGCAAAGAATAATTCTAGTTTAATATAAGGTCATTTGAGACTAGTCTGTCATGGGCATCTTATATAAAAATATATACTTAGTCTTTATATAGAATTTTTAAAAATAACTTTTGTTAAAATTCAGTTGCTTATTTTTAAATTAATTCCATTTGGAATCTTGTAGTTTTCATAAAATGTTTGAATTTCTTGAAGACTCTTTTTCACAATTCTGTGTGCTATTTAACAAGTACCTATTAAACACCTAGTGGATTGCCACTAGGGTCTGTAGCACTGTTGTGTCAACCTAAATAACAAGCAGAGAGACTCTCTAAAAGAAATTTATTTGAGAATAATACATTGCAATGGGAATACACATGCCATATTAGACTATTCAGGGAAACAAAGGTTTTTAAAGGAAAAAATGAGGATTACATAATTGTTTTGAAATAATCCTTGACTACACAGATCAGTAACAAGGGTGACGCCAGTCTGAGATTGGACAGGCAGTTTCTTGGGCAGATGTCCTTGCAGCAAAAATATTTTTTTGTGTAAGGTTGTGATGGTCTTTGTGCAAAGTTGTGTTTTTTATAGTCTTTTTTGTTAACCGTACTTATTATAGAAGCCTGAGAACCTTCTCTTCATGGCCTTCTGCAGCTCTCTTTGTAAGGGTTTTCTTAACATTAGTGACTCCATTTTTATTTTAACAACTTTCACATTTTCCCCTTTTGATCAGTATCTTTCTCTGATCAGTCATCCTGTAGTTAGGTTTTGACATCCCATAGTACCAGGATAGATGGATCCTGGTTGCTAGTCTCATCCCATGTTGGGGAGAAAGATTAACGACTAGGAGTCCGTGTCAAAACCCTTTTAAGTCGCATTTGGGCAAGAAGGGACGTTTGAAGGGAATGACTCTCAGGCTGTGTCTACCTGGATTCCATTATTAAGTTTGATTTTTGTCTGTTCCATAGTCTTTTTTACTCAAAATGCTGGGCCAGCATTATTGTTAGGTGTGGTACTTCTGCAGAAATTTAACAAGTAACAGATACAAAGTTAATAGTAATATGATAATTCCAATTTGCATAATGGTTTTGAGCCATGAACCTAGGCTTAAAAATGACTAATTGAGTAGATCAGTGACCACAGGGGATTAGCTGAGACCATGTAATCATGTGATCTGTTTTCTTATTTTGTGTACATGGGTCTCAGCTTTATCAGAGGGATTTATCTAGGTACAGCATGTAGTACTAGTGATAGCACAGATATTTTCTTCTTTAACCAATGAATACTAAAGGATTTCTTGGGTTAGGTTCTGTTAAGTTACCAGCAGAAGCTATTGATTATGAAATTTCAGTTACACGATTATCCTGTCAAGTGAAAAAAGTAGCATTAAATGGGGGTAAAAGTCTCATTATGAAATGGTTCTGGTGTCATGGGAAAAGCTGTCTACAGCTTTCACAAAAACATCAGCTTCTCCTAATTTATGTTTGAATGTCTCTGGTCATGATATTGTTGTGTGACTCATAGATCAGGCATGAGACTTATTTCTTAAACTTTGAATAGTTTCAGCTTATAGGGCTTTAGGAACAGAAGTTTTTGTTTTTAGTTGGAGTGTTGTGGTCCAATCCTGAAGGAAACTAGGAGAATTCATGAAACAGTCCAGTGTACGTGTGGATAACAACAGGTGTATTGTTTTTTTTTAAGAAATTTTTTTTCCTACATTGATCATATAGGAATTTCAGATTTAAAAATCTCTTGAGGTTAGGAAGTCAAAGACAGGTAGACTTTAGACTTCACTTAGGGTCTTAAGGTTCTTGGGCCTGCTGGGAAGTGACAGGTTTTACTCAGGATAAGGCTGAGAACTCTTGAAGCCAGATGTTTTATGCACATTCTTAAATATGACATTTTCAGTCAAAGCCTTGGTAATATAACTAATGTTTCTAATTGTATCCTCATATAAAGAGAGTAGATTTTTATTGAACTTATATAAATAAAAATAATATGAATAGTTTCTGAATTTTGGAGAAATCAAGTAGGGAGAAAAAGCAAATGGTTCCACCTTTGTTCACAAAAGTCTACTAACATCATAAAGACATTCTCTTCATAATTTACATCAATTTTTTGTAATTTTTTGTTTTGCTGCTTGATCTTTATTAGTAGTTCTATGAACTCATGAATTTATTAGAGTTCTGGAAATTTTTATTTAGTCCATTGATCTTAAAGTTACCAGAAATCTTTGTTCAAGAGTACTGCTAGAGTCTTTTCCATGAACAGCAGCTTTGGACTATAGCTGATTGCAAATGTTTTTAGAGAATTCAGAATAATAATTGTGATGACAAAAACTTAGAATAGCCATGTAAAATCTGGTGAAAGTTCTCAGTTGACAAGGAAATTTAGTTATTTTTAGTACATGTAGCATTTTAAGATAACAACCAGAATCATGACCGACAGTGTCACATCAGGACTATCAGACTTTTATATAAATTTCATCAAATCTTTAGAATACATTAATAACATCTATACAAATACAGCTTTAGAAAATATTTAATATAATAGAAATTTATAACTAATAGCATACTAGATTTTTATGAGTTTACATAGTTTTTGAAACATTTATATCAATAACATACCCATAAATGTAACTGAAAGAAGATCTAATACTTATTATTTAGCAGTGCCTCCTATACAATTTACCAAGTGAGGTTAATCATTTGATATATCTACAGGATGAGAGATACGTTCTTTGAGGCTTTCCAGGAGCCCAACTAGAAAATCCCAAAGTTGGCTGGGTGTGGTGGCTCACACCTGTCATCCCAGCACTTTGGGAGGACAAGGCAGGTGGATTACCTGAGGTCGGGAGTTCGAGATGAGCCTGACGAACATGGAGAAACCCCTTCTCTACTAAAAATACAAAATTAGCTGGGCGTGGTGGTGCATGCCTGTAATCCCAGCTACTCGGGAGGCTGAGGCAGGAGAATTGCTTGAACCTGGCGGAGGATGTGGTGAGCTGAGACCGCCCCATTGCACTCCAGCCTGAGCAACAAGAGCGAAAATCCATCTAAAAAAAAAAAAAGAAAATCTCAAAGTTATTTTTAAATTGGAAGGCCTTAATTTAGGATCTTGATTCTGGGGAAACCTGTCAGAGATGTCAAAGGTTCAAAACATTTGATCAAAACGAAATTGCTGGCTACTGCAAAGTTACTCATTTAACCATACTGATAATCAAAAGATCTTAAAAGCAGTGCAGAAAGTTACATGGATGTAAAAGCCTTAATCCTTTTAAAGCTCAGTTTTCCTAAGTAACCAAAAACCTAATAAAGAAAACACAGGCATTATATTGATAAAACATTAAATTTTTTTTTAGGCCAGTTGCCAAAAAGATAAAGAAATACCTTTTGTAGGGTATTTGCTTCTCCTTGTGGGAAACCTATTTAGGTAACTTGGAAGTTAAACCTGATAAAAAGGGTACTTGAATTTAATTAGGAACAGGAAGTGTCCAGGGTTACGTGTCTACATTAGAAAGGAATATAAACAAGAAAACTAGTAACTTGAGCAGGAGAATGCGTGGCTCTTAAATAGCATAGGAAGTTTCCTGGTTACATGGAATAATTCATATACCATGTAAAGCCGAAAGTACAGAATCAAGTTATATTGGAGGAAAACATTGCTCTTCTAGACCTTTAAACTAAACATTTCAGGCCGGACATGGTCACACATGCCTGTAATCCCAGCACTTTGGGAGGCCAAGGTAGGAGGATTGCTTCAGCTCAGGAGTTCAAGACCAACCTAGACAATATCTCTACTAAAAAAGCAAAAAAATTACCCGGGTGTGATGGTGCACACCTAGCTACTTGGGAGGCTGAGGCAGGAAGATGGCTGGAGCCTGGCTGCAGTGAGCTATAATCACGCCACAACAGCCTGAGTGATGGAGTGAGACCCTGTCTCAAAAAAAAAAAAAAATAGGTGCAGTGGCTCACACTTATAATCCTAGTAATTTGGGAGGCTGATGTGGATTGATGGGTTGGTCCCAGGAGTTCAAGACCAGCCTTAGCAGCGAGGTGAAACCCCATCTCTACAATAAAATAGAAAAATTAGCTGGACGTGGTTTGTGTACCTGCGGTCCCAGCTGCTCAGGAGGCTGAAGCTGGAGGATCACCCAAGCCTAGGAGTTCAAGACCACAATAAACCATGATCATGCCACTGCACTCCAGCCAAGGTGACAGAGTGTGAGATCGTATTTCAAAAAATAAATAAATAAATAAATAAACATTTCAGTGTCAGGCTATTAACAGCAGAGTGAGAACTGGAGGGAAAAAATTAAGAGGAGTTGACAAAAAGGTTGAAGGAGAGAGTTATCACCCTAGCCAAGCAAAAAGATACACTTTTTCAAGGGTAGAAAGAACAGAAGGCAATGGTGTATGACCTGCAAATCATGTGCAGGAGGGGTACAGCAAAAGTTGAACTTCTGATATAAATCTGAGAAGTTTCAGAAAGAACAATTTTACCTTGAGAAGTGAAATTACCATTCTGAGTGAAAAAGACAGCATTTCCAACCTGGAACTAGGGAAATTAATTAGATTCCAGGAAGAAATAGAAACTGTAGTTTTGCAGATGGCTGTTCAACAGATTTTAGAATTTAAAAGCAAAACCTCTTTCAGTTTTATTAATACTAAGAGCAAATTAATACTTTAAGAAAACCTCATTGTTCTAACAGAGGACCAAGTTTTTTAGTTTTGTATTAGTGTATTTATAATAGCAAAGCTCAATCTTTAGAAAGACTTATAAACAATTCTCTTCAATTATAGCCAACTTCACCACACACAAAATCTTTTATGAACATTATCACAGCTTACATTGATGATATGCTTGGACTTTCTGCTCTGTTGTATACCTTCCTCTTTTTTAACCATTTTACTTTAGGACGTTTTAGTCATTTTACTTTAGGACAAAAATCAACCATACAAGATTCTTTTTTGTACAAAATTATTCTCTTTCACTTTTTTTTTAATCAAAAATATATCTTTGTAACTTTCTTCACATCTCTCTCTCCTACTTACTGATTTGTTTCTTATTCCATATTTTGAAATAGGCTTTAAATAACCTTTAAATTACACAAAATTCTTCTTTATTTAATCTTGGCTAACATGTCATAGGCAGTGAGTTTTATCTCAACATGAATGGAAAAGTCAGCAGATTTCAAAGTATAAAGAAAAAAAGAACTTAGACTATCTATATTCTATAGTTGCAGGTTTTTGAATGATGATAATTTGAGCCGTAAATTTTTCTTGATGTAATTTTGCTCATCAGTTTAAAAATGTGCACAAGAATAGGCTATAAGATGTAGTCTGCTGGAATCCCAGAAAACCTGGCATGTTTTAACATTTGAGAATCCCATTCTGTTCTTATTACTCTCTTGAGAGGAAAGAAAATTCTGCAAATCCTGTCAGGGAAAGTCAGGAGTTTAGACCTGTGTTTTAGATGGTGGTGACTGCCCGAGTGGTTTGTCTTTTTTTTTTTTTTTTTTTCTTTTTTCTTTTGAGGCAGTCTACTCTGTCACCCAGGCTGCAGTACAGTGGCACGATCTTGGCTAATTGCAACTTCTACCTCCCGGGTTCAGGCGATTCTCCTGCCTCAGTCTCCCAAGAAGCTGAGATTACAGGCATGCACCACCACGCCTGGCTAATTTATGTATTTCTAGTAGAGACAGGATTTCACCATTTTGGCCAGGCTCATCTCTAACTCCCAACCCCAGGTGATCCGCCCACCTCAGTCTCCCAAAGTGCAGGAATTACAGGTGTGAGCCACTGTGCCTGGCCCTAGTGGTTTTTAATTAGCCATCTTGTGCCCACCATTCAGAATCTTTATTTTTGCTCGTGGAAGATTTTCAGAAGAAGCAAGGGAAAAGAGTCAAACCAAATCAAAAGCCAAAATAAGAATGTTTACAAATATTTTAGCCCAGGCATTGCAGATCAAACAAAATATTAAACTGAGTGCACAGACAAAATCAAAAGTAAATTCACCAGAAGACGTGAACAGAATGTAAATTCTGTAGAAACCAAGAATACCCAATCTAAAAAGACATTTTTCTTTACACCAGAAAGGACTTACCAGGAAATACATAAAGTTTATCATCTCAAAAAGGGGTGTATGGTCCTTTATTAAGGTGACCTTATCCAAACCAGATCCCAGATTATATCAAGAAGCCTCTACCAAAAGGAAGGAGGCTCAGCCTGAAAGAAAATTCACCAGGGCAGAAAAGGCAAGCCATGGAAGTAGAGTGCTCAGAGCACTCAAGTCAGTACTGCACACTGGTTCTAAGAATCTCTGATTCCTTCAGGTAATACTCTTTTCAGATCCCACTTCTGACACTTTCGTATGTCAACCTAAATAACAAATTCCCAAAAATTATTTGGGATTAGAGCATCACAATGGGAATACACATGCCATGGTAAACCATGTGCTTATTCAGGGAGGTAAAGGCAGGCAGGTTTTTAAAGGAAAAAATGAGAAGGATTACATAATTGTTTTGGAAATAATTATCCTTGGCTACAAAGATCATTAACAAGGGTAATGCCAGTTCAAGTTTGCACAGGCAGTTGGCTGGGCAGATGTCCTTGTAGAAGTATTTTTTGTATAAGGTTTAATGGCCTTTGTGCAGGGTTGTATTTTTTGTAGTCTTTTTTTGTTATCAGGCATACAAGCATGAGAACCTTATTTTCATGGCCTTTCCCAGCTCTTATCAGGATTTTCTTCACATTAGTGATTTCATTTTGATTTTGACAACTTTCATAGTTATTCCATTAACTTGTAATTGTATGTGAGAAAATACTATAAAGAAGGAATTGGGTTGGTCTGAGTGCAGTGGTCGTTTACATCTGATTGATCACAACCAGTTACAGATTTGTTTGTTCCTTCCCCACTGCTTAATTTGCCTAGCCTAAAAACAAAAACAAAAAAAGAATTGGTTAAGCAAATATTCAGAAGTAAAACTTCATGTGTCATCATAAAAGTAATTGTTTAAAAGCAAAACATTTTAAATATACATTTTAACAAATTTGAGAGGACTTATTGTTTTCAATCTGACACTGATAAGTAGTTTTTGCTTCATTTACTTATTTATGAATGAATGAACAGGACAAAGTCTTGTTCTGTCGCCCAGGCTGGAGTGCAGTGGTGCCGTCATGGCTCACCGCAGCCTCAAACTCCTGGCCTCAAGCCACCCTCCTGCCTCAGCCTCCTGAGTAACTGGAATTACAGCCATGTGTCACCATACCTGTTTAATTTTTTTTTTTCATTTTGTATTTTTCCCTGGTTCATTTAAAAACAATTTTTTTAAGAGGCAGGGTCTTGCTACATTGCCCGGGCTAGTTTTTGCATCTTTAAAACTGAATACTTAGCTGGGTATGGTGGTGCACGTGCCTATAGTCCTAGCTGTTCAAAAGGTTAAGGCAGGAGGATTATTTGAGCCTAGGAGTTCTGGGCTCTAGTGCACTATGCTGACTGGGTGTCCACATTAAGTTCAGCATCAGTGTAGTAAAATCCCAGGAGCGGGGAACCCCGAGGTTACCTAAGGAGGGGTGAACTAGCCCAGGTTAGAAATGGAGCAGGTCAGAACTCCCACGCTGATCAGTAGTGGGATCATACCTGTGAATAGTCTCTGCACTCCAGCATGGACAACATAGTGAGACCTCATCACTTTAAAAAAACAAAGCGAACAGACCCTGAATATTTTAAGTTAGAGATGGAGTTAAAAATATTTTTAGTTAAGCAGAATTATGTCAATTTGGGGGGGGGGTTGTTTGTTTTGAGATGGGGTCTCACCCTGTCACCTAGGCTGGAGTGCAGTGGTGCAGTCGTGGCTCACTGCAACCTCCGTCTCCCAGGTTTGAGCAATTCTCCTGCCTCGGCCTCCTGAGTAGCTGGGACTATAGGCACCTGCCACCATGCCTGGCTAATTTTTGTATTTTTAGTAGAGAAGGGGTTTCACTATGCTGGCCAGGCTGGTCTCGACCTCCTGACCTCGTGATCCATCTGCCTCGGCCTCCTAAAGTGCTGGGATTACAGGCATGAGCCACCGTGACCAGTCCCTGCATTAATTTTTTAAACAAAGTCCTGTTGGTGCTCCCTTCAAAATTTATCTCCAGTCTGACCATTCTACCACTGCTGCAACAACCCTTCCGACTCAGCCACTCTTCTGTTTGGTTTGGGTTACATAGTGGCATCCTACTTGGTCTTCCTGTTTCCACTCTTATACCCCTAGAGCATATTCTCCATAAACCACCAGAGTGATCTTTTAAAATAAAAGCATAAATTATGTTCAGAACCCTCCAATGGCATCCATCTCATGTAAATAACCACTCCTGCCTACATGATGCCACCTCACTTGCCCCAACTGCCTCATCGTATAGTTCCCTCTGCACAATGCCCACTTTGCCACAGCTGTGTGCTCCTGCTGACCCTTGGGCGAGCCCACCAGTCACACTTCTGCCTGAGGGCCTTGCACATGCTCTGACTGCTGCCTGAGATACTTATCCCCATCACTATGATCACCTTCCAAGAGAGGCATTTCCTGGCTTCCCTATCTTGAGATAGCCTCTATTTCCTCATCAGCATCATTTCTGTCTGCTGACTCTACTTTGTCTGTTGGTTGATTTTTGCACTAAGCATACTACCAGAAGCTTTTCTCTCAATTTGCTTTTCCACAGTAAAAGAGCAGGGCCTTTGTCTTGTCCATTAGTTTCTCCTCAGAACAGTGCCTCCCAGGTGTTCAACAAATGCTTGCTAAATAGAAGATGGCTGACAGCAAAAAGATTTATGTCTATGTGTAGGGACTTGGTCTTTATTGACATTGTGCTTTTATTCCCTAGAGACCCTGAAATATGGCGTCTGGCCTGCTTGAAAGTTTGGGGCAGAAGCTGTATTAAACTTGTTCCATACACATCCTGGAGAGAGATGTTTTTAGAACGGCCTCGTGTTCGGTTTGATGGTAGGTTGGATTCTGTAGAACTCAGCAGAAATAGTGATCTGTAATGCTGATTTTGATAAATATGCCATTTCAGTTTTCCGTGATGAATGTGAGTACTGTAAGCATGTTTAAAGGAAACCACAGTAAAATAATGCTGGAAATGTCTTAATATGATAATTTTTAACTTTTTAAAATTATTTTCATAGGAGTGTATATCAGTAAAACCACATATATTCGTCAAGGGGAACAGTCTCTTGATGGTTTCTATAGAGCCTGGCACCAAGTGGAATATTACAGGTACCACTGTAGTACACTGAGTGAGTGGAAAATTCTCTCTCTCCATGTATTAGTTAAATGGACATCTGTTCTTTGTTGCTTTTAATTTACCCACAAAATGGCCCTCAGTATTTTTATCTAGTAATACAATATAAGAATTGCACTCAAAAAACCAATAGGCTAATATAAATTACAGAATTTCTTCTGGCCTCTTTTAGATTTCTCCTTGTCTTTTGCCCTGGGTATATTTGCCTTTTCAAATAGCTTGTGCTTTTATTCCATTTTATTGCTTGCCAAATATTACCGGCATTTAGAAAAAAAATAGACATGTTAACCGTTGTGTGTGGATCTCACTTTGTTTGAAATTGTGCTTTGGAAAAAGCACAGAACTTTGATAAGACAATATTTGACTTTTATTCAATGAGTAAAACTTAAAAGTTCAACAGTTTTCCCTGAGGAAGGTGATAAAGTATCTTTGGTTCTTTGTTACTGGACTAACAGGTAGTCAGTCATATTTGTTTTAATGTTTTAGCAGTTCTTTAGCCCATGGTATTTCAGTGTTGGTTTCATAGCTATGAATAGGTGTAGGTACTGATAGGTAAGGACATATTTTATACTTCGTGTGTGGGTTGTGTTTTGGTCTTCTTTTTCTTATTACATAGGTACATAAGATTCTTTCCTGACGGCCATGTGATGATGTTGACAACCCCTGAAGAGCCTCAGTCTATTGTTCCCCGTTTAAGAACTAGGAATACCAGGTAGTATTTTTTTTTTTAATGGCTCTCCATCCAGTCTACGTTTTATATGGTTGCTTGCAGGTTAAAGTAACCCAGTGCTTCCTTCACTTAATACTGGATGATTTTAAAAGCAGTCATTCGGGGGCTTAGGAAAAATACCAGTTTCTGAGCTTTTCCTTAGAAAATCTACTTCAGTAGGTCTTTGGAGCCTTGGAATTGAGGTTTACTCAATCTTAGCTGATTCTTTTCAAACAAGAATAAACACTGTTGTAATTTGTTACTTCTTAGATTACTTAAATCCGCTTAATAACTGATTTAGATTCAATTTGTGGTTTTTTTAAGGACTGATGCAATTCTACTGGGTCACTATCGCTTGTCACAAGACACAGACAATCAGACCAAAGTATTTGCTGTAATAACTAAGAAAAAAGAAGAAGTGAGTATACTAGGTGGAATTAATAGTTTTCTTACCTTAATAGCCTATTCATCCAAGCATTCTCGATTAGAATGACAAAGAAACCCTCTCTGATTATTATAAAATATATATTAACTTCTAGCAATCACTGAAGAAAGCTGGAGAGTTTTCTAAAATGTGGTTATTTTTTATTGGATCAGCTTGTTTGTTTTTTTTACCAGATAGTTTGTTTTTTATATATGAAAATGTAAAGCTGAAATCTCTTGTGAAATAACTAGTAAAATTATACCTGAATATGTTTTTGGCTCTGCTCATTTCGAATCACAGGGGTTTTTTCTTCCTAAATTAGCTCATACAGTTAATTCTTTCCATAAGGATACTGTTAGAACTTCAGTTTCTACTGGAAATAACATAACTTCAGATAATTTTCTTCCTGCTCTTATAAAAGGAAAAAAATGCCAAGCAAATATGATTACTGACATTCTAGAGTGCTTTAAATTCTCTTAACAGATTGGTAGCCTAATTTTTTCACAACCTTTCTCCATATGCATGTTTTCAATCCTGGTTAAAAATTGTTATATGTACCCAAGAAGCCAGTTGTATGGTATTTGAAATAAATATTAATATTTACTTGTTGTCTTTATAATTAATACAGCTTTTGAAGGATATTTCTTTTGTATGAAATCCCCCCTTCTCTAACATCATATGTCAAGACAGGACAGAATTTCATCTGCGAGTCCTATAACCTTGTGGCTGCGTGTTGCTGGCATCTCCAGTTCCCTCTGATGGGTTCCTGGAGCCTGGGCAGCAGCAGCCTGAGAGACAGAGTGGCTTTGACTGTGACTGCAGGTTTCCTGAGGTCAAAATTGGGAATTTGGAAGGCCTTAGTTGCTTAGGTTTTACCTAATAAAAGAGTTTAGGAACTCCCATGTAGAATGTCAATTTTCTCTTCAGAATATGATGAAACATTCATAGTGTTTTGTTTTTGTTTGTTTTGTTTTGTTTTGTTTAGCAGCAGTATTTGCAGAAGTGTAATTCTAATGAAACATCACGGCTGTTTGCTCACTTATTTTACTGTTATTGCAAAAGATAAGTTATACTCTGTGCTTTTTCTACATCCTTCACCAATTTATCACTTTCCCTCTTAAAAAATGTCCAAGTGTTTTCCAGTAGAAGGAAATACTAGGCTTAAAGGTAGGAGGTAATAATTTTACATCCCATCTATGTAACGTTGGTTACATAGTAGTTTTACCTCCCTGGATCTTTATTTTTTTAGCTAGTAAATAGAAATAATGCAATCATATTTAACACATGAGGTTATTGTGATGATTAACTGAGATGATGATGATGATGGGGGAAAACCTGATATTTTTAGAGTATTTAGCAATTTTTAAAGCACTCATATGTTCTGGTAATATTCAAAACAACTCTTTACTGCATGCAAGTATTATGTTACTTTTAGTGTCACTGTTGCGTAATATTTCTATAAACATAGCAGTGAGGTAAGGTTTCATTATAGGTTGTGCATCTTTTTTTTTTGCAGAAACCACTCGACTATAAATACAGATATTTTCGTCGTGTCCCTGTACAAGAAGCAGATCAGAGTTTTCATGTGGGGCTACAGCTATGTTCCAGTGGCCACCAGAGGTTCAACAAACTCATCTGGATACATCATTCTTGTCACATTACTTACAAGTAGGTGAATGCAATAAAAATAACAAGGTTACACTATAAATGTATACTTCATATCCAGCTTAAGAATTTCAGATGTGTTTCTAATTTCTCTGAGTTACATTACAAACTAAAACCAATACTACTACAAACTACTACAAACCAAGAAAATGGCCCAAATGAAAAAGACTAAGCATGCTTGAGGAAGCAGAGCATCTGGAACACTCATATAGTGCCTATTGGAATGTGAATTGGTACCACCACTTTGGAAATAAAAGTAGCATTCCATGGGGAGGATGGTACTTAGTCAGCTGTGAGCTGTCCATGCATGACTTAAAGCCGTTTTAAAATACCACATCATTTTTCTTTTCCCACAGTTCAGTTACCATTTTTTGCTTTATTTCCTTTGTTTTATCCTCAGGGCTTATACACTGATTTAATAAAATTGTAGTTAGGAAAGTAAGTCTACTAAAAAAATAAGATTGCAGGTATTCCAAAGCCAAATCTGTTAGGTGATTCCTATTTAAAACTCTTTGTTCTATGCAGTAGCATTTACCTGTACATCATAATCAGTGAACTGAAGAGGGGAGGTGTGAGAAAGGAGCCATACAGAAGTACATAAAACTTAAAAAGAAAGTGAAATATCAAGTCCTGTGGCTATTAAGGTTAATTAACTCTTGTTCGATTTGAAAGAATATTGGTACGTGACTGAAGGCTCTTCGTTCTGCTTGATTCCAAAATTTTGAGAGAGAAGTTTTGAGGTCAGCTTTCATTAGCCTCTTTGCAACCTTAACCACATTGTTGAAAACTGTGTCACATTTCCACTTTACAAATAACTTTTCCCCGCTCATTTGGAAGGTCCTGACAACAGAACATTTTTCTTTCTCACTTTTGCCTACCAATTCTACTATATCTCCTTTTTGCTTCTCTCTATAATGCTGTGGAATTTTTTTCTACTTTTCAAAGAAAGAAACCTGGGCAGGTGTGAAGGTTTATGCCTGTAATTCCAGGACTTTTGGAGGCCAAGGCAAGAGGATCACTTGAGGCCAGGAGTTTGAGACCAGCCTGGGCAAAACTGGGTGACCCCATCTCTACAAAAAATAAAAATATTTGCCAGGCATGGTGGTATGCACCTTGAAGTCCCGGCTAATTTGGAGGTTGAAGTGGGAAGATCATTTGAGCCCAGGAGTTCAAGGCTGCAATGAGCTATGATCATACCACTGTACTCCAGCCTGGGTGATAGAGCAAGACCCTGTCTCAAAAAAGAAAAAAAGAAACCAAACCCTGAAGTAGAACCAAGCAATGAACAATGGATGGTTATAATTTATATTGACCCATTAGAAAAACATTTTTTATTTAGGAGAAAAAAGGACATCACAACAGGCATTATTTGTAGCTGCTAATTATCACATTGACTTCCTGTAATATTTATAAAATCACTTGAATTCTCTGCTTTTGTTTCTCTTTCTTTCAGAAGGAGAAGAATAAAAGGCAGTGGTAGCATAACTTACCACCTACTTTCCCTCCCCCGTGCCTATAATTATGCTGTTGATCATGCAATTATTAAATAATCAAATTATATTCTAGGAATATAATTCTTTCTGAAATATTTTAACAAGAACCTAATGTCTATAGCTTCTGACTTAAAAATTCTACTCTTAGGAATCTCTGAAGGACATCAAAATCACCTAATTTTAAATTGAGAAATAGTAGACACAATCTAAATATCCAGTTAAGTAAACTGTGGTACAAGCCAACAGTGAAATATCATCCTCACTAAAAATGTTTTCTGAAAAATAATGGTATGGGAAAATGCAAATAATTAAATGAAATAAAAAGCAGAATTACTAACTTTGATCTCAAGAAACACTAGAAAATATCCCTCATATGGCTCTATCTGGGTGTTGGAATTATGAGTGATGTTTCTGTATACATTTCTAAATTTTTTGAGTTTTCTACAGTATGCCTATATTATATAGAATTTCCTAAGATGAATTAAAATAAAAAAGGCTAAAGCATAGAATAACCTTCCCCAAACACAGGATTTTAAATGACTTGAGATTTCCTCATATTAGTAATTTTGTGCTTTTTTTTTTTTTTTTTACAGATCAACTGGTGAGACTGCAGTGAGTGCTTTTGAGATTGACAAAATGTACACCCCCTTGTTCTTCGCCAGAGTAAGGAGCTACACAGCTTTCTCAGAAAGGCCTCTGTAGAGCCTCAAGTCCAGTCCACTATCACTTTTGCATGAATTAAAGTATATAGCGCAAAAGAGCACCTAAGTTATAAATGTGTATATATATATATGGAATTGGAACTTATTTTAAATTGTTGGAGTTCTTTTAAGAAGAGTATAAATTGATTATTTTTTTTATTTAAAGGGATAGTTGATTCTTGGGGTGTTTTGAAATTAAGTTGGAATTAATTTGCTTAAGCATATTTATGTTGTGAGAAACCTTAATATGAAGTTTATCATGCCCTTTTTCAAGCAGATTTATGAGCAGATTTCTGTCACATAAGTCATCTTCTACTTGAGCATCCTAATATTTAAATACATCAGGGGAGAGCTCCACTGGATAAGCATTTTATTTCCCGCATGGCATAATGTTTTTGCACTAAAGGCTCAAAGTGTGAGAACCTGTTCTGGATTTGTTTGAATTGTTTCACCAATAAAGATCATAAATAAATGTTTCTTTCAAGAAAATATATTTGGATGGCCTTTTAAAAATAACAGGATATTTAATAAGAGTCCTAGATAGCCAGCAGAGACTTAAAGAATCATTGCCCCTAGCCAGGTGTGGTGACTTACACCTGTGGTCCCAGCTATTTGGGAGGCTGATGCAGGAGGATAACTTAAGCCCAGGAGTTTGAGTCTGGGAGTTTGAGTCCAGCATGGGCAACATAGCAAGACCCTGTCTCTTATTAAAAGAAAAAAAATAATTTTCTCATTTCATCATTGGTCTTTATATGTAGCCACAAACACTGACCTCATATAGGCACCTTACCAATATATGACATTAAGTGAGAGTGGAATCCCTTAGGACTGGAACACTTCAAGCTCAACCAACTGACTCAGTTGTCATTCTTCACAAAAGAATAGTAGAGGATCATGTAAACCTGAGCCTGACTCTTGTTCCAGTATGAAACTTGGGGGAGAGCACCAGCCCACCTAGGAAAATTGTATCTTACCTTTTTACTCAAAGGAGTCCGCCTTCCCCGTAACAGTCCTATTAGTGTTTAATTTCAGAGTTTGTGTCTGGTAGACCTCTACCTGATTCAGATTTGGTTTTGATGTTTCAACCATAGTTAGAGATAATTTCTCATGTACTTTCAGAAATCAATATCTGCAGCCACTGTTACTTTTAATTGACATTAAAAGACGCTTCGTAGGTTCCCACAATTCAGTATGGGTTAGGCTTTTTAAAAAGCAAATACAGACCAGGCGTGGTGGCTCATGCCTGTAATCCCAGCACTTTGGGAGGTGGAGACAGGCAGATCACCTGAGCTCAGGAGTTCAAGACCAGCCTGGGCAACATGGCAAAACACCGTCTCTACAAAAAAAAAAAAAAATAGCCAAGTACAGTGGTGCATACCTGTAGTCGCAGCTACTTGGGAGGCTGAGGCAGGAGAATTGCCTGAGCCTGGGAAGTAGAAGTTGCAGTGAGCCAAGATCATGCCATTCCACTAGCTTGGGCAACACAGTGAGACCTTATCTCAAAAAAATGATAGTACATGTTATGTTAAAGGTGAAAACCATACATCAAGTGTGCATACAGAAGGAAGAGAATTGGCCAGGTGTGGTGACTCACACCTATAATCCCAACACTTTGGGAGGCCAAGGCAGGAGGATTGCTTGAGGTCAGGAGTTTGAGACCAGCCTGGACAACATAGCAAGACCTCATCTCTTCTAAAAACTTAAAAAAAAAAAAAAAAAAGCCGGGCGCGGTGGCTCAAGCCTGTAATCCCAGCACTTTGGGAGGCTGAGACGGGCAGATCACGAGGTCAGGAGATCGAGACCATCCTGGCTAACACGGTGACACCCCGTCTCTACTAAAAAAATACAAAAAATTAGCCGGGCGTGGTGGCGGGCGCCTGTAATCCCAGCTACTCGGGAGGCTGAGGCAGGAGAATGGCATGGACCCGGGAGGCGGAGCTTGCAGTGAGCAGAGATCCGGCCACTGCACTCCAGTCTGGGCGAAGGAGTGAGACTCCGTCTCAAAAAAAAAACAAACAAACAAACAAACAAAAAAGCATGGTGGTGTACACCTGTGGTCCCAGCTAGTTCTTAGCCAGGAGGTTGAGGCTACAGTGAGCCAAGATTACACCACTGTGCACCAGCTTGGGTGAAGGAGCAAGACCCTGTCTCAAAAAAAAAAGAGTTCTTAGTTTGACCTTTTGTAGCAATCTGAGAAGTATGTTTTTCAAGTTGGAAAAGAGGGAGAAAAGCAACTTGCCTAAGATAAGGTAGCTCTTCATGATATGACTTATTTTTGATGTACAAATAAATAGAACATGATTAGGACATAAATATAGCTAGAAAAATACATTCCTAAGGAAAGTGAAATTTGAGGAGTCCCTTTGTTCTGCAGCATCCCTAGACTCAATGATCTGTTGCAGATGATGCATACCAAGTTCAAATTTAAAGATTTCTTTGTAAGCAGTAAAGTGACTTTCACTTATTTAACTTGGAACTGGAAAAAGGAGCTTTTTTCCAGATTACATTTTCTGCATATTTTTTAAATGTCTTTTTTTAAAATACAAAAGCAATATATATTTGTTGCGAGAAAATTAGAATACACAGATAATTTAAAAATAAAATTAACACCCAAAGATAACCAGAAGAAAATTTTTGCTATGTAACCTTTTTCTTCTGGTCTCTGCAAATCCTGCCATAGAAGTTTTTTTTTTTTTTTTTTTTTTTTTAACTTCAGGAGTGTCCTTCCTTTGCTCTATTAGGACGTTACAGAAACCAATACTATGGAAAGCTGGCAGCAGTATCTGGATTAACTTTTTAAAAACAACGAAAGCATTTTACAGAAATTTCATTTCAGATAGTGCTGGAACTGTCTGTGTTCAGGAGATACTCTCAGAGGGAATCTGGCCTGAGCACCATCATGTCTAATCGCCTCCTCCTGTCTTGCATTTTCTTCCTAGCCCCCTTCCTACCCCTTAGCAGAGGGCCAGGTAAGAGTGCTTGGAGCCCATAGGAGCTGTGGGTGTAGACTTCAATTACACCCCCAACCCCCAGGGAAAAGTGTTAACTTTGAATCCTCAATCCCAGGCCCTCAACCTATGGTGTTTATCTTTGGATTATTCTGTGCATCTATTAAAAATGGGACTATATTGTAAATAATGCTTTGTAAGCTTTCTCTCCCCACATAAGAATGCCACGTAAGCATTTTGTTAAATATTTTTAATGACTTTAGAGTCCAACTTTATACTCCTCTTTATGCATTTTGATTTTCTAATTTAATGCTAGTGTAAATGTTTTTGGAATAAACATTCCTGTGGCTAAATCTTTGCATACTTCTTGAATTATTACCTTAAGATGTTTCCAAGAAGTAGAATGACTGAATCAAAGAGTGAACATTTTAAAATACCTTAAAATATACATTTTTGGTAAATAATATATACACTCTAGAAAAACTGGAAAATAGATGAGCAGACAGAAGAAAATATAAATCACCTGTAGTCACTTTTTGATTTTAATCATCCTGGCCTTTCACATGTATGTGTGATTTTTCAGTCATACATTGAAACACTTCCAGTTCTGTCTCCTTTATCTGATGCTTTCATGCTCTGGATCTTAAAACCCAGCCAATCATTTCCCCAGTAATGTATGCTGAGTGTCAGCAACAGCTCTAGGTAAGTTGGCAACCATGACATATATGGGCTAAGGCTCGCAAGGCTTCTCTCTCTACAGAGAATCTAACTGCAGTCAGAGCAGAAACAGAAGCCAAGGTGAGGCAGTGGGATCCCAGTTTCACAGTGACCATCCATCAGTCACTATGACCAGTCATGATAGCCTCCACATCCAAAAAGTGATTTCAGTCTTTGGTTATGTGTAGTGAACAACACCTGCACCTTTATCTCCACTGTCTCCTGAAATTCCGCTAAAATGGTAGTAAAGAAATAGAAAGGGCTGGGTGTGGTGGCTCATGCCTATAATCCCAGCACTTTGGGAGGCTGAGGCCAGGGCATCACTTGAGTGAGGGCAACATAGCGAGTTTGAGGGTAACATAGGGAGACCCCCGTCTTTCAAAAAAAAAAAAAGAAAAGGCTTAAGTCCTTCAAGACAGGGAGAAGAGAGGTGCTGAAAGCAGACAAGACAGGTTAGGATGTGGAAAATAGAAAGCAGGTGGACAAGTGGTAAACTGGTATTAAGAATGGGCTCTGTGTTGAAGTGCTAGATCCACGACTGAGTTTGAGCAAGTTGGTTAACTCTCCATGTCACAATAAATTACAGGAAATATTGTCATAGTATCTACCCACAGAGGTGAAAGCAGTAACGGATAACACTCCATGTTAATTGCTTAGGACAATGCCTGATTGAGTTGGTGCTCAATAAATAGCCATTATATGTATTATAACTGTTGCTGTTCCAGAGAGATCTGAGACGTCAGCCAGGAGCAGGGGAAGCTAAAAAGGGCAACTCAACTCAAGTAGCCTCCCACGGAAGGTAAAGCACCACATGGAAACAGCAAGACCCTGCGGGAAGGATCCCCAGCCAATTCCCAGAACTCAAGTTGTCAGGCTCACACCATCAGGCAGGAAAGTGGAGCCTTCCCCTCTAGGAAAAGATCCCTCCCCCCCCAAAAAAACCTGCAGATACTGACATTTAGTAATCAACAAAATAGATCTTCTCCTATGCCTCTCAGTCAGCAAGTACCACCTACCCACGTAGTTTCTAGTCAACATCATAGTGGCTGCTTCTTGGCTATCAATGGACAAGCAGGGAACACCAGGCATTTGAAGAGAAAGTCTAAATGAGTGACAAAGAATCAGACTTTTTAAGTCAGCAGAGAAAGGGGATTTGATGGAAATCAAAAAATACAGGTAGTAGAAGAAATCTGAAAGACAAAATTCTATTTCTTCAGAGACATGGAAGAAGAAATAAGAACAAAAGGCTATTAGAAAACATTGGAAGTCAGATCCTTTGAATAATATATATGCGATAGCCAAATATTTTTAAGTGTCAGATGACACATAGAATGTCAAAGCTGGAAGTTTCCCTAGAGGTCATTTACTGACCAACTATCCCCATGTGGAGGTGAGGAAATGGGGGCTCACGAAGGGTGAAGTTGTTTGCCTCAGGTGGTAAAACCAGGACCCTCACAAATTAAAGGCATGTGTTCATGCAGAGGGCCTGGCAGTTGTAAGCACTCAGTAAATTCTAGTCTTAATAATGTTTATTAAGAACTTAGATGTTACTGCATGATCTTACTTATTTGTAAAATCTAAAAAAGTCAAGCTGATAGAAGACAGTAGAGTGGTGGTTACCAGGGGCTGGAGGGAAGGGTGGATGGGGAAAGCAGAGATTTTAGTCCAAGGGTATGTAAAGTTTCAGCTAGGAGGAATACATTCTAGTGATCTATGGCACAACATGGTCACTGTAGTTATTAACAATGCATATGTTTAAATGGCCAGAAGAGTATATTTTAAGTGTTCTCACCACAAAGAAAGGATGAGTATATGAGGTGATAGATATGTTAATCTGATTCGCTCATTTTGCAATGTGTACATGTATCAAAACATCACATTGTACCCCACGAATATGTACCATTATTTGCTAATTTAACAATGCAGAGAATCAAGAACTTACATGTTCAACCTGGGCAACACAGACCTCATCTCTAGAAAAAAGAAAAACAAAATTGAGTCCCAGCTGTTCGGGAGCCCGAGAAGTAGAGGCTGCAGCGAGCCAAGATCATGCCACTGCACTCTAGCCTGGGCGACAGAGTAAACGCCATTTTCAAAATAAAGAAAGAACTTGTATGCAAGTAATAATAAAGTCATTTAAAAACGTTGAGAGATTATGTGTTAAGTATGGGACAGAAGGCCTTCTTTTATATGGATTATCTCATTTGTGCTCACAACACACAGGTATTATTGTTCCTATTTTATAAATAAGAAATTTCAGATTAAGATAGTTTAAATAAACCTGTCAAGCTCATCCTGATTACTGAATAGTGAAGCAAGGCTAACTCCAGAATGCTTTCTCATAGCCAAAGCCAGGAATAGAGTCCAGTTCTAAAGAAATAATATCAAAACTCCAATATGTTACAATTCCCACGGAAGCTTGGACCAGTGCTGCCCAGTAGAAATATAATTTGAACCACATATGTAATTTTTAAGTTTCTAGAGCCATTTTTTATTGGAAAAGTGAAGTTAATTTTAATAATTTATTTTAATCCAGTACTATCCAAAACAGTATCATTTTGACACGTACTCAATATAAAAATTACTAATGGGATTTTTTTACACTTTAAAAAATTCTCAATCTTTGGAATCTGGAGTATAATTTACACTTCCAGCACACTTCAATTGGCTTAGCCATGTTTCAAGTGCTCCTAGCCACATGTGACCAATGACTACTGTAATGGACAGCGCAGCCATCAACCAAGGGGTGCATCATAAGAAAGAGTCAGAGGATGGTTTGTGCCAAGTTCAACCTCAGTTTCTCTCCTCGTGTAATTGGCCTAGGGATAGGTAAGCTGAGCAGGGAGCTAATTCCCAATTAATTGTTAGGCTCAGTGCCTACGTATACTTTTCCTGATTCCACCAGAAGGTGTCCCTTGTCTGTCTCCAAAATATTCCACATTGCCTCTATCGCAGCAGTTATCACACTCCATGCTAATTCTGTTTTTACATGCTAATGGCCTCCATCAAACTGTGGGTTGAGGACAGGGCCCATTTCTTTTAAATCTCTGATTCCAAAGCACCTCTCTGTTGTGAACATGAGATAAAAGAATCCCTATAAAGCACTGGATACATTTCATGGGCTCTTGATGCTCTATTGGAAGAAACGAACAAAAGCATGCCTTTGTCACTAGGTGACACTCTTGTCCTAGGCTTTTTGTTTTTGCTCTTATTCTTCATAGTGTTAGGGGGAGCTGATTTTCACATTCACAAGAAAACAGAAGCATCCCAGATCTTTCTGGCTGAACTTCAAAGCTCCAAGTGACAGGATCTAAGATTTAAGGTGTATATTCAAAGGGAAATGCCATATTGGTGACAGTGCCCTAACTCCTGTCATGCCAGCTCTTCAGCAAGCAGTCCAGAAATCTGTTTTCTTGTTTTTGTTTTGTTTTGTATTTTTAAATCTGGCCGGTTTGTCCTGGCTGCGTGAGGAAATTGAATATCCTGATTTGGAACAAATAGGAAAGGGATCCTGGGATTAATATCTGGGGTTGGGGTTGTTGAGAGCCAGAAGAGGGGCCAACCTGTCCCCATCTGACAAGGAAGTGGCCTGATTTGTGCCTCTCTTGGGAGGCCCACAGCCCCTCTTGCTGGGGTCTAATGCTCAGTGCAGAGTTTTGGGGGGACCACTGTTAAATCCACTCAAGGCTTCCATATTTGCACCTTCGTCTTATGAATCCAGTAAATATCTAGCAACAGAATTGAGATTCAGAAAACTGTGCAAGACTATCCTAAGAATGCTGGCCAATTCTGGACATGGTGTGCATGTGTGTGTATGGTAGACTGAAGGATAGTGTGGAGATTGCATAAGCAACACAGGCTTCTTTCTGCTGAAATGGCTTTTCTGTGCAGACTATTCTTCGAGTCCTGGAAATATATCCAGCCCAATTTATTGTATTCAGGCCAAAGGAGCAGTAAGTTGAAACCTGCTATATAAGTAGGATGGTCAAATAGTCAATTTACTGTCAAAATCAGGACACTTTTCAGAGGAAAGAGTAGTGTTTTTTTGTAATTGCACTGGAACAGCAAGCAAAAATTGGGAGGCTCCTGAGTAAACTGGGATGGATGGTCACTCTATATACAGGCGTGGCAAGTGCCCTACATTCAACTTGTTATCAGATATAACTCAGAATGAAGGTTATCCATTCTGTTCTGGCTATTTTTCCTCCTCAACAGAAGGAAATACCAGCGGTGTTTCCTAGTGTATGATGAGCAGAGTGACTGCAATTAGACCTCACTAATTTCCATAATTTTACCAGGAAAACCACTTTGCAGAAGGGTCCAACGTATCTGTTGCCCTGTAGTGGATTCTGACAGCCCTCGGAATGCTCAGTGACTTCTGCATTTGGCTAACAGAGGTTTTGGTACCAGGAATTCCCAACAGCTTAAAAAAGTGAATCCATATCAGATATCAGTTTCTACTTTTCTCATGATCTGTTCTTTATTTCCTTCTGATTTCTTTAAAGACTAGCTAATTTCCTCCAGGCCTAGACCTATAATCCCAAATTAATGTGGACAGTTGCAGAGAGATATCTTCTTTGCCTTATAGTTTGTATGTCCTTGAAGCATATGGCTAAAAGCAAAGTCTCCTCTCCTTGCTTGTTCCTTCATCCCCAACAGGGGTGTGTACCTCTGCATGATCTCCTAGAGGAGTGGATTTATTTTGAGCACTGCAATATAAGGAGCCAGCTGCATGGTGTGGTGCGAAGACCACAAACTGGATCAGAAGACATGAGATCAGTGAACCTAGTACAGATCCTGTTCCTAGTAGATACTCAGTAAATGTGAGCTGATTCCCAATCAGATCATTATAGTTAACCATTGCAGTGGAGGGGAGACTTCTGTGGCCTCTACCAACACTGTGTCAGAAGAGTTCTTTGCCTGGGTGCCCCCCAGTTCAAACCTAGTAGATGCTAGGACCATCCAGAGCAAGTGAGAACTACCAACACTGAGGCCTCTACAGATCAAGGATCTTTCAGCTATGGATCCTTTAAATCTTAAACATGAGTCCTTTAGGTCCCTGGGGACCTGAATAAGAAAGGATCATATTCTACCCAGACATGAAAAAGTTAGGCCTTCCTCTAACTCAGAATTTGACAGGAGAAGTAAGGAAGTATCATAAAACAGTGGACAGAATCAGGACTTTGGGGTTAGATAGCCCTGAGTTTTTAGTTGTTGTTTTTGTTTGTTTTTTTTGGAGATGTAGTCTTGCCCTGTCGCCCAGGCTGTAATGCAGTGGTGTGACCTCCTGAATTGAAGGGACTCTCCTGCCTCAGCCTCCTGAGTAGCTGGGACTACAGGGACACCATGCCCAGCTAATTTTTTTGTGTGTTTTTAGTAGAGACGCAGTTTCACCATATTGGCCAGGCTGGTCTTGAACTCCTGACCTCAGGTAATCTGCCTGTCTCAGCCTCCCAAAGTGCTGGGATTACAGGCATGAGCCACTATGCCCGGCCAGCCCTGAGTTTGAACACCTACCCTTACCAGCATCTACTTAATCAAAGTCACTTAACACCTGGAGCCTCATTTGTAAACTGGGGATAATGAAAACTACCTGCAGGGTTGCTATGGCAACAAAATACTACAGATGTTAGGTTCCAGCACATAATAGACTCTCCATACGGAATCTATTATTATTTGAAAGGACAGTAACACTTAGGGTCACTTGAGAAAATAGCTCTGTACTAAAAAGGAACCAATGACTGGGAGATGCCAGAAAGAAGACTCTAAAATCATAAATCTCAAAACAACAACCCTAAGACTGTACTTGTGAGCCATTTCAACTATGTAGTTTATAGGAGAAATCCCTTTACACTACAGCAAGTTAAGCTTCAACTTAAATCAATGGCTGGGCTTGATTCATTGGTAGTGGTTGTCTGAAGTGCTGGTTAAGAAATATTCTGCTGCTGAGTCAGCTCAGTGGGGACGCGTGCCGTGGCTGACTGATCAGCAATGCCTGCTCTGGGCACAGGATTGGGAAGCAGAAGTAAGCATACCACATAGTTACCCTGTGTTCCTCACCCACCAGCAGATGAGACTGCTCTTAATACAGGGAAGAATTTGCAAGTCTAGAACAGCACTCAAGCTTTGGGTAGCTTAGGGGAAATAAATGAAAGGTAGTGATGCACCAAAGACTGATGCAAATAGGAAGGTTTGGAAGATCATGGGAAATCTTGATAGTATGTAGGCAAAGTTCAGTGATTTCCTAACTCTACCCAGGGGCAGCCCCACAAGGGTAGTCAAAAGGGCCTGAGCAATTGCCTCTGAGAGCCAAGAGAAAATTCTGAATATTGGGAAACCCTAAGTCAGTCCACAGAGCGTGAGTTAAAGTGCAGGAGGAGATGGGAAGAGCAACAGAGTATAAGGTAAAATTAAAGCAAATGCCCAACCTTGTCTTTGGAAACATTCAATTAAGAAGCAGTAGCTGGGGCTGGGAGCAGTGGCTCACGCCTATAATCCCAGCATGTTAGGCCGAGACTGGTGGATCACCTGAGGCCAAGAGTTCGAAACCGGCCTGGCCAACCTGGTGAAACCCCGTCTCTACTAAAAAATAAAAAAATTAGCTGGTGTGGTGGCACATGCTTGTAATCCCAACAACGTGGGAGGCTAAGGCAGGAGAATGGCTTGAACCTGGAAGGCAGAGGTTGCAGTGAGCCGAGATCATACCTGGGCAACAAGAACGAAACTCCATTTCAAAAAAAAAAAAAAAAGCACTAGCTTGGAAACAACCAAAATGGTCGCAAGAAAGCCTTAAATGCCCCACAAAGTAATGCTCCTTCCAAAAATCTAATGGCCTTCCTGTAATTGCTTAATGACGTCTCAATACATCTGTTTTGAGAGCTCTAATCTTGAGCAGAATTGAGTAAGAAAAAGTACAGCCTGTTTCTTTCTTAATGACAGAGTAGAAAAGATGACCTTTATAGAGGTCATGGAGATTATAAATAGCAAATTCCTATTCCTAGCCCTGGGTGCCCCCTGCCCCAACTCAACAAGAAATAGCAGCATTTGAAGCAGACCTTCTGAGTTAGGAAAAATAATCCTGAAGAACTTGAAGAGTCAGGAGAAAAGTAAAGATCAAGAGCCTTAACTTTAAGAAAGAACAAGTTTTGGAACAGGCTCTTCTTCTCCTACCAAGACTGTCATTAAGCAGGTTTCTCTTGACGTGAGGACAGCTGCTCATGTGGCCACTTTGTTGCTTGTACCCTGAGGGTGAGCTGCATGGAGGGGCGTGGTACATCTCTCCCCCAATCTTTCTTTTTTTTTTTTTTTTTTGTAAATCTTTTTAATTTTGGTACCATTCCTACTGAAGTAGTTCTGAGACAGCCAATATTCTTTTGTCTTTTCTTCCTACATTTTCCAGTGACACAGCAGACTGGGAAGTATCTGTGACATTTTCAAACTTTTTGGCAAACATTAATATATCAATTCTGGCAAATGCAGAGAGGCATTAAAAGAAATTAGGAATTGCCCATAAACTTACCATCAGAGATAACCACTGTTTACTTTCACTGGCTTAGTATATATCATTGACTAATGGGTACCCGGGTCATCCTTCTCCTTACGTGCTGTGGGATGTTGGTATGTTAGGAAGGGGTTCTTAGTGTCTCCTGGCCATTTTCTCACCAGGAGCAGTACTGGCAGGGTTCAGGATGGGGGAGGCAGAAGCAGCGGACAAAAACAGTGATCACTACAATGCTGAAAAGTTGGGGGGCGGAATGGAAAGTATTTGTGAGCATGGTGTAAATTTAACGCATTATGCTTATAGATGTGGCAACACAAATGGTTGAACGGAGGAATAATTTGGTGACAATTAGTCTTCTCTGATGTGTTCTGGCAGGTGAAGAAGTATTTCACAGTTTGAGAAACATCTTTCAAGGCCTAATTTCTTCACTCCTCAAGACCTTTGTTTACACCAGATCAATTGTGCAAAGTTCCCTGCAACCTGGAAATGAAGTAATTATTTCAAATCCGTTTATGGGACACAGAAGACGCAATGAGATTTTGCCGATAGTGCCTTTAAATCTCAACCTTGGGTCCCACCCCTCTACCAGGCCACGTTTCTCTAGTTAGGCAGTAACTGCCCGATTTACCTGGATTGGTAGAGGTGATGGGGGAATACAGAGGGAGAAAGACTCATTAGATGCTGTTCTAAGATTAGCTCTAGTTCCTGATCATTGGAACAGTCTTTGGAATTCTCTGCTCAGTCCTAGGAAGATGTCGTCAAGGGGATAATTGCCAGAATGGTGCAAACACTGTGGGAGAAACAGTAGATACACTCACCAAAAAGATAAGGAGGTGTTTTCTAGAAAGATGGCCCCTTTGCAATTAGTGACTATTCAAAATTAAAACTATCTCCTTTCAGTTACCCAGGTAACTGCCATTCACAAATGCCTGAGTTGTGGTTGCATCTACCTGTGTGCAGAAAAACTGACCACAAGACTTTCAGGACTCAGAGGACTGAATTGAGGGGTCGCTGCCTCTCAATGAGGAGTCAGAGGAGCAGGGTGTCTTCCTCAGGACTCACCAGGAACAGTAGGACCTATGTGATGAGATTGGGCCCACCTGGATCATCTGGGCTAGCCTTCCCATCTGAAGGTCCTCAACGTAATCACATCTATAAAGTCCTTTCTGCCACGTAAGGTTTTGTCACAGGTTCCAGGGGTTGGGATGTGGACATCTTTGAGGGACCTTCATTCTGCCTACCATAGCCATGACTTCCTGGGCTATATATAGCAACACTGCTCACACTCTATGCCTCCACTTCTAGGGATCTGGACACAGGTCATGAGCTCAGAGTTTTTAGAAGATGGTGTCACTAGAATAGGTATTAATATTAGCCTTAGCACAATACCAGCAGTTTGGCTGATATCTAGTTTTCCTTCAGGCACCTGTAGACATTTGCATTTTGGCACTTCCATCAGCTCCCAATCCCTTTCCTCTGGCTGGCTCAGAACTACATAGCACTGTGCTTGACCCTCTGGTAGGGAGGGCTAAAGAAAGGTCCACCCCCATTTTATCCCTTCCCCTCACTTTCCACCACAGATAACAACCCAGGTGGATGCAGTGGTGTGTCTTGCTGTTGGCAAACACCATGGGGAGTGAGTTGTGCCAATTCTCTTGCCACATCCATGCTATGTCTCTCCTAACTCCTCTGCAACTCCCTCCAATTCTCTCCTCATCACAAGACACCTGGGACTGCAGACTGGCTTATGAAAAATGTGGATAATAATGTGCAAACAGATGGGTGGTGGCTTATGCCTATAATCCCAGCACTCTGGGAGGTCGAGGTGGGCGGATCACTGGAGCCTAGGAGTTCGAAACCAGCCTGGGCAACATAGTGAAACACTGTACAAAAAATGCAAAAATTAGCTGGCCGCGGTGATGCCCACCTGTAGTCCCAGCTACTCAGGAGGTCAAGGTGAGAGGATCACTTGAGCCCAGGAGGTTGAGGCGGCAGTGAGTAATGATCACACCATTACACTCCAGCCTTTGAGTGACAGAGCAAGATTCTGTCTCAAAAATAAAATAAATAATGTGCAAACACTCACATAGCATTCTCTATGTGCTAAATGCATTATTCACGTTAACTCATTGAATCCTTGCAGCATCCCTGTAAAGTGGGTGTTATCACCTTTTCTTAAAAGTGAGGAAACTAAGGCACAGAGATATTTAGTAACTTTCCCAATGAGTGGTTATGATGGGATTCACATCTAGATGTGCTGGCTCCAGAGCCTACACTCTGTCCCCAATGCTAGCGTGCCTCTAGACAAATACAGATCCAGTGATAATATTCAGACCATCGCTGGGAGGTGAAGTGCTTTCTCCTACCTTCCTAGATGTATTTGCAGTTTTAAAGAGCACAAAGAGTGATGCTTTGTGTCATGCAGAGGAGTACACCCTGCCCAAGGGAGATGGATTCAGACTGGGAGTGAAGGTTTGTTCTGGTTCTGCCATTTTGCTGGCTGAATGGTCGTAGACAAATAATAGATCATCTCTGAGTCTCAATTTCTTTATCTGCAGGACGAAGATGACAGTCACAATACCACGCTCACAAGGTTCTGGTGGGGAATGACATTCCTGATCTCATTAGATAAAAGTGTTAAAGTGTTATTCACTACCTAGAGCTAAGGTCATTTGTTTTCTTTTTGTTGAGACAGGGTCTCACTCTGTCACCTAGTCTGGAGTGCAGTGGTGCGATCATATCTCACTGTAGCCTTGATCTAGCTGAGGTAGTATTCTTATTAGAGCATGGGCTTCAAGCTTGTTGAGCATGAATCTGAGACAGAACTTGTTGGCCCTGAAAGCACAGCACTGGGCAGCCCCTGTTCCTTCTGCATATAAGGCCACCTCTGTATTTTCATTCACTGCCACTGCCTCGGTCAGGACCTCACCACCTCTGGCTTGAACCTATAAAACAGTTTCCTATCAGATATTCTGCCTCTACTCTCGCCATTGCCCAGTCAAAACGCTGACCTCAGGTTAGTCTAACTGAGGCACAACCTTCCTCTGTTATCCGCAAGTTGTGACCTTCCACTCTTTCTACAACCTGCTCTCTCTGGCAAGGGTGATGAACTGAAACAGCTGTGAAGGTCCAGAGGGCACCACAAGTGAGTGAGGTGGACCAGATATGCAGACAGTGGCAAGCCAGACCCTGTGTCTCTCATCTGAAAGGGAAGCAGCTACTCAGCTTTCGTTCAAAGATTCTCTATAAGGCCTGGCCTTCCCATTTTTAAAGAGAAGCTGGAAATCTGTGTTGTATGAGAAACGTTGTATGTTTAAGCAAACTCAAATTAAAAAACAAAACAAAACAAAACACCATACAGATCAAACAAAAGCCATCTGCAGGATGAGTGGAATCGGCCAATGTTTGACCCTTTGTATGCAGGTTAAAGCCCAAATCATAAACTTTGCATTCTAGGTCTGTACGGGTTTGACACTGACTTACCTTTCCAGCTCACCTCCTGCTCCTCCTTCAGGTCTGCTGCTAGCCAAGAGTGGTTCTGGTTCCCAGGACACCCACGGCCCCTCCCTACCCCTGCCCCTTTGCTCTGCTGGCATCTGGAATGCTCTTTCTCTCACCTTCCCCACCCTCCAGCTCCTCCTGGAAGTACTACTATTCTTCCTGGAGGCTTTTCACAGTTTAACTCCAGCCAATGAATGATTAAATAATTACACACAATCTACTCCCCCTGGGCCGCCAGGGCACTCTCAAAGAGCTCTGTTTCACCTGTGTTTACTTTCTACCACATCCTGGCCTGTGCCACACCTCAGAAGGCTTCAGAGAAAAATTGTGACTAATTGGCTTGTGTCACTTCTCTCCTACTAAATCATAAGCAACTTGTCTGAAGAGCACCCCCCCACTGCCAGCTCCTCGCTCCAGCTCCTCCCACTACCACCAAGATCCAGGACAGTGTCTCATAGGTCCCAGAAGACTGTCAAGGCTTCTTGAAAGCTTTGGCTCTAAGGGATTAAACTGGAAGACTGCAGCTGATTAACTCACTAGGTTTAAATTAAGTTATTGGGCTTGCTGCAAGCAGAGCAAAACTCTCCCATCTCTCCGCAGCCCCTTCTCAGCCCCTCTGCTCTCTTCGTGGGCATGGCCAGCATCTCTTAGCTGCATCCTGGGTCACTCGAGGTCTCAGGCTAGGAGAGCTGGATGCACAAATCACACCCTCCTCCTCCTGGGAAAGTGGATCCAGGTGCTGGTAGAGGGATGCCAGCATCACCTGGAAGCAGAAAGTTATGCCCTGAGGGAGCTATCCCTTGTTTGACTAATCCAAATTAATACCACTATTCGTCTCACAGAGTTAGGGCCATGAGAGGCCATATAGCCATTTAGACTGAAGGAGGAAACTGAAACCCAGAGAAGCATGATTTGCCCGAGGTCAAGATAAGGGTGAACTCTAGATAGGATCCAGGACATCTAACTCCAACTCTGGAGACTTTTTTCCACTAAGCCGAAGTTTTGCTGCTATCATTTGAAGTGTTCTGATAAAAACACAAGTGAGATATCTCAAGACTACATTTTTCAGACACTCCATCTCACAGCTGTGCAAAAATGGGCTGCCGATCTTTTTTGCCCTTTCTGCTTCTGTGAATGTGGCATTTGGAGCGTGACATTTGCTGCTCCAGCCACTTCTGATCTCAGTGTAATTTCCTTAGCTTAGGAAGATGCGTGGTATGTGTCTGTGTGCTTGTCTCTACTTTTCAAACTCCCCGGAGAACGTGTCACAGAAGTAGACAAAATGAGAAAATAATCACTGGTAGTTTGCTGCAATGTCTCTTGGTCTGCTCTCTTTCTCAACCTTCCTAAGTTTGTAGTTGGGACAGACTTCTGCAACAAAGGACAGATTAACAAGAGAACAGTCCAGCTTATCAACACGTACAGGGCACATCACGTGGGGGAAACCTCAGTGAAGAGTTAACTCAAGGCAGTGTTTACAAGTCTGGCGTATATAGCATGTCTAATAAAGAACAGTAAATTGCAGAAAAGTGACAAGGCAAAGGAAAGTAGTCCTGGGCTTCCAAAGATGGGAAGCTATGGGAAGGTAAATATATGGGCAAACACTAGTGGAGTAAAGTCTGCTCACAGGTCCCTCTGGCACCATCTCTGAGCTGATCAAGGTTGTCTCCAGTAACGAAGAATGTACATCTTATCTTTAGGTAAGAAAAGAGACAGGGAGGATAAGAAGACCTTTTGTCTCTGTAAATCTTTGTGCTGCTTTTAGGCAAGCAAAGGGAAGACACAGAGCTCCCCAGCATCTTAATTATCTTCGGGTCAACAATCCCCATAATTTGAGGAGGTATATTCTGGTCTCCCACAGTTGCCATATTTCCCTGGGAACATTCAAATGAGGAATAGCTGCCATGAAAGTCAAGAAAAGATGTTTTGGGAGCCTCTCTAAACCTATTCTGGGTCAGGGGCTGCCTGGTTTAAGAAAAAAGGGAGAGAGAAAAAAAGAAAAGATAGTTTACACTTACACTACTTTTTCAAAATAAGAGATTATTGTTTGTTCTCGTGCCATCATGGGAATCTCTGCTGAAGAGTAAGTCAATGGAGGAAGGCAGCTGTTGAAGTACTAAGACAAGATCATTACCTTCATTTTACAGATAAGGAAACTGAGACTCAGGGCAACTCAAACTAAGCACGTACTATGTGCCAGGTTCTGTTTTAAGGACTGTATATTTATTTACCCAGTTAAGACTTACAGTAACACCATGAGGCTAGTGCTGGTATCATCACTCCCATTGTACAAGTGATAAACTACGGCTCAGAAAGAACTAACATTCCCAGGAGCATTTAGTTCATAGTTTGACAAAGCCAGGATTTGGACCCAGGTAGTTGTACTCAAAGCGATGTTCAAAATCATTCATCTGTTAATTTTTAGTCAAATAAATGGGCCAGGCACTGTGCTAGGCTCTGCAGATACAAAGGTGAGTGAAGTAGACAAAGTTCCTGCCTTCAAAGTGCCTCCAGCCTAGCAGGAAAGAGACTGTCAATAAATTACACAAAATTGAGAGGGATCAGAGTGTATCACCTTTGTAGAAGGATTGTTTTGAGCTGAAGGCAACTGGGGAAGAGCAGACTGCAGAAAGGCTCTCTACTTTCCCCTATTTGCTTAAAAGCAGGGCATGTATTTTTCTTTGTGAAGGTGTCCCCCTTCCCTCTCTCATACCAGGAAAGGCAGAATAAGTCTTCGTTACCAGAGATAACTCTAGATTCTTTTCATCCCAAACATGACACCAAAAGGAATCTACAACACAAACCCTACTAAAATAACAATTACCTTCCATTAGCTTCCCCATATATTTACCCTCTCACAGCTTCCTGCCTCTAGAAGCTCAACTGCCTCTTCATTTGTCTTGTTAGTTCTCCAGAAAATGATCGCCCTTTGTTAAAATGGTGTATATACCTCCAAGTCTGATCATGTCTTTGGGATTTTCATTTCGTTTCTCTGAGGTACCTTATGTGCACGTGAAATACGCTTTTTTTCTCCCGTAATTATGGCTTTTGTCAATTGAATTTCCAGGGCCACACCTGCAGAATTGAAAAGGATAGAGAAAAAAGCTTTATCCCCTCCCCTACAAAATCTCCTGGCACTTACACTTTTGCCCTTTCTACTTCATGATGTTGATACCACACTCCTGAGTCAGCAGTGAATGACATTTACCAGATTGTTCCATTCTTAATCCTCATGTGCTCCTTTTACCCAAACCTGACCTTCTCACCACTCTGTCTGCCTTCCTAAATGGGCTTTATTTTGTGAGGTGAGGCTTGAGATCTCAGTTTTCATGGCCAGCATTTTGTAGGTTTCTTGGCAGCATCTTTCAGCGTCAGTAGCCCAAAGCAAGCTGCAGCCCATATCTCATCAATATTGTGATGGTGTGGCCCAGCCAAGGGAAACCAGAAGCCAGAGAGAGAGACAGGTTCAAATTGTGTTTTGTTTACAACTTCTTCATGACACAAACAATGCCAAGCTTTGATGGTTTCTAAGAAATGGCAAGCATTTCTATGAAAGCTATCATTTAAAGTCAGCTTTTGACCTCTGCTCATGCAAAGCATGTTTCCACATCTAGGCCCAGAATTCTTTACCTCAGCCCAGTGTGCCATGTCTCCATCCTAAGCCCTGGCGCCTTCTGCTACTACAGAAGCAATAAAATCCAGCCAGGGATACCACAACACTAGTAGATTAAACAGGCTGAGGGAGATGGAGTGACAACTGATATGCAAATGTATGTATTTATTGGAACCTTGGGGACACCACGGAATGTAAAGAATTCTTATTTCCAAGTATTACAGAGGGGGCTTTGCTGGGCCCTAATGGTGGGACCTAGGTAAGTGTCACTGGATGTTGTGAGCACCCACCTGGCCACAGTGTCTGAGTCCCTAAGCACTGTGTGACAGGTGTAACCCAGGTATGCCTCAGGCTTACCTGCTTGAATGTCAGTTACAGTTGGTCACTTGGTAGTTACCCTGAAGTCTACGCCACCTGCTATGTAGCAGTCCATCTTTCTTCTGCTTCTTGAGCCAGGGAGCCCTGCAGGTGGTCAGAGTGGAATAAAATCCTTCCATGGCTAGGATAAAGGTGTGTACAAATATGAATGAGGGACTTGAGAAGGGTGGGGGAGGCTTGCAGGAAGTGAGGCTATAAGGAGGAAGAGTGGGGATCCTAGGAAAACTCCATGACTGCTAAGGAGTGTGGCAGAAAGGCCAGTTTCAGCACCGAGACCCAGATCCTCAAAGAAACTCTGAAGGCAGCACACCCCAGACACCACTGCCGCCACTGACTTGGGCCTTCCAGCCCAAGCATCTCTGCAGTGGGACTTCCCTGGGAAAAGTTGTGTGTGTAAAGGAGAGGGTCTGCCCCTATTCTAGGAGAGATTGCTGAGTACTGGTGACTAGGAGCAGGTGGTGAGGTAGCCAAGTGCTGATGCTTTATACCCTAATGGTGTCAGAGCAATTGTTGGATGTATGCACTTCTCCTTTACCCGTGAGCAATTCCTCCTTGTTCCAAAGGTTTTGGACATCACTGAGCTTTGAGGGAACGTCAGCTTTGAACACAACTACCTGGGTCCAAATCCTGGCTTTGTCAAACTGTGAACTAAATGCTCCTGGGAATATTAGTTCTTTCTGAGCCACAGTTTATCACTTATACAATGGGAGTGATGATACTTGCACTAGCCTCACAGTGTTCCTGTAAATCTTAACTGGGTAAATGAATAGACGGTCCTTAAAACAGAACCTGGCATGTGGTAGATGCTTAGTAAATGTGAACCACTAGTTAGAAGATAAGCAGGGCCAACGTGATGGAGTGCGTTTTGAGGAGTATCTATAAAGCACCCCCCGGTGCTAGCATGTCTCAGCATCCTGCTAAGGTAGACTTTTCATCCAAGTCCCTCCAGGCCCAAACTGTTGACCCACAAGGGCCCCTACTAGCATGCAGTCATTAAATCTTGCAAGGGTAACTCGTTATGACCTTTGGCAGAAAACTGAACAAAGAGGATAGTTTTCACAGAAGTGGAGGGTAGTTCTCACACAACCCTGTGGGGAAGGTTCCTGGGTCCTAAGGAAAGGACACACCCAGACTGGCTCCAAGGAAGCACAGATGGGGACTGTGCTTGTGAAAAGAATTTTTTATTTATTTTTTGAGACGGAGTCTTGCTCTGTCACCCAGGGTGGGGTGCAGTGGCGTGACCTTGGCTCACTGAAACCTCTGCCCCCTGGCCTTAAGTGATTCTTCTGCCTCAGCCTCCCCCGTAGCTGGGACTGCAGGCGCATGCCACCATGCCTGGCTACTTTTTTTTTTTTTTTTTTTTTTTTTTAGTAGAGGTGAGGTTTTGCCATGTTGGCCAGGCTGGTTTCGAGTTCCTGGCCTCGAGTGATCTTCCTTCCTCAGCCTCCCAAAGTGGTGGGATTACAGGTGTGAGCCACCGTGACCGGCCGTGAAAAAAATTTTGAAAGAAGATAGGAGACCGGTGGTTGTACCAATGAATCCCCTCACCATCAAGGTATATCAGAGTACCTGGCCACCAGGCTGTATGGTCAAAATCTTGGATTGTTGCTAATCTGGGAGGTGAAAAAAGAATCTTAAGGCCGGGCGCGGTGGCTCAAGCCTGTAATCCCAGCACTTTGGGAGGCCGAGACGGGCGGATCACGAGGTCAGGAGCTCGAGACCATCCTGGCTAACATGGTGAAACTCCGTCTCTACTAAAAATACAAAAAACTAGCCGGGCGAGGTGGCGGGTGCCTGTAGTCCCAGCTACTCGGGAGGCTGAGGCAGGAGAATGGTGTAAACCCGGGAGGCGGAGCTTGCAGTGAGCTGAGATCCGGCCACTGCACTCCAGCCTGGCCGACAGAGCAAGACTCCGTCTCAAAAAAAAAAAAAAAAAAAAAAAAAAGAATCTTAATGCAGCTTTCCTTTGCATTTCTGTGATTATAAGCTTGAATATCCTGAAAAGAGTTCAAAAAGGATACTGAAGTAGGATATCAAAAAATAAACTTGTGTGAATCACAAATCTATTCCAGGCTAGCCCTTTATAGATAGATAGATAGATAGATAGATAGATAAAAAAATATATAGCCCTTTATATGTATATTAAATATATATTTATTATATATATTAAATATATATATCTCTATATAAAAGGCTAGCCTGGAATAGATTTGTGTGAATCACACAAGTTTATTTTTGATATCCTACTTCAGTATCCCTTTTGAACTCTTTTCAGGATATTCAACCTTATAATCACAGAAATGCAAAGGAAAACTACATTAAGATTCTTTTATATCTATATAAGATTGTATATCTATATATAAGATTATTTTATATATATTCTTTATATATATAAAGAATATATATTTTTCATATATTCTTTATATATATTATATGCTGTATTTTATATGTATATATATATGCTCTATTGCCCAGGTACTGGTCTATTGCCCAGGCTAAAGTGCAGTGACACAATCATAGCTCACTGCAGCCTCGGACTCTCGAGCTCAAGCCATCCTTCACCTAGTGTGCCGCCACACCAGGCTACTTTTTGATTTTTTGTAGAGAAGGGGTCCTCCTATGTTGCCCGGGCTGGTCTCTAACTGCTGTCCTCAGGCAATTCTCCTGCCTGACCTCCCAAAGTGCTGAAATTACAGGTGTGAGCCACTGTGCCTGGCCTCCAGGCTAGCCTTGAGCACAGTTACTTGCAGCAGCAAATACCCCTGCCATTTCCTCTTCAGGCAAAGACTGCCTTGAACATTCTTCCCAAAATTGAAAAGAAAGGTGTCTGGGTACCCCATCTACCCACTCAAACACATACACACACGAGGCAGTATTGCCTGGTTTGAAGGCTTATACTCTTCACTAACCATTACTCATACTATCTCTCAGGCATCCTTGTAAGTTACCTCCTTGTATCTCACAGCTCAGTTTCCTTGTTTGTTAAGTGAGGAAAACAACGTGTTCTTCGTCATGATGATGAGCATTAAATAATTATATAAAGCATTTGGCACAATGTCTGCCACACTCCACACTCTCAATAAAAAAGTATTAGAATATTTAACCTCCTGTCCCAACCTCCACAGAAAGCTTTCAGCATCTCAAAACAGAGTTTCAACAGCTCGGGGACTTGAGTTCCCCAAATTATTGTTCTCCATCTCTCTTATGTTCAGAGCAAATACCAATGGGTCCAAACAGCCTGGAGAAAAACAATCCTGTGGACATGTGGACATGTGAAGACCCTGGACTGACAGGGAACTAGATACAAGCTATTTACTATCCTCAGAGAAGAGGATAGCAATTCTGTTTTTGTTGTACGCACAAAGAGAAAAATGCTGGCATGAAGTCTCACAAAGGGAAGGTGAAGAAACAAGAACACCCAGGCTTTTAAATCTTACCATCCATCAGCCCACAAAACCTTATGTCTCTAGGTTACAATCCAATTATCATTTTATTTGAAACCAAAAGGAACACAGGTGCTCTGTGACAAATCAAAAATCCCAAGGCTTAAAAGGGAATGTTTAGATTCCAAAATCACTTTTTCCTGGCAAGGCAAAAAATAGCTAGGAAAAGAATGCTATGGGGATGTGTCTTCACTCCTGGCCAGAAAAAAAACTGTTGTGGAAGTGGCCTCTATGTAAATATTTGCAGAATGAGCAAATAAACCGCTGAAATCACCCAGGGCCTGACACGTTCTCTCTTCCCAGGACAATGCTCTAAATTTAAGGGAGGGATTCTAGCCAGAATTTGAACTTTATTCTTTCTGTTGTGAACATCAGAATCAAACTTTAGGAGTTGGTTCTAGTTTTAAAATTTGTCCCATTTTTTCCCCCTTCATCGCAACATACAATTGTTTAGCTTCCACTCTGTCTTCCCCAGTCCTCCCCTCTCCCTACTTTTGAAGGTCTCTCTCTCTCACTCATCCCAGGAGCTTGGAAGGACCCATTTGGCCACCAAGATAGCATTTCCACCTACCAACTCAGCCCAGATGTCCAAGTCCAGCTTAGCTTTGATCCCTCCTGGTAGACTCCATGGCAGAGGCAGGTGGACAAAAGCAATGACTGTTAAGGTGTCATCTGGGGTCAAGGCCACATACAGTCTGGCAGCACCTCAGCCAATTGCCTTCACCCCCATCCTACCCCATTGACAAGGCCAGGAATATCTTCTCCCTTGCCTCGCTGAGCTTAGTCCTCTCCACTTACCCATCTCCTAATTAAATAGTACCCACAAGTGAACAGCAAAGCACTCCCCTAAATGGAGGGCCATTAGTGCCCTTGGGATCAGCTAATATGTCAGTAGGTCATAGAAAAATACTGAGTAGTAGCACAGCTGTTACTACTTGCATATAAACACAAATGTTGGCCAGGTGTGGTGACTCATGCCTGTAATCCCAGTGCTTTGGAAGGCTAAGGCTGAAGGCTCCCTTGAGCCCAGGAGTTCGAGACCAGCCTGAGCAGTACGGGAGAACCCTGTTTCTACCAAAACAAAACAAAACAACCTCCACAAATATACTAATCATATGCAACTAACAACAGAAGCCATTAAAACTATGTGCGACAAATTCACATTAAGATAAGTTCATCTAGTGATTTTTATTTCATTTTTGGATCAAAAACATTTGTACATAGTAAAGAAATACGATAGTACACACAGAGTTTATACTAAAAAGTACTGCCCCTCCCCCAATGCTCCCCAAGACAAAGCAAATTTGAACCTTTTCTAACTTTGGTTTTTCTGAGGTAACCCTCATCATTCTAAATCACATGCTCATTCCTCCGTTTCTTAATGTATCAAATCTGGATCTCTAGTGATTGCCCAGGATGAAAAATGGGGTTTTCCTCACTTGTGTTTTTGCTCCTTTTCCTGTCTCTACCCTCTTCTTCTTGACTTTTTGCAGTCATATGCTGTAGTATGATTATTCTGCGTGCCTCTACTAGATATCTTTGCAACTTAAAGTCACATTAAATCACTGTTTATTCTTCCATCCTTAGCCAGCACACACAGATGTGTTGACCCTACCCATATCTTCTTCCACTTTTTTTTCTCTTTTGCCTCTGTCAACTACACCTTTACCACAGTAACATTCTGTGCTGGAACTATTATGGGGTCTTCTGTATTTCATCTGCAGTTAATTAAAAAGTTGGAACCCATTAATTGTGTCTATGCAAGTAGCTTAGGACACAGCTACATAGTAGCAAGGGCCATTTTTTCTTATCTGTGGCTTTAAAGATTCCTGCATCAGGATCAAATGTCAGACAGACTTCACTTCAGGGTGCCTTTAGACCTTCACTTCCAAAATGCAACAATACAAAGTGCTTTATTCTCAGGAATAAGTACCCAAGTAGAAGCCTCAGTTCCCCTAGAATAGTTAATTCAATTTCTCTCGAGACAAGTCTTACTTTTATTTTTATTGTATTTTTATTATTTTTAACTATATTCTCTGGGATGCATGTTTGGGTGAAGTCCTGACTAGTAGCAGTTGATCTGCAGAAAGACTTTTAAGTATTGGTCCTGTTTCCCGTGCCCATCTCTCCTCATTCCTACCCTTCAGCTCAGTGACATCAGTCCACAGCCTTTCCAGGGTCCTGCCTTTCCATTTCGCTTCTTTGTGACTCCTCATTATAGGTCCATATACTCCATCCATTTCCATTTTCCAAAAATTTGTCAGTGTTTCTGATGCACTTATTATCCCCCTTATGTTCTCTTGATTCATTTTTTCATGCCTCATTATTGACAATTAGGATTTCCAGCAAAGGCATACATTTGGTCTGCTACCTTAAGCTAAATAATAAATGACTTTTTATACGAAGTAGGCAGTGAAACAAGTCCCTACTTTGGATATTTTATTCATACTACATTTTTATTAAGATCAGAGTAATAGTCCCAAAGGTGGTTTGTTGTTGTTGTTTGAGACGGAGTCTTGCTCTGTCACCCAGGCTTGCTGGAGTGCAGTGGCACAATCTCACCTCACTGCAACCTCCTCCACCTCCTGGGTTCAAGCGATTGTCCTTCCTCAGCCTCCCAAGTAGCTGGTATTACAGGTGTACACCACTACTCCCAGCTAATTTTTGCATTTTCAGTAGAGACGGGGTTTCTCCATGTTGGCCAGGTTGGTCTCAAACTCCTGACCTCAAGTGATCAGCCCGCCTTGGCCTCCCAAAGTGCTGGAATCACAGGTGTGAGCCACTGCGCCCAGTCCAACAGTTGCTTTTGATTGGCCTTTGATAATTCTTTACATTTGGTCCATTCTGAGGCAGTTATGCACACTGAGCATCCCTAGGAGCCTGGCATTGAGCCAGGTGCTAAACAGGAAATGATTTACACATACATATCAAGACAGTATCAAATATAATACATTTTAGTGCTGTAGTAACATCCATGTTCCCATTTTATTTACCTTTCATATTTTTTCTTTCCTTTCCTTTTTTTTTTTTTTTTTTTGAGACGGAGTCTCGATCTGTTGCCTAGGCTGGAGTGCAGTGGCACGATCTTGGCTACAATCTCCACCTCCCGGGTTCAATCAATTCTCCTGCTTCAGCCTCCCAAGTAGCTGGGATTACAGGCATGAGCCACCATGCCTGGCTAATTTTTGTCTTTTTAGTAGAGATGGGGTTTTACCACATTGGCCAGGCTGGTCTCAAACCCCTGACCTCAGGTGAGCCGCCCACCTCAGCTTCCCAAAGTGCTGGGATTACAGGCGTGAGCCACCATGCCTGGTCCCTATTATATTTTTCTGTTTGTATTTTATCTTAACCTTAACAGGTTTGAATCCTTACAGTCAGGTGTAATATCCTGTAACATTTTCTAGGCCCAAGTGTGGTTCTTGCCCTCAGTCAATGCTCACTAAACAGAGCAGATGCAGTTTTACCTGGCAGAGCAGCCCACAAAAGCACAGTGCCCAGGATGACAGCATTCTTAGGTGCTCCATGAAAATTTGTTGAATGCAATACTCTTCTGAAAAAAGTTCCAAAAAGACAACCAGAAAAAAGAAAGAAAAAAATATTTTTTGAAAAATACAAGAACATATCCAAGAACTAAAAAATATGCATGATTATATTAAAAGCCTCAGGGCCTTACACAATGAATGAGAAATGAAAAGGCCTATCTCAAGGCTTATTGTCATGAAATTTCAAGTAACAAGAAATAATAAAACTATCTGAAAGCTCCTCGAGAGAAAAAGTACGCCATGTTCAAAGGACCAGAAATCTAAATGATATCCAGATTTCTCAACAGCAGCTCTGAATACTAGAGGACAGTGGAGCAGTAACTTCAGATTTTTGAATGATTTTTTTTTTTTTTTTTGAGAAGGAGTCTCGCTCTGTTGCCTAGGCTGGAGTGCAGTGGCACGATCTCAGCTCACTGCGGCCTCTGCCTCCCGGGTTCAAGCAATTCTTCTGCCTCAGCCTCCCGAGTAGCTGGGACTACAGGCATGGGCCACCACACCCAGCTAATTATTTTTTAAATTATTTTTAGTAGAGACGGTGTTTGACCATATTGGCCAGGCTGGTCTTGAACTCCTGACCTCGTGATTCGCCTGCCTCGGCCTCCCAAAGTACTGGGATTACATGCAGGCATGAGCCACCGGGCCCGGCTTTTTTTTTTTTTTTGAGACAGAGTTTTGCCTTGTCCCCCAGGCTTGAGTGCAATGGAGCAATCTCGGCTCACTGCAACCTCCGCCTCCCAGGTTCGAGCGATTCTCTCCCCTCAGCCTCCCCAGTAGCTGGGCCTGCAAGCATGCGCCACTACACCTGGCTAATTTTTTTGTGTATTTTTAGTAGAGATGGGGTTTCACCATGTTGGCCAGGCTGGTCTCGAACTCCTGACCTCAGGTGATCCGCCCACCTTGCCCTCCCAAAGTGCTGGGATTACAGGCATGAGCCACCACACCTGGCCATTTTGAATGAAAACTACTTTCAATCTGCACTTCTAATCTCAGGTAAACTCTGTGTCAAGTAAAAGAACAAAAACAAAAACCAAGTATATGATTAAGACATATCCAGACATTCAAGTGCTTCAAAAATGTATCTCCCATGCAACTTTTCTTAGAGAACTAGTGGGGTGTGTGCTCTACCAAAATGATGGAATACACCCAGAATGAGAAAGACACGAACCTGATCGAGAGGAGAAGAAAGTAAGCCCAAAGACGAAGGAGCAGCAGGATCACAGAGCAGCCTGCCCACACTTGTTCAGAGATAAAAGGCTCCAGGAGTTGCTGGGGGCTGAGGATTCCAGAGGGAATTAACTGCAAAAGGCACAGCAGGACTTTTCAGGGGAACTGCCATATCTTGATTTTGGTGAGGTTTCATTGTATACAATGACCACGTGTACAGTGTACAAAACTCTGTAAAATGAGTTGAGTTTTTTTGTTGTTTTTTTGTTTTGAGATAGAGTTTCGCTCTTGTTGCCCAGGCTGGAGTGCAATGACGCAATCTTGGCTCACCGCAAGATTGAACCTCCACCTCCGGGGTTCAAGCGATTCTCCTGCCTCAGCCTCCTGATTAGCTGGGATTACAGGCATGTACCACCACGCCCGGCTAATTTTGTATTTTTAGTAGAGACGGGTTTTCTCCATGTTGGTCAGGCTGGTCTTGAGCTGCCAACCTCAGGTGATCTGACTGCCTCAGCCTCCCAAATTGCTGGGATTACAGGCGTGAGCCAGTGTGCTGGCCAAGTTGAGTTTCACTGTATGTAAACTGTTTTTCAATACAACTGATCTTTGTAATTTGATGGAAGAATGCATGATCTAGGCAGGGAGTGGTGCATATGTCCTAAATCCTATAGTCAGAAAACAATAGACATATAAAACTAAAAGAGGTGTAAGCACATTCTCTAATAATACAGAAGTAAGTACTAGAAATAACTCAAGGAGTTAAAAAGTGGAGACCTCTTGGAGGGGTGGGAATAGGACTTGGGAGCAGAGACAGCTGTTGTTCATAGTAAGTTTTGTGATGCCAGCTGACCTTTGAGCTATGTATATGTTCTCACTTTGATAAATATCAATAGAATAGTTTTTTGGATTTTGTTTATGTATTTATTTTTGAGACAGGATCTGGCTCTGTCGCACAGACTGGAATGCAGTGGCACAATCACAGCTCACTGCAGCCTCAACCTCCTGGGCTAAAGCAATCCTCTTGCTTCAGTCTCCCGAGTAGCTGGGACTATAAGTGCACACCACCCTGCCCAGCTAATTTTAAAAATATTTTTTAGAGTCTTGCTATGTTACCCAGGCTAGTCTCAAACTCCTAGGCTCAAGCGATCCTCACACCTCAGTCTCCCAAGGTGCTGGAATTACAGGCATGAGCCATCGTGCCTGGCCAAGATTATAGTTTTTGAAAATGAGAAACGGTTTGGAATAACAGGATGCCTAGTCTGGTGGAGGCAAAATGTTTGCAATACCCAGAAAGCCTTGGACCAACAGGAGCTAAAGTTTCCTTCAGACAGTTACTGTTTCTTTAGCTCTTTCATTTCATTTTGGGTGAGAATAAAGAAATGTATTACAGCAATGAAAATAACAAATTACAGCTACCCTCTTATGGATACAATGTTGACTAGAAAAGGCAAGATCATAAAAAAATGTACACTAACTAGATGATGGCTAGACTGGTGTGTTCTTACAACAGTTGAGCTCTATGCTATGACCTATGCACTCTTCTATAGGCACATTATACTTCAATTAATTCTTTAAAGTATACCATATGATTCTATTTCTTAGGCTCCCCAAAAAGACCAAACCAAACTACAGTTTAGGAATACATACAAAGGTAGTAAAAATGTAAACAGCCAGTCTAGTGATCACCTTTGGGATACAGGGAGAGGGTTGTGATCAACAGTGGGTGGGACTGAAATCCACAATAAGGGGAACATCTGCAGTGCCAGTAGATCCTATTTCTTGGTCCAGATGGTGTTTACAAAAGCATTCGCTTTACTTTCTGCTAAATTGAATATATAAGGTTTTTATCGATTGATTGATTGAGACTCTGTCATCCAGGCTGGAATACAGTGGCACAATCATGGCTTACTGATTTGATAAGCATTGACCTCCCTGACTCAAGTGATCCTCCCACCTCCCAAGTAGCTGAGACTACAGGTATGCATGATGACATCCAGCTAATTTTTAATTTTTTATAGAGATGGGGGTCCTGCTATGTTGCCCAGATTGGTCTTGAACTCCTGGGCTCAAGTGATCCACCCACCTTGGCCTCCCAAAGTGCTGGGTTACACGTGTGAGCCACCATGCCTGGCCAATATAGAAGTTTTATATATAGTCTTGCCACTTAAATAAAGGAATTTAGAAGATTTGAACAAATCTAAATGTTTATCAATAGGGACTATTTAATTATAATAGTCATGTAATGCATAATGCACTATTAAAAATGAAGCAGCTGTGATCCTATATGCTTATAAGAACCTAATGCTCACATTGGGTCCTAAAACGACAAAAACCACGTTAGAAATGAATCTGATATGATACCACTTATGTCGTCTCTCTCTCTCTCATATATATATGTATATAAACATATTTTATGTGTATGTATTTTATGTAATGTATTTCATACACATTACATATAATTATATATATGCAGAGAACATCTCTAATATCTGGAATAATAGACAAGAAACTTGTCAGTGTTACAGAGAGGAGACTAGAAATAGGAGACTTCTTTTTCACTTTTGAATTTTGTATCATGTGCATCTGTTACTATTCTAATAAAAGAGAAGGAATCATTTATTTTAAAAATACTTGTTTATTGCATGGTTCTCTCCAGATTTTGTGTCTAGGCTTACTTTTATTTATTATAAAGTACTTCAGCAAAGAAAAGAAACTGGCATTCAAACATGGCCGGCCAATCACTGCCAGGCTAATTGCCCAAGAGCTTCTCTAAGCAAACATTTCTCACCTATTACAAACCCCACATTGATATAGGTGCCAGAAATAATAAATGGGACAAAACAGAAGCCCCTGTGCAAGGGGAAGTCAGTGAGAGGCAAGGAGACCATGCACATCACTAGTATTTCTCTTCGTATGGCAATTTAACATTGCTGTTCTTTGTCTTTATGAATAATGGGGTTAGGTCAGGTTCCTTGTCATCACAAGTCTTAGAAATCATCTAGAAAACATGTATTTTACACACTAATCTCACAACTAGATAACATATTCAGTACTTCAGCGGTAGAATCTTCAGCTTTTCACACCTTAGGCAGTTCTTCTACCATCTACTTCTGTTTCTTCATTCTCAGTTCCCAGGAAGGCATAGATCAGGTCCTGCATAGGTGGGCATGTCACATGTCTGCTCCATTTCATTTGCAACAATGACAATGAAAATCCAGCATGCAATGTGGCTGAGGTGCTGGGAGTCCCAAACAATGTGGGGGAAAAAGCAGAGGGCATTTCACATCCCAGACGGGACAGGTTTCCATTCCTTACTGAGGGTGGAAGTACTAGATTGGAGGAGAAGGAGCCAAAAAAATTACTCATATGAAAAAAAAAGTCTTGTCAGCCAGGCACAGTGGTTCACGCCTGTAATCCCAGCACTTTGGGATGCTGAGGTGGGCGGATCACTTGAGATCAGGAGTTCGAGAGCAGCCTGGCCAACATGGTGAAACCCTGTCTCTACTAAAAATAGAAAAATTAGCCAGGCGCAGTGGCAGGCACCTGTAACCCCAGTTACTTGGGAGGCTGAGGCAGGAGAATCACTCGAACCCGGGAGGCAGAGGTTGCAGTGAGCCGAGATCGCACCACTGCATTCCAGCCTGGGCAAAAGAGTGAGACTCTGTCTCAAAAAAAAAAAAAAAAAAGAAAGAAAAAGAAAAGGAAAAAAAGCCTTGTCTACTGCTTATCGTGATTCTCATTTATCTATGGTTATGTTTTAAAAATTATTCCTACGGAAATTCAGCCCTTCCCAATTTTTGAGGGGCGGAGGTGCACATAGTGAAAGATTCGGGTCATCTCAAAGGACACAGGTTCAGAAGCATCTCACTGTTGCAGTGATCCAAACCCAAGTATGTCATTTCTTCCTCAAAATCCCATTTGCTGCTCTTGCTTGGCAGTGAATATTGCTGATGAGGATGAGAGGCATAGGTGAAGAGAAAGGGGTCTTCCTGCGGTGAATGGTATGCAGGGGACTGGACGTAGCTGTTAAAATCCACATGTACTTTCTCTTCATAAAGATTCCCCCCTGGATTTGGCCATAATGGGGGACAGCCAGTTTTGGCTGCAGGTGGCTCCAATGGAATCTGCTGGTAAAAGGGTTCTGAAGAGTTTTGGGAAGGAGAGAAGCTGCAAGGCCAGCTGGTCAGAGGAAAAGGATAATTGGAGTAACAGTTGTCATTAAGATGATTTCTCCCCAAAGCAGCATTTTTACTCCACGTTTGCAGATCGCCGTGATCAGAGTAGACTCCGGAGGCAGAAGGAGGAAGCAGGTCTCCACTACTGTAGGTTCTGCTACTGGACAATTTACGCTTTTCATAGAGCTTCGTGGGGTCCACAGTGGAAGTCTGGTCAGTCAGATCTGTGATTCCTCCCAGACCATAACTCTTGGAGAAGGAAAAGCAATCATTTAGTGAGTTCTGCTGAGAAGTGTTAGCTATTAAATGTCCACTGTAACTACCAGGCAGTTGGACGCCTTCCTGGAAAGACCAAGTTAAAGGTAAACTCCCCTGACTTTGTGTTTCACCTGGAAGAGACTGGAAAGGAAAGTGAAATGCTCGTGTTAATAAGTTAAGCAAATCCAAACCACTACCATAGGCATCCATGAGTTACTCTGTACAAATAAGAGCTCCGTCAGATTTTCCTCATTCCTTACACATTAATACTTGACGCATAAACACATGCAGCAGCTTGACCACAACCACGACACATTGAAAAAGGCAAAGGCTGCCTCTGTTTCCATGTTAAAGCTTACTAACCAGTAAGAGCCACATTTCCCTACACTCTGTGGAGACATGAGTGTGTTTAGGATGTTTCACACTCAAACACAAATCTGATATCCTAATTGCCTTTTTTTTTCTTTTTTTGAGATGGAGTCTTGCTCTGTTGCGCAGCCAGGCTGGAGTGCAGTGGTGCGATCTCAGCTCACTGCAACCTCCACCTCCCGGGTTCAAGCAATTCTCATGTCTCAGCCTCCCAATAGCAGGGATTACAGGCGCCTGCCACCACGCCCAGCTAATTTTTGTAATTTCGGTAGAGATGGGGGTTCGCCATGTTGGCCAGGCTGGTCTCGAACTCCTGACCTCAAGTGAGCTGCCCGCCTTGGGCTCCCAAAGTGCTGGGATTACAGGCATAAGCCACAGTGCCTGGCCTCTAATTGCCTTTTTGAGAGACTTATGAGGAACTATTCACAAAATATCAAAGCATAACTTCAAAGATTTATATTATACTCAGAACAACTCTCAGGGGTCTCTCGCTCTCATCATTTCCTCCCTTGGCTTTTCTGTTTCTTAGCGCTGGTTGGAGTGTGAGAGACCATGGTTGCTGTTGTTTTTTTCTTTTTCCTTTCCTAAAGAGATTTTTCTGTGAATTTTGTTGAACCATAAATCAGACCTCTAGAACATGAGTGGTACATTCATTTATTTTTCTAAATGGAAGAAGTATATTTTTCTTTAGTTAATCATTAAAAAAAAAAGGATCTGGTTGAGAATTAAGTTATGCTCTTGTTTAGGTAAAACTACTTGCTGTTAAGGGGATATTTTTAGGGGGTAGAGAAAAAGGGCTGTGACCAGGTAGATTGGATGAGAGACTGAAATGCCACTTGACTTGTCCCATGGCTGGGAGAAAGGATGAGGAAATAGCCATTTGGGTTTGGGGGGCTCGCATTTCCCTACAACAGACCCACATTACAATTTTTGTTTAAATAAAGTACATTTAGAGCCTCTAGGGATGGACCAGCTCCATCTCTATTTTCCCAAAAAGACATGTGCAACTTTGAACAGTAGAAAAAGTATAGGAACTACTATCAATATTAAACAAATGCAAGAAAACCTATGCTCTGCCGCCCATAAAGCAGTGGACTTCACATCACAGTTTGTCTGTGGGGAAGAGCCTCCACTCCACTATTGCCAGCCTAGGACAGCCATCATTTTCGGAAACTGCTTGCTTATTTCATCTTGATAGAATATGCTAAGAAAACAATCTGTTTGGGGATGTATGGAAATTCAGGAGGGCGAGGAGGGGTTGGACGGTGAAATGCATGAGGTTACTATTTTGTGGAGATCATTTCAATTGTTTTTGATTCTTGTCAAATATAAGTTAAGTGCTAATTCAAGTTTCTCTTTGTCATTGTAGTAGGGAAGATGATTCTCCAACTACATGGACTTTATGGTTCAGAGCATGCTACAAAGATGGTAGAAAGTAAGAGTAAAGCCTCGGATTTAATTTCTTTGGCACATGCTTGTTTGCAGATGAGCCTGATAATCCATGATTTCTGGATTTCAAGGAACCCAGGAAACCGCTCCCAGCACAGGCGTGGCAAGGTACTGCATGTGTTGAATGTACATAATGAAGGATTACCCTGGTCTCTGTGCTCCCCTTCAGGCTCAAGGAAACGGAGGAAGGTGCTGTATGCACTTTCTTCATGGCTCTTCTTGCCTCCGCCTCCAACTTGGTTTCTGGTTTTGGATGATCATGCTCTCCCTTTGACTGAAAAGAGACAAGGAAGTAGAAAAGAAACGATATAACACTAACTAGACTGTGCTTCACTCTGTGTCCTGCCCCCGGGGTGGTGTTGCAGTCGCCTATGGTAACAAGACTGGATGAACCTCTGAAGACGCTCCCAAACCCACCACGCTCCTGCCTGCCTGCCTCTCACTCACCCAGCAAAGCCATAATCACAGTGCTAAGTAACACTTATTAAATGCTTCCTGTGGTATGTGCCGGACACTAATAAACACCCTGTGCACCTTATATCTCATTTCGTCTTCAGCACAACCCTTGAGGTACATACTATTATTATCACCCCCAGTTTACAGAACAGGAAACTGAGGCATGGAGTGATTATGCCAGCTGGGTAACCTCCTCTAGAAGTGAGGGAGATAGGATTCCCCTACCTGGAGCTGGCCAAAGCTGAGAGTCAATAGTTAAACATTCAGGAATTTTCTAGGCTGATTGTTAAAAATGACTGCAGGCTTGAAATCAGCCACCATGGGAATATTTCCATTACCGAAGTTGGCAAATGCTACAAATCAGGACATTTTCTTTTTGGAGAGCTGGTTTATCAGCATCCCACTAATTCAAACCCAGGCAGTCTGAGTCAGGGTCCATTCTTCACCACTGTTGGTGCCACTGCCCCATTAGTACTCTTACACATTCTACAGAAAACTGGGATGTGGAAGAGGAAAGTCACCTGCTCGGGTTTACAGAGCAAGTAAAAAGTCAGAGCTGGTGTTTGAACTCAGATTTGCTGAAGGCTACCAGTGGCATGTGGCATGCTTAGAAGCACTGTGCTGACCTCAGTGTGACTAGATTCGCTGCCACTTCTCCTGAGGAGTGGAAGCAGAGACAGCCTGCTCCCCTTCTAGAGCTCCCCAGCACTTCAAACATCTATTAGAAGTGCAGGGGACAGACAAGCTTGCTCTCTCAGAGTGTGAGCCCTTGGGGATGGTGCAGGATCTCATTCACCAGTGTATCTCTAGCCTCTGGTGAAACTCCTCAGTAACGAAACTCTCATGTAACTAACTCAAAAATCCAACCTGGAAAAATATAAAGCGTCCATCGTGCCTCCAGAAGTTGGTGACCGGGAAGCCCCCATGACCTCGGCAAGGGATGAGCTTCAGAGGCCCGTCACAGTTGGGACAGCGTTTCCCTACAAAAGAGCAGAGGAAAATGACTACACCTGGCTGAACCGTGTTGGTTGACTCCTGGGCAGCCTTGAAGATTTTAGCCCTGAATGCAGGATGGCAGAGGATAAATCTGGACAGAGTCTCATGAGCTCCCATCCACTAGATATTACCACTGACCCTCGGAAGCCTGGCCACCAAAATGGGCCAGATGGGTCTCATATAGGCCTAGGGGAAGTGGTTGCCTACCAAGTAGGATATTTCACAGGTCAGGGAGGAGCTCTTCTGAGCAGAAAATCCCTCCCTACTTATTTAGTGATATTTCAAATTTTGACCAGGCACGGTGGCTCACACTCGTAACCCCAGCACTTTGGGAGGCCAAGGCAGGCGGATCCACTTGAGGCCAGAAGCTCGAGCCTAGCCTGGCCAATGTGGTGAAATCCCATCTCTACTAAAAATACAAAAATTAGCCTGCCGTGGTGGTGTACAACTGTAGTCCCAGCTACTCAGGAGGCTGAGGCAGGGAGAATCGCTTGAACCTGGGAGGTGGAGGTGGCAGTGAGCTGAGATCGCGCCACTGCACTCCAGCCTGGGTGACAGAGTGAGACTCTGTCTCAAAAAATAAAAAAGAGAAGTTCTTTCAACTCACAATTAGAACTAAGGGTCAAGGGGCCAAGCTACATGGGAGAGTAAATGCAGCCGCTACATTTTCAAAATATAAGGTAACTTGAGGTTTGAAGTGGGCAAGGTACAGGCCACGCTGAATGTATCTCTTTCTTTCTCTCTCTCTCTCTCTCTCTCTCTCTCTCTCTTTCTCTCTTTCTTTCTTTCTTTCTTTTGTTGAGACAGAGTCTCGCTCGTCGCCCAGGCTGGAGTGCAGTGGCCGGATCTCAGCTCACTGCAAGCTCCGCCTCCCGGGTTTACGCCATTCTCCTGCCTCAGCCTCCCGAGTAGCTGGGACTACATGCGTGCGCCACTACACCCAGCTAATTTTTGTATTTTTAGTAGAGATGGGGTTTCGCCATGTTGGTTGGCCAGGATGGTCTCGATCTCTTGACCTCGTGATCTGCCCACCTCAGCCTCCCAAAGTGCTGGGATTACAGGCTTGAGCCACCGCGCCCGGCCGAATGTATCTATTTCATAATCCAGTCAACGTGTTTAAGAAAATGAACAAATATCTCAGCACGTGATTATGATGTGAATCTAAATGAACGGAATTGAGTCTAACCTTTCACAGCTGCCATTCCACATTAATGCACACATTGAGATCACTCAGGGACCCACAAGAGGTCCAGTGGAAAGTCCAATAAGCTACTTTCTTCTAAATTTTACATGGGTCATTGATGAATTAACATTAACCCCTTAAGTGATACATTTTTCCTTTTATTTTTGGATGGAGTCTGTCACCCAGGCTGGAGTGCAAGTGGTACAACCTTGGCTCACTGCAACCTCTGCCTTCTGGGTTCGAGCGATTCTCCTGCCTCAGCCTCCCGAGTAGCTGGGATTACAGGTACACGCCACCACACCTGGCAAATTTGTGTGTGTGTGTGTGTTTGGTAGAGATGGGGTTCTGCCTTGTTGGCCAGGCTGGTCTCGAACTCCTGACCTCAGGTGATCTGCCTACCTCGGCCTCCCAAAGTGCTGGGATTGCAGGCGTGAGCCACTGCGCCTGGCCATTTTTCCTTTTTTTTTTTGGAGACAGGATCTCACTCTGTGGCTCGGCCTGCAGTGCAATGGCTCCATTATGGTTCACTGCAGCCTTGACTTTCCAGGCTCAAGCAACCCTTATGCTTCAGCCTCCGGAGTAGCTGTGACCACAGGCATGTGCAACCACACCCAACTAATTTTTAAATTTTTTGTATGGCTTGGGGTCTCCTTATGTTGCCCCAGCTGGTATGGAACACCTGGGCTCAATTTATCCTCTCATCTTGGCCTCCCAAAGTGCTGAGATTACAGGTGTGAGCCACCACGCCTGCCATCTTCCCTTTAACAGGAGACTTCAGTTCACTGCCTTAACCAAAGGGGGCATTTTTGATGGTGGGTGCTCTGGGTATGGCAGATACGGGGGGTCCTTACTGGAGCACAAGGGGTCTGGTTGGTTCCCCTCCATATGCTCCATATCAGAACAGCCTTGGCTGCCACTACACTCCAGGGTGAGAGTTGTACCCTTGGGCGGTGCTGGGACATAGTGACCCATCCGGTAGGGGCATCTGAGGGATGCCAGCTTTTCTGCTGATGCCACTCACGCTGCTGCTTCTGCCGGGCCTTGTCACAGATGGCAGGTCTCAGGTAGATCTTGCGTCCCTCCTCTGCGAGGCAGTCGCGGCCGCACACCACCACACCCAGGCAGGACTTCTTGAGGATGCGGGAGTTGTGATTGTTGGTGTTGCGCATGGCCCAGCTGCTCAGGTGCCGCTGCGCATTCTTGTCCTCCGAGCTGTAGATGTGTTTGGCATAGGAATCTGGCCACTCCTGGAACCAGTCAGTCTTTTTCACGTTCTGATAGAAACACAAAAGATATGACTATAGTTTAAGCTAGAAAACACAGCTGTCACCCACTGTGGAGGGAGTAGATGGGAAGGATGTTTTGGCACTCAGGAGCTGGGCAAGAGACCTTTGGCAAAAGTCTCCCTACATTTAATTCTGACAGTGGGATCAGTGAGCCCAGCACAACATGGCAACTGAGCGCTGTGTCTGTCAGGCATTCAGCCACTGGATCAAAATAAATGGTAGCCCCTGTGAGTTCTATCTGATTGACACTTCCCTAGCCCTCAGTGACACAAGTAATGACCATTTCTCAGTAGGAATTTTTGAAGGTGAAGTAATGCTATGCTCTTACACAATAACTGTGGAAAACAGGGCCCTGTGTGGTGGGGTGTGCCTGTAGTCCTAGCAACTCAGGAGGCTGAGGTGGGAGGATGACTTGAGGCCAGGGGTTCAAGACCAGCATGGGCAATGTAGCAAGACCCCTTCTCTAAAAACTCAAAATAAACTGTGGAAAACACTGTGGTGGGATAGTGAGATAATGTCTCGTACCACGCTGTGGTTACCTTGCTGGGAGTCACACAGGTTTATGCAATATCACCAGAGATAAGCAGTGGGAGGGATGAAAAGCCCTGGTTCAGAGAGATCAAAGAGCCACTTTCTCCCCCAGAGATTTTCTTCCTTTATCTTTAACTCTACACTCATGTGCCTCAAACATGACGGAGAGTAAGAAAGAGCTTGTTTTGACTGAAAGCGTCTCTGTTATTGCTCAGGATTGGCGCTATGCCCTGTGTATGAACATTTGACTAAATTCTCCTTTAAAACATCAGAGACAAGGAGAGTTGTCATTCAATGGACAAAGTTTCCATTTGCAAGATGAAAAGGTTCTAGAGCTCCTTTGTACAACAGTGTACATATAATTACCATGACTGTACTATGCACTTAAACATGGTTAAGATGGTAAATTTTAAGTTGTATTTTTGACCAAAATAAAATAATAATTTAAGAAAGGCCAGGGACACAGGACACTCAGTCCTTATAGCACACATTATTTTGCTCTCTGTGCCTCTGTTTCTTCATCTGTAATATAGGGATAATGAGACCTGCCTGCCTGAAGAGTTGTTCTGAAAATTAAATACGATTTTATATATATTAAATACTTAGCACAGCACCTAGCATGCTGTAAGCTCTAAATAATTGTTAGTCACTGATGCTGTGGCTCATATTCCTAGGCCCTACATTGGTGCAGAGATGCTGCATTTGACAGACCCTCCCTTGTTCTTAGAATGAGAATCAGCAAGCAGTGTCAGCAAACTTAGGCTGTGTCCATGCCCTATGGCTTTCAGAGACTTAGCATGGTATAAGAACATTTTTCATCTAGAAGGTTCTAAAAGGTCAAAATAGAAGATTCTAGAAGGTCCAGAAGAAGAGACTAGGTTGCTTCTTCTTTGCTTTCCCAACCAGAAAACATAGCCCACAATATAAAACAAGACAAATTTTAGAAGAAAAAAGTAAAAGTGTCAGGATTGATGGGCATTTATTGAGTTAGAATTCAAATTTAAAACGTGCCAAAGAACTTAGTAACTTGAGACTCTGGGCAAGTAACTTTGTCTTTATTTTTTTATTTTTATTTATTTTTTTTGAGACGGAGTCTTGCTCTGTTGCCCAGGCTGGAGTGCAGTGGCCCGATCTCAGCTCACTGCAAGCTCCGCCCCCCAGGTTCACGCCATTCTCCTGCCTCAGCCTCCTGAGTAGCTTGGACTACAGGCACTCGCCACCTCGCCCGGCTAGTTTTCTTGTATTTTTTAGTAGAGACGGGGTTTCACCGTGTTAGCCAGGATGGTCTCGATCTCCTGACCTCGTGATCCGCCCGTCTCGGCCTCCCAAAGTGCTGGGATTACAGGCTTGAGCCACCGCGCCCGGCTGTAACTTTGTCTTTAAAGCCTGTTTTGCTCTTCTCTAAAACTGGAACATTGATTAAACCTGCCTCACAAAAGTGCTGTGAAGAGCAGATGTGTTATAAACTATAGATTCCATATAACTATACTTGTTGAATGGAATGTCACAGGGCCTGAGGTGGTCTGAGGAAATATAAATGAGAGGTTTTAGATACATGCAGGGTAGTACTATTTGGTGGTTAAGAGCTGCAGTGAGCAAACTAGGGCCCATAGGCCAAATTCTGCCCATTGCCGGTTTTTGTAAATAAAGTTTTATAGGAACTCATCTATGTTCATTCACTTAAGTGTTGCCTATGGATGTTTTTACACCACCGCAGCAGAGACTCTATGGTCCACAAAGACTGCCATATTTACTATCTGACCCTTCACAAAGAGTCTGAGATTCCTGGCTGCAAGCTTGGACTCTGGAGGTACACTGTCTTTCTGGGCATAAGTCTTAAGCAAGTTATTTTCTTCTCAGTGCCTCTGTTTCCAGCTCTGTAAAATGGGGTAACATGAGTCCCCATAGGGAGGTTTTGAGGACTTACTGAATTAACATACACGATGCACTTAAAACAGTGCCTCGCATGCAGCAGTTTCCTCCTCAATATTAACTGTTATTCTACCAGATCTGGAACTGCCCTCAGCCAGTCAATGCAGTTTTAAGAGTCACTGACTTTCGGGAGAGCGAAGACCCAGTAGAGGTCACTTCATGCTTTAAACCTTGCCAAGCCGAATGCAAGATAAGAGTCCAAGTCCCGGCTGGGCATGGTGGCTCATGCTTGTAATCCTTGCACTTTGGGAGGCTGAGATGGGTGGATCACCTGAGGTCAGGAGTTCGAGACCAGCCTGCCTAACATGGTGAAACCCCATCTCTACTAAAAATACAAAAAATTATCAGGCGTGGTGGTGGGCGCCGGTAATCCCTGCTTCTTGGGAGTCCAAGGCAGAAGAATCACTTGAATCTGGGAGGTGGATGTTGCAGTGAGCCAAGATTGTGCCATTGCACTCCAGCCTGGGCAACAAGAGTGAAACTCTGTCTCAGTAAAAAATAATAATAATAAAAGAGTCCAAGTCCCTATAAAATAAAAGCTTAATTGGTACACTTCTTGTTCCACAACCTTCCTTCTCAGGGCATGACAGTGGCTGGCCCTTTGTGTGCTGTGCTGTAACTACTGCGGTTTGGGAAGGGGGAAGGGTATAAATACTAGGAGGGTCGCATCTGGAGAAGTTCCCTGTGGTCCTTTAGGCAGTTGCAGCAGAGATTCCCAGATGGCCAGGCCAGAATGCTGGTTGGACCATTTGCTTTTTCCAGACTGTCCCCTCTCCTCCCCAGTTCCCTAGTAATTTTGGGCTTGCTGAGACTCAGTGCCCGGGGTGAGAGAAGCTCCCCAGGCAGCATGCCTCCTGCTCTCTCCACCCACCTTATCTTCCCTTCCTTCCTTCCTTTTTCTGACCCAAAGCTGCAAACAATGCTCTCTTGTTTTCTGTCACAGTAATGCCATAGAAAGCATAATAGAGTATCTTATCTTTTGAAATAATAATGTAGGTTAAAACATTAAAATGTGTACTTTTAGCCAGGAATAGTGGCTCACACCTGTAATCCCAGCACTTTGGGAGGCCAAGGCTGGAGAATCTCTTAAGCCCAGGAGTTCAAGACCAGCCTGGGCAACACAGTGAGACTGTCTCCCCTAAAAATAGATTTTTTTTTCTGAGTGTACTTTCCTCTAATATTGAACTGTAAAAAACTACTGGTGCACTTGAATTATTCCAACATAAAGCACAGTTGTCAGGATAGCAGAGATGAGGGCAAGGTGGACTTAGAGGAAAGCTGAGATTTTCATGCTTTAAAGGTAAGTGGCCTCTTTAGGTTGGTCAGAGCCATAGACCCCATGAACCAGAAGGAGTGTAATGTATTTGTGAGAACATCTCAGATGTTCTGATTAAAGCAAAGACTCCTTGCCTGTAGAGGAAGAAATGGTCTCTACCATCCTTTAAGCTTTTCTCTGACAGTCCCTCCACCGGTACGTTAGTTTTCCAGTTCTATTAATAATGCAGTAACAGCCAGGTGCAGTGACTCACCCCTTTAATCCCAGCACTTTGGGAGGCCAAAGTGGGTGGATCACTTGAAGCCAGGAGTTCGAGACCAGACTGGCCAACATGGTGAAACCCCATCTCTATCAAAAATACAAAAATTAGCCAGGCATGGTGGCGCATGCCTGTAATCCCAGCTACTCAGGAGGTTGAGGCAAAAGAATTGCTTGAACCTAGGAGGCAGAGATTGCAGTGAGCCAAGATCATGCCACTGCACTCCAGCTGGGTGACAGAGTGCTTTGTCTCAAAAAAAAAAAAAAAAAAAAAAAAGCAGTAATAATTTGGACAATGTATGGATTGAGAACATTACTAGGAGTAAATGTACTCACTTCAAGCTAGTCTCTGGGCCATTTATTCATGCCTGGTCTTTGACCTGGACGTTTAGTGGGGTCTTTGATGTCTTTTTACACTGAAATTAAGAGAAAACCCAGCTCTCAATAATGCAAAGGAACTCAAGTGTCAGGTGGATGATTGTGATTTCTGAAACCTGTTAAACCAAGGTCTCAGAGAGGTAAAATTTAATAAGAAACAATAATCATTTCTTCATGTTTAGCAAATCCCCACAAAATACTTTCTTCTTTTTAGAGCCTTTGTTTGTTTTAATTTCTAACTTTTCATGAGTAACTCTTTGTTTTTCCTCTTAGTTAAGAAGTTTATAATTGAAAGGGAATATTTCTAAGGTTTCCAACAGGTAGACTTAACTAATTTATATTTTATAATCTCCTGGCTAACATCATTGGGGGGTTAACTGATATTTCAGTGACTTCTGGGTATAATTTTTTACTAATGGATTTAATCCTCTAACTCAATCAAAATCTTTGTAGCTCTATGCACTCCCAGAAGATGCTTCATCCTCACCTCATTCTAATTTATTCAACTACTTGAAGTTTTAAGAGGTTACCTGAAGAAATTAAGTATTGTTATATAAAATTAATAAAGTAAAATACAAATTCTGAAATAAAGTATCAAAAATATCTACATTATCATATGATCATATTATGAAATTGATTTTCATTTGGAATATAGTCTGCACTTGTATGAAGTAATTATCTTCCAGATTTTCATTAATTATATAGCTTATTCATTACTTATAAATAAATGTCTCCAAGTAGAACAGGAATAGCAAACAAACATACTTTAAAGCAAATTATACAGAAGTACAAAAATCAGATATTATGGAAAACAGAAAAAAAAACCTTCAACTAACGTTTTGATTTACACACAACCTTTCAAGAACTTATCTCTTCTGGGCCAACTGGAAATAAAACTTGAAGTGTTACCAAGGAAAGAAATTCAATTCAACAAAATGCTTCTATGCTTGTTCAAGAATTACTCCTTAGGGCAGGCATGGTGGGGAATGTCTACCCAGTAGGCTAAGGCAGAAGGTTGCTTGAGCTCAAGAGTTCAAGACCAGCCTAGGCAAGATAGTAAGACCCCCGTCTCAAAAAAAAAAAAAAAAATTACTGATTACTCTTTAGACTAATCCTGGTATTTCTTAGTCAAGAGATCAAGACTTAGGCCAGGCCAGGTGCAGTGGCTCAGGCCTGTAATCCCAGCACTTTGGGAGGCTGAGGTGGGTGGATCACAAGGTCAGGAGATCAAGAGCATCCTGGCTAACACGGTGAAACCCCGTCTCTACTAAAAATACAAAAAATTAGCCAGGCATGGTGGTGGGCACCTGTAGTCCCAGCTACTCGGGAGGCTGAGGCAGAAGAATCGCTTGAACCCGGGAGGCAGAGGTTGCAGTGAGCTGGGATCACACCACTGCACTCCAGCCTGGGCGACAGAGCGAGACTCTGTCTGAAAAAAAAAAAAAGACTCAGGACAAAGTTCCTTATTTACTCTAAAAACACTAAGCTAGGCCAAGTTACCCCAGCTTTCAAACCCTGTCTGTATTCTCTTTTCGCTTCCCTTTTCCACTCCACCCAGCTAAGCAAGGGACCTGCTGCAGGTAATGCTCCTATTTACATCACACCAGAAGCACAAAGTGGCAGAAGAATTCTGGTCCAAATTGCAGAGGCCCCAGTGATCATGGGAGCCCACATAGGTAGAGCTGTCTCAGGGAAGTTCAAATGACCCTTGAGGTCAAAGACAGAGACAAAGGAAGTTTGTCTATCAAAAATACAAAAATTAGCCAGGCATGGTGGCGCATGCCTGTAATCCCAGCTACTCAGGAGGTTGAGGCAAAAGAATTGCTTGAATCTGGGAGGCAGAGATTGCAGTGAGCCAAGATCATGCCACTGCACTGCATGCCACAAAGGAAGTTTGTCTCTGCAAAAGACAAGCCTAAAATTGTAAGCAAACATGAATATTTGAGCTCTCTCTGTGAATCCATGTGGCCACATGTAATCAGAACAAGCCAGTTGTAGTACTCAGATTTAGCTGGCTAAAATCATAGTCCAGGAATGAACTAATCAGAACTGTGGCCCCTTTGCAGTTGACTTTACTATTCTATACTACAGAATGTTCTCTCTACAAGAAAAAAGTACTTAAACCTTGTAATTTTGTGAGTTAATGGCTTGGGGTGGCTTTGGCCATAGGTTTAATCTGCAAACTGCTCAGTGGGTAGGAACAAAATGATCCAGGGTGTTTGTTGGCTGTAGTGCTATTGGCACAACCTGAACTGAGAGAAACTGGCTGGTATTTGAAACAGAGTGGGTGTTCTCCTCTCACTAGTGAAATGGGTACTATTTAAGAGAAAAAGAAACTGAATTTCTTCCCAATTTTCAACCAGAAGAAAATAATTCGTAGAGATTCAAAGTTCTCTAAAGTATTACAATCAGTACTAATAAGAGTGTGACACTCTCCAGGACCATGTAATCCACATTTTAAATCAAGACTAAATCAACACCAGACATTTGCTGCTTGGATCAAGCAAACCTTAAAGCAATTAGATTTGAATTTTCTAGGTGCAAATGTAATTTAAGGGGAATAGGAAGGGAAAGCAAATTGGTTTGAAATAAAGACACGTTTATTAATAATGGTTTAAGTTAGCCGAGCACAGTGGCTCATGCCTGTAATCCTAGCACTTCAGGAGGCTGAGGCAGGCAGATCACTTGAGGCCAGGAGCTAGAGACCAGAAACTCCATCTCTACTAAAAAAATACATATACATAAAAATTAGCCAGGCGTGGTGGTGTGTGCCTACATGGTAGGCTGAGGCATGAGAATTGCTTGAACCCGGGAGACAGGTTGCAGTGAGCCAAGATCACACCACTCCACACTCCAGCCCAGGCAAAAGAGAGACTCTTGTCTCCAAGAGAAAAAAAAAAGATTTAAGTCAAGTGCTTGCATTTCTGGGCTGGTTTCCCACAGGTTATATTGAAGAGAAATGGAATCAAAATAGAGGAATGGCCAGAAAAAAGTGAAATGAGGATTTGTAAAGACACAACATAAAGGAGGCAACATACAGGAAACAAATACAAGAGAGGAAAGATTTACTAAGGACAAGTGAAGTTGGAAGAATTGAGGACTTTCTAAGCCCTAGGATCTGATCTTGACACTTTCCAGCCCAAGATTAACGGCTTTCTACTACCAGTAAAACAACAGAGTCCTCTTAGGATGGCCTGCTTCCAAACCACCAGTAGTCCCCAAAATCTTCATGCTGAACACTTGTGTACAACTCTCTTGTTCTGTAAGACTCTAGAACATTTGAGTCTTCAGACCCTGGTTCCCTACAAGGACCTTGAAAGTCAACGCCCCGGCTAGGATGGTTATATGGAAATGGCTTGTGTAGTATCAAGCAGAAAGTAGTGCAACTCATTACATTATGTTTCTTGCCTGTTGTCCAGGCCAGCATGTTTCCTAAATTCAGACTGTTGCTGTAGTTAATGACATAAGTAATAGATGATTGATTTAATTTTTTTTTTCTCTAACCTTACACAAACTCTTCTGGCCTTGTTCCCCATGCCAGGGTCATGTTGAATTACACACTCCTTCTTTCAAACTCCTCTAGCATTTTTCTACAAGGCATTGATTCTCTATTTAAGCAGTAATCTTGTTCCACTAGCCCAGAAGATCATGAGCATTTCCAAGGAAGTTAACATAGCTTAATGGCCCCAGTATCTCTGAGTCTACTGCAGTATCTCCCACATTTCAGTTTCTCAAAAATGTATGATATCTTAGTGAGGACATTACTGCTCACTGTTGTCAAAATTAACCCATAAACCTTGATGTATCTGAACTATTTAAAGACACATGGAGTTTCTCAGATCAGAAGATGCAACTGGTAATCATTTTGAAACTTGAAGGGCCAGGCGCGGTGGCTCACACCTGTAATCCCAGCACTTTGGGAGGCCGAGGTGGGTGGATCAGGAGGTCAGGAGACCGAGACCATCCTGGCTAACATGGTGAAACCCCGTCTCTACTAAAAATACAAAAAATTAGCCTGGCGTGGTGTCAGGCGCCTGTAGTCCCAACTACTTGTGAGGCTGAGGCAGGAGAATGGCGTGAACCCGGGAGGTGGAGCTTGCAGGGAACCTAGACAGCGCCACTGCACTCCAGCCTGGGCAACAGAAGGAGACTCTGTCTCAAAAAAAAAAAAAAGAAAGAAAGAAACTTGAAGGCTGGGTGCAATGGTTCATGCCTGTAATCTTAGTATTTTGGGAGGCCGAGGTGGACAGAACTCTTGAGTCCCGGAGTTCGAGACCAGCCTGGGCAACATGGCAAAACCCCATCTCTACTAAAAATACAAATAATTAGCATGTATGGTGGTGCACGCCTCTAGTCCCCACTATTCTAGGGGCTAGATTGGGAGAATCACCTGAGCTGGGAATTCAAGGCTGTGGTGAGCTATGATTGCGCCACTGCACTCCAGCCTGGGCAACAGAACGAGACTCCGTCTGAAAGAAAGAAAGGAAGAAAGGAAGGAATGAAGGAATGAAGGAAGGAAGGAAGGAAGGAAGGAAAGGAGGGAGGGAGGGAGGGAGGGAGGAGGGAGGGAGGGAAAGAAACTTGAAACTTGAAGCATGTGAAAGGATAAACAGAAAAGGAATTCTCCTATGTGTTTTATAACTAATAATTCTGGCAAGAATATAAAATTATGAAATATAAACTATAAATGATTTGGATCGATGGGACAGAGAGTAGAATTACAGAAATTTATAATCATAATAAGCCATTACATTTGATCCTTTAAACCACATTTGTTAAATGCCAAAAATGTAGTCTGGCGAACACCAACTCCTGAAGGGCTTCAGGAAAAACATTTCACGATCAAAAATAAGTTGAGTTAACACTGCCTAACACAGCCTCCTTGGGAGAATCACCAATGCACAAGATGGTGAAAAAGACTCCACGCCTGCTGTCAAGAAATCTATTTAACCTTGTTGAACCTCGTATTGCTCTTTTTCTTTCTTCACAGTACCTATTAAAATTCCATGTAACTTGTACCCTACAGAATATATTTAGGGAACAGTATTCTAAACATCTTAGAGACTGAGGCAGGATATATGGAGAATTACTATTTTCATTCTACAGAAGGTAGCTAAGACTTAAGAAAATCAATTTCTCCAGTCTCACACAGATTCTAAACAATGGAGCCATTTATGAACGAATTCCATATTCAACATTTGTTGTTTCATACACGTCAGGCACTGTGCTAGGCACAAGGCTCACATTTCTAGAATTCTAGGCTATTAGAACTAATAGGTACATACCAGACCATTTGGCGCAACCCCCTCATTTTCAGAGAGGAAAGGAAGTTTCAGAAAAAGTAAACAACTCAAGGCTCTACCAAAAAAAAACAAACAAAAAAAGGGAGGTGGAACAGGAATTCAAATCTAGGGCATTTGTCTCCAAGTCCTGTACTTTTCATAGTACACCCCTCTGTCTCCAGATATGCTCACACCATATAAAATCTAATGCCTGGAAATCTTTCCAAGAGCTCAAGTGTTTCTTGATCCTATGATAAAGCTAGCATAAACCCAGATGAGGGTGGTATTCTCTCTACTCAGAAAATACTAAGGAATATTTGCATTTTAAATCATTTCCCTGACATATTTAACAAATTGGAAGACACTTAGCTATTTCCATGAGCAATCTTAGTACTTTTTAATGAACTATAAATACATTTCTAAAACCAAATGTGCATTTTTTGCTATAAATTTCTCAGTTTAATGTCCTAGGTAGCTGCAAATACTTTCATTTTTGGAAATCCATGTTTGAGCCTCAGGTTTCCCTATAGGAAAGAGGTCTTCATCTCTTGTTTATGGATCTGATGAGGAATTGTGTCCCAGAAAAAAATGCCTGTTAAGACACAGTGTCACCCACCATTTCATGGGGCTCTCAAACTCACTAAAACTCTTGCTATAGAATGTGACACTGTGAAGTCTTCTATGTATCTGTTTACTTCAACTCTTGATTTCGTGTCTGTCCAACTTCTATTTGGGTGTTGCAATCATGAAGTTAGAAATAGGTGAAAATATGGGTCCTGGAGCCAAGAGTAATTAAGGTTTACTTTAAAGTATCCCCACAACAGTGACAATAATTGTAATACTAATTAAGAGCAACAACAAACACAAATCCCTAAAATAGATATTTGCATATGATTCAACTGTGGTTTCTAGAACCATGGATGGAAAGTGGGGCACACTTTTGTTCTCCAGCTCTGTCCCAAGACCTACCAAGAGAGGATATAGATGTGGGGTCGGGGGTGGTGGGAGGAGTAGAGGGGGTGAGGTTGGAAGTTAAGGAAAAGTGTAAAGAGAAACAAATGGAAGTCTTCGTTAGAAATTCTGGATCAGTTACAAAGATAGGGGAATCTCTATTCCCTCTCCTCTGCTTCTGATAACTCAGATTCCTTATTATCCAGAATCAGGCAGACGGGATTGACTTTTTCATGACTTGGTACTGGTCTAGCCACCTTTTCAAACAAGTTCTAGTGAAAATATCTTAAATGTTAATAAAGGAAGACAAGGAAGTAAACAATGATACATATGGAAAATCAGTATTAAACAAGTAATGTGTGCCTATAATTCTGGGCGCGGTGGCTCAAGCCTGTAATCCCAGCACTTTGGGAGGCCGAGACGGGAGGATCACAAGGTCAGGAGATCGAGACCATCGTGGCTAACATGGTGAAACCCCGTCTCTACTAAAAAAATACAAAAAACTAGCCCGGCGAGGTGGCGGGCGCCTGTAGTCCCAGCTACTTGGGAGGCTGAGGCAGGAGAATGGCGTGAACCCGGGAGGCGGAGCTTGCAGTGAGCTGAGATCTGGCCACTGCACTCCAGCCTGGGCGACAGAGCGAGACTCCGTCTCAAAAAAAAAAAAAAAAAAAAAAGAGAAGCTGAGACAGAAGGGTTGTTTGAGGCCAGTAGTTTGAGACCAACCTGGGTAACATTGTGAAACCCTCCTCTCAAAAAACTTTTTTTTTTTTTCAATTAGCCAGGAGTGATGACACATGCCTGTGGTCTCAGCTTCTCAGGAGGCTGACGCAGGAGGATCACCTGAGCCCAGGAGATTGAAACTGCAGTGAGCTATGATGGTACCACTGCACTCCAGCCCGGGACACCAGGCAAATCCCATCTTAAAAAAAAAAAAAGGCCGGGCGCGGTGGCTCAAGCCTGTAATCCCAGCACTTTGGGAGGCCGAGACGGGCGGATCACGAGGTCAGGAGATCGAGACCATCCTGGCTAACACGGTGAAACCCCGTCTCTACTAAAAATACAAAAACTAGCCGGGCGAGGTGGCGGGCGCCTGTAGTCCCAGCTACTCGGGAGGCTGAGGCAGGAGAATGGCGGAAACCCGGGAGGCGGAGCTTGCAGTGAGCTGAAATCTGGCCACTGCACTCCAGTCCGGGCGACAGAGCGAGACTCCGCCTCAAAAAAAAAAAAAAAAAAAAAAAAAAAAAAAAAGTCAGTTGCCAAAGAAAATGTGAAATGAAGTCTCTCTATTTTCAGTGCATGTATGGTATTTACAAAATAGGAGGAGAAGAGGCTAGGCTGTTTACACCTGTAATCCCAGCACTTTGGGAGGCAGAAGCGAGTGGGTTGCTTGAGCCCAGGAGTTCGGGACCAGCCTGGGCAACACAGCGAAGCCCTGTCTCTACATACACACACACACACACACACACACACACACACACAAATACAAAAATTAGCTTGGTGTGCTTGTGGTCCCAGGTAGGCAGGGGGATCACTTGAGCCCAGGAGTTCAAGACCAGCCTGGGCAACACGGCAAAACCCGATCTCTACAAAAAATACAAAAATTAGCCAGGTGTGTTGGCATGCGCCTGTGGTCCCAGCTACTTGGGAGGTTGAGGTGGGACAATCACTTGAACTCGGGAGGCTGAGGCTGTAGTGAGCTGAGATCGCATTACTGCACTCCAACCTAGTTGACAGAGCCAGACCCTGCCTCAAAAAAAAAAGAAAAGAAAAAGAAAAAGTGGAGAAAGAAAGAAAAGGAAAGAAAAGAAAAGAAAAAAAAAGAAAGAAAGAGGAAAGAAAGAAAGAAAGAGGAAAGAAAGAAAAGGAAGAAGACAAGAAGGCAAGGCAAGGCAAAGGAAGGGGAAGAAAGAAAGAAGAGGAAAAAGAAAAAAGGAAGAAGAGCATGCTGCATTCCACAAGAGAACAATATCATCTGGATTCCAGTACATTCCAGTTAGACATGAATCTGAGTTAAAACTATCACTACAGCAAATAAGGTTGTATGAGGACTTGTATATAAAAAGAGTCAATTTATGGCCAAATAAATTATCATGGATTTTATCATACCATCTAGCCAGAGCGAGGGCAACCTGAGTCAAGCCAACTTTTAAAGAGAATGAAAGTAGAAATTTCTTTGCATCAGTCTCTAAGTATGGGAGTCTGGTAAGTAAAGACCCACTCAAATCATAGGTCTTGCCATCTCTTCTTAAAATCCCTCAGTCAGCTGTCCAGCTGAAGCTCTGGGGGAGAGGAATTTACCCAGCGAACCCTCACCAATTGCCTTCCAGGTCTCCGCATGTTAATAGTCAAGACTTCATAGCCCAATGTTGAAGGCAGATTTTTATAGCAAGTACGTACCTGTGGCAGTTTCACATCATTAATATCCCAGCTTAATATCTCTTTGTCTTCAGAATCAAAGTCATCAGGTTCCATGATAAGGTCAGGCCAGCCAAGGTTTTCACCTATTCGACTCCCCTCAGAAGTGCTTGAGAATTTTGTTCTCAAAGATTCTTGATATAGCTGGATCGGCCCACTCAAGCACCTTAGACCAGGAGATTGTTTTCTAGGGCTAAAAAATAAATTATATTAGTATTGGCTATTAAAGAGATTTAAAAAAATCAGTGCTCCTCTGCCAGAAAAACCTGTTTCACTGATATTTTTGCAAGTACCAACATACTAATAAAAAACAAAACATAGGAGCCATTAGTGATTTTACTTAAAACTTGGCCATCGGGAATTACAAGCATGTGATCATTGCTTTCACCCTTGGGTTTGGGCTTGCTTTCTCATTGCAAGATCCAAGGTTGTGAAGGCCTTAGCAGAGACAGTTGTCATCTGTAAACAATGGCTAGGACCTTCTCCTGCTAGCGCAGGAGGATATTAGCTTGGAGTTGTTTCCACAGAAATGCCTTCAGAAATTAGCTAATGTGTGGTTGAAGCTGCAAGAGGGGAACATCATATTGAATTTATCTAGAAAAAAAAAAAATATATATATATATATATATATATATATATATTTTTTTTTTTTTTGAGACGGAATCTCACTTATTCACCCAGGCTGTAGTGCAATGGTGTGATCTCGGCTTACTGCAACCTCCGCCTCATGGGTTCAAGCAACTCTCCTGCCTCATCCTCCCCAGTAGCTGGGATTACAGGCATGTGCCACCACACACAGCTGATTTTTGTATTTTTAGTAGAGACGGGGTTTCACCCTCTTGGCCAGCCTGATCTCGAACTCCTGACCTCAAGTGATCCACCCACCTCAGCCTCCCAAAGTGTTGGGATTACAGGCGTGAGCTCCCGCACGTGGCCAGAAAAAAATATATTTGAAAATCCAAATCACCATAAAGATTAGTTTTGGTCTCTGCAATAAATCCTGTGTGCACTATATATCTTCAAATGTTATCAACTAATATGCTTATATCTGATTCATCTGAAACAGGGTTACTTAACCTTGGCACTACTAACGTTTTGGACCAGATAATTCTTTGTTGTTGGGAGCTTTTTGCATGTTGTAAACTGTTTGGCAGCATCCCTGTTCGCTACCCATTAGGTGCTAGCAACTTGTAATCCCAACACTTTGGGAGGCCAACACAGATGGATCACTCAAGTCTAGGAGTTCAAGACCAGCCTGGGAAACATGGAGAAACCCTGTTTGTACAAGAAGTACAAAACACTAGCTGGGCATGGTGGTGCGTGACTGTAGTCCTAGTTACTTTGGGAGGCTGAGGTGGGAGGATTACCTGAGCCCAGGAGTTTGAGGCTGCAGTGAGTCAAGATTGTGTCACTGCAAGCCAGCCTGAGTGACAGAGTGAGACCTTGTCTCAAAAAATAAGTAAATAAATGAATGAATAAGTAAAAGGTTGTTCAAATTGCATTTCTTCCCTCACGAGAAATGCTGCTCTAATTTCTAACTATAATTGGTTAAAGGAGATTTACAAAGAAAAAAAAGAAGAAAGAAAGAAAATTTGAAATGTTCTACCCTGAGGAAAAAAATGAATAATTTTGCAGATGAAAGGTACTTGTTAGTAGGATATGAAGTGAAACATGTTCACATGTATAACATTTCATTTATTGGTACTCTTATAAAAACAAGAGACATAATGATGCTATGTAGAGCTATTTAATAGTGAACTCAAACTGCAAGGTAGATTAATAGCCTAAGCTTTGGCAAGATCCATGAACTCTGTTCTTTAGTTTTTATTGTTTTTGTTTTTGTTTTTGTTTTTGAAATGGAGTCTCATTCTTATCACCCAGGCTGGAGTACAGCGGCACGATCTCAGCTCACTGCAGCCTCCACCTCTGGGGTTCCAGTGATTCTCTTACCTCAGCCTCCCAAGTAGCTGGGATTACAGGCGAGCACCACCACACCCAGCTAATTTTTGTATTTTTAGTAGAGACAGGGTTTCACCATGTCAACCACGCTGGTCTTGAACTCCTTTCCTCAGGTGATCCACCCATCTCTGTCTCCCAATGTGCTGGGATTACAGGCATGAGCCACTGTGCCTGGCCTGTTCTTTAGTTATTTAGTGTTATATGATCCTAGTACTTGTCAATCACTGAACTCTACTAAGGGAAAGTGTGTATAAATAGAAGACTGTTGACCTGAACATGAGAATGAAGTTCTTTTTTTTTTTCTTTTATGTGTGTGCTCTAGATGTCCAGAGAAATTTCTCTAGTAACAAGCTATAGAAATGATCCTTGAAAGTGTAGTCCTTATAAATGAAATTCTTGACCATTAAATGACAAACTAATCAGAGTCTCTCCCTGTCTGTTCCACATACCCAAACTGAGCTACAACCTAGTGGTTGCAGAGCATGAAGTTTCTGTTCCCCAACTGAATGTTGATTTTCAAGACTAAATCCTCATGGATTTTAAGTAAAATTCTATGTTTAGGAAACAAACATTGTGTTACTGAAGAAATGCTGCCGCAAACTGATTCTAATTCAAAGGACTTAAATAACAGGTATAGAAGAAGCAGATATTAAGCAGCAGTTCCATGTACTTACCCCGAACAGTAACGATATCGTCTCTGATGCTGCAAATTTTGTTATAACTAATTGGAATAGATCTACTTTTTAAAAACCTTGGGAAATAAGATTCATATTTTCAAAAATCAAAAACATTGTTATAAAGCCTAGGCAATATAGACATAATTCTTTTGTTTTTAAATTAAGGGGAGAATAATACAGCAAATTTTATTACAGAACAACTATGTTATTTTTTAGATTTTCTCCCGATATTAACATTTGCTAAGCGAATGAGCATTAATTTAATATTTCCTAAAAGTTAAGAACAAAACACAGGAAAGAAGAAAAAACCATTTTATAGCCCTTAAGTAAACTCTGTTTTCCTCTTCTAGGACTGAAAAACTACACTTGTCAAGACTACTTTTTTAAAAGCAACTTGCGCAAACTATATTCAATTTTCATCATTTCTACAGAAAAATGAACTAGAACAAATGAAACCCTGTAGGAATGGAGTGGTCGTTACCGCATCCCTTACATTTGCCTCTCTATGGGATTTCTGGCTTCCTTACCTTCTAACTTCTTACGGAGAAGCAGACAGAACTGTGTCGTGAAAATCTTACTGCTGGTTCAAGTCCCAGCAGGCTCTGGTCATTTTCTGAGCAGACGCTGTTCCCTACTCCAGGTCAGGGTACACTATGCTAATGAGTTCTGGCGATGGTCCAATCAAAATCTAGATGCTCTAGGCTCTGGATAGGTAAGAGCAGCCTGGGAGTCACTTAACCAGCCTGATTCTTCTCAGAATGCCAGCAATGTGATGAATATTCTATGATGTATCTCTGAACTTCCCCCTCCCTTTATGTTAGGAGGACATTCGAACTAAAATGGACATTGGAAAGAACCTCATGAGGAAGCACAGATGTTTTTCTTCTTGTGATGTTACAGGTTGGGCCCCAGGCAGATGATTCACAGTAGGTCCTAATTCTCCCACTGTTTACCCGGCAGGTAATAGTTCTGTCTCGTGTGTGCAAGAGAGAGAAGACAGACAGACAGAGAGAGAGATATTATGGTGAGGAAATTTACTGGAATAGACAGTGGACAGCCAACATCCTCTCTACCAGAAATACTGAAATGCTATCTTAACCCTAGCAATAATGTCCCACTAATTCTGAGTGTTCTGATCCCCTAAAAATACACAATTCTTGGCCGGGTGTGGTGACTCACGCCTGTAGTCCTAGCACTTTGGGAGACTGATGTCGGCGGATCATGAGATTAGGAGTTCAATACCAGCCTGGCCAAGATGGTGAAACCCCGTCTCTACTAGAAATACAAAAATTCGCCGGGTGTGGTGGCACACGCCTGTAATCCCAGCTACCTGGGAGACTGAGGCAGAGAACTGCTTGTACCCAGGAAGCGGAGGTTGCAGTGAGCTGAGATCGTGTCACTGCACTCCAGCCTGGATGACAGAGTAAGGCTCCATCTCAAACAAACAAACAAACAAACAAAAAACCAATTCTTTCTTCTAGAGATATCCTCAGTGCTATTCCTTTCAGAGACATCCGCAGTACAGCCTAAATCAGTTCAGTTCATCTGTTTTGCTCTAGGTAGTCTGTTAGGCCTTGGCAACACAAGAGAGAATGAAAGCCATTAAGAAGTTCATTCTACTAGAAAAGATGAACAAAGCTACTAAATAAGGCCATTTAAAATTGATGTATAGAATAGAAGTAATATAAATGAGAAGGCTATTAAGCTGGAGGGAGGAGAACCAGAGAAACCCACCAAAATGATGCTCGATGAGCCTTTTGAAGGACAAATACATATTTATTAAGGCACGAAGGACTGGAAGAGGGTGTTTAGGGGAGTGACAATATCTTGAACAACATGATGAGGGATCAGTACCTGTCAGGAAGGTCCAGACTCTCAAGGATGAGGATTAGGAGGCAGAGATGAGAAGACCAGAAGGCAAAAGGCTTGGAAAGCCTCATAGTTTCATTCAGCGGCCCCTAATAGAGTTCCCATTCATCTTTCAGTTCATGAACAAATTCCTTTCCTGCCTGAAGTTTAAGACCCTGCTTCATTTTTTTTTTTTTTTAAACGGATTTTCGATCTTGTTGCCTAGGCTGGAGTGCAATTGTGCTATCTTGGCTTACCACAACCTCTGCCTCCCGAGTTCAGGTGATTCTCCTGCCTCAGCCTCCCGAGTAGCTGGGATTATAGGCATGCACCACCAAGTTCGGCTAATTTTGTATTTTTAGTAGAGATAGGGTTTCTCCATGTTGGTCAGGCTGGTCTTGAACTCCCAACCTCAGGTGATCCACCCGCCTCGGCCTCCCAAAGTGCTGGGATTACAGGCGTGAGCCACCACGCCTGGCCAACCCTGCTTGATCTTATTGTACTTTATCTGGCCAGTCTTGGTCTCCTTTCTGTAATCCCTTTGTTGGTCAGGAGGACATTTCTCCATCCCTCAGATACATTGTATGAGGACAAAACCTAAAATTATGCCAGCTGGTGAAAGAGGATGTCTACAGGGTCTAGCACCAGAATCACAAAGCAGAGGAAAGAGTGGATTTAGTGTCAACAGGCAATAAATCCTTATGAGAGCTCCTTATGAGAGCTTCCCACACTATTCTAGAACACATGATTTCTTATTTCTGTGATGCTGTAGAACTCTTTTGTTTCTTCTTTGAGACGGGATCTCACTCTGCCACCCAGGCTGGAGTACAGTGGTGTGATTATGGCTCACTATGGTCTTGCTTTCCTGGGCTCAAGCGATCCTCCCACCTCAGTCTCCCAAGTAGCTGGTACTACAGGTGCACACAACCACGTCCCGCTATCCTGCTAATTTTTGTATTTTTTGTAGAGATGGGGTTTCACCATGTTGACTAGGCTGGTCTTGAACTCCTAGGCTCAAGAAATCGCCTGCCTTGGCCTCCCAAGTACTGGAACTACAGGTATGAGCCACGGTGCCCGGCCATGTTGAATTCTTAACTCTGAATTATATGCTGTCTTGTATCACTTGGAACTAACAGTGTTTTTAAGTTACAAAATAAAAATTTACAAAATAAAATTTTAAAAAACTCATATTTTCATCTCCCATAGGGTTCCACTGTTAACATATTGGGCATGTCCTTTCAGACTTTTGTTTTCCCATATCTTTTTGTTCCCATATAGAACAAAAAGATATTATTTTTATTTGCAATCCTATTTTACATGCTATTGCTTTTAGTTGTTTTATTTGTTCGGTTGATTGGTTTTGTTTTGCTTTTTTTGGAGATAGGATTTCCCTGTGTGGCCCAGGGTAGACTCAAACTCCTGGGTTCAAGTCATTCTCTCCTCTCAGCCTCCCAAGCATCTGGGACTCCAAGTGCCCGCCACCACATCGGGCTATGCTTTACATTGTTGATGAGTGTTGGTTCTGGCTCCTCAGCGAGGCTGCTAGTTCCTTCACGGCCAAGTTGGGATATTCCACTTTCCCTCTTCTCATAGAAAGACCTACTGGGTTTCCAGCTGCAGCATCACAGCCATCCTTGTTCCAAGCACCAACCCTGCTTGGACACAGGAGGGCGCTGAGAAGCTCTGGCTCCACACTCTGATAGAGCTGTGAACATGATGTCCCAGTCTAGTAAGGGTATTTTTGCTTTCTTAAGGCCAAGGTCCCAACTTATTACCCAAATTCTCCTAATTGTTTTTGTTTTGTTTTATTGTTTGACACAGAGTCTTGCTCTGTCATCCAGACTGGTGTGCAGTGGCGCAATCTCAGCTCACTGCAGCCTCCTCCTCCCAGGCTCAACCTATCCTCCCACCTCAGCCTCCCAAGTAGCTGGGACCACAGGCACATGCTACCACGCCCAGCTAATTTTAAAAACTTTTTGTAGAGACAGGGTCTCACTGTATTGCCCAGGCTGGGCTCGAACTCCTGGGATCCAATGATCCACTGCCTCAGCCTCCCAAAGTGCTGAGATTATAGGCATGAGCCACCTTGCCTAGCCACATTCCCTAATTGGATCACTGTCATTGTTATTAATAATAATAATCTTAGTAGCTTCCCTTGATTGCACACTTAGAATGAATCAGGCGCCACGCTTAAGCACCTGTCTATATTATCACCCTTGATCCATACAGCATCCCTATCAAATAGGTACTATTCTTCTTATACCTCTTTTGTGGAGAAGGAGATCAAGACTCAGACAAATGATATCACACAGAAATGTAAGCAGTAGCAGAGCTGGGGTAGAACTCAGAGATATGCCTGTTGACCACGGTACTGCATGAAGAGCCCTACGTGTTCAGCATCTGGAGTCTTTGTCTCCACTCCTATAAAATCTGAGTTCTACATCACTCTTTCCACCCTGTGCCTCCTCCCCTAGAGACAGGAATCCTGCCTTAAGCCAGGTGGCTAGAGGCCCTATTACTTGGGAACTGACCTCAACCACTAATGATTGGATTTCTCAGTATCTCTACTCTTGCATTCCCTGATACTCTGAGGCCTGCCTATTGAGATCATTCTGGTTTTTTTTTGTTGTTGTTGTTGTTTTTCATCAATAGTGGTGCTTTAGGCATTTTAAGCAGGATAATTATTTGGGTCAGACTGTCCCATGCACAGAATTCCTAGACGCAAGATGCCAGCCACATCCCAGTCACAATATCAACCATAACCCACACCTTCATATTTCTACATGTTTGGGAACCAGGGAAGGAGTATTATTGTGCTGCCTTTGGTTTGGGGTGACCATGCCAGACTCTCAGGGCTGACAAGTTTGCCTAGACTATTGCCTGTGGTTTCCAATTCATAGACTACGAGATACCTTGTTCTACCTAATGGATGAACTTCTACACCTACAGTTCTATCCTTCTGGTATCTACCCTATCTAGTTTCATCCATTTGCCCAGTTCTTCTACTGTGGACTTTTTTTTTTTTTTTTTTTTTTTGAGACAGAGTCTTGCTCTGTCGCTCAGGCTGGAGTGCAGTGGTGCAATCTCGGCTCACTGCAACCTCCACTTCCCCGGTTCAAGCGATTCTTGTGCCTCAGCCTCCTGAGTAGCTGGGGCTACAGGCGTATGCCACCATGCCCAGCTAATTTTTGTATGTTTAATAGAGACGGGGCTTCGCCATGTTGTCCAAGCTGGTCTCGAACTCCTGACCTCAAGTGATCCACCCACCTCAGCCTCCCAAAGTGCTGAGATTACAAGCGTGAGCCACTGTGCCCAGCTGTTCTACTGTGGACTTTTATTTATCCCTTATTGTGTATCCAGCATCTTTCCAAACATTAAGTTCTCACAACCTCTTCATGAAATGTACTATAAATTTGTAGTTGTTGTACATATTTGTTGGTACATATGATATTTTGGCTACACGCATAGTATGTGTAATGATCAAGTCAGAGTATTTGGGGTGTCCCTCACCTTGAGTATTTACTGTTTCACGTGTTGGGGAGTATTTCAAGTCCTCTCTTCTAGCTATTTTGCAACATACAATACCTTGTTATTAACCATAGTCAGCATAGTCTGCTACTGAATATATTAAGAAATACATGGAATGTTTCACTGACTTGCATGCCATCCTTGTACAGAAGCCATGCTAATCTTCTCTATCATTCCAATTAGCATATGTGTTGAAGGGAGTACTGGTATTATTAAGCTATATAAGTATCAAAATAGCATAAGGAAACTGAGGCACAGAGAGGTAAAGTAGCTTGATGTTTACAAGGTGGTGTAACCAAACTTTTGGCATCAGCAAACTGACATAAGTCAAAGGAAAAATATGAACTGGAGAAGAATGATGTTAAAAGTCATTTCCTTCGTGGGAGAGTATGTCTATCTAACATTCTGATCCCTTCTGGTGTCAACATTCCCCTGCCTCCTTACCTCACCATTTTTTAGGAAATTGCCTTTCCCCCAAGGCTGTCCATTAGAACGTTCCGTCCCTTCTGACATAGAGCCTGACCTATTCAGTCTTTCCCTGGAATCTTCCAAATTAGAGGTGGAGGAATTGCTCTTTCATCTCAGATGCCAAATTGTAAGCCTGACCTCAGTCTTGTGATGGTCATCTCTGCTGCACATGGCAGAATCTGAGAGAATGGAGACAACAAGAGATGAGTGATGGAAAAAGGAAGGAAGGAGGGAGCACTGAACACAGCCAAGCCCGAGGCCAGCTCCAATCCTCTCTCTTCCAGTTATGTGACCCAACAAATATCTTTTATGCTTTCATTCCTTGGAATTGGGTATCTTCAACTTAACCCTATGAGAGATCTGCTAACACACTTCCCAACCTCCTAATCTAGGTAAGCCTGCATCTCACCCAGATTTCAAAGTAAACCACTCTCCTTTTCATTGATACTTCAATGAAAGTGAAGTGGGCATCAAAAGTGACTTATCTGACACTGCTTAAAATTGGAAAACTCTTGTAGTGTCTCACTGGAATCAATGTGCAGGACACAAGGAATAGTCATTGTAGGCCTCAGTTTACACCTACCCAGCACACACAGTTGCTAAAGCAGGTAATCAAGGTACCACTCAGAGATCACTTTTCTGTGTTGTGTAAAACTGAACTTTGGATTTTTCCTTTAGGGTTTCTCAATTTGGAAGCCATTCGTGGCTCTCATGTGGAGTTTCCACAAGTTCTATATAATTTACTTCAGTGCTCAAGACCCAATTGTATCATCTTAAATTGGATTCTGAGCTGTAACTGTTCTGAGAAACAAGAAGTGTTCTCTTTCTAAATCTCTGGGCAGACGAGACAAGCCTGGCTGACTGTGAAAATCCCTAGATGATTGTGGGAATGTTCCTGGATGTCATGGTCCTCTTTGGAAAATATTGTGAAACTTTAAAATATGTAATTATAAGACTTAAGAACTGTTTTACCAATAGAAACTATGACTAACATACGTATATGCAACATCAAAATCATGAACCATGAACCCAAGAGTCAACCCCAAAAAAGGAAAACATAAAAAACAAGCTCCCAAACTCATAGTGGTAGATTTCTAATTTCCTGTAAATACTTTGCTGTCCTTTTGTTTTGTGCTAAAAGGCAAAAAATGGGGTGTCCTATAAGTTAATAAAAATGCAGCTAAAATCAGAATTGATTCCACTTCTTAAATACTTTTACAAACTGGGAAATCAACACCAACTTTTTAAAACTTAAAAACCATGACCAAACAAAGCTGGAATATGATCCTGCCATTTCCATGAGGCAGTAAGCTACCCATTCCTGGCTATTTTTCATACAAATATTATTTATGCTAAAATATAATGAGTTGAGCCAGGCACAGTGTCTCACTCCTGTAATCCCAGCACTTTGGGAATCCAAGGTGGGTGGATCACCTGAGGTTGGCAGTTCAAGACCAGCCTGACCAACATGGAGAAACCCCATCTCTACTAAAAATACAAAATTGGCCGGGCGCGGTGGCTCAAGCCTGTAATCCCAGCACTTTGGGAGGCCGAGACGGGCGGATCACGAGGTCAGGAGATCAAGACCATCCTGGCTAACATGGTGAAACCCCGTCTCTACTAAAAAATACAAAATAGCCGGGCGAAGCGGCGGGCGCCTGTAGTCCCAGCTACTCGGGAGGCTGAGGCAGGAGAATGGCATAAACCCGGGAGGCGGAGCTTGCAGTGAGCTGAGATCCGGCCACTGCACTCCAGCCTGGGCGACAGAGCGAGACTCTGTCTCAAAAAAAAAAAAAAAAAAAAAAAAACAAATAAAAATACAAAATTAACCGAGCATGGTGGCACGTGCCTGTAATACCAGCTACTCGGGAAGTTGAGGCAGGAGAATCACTTGAGCTCAGGGGGCAGAGTTTGCAGTGAGCCGAGATCATGCCATTGCACTCCAGCCTGGGCAATAAGAGCGAAACTCCATCTCAAAAAACAAAACAAAACAAAAACAATATACATATATATACATATATACATATATATAATGGGTTGTTACTGTTACTTGAGATAAATTAATACTTCAAAATTTTTGTTCTTATTTCTAACATGCTAAACATAGAGATAGCCATATAAGTAAAAGCTTTTTGAGGTCCTCATGAATTTTTAATAGTACAAACTGGTCCTGAGACCAAAAAAGAAAAAGTTTGAGAACTGGTGCTATCAAGTACTAAGTACTAATATATATAATTTTTTGAGATAGAATCTCACTCTGTTGCCCAGGCTGGAGTGCAGTGGTGAGATCTTGGCTCACTGCAACCTCTACCTCCTGGGTTCAAGCAATTCTCCTGCCTCAGCCTCCCAAGTAGTTGGGATCACAGGCACCCGCCACCACGTCCAGCTAATTTTTTTGTATTTTTAGTAGAGACAAGGTTTCACCATGTTGGCCAGGCTGGTTTCAAACTCCTGACCTCAAGTGATCCACACATGTCGGCTGCCCAAAGTGCCAGGATTACAGGTGTGAGCCACTGTGCCAAGCTCTAAGTACCAAAATATTAAGTCTTGATCATCAAAGAAGAGGGCTGTTTCTGATGATATTCAGTGTTCTGAGTGCAAACTGCCCCATCTCCTGCCTTCCATAGGCTCCTATCTCCAGACTAGAAAGACACAAGAATCAAAGGGAGGAAGACAAGGAAAAAGAGATGTTTTCAGCGAAACTACACACTATCAATACCTATATGACAAAATTTCTATCAATGGGAGGGAGGCCCTGACCACAGCAAGGCTTTGGGACACCCAGGACTGATTCCAACAGACATAGCACCCCACCATTCCCACAGTCCAAGCTCCTACCGATCATCAGTGGAGGTGCCCAGCACAGCCCATAGGAGATGGCATCACCAAGGGCAACCGAGGTATCTCCTTTGGCAGGCCATTGAGACCTTAGCAACCAATATCACCAAAGAGGGCTACAACAGTAGAAGAATAAAAGGGTGGATGACACGTGTAACTGAGAAGACTCATTTATGAGCACATAGGAGATATCCACTGAAGACAACATTTAAAATACCTGGAACAGAGATGAGGTCCTGACGGTGGATCCTAGAGCCAGCAAAATACAGTCTAAAACTCCTACCCCAATTTAAACTCTGAAGCCTGGTTAAATTACAGGTTAGGTGTTTACAATTAAAGAATATTAAGAAAAATGCTTTAAAAATGGCATCTTGGCCGGGCATGGTGGCTCATGCCTATAATCTCAGCACTTTGGGAGGCCAAGGTGGGCAGATCACTTGAGATCAGGAGTTCGAGCCCAGCCTGGCCAACATGGCAAAACCCTGTCTCTACTAAAAATACAAAAATTAGCTGGGCGTGGTGGCATGCACCTGTAATCCCAGCTACTTGGGAGGCTGAGGCAAGAGAATTGCTTGAACCCAGGAGGCGGAGGTTGCAGTGAACCGAGATTACGCCACTGCACTCCAGCCTGGGCGACAGAGTAAGACTCCATCTAAAAGAAAAACAAAAGTATCTTGTTATTTGCATGATGAGATTACAGATAATGTTTATTTCCTTTTTTATATTTCTCTATAATTTTCTAAATTTTCTGTAAGAAGCATGCACTCTTTTTAATAATGTGATATTTTTAAAAAAATCAACGGTATGAAGTAAAAATATGTACTATTTATATGGTACCTTATAGCAGCAGTGTTTAATTTTTTTGGTCTTAAGATCAGTTTACACTCTTAAAAGGCTTTGAGAGCCTTGAAGCACTTCGCTTATGTGGTTATACCTGACAATATGTATCATAACAGAAATTAGAATTGAAAAAATGTTTAGGCTGGGCGCAGTGGCTCGCGCCTATAATCCCAGCACTTTGGGAGGCAGAGACGGGTGGATCACCAGAGGAAAGGAGTTCAAGACCAGCCTGACTGACATGGTAAAACCCTGTCTCTACTAAAAATACAAAAATTAGCCAGGTGTGGTGGTGTGTGCCTGTAATCCCAGCTACTTGGGAGGCTGAGGCAGAGAATTGCTTGAACCCAGGAGGCAGAGGTTGCAGTGAGCTGAGATCGTGCCACTGCACTCCAGCCTGGGTGATAGAGCAAGACTCCGTCTCAAAAAAAAAAAAGAAAAAAATTTTAAGCAACAGTTTTTAGATTATTAATTAATCTAAAACAATAGTAATAACACATTACATTTTAACATAGATAACATTTTTCTGGAAAATATTTTATCTCCAAAAGAATTAATGAGAAGAGTAACAATGTTTAACATATTTGCAAAATATCTTGAATGTCTGACCTATTAGAAGACAGTTGGATATCTTCCATCTCCTTCTGCATTCAATCTGTTACAAATATCACATGTCCCATAGCTTCTGGAAACTCTGTTGCATACTTGTGAAGGAAGGCAACTAGGCCAGGTGCGATGGCTCACACCTATAATCCCAGCACTTTGGGAGGCTGAGGCAGGAGGATCACTTGAGTCCAGCAGTTGAGACCAGACTGGGCAACATAGCAAGGCCCTGTCTCTACAAAAGCTACAAAAAATTACCTGGGCGTGGTGGCACATGCCTGTGGTACCAGCTACTTGGGAGGCTGAGGTGGGAGGATCACATGAGCCTAGGAGGTTGAGGCTGCAATGAGCCATGATCATGCTACTGCACACCAGGTTAGGCAACACAGTGAGACTCTGTCTCAAAAAATAATAATAATAAAATAAAAAGAAAGGCAAATAACATCTTAATATTATCATAAAAGTAGTTTTGATCTTGGGGCCAGGTGCAGTGACTTATACCTGTAATCTCAGCACTTGAAGGCCCAAGCAGGATTGCTTGAGCCCAGGAATTCGACACCAGCCTAGGCATCATGACAAGACCCTGTCTCTGCAAAATATACAAAAGTTAGCCGAGTCTGGTGGTACACACCTGTAGTCCCAGCCACTTAGGAGGCTGAGGTGGGAGAATCACTTGAGCCTGGGGAAGTCAAGGCTGCAGTGAGCTGTGATCACACCACTGTACTCCAGCTGGGGTGACAGCAAGAGACCCTGTCTCCAAAAAAAAAAAAAAAAAATACAGGCATGGTGGCTCATGCCTGTAATCCCAGCACTTTAGGAGGCCAAGAAGGCTGGATCACTTGAGGTCAGGAGTTCAAGACCAGCCTGGCCAACATGGTGAAACCCCGACTCTACTGAAAATACAAAAAATTAGCCAGGCGTGGTGGTGTGCGCCTGTAACCTCAGCTACTTGGGAGGCTGAGGCAGGAGAATCGCTTGAACCTGGGAGGTGGAGGTTGCCATGAGCTGAGATTGCGCCATCGCACTCCAGCCTGGGTGACAGAGCGAGATTCCATCTCAAAAAAAAAAAAAAAAAAAAAAAAGGTTTTGATCTCGGAAACCTCCCGCAAGGGTCTGGGGAGCCCTAAGACTCCCTGGACCACACCATTGCTTTATGCTCTACAAAATACATTCATAAATTTCATTCAACTCTCCCAAAAATATTTTAGTTGGGCATGTTTTGAAACAGATGAAGAACCTGAGATTTAGAAAGATTAACCAGTTCATCCAGATCACATGCTCAGATTTCTGTGTTTATACTCCGAATCTAGGACTGGATTCCAGATAACTACGACATCTCCCCTGTAAAAGCTTTTTGATCACTCACCTTTACCTAGATAAGCAACTGCCTGGGACACTCAAGGAATTTTTACACAATGATTAGAATGGCTAATATTTTAACTCTAGAATGTGGTAGAAAAATAGAGATCCAAAGAAGTTACATTAAACAGCATGACAACAGAAAAAAAGCACAAGTCTTGGGAGGCAGGAGTCCTGAAGTCTGGATGCCAATCCCCCACTTGCTGTGTGACTTGAGACAGGTGGCTTTACCTCTCTGGGCACTAGGATTGCTTAATCTGAAAAATGAGCTGATGATCTCTTACCAGCCTGAAGGCATGGGCTGGATCGGATGATTGCCCAAGATCCCTCGTAGTGGAAGGGCTGTCATTTACCAAAAATCCCAGTCATTTAGAAGGTTAGGAATATAATTCAACTGAGATGGACTCTCCTTTTGAAAGTGTAGTCCCCATAATTTTGCCGTTTTCTCTAATGTAAAATTTGGAATTTAGGATTTACTGAAAGCACTTTTAGTCACGTTTTCTTTAACTCCTTCAAATTTTGTCCAGAAAACTCAGGCTTGAGAATAATTTCAGCCTTGAAATCACTTGAAAAGCAGGTATGTAGGAATCCAATGCAATTCAACACATCCCACGAGTTTTAAGTTCGGTAATGAGTGTCTACTGTTGTGTAGCAGATGTCATGCACCCTTCATTTTCTTTCTTTTTCTTTCTCTCTTTTTTTTTTTTGGAGTCTCGTCCTGTTGCCCAGATGAGTACATTGGTGCAATCTTGGCTCACTGCAACCTCCGTCTCCTGGGTTGAAGCAATTCTCCTGCCTCAGCCTCATGAGTAGCTGGGATTACAGGCGCATGACACCATACCCAGCTAATTTTTGTATTTTTAGTAGAGACGGGGTTTCGCCATGTTGGCCAGGCTGGTCTCAAACTCCCGACCTCAGATGATCCACCCACCTCGGCCTCCCAAAGTGTTGAGATTACAGGCATGAGCCACCGCGTCCAGCCACTTGATTTTATTTCTAAGCTTTTTCTTCACTTTTTATTATGGTAAAATATACACAACATAAAATTTACTCTTTGAAACGTTTTTAAGTGGCAGTTCAGTGGCGGTAATTACACTCAAATTGATGTACAACCATCACCACCATCCATCTCCAGAACTTTTTTATCAACCCAAACTGAAACTCTGTACCCATTAGTAATAACTCTCAATCTCCCACTTCCCCCTAGTCCCCAGCCCCTGGGAACCACTATTCTACTTTCTGTCTCTATGAATTTGCCTATTCTAGGTATCTCGTATAAGTGGATTATATAACATGTGATCTTTTGCATCTGGCTTATTTCACTGAGCAGAATGTATTTAAAGCTCACCCGTGTTGTAGCATGTATCAGTACTTCATTTTTTTTTAAGTGGCAAAATAAAAATCACATAAAACTTACTATGTTAAACATTTTTAAGTTCGATAATGAGCACATTGACATTACTGTGCAACTATCAACACTGTTTACCTCCAGAACTCTTTTCATTTGTAAAACTGAGATTCTGTCCATTAAATAACCCCCCTTTCCTCCCAGCACCTGACAACCATCATTCTACTTTATGTCTGTAGGTACCTCATATAATTGGAATCACATAGTATTTGTGTTTTTGGGAGTGGCTTATTTCACTTAACATAATGCCCTTGAGGTCCATCCATGCTTGTAGCATGTATCAGAATTTTCTTCCTTATTAAGGGTGAATAATATCCTGTTGTATGTATATACCACATTTAGTTTATCCAGTTACCCATGGATGAACATTTGGGTTGTTTCTACTGCATTTAATTTTTTTAAAGCCTTCATTTGCAGATTAGAGCAACTCCTGAAAACTGTTGCAAGTACAATCTAGTACTAATATAATGTGCTGTACACAGGTAAAGGAAGTACAGTCTAGTACAAATATAATGTGCTGTACACAGGTAAAGAAAAAAACAAAATAGAGTTAATGGTAGTAGGCATGAATCAGAGAAGTATGCACTGAGTTATTTCAAGTTTGAAAAGGAAATTCCAGTGTTAAAAAAAAATGAAGCCAGATTTTTGTCTGTTGTTTTTCTCTAAAGGGATGTTACTAAACTGTAAGTTTCATAAGGTCAGAGACTGTACAACTTTTAACTGCACATTCCATATTACACCTTGCAAAGTTCCTGGAAAACACCATTAACTTATCTATAAATACACCAGCATAGCATACAATTAAGAAATATCTTCATCTAAATTACCACATTTGATTTTACGACAACCTGACAAAATGGGCAGGGCAAGTATTTGTGCAATCTTGTGGACAAAGAAGCTGAGGATCTCAGCCATTAGCTCATTTCCAGGCAATGTGAGAGCAGGGACGCCAACAGAGGTTTGTAATGCCATTCCCAGCTCTGTCCCTCTGTTTCTCAGCAGTTGTGAATGAGCATGTAAAGTCACTTCCTAAGTATCATTTCATCTTAAGACACAGAAACATAAGCTAGACAACGTCTTAAGATCCTTCTGATCATGAAATTCTGTGTGTGTGTGACAGAGTCTCACTCTGTCACCCACGCTGGAGTGTAGTGGTGTGATCTTGGCGTACTGCAAGCACTGCCTCCCGGGTTCAAGCGATTCTCAGCCTCCTGAGTAGCTGGGATTACAGGCATGTGCCACCACGCCCAGCTAATTTCTGTATTTTCAGTAGAGATGGGGTTTCATCATTGTTGGTCAGGATGGTGTTGAACTCCCGACCTCAAGTGATTCACCCACCTTGGCCTCCCAAAGTGCTGGAATTACAGACGTGAGCCCCTGCACACAGTGATCATACAATTTTATGTGACAGTCTCCCTGAGAGCAAATACTTATTTTTGAATATGAAGGTATGTCTATGTGAGATCAGACCTATTAACATATATTTAGAAAATAATAAAATGACCTCAACTTCTGTGAAAGACCCTGCAAAATGAGAGAAAACCAACAAAAAGTGACAAGGAAAGGAGGGGTTATATAGGTTAGATAGGAAGAACTTTGATTGCTCTTTGATTCTTGTGCTTAGTTTAGAAAAGGTAGGTGTTAAATTCATTATAGGTATGGTGATTGGTTCAAGCAGGATTACTTAGAGCAAAACTATGAGTGCTCCTTGAGTGCTCCAGCCTTCTTGGGTTTCCTCTCTGCAGATCCTTGGAACGCACCTTTCTCAGCTCTACCCCGGGGCTCTGTACTTTCAAGCTGCCCAGTATGCCCAGCCCTGCGATGCACCATCTGAGCCCTCTTCCCAGATAAAGCCTCGCCCTCTGTTTCCTCATGAAAACTTGCCTACTTAGAGATTCTGGTTAAAAATGACAGATTGTTCACACACATTTATTTCCCCTCCTTCCCAAAACCCTGCTAGAGTAACTATAAAACAGGGTAAAATAGTGTTAGGCATCACACTGATCAGGCAAAAGTTAGAGACATTCCCCCTAAGAACTGGAACAAGATAAGGATGCCCACTGTCACCATTCCTATTCAACACAGTACTTGAAGTCCTAGCCAGAGCAGTCAGGCAAGATAAAATAATAAAGAGAATCCACATTGGAAAAGAGGAAGTCAAACTCTCTCTCTCCACTGATTATATAATTTGATACCCAGACACCCCTAAAGACTCCACCAAAAGACTCCTAGACATGAAAAACAACTGTAGTAAAGCCTCAGAATACAAAATTAACATACAAAAGTCAGCAGCATTTCTATACACCAATAACATTCAAGCTGAGAACCAAATCAAGAAAGCGATCCTATTTACAATAGCCACAATAAAATAAACACTTCAGAATGCATCCAACCGAGGATGTGAAAGATCTCTACAAGGAGAACTACAAAACATTGCTGAAAGAAATCAGAGACAACACAAAGGAATGGAAAAACCATTCCATGTTCATGGATTGGAAGAATCAATAATGTTAAAATGTCCATATCGCCCAAAGCAATCTACAGATTCAATATTATTCCAATCACATTACCAACATAAGTTTTTCTGAGACAGAGACTTGCTCTGTTGCCCAGACCGGAGTGCAGTAGCGTGATCATAACTCACTGCAGCCTCAACCTCCCTTGCTGAAGCAATCCTCTCTCCTCAGCCTCCTGAATAGCTAGGACTAAGGTGCACGCCACCACACCCAACTAATTTAACAATTTTTCTTTTTTCTGAGACAGAGTCTTGGTTTGTTGCCCAGGCTGGAGTGCAATGGCACGATCTTGGCTCACTGCAACCTCTGCCTCTTGGATTCAAGCAATTCTCCTGTCTCAGCCTCCCGAGTAGCTGGGATTACAGGCATCTGCCACTAAGCCCAGCTAATTTTGGTATTTTTAGTAGAAATGGGGTTTCACCATGTTGGCCAGGCTGGTCTCGAACTCCTGACCTTGTGATCTGCCTGCCTTGGCCTCCCAAAGTGCTGGGATTATAGGCGTGAGCCATCGCACCCGGCTAACAATTTTTTTTTGGTAGAGACAAAGTCTCTACAAAATGTTGCCCAGCTGGTCTTGTACTCTTAGGATAAAGTGGTTCTTTCACCCCAGTCACTCGAAGTGCTGGGATTACAGGTGTTTGCCACCAAGTTCAACCACAGTTTTTCACAGAATTAGAAAAGAAATTCTAAAACTCATATGGAACTTGAAAAAGGACATGAATAGTCAAAGCAATGCAAAGCAAAAAGAGCAAAGCTGGAGGCATCACATTACTTGACTTCAAACTATACTACAAGGCTATAATAACCAAAACTGCATGGCACTGGTACAAAAATAGACACACAAACCAGTGGAACAGAATAGAGAACACACAGAAAAAGTCACACACCCACAACCAATTGATCTTTGACAAAGTCAACAAAAATAATCACTGAGGGAAAGGATACCCTATTTAATAAATGGTGCTGGGAAAACTGGCTAACCATATGAAGAAGAATGAAACTGGACTCTTACCTATCGCCACACACACAAATTAACTCAAGATGGATTAAAGACTTAAAGGCAAGACCTCAAACTATAAAAATCCTAGAATAAAACCTAGGAAATACTCTTCTGGAGATTGGCCTAGACAAAGAATTTATGACTAAACTCTCAAAAGCAAATGCAATAAAAACAAAATTGATAATTAGGACCTAATTAAACTTCTGCACAGAAAAAAAAATTAACAGAGCAAACAGATAACCTACAGAATGGGAGAAAATATTTGCAAACTATTCATCTAATGACAAATATCCAGAATCTAGGAACTTAAACAAACCAATAAGAGAAAACCAAAATAACCCCATTAAAGAGTGGGCAAAGGACATAAACAGACTCTTCTCAAAAGAAGACATACAGGCGGGGCATGGTGGCTCATGCCTGTAACCTCAGCACTTTGGGAGGCTGAAGTGGTGGATCACTTGAGGTTAGGAGTTCAAGACCAGCCTGGTCAACATGGTGAAACCCCATCTCTACTAAAAATACAAAAATTAGCCAGGTGTGGTGGCACATGCCTGTAATCCCAGTTACTTGGGAGGCTGAGGCAGGAGAATTGCTTGAACCTGGGAGGTGGAGGTTGCAGTGAGCTGATATCACTCCAGCCTGGGTGACAGAGCGAGACTCTGTCTGAAAAAAAGACATACAAGTGGCCAACAAACATGAAAAAATGCTTGATATCTTTCACTAATCGAGAGTTACAAATCAAAACCACAATGAGGCCAGGCACGGTGGATCACGCCTGCAATCCCAGCACTTTGGGAGGCCGAGGCGGGTGGATCACTTGAGGCCAGGAGTTCGAGACCAGCCTGGTCAACATAGTGAAATCCAATCTCTACAAAGAAAAAAAACAACAAAGAAAACCCACAATGAGATACCATCTCACACCAGTCAGAATGGCTATTATTAAAAAGTCAGAAAATAACAGATGTTGGCAAGGTTGCAGAGAAAAGGGAATGTTTATATACTGTTGAGAGGAATGTAAATTAGTTTAGCCCTTGTAGAAAGCAGTTTGGAGACTTCTCAAAGAACTAAAAATAGAATTACTATTTGACTCAGTAGCCTCATTACTGGGTATATAACCAAAGAAAAATAAATTGTTCTACCAAAAAGGAACCTGCGCTCATATGTTTATGGCAGCACTATTCACAGTAGCAAAGACATGGCATCAACCCAAGTGACCATCAATGGTGAGTTGTATTTTTTAAAAAGTGGTACATATACACTATAGAATACTACACAGCCATAAAAAATGAAATTATATTCTTTGCAGCCACATGGATGCAGCTGGAGGCCATTATTATAAATGAATTAATGCAGAAACAGAAACCAAATACTGCATATTCTCATGTATAAGTGGGAGCTAAACATTGAGTACACATGGACGCCAAGATGGCAGCAATAGGCTGGCGCAGTGGCTCACGCCTATAATCCCAGCACTTTGGAAGGCCAAGGCAGGTGGATAACCTGAGGTTAGCAGTTCGAGACCAGCCTGACCAATATGGTGACATCCCGCCTCTACTAAAAATACAAAAATTAGCCGGAAATCACTTGAACCTGGGAGGCGGAGGTTGTAGTGAGCCAAGGTCACACCACTGCACTCCAACCTGGGTGACAGAGTGAGACTCCATCTCAAAAAAAAAAAGACTGCAATAGTTACTGAGGACTCCAAAAGAGGGGAGGGTGGGAAGGGAGAAAGGGCTGAAAAACTACCTATCAGGTACTGTGTTCACTACCTGGGTGATGGGATCAGCAGAGGCCCAAACTGCAGCATCATGCAATATAACTGCATATGTAATAAACCTGCGCATGCGCCCCTTGAATCTAATTTCTAAAAAAATAGTGTTAATCCCTTGCCAAGAGAGGCTACAGGATCACAGTGGAAGAAAGATTTCAATGAATTTTTGAAAGACAAAGTAGACACCAGAGGAATCAACTTAACAAGGGAGAATGTTACAACCTAAGCAGAGGCGGATATGGAAGAGAAGAAAGCCAGCTGGTTCACAGACTTAGTACCTGGATTTCCCAATTACCATGAAGAAAAGACTTCAACGAAACTAAAGCACTGAGCAGTTGGGTCATTCTCCTGTATCCACTCATAAGACAACAAACAGTCCCTCCCAGACCCGTAGGAGATCTGAGGATTGTTCTCTTGGGAAGCTGAATAACCAAAGCTTTGGATTTGGAAAAGTTCTGAATTTAGGGACATAAAGAACAGGGAAGGCCAGGCACGTTGTTTTATGCCTGTCATCCCATCACTTTGGGAGGCCGAGGTGGGCCGATCATGAGGTCAGGAGTTTGAGACCAGCCTGGCCAATTTAGTGAAACCCTGTCTTTACTAAAAATTAAAAAAAAAAATTAACTGGGGATGGTGGCGTGTGCCTGCAATCCCAGCTATTCAGCAGGCTGAGGCAGGAGAATCACTTGAACCCGGGAGGCGGAGGTTGCGGTGAGCCAAGATCGTGCCACTGCACTCCAGTCTGGGCAACAGAGCGAGACTCCATCCCCCTGCCATCCCAAAAAAAGGGAAGGTTGGGATGAGCGCCAGACTGAATTCAGCATGACAAAAGTCTCCTGATAAACTGTGGGGACCACAGTTCTTTCCCCCATCCCATCCTCGGAAGATCAGGGGCAAAGAGCTTAGGGCTCCGCCATGAAAAGGGTGGCTCACTGATTGATTCCCTAATAGAGAACCCACTAACTCGTCAGTAAGTCCCACATAGAACTTCACATCTGTTTATTAAAAAACGACCTCACTGTCTTAAATAGGAACAGACAGTCAGGGATGACTACACATTTGGGAAAAGTCTCCAACATAAAAGAGAAAGATTTAAAACCAACTAACTAACTAAGCCTTGGAGGAAAGAGAAATAGTGCAAGAAGATGCAGCAATGATGCCATTAAGGTCCTTGAGAATGGAGCAACTGAGATACAACAAGGAAAAAAACACAAACAGGAGAAACCAAGAAAGGGTTCTGGGAAACTGTAAATGTAACAGTGTAAATAAAAATTCTTAATAACTAGGAAAATTAAATCAGAGAAACCCACCAACCAAAAGGTTAACTAAAAAGTCAAAGGGGGCCAGGTGCGGTGGCTCACGCCTGTAATCCCAGCACTTTGGGAGGCCAAGGCGGGCGGATCACAAGGTCAGGAGCTTGAGACCAGCCTGGCCAACATGGCGAAACCCCGTTTCTACTAAAAATACAAAAATTAGCTGGGCATGGTGGTGGGCGCCTGTAATCCCAGCTACTTGGGAGACTGAGGCAGGAGAATCGCTTGAACCCGGGAGGTGGAGATTGCAGTGAGCTGAAATCACGCCACTGCACTCCAGCCTGGGCGACAGAGTGAGACTCCATCTCAAAAAAAAAAAGAAAGAAAGAAAGTCAGAGGAAAGAAAAACAGAAACAAATTTAGAGGATCAGGGCAGAAAGTCCACTCAGCTAAAATTAAAAGCTGCCAGAAAACGAAATCATTGAAAGTGGAAAAAAGAAATTAATAAAGTGATACAAGACATTTTCTTGATGGACATGAGATTCCAGAATGAAAATTCGACTGAGTACCCAACACAGTAAGTGAAAAAAGACCTGCCCTGGACACATCACTGTGAAAGCTCAGGACACTGGGAATCAAGAGAAAACATTCTTAAACTCCCAGAGAGAAAAAGAAAGTATAAGCAAAAGGTGGGAAATCAAAATTTCACTGAATTGTTCAAAAGCATCAACTTCAGAAAACGGGAAGAAAATGGCGTATTGCTTCCAAAATTCCAAGGCAAAAGCATGTACAACCCAGAGTTGCTAGAGTAAGCCACGATTCTGGAGTGACCCACATCAGTTAAATGTGAGGGAAGAATAAAAACATTTTGAAACATACTATGGCTTTGAAAATCCACTTTCTGTGCACTGGAAGCTACTGGAGGATACGTTCCATCAAAATGGGGGCAAGTGAATGAAAAAAAGCATTCCAGAGAGCAAGGAAGAAAAGCTCGGGATGTTCCAGAAGGGCAGGAATGCAGAAGGCCGTATTCATGAACAGAGAATCTGGGAGAGAGGTCATGATGGTTAATTTTTTTTAAAGCTATGATGGTTAATTATATGTGTCAACTTGGCTAGGCCATGATAACTAGATATTTGGTCAAACACCAGTCTAGATGTTGCTGTGAAGGTATTTTTAGATGAGAGTAACATTTAAATCAGTAGACTTTAAGTAAAGCAGATTACCCTCCATCACGAGGTCTCATTCAATCAGTTGAAGGCCCTAAGAGCCTTCAGAGACTGATGACCCTCAAAGAAACAAAAATTCTGCCTCTAGATTGCCTTTGGACTGGAGCTGCAGCAGCCATTCTTCCCCGGGTCTCCAGCCTGCCAGCCTACCCTGCAGATTTTAGACTTGCCAGCCTGCACAATCATGTAAGCCAATTCTTTAAACTGAATTCCCCTCTCTCTCCACCACCCCCACACACCCTCATACTGCTCCACCTTCCCACAACACACATTCCATCAGTTCTGTTTCCCTGGAGAACTCTGACCAGTACAGAAGTACATATAGGAAAAAAATGGAAAGCAAAGCTTTGTGAATATAGAAAATATTATTGCTGGGCATGGTGGCTCATGCCTGTAATCTTAGCACTGTGGGAGAGTGAGGCAGGTGGATTGCTTGACCCCACGAGTTTGAGACCGGCCTGTGCAACATAGTGACACCCTGTTTCTATAAAAAATACAAAACGTAGCTAGGTGCAGTGGCCCCTGGCTGTAATCCCAACACTTTGGGAGGCTGAGGTGGGTGGATCACCTGAGGTCAGGGGTTCGAGACCAGCCTGGACAACATGGTAAAACCCTGTCTCTACTAAAAATACAAAAATTAGCTGGGCGTGGTGGTGCATGCCTGTAATCCCAGCACTTTGGGAGGTCGAGGCGGGTGGATCACCCAAGGTCAGTTCAAGACCAGTCTGGTCAACATGGCAAAACCTCATCTCTACTAAAAAATACAAAAGTTAGCCAGGCGTGGTGGCAGATGCCTGTAATCCCAGCTACTCGGGAGGCTGAGGCAGGAAGAATTGCTTGAACCCAGGAGGCGGAGGTTGCAGTGAGCTGAGATCGCACCACTGCACTCCAGCCTGGGCAACAGAGTGAGACTCCATTAAAAAAACAAAAAACAAAAAACACACAAACAAACAAACAAAAAAAACAGAAAAAAATACAAAACGTTGTAGGGCATGGTGGTACGTGCCTATAGTCCCAGCTACTTGGGAGGCTGGGGTGGGAGGATCACCTGAGCCTAGAACGTTGTGCCTGGGCAACAGAGTAAGACTCTATTTCACAAAAAAAAGAGAGAAAGAAAGGAGAGAAGGAAGGAAGGAAGGAAGGAAGGAAGGAAAGAAGATCATTGCTCAATGTGTGTCAGAGAGTCACAAAATTAAATTAATTATGACTACATGGAAAAGGAGGTAAATGAAAAAGTGAGGCAATTATTAATTCCAAGAAAAACAAAGAATCATATGTTAGCAATGAACAATATTTGTCAAAGTAGTGTAAATGCCAACTACTAACAAAAATATTTATATAATTACCTTGGGAGGGGTGAATGAATCAGTAAAGTCTAAAACTAACAAATTGAGAAACACAATATAAGCATATTATTCAGAAACATGGAGATAAATGCTTAGGGAAATTCCTAAAAGAGATAAGGATAATTTCCGTGGGTGCAGGGCTATGAGATAAGAAAAGGCAGTTAGCTGGCCAGGCATGGTGGCTCATGCCTGTAATCCCAGCACTTTGGGAGGCTGAGGCGGGAGGATCACCTGAGGTCAGGAGTTCGACACCAGCCTGGTCAACATGGTGAAACCTCATCTCTACTAAAAATACAAAAAATAGCTGGGCGTGGTGGTGCATGCCTGTAATCCCAGCCACTTGGGAGGCTGAGGCAGGAGAATCACTTGAGCCCGGGAGGCAGAGATTGCAGTGAGCCAAGATCACGTCATTGTACTCCAGCCAGGGCAAGAAGAGTGAAACTCCGTCTAAAAAAACAAAACAAAACAAAACAGAAAAGAAAAGAAAAGAAAAGGCAGTTAGCTATCTGCAGTTTTTCATGACAAGCCTTTTTCACTACTTGAATTTATACACAGGTATTGCTTTGATAGAAATGAAAAATATTTGCCCACTTGCAGCTCTGTCTCTTTTGGACTGTAGTGTCAGGTAACTAATTTGACATATTAGCAAAATAAAGCCTGATATATTGTCTAGCCCTATAAGATAATGTCCTTCATTTTTCTTTTCTTTTCTCCTTCCTTCCTTCCTTCCTTCCTTCCTTCCTTCCTTCTCCCCTCCCTCCCTCCCTTCCTTCCTTCCTTTCTTTTTTGAAACGGAGTCTTGCTCTGTCTCCCAGGCTGGAGTGCAAAGGTACGATCTCGGCACACTGCAACCTCCGCCTCCTGAGTTCAAGCAGTTCTCCTGTCTCAGCCTGCTGAGTAGCTGGGATTACAGGCGCCTCCCACTACGCCTGGCTAATTTTTGTATTTTTAGTAGAGACAAGGTTTTACCATGTTAGGCTGATCTCGAACTCCTGACGTCAGGTGATCTGCCCACCTCGGCTTCCTAGGGTGCTGGGATTACAGGCGTGAGCCACCGCGCCCGGCCAATTTACTTAATTTTTCAAAGGCTCCAATACTTGTATGCTAAAATGACTAATTGTAAAAATTTTAATCAACACAGGAAATAAGTGTGCAGAGTGGGGAATATTTGAGGTTTCCGAAACCAAATCACTGGGCAATGAGTACATTATCCAGAGCCTAGAGCATCATGGATTCTCAATTAACATCTAATGGGATTTGTGACAGAAGGGCACGAAACTCATTACCCTGAGTGTGGTACCCCACCTACGGGGTAGGATATTGGGGGCAGTATGGACTCTTGCATCTAAACTATTTCCTGCATTTATATTCCACAGATGCTTGAAATTCAATGACAGTTTCATTTCATTGGTTCTCGAGGGTTTTTTGATATTTAGAGTTGGGATGGGAACTTTCTCAGGAAAGGAACACCCCTTAGTAGGGGGTAACCTGCTTGTAACTGAGAATAAGAAGGGAACCAGGTATGGCAGCTGTGCCCATAATCCAAGTCACTTGGGAAGCTGAAACAGGAGGATAGCTTGAGCTCAAGAGTTTAAGTCCAGCCCAGGTAACATGGCAAGTCCCCTGTCAAATATAAAATAAATAAAATAAATAAAATCGAATAAAATAAAATAGAATAGAATAAAATAGAATAGAATAAAATAAATAAAATAAAGACATTTCTATTAAAAGCTTATTTTAAAAATAAGTAAAATGAAGTAAGAATCGAAAAGTGAAGGGTAGGCAAAGGCAGAGGTAATGGCCTCTGGGATTACCAGAGGACTAGCCTTTGGCTGGGTCATCTTTTCTACCAGTCACCAATCCAGGGCACTGAGAAAGTCCAGCAGCGCCTGTGAGCCTGCTGTATTTGCAGTAGCAGGGACTGGCCGGGAGATGGCAGCCCTGTCCCGGGTGGTGCCTCAGCCGCAGTTCCTGTCAGGGCCATCGGGAGGCAGTGCAGGAGCACGCAGACGTGCAGCAACTCAGCCTAAAAAGCAGTTTTTATTATAATACATTGCTACTGTGATAAGCACTCAGCAAATATTTGTTTGAGTGAGTTGACTCTATGTCAATCATTAAGATCACTCTCTTGAATGCAGCCTCAACACCTTTGCAGGTACCACAATCCTGGGTCATCACTTTACACCCATGTCCATGAACGTTACCCTGTTATCTCCCCGTCTGTTCATTCTCACACTGTTTCACACTTGCAACTCACTCAGCTGAGCTCCGACACCTCACTCTGCTCACGGTCTTGCTTTCCAGTTCACTGAGAAAACGAAGCAGATAGATGGAACTTCCACAGCGCCCTACCACGACCACGCCGGTATGGTTGGGCTTCCTGCTAGTGAAGGTAGGTGAACTGTCCTGGCTCCTAAGGGCAACCCTTCCCGTGCCCTAGGTAAAATCCCTTCTCACTTCCACGGAAACATGACTCCAGAAAATCTGCACCTTTTCCCCCACATCATCAATTTTCCTTTCTCTACTAGGTTATTCCTATTAGCACAGAAACCTGCTATTATCTCTCCCATCATTATTCATCATTCCTCTTGGGCCCCAGTTTTCTATCAGGTATGACCCTATTTCTGTTCTTTTTTGCAGTAAAATTCCTGGGGTTTTCCATACTTGCCGATACTCACCAACTCCAAAGCCTTCCCTGCTATTTTCGGCTACACCTACTGTAATCAGCTTTTGTTCAGACCATCCCAAAGGAACTTCTCTTGACCTCTGCATCACTTACATCTATTGGCCAACCCTATCCTCATCTTCACTTTATCTATAAATAGCACTTGATTGCTAGCTCCTCACTTCACCGACTCCCAGGGCACCATCAACTGGCTTCTCCTCCCCTCTTAGTTCTTTGTGGAGTCTGCCTTTTCTCCCCAGTCTATCATTACCAAGTTCTCTAAGGCATGATCCTTGCATTTATTTATACCTCTAGCTCAGACTTCTCCCCTGAGCTCCATACTCTGACACCCAACTGTTCAACTTCTCCACATGAAAATTTAATCGGCCCCCAAACTGTTATCCTGATATTCCCCTGCTCTGCCCACAGTCTTCCTGTCTCAGTTAATGTCTACCCATCCTTCCAGGCTCTGAGGCCAGAATCACTGCAGGCATCAGTGGTGACCACTTTCTTTCTCTCACACTCCATATCAGCTCCCTCAGGAAATCCTGCTGGCTGTACCTTCAAAATACATTGGGATTCAGGCTGGGTGTGGTGGCTCGTGCCTGTAATCCCAGCACTTTGGGAGGCTGAAGCGGGTGGATCACTTAAGTTCAGGAGTTTGAGACCTGCCTGACCAATATGGTGAATCCCTGTCTCTTGCTAAAAATAAAAAAATTAGGCCAGGCATGGTGACTCATGCCTGTAATCCCAGCATTTTGGGAGGGTGAGGCGGGTGGATCACCTGAGGTCAGGAGTTCGAGAACAGCCTGACCCATATGATGAAACCTCATCTCTACTAAAAATACAAAAATTAGCCGGGCATGGTGGTGGGCGCCTGTAATCCCAGCTACTCAGGACACTGAGACAGGAGAATTGCTTGAGCCCATGAGGCAGAGGCTGCAGTGAGCCAAGATCGTGCTTCTGCACTCCAGCCTGGGGGACAGAGCAAGATTCCATCTCAAAAAAATAAAAAAAATAAAAAAAAAAGAAAGAAAGAAAAGAAAAAAAGAAAAAATATATATATGTGAATTCTTTTTTTTGTTTATATATATATATATATGAATTCTTACCATGTCTCACCACCTACACCCACTACCACTCTGGGACAAGCCATCAATATGTCTCCCCTGGATTACTCAATAGCCTCCTAAGTAGTCTTCCTACATCTCCTCCAATTTATTGTCACTTGAGCACCCAGAGTGATCTCTTTTAAAAAGGCCAGACCATGTCACTCCTTTGCTCAAAACTATCTACGGCCTCCCCACATTAGTCGGAATAAAAGCCAAAATCCTTAGAAAGGCATGCAAGATTCTAGACCAACAAAGTCCAGTCAAAATAGAATGCAAGTCACATGGGGCATTTTAAATTTCCCAGGAGTCACAATGAAAAAGTAAAAATAAACAGATGAAATGAACTCTAATAATATATTTCATTTAACCCAATATTGCTAAAACATTATTTTGACATGGAATAAAAACTAAAATTGAGAAAAATTACAACTAATTCTCATTCAAAGTCTTTGAAACATGGTGTATTATTTAATCATGCAGCCAGGCTAGGCCCAGTGGCTCACACCTGTAGTCAGGAGTTTGAGACCAGCCTGGCCAACATGGTGAAACCCCGTCTCTATTAAAAATACAAAAATTATCTGGGTGTGGTGGCACGTGTCTGTAGTCCCAGCTACTCGGGAGGCCAAGGTAGGAGAAATGCTTGAACCTGGGAGGTGGAGGTTGCAATGAATTGAGATCACGCCACTGCACTCCAGCCTGGGTGACAGAGAGAGACTCCATCTCAAAAAAGAAAAAAGAAAAAAAAAAAGGAAAAAAGGAAAGGAAAAAAAATCATGCAGCCTATGCCAATTTGGACCAGCTACATTTCAAGTGCTGAGCAGCATCTGTGGCCAGAGATGACCGTATCAGGCTATACAGTCAGAGACCACATTTCTCAGGTCATCTCTCTGATCTCTTTGTCTTGCCTTCTGCTACCCTCTGCCTGGCTCACTCTGCTCCAGCCAAGGGGCATGCCTGAGACTGCACTGCCTGTTCCCTCTGTCTCCACTGCTCTTTCCCCCAATATCCATAGAGCTGCCTTCTTCATATCTTGTCATCTATGCTCACATGGTCAACCTGTTTAAATGATAGCCACCACACGTCCCCTTCTGACACTCCTAATTCCTCTTTCGCACCTTATTTCTCCCTCTAGCACTTAGCGCCTTCTAAAAGAGTGTGTATTCATGATGTGATCTCTGTTTTTTCACACTAGAAGATAAGCTCTGCAAAGGAAGGTGTCTATTTTGTTTGGCAATATGGGCCCAACACTTACAACAGTGCCTGGTACATAGCGGGTACTCAATAAACACTTCTTGACTGAACAAAGTAATGAGAGATTAAATCAATCTTCCCACAGGGTTTTCAGGTCAGGGCTCAGAGCCAGCGTCTCACATAGCACAACAGCAGCAGTGACCTTGGTGTGATTGAAATGGGAGCTATTTTGTTTGTTAGTAATCATTGCAAGAAAGGGCAAAGCTAGATTCAATGCAGCAAGCATTTTCTGAGTGTCCACTGTGTGCAAGGCTGTAACTTTCACACATGTCTGCGGGGAGCCACCACTAGGACATAGCCTCACCTTCGGGCTGGTACTGGGTTTCCTCTGTGCAGCTCTGGAAAGCAGCCTTGGTGTCAAAAGCATGAAATTGATAGAAACTGATTTCAATTTTTTTTGGAAAGAAGAACTTTTGAATAACCAGTTCCATTCAAAATGCATTGGACTGTCTTAAGAGGTGCAACGATTGTCCCAAATCTAGAAATAATTATTACTGAGAAGATTTGGGCACTGAGTGGGAGGTTAAATTAAACCTCATAAGCCAACCCTAACTTTAATATTCTAAGATATTAGCCTACATTTTGATATAGTAGGAATAGTATGGGTTTTAGTATCAGGCAGTCTGGGTTTGAAATCCTCTTCTATCCATCACTTAGCCTGCTTCTGGTTAGCCTTTGTTTTTTTTTTTTTCTTTTAGACAGAGTCTCACTCTGTCACCAGACTAGAGTGCAGCAGCACGATCTCGGCTCACTGCAACTTCCACCTCCCGGGTTCAAGCGATTCTTGTGCCTCAGCCTCCCGAGTAGCTGGGTCTACATGCGAGTGCCACTACGCCCGACTAATTTTAGTATTTTTAGTAGAGACGGGGTTTCACCATGTTGGCCAGGATGGTCTCGATCTCCTGACCTCATGATCTGCCTGCCTCAGCCTCCCAAAGTGCTGGGATTACAGGCATGAGCCAACATGCCCGGCCCTGGTTAGCCTTTTGCATATGTTACATTTTTTTGGAATGTTGCCTATCCCCAAGGATTTTTTCTAATATCAAATGAGATGATGTATATAAAACTGTCTTCCAAATGAGTTGACATATAATAGAAAATAAATAATAAACTTTGCTTGGAAAATCTTCTCCTAGGTTCCAAGAGTTCCAAAAGTTTTCACAGTTTTCCTTTAAAAAAAAAAAAATCTGATTTCCAATGGCAGGGCCTGGGGAATGGGTGATAGGTGCCATGTCCGGCCTCAAAGGTGGGAAGAAGCCCCTGAAACAACCCAAGAAGCAATCCAAGGAGATGGACGAGGAACATGAGGCCTCCAAACAGAAAAAAAATAGGAGAAGCAGAAGAAACCCAGGAGCTAAAAGCGAAGGCCAAGGCTGTAGGGAAGGGCCCTCTCCCTGAACACGGGTGAAATCTGGCAATCCCCATCTCTTTTCCTATCAGTAACAAGAACAATCACTACTCGCAAGTGTTAGGTTCTATCTCATTTAATGTTTGCAAAAGGCCAAGAGGTGTTGGCCCAAATTAGTCTCATTCACATGAGGAAACTGAGGTTCAGAGATGCTAATTAACTTGCCCAAGGCCAATATCCGGGTAAATGGCCAAAGCTAGCCTAGGAGACTCCTAAGGTATTCTTTCACTATTTTGTACTCATTAATTCACTCAAAAAGTATTTATTAGCCAGGCATGGTGGCTCATGCCTGTAATCCCAGCACTTTGAGAGGCAGAGGTGAGAGGATTGCTGAAGCCCAGGAGTTTGAGACCAGCCTGGGCAACATAGGGAGGGCCCTATATCTACAAAGATTTAAAAATTAGCTAGGGCATGGTGGTGTGCTCCTGTAGTCCCAGCTACTTGGGAGGCTGAGTCAGTAGGATCACTTAAGCCCAGAAGGTCTTAAGTGACCCGCAGTGAGCTGAGATCACGCCACTGCACTCCTGCTTGGATGACAAAGTGAGACCCTGTCTCAAAAAATATATATATATATACACACACACACACACACATATAAACATATAATATATATAATTATTATTATTATTATGTAGCTAGTCCTCCTAACTGTGCCAGGAGCTCTGTGCAGTTGAAGACATAGTTGTACACAAACGTCTCCTCTACCCTCTGGGAACTTAGTCCCTAGGGTTAGGCTGGAGAGTTCTTGACAGTCACCTGTTCCCTTTCAAGAAGGCTTTGCTTCCTCTCCAGGCTCCATAAGAATGTCTGTAGATACTGTTGGTTTTCTGCTCCTCTGCTAAGTCTGTAGCATTTTCCTGAAATTATTTTATCTTATAATTATGCAAATAACTTATGGAAATAAGTTGGAAAGATCATTTTCCATTTGTGATTGGATGCCAAAATGGATATTACGTTTTCTTTTTTTTTGAGACAGAGTCCTGCTTTGTTGCCCAGGCTAGAGTGCAATGGCACAGTCTTGGCTCACTGCAACCTCTGCCTCCCGAGTTCAAGCGATTCTCTTGCCTCAGCCTCCGGAGTAGCTGGCATTACAGGCACGCACCACGCCTGGCTAATTTTTGTATTTTCAGTAGAGTGTCTCACCATTTTGGCCAGGCTGGTCTTGAACTCCTGACCTCAGATGATCTGCCCGCCTCAGCCTCCCAAAGTGCTGGGATTACAGGCATGAGCCACCGTGACGGGCCTACTTTTTCTTAAGTGGCCACACATCTCAGCCGAACATCTTGCAGAGCAAACTGGAATTTGGAAACCTAACTTCTCTAAAGCCCCCTCCATGTCCTCCTTTGACTTCCAGTTTGTTTCAAAATCCCAGTCACATCCTGTATACACGATGTGGAAGGGGGACGTGTGCACACTTAAGCAGTGCAGGGTTCGTAATTAGTAAAAAATGTTGGCTTGCTCCTTCCCTCTCCTGAGGGGCGTGAACCTACACCTCTCCCTGTTCAGGTCACTGACCAAGGGCTTGCTGACCTCTCCCTTAGCCCTCCTTAGAACAATCTTACAGTACCAACCACACCTATCCAATGAATATTTTAAGGCTCAACCTTCCCCTTTTCATTCAGTCTGATCTTACTCATTTGTTTTAGAAACGAAAAAGCAAAAAAGGCTGGGCGTGGTGGCTCATGCCTGTAATCCCAACACTTTGGAAGGCCAAGGTGAGAGGATGACAGGAGTTGAAGACCAGCCTGGGCAACACAGTGAGACACTGTCTCTACAAATAATTTTTTTAAAATTAGCTTGGTATAGTGGCATGTACCTGTGGTCACAGCTACACTAGGGAGGCTGAGGCAAGAGGATTGCTTGAGTCCCAGGAGGTTAAGGCTGCAGTGAGCTGTGATGTGTCACTCACTGCACTCCAGCCTGGGTGACAGAGTGAGACCCTGTCTCAGTAAATAAATAAATAGAAGGAAAAGCAAAAAATATGTCCTATTTTCTTAAAAAAAAAAAAAAAAGAAAAGAAAAGAGAAAAGAAAGCAACCAGAAGACTATGAAGCCCTAGAAAAAAACTCACCGAAATTTTTCTAATCTCAATGTATATGATTCTATAACACACATAAAACGGAGGTATATTCATGCTCCAAACCCCTGAGGCTACATTACACAGGGCAATAAAACCAAGAACCACGCACTTGGAATGTCTTACTTTTAACTTTGGAATAAAAAGGCTCAAGGACTAAGAGAAATGTGTTTCAAGTATTTAAAACACTCATATTCACGTATGCCAAATGAGATGGAGATGTACTGATTTAATTGATTTTGCTATTTTCCTTTTTTATTTTTTTGAGACAGAGTCTCATTCTGTCACCCAGGCTGGAGTGCAGTGACCTGATCTCGGCTCACTGCAAGCTCCACCTCCCGGGTTCATGCCATTCACCTGCCTCAGCCTTCTGAGTAGCTGGGACTACAGGCGCCCACCACCACGCCCGGCTAATTTTGTTTTTGTATTTTTAGTAGAGACGGGGTTTCACCGTATTAGCCAGGATGGTCTCGATCTCCTGACCCCGTGATCCACCCGCCTCGGCCTCCCAAAGTGCTGGGATTACAGGTGTGAGCCACCGCACCCGGCCGATTTTGCTATTTTCTTTACAGGAAGGTGGAGTGCTATTAAACTAGTGGTACTAAATTTCTTAGCATAGCATTCAAAGGCCTCCCTAATCTAGAGGGCTTTGCAAGCCTCTATGGGTTCCATAGATCACCCTAGATTGGAATACTCTTAGTAATAATCTTTATTTTGTGTTCCTACACAGTCCTGGTCATATCATAAGCATGCAGTTATTTCAGTCATTTTATGGTATTATCAATACACTGTCCATGTAGACGAACCCTCTGAACCCTCAGTTCCTTAAATTCCTTACCTCCAATGATCTTGTCCTCCACCCAGTGCCTCCCACTCACCCTCATGGTTGGAACCTAAACCTTATCAAGACCAGTAACTGCAACTGGTCATAATCTCAAAGTCAAGCGTTCGATCCCTGCCTCCCACCTTCTATCATTTCAGATCAGCCTTTCCAGTAACCTGGTAGCCCTCTTCAAAAATCTTTCCCCAACTAGAAACTTGAATCTATCGATCCTCTAACTCATAACACTCCCTCACCTGCTTCATGTTCTCTCCCTTCTTACCATGGGACACTAATTTTTATACCAAAAAATTATTGTTTGTCTGAAATTCACATTTAAGTAAGCATCCTGTTGTGTTTTCTTTTGAGAGACAGGGTCTATGATGCCCAGGCTGAACTTGAACTCATGGGCTTAAGCAATCTTCCTGACTCAGCCTCCTGAATAGTTAGGGCTACAGGTGCATGCCACTGTGCCCGATTATTCTATATTTTTATTTGCTACATCTGGCAACCCTGCAATCATTATAATCACTCCCTTACATTAACTCCCAACCTCCTTGGCTCCCTCTGACTTGAAACTCCCTCAGCAAAAGCACAGCTGAGGTTAAAGCCCAGCTTCCTGACCACTCTGTGTTCCCTCATTGCAGCAGACTGTGGCTGGGGGAAAGCACAACCCTGCTGGGCAGGTCTCACTTTAAATTCACAACAGCAGCCCTCGAATGGGGTCTTCCTGCTGCCTAGTGAATCATCCTACTTAGATTCCCCTACTCCATTCACACTCTGTATTTCATGCCTGTGCCTCTATCCTCAAACTGATTATATTTTCTCCCTCGTCCCCATCCTCAGGGTCCTACTTCACGGAGAAAACCAAAGCACTCAGGAGAATTTCCTGATTCCCCTTACCACATTCATCCAACTTGTTTGTACCCATCTAAGTTAACTTCTTGTCCATGACATAGATCAGGGTCGGCAAACTATTGGCCCTGAGCCAAATCCAGCCCATTGCCTGTGTTTATACAGCTGGTCAGCTAAGGATGGTTTTTACATTTTTAGATAGAGGAGAATTTTTTTTTTTTTCTTTTTGAGACAGGTTCTCACCCTGTTGCCCAGACTGGCGTGCGGTGGTGCAATCTTGACTCACTGCAACCTCCGCTTCTCAGGCTCAAGCCATTCTCCTGCCTCAGCCTCCTGGGTAGCTGGGATTACAGGCGTGCAACCACTACCATCCAGCTAAGTTTTGAATTTTTAGTAGAGATGGGATTTCATCATGTTGGCCAAGCTGGTCTCGAACTCCTGACCTCAAATGATCCACCTGCCTCAGCCTCTCAAAGTGCTGGGATTACAGGTGTGAGCTACCGCACCTAGCCTGAGGTGAATATATTTTATGACATAAGAAAATCATATGAAATTAAAATTCAGCAATCCTCAATAAAGTTTTATTGGAACACAGCCATGTCCGTTCATTTTGTATTGCCCATGTATTGCTTTAGAGCTGGGACCATGAAGTAGTTTCCATAGAAACTGTATGACTCACAAATACTAAATCATTTACTATTTGGTTCTTTATAGAAAAAGTTGGTGGGCATGGAGGCACACGTCTATAATCCCAGCACTTTGGGAGGCCCAAGCAGGAGGCTCTCTTGAGCCCAGGAGTTGAGACTAGCCTGGGAACATAGGGAGACACCACCTCTACAAAAAATTTAAAAATTAGCCAGGCATGGTGGTGCACACCTACAGTCCCAGTTACTCAGGAGACTGAGGTAAGGATCGCTTGAGCCCCAGAGGTTGAGGCTCTAGTGAGCCGTGATAGTCATGGCACTGCACTTCAGCCTGGGCAACAGAGCAAGATCCTATCTAAAAAAGAAAAAGTTTGCTGATCCCTGCCATAGACTCTGTGCTCCAATCCGAGGCCAATAATTCACATCCTTCTCCACTATTCAAGGATATTGCCCTACTAATCCTACCCTATCCTGTGTCATCATTTTTCCCTGTTCTACTAAATCATTATTAGCGTACCAAAAGGCTGTTATTTCTCCAATCTTTTTTTTTTTTTTTTTGAGACAGAGTGTTGCTTTGTTGCCCAGGCTGGAGAGCAGTGGTGTGATCTTGGCTTACTGCAACCTCTGCCTCCTGGGTTCCAGTGATTCTCCCACCTCAGCTTCCCAAGTAGCTGGGACTACAGGCGTGCAACACCACGTCTGGCTAATTTTTGAATTTTTAGTAGAGACAGGGTTTCACCATGTTGGCCAGTCTGGTCTCGAACTGCTGACCTAAAGTGATCCGGTTGCCTCGGCCTCGCAAAGTGCTGGGATTACAGGTGTGAGCCACTATGCCTGGCCTATTTCTCCAATCTTTAAACAAAACAAACTCTTCCTTGGTTTGCCCCTGCCACCATCCATGAGTGCTCTTTTCAGCAGCAAAAATCCCTAAAGAATATTCTGTACTTGAGGTCCACAATTCTCCAAATTTCTCTGAAACCATCCTCCATCACTCTACCAAAACTGCTCGCTAAGTTACCAATGACCCCCACATGCTAAATCCCGTGGCCATTCTTGGTCTCCTCTCATCTTACCTGAATGTTGGGCAGGCAGCGTGTGACACAGCGGCTCACTCTTTCTGCTTCCAAGCACTTTCTTCGTGCTGCTTCCAAGACACCACACCCTCTTGATTTTTCTCCTCATTCCTGGATGCTTCCTTGTCGTCTCTTTCCTTGTTCCTCTTTTTCCGTTCTTATCACAGGAGGGTTCCAGGACCTCTTGCCAGCCTCTTCTTGCTTTCCCCTTCATAGACTCTTTCTGTCTCGCCCTTTAAATTATCTCTGTCATGCTGATGACTCCCAAATATATGCCTGCAGCCCAGACCTCACTCCTGAGCTCCCTGCTTCACTGTTGAGCCCCCTACATCAGGTGGCATCAACACAGGAGCATCTGCCAGACAACTCAAAATCACCATTCCAAGAACGACCAGGGCATCCGCACTTGATTACCACTCTCTACTTTCACCCCCAACACTATAGCCCCTGTTCCCTAAAAGGATCACTGCCCCTAAAGAAAGTATTTCAACACTGTGATGTGACTTTTTTTTTTTTTTTTTTTTTGAGATGGAGTCTCACTCTGTTGCCCAGGCTGGAGTGCAGTGGCGGGATCTCAGCTCACTGCCTCCTGGTTTCAAGTGATTCTCCTGCCTCAGCCTCCTGAGTAGCTGGGATTACAGGCACCCCCACCAAGCCCAGCTAATTTTTGTATTTTTAGTAGAGACAGGGTTTCGCCATGTTGGTCAAGCTGGTCTCAAACTCCTGACCTCAGGTGATCCATCTGCCTCGGCCTCCCAAAGTGCTCGGATTACAGGCATGAGCCACTGCGCCCGGCCTGTGATGTGATTTTTAAGATTTCCTTTCATAGGCAATTTCCAAGCAAAGCTTAATTGGACCATCACACCACAGATCACACTGCAGATTTTCCATGTTAACATTGTGGATGATTTTTAATCAGTAAAAACTGGAGATTTCTTCTCACCTGTCTCACCACTTGCCCAAGCTGCCAAAAACCTGTGGTTCTGTGTGCTAGGCCTTCACATTGCAGTAAAGGATGGAGTGAGGGAACTCTGTGGGCCTCAGAAGGTGGGTGCCAGAGAGGGGGCTGCAGGGCTTACCAGTAGGCAGCCCCACCTGGTCCAGGGGAGCTGGAAGCAGAAGCAGGGTCTCTGTCCTCATGACTATCAGGCTGACTTCAGGCCCTGAGGGGTGTGTGCAGAGCTCAGAGCTCCTGTGTGAGGGAAGGTGTTCTTGACTCTGAGCGTTCAGGTGAAGCCAGTATGGGAGTGCTTACAAATTTGAGCAGTAAGAGAGGAGGTTCTCGGAGCTTCCAGCCCAGGATAGAAACCTCTGTGGCTTCTGGCAACTGGATGTCCAGACCCAGGTAGTAGGGTAATTTTGGTGACAACAGAGTGCCCGTGCCATTGAGTATTTCAACCCTGAATGGGGATTTGTGGGGTATGGGTGAAAGACTCAGGGTTGGACCCATATGACCTGATGTGAAATTTCTGTCAAACAACAAAAATTTTAAATGGTTTGCTAGGATTATTTCTATATTGAAAGTTTCTGGCTGGGCGAGGTGGCTCTTGCCTGTAATCCCAGCACTTTGAGAGTCCAAGGCCAGTGGATCATTTGAGCCCAGGAATTCAAGACCAGTCTGGGTCTTGAATGGTAAGACCCTATCTCTATAAGAAATAAAAAAAATCAGCCAGGTGTGGTGGTGTATGCCTGTAGTTCTAGCTACTCAGGAGGCTGAGGTGGGAGGATCACCTAAGGTTGAGGCTGCAGTGAGCTGAGATCACGCCACTGCACTGCAACTTGGGTGACAGAGTGAGAACCTGTGCCCCCCCCAAAAGCTTCTAATTATATTTTAAAAACTATTAAAAGTTCAAACTACCCCCCAAAAAAACAATATTCTAGTCCAACACTAAAGTCCACCTTCCTCTCATCCCCAACCTGTCTTCCTTCCCTCAAATGCCGGCAACCGATCCTTCCTTCCTCACAGGCCTACATCCTTTTTTTTTTTTTTGAGACGGAGTCTCGCTCTGTCACCCAGGCTGGAGTGCAGTGGCGCAATCTCGGCTCACTGCAAGCTCCACCTCCTGGGTTCATGCCATTCTCCTGCCTCAGCCTCCCCAGCAGCTGGGACTACAGGTGCACACCGCCATGCCAGGCTAATTTTTGTATTTTTAGTAGAGACAGGGTTTCACCGTGTTAGCCAGGAAGGTCTCGATCTCCTGACCTTGTGATCCGCCAGCCTTGGCCTCCCGAAGTGCTGGGATTACAGGCGTGAGCCACTGCGCCCGGCCAAGGACAGCAATCTTTAAAAAGTTTAAGTAACTTACACAAATCACAAGTTACTAAGTTGAAAAGTGAAACTGGGGACCAGGGTGTTCTTTTTAACCTCATAACTACTGTCATTTCCAGCTCTCTATGTGTCTGCGTCCCACGTTGGTATTTGTGAGAATTAAAGGAAAGTCAAGTTCATTCACCCAAATTTCTGTAAATCAAGGTAGAACTTCCCAAAATAACTGCAAAGGAAAAGTTAGAAGAGGGCACTTACTCATAATTATAACTGCATTTGTTCTTAAAATAATTCACACATTTAAATAACATAAATTTAAAAGTATTTAAATAGGTGGAAATCATTGAAAAATACATAAAGAAGTAAACATATCACTTATTTTTATCAGGTTTAAATATATCCTTGATGAAGTTGTGGTTGAAAAGAATCAAGATGAATTTCATGGTCTGGGCACGGTAGCTCACTCCTGTAATCCCAGCACTTTGGGAGGCCGAGGCAGGTGGGATCACCTTAGGTCAGGAGTTCGAGACTAGCCTGACCAATATGATGAAACCCCATCTCTACTAAAAATACAAAAATTAGCCGGGCATGGTGGCAGGTGCCTATAGTCCCAGCTACTTGGGAGGCTGAGACGGGAGAATTGCTTGAACCTGGGAGGCAGAGGTTGCACTGAGCTGAGATCATGCCACTGCACTCCAGCCTGGGTGACAGAGCGAAACTCTAACAACAACAACAAAAAAAACAGATGAACTTCATGAGGTCTGATTGGAGGTTTTGAGCAAGGAAAAGTGATGGTTTTTTTTTTTTTTTAAGAGTGAAGGAAGATGAAAATAATAAACCAAAAAAAAGTCATCTAAATAATTTGGACAGATGACATTCCCTAGTTCACTAGAGGCTGCTGATCTCAGAGAATCTTCCTTTGTTTTAAAAAATCTAAAGACTATTGCCGGGCATGGTGGCTCACACCTATAATCCCAGCACTTTGGGAGGCCAAGGCGGGCAGATCGCCTGGGGTCAGGAGTTTGAGACCAGCCTGGCCAACATGGTGAAACCCCATCTCTACTAAAAATACAAAAAAACTAGCTGGGCGTGGTGGCGTGAGCCTGTAATCCCAGCTACTCGGGAGGCTGAGGCGCCTGTGGCACCTGTAATCCCAGCTAGTCGGGAGGCTGTGGCAGGGGAATTGCTTGAACCAGGGAGGCAGAGGTTGCAGTGAGCCGAGATCGCACCACTGCACTCCAGCCTGGGCAACAGAGTGAGACTCCGTCTCCAAAAAAAAAAAAAAAAAAAAAAAAAAAATCTAATGACTATTTAGCCTTCGTCTTTGGGACGACTAAAGGCTATATAGTCCAAATAGAGATTATCTTTACCTAGAATAGAAAACCAGAACAAAACCAGCAGAAAAGCTATTACCTCCTCATCCCAGAACCTGTCAACCTAAAACCCAAGCTCCTCCCATTCCTGTGACTGGAAAGCCCTCAGATTTGCATTAGAAACTTTGGAGGAGGTTTCCTTTGGTTAACCTGGCAAACTGAAAAGTGGCTGTGCTAAAGGGTACACTCATCCCACCAATTTGTAGGTATGGCTTTAATTAATTTGCCCCAAAATTTATGGGAAGAGGGAAAGGAGACAGTTTTTTTGTTTTCCTGTTTTTGTTTTGTTTTCTTGTTGTTGTTATTGTTGTTTTGAGACAGAGTCTCGCTCTGTGGCCCAGGCTGGAGTGCAGTGGTACGATCTCAGCTCACTGCAACCTCCGCCTCCCCGGTTCAAGCAATTCTCCTGCCTCAGCCTCCCAAGTAGCTGGGATTACAGGCGCCCAGCACCATGCCCGGCTAATTTTCATATTTTTAGTAGAGACAGGGTTTCACCATGTTGTCCAGGCTGGTCTTGAACCCCTGACCTTAGGTGATCCACCCGCTTGGCCTCCTGAAGTGCTGGGATTACAGGTGTGAGCCACCGCACCTGGCCTGAAAAGGACAGTTTTATATGTCACCATGACTTCCCATTTAAAATGAATATAAAAACTGTAGTATCTCTGTTGGTTAATAATTAGATACAAGCAGCATTACTGGTATAACAATATTGGTATGATGCATTTTTAAATCACATGCTGCAGATAACTGCGTAAGTGCTGTCATTGCTCTAACAATGCGGTGTACAAAAGGATAAACAGGACACTTCGCTGAGCCGCAAGAGCCTCTACCTGTATTTCTTCCTCATTCCTCCCAAGCTTACTTGTTGCAGGTAGAAAAAACAAGAGGCGGCCGGGGGCGGTGGCTCACGCCTGTAATCCCAGCACTTTGAGAGGCCAAGGCAGGCAGATCACCTGAGGTCAAGAGTTCAAGACCAGCCTGGCCAACATGGTGAAATCCCGTCTCTACTAAAAATACAAATATTCACCAGTCATGGTGGCTCACACCCCTAATCCCAGCTACTTGGGAGGCAGAGGCAGGAGAATCACTTGAACCGGGGAGGTGGAGGTGGCAGTGAACCGAGATCGCGCCATTGCACTCCAGCCTGGACAACAAGGGTGAAACCCCATCTTTAAAAGAAAAAAAGAAAAAGAAAAAACAAGAGGCAGCCACCTAAATAACCCAGTGGAAGAGGAGGGTGTGGGCTCAGGGCCATTTAGCCTGAACTGCCCCACCTGCCTAAGATAATTGCATTTGAAGGGATCCTTGAAATGGTTAAATACACAAATTTTGAAGAAGAATTTAAGTGATTTCCAACCTGGAACTCTGTAATCCCAGCTATAGGCAAGAGAATCGCTTGAACCCGGGAGGCGGAGGTTGCAGTGAGCCAAGATCGCGCCACTGCACTCCAGCCGAGGCAACAGAGCGAGACTCCATCTGAAAATAAAAAATAAACATAAATAAATAAATAAGCCGGCCGCGCGCGGTGACTCATGTCTGTAATCCCAGCATTTTGGGAGGCTGAGGCGGGCGGATCATAAGGTAAGGAGTTGGAGACCAGCCTGACCAACATGATGATACCCCGTCCTACTAAAAATACAAAAATTAGCGGGGTTGGTGGCGGCGCCTGTAGTCCCAGCTACTCGGGAGGCTGAGGCAGGAGAATGGCGTGAACCTGGGAGGCCGAGGTTGCAGTAAACCGAGATTGCATCACTGCACTCCGGTCTGGGGACAGAGCGAGACTCTGTCTCAAAAAAAAAAAAAAAAAAAGCCAAAGAGAAGCCGGAAGTGCTTCCTCTGAATGAAAAGGTGAAAGTTCTCAACTTAATAAGAGGAAACCATCGTATTTTGAGGTTGCTAAGATCTGCAGTAAGAAGGAATCATGTATCCCTGAGATTGTGAAGAAAGAAAAAGAAATTCATGCTAGTTTTGTTGTTGCATCTCAAACTGCAAAGCTCACAACAGTGTGTGATAAGTGCTTAGTTAAGAAAAACAAACAAAAATTAAAATGTGTGGGTGGAAGTCATAAACAGAACTGTGTTCCACTTGATGGTGATCAGGTTCAGTACTATGGGCATTTTCAGGCTCTGAACGTCTCCCTTGTGGATATGGGAGCGAGAGGGTTACTGTCCTCCCTGTTCAGGAATCAGTTGCAGAAGAGATGTCTCTAGAACTCCTCCAACCAAAGTGAAAGTCCACCAAAAGCACCAAGAACCATAATACTGGTATTTCTGGTCTGGTTTTGTTTTCGTTTTCATTTTAGGGACAGAATCTCACTGTTACCAGGGCTGGAGTGCAGTAGCAAGATCACAGCTCACTGCAGCCTGAAACTCCTGGGCTCAGGCTGTTTCAGGAGTTTCCCTTCCGCCTGGGTATCCCAAGTAGTAGGACCACAGGCATGCACCACCACACAGGCTAGAAGTTAGAGCTACATCTCCTACTATTCTGCCTAGTAAGCATAATTAAGTAAAATATCCATTAAGTATAATTAAGTATTCATTTAGTGAAATAACTGAGTAGGAATCTAAGAACTAGGTTCCAGCCTAATCTACACCCAATGTGTAAGATATTACATGGGATCAAATCCTTAGCAAATGTCTTTATATTGATCCACAGTAGATCAACAGAATATATTTTTTAAAAACCTGTTCAAAGTTTTAGAAAACTAGGGCCAGGCATGGTGACTCATGCCTTTAATCCCTGCACTTTGGGAGGCTGAGGCAGACGGATCACCTGAGGTCAGGAGTTCAAGACCAGCCTGGCCAAAATGGTGAAACCCTGTCTCTCCTAAAAATACAAAAATTAGCCAGACGTGGTGGCACACGCTTATAATCCCAGCTACTTGGGAGGCTGAGGCAAGAGAATTGCTTGAACCTGGAAGGTGGAGGTTACAGTGAGCTGAGATCATACCACTGCACTCCAGCCTGGATGACGGAGTGAGACCTTGTCTTAAAAAAAAAAAAAAAAAACCTAGATCATAAAAAATTAAAATACAACTTTCCTGAGAGTCATGATTATATTTAGGAACTCAAATCATTGCCACTGAAAAGCTTGGCTTTAGTTTTAAGCAACTAATATAAAAGCTATGGCACAGAGCTTGCAAGGTGAGGGCTCTAAAGGGTTACATTACATAGCTAAATCGTATAGTTGCTTGGCTGCCTTTATGCTAGACATCAAGTCAGGCAACTGGAATTCAACTCCTGGCAACTCCACTTACTACTTAGTTCTTGGACAGTCACTTAATCTCTTTGCATTTCATCTGTAAAATAAAAATGATAATATATTCCTGCCTCATTCCACCACTAATGTAGGCGGAATAACATAAGTATGGAGTAACTCTAAGACTCTAAGGCTCTGTGAAAATGTTAGTTATTTTTAACACAAACTACAATAATGTTCAAAATGGCCAATACTGGCCAAAGCCACACAGGATCCTTCCCAATCCCTTAAAATCACCTTCTGATAACATTGTATATTATTATATTTTATATATTTCTAGTAGATGGACACCCACCTTCCACCCTCAAGTACACCCCAGTGCCTGTTGTTCACCTCCTAGTGTCCATGTGTTCTTGTTGTGTAGCTCTCACTTATAACTGAGAACATGCAGTATTTAATTTTCTGTTCCTGCATTAGTTTGCTTAGAATAATGATCTTGTTCTTTTTTATGGCTGCATAGTATTCCATGGTATATATGTAACCACATTTTCTATCTTTTTTTTTTTTTTTTTGAGACAGAGTCTCACTCTGTTGCCCAGGCCTGGTGGAACATGCCTGTAGTCACAGCTACTAGGGAGGCTGAGGCACAAGAATCATCTGAACCCAGAAGGCAGAGGTTGCAGTGAGCCGAGATGGTGCCACTGTACTCCAGCCTGGGCAACAGAGTGAGACTCTGTCTCAAAAAAAAAAAAAAATAGAAAATGTAATTACATATATATCATGGAATACTATGCAGTCATAAAAAAGAACAAGATCATATCTTTCACAGCAACATGGATGGAGCCAGGGCCATTATTATAAGCAAACTAATGCAGGAACAGAAAATTAAATACTACATGTTCTCAGTTATAAGTGGGAGCTACACACAAGAACACATGGACACTGGGAGGTGAACAACAGGTGCACTGGGGCGTACTTAAGGGTGGAAGGTGGGAGCAGAGAGAGGATCAGAAAAAATACCTATTGGGTACTATGTTCATTGCCGGGGGACAAATTTTTCTGTACACCAAGCCCCTGTGACACAAAATTTACCTATTTAACAAACCTGCACATGTACCCTAAACCTAAAATAAAAGTTAAAAGAGTGGGAGAAAGAGAGAGAAAAGAATCTGGTAAAGCTTTCTGTCTTTTTATTTTTGAGACGGAGTTTCGCCCATCCGCGAGGCTGGACTGCAATGGTGCCATCTCGGCTCACTGCAACCTCTGCCTCCTGGGTTCAAGCAATTCTCCCACCTCAGCCTCTCGAGTAGCTGGGATTACAGGCGTCTGCCACAACCACGCCGAGTTAATTTTTTTTTTTTTTGTATTTTTAGTAGAGATGAGGTTTCACCATGTTGGCCAGGCTGGTCTTGACCTCCTGACCTCAGCCTCCCAAAGTGCTGGGATTACAGGCATGAGCCACTGCACCTGGCCTCTAGGTGTATATTCTTTGGTAAATAAATATTGATATTCATACGCATTTAAATCCTTGGAAGAATAAAAAAGAAACTTGTTTTAGGAAGGGAATGCTGGGTAGACGGGGACAAGTGTAGAAGGAAACTTCACTCTGTAATTTTCTCCTATTTTTTTAGACATAGGAATGAATTAAACATTTTTAAAAATAAACAATTTGTCTGGGCGCGGTGGCTCACGCCTATAATCCCAGCACTTTGGGCGGTCGAGGTGGGTGGATCACCTGATGTTAGGAGTTCGAGACCAGCCTGGCTAACATGGTGAAACCCTGTCTCTACTAAAAATACAAAAAAAATTAGCCAGGCATGGTGACACATGCCTATAATCCCTGCTACTTGGGAGGCTGAGGCAGGAGAATCAGTTGACTCTGGGAGGTGGAGGTTGCAATGAGCCGAGATCGCACCACTGCACCCCAGCCTGAGCAACAAGAGTGAAACTCTGTCTCAATAAATAAATAAATAAATAAATAAATAAATAAATAAACAAACAATTTAAAGATGAAATGAAAGTAACCCTCTTCTAAAATTCTTATAGTGTGGTTTCTTGGTGGCCACCAAAACTCTTGTCACAAATGAACAACTAGCTCTGGGAGTTGAAGATGTATAGGAAGATAAGTGGTTTATTTTGCTATTTAATCACCTTTAAGTCTTTAACAAGTATACTTTGATCACATGAAAATGGCAACTCAGCAAAGGATTTAGGGCTGTAATTCAGGAGGAAATAAACTTTTTCATCCTGTGATTGTGATGAGGAAACTCCCCTGCCTGAGAGGTGTCCTGAGAGGGTCAGAGGCTCCAGTCTAGTGAAATATGAAATGCACTTGCCAAAATGGAATTAAAATTTTTTTTTAACTTTTATTTTAGATTTAGGGGATACATGTAGATTTGTTACATGGGTATACTGTGTGATGCTGAGGATTGGGATACGGATGATCCCATCACCCAAGTAGTGAGCATAATTTTTCGAACCTTGTCCCCTTTCCTGCCTGCATCCAAAATAAAAATTTGAAAATAATTCTCCACACAACAGGATGGATGTTGGCAAGGGAACACCATTGTTTCCTACCTTACCCTTGCTGGATGTTTATAAGAATTCTTACCAGATTGCTGGCAGTAAAAACACTAATGTATTCATTCATTTACTTAGATCATTACAGTCTGATTCTTTGCCAAAATCCCTGTGTTACTGTTTGTCCTGTCCCGAACAGGCTGTTCTGGTCAAATCAAGAAGAGATCAGATGTCTAGACCTCCACTTTGAGCAGCCGGAACTGAGTTGAAAAAGAGAGACTGCCCTCTGAAGCAAAATCATGAAATGAAGGTGAAGCGAGAGGGCCACCAACAAAGGAAAAAGAGAAGCTGAATTTATCCTCTTTTTGTTTTTCTCCCTGAGGCAATGGAAACAGATAGCAGAGGCGTGGCTCTCCAGGCCATGCCTGTGCTTGCCTGGTCAGCGCATACAGGGCATTCTTCCTAGCTTCCAGCCTGCTCTGCAGGGTCCTCCCTCCTTCCTCCCAACCTCCCTCCCTTCCTCTCTTCCTTACCTCTTGGCTTCATTCTGGGTTTTTTGGTTTGTTCTAAATTCTGTTTGTTCTGCATTCTATTTTTTTTTTTTTGTCCTAAATGTCAGGTTTGTTAAAATATAACTTACCTAGAGTGAATTTACCCTCTTTAGGTGTACAGTTCTATAGTTTTATAACCACCCAGACATAGAACATTTCCATCAAGACATAGACCATTTCCAACTGGGTATGGTGGCATATGCCTGTAGTCCCAGTTACTCGGGAGCCTGAGGCGGGAGGATGGCTTGAGCCCAGGAGTTTGAGGCCACAGTAAGCTATGATCATGCCACTGCACTCCAGCCTGGGCAACACAGTGAGGCATCATCTCTCAAAAAAAATTTTTTTAACATAAATTAATACATTTATTATAGGCCAGTGATGTTTCAAAGAGTAGAGGAGCATCTACTGGTCTTTCAACTCCTTCAGTCTTCTGATGGTGGACTTTACCGTGACAGCGGAAGTGGTATTGTATGTCCAGGCACCGCCGGCCACTGTCTTCAGGCAGGAACCACAGTGCCAGATCCCCACAGCTCGTCTCTTCATCTTGATTTTGCCACAGAAAGAGCAAGTGTACTTGGCGTGCTGGCTGATTTCAATTTTCTTCACCATTTTCCGGAGGGAGGCCCCATAGCGGGTCCTGTATTTACCGACGATCCCGACCTTCTTGGTACGTTTGGCCATGTCGTCGCGAACTAGGTTCGAGCCCAGAGAGAAATTTTTTTATAATAAAAATAAAATATAACAAATTAAACTTGGCTACAAATAGTTTTGAAACTGCTCTCTGGGAAGCAGTTCTCCACCTTTGACATTTAATTTTATAATTACAAAAAAAAATCATTTCCATCACCCCTCAAAATTCCCTATGCCTCTTTGTAGTCAGTTTCATCAGATGGTCTGTATTCAAAATCATCTCTGCTGCTTATGGATTTTGTGCTGTGCACAAATGCCTTGGCTTCCCCGTGCCTCCGTTTCTATATTTTTTAAGTGGGGATAATGATACAAACTAGCTCATGGGGTTGCTGTGAGGAGGAAATACTCAAAAATGACTTGTCATCATCTTTATTGTGTGCATAGTTGGTGCTCTATAAACAGCGGTTTGTCACGTGGGTAGGCACATGCTGAAACATTGGTATGTCCCATACTTGCTTCCTGTTCAAGAGTCTGGCACCAGCATACAGTTGGTTTTCTCTAATTCATAGGATTTTATGATCCCGGAAATGGTGGGTACAAGAAATTAACTAGTCCAGTCCCCTGTCTTCCATGACAGGATACAATATTGTTCTCATCTTAAAGAGGAGCTCACTGGGCCCTCAAAGGTGAATCTGTTCACCTAGCTGGGAGAAAATGGAAGATTTAATGGAAAATGAGAAAGAGCAGGCAAGGGAGAAATTGCTCAAGGTAATCATAACAGCTAAGAAGTAGTAAAGGAGGAACAGATTTCAGATTTCCTGCTTCCAAATCTAGAGCTCTTTTGACTACATCATAGCATTAATAGATGTATCTTCTCTAGATCTTTGGTTATAATTAGTGACAGTAACTGTAGCAATGAGCAAAGACTAAATTAACATTAACAGATGTATCTTCTCTAGATCTTTGGTTGCAGTTAGTGACAGTAACTGTAGCATTGAGCAAAGACTAAATTAACAGTAATAGATCTTCTCTAGATCTTTGGTTGTAGTTAGTGACAGTAACTGTAACAATGAACAAAGACTAAATTAGAAGGGGAAAACCTGCAAGGCCAGTTTTGCACAGTTTACTTCTGCAGCAGTTCATTTGCTGCCAGTTTTGTTGTTGTCTTTTTTTCTGCCTTTCCCTATTAAGTATTTCCAGTAGAAAGAAAGCAAATACAGCCTGGGCAACATGGCCAAACACTGTCTCTACTAAAAATATAAAAAATTAGCTGGGCACAGTGGCACATGCCTGTAGTCCCGACTACTTGGGATGCAGAAGTAGGAGAATCACTGAGCCCAGGAGGTCGAGGCTGAAGTGAGCTGAGATCACGCCACTGCACTCCAGCCTGGGAAACAGATATGAGATCCAGAAGGAAAGGAAAAAAAAAAAAAAGAATGAAAGAAAAGAAGGAGGAAAGAAGGAATGAAAGAAAGGAAAATGAAAGAAAAGAAACAGAAAGAAAGAAAAGAAATCTAGGAGGTAGGAAGGAAAGGAGAAGAGAGGAGGTGAGGGGAGGTGAGGGGAGGAGAGGGGAGGGGAGGGGTGGTCAGGCATGGTGGCTCATGCCTGTAATCCTATCACTTTGGAAGGCTAAAGCAGGAGGACCCCTCGAACCCAGGAGTTCAAGACCAGCCTGGGCAACATAGTGAGACCCTGTCTCTACTAAGAAAAAAATAAAGAGAGAGAAAGCATACTTTTTCCTGCTTGAATATCTGTGTGAGTAGCTATAGGGATGTGTTCAGGCCTGGGAATGAGTAGTTTATCACCCACATACCTGAATCTCTACCTGTGGGGCCAGACACTTTAGGATACCATAGGATGTATTATCTTCAGGAAAATACCACCTGATCACCCAAACCTAACCCTAAGGCATGCGCCCTTACCTTTCCTGCCCCCACCAGCCCTAGCACCTGAAATACAACTTTGAGAGAGTGTTTTCCCTTCAGCCAAGCGTCCAATTGCTTCATTGAAGTGCAAACAGACCCTGAAAGAGGTATGACAATAATTGTACTAGGTAACAATGACTCAGTGTTCTCCCAGTCATTCTAATTAAATTTAGGAGAAGATCCCTAACACTTGTTAATCATCCTTTTAACAAAAGATCCCACCCTTCAGCAGGCAAAGGTATTAAACTAGATTTAAGAATACTGTTTTATTTCCGTGGTATTTAAAGTTACTTTCTATTTGTGGCAAATGCTTTTCATTTTATTTGATGTCATATACATTTTCCTTTTTTTCTTCATTTTTGAGTCTCACTGTGTTGCCCAGGCTGGAGGGCAGTGGTGCAATCTTGGCTCACTGCAGCCTCCACCTCCCGGGTTCCAGTGATTCCCCTGCCTCAGCCTCCCTAGTAGCTGGGATTACAGTTGCACGCCACTACACCCAGCTAATTTTCATATTTTTTAGTAGAGACAGGGTTTCGCCCATGTTGGCCAGGTTGGTCTCGAACTCCTGACCTGAAGTGATCCGCCCGCTTTGGCCTCCCAAAGTGCTGGGATTACAGGTGTGATCCACTGCGCCTGGACTGAATTACTCTTTGTCTATTGCAATTCCTCTGTCTGGATGAATCGGTTCTGTCTAGGCAGCAGGCAAGGTGAACCACTTGGGCGGTTACAAGTACAGTATTTAATGTTTATCACGTTACATTTTCTTTCTTTCTTTCTTTTTATTTTTTGAGATGGAGTCTCGCTCTGACGCCCAGGCTGGAGTGCAGTGGTACAATCTCCGCTCACTGCAACCTCCACCTCCCAGAATGGTTCAGGCCATTCTCCTGCCTCAGCCTAACGAGTCGCTGGGACTACAGGCGCCTGCCACCACACTCGGCTAATTTTTTGTGTTTTTAGTAGACACAGGGTTTCACCATGTTAGTCAGGATTGTCTCTATCTCCTGACCTCGTGATCCACCCGCCTCAGCCTTCCAAAGTGCTGGGATTACAGGCGTGAGCCACCACACCCGGCCCGGTTTTTTTTTTTTTTGAGATGGAGTCTCACTCTGTCACCCGGGCTGGAGTGCAGTGGCTTGATCTCAGCTCACTGCAACCTCTGCCTCCCGGGTTCAAGTGATTCTCCTGCCTCAGCCTCCTGAGTAGCTAAGATTACAGGCTCACACCACCATGCCCGGCTAATTTTTGTATTTTTAGTAGGATGGGGTTTCACCATGTCATTCAGGCTGGTCTTGAACTCCTGACCTTGTTATCCGCTCGCCTTGGCCTCCCAAAGTGCTGGGATTACAGGCGTGAGCTACCGCGCCCAGCCTCACATTACATTTTCATAGCTAGCAGGATAACGGTGGAGTTATTGGCACTCGGGTCACATTCCAGGGTATGTTTATTGGGCAATCTCAATGACACCACAAGCTAAATGACTTCCAGTGTTTCTCGTCTTTGTGCTTTCTTCATTGCCAGCTTTGCCCAAGCCATCTGTTTCTTCTGGATCACTCTTTTATAGCCAATGATGGAATGATCTTCTGAAAGTGAGGTCACAGAATCTTCAGTGGACACATTGGCCACACCATCTTTGCCAGCAATCACATTGCCCAGGTTTCCGACATGCCTCTCTTGATCCTTTGGGCCACCATGTTTTTTGGATAGAGGATTAAGGTGCGTATCAACCTTGCGTATTAGCTCCAAACTGATGGACATGGAATCTGTGCTGACCTTGAGCCAATCCTGTAACGCATCCCGATACCACAGCTGGCCTATTTTCCTTCTGTTTAAAGTGGATGGTGCCCGCATGAGGCCTTAGGCCTCCAACACGCACATGGCCTTTGTTGTCATGGCTCTTGTGGGGTATGCTCTGGTCCAGGCTCTGAAGGCTGTGACGGAATTTTGGCTTAACTTTTAAAAAAAGACTTTATTTATTTATTTACAGATGGACTTTCACTCTGTTGCACAGGCTAGAGTGCAGTGGCATGATCTCGGCTCACTGCAACCTCTGCTTCCCAGGTTCAAGCCATTCTCCTGCCTCAGCTTCCCAAGTAGCTGGTATTACAGGCATCCCCCACCATGTCTGGTTATTTTTTTTTTTTTTTGTATTTTTAGTAGAGACAATGTTTCAACATGTTGGTCAGGCTGGTTTCGAACTCCTGACCTCAAGTGATTTGCCCGCGTTGGCCTCCCAAAGTGCTAGGATCACAGGTGTGAGTCACCATACCCAGTCAAAAATCAACTTTATAAAATAATGTAAGCAATTTACAGAAAGTTTGGGAAAGAAGGAAGGAAGGAAGGAAGGAAGGGAAGGAGAGGGAAGAAGAGGGAAAGAGAGGGAAGGAGAGGGAAGGAGGAAAGGAGGGAAGGAATGAGGGAGGGACAGAGGGAGGGAAGAAAGGAAGGAAGGAAGGTTTGTTACATGGGTATATCACATGATGCTGAAGTCTGGGATACTAAAGGAAGGAAGGAGGGAGGAAGGGAAGGAAGGAAAGAAGGAGGGAGGGGGAAAGGAAGGAGGAATGGAAGGAAGGAAGGAGTGAGGGAGGAAAGGAAGGAAGGAAGGAAGAAAGGAAGGAAGGAAAGAAGGAAGGAAGCCATACACCTTCCACACATTCATATCATCAATGATCCTGTTTGCGTTTGAGAAGAGTTCACTAGGAAGGGTCTTTAAAAGTAGGGCCACTGGGATATAAGGGGCATGGCAGGTATATCTGATAGGGTAAGAGGGGATAAGACTAGGAGAGAGACATCCTGGGATAGGTCTGCATTGGAAGACAGGAAGAGGAGAGAGAAGTGTAGGCAGGTTGTGATAAGAGGAAAAGAGAGACTGGGGAGGCAGATGAGAGACTGTTAAGGACACAGTTCCCTAAATTAGCTAAACACAGTCATGTCTGGGTGATCCTGGAAGGAATTATTTGAAGAAAAATCTGTCTTCTAAGTGCGTAATGGCTAGATCTTCTATTTTCAAGGACCAGGGACACTTTCTGGGGAAGATGAGGACTAACTAAAATACATAAGTGGGCAACAGAAATGCTGACTTATGAACGTCCGGTGGAAAACGTAACTCTCAGGTTAAGGCATCATTAGATGTTATGCTGTGGTTGATGCCCTCGAAGTCACATCTTAAACAGAATAATTATTTGTTCACCTACTGCAAGAATCCACCCTATACAGGGACCAAAAGTTTTCATAAGTTGCAAATCTCTCCCAATAGATGGAATTAAAATAGAGTTTGAAAGTTTCTCAGTAAATGCAGTCAGTATCAGAACAAAGAGTTAGAATGTATTGAACATCTATGATGTGGCTAGGCATGGTGGCTCACGCCTGTAATCTCAGCACTTTGGGAGGCAGAGGTGGGTGGATCACCTGAGGTCGGGAGTTCAAGACCAGCCTGGTCAACACAGTGAAACCCCATCTCTACTAAAAATACAAAAATTAGCTGCATATGGTGGAGCACACCTGTAATCTTAGCTACTTGGGAGACTGAGGCATGAGAATTGCTTGAACCAGGGAGGCAGAGGTCGCAGTGAGCTGAGATCACACCACTGCACTCCAGCCTGGGCGACAAAGTGAGACTCTGACTCAAAATAATAATAATAATAATAATAATAATAATAATAATAATGAAAAATAATATATTGAACATCTACAATGTGTCAGGCATTGTGGAAACTAATTATAATGTGGTAAAAGATGGACAAAGTCAAGTACTGGCAATCTAACAGAAGACAATAAAATAAATGAATAAATAAGACAATTTCAAATTTCCAAATAGATATAACTTCTATAAAAACAGAATGTTGTATAGGACAAGGAGAGAGTCAGAGAACTTATGTATGCTTGTGTATGTTTTGCGCGTGCCTGTGTTATTTCTTTCACTTGGGTAATCAATGAAGGCTTCCTTAAAGAGGTGAAATTTGAGTTAAGACCTGAAGAATCAAAAAGATCCAGAAAACGGTCTGGTGTGTGTGTGGCAGGAAGCATTCCAAGTACTGGGCAGTGCTGGAGCAGAGGCAGATCAAAGTGGGAGTTTGAGAGGAATGGAGAGAAGGCCTGTGGGTTGGAGAGTAAGAATGCAGGGGAGAGGGAGACTACAGTTAAATGTTTAATGGAAGGCATTCAGCACGATGTTAGACTCTTTCAGTTCAAATCCCCACCTAACCACAAACTAGTTGTGTGACCTTGGACAAGCTAGTTAACTTCTTTATGGCTCGATTTCTTCAACTGTAAAGGGGTGAAATCAGAGGTAACTACTTAATGGAGTTCCTCTGAAGATGACATGAGATAGTCTAAGTTAAAGTGCGGAGCTTAGGCATGTGGTTGGTCCTGAATACGCATTAGATGTTGGCATTAATGTGTCCATCTCCACAACAGACTCTTGTCCACTGAGTAGGATTCCCTTCCCCCAGAAATGTGCTTGGATGGGTGCTGCCAGTTTGGTGTTTTTGACTACTTAGTCAAACTTGAAACATGTCAGAGGTCTGCAAACTATAGCTCCCTGGCCAATTCTGTAAACCTTCAAGTTAAGAAAAATGATTACATATGTAAGTGGTTGGAAAAAATCAAAATAAGAATGCATATATTTTCCGTTTTTATTTAAGGTGCAGGGGGTACATGTGCAGGTTTGTTACGTGGGTATATCACGTGATCCTGAAGTTTGGGATACAAATGGTCCCATCACCCAGGTAGTGAGCATAGCACCCAATAGGTAGTTCTTCACCCCATTCCCCCCTCACTCCCCCTTTCTTCTAATAGTCCCCAGTGTGTATTTTTTTTATGTACAGAATATTCCCATTGATAGTCCTCAGTGTCTATTGTTCCCACCTTTGAGTATGTGTACCCATTGTTTACTTCCCACCTATAAGTGAGAACATGTGGTATTTGGTTTTCTGTTCCTGCGTTAATTTGCTAAGATAATGGTCTCCAGCTACATCCATGTTGCTGCAAAGGACACAGTGTCTTTCTTTTTATGGCTGTGTAATATTCCGTGGTGTATATGTATCACACAAAATCAGAATATTTTGTGTGTGTGACACAATAAAAATATATGAAACTTAAATTTCAGTGTCTATAAAGTTTTATCAGAACACAGTCACGGTCTTCACTCGTGTCTGTGTGTGGCTTCTTTCTTGCTCCAGCAGCAGAGTTGGGAAGTTTCAGCAAAGACCACACAACATACAAAACCTAACATATTTACCGTCCAACTCTTTATAGAGAAAGTTTGCCATCATAGTTAGGAGGACAGGTTTTGGAGACAAGAGAGTTACCTGGACCCTGAATTTTCTTCTCTAAGAATATGGGCACAATAACAACTCACTCAACAGGTTGCTATGCGAATTAAAAACATTTGTCCCGGCCGGATGTGGTGACTCACGCCTGTAATCCCAGCACTTTGGGAGGTCGAGGTGGGCGGATCACGAGGTCAGGAGACGATCCTGGCTAACACGATGAAACCCCATCTGTACTAAAAATACAAAAAATTAGCTGGGCGTGATAGTGGGCACCTGTAGTCTCAGCTACTCTGGAGGCTGAGGCAGGAGAATGGCGTGAACACGGGAGGTGGAGATTGCAGTGAGCCGGGATTGCGCCACTACACTCCAGTCTGGAAGACGAGCAAAATCCGTCTCAAAAAAAAAAAAAAAAAAAAAGGAACGTTTGTTCCATAATCTCAGTTCAACAAATAGTACCCATTTTGTTGTTGTTGTGTTGTTGTTGCTGTTTGTTTTTTGAGACAGTCTGTCTGTTGCCCAGGCTGGCGTGTAGTGCTGTGATCTCAGCTCACTGCAACCTCCACCTCCCCGGTTCAAGCTCAAATGATTTTCCTGCCTCAGCCTCCTGAGTAGCTGGGATTACAGGTGTGAGTCACCACGCCTGACTAATATTTGTATTTTTAGTTGAGACAGGGTTTTGCCATGTTGGCCAGGCTGGTCTCAAACTCCTGGCCTCAAGTGATTTGCCTGACTTGGCCTCTTAATGTGCTTGGATTACAGGCGTGAGCCCTCACACCTAGTCTAGTACCTGTTGTTTTGAAAATGAAGAAGAGAGTGATGATGATAATGCTGTTTCCCTACCTGACAGTCCACTCACTGTCTGGCTGATAGCTTTCCTTTTTATGTAGATTTTTCCTGTGGAAATGTTGAGGCTTAGAAAGTGATACCTCCAAATGAGACCTCAGAAGCAGCCTGAAGCAAAAGTTTCTCTCTCACCTTCTCCTGCCCCCCTGTCTCTGGCCCCTCATTCTCCCCTGAGGCCAGCCATAGAAACTAGAATTCCTCTTCCCCAAGGCCATAGAAACCAGAACTTCTTTTTCCCCAAACCAGTCACAAAACCTAAAAATACTACTCTAACTTTCCTCCTGCCCCTTCTCTATAAGAACTGGCTATAAAGAAATTATCTGACCCACCTTATGTGACTGTAGGTGACAAGACCCCCATTCCAGAGAGGGTCCTGCTGCACACCCAGAAGGAAGGAATGCTGCTTGGAGAGGCCAAGAGGAATCTCAACAAAAGGGCCTTGCTGGGTTTCCCCACTCAGCCTGTTAGCATTAGCTCACACCCTTTTTCTCCGATTGTATTTCTACAAGGCTGTTGATACTTTGTTGAATCTAACCATAAGAATGTACAGTTTCGCTTGTATCTTTGTGTCTTCATTCTGAAGGCTCTCGTGTCATATAAAAGTATGAAAAAGTAAATTTGTACGCCTTTTCGCCTATTAATCTGCCTTTAAAAAATAGAGATGAGGTATCCCTATGTTGCCCCGGTTGGAGTGTGCTGGCTATTCACAGGCGTGATCATAGTGCATTACAGCCTCATACTCCTGGCCCCAAGGGATCCTCCCTCCTCAACCTCTTGAGTAGTTGTGACTACAGGTGCATACCACTGTACCTGGCTGTAATCTGCCTTTTGCCAGTTGATTTTCAGTGAACCTTCAGAGGGTAAAGGGGAAGCTTTCCCTTGCCCTATAGGAACATAATCTTTCCAATCTGGAAGCCAGTCTTTCTTTTTCAGCTCACTTTGCATATATGTATGCATACTACTAGCTTAACTCCACAAGGGCAATCATTTCCTTTCACTTATAAGTTCCTTTTTTTCCATTATATTCATTTTTCAAGAGTCATTGCCATCCAAGAAGAATCCTTCTGGTGCTAATAAAACTTTCCAGTTCCATTGTTCATTGTAAATTTCTACGAGGATCGACATATTCTGTATTTGCATGTTCTATATATTTCTTTCTTTCTTTTTTAAGATGGAGTTTCACTCTTGTTGCCCAGGCAGGAGTGCAATGGCAAGATCTCGGCTCACCGCAACCTCAGCCTCCTGGGTTCAAGTGATTCTCCTGCCTCAGCCTCCTGAGTAGCTGGGATTACAGGCATGTGACACCACACCCGGCTAATTTTGTATTTTTAGTAGAGACAGAGTTTCTCCATGTTGGTCAGGCTGGTCTCGAATTCCCAGCTTCAGGTGATCTGCCCGCCTCAGCCTCCCAAAGTGCTGGGATTATAGGTGTGAGCTACCGCGCCTGGCCTATGTATTTCTTTTTTAAATTTTTATTTTATTTTTTGAGACAAAGTCTTGCTCTGTCTGCCAGGCTGGAGTGCAGTGGTATGATCTTGGCTCACTAAAACTCTGCCTCCCGGGTTCAAGCCACTCTCCTGTCTCAGCCTCCTGAGTAGCTGGGATTACAGGTACATGCCACTACACCCAGCTAACTTTTGTATTTTTAGTAGAGATAGGGTTTCACCATGTTGGCCAGTCTGGTCTTGAACTCCTTACTTCAGGTGATCCACCTGTGTTGGCCTCCCAAAGTGTTGGGATTACAGCCATGAACCACCTGCCCAGCCTTGTTTATATATATATGTGTGTGTGTGTGTGTGTGTGTATATATAGTTTTTTTTTTTTTTTTTTTTGAGACAGAGTCTTGCTCTGTTGCCCAGGCTGGAGTGCAATGGTGCAATCTCGGCTCACTGCAACCTCTGTCTCCTGGGTTCAAGTGATTCTCATGCCTCAGCCTCCTGAGTAGCTGGGATTACAGGCGCCTGCCACCACGCCTGCCTAATTTTTGTATTTTGAGTAAAGATGGGTTTTCACCATCTTGGCCAGGCTGGTCTTGAACTCCTGACCTCGTGATCAATCCACCTTGGCCTCCCAAAGTCCTGGGATTACAGGTGTGAGCCACCGTGCCCAGCCTTGTTCTATATATTTCTATATTTGCACAGTACAATACCATGGTCACTGGTCACATGTGACCACTGAGTACTTGAAATGTGGCTTGTTCAACTAAGGAAGTTTAATTATTAAATAAATTTAATTAATTTAAATGTAAGAAACCACATGCAGCTAGTGACCACTATATTGGACAGGTCAGTCCTATATGATTAGGTTACTTGAGTGCTTATGAAAATAAATATACATAATATACATTAATATACACATATATAGGCTGTCTTCAGAGTTATTGTGCAAGTAATCATGTTTATACAAGGATGACAGCTGTTGAAAATGATAAAAGCAGCTCAGTAAGCCTTTCTAGAGATGTGCTATACTTAAAAATCTTGTTTTGGGATTAAGATAGTAAAAGATCCATTTCATTTCTCTTCTATGATGCAACATCATTTTATTTTAAATCCATTGATTCCTGAAACAGCAATACCCAAATATAACTCAATCAACTCTTCTCTTCTTCTTGGATTTGTATGGATTTGAAGAGCCCTTTGAACTAGCCACACGAGCACCTTGGGCCTTGACATCCCTTACATCATCACCGGGCTCCAGGTCCTCAGGCATGGCTTTCCTCTGCCCTTCCCCACAGTGCCTGGCACACAGCCTCTGCTCCCTTAAGAAAGCAGGAAGTGCGAAGAAAACAAACGGCTTCTTTTATAGAGCTCTGAATTTATTCAAAGTGTTAAAAGATTTTGCTCTCCCCTCCAAAATATTTTAAATAAAATATTTAAAATTTAAATATTTAAAATAAAATAAAATATTTATTTTAATAATAATCAAACCTAGGCCAGGCACGGTGGCTCACACCTGTAATCCCAGCACTTTGGAAGGCTGAGGCGGGTGGCTCACCTGAGGTCAGGAGTTGGAGACCAGCCTGACCAACATGGTGAAACACCATCTCTACTAAAAAATACAAAAATTAGCCAGGCATGGTGGCAGGCGCCTGTAATCCCAGCTACTTGGGAGGCTGAGACAAGAGAATTGCTTGAACCCGGGAGGCAGAGGTTGCAGTGAGCCGAGATTGCACCATTGCACTCCAGCCTGGGCAACAGAGCAAGACTCTGTCTTAAAATAAAATAAAATAAATCAAAACTATTGTGTATTTTGTCAGCCACTGTATGAGTTGCTGCTTCCTTTTCTTATTCAGCACCAGCCCCTGCCTCTTCAACTCTTTCCCCCCTCTCTCTGCTCTCAATATTGCTATAAGATTGTTTATAAAACCCTCCTCTTCTCTCTCCGCAAGCCCTGCCCAGAGTGGCTTCTCCTCTAGTTTTAAGCCCAGGGCTGCAGATGAGGCTGACTAGAGAGATGAATGCCTGAGGGGCAGAGAATGCTTTGACTTCTAGGAGAGTGACTCACTAGCTTTTTTATTGGTCGAGTGGAGGATTATTGCCCTTTTTGTCCTATGGACACCTGCCCAGAGCCAAATATTTGGTTTGGGGTTGTTGGTACTCAGAAAATGATACCCCAAAATATGGAACTAAAGAGGAAGCCTCAGGCTGGGCTTCGTGTCTCGTGCCTGTAATCCCAGCACTTTGGGAGGCTGAAATAGGAGGATCACTTGAGGCCAGGAGTTAGAGACCAGTCTGGGCAACATAGTGAGACCGTATCTCTACTATTAAAAGAATAAAAAAAGAAGCAGCCTCAAGGTCTGTCTGACCTGCCCCCTTCCTATCTCTCTGATCTTCTGTCTCTCCTCCTAAAGTGCAGGATGAGACCATTCTCTGAAGTTCCCTTATTGTAGAAACTGGGTCCCTGAAGAGGATATAATTATCTTCAATCCCTTCCCTGAAATTTCTTTTACTTTTTTCTTTTTTCTCTTTCTTTCTTTTTTTTTTTTTTTTTTTGAGACAGGGTCTTGCTCTGTCACCCAGTCTGGAGTGCAGTGCTGTGATCATGGCTCACTGCAGCCCCGGCCTCCTGGGCTCAAATAATCCTCTCACCTTAGCCTCCTGAGTAGTTGGTAGTATGGGCACACGCCACCACACCTAGCTAATTTTTAATTTTTTTGTAGAGGCAGGGTTTCACCATGTTCCCCAGGCTGGTCTCAAATTCCTGAGCTCAAGCAATCTGTCCACCTCAGCCACCCAAAGTGCTGGAATTTCAGGTATGAGCCACTGCACCCGGTTTGAAATTTCATTAATCAGAGAAGATTAAAACTCATATCACAGAGGAAGAGACTGTGCCACACTTAGAGCCTGGAAAAATTGTCCTAAACCACTGTTTGTTCTCCAGTCCCATTCAATCCCCAGAGAAAACTATTTACTTACCATTCTCTGAGCCCTGGGTCCATTCTTTCCCCCTGAAAATCATTTTCTCCTGCACACCCCATCTCCCCTTCCCCTGTGAAGAAGGCATGTAAGCGCCTGTGCCCTGTTGAGTCACTAGGCAATCATTCTCTTGTGATTCCCCCATGCTATGAACCCGGGAGGCGGAGCTTGCAGTGAGCTGAGATCCGGCCACTGCACTCCAGCCCAGGCGATAGAGCGAGACTCCGTCTCAAAATAAATAAATAAATAAATAAATTTTGTATGCATTTTTCTCCTATTAATCTGCCTATTGTCAGTTCATTTTCAGTAAACCTTCAGAGGATGAAGTAGGGGCTTTTTCTCTTTTTCACTACAGGGTTGCTCTGCCTCTTCTCTGCTGAGTCTGATGATTGTACCAGATATCTGCCTGTGGATGTTAGGGACAGGACAAATGGCACACGACTAGAGTGCGGCTTGATCGAGCCCCAGCTCCTCAGAGCATGGACAACAAACCCCCAGGGGTGATGTAAACCTTTTTTTTTTTTTTGAGATGGAGTCTCACTCTGCCACCCAGGCTGGAGTGCCGTGGAGCGATTTCGGCTCACTGCATTCTCCACCTCCCAGGTTCAAGCGATTCTCCTGCCCAGCCTGTAGCTAGGATTACAGGCGCACACCACCACACCTAGTTTTTGTATTTTTAGTAGAGATGGGTTTCATCATGTTGGCCAGGCTGGTCTCGAACTACTGACCTCAAGTGATCCACTCGCCTCAGCCTCCCAAAGTGCTGGGATTACAGGCATGAGACACCATGCCCTGCCATATTTTGATTTTTTGATAGGCAAAGCCAGAATCAGCCAGGGCCATGAAAGGTAGGGACATGGGAGGAAAGGTCTAACCACTTAGCTGTGGGGTGAGCAATGCTCCTTCTGACATCCCCTCTTTCATCCCCTACTTCATCCTACAGGTCCCAGGATGATTCCAGAAAGGAGGAAGACAAAGAAGAAAAGGATTCTGTTATGCTGATGGGAAAAAGGCACATGGCAGAGTGCTCAGGGCTAGGGGAGACCTACTGGAATTTGTAGCTGTCAGTGCTTCCCTGTTCTGTGTGGAAGGGTCCTGGGGCCATGAACCAGTCGCTCAGAGGCTTCATCAGCTCCACTCCTTGCCCGTGACTACTAGAGGACCACATGGTTCTCCAGATCTTGGTCTGTCATCTCCACCAAGCTCCAGTCATCTTCATCCTGCTCTGAGCCCAGCTGATAGTTGCTGTCCATGTCCCAGGCAAAAACACATCCATCACTGATCACAGTTTACCCTACAGAGGCCCAAAGCCACTGAGGAGACAGCACTAGCATGGAGATGAGGCTGGGCATGTTCTTCTCCTTAGCACCCATGAAGGCCCACTGTCTATATTCAGCCTGGCTCAGGCTGCATGCTTTTCCTTCTGAATCCATGAAGACTGTATGGTGCTGGCCACCAGAGAAGCCTACATGGACTTGGTAGAGTTCTTTTTTTTTTTTTTTTTTAAGATGGAGTCTCTCACTCTGTCACCCAAGCTGGAGTGCAGTGGCACGATCTTGGCTCACTGCAAGCTCCGTCTCCTGGGTTCACGCCATTCTCCTGCCTCAGCCTCCTGAGTAGCTGGGACTACAGGTGCCCACCACCACGCCTGGCTAATTTTTTTTTTTTTTTGTATTTTTAGTAGAGACAGGGTTTCGCCTTGTTAGCCAGGATGGTCTCGATTTCCCAACCTCGTGATCCACCAGCCTAAGCCCCCCAAAGTGCTGGGATTACACCACGCCTGGCCTGGACTTGGTAGAGTTCTTGAAGGATCCCACGTTCTGGGGTATGAAGCAAGATTCTGTGCCTGAGGTTCCAAGCTGATTGTTGTTGGAGAGGCCAAAGCCATATTCTGTGTATGTGCCCCTTACAGGGGATGGAACGGTGAAACAGTGCCACAGAAGGCATCAGGTCCCAGTGTCCCCTGAATTTCAGCATCATATCTGGGGGACCAGGAATCATGCCCTATTGGCCATCACGGTTGGCACATAATTCAAGCACAAGGCCCGGATTTCCCTGCTCCCACAACACAAGGTATCTAGATCACTGTCCGCTGTCAGCATCACCAAGTGGCCATTTCCTGAGGCCATCTTCACCATGGTCATGTCCAGCTGCACTTGCACAATCATCGTGGTCTTATTCATGGGCTCCAACAGCCTGACCACACTGTAACTGTTCTGGAAGCAGCCTCAGAGGAAGACACCACCATCTTCTGTGAGGACCACTATGTGACTATCTCCTGCTCACACCTGTATCAACTTCTGTATCAATCTTCCACTGATGTGTCCCTTCCCTCGGCACCCTCCTCATTGCAGTCAAAGCACTAGACGTGGCCATTTTGCTTAGACATATCATGGTGTGCATGTCCCCAGTCTCAGCCTACACAGCATCCTCTGGAACCAGCACCAGCTCTGGCTACTTTTTCTTTTGAATGTTGATTATGCAAATTGGGTCATTCTTGTGATACCCAACTAAATCAGAGTAGAAAGGACAGGTTGGAGCCGGGCGCGGTGGCTCAAGCCTGTAATCCCAGCACTTTGGGAGGCCGAGATGGGCGGATCACGAGGTCAGGAGATCCAGACCATCCTGGCTAACACGTTGAAACCCCGTCTCTACTAAAAAAAATACAGGCCGGGCGCGGTGGCTCAGGCCTGTAATCCCAGCACTTTGGGAGGCCGAGACGGGTGGATCACGAGGCCAGGAGATCGAGACCATCCTGGCCTACACGGTGAAACCCCGTCTCTATTAAAAATACAAAAAACTAGCCGGGCGAGATGGCGGGCGCCTGTAGTCCCAGCTACTCGGGAGGCTGAGGCAGGAGAATGGCGTAAACCCGGGAGGCGGAGCTTGCAGTGAGCTGAGATCCGGCCACTGCACTCCTGGGCGACAGAGCGAGACTCCGTCTCAAATAAAATAAAATAAAATAAAATTTTAGAGAGTTTAAAGTTATAGTTAGGAGGAGGAACAAGTTCTGGGTTCTATTGCACAGTAGGGTGACTACAGTCAATGACCATATACTTCAAAATCGTATGGAAGATGGTCAGGTGCAGTGGCTCACACTTGAAATCCCAGCACTTTGGGAGGCTGAGGTGAGTGGATCACTTGAGGCCAGGAGTTCGAGACCAGCCTGGCCAACATGGTGAACGCTGTCTCTACCAAAAATACAAAAATTAGCTGGGTGTAGTGGCACACGTCTGTAGTCCCAGTTACTCAGGAGTCTGAGACGGGAGAATCACTTGAGTAGCTGGGACTACAGACAGGGTTTCACCATGTTGGCCAGGCTGGTCTCAAACTCCTGGCCTCAAATAATCCACCCTCTTTGGCCTCCCAAAGTGCTGGGATTACAGGTGTGAGTTACAGTGCCAAGCCAGCTATTTAAAAATATACAAAAAATTATTATTGACTGTAGTTATCCCACTGTGCTATCAAATACTAGATCTTATTAATTCTATTATTTTGTATCCATTAATCATCCCCACTTTATCCACCCCTTTCCCCACTACCCTTCCCAGACTCTAGTAACCATTATTCTACTCTGTCACTCCATGAGTTTGTTTTAATTTTTAACTCCCACATGTGTAAAATTTGTCTTTGACTGGTTTACTTCACTTAACATAATGTCCTTCAGTTCCATCCATGTTGTTGCAAATTACAGGATCTCTTTTTTATGGCTGAATAATATTTCATTGTGTATATGTACCACTTTTTTTTTATCCACTCATCTCCTCATGGACACTTAGGCTGATTCATGGGAGTGCAGTTATCTCTTTGATATACTGGTTTTTTTTTTTTTTTTTTTGAGGCGGAGTCTCGCTCTGCCGCCCAGGCTGGAGTGCTGTGGCCGGATCTCGGCTCACTGCAAGCTCCGCCTCCCGGGTTCACGCCATTCTCCTGCCTCAGCCTCCTGAGTAGCTGGGACTACAGGCGCCCGCAACCGCGCCCGGCTAATTTTTTTGTATTTTTAGTAGAGACGGGGTTTCACCATGGTCTCGATCTCCTGACCTTGTGATCCGCCCGCCTCAGCCTCCCAAAGTGCTGGGATTACAGGCGTGAGCCACCGCGCCCGGCGATATACTGGTTTTTTTCTTTGGGATATACACCTAGCAGTGGGATTGCTGGGTCATATGGTAGCTCCATCTTCAGTTTTTTGAGGAACCTTCATACTGTTCTCCACAGTGGCTGTCCTAATTTCCATTCCCACCAACAGTGTGCAAGGGTTCCCTTTTCTCCACATCCTCACCAGCATTTGTCGTTGCCTGTCTTTTGGATAAAAGCTGTTTTAACTGAAGTGAGATGACACCTCATGTAGTTTTGACTTGCATTTCTCTGATGATAAATGATGAGCATTTTTTATATACCCACTGACTATTTGTAATGTCTTCTTTTGAGAAATGTCTATTCAGATATTTTGCTCATTTAAAAATAAGATTATTAGATTTTTTTCTATTGCATTGTCTGAGCTCCTTATATATTTTGGTTATTAATCCTTTGTCAGATGTATAGTTTCCAAATGTTTTCTCTCATTTGGTGGGTTGTTTAGGAGAGAAGATTTTGAGTATTCCCACTGCAAAGGAATGACAAGTGTTTGAAGTAATGAATATGTTATTTATCCTGATTTGATCATTACACAATATATATGTATCAAAGCATTGCATTGTATCCAATAAATATGTACAATAAAGTGTCAATTAAAAACAAAATAAAACTTTTTTTTTTTTTGAGACAGAGTTTCACTCTTGTCACCCAGGCTGGAGTGCAATGGCGCAATCTTGGCTCACTGCAACCTCCTGGGTTCAAGCAATTCTCCTACTTCAACCTCCCGAATAGCTGGGATTATAGGCACCCATCACCATGTCTAGCTAATTTTTGTATTTTTAGTGAAGGTGGGATTTCACCATGTTGGCCAGGCTGGTCTCAAACTCCTGACCTCAAGTGATCTACCCTCCTTAGCCTCCCAAAGTGCTTGGATTACAGGCATTAGTCACTGTGCCTGGCCAAAATAAAACTTATTAAAACTGTTTGAAGATTTTATTTGAGCAGATAGCAGTGCATGAATTGGGCAGTGCCAGACTGCATGTGGTTCAAAGGTGCCACCAAAGTGGGATCAGGGAAGAAGACTTATATGAGGTGAAGACAGAAGCAAGGCAGATAAAACATTTGATTGGTTGAAGTGAACAAGCCTTACTTGGATCATTCTGATGCAAAGTCCCTAGCTAAAGGCTAGTTGGTAGTTTCTGATTGGTTAAGCTTAAGTTTCATTTTACTATTAACACTGAGCAGGATTTCAGTTTGTTTCTGTAGGAACCCGGGATGCTGGAGCCACCTCAGCCTAATGGCCTCCAATTAATTGTTTTAACACCTTCTGTGTGAATGTTCACCAAAATGTCCACCCACAGGGAAGGCTCTTAGTAATGAGGTTGAAAAGACGCCAGACACTGGATTCTAATCCAGATTCTACGTTTACTAGCTGTGTGGTCTTGGGCAAATGGATTTAGTAACTCTGTGCTTATGCCTCTAAAATGTAGACAATATTAATACCTTCTCATAAGGTTTTAGTGAGGATTATATGAGGAAATAAATATAAAGCCCTCAGAACAGCATCCAATACATGGTTGGTACTATAAGTATTTGCTATTATTATTAATAATGTATGTCAGGTACTTTTAGTGGAGCTTACACTCTCACTGTGAGGGGATGGTGGGAGACAGCCAATAAACAATCATAGTGATTCAATTGTATAGTATGTAAGAAGTGAATAAGTGCTGAGAGCAAGGTAAAGGGGACTAGAAGTGACAACTACTCACAGTTTCCCATCTATATTAACATTCTCTTACCACTGGGCTGTCTTCACTAACATAGCTTTTCTATTCTGTCTTCATCAATATAATTTTACTATTCCAGGAAACTCTTGCCCAAGAGATACAAGTTGCACATAACCTTATCATTCATTCCAGGAACTTCCCAAAATACCCACTTAAATGAATGGTTTGATCAAAGACTGTTGACTCATCTCAAATATTGGTTCATTTCAAACCTTCACCTTGCTCTGTCTACCAACTCTAAATTATATCATAATTTTATGCAAACCTAAGCAAGCCCCCGCAATGAAAGATCTGCCTTAAACCTGACTTGCATACCTCATAAACATCCCAACTTCACCCCCTGTGGGCTCCAAGACTGTCAAGGTAGTGCACACTCTGTCTTATTGTAGCATGAATGTAGTCAGCTTTGTCTTATCAATAGGTTATTTCTGTGATAGTTTTTGAAAGCCAGCATTTGACAGGGATACTTCACAGTTTTAAATATAATCATCAAAGAAGGCCTTGACAGGGTTTGGGACACGTTACCCCAAAGTAGGACACTTTGGCATTTAGAAAAAAACAGAAGCAGAAAGGTCCCTCTGCCCTCCTCCCACTGTTCTCCCCTGAAACAGGCCATAAAATAACTATCTGATCTTCCTCTAAAGCAGGTCATAAGACCCTCATTCTAGAAAGGTCCTCCCTATACCCAGAGGAAATGAATGAAGACACAGAGAAAAATCTGAACAAATAAGCCTTGCTAAGTTCCTCCCAGTTAATTACCGTTAAATCGTATCCTTTCGCTTTCCAATCATACTTCTGCATGACCCTCTACAAAAATAGTTTTCTCTGTTTCCCTAGATCTTTATTTCTGAAGTCTCTCATGCCATGTTAAACTTCCATTAAGTATATTTGTATGCTTCCCCTGTTAGTCTGCTTTTGTTATAGGGGTTTTTGTGATGGGAGAACTTTGTGATGGGTGAGAAAATGTTGTTACTTTTTCTCCCTTACAGCCTCCTTAGGAATGTGGTATTTGGACAAAGACCCAAAGACAGTGAATTCACCCTAGGTATTTGTAGGGGAGGGTGTTCCAGGAAGAGAGAATAGCCAGAGCAAAGGCTCAACTGGGGCCAAGGCCTGTCTTGATTGTAGCAGAGTGAACAATGAAAGAGTCATGAGACATGAGGTCTGAGATTCTGTGTGAGCCTGAATGTGTGTATATAAGGAGAAGCTATTCATGTAGGGTCTTGCAGCCAAGAATATGTTTATATATGTTTCCCTAAAATTGTGCCTGACAATAATTTTCTCTTTCAGGAGATTATTTAGATCCAAACCATCCTAATTTTCATTTCTCTTGGCATTTTGTCCAGCTTCCTGCAAGCTGCAGCTCCCTCAGAATTTCCCCACCACTACTACCTTATTTTCTTTGCACATTTAGCCCAGTCCTGTCTCCAAGGGCATCACAGTTCTGTCACTTGAAAAGCATTTAGTGAGTTTGGTAGGAAACTAGGAATTAATACTATCACAGAAGCTGAAAAGTAGTTTCAATACAAAGAAAATGGTTACAGTCAAGTCCCCTTTCAGGGCGGTGTCAGGCAAGTATAGTGTCCTTTGGTTATAGAAGAACTAACAAGTTACATTTCTATTTGACAGGGAGCATTTCATTAACCTTAAAGAAATGAGGGCCTGTGGAGCAAAAGATGGAAACCAGCAAGCCATATTGTCTAGAATCAAATGGTTAAAATAGAGAAAATAACCATGAAATGAAACGAGACTGGGTGTCAATTGAAAAGACAGAGAGTCTAAAGGTTTTTCTAAATAGGTAACTTAAATGTATTTAAATATGGTTAAATATTGTATATTAAATATGGAACAGAACAACACTGATGACTGACAGTTTGGCTGGTTCTAATAAAAAGATCTTAGTCTAGTTTAATAATTAAAATCATATTTTGACTGATATATTCATTACTGGTTCAGTGGAATTTTAAAAGGGTCACTTTCATCTCCAAATATGCTGACCTGGAGCGTATCTGATCTGGGTAATATAAGACTCATCCCAGAAAGTTCAATAGTAAGAACGTTAAAACACATTCTAGCAATTAACTGTCAGAAAGTTTCACAAAGGCCTCTGGGCAGAAAATCTAATTATATCAGATAAAAATGCAATGCTATGAAGAAGAAAAAAACCAATGTTGATGATATAGACTGAATATTTATGTCACACCAACGTTCAGATGTTGAATTCTAATCCTCTATGTGATGGTATTAGAGGTGGGATCTTTGGGAGGTGATGAGGTCATGAGCAGAGTCCTCATGAATGAGATGCTTGTTCTTATTAAAGATAACCCAAGAGAGATCCCTGCCCCTTCTGCCATGTGAGGACACAGCAAGAAGATGTTCATCTAGGAACCAGGAAGTGGGCCCTCACCAGACACCGAATCTGCCAGCGCCTTGATCTTAGACTTTCCAGACTCCAGAAATAAATTTCTGTTGTTTAGAAGTCACCCAATCTATGGCATTCTGTTCCAGCAATCCACATGGACTAAGACACTTGATATATCCTATATATCTCATCATATGTATCATATCTTCTTTGGAAATATAGCTAAAGAAATTCCTCTTGTTTCAAAAGAACAGAAAGCAGATAGGTGGTTTATAAATACTGTATAAAACACAAGAACACAGTGAGGAAATGTGATACATCTTAGTAGGGGCCAAACACAGAGGTAGTCTCCTTGAGAAAACATCCCTGGCATGTTCCAGACAGACCAAATGACCAACCTTGTGTCTCATGGGTGGCCCTCTGGCAGCACAGTCCACATTACGCTGACATTACCTATTTATGTGCTTGTCTCCCTAGTCAGAGTGTAAAGTCAAGGTCAGAGCCTGTGTCTTACTCATTTCCCATCATCTAGCCCAGTGGCTGACCCGTGATAGGTATCCTGCATTAGGAGGGGAGCTGAAGTGAGTGATACTGACAAAGGTTAGTTAGGGGAGGTCTTGTACTTCTCTTGAATCTTTAACCTACCTTCTTATTGACCACAAATTAGAAGCATTTATGTAAAAAAGAAACTTCCAACCATTATATTCATGTTTTTCTTTCAGCTCACTTATGGGCAAGTATTTCTAATGTAGGAAATCTAAAAAACTTGAGGCATTCTAATACCTGTTAAACAAAAACTACAAACCAAATGATTTGCTATATATTTTTTTGCAGTCTAGTTGAGGTGTCTACATAATAAACAGAATGGGCTTCTGAACATTGGATAGTAAAATGATTAAAAGCCGGTCTATGAGTATGTATATATCTATGTGTGTATTTATTCTGAGACAGAGTGTCACTCTGTTACCCAGGGTGGACCGCAGTGGTGTGGTCTTGGCTCATTGCAACCTCCAACTCCCAGGTTCAAGTGATTTTCCCACCTCAGCCTCTCAAGTAGCTGGGCCTACAGGTGCACTACCACATCCAGTTATTTTTGTAATTTTTGGTAGAGATAGGGGTTTCACTATGTTGGCCAGGTGGGTCCCAAACTCGTGGCTGCAAGTGATCCACCCACCTCAGCCTCCCAAAGTGTTGGGATTAAGGCACGAGCCGCTGCACCCAGCCTATGAGTATTTATTGAGGGCCTGCTCTGTGGGGTTCTCAGTACTAGGTATAATATGACAAGATAAAGTCCCTGACCTTCATGAACTCACACTCCAGAAAACAAACAAATGAAGACAATTTCAGATAATATGAGCTGTGAAGAGAAAAATGAATGACTTGAAGGAAGAGGTATGACAGGGAAAAACTCTTGAGGAGCTGATGTTTGGCTGCAACCCAAGTGAAGAGGAGGCAGCCACATGATGACTCGTAGGAAGACCATTCTAAAAAGAAGTCTCAACAATTTGAAAGCTCCTGGAGAATTTGACAGGTAGAAGGAGGTCAGTGTGGCTAGAGCCTGGTAGATGACTGGGAGTGTGGGTGAGGACTGAGCAAAGAAGGCAGGGTCAAACCGTAGATCATGGTAGGGGCTGGGTTATTACCCAACACATAATTGGAAGCTTTTGGAGGAATAGCGATGTGATTAAGTAAATGTTTTGTTTGTTTGTTTCTTTCTTTCTTTTGAGACAGGGTCTTGCTCTATCACCCAGGCTGGAGTGCAGTGGTGCAATCATGGCTCACTGCAGTCTCGACCTCCTGGGCTCAAACAATCCTCCCACCTTGCTCTCCCAAAGTGCTGGGATTATAGGTGTGGGCCACTGTGCCTTGCCTAGCAAATGTTTTTGAAATATCACTCAGACTGCCATCTGGAAAAGGGGCTGCTGGGAGGGCAAGAATGAAAGCAGGAAGACAGGACTCCAGGAGGGAGGTTTCCCTGAAGCCTAGAGAAGAAAGGGCTTCCAGAAGCATGGAGTGGTCAGCTTGCCAAATCCCACAGAGAGGTAAGGTAAGGACAGAGAATGGACCATTGACTTTGGCAAGATATAGATAGGTCACTGATGACCTCAGTAGGAGCTGTTTAGTAGAGGGATGGCATGGAAAGCCTTGTAAAAGTGGACTGAGGATATGAATAAATCAACTACAGTCAACTCTTTTGAGTTGGAGTCCAGTTTCACACCTAGACTGAAATTCAAGATTCATAAATGAAGAATTTACTTTTATCAAGCATTGACAGGAGTTAGACACACCCTCAAACCATATTTTAAAATATAGCCAGATGACAATGTTATCTGATTCTGAGATTGCCTATAACTTGATTCATAATAGTGACAATCAGCACTTGGACTAGGACACTCGAGCTGCTGAGAAGGAAAATTGCACCCAGCTTCTTTGCTTCCTGCAAAGATGCACCAGGACCAGAGAAGAAAAGACCAAGTTCTATACTTACCTGGCAGGGGAGATACCATGATCATGAAGATGGTTTTCCCAGGGTGAGGCTTATCCATTTCCCTCCGGATGTGCTGACCCCTGCGATTTCCCCAAATGTGGGAAACTCGACTGCATAATTTGTGGTAATGGGGGACTGTGTTCACGCTTTCCCCCAGAAAAAAAAAAAAGAAAAGAAAAGAAAAGAAAAGAAAAGAAAAGACAAGACCGAGTTCTGAGAGTGCTTGAAGAAGCTGTGCTAGGAGAAGACTGCCCTGCCCTAAGACCTTTGACCAGAGATTCCGGGAAGGCTTGGAGAGTGACAGGGATGCTGGACCCTGTAGCTGTTGACAAGGGAGAAATCTTAATTATATTGGGTGAAATTCTCCTATAGAGAAAAGAAGATGAAACTATATGTTTTTGACCAGAAATGCCCAAGAGAGCTCCACTACCCTCAAGAATCTATTCTTCCTGAAAATGTGAAGATAATGGCTTAGATCTGGAGACCAAAGATATTCTCAGATGTGGCTGTGAATTTTGGTGGGTGGGTAATGTGGGGTGGAGTGGGGATGGAGGGCTGCTGTGGGAAAGGCAGCCCAGCCTGCTCAGAGGTGTCTGTATAGATCCACGTTGCTGGCAAGCAACTCATCTCACTACCACAGAATGTTTTTCGTTTTTTTTTTTTTTTTTTGGGGGGGTTTGTTTTTGTTTTTGTTTTTGTTTTTCTAAGACAGAATCTACTCTGTTGCCCAGGTTGGAGTGCAGTGGCATGATCTCAGCTCACTGCAACCTCTGCCTCCTGGCTTCAAGCAATTCTCATGCCTCAGCCACCTGAGTAGCTGGGATTACAGGTGTGGAGCACCACACCCGGCTAATTTTTTTTTGGTATTTTTAGTAGAGATGGGGTTTTACCATGTTGGCCAGGCTGGTCTTGAACTCCTGACCTCAAGTAATCCACCCACCTCAGCCTCCCAAAGTGCTGGGATTACAGGCATGCGCCACTGTGCCCAGCCACAAACAATTTTTTTTGTTTTTGTTTTCTTTGAAACAGGGTCTCACTGTTGTTCAGACTGGAGTACAGTGGTGTAAACATGGCTCCCTATAGCCTGAACCTCCTGCACTCAAGTGCTTCACCTGCTTCAGCCTCCTGTGTAGCTGGGACCACATACGCCACCATGCCCGGCTAGCTTTTGATTTTTTTGTAGAGATGAGTTCTCACTTTATTGCCCAGTCTGGTCTTGAACTTTTGGGCTCAAGCGATCCTCCCACTTTGGCCTCCCAAAGTGCTGAGATTACAGGTGTGAGCCACTGCGCCCAGCCTTTCTGCAGTTAGAAAAAGAAGACCAATGAGCTGTAGAGGGAGAAATTCCGCAAGTCATAAAAATATACCAGGCTTCTATCATCCAGGGCTGCAGATGAGCCACAGTTGAGGAACCAGGCTGTGCAACACAGTGAGGGAATTCGTTCTGCTAAATTAAAGCATCTTTCCTCCGGAACTGTCATCGTGAGGACATGGCCTGGCCAGAGTTGAGACTGTCAAATAGCTCTCAGGATAGTTCTGAAGTCTAACATAGAAGGGCTAGTGAACAGGGAAGTTGCTCCTGAATGCTGACCCACTTACTTTAAAGAGGTAAGTCAATGAGAACACTAGGTGGGATGGAGTGGGGAATGGGATAATTATTGATTCAAAAGAAAATTTGCAAAATTGTTAAAATAAAGGCTGGAAAATAATCACCTACAGTGGATGTATGACTGCTTTTTAAGGTATTCCTCTATTGTCAGACACATAGAATGCTTCCAAACCTTGTTCATGCAGCCATTAGCATGTTACCAAGCTGCTACGGAATGGCACAGAGAAGCGGATGCCGTAGTAAGACAGGCAGGACCACCTGGACATGCACTCTGATTGCAGCAATGTGAAAATCTCATGCAAACAAAGAAAGATCAGAAAAGGACATTGAAAAATGAAAATATTTTTGTTAGAATTGTAGGCTTATGTGTATTTTGAAAAGTTTAAATTAATGTTATTATTTATTTAAAAGTTCAGTAAATTTTTTAGGCAACTGGTTTTTATGTTTGTTTGTTTGTTTGAGACAGAGTCTTGCCCTGTTGCCCAGGCTGGAGTGCAGTGGTATGATCTCAGCTCACTGCAACCTCTGCTTCCTGGGTTCAAGTGATTCTCCTGCCTCTGCCTCCCTAGTAGCTGGGATTACAGGCACCCACCATTTCATGCCCCACTAATTTTTGTGTTTTTAGTAGAGACGGTGTTTAGCCATGTTGACCAGGCTGGTCTTGAACTCCTGACCTCAGGTGATCCGCCTGCCTCAGCCTCCCAAAGTGCTGGAATTACAGGTGTGAGCCACCGTGCCTGATCCTAGGCAACTGTTTTAATAACAGTTTTGGTAATGGAGTTGTGAGCCCCTGGGCACATGGCAGCATGAACTCATACTGGTTGCCTTTGTCCACATCTCCCATCCAAACACTGTACTTCTTCTGAGTCCAGAGGATGGTGGGGCCTGGGACCCTCCTCCACAGGAGAAAGCAGGCACAGTTACCTTTCTTACTTGAGTCTGCTGAGGACTGAAGATCAGCCATGGAGAAGCTCTGGGGTGAGAATCAGACCAAACTCTAGATACTTGAGGTGGGAAGACCTGTTGATCCCTGGGGGAGGAGCTGCTCTCGTCCACTCAATAATTCCTTAGAGGTTGTTCTCCCATGCCAAGGAGTGAGGGGGCTGAGCTCTTTCTACCCACAAGGCCTACAGTCAGTCAGCTGAGGAGACTGGGGAGAGAGATGCCTCCTCCTAGTGCTCAGGTGGGCTCTGTCAGCTGGGCAGTGGGTGCACAGCTGAACCACATGGGGAAAGAGTAGTGTTCCTTCCACCACTCGTGGTACTGCTGCCTGCTATGGTCTGAATGTTTGTATCTGTCCCTGACAAATTCATATGTTGAAACCTAATCCCCAGTGCAATTGTTTTAAGAGGTGGGACCTTGGAAGGCGATGGAGCCCTCATGGATGGAATTAATGCCCTTATAAAAGACACCAAAGGGAGCTCATTCACCCCTTCTGCCATGTGAAGACACAGATAGAAAATGCCTTCTATTAAGCAGAGAGTGAGCCCTCACCAGACACTGAATCTGTTGACATCTTGATCTTGAAATTCCCAGCCTCTAGAACTGTAAGAGATAAACTGTTATAAGCCATGTAGTTTAGGATTTTTTTTTTTTTTTTTGGGATGGAGTCTCGCTCTGTCGCCTAGGCTGGAGTGCAGTGGTGCGATCTCGGCTCACTGCAACCTCCCCCTCCCAAGTTCAATTTATTCTCCTGTCTCAGCCTCCTGAGTAGCTGGGACTACAGGTGCACGTCACCACGCCTGGCTAATTTTTTTGTATTTTTGGTAGAGATGGGGTTTCACCATATTGGTCAGGCTGGTCGCAAACTCATGACCTCAGGTGATCCAACCGCCTCAACCTCCCAAAGTGTTGGGATTACAGGCGTGAGCCACCAGGCCCGGCCTGAGATTTTTTTTTTTTTTTATAATGAGACAGGGTCTTGCTTTGTCACCCAGGCTGGAGTGCAGTGGCACAATTGCAACAATCACCTCTCACTGCAGCCTCGACCTCCTGGGCTCAAGTGGTCCTCCCACCTCAGCTTCCTGACTATCTGGGTCTATAGGCATGTTCCACAATGTTTGGCTAATTTTTGAATTTTTTGTAGAAGTGGAATTTTTGCCTCCAGTTGGAGTTTGGTCTCCAACTCCTGGGCTCAAGACATCAACTTGCCTTGGCCTCCCAAAGTGCTGGGATTACAGGTGTGAATCACCATGTCCTGCCAGGATTTTTGTTACAGTAGCCCAGATGGACTAAGATACTACCACTGTAAGTTCTCCCTAGGCCTCAGTGAGCCACTGAGGGAAAATAGCAAAGAATACCTGAGGGATGCGATAGCCAGAGAAATGGCAAACAAGAACAAAGTCGGCAGTCCCCACGAAAGTGGAACTGTTGGAGAAAATAAATGACAACCTGAACCAAAAAACAATAAGAGCATTTACAAGAACTCTAGTAGCCCCCATGTGGGGACAAGACTGACTTTATTTTAACTGCTAATCTGCCTGACTAAGCCTGAGTCCAGGAATGCCTCCAAAATATGTAGTTGATGTATTACTCCTTATGTAGGAATACCTATTCATTGTACATTTTTTCCAAAACAATCTTCATTGCAGAAATCATATGCTGTGATCCCCAAAGCCACCTGCACGTTCTTTCCAGGGTCCTTATGCTTTTTCCCCATGATATAAGCCCTGGGTCTGGGGCCTTGTGAGGCGGAGCTCTACCTGTATCCTGGCTGCCCAAGACCACACTTTTCTCTGTAAGTTCCCTTTATAAATCACCCAATGCCAAGAAACTGAATTTGTCTGCCTCATTCTTTGGTTTCTCGGCTTTAACTTTGGGGGTCACTTCGCATATATGGCCCCTTTCATGGAATACCCCCGATCCCCTCACAAAAATTTCTGGGAACAAAAATCTTGATTTGTGGGCTAGAAACATTAGTAAATAATCTAAAAGGGAGGATGGTCATTGTTGAGATCTGAAACGGTGGCCTGGAAGTCTAAAAGTGATAGAAATATATCACAACCCAGAGCAAAAATATAAAAACATAAAAATCATGAAGAAACTGATAAAGGACTCAGATCTAAGAAACTTCCCATGCAAATAATAGGAGTTGCAGAAAAATAAAAAAGAAATATCAAGAAGGGGAAAGAAGACACACTGAGTTCCAGGCAGATTGATCAAAAATAATTTCTGAACTGGAAAAATAAAGAGGAAATTTTATATATTTCTAGGCAGAAAGAAAAAGAAGCAAATGGTTGGATGCGGTGGCTCACGCCTATAATCCTAGCACTTCGGGAGGCCAAGGCAAGTGGATTGCCTGAGCTCAGGAGTTTAAGACCACCCTGGGCAGCACAGTGAAATCCCATCTCTACTAAAATACAAAAAATTAGGCCGGGCGCAGTGGCTCACGCCTGTAATCCCAGCACTTTGGGAGGCTGAGGCGGGTGGATCACAAGGTCAGGAGATTGAGACCATCCTGGCAAACACAGTGAAACCCTGTCTCTACTAAAAATACAAAAACGAAATTAGCCAGGCGTGATGGCAGGTGCCTGTAGTCCTAGCTACTCAGGAGACTGAGGCAGGAGAATGGCGTGAACCCGTGAGGCAGAGTTTGCAGTGAGCTGAGATCGTGCGACTGTACTCCAGCCTGGGCAACAGGGCAAGACTTCGTCTCAAAAAAATATATATATATAGCCAGGTACGGTGACATGCGCCTGTAATCTCAGCTACTCAGGAGGCTGAGACAGGAGAATCCCTTGAACTCAGGAGGTGGAGGTTGCAGTGAGAGGAGATCACACCATTGCACTCCAGCCTGGGCAACAGAGAGAGACTCCATCTCAAACAAAAAAACAAAAGAAACAAACTAGTATGTGACTGCTGACCTTCAATACTGGAAGGAAAAATACATTCACGTAACATCCTCAGGCTACTGAAAGAAAAGGACTGCAACTCAAGGATTTAACATTCAGCCAAAGTATTATTCACCTGCCAGGGTAAAAGAAAGATATTTGCCGACAAACAAGAATTCATAGACTCTCTCACTTGCATGTGCCACTAAGAGCTCTTGCCAAACAACAAAGTTATTGGAACAGAGACTTAATATGTGGCAGAAGACTTACTTCACATCGACATGTGGTTAAAAGGATAATGATAGAGTACCTAGGAAAGTATAACTTAAATATTTTTATTTTATTTTATTTTATTTTTTATTTTATTTTATTTTATTTTTATTTTTATTTTTATTTTTTTGAGGCGGAGTCTCGCTCTGTCGCCGGGACAGGAGTGCAGTGGCCGGATCTCAGCTCACTGCAAGCTCCGCCTCCCGGGTTTCCGCCATTCTCCTGCCTCAGCCTCCCGAGTAGCTGGGACTACAGGCGCCCGCCACCTCGCCCGGCTAGTTTTTGTATTTTTAGTAGAGACGGGGTTTCACCGTGTTAGCCAGGATGGTCTCGATCTCCTGACCTCGTGATCCGCCCGTCTCGGCCTCCCAAAGTGCTGGGATTACAGGCTTGAGCCACCGCGCCCGGCCTAGTATAACTTAAATATTAAATAAAGTGTCTTGAAATACAAAAGATACAATTCATTAGTGGGAAAACCTACTAATGGCTAGGAACACAAAGGACTAAACTATCTCTTCAAAGCCTAGGAGTTGGCCGGGCACAGTAGTGCACTCCTGTAATCCCAGCACGTTGGGAGGCCGAGGCAGGCGGATCACCTGAGGTCAGGAGTTCAAGATCAGCCTGGCCAACATGGCAAACCCTGTATCTAATAAAAGTACAAATATTAGCCAGGCGTGGTGGCGCATGCCTGCAATCCTAGCTACTTGGGAGGCTGAGATAGGAGAACTGCTTGAACCCAGAAGGTGGAGGTTGCAGTAAGCTAAGATTGCACCACTGCACTCCAGCCTGGGCAACAGAGCGAGACTCTGTCTCACACACACACAAACAACAACAACAACCTAAGAGTTGAGGTATGTTGGACAGATGGGAGAAAGTAAAAGTGATCTAATATTTGCACTAAGTGGGGAACTAAAAGCATTCTGAAGGTCTTATCTTAAGGGGAAGAGAATAAACACTGGGAGAATTAAGCATTTCCATAAGAGGAAAAGGGTGCTCTCTTGCGCTCTTGTTTCCATATAACTATTATTATACTAAAGAAATATATCATTATTTATTTTATTATAACCATTATTATAATGTATTTATTTAAATATAAAATTATATTAAAAATAATATATATTTATTTTATTATACAATATTTATTATAATTATTATTATAAAGAAAAAATTATACTAAGAAATATATAACTATAGGGAAGATAAAAGGTAATCAATAGTGAAATAAAAAATTACAATAAAACCTTCAAGTTAGTGAAGGAGAAAAGAGAATGAAGAGCAACTTGTCAAAACCATAAAAGCAAAGACAAAGAAAAGAGAAAAATTAAATAAATAGTAAATATGATGACAAAAAGAATAAAATTAAAAGGTCAATTTTACTAAAAATGAAGTAAATTAATTTTTCTATTAACAAATTCTAAAATATGATAACAGAAAACAACCCCCATCTCTATATTATTTATAAGAAAGACATTTAAAATGGGGTAATAAAGGTTTGAAAACAAATTGATACACTGAAGTAATACAAATAAAACAATACAAAGATGGACATTATGTTAGTGTATGACTTACAACATATAAAGGTATTACTACATCATAAACCTGTAGGCATCAAATAACATGGAGCTAAATTTAAGGAAAGGAAAGGTGATAAAATATAATGATTTTTAAAATTGTTATTGGGAAATTTTATTTTATGGACGATTTTCATATACATCTTTCAGAATCAGAGAAACTTAATAGTCTAAAAGTAATTAAAGGCTGGGCATGGTGGCTCATGCCTGTAATCCCAACACTGGTAGGCCAAGGCGGTAGACCACTTGAGGCCAGGAGTTCCAGACCAGTCGGTCAACATGGTAAAACCTTGTCTCTACTAAAAATACAAAAATTAGCTGGCATCATGGCACAGGCCTGTAATCCCAGCTACTTGGGAGGCTGAGGCAGGAGAATCGACTGAACCCAGGAGATGGAGGTTGCACTCAGCCGAGATCAAGCCACTGCACTCCAGCCTGGACTACAAAGCAAGACTCCATCTTAAAAGAAAAAATAAGTAAAGACGCTGGGAAATTGAATGATATAGTCAGTAATTTCAAGTTAGTAGATACGGTCTTTGTATATTTTAAGTAAGGATATGTGTGTGTGTGAGAGTGTGTGTATGTGTGTATGTGTATATATATACATATATATGTATATTTCTTCCCATATGTCCACAGATTATTTATAAAAATTGTTTGGTAATTGGTCTCAAAGAAAAACTTCTAACAAAATTTTAAAATTTTAACAAAGTTTGCAGGCCTTAAAGAAAATCTCACATCAAATGTTTAAAAAACTTAGACTATAACATAACAAAATTAGAAATAAGTACAAAAAAGATAAAAAGGCTTAATTACCTATAAATTAACACATTTCTAGGCTGGGTGCAATGGCTCATGCCTGTAATTCCAGCATTTTGCCAGGCTGTAGCAGGTGAATTGCTTGAGGCTAGGAGTTTTTAATCAGCCTGAGTAACATAGTGAGACCCTGTCTCAATAAAACAAATTTTAAAAAAAATTAGCCAGGCATGGTGGTGCCTCCTGTAGTCCTAGCTACTTGGGAGGCTGAGGTGGGAGGATCACTTGAGAAGAGGAGTTCAAGTTTTCAGTGAGCTATAATCATGCCAGCTTGGGTGACAGAGCAAGACTTTGTCTTAATAAATAAAAAATAAAAAAAGAAAGAAGAAAAAAAAAGGAAACATATTTCTAAAAATCTTGGATTAGTGAGAAAGTCAAAACAGATTAGACATATGGAATGCAATAAAAATGAAAATACTTTATGCAAAATGGAGGGAATGGAATACAGTAAAAGTTGCATTCCGAAGGAATTCTATTAGTCTGTTTTTTTTGAGACAGAGTTTTGCTCTTATTGCCCAGGCTAGAGTGCAGTGGCGCAATCTTGGCTCACTGCAACCTCTGCCTTCCGGTATCAAGTGATTCTCCTGCCTCAACCTCCCAAATTGCTGGGGTTACAGGCGCCTGCCACCACGCCCAGCTAATTTTTTTGTATTTTTAGTAGAGACGGGGTTTCACCATGTTGGTCAGGCTGGTCTCGAATTACTGACCTTGTGATCCACCCGCCTCAGCCTCCCAAAGTGCTGGGATTACAGCAGTGAGCCACCGCGCCCGGCCAGAATTCTATTAGTCTTAAACACATTAATTTCCAAAGAAGAAAGACTATAATAAAAAACAAACCTGATAGTAATCTTAATAAATTAGAAAAATTCATAAGATATTCTTTTAAAAAATATGGAGGGGAGAATAATAAAAATAAAAGTTGAAAATAATGACATGTAAGTAGAAAAAAATAATAAGAAAAATTTTAAAGTTGACTCTTTGAAAAAATAGTAAGAGAGAGAAACTTTCCCCAAGCCAGATTTTTTTAAAAAGGAGAGAAGGAAACAAAAATACAGAATTAAGATGAAAAAGGAGATAATCACAGACTCTTCACTGATGAATGAAATTATAAGCAACTGTAACATTTAATCTCATAGAAACTAATGAGAAAACCTAAAGGAAATCACCAGTTAGAAAAATATGTTTCAAATTTTGTCCCAAGGAAACATAAAATAACTTGAATAAACTAATTTATCAGAGAAGAGACTCAAAAGGTATTCAGAGATCTATTATGTAAAAAAACTTTTAGGCCAAGCATAGTGACTCATACCTGTAATCCCAGCACTTTGGGAAGCTGAGGCTGGAAGACTGTGTGAGCTCAGGAGTTTGAGACCAGCCTGGGCAACACAGCCAGACCCCATCTCTATCAAAAAATTAGCTGGTTGTGGTAGTGTGCGCCTGTAGCCCCACTTACTCAGGAGGCTGAGGCGGGAGGATTGCTTGAGCCCAGGAGCTCAAGGCTACAGTAAGCCATGGTCATGCCACTGCACTCCAACTTTGGGTGAGAGAGAGAGATACCCTATCTCAAAAGGCACTTGGTACACGCAGCTGGCAGATATAACAAAAAAACTAAGTAAACCAGAACATGCTTGGGGAATTCTCCTTGGCAGTCTTGGAGCTAGGCTACAGGTACCAACCCTGTGATAGTTCATCCCACTTGGGTAAGATATAATTCACAAGAGTAGGGGCTCAAGGGGGATTTGCTAATAGGAAAATATAAGGGCACCACTTTGATAAATTTCAAGGATAGCAGTAGGAAAAAAAAAAAAGTCAAGGTTTTTGACATAGGCAGAAATTACAAGGCAGTATTTTTCCAGAGAAGCACTTTAAGACAGGCAGTGCTAGCTTCCAGAACATAAAATCTGTGCACTCACACAGGGACCTGCATTTTCATTTTGTACTCAGCTCTGCATGAGGTTGATCCTGAGCATAGGTTAGCACTCATCTTCAAGGTGGGTGTTTTGCTGCCACATACAGATCAATTTTGACACACTTTAAAAGTTCTCAGGGGCCGGGCGCAGTGGCTCAAGCCTGTAATCCTAGCACTTTGGGAGGCCGAGACGGGCGGATCACGAGGTCAGGAGATCGAGACCATCCTGGCGAACACGGTGAAACCCCGTCTCTACTAAAAAACACAAAAAACTAGCCGGGCGAGATGGCGGGCGCCTGTAGTCCCAGCTACTCGGGAGGCTGAGGCAGGAGAATGGCGTAAACCCGGGAGGCGGAGCTTGCAGTGAGCTGAGATCCGGCCACTGCACTCCAGCCTGGGTGACAGAGTGAGACTCCGTCTCAAAAAAAAAAAAAAAAAAGTTCTCAGGTGAATTAAAGAAGCTAATACAAATATGTTGGTGGTTATATTCAAGAATGAGGCTACCTAGTGTGGATGGGTAGACAGGTTTAATGTTTCTAGGCATTGTCACTCTTAGGCATCCTTAGAATAGATGCCCTTAATTTCACAACTAAAAATTTAAAAATAGTTCAAAAATATAATTACTTCCGAATATTATTTAACCTTAAAAAGAAAGGAAATCCTCCAGCCTGGGTGACAGAGCCAGACTCCATCTCAAAAAAAAAAAAAAAAAGGAAATCCTGTCACACGCTATAACATGAATGAACCTTGAAGACATTATGCTAAGTCAAATAAACCAGTCACACACAAAGTACTGTATTATTCCACTTATATGGGGTATCTAAAGTGAGCAAATTTATAAACAGAAGACAGAATGGTGGTTGCCAGGCACTGGGGAGAGGGGATAATAGGGAGTTATTGTTCAACGTTATAGACTTTCAGTTTTGTGAGATGAAATAGTTCTGAAGATTGGTTGTATGGCAATGTAAACATACTTAACACTAGCGAACTACATATTTAAAAACGGTTAAGAGGCTGGGTGTGGTGGTTCTCACCTGTAATCCCAACACCTTGGGAGGTTGAGGTGGGTGGATTGCTTGAGGCTAGGAGTTTGAGACCAGCTTGGGCAACATGACAAAACATCATCTCTACAAAAAACAGAAAAATTAGCTGGCTGTGGTGGTGCATGCCTGTAGTCCCAGCTACTCAGGAGGCTGAGGTAGGAGGATCACTTGAGCCCGGGAGGCCAAGATGGCAGTGAGCTGAGATGGTGCCACTGCACTTCAGCCTGGGAGACAGAGTGAGACCCTGTCTCAAAACAAACAAACAAAACACACACATACACACACACAAAATGGTTAAGATGGTAAATTCATGTTATATGTATTTTACCACAATTAAAAATGAAAAATAGACAATAGAAACTTCTGAACAGTATAGTGGGGTGCTTAGGCAGAACATACAAGGTGCTTTCCTCCATAGTAGATGAGACAGAAAGCATGAGATTTCCAGATGATTAATGAGATATTTCATATCAAGAAAGATTAATTTATTTATTTATTTTGAGATGAGTCTCACTCTGTGGCCCAGGGTGGAGTGCAGTGGCGCAATCTTGGCTCACTGCAACCTCTGCCTCCCGGTTCAAGCAGTTCTCCTGTCTCAACCTCCTGAGTAGCTGGGATTACAGGCACCTGCTACTATGCCCAGCTAATTTTTTAATTTTCAGTAGAGACGGGTTTCACCATGTTGGCCAGGCTGGTCTGGAACTCCTGACCTCAAGTTATCTGCCCACCTCGGCCTCCCAAAGTGCTGGGATTATAGGTGTGAGCCACCAGGCCTGGCCTCAAGAATGATTTCACAGGCTTGGTGCACTCTCCCATCTTTTCACCTCCAAAGAACTATGCAATGTGAACTATGTTATTCTGACTCTCCCTGAGTGAGAATAGGACTGGACTTCCCCCAGTCCTCTGATTATCCTAGTCCCAAGCATTTTTTTCCAGAGCCTACAATGCCTGAGGCACTGGCCTAGGCACTGGGGACACAAGTGTCAAATCTAAACAGATTCATCTCATTCCCTGCTGTCACTGGAGATAAGGTTCTTGTGAGGAAGGCAGCTCATCACACAACTAACTTGTGAAAAATGTTGTGAAGCGACATTAAAGAGACAATGAGAGAAGTGATCTTCAGCTGGAGTAGAGGTGATACTGAGCTTTAGGGATCTTCAGCTGGAGTAGAGGTGATACTGAGCTTTAGGGATCTTCAGCTGGAATAGAGGAGATACTGAGCTTTAGGGATCTTCAGCTGGAGTAGAGGTGATACTGAGCTTTAGGGATCTTCAGCTGGAGTCGAGGTGATACTGAGCTTTAGGGATCTTCAGCTGGAGTCGAGGTGATACTGAGCTTTAGGGATCTTCAGCTGGAGTCGAGGTGATACTGAGCTTTAGTGATCTTCAGCTGGAGTCGAGGTGCTACTGAGCTTTAGGGATCTTCAGCTGGAGTAGAGGTGATACTGAGCTTTAGGGATCTTCAGCTGGAGTCGAGGTGATACTGAGCTTTAGGGATCTTCAGCTGGAGTCGAGGTGATACTGAGCTTTAGGGATCTTCAGCTGGAGTCGAGGTGATACTGAGCTTTAGGGATCTTCAGCTGGAGTCGAGGTGATACTGAGCTTTAGTGATCTTCAGCTGGAGTCGAGGTGCTACTGAGCTTTAGGGATCTTCAGCTGGAGTAGAGGTGATACTGAGCTTTAGGGATCTTCAGCTGGAGTCGAGGTGATACTGAGCTTTAGGGATCTTCAGCTGGAGTTGAGGTGATACTGAGCTTTAGGGATCTTCAGCTGGAGTCGAGGTGCTACTGAGCTTTAGGGATCTTCAGCTGGAGTAGAGGTGATACTGAGCTTTAGGGATCTTCAGCTGGAGTCGAGGTGCTACTGAGCTTTAGGGATCTTCAGCTGGAGTAGAGGTGATACTGAGCTTTAGGGATCTTCAGCTGGAGTAGAGGTGATACTGAGCTTTAGGGATCTTCAGCTGGAGTCGAGGTGATACTGAGCTTTAGTGATCTTCAGCTGGAGTCGAGGTGATACTGAGCTTTAGAGATCTTCAGCTGGAGTAGAGGTGCTATTGAACTTTAGTGATCTTCAACTGGAGTAGAGGTGATACTGAGCTTTAGTGATCTTCAGCTGGAGTAGAGGTGCTATTGAGCTTTAGTGATCTTCAGCTGGAGTAGAGGTGATACTGAGCTTTAGGGATCTTCAGCTGAAGTGGAGGTGATACTGAGCTTTAACATGTGAACAAGGTTCCCAACATTGCATCATGGCAGTGGTTTTCAAGTTGTACTTTCTAGAAGCATTCTTGGACTTCTAAGGAAGAGTGGGGAAAGGGGAGGAAGCCTGATGGCTCAAAGTAGGGTAAGGCTGAGAGGCAATAGATTTATTTACCCAAGCAACGGACACTTACTTTTTCTGAGAATCATCGCTGCAGCGGGAGGTGGGATGAATTTGCAACATCTGAAAGCAAAAAGATGTGAGAGTTGCTCATAAGGGAATAAATAAATACAACCTGATTTATTCCCTGGTTTCGTGTCACCAGCTTATCTATAAACTTAGAAACTTCTTATGATTCCTGGAACCTCTCCTGGTCTCTGGCACCCACAGCTTCAATTCCAGTTTCCTGGGGTTGCTGGGTGCTTACCCCCAAAAGCCCAACTGCATCAGGACACTCTGTCATATGGAAATGGAAGAATGTCCTGGTGGAGCTGAAGCTCTGCTTCTACTGTATCATGCCGCAACAGCTGCAAGTCCTGCTCCCTCCAGAAATCCACACTTGCTAGTTAGGCTTTCTTTCCACCTCTCTCAGGAAGGCGGCTTAAAACAAGAGGAGATGGTAGATAGTCTCTTTGTTAATAACAACCGCTTCTATTTATTGCACGCTTACTGTGTCCCAGTATATTATTTTTAATATCACAACAATCCCATGAGGAAAGAAATATTAGCTCTGGGTCCTAGATGTGAAACCCGAGGTTCAGAAAAGAATCTTGCCCAAATTTATATTGCTCATAAGTGACAGTGCCAGGTGTGAGCCCTTTGTGTGTGCTCCAAACCATTCAGTGAAAAAAAGCAAGAAGTCAGCTGGGCGTGGTGGCTCACACCTGTAATCCCAGCACTTTGAGAGGCTGCAGCGGGCAGACCACGAGGTCAGGAGTTCGAGACCAGCCTGGCCAACATATTGAAACTCTGTCTCTACTAAAAATACAAACATTAGCCAGGCATGGTAGCACACGCCTGTAGTCCCAGCTACTCAGGAGGCTGAGGCAGGAGAATCACTTGAACCTGGGAGGCAGAGGTTGCAGTGAGCCAAGATTATGCCACTGCACTCCAGCCTGGGTGACAGAGCAAGACTCCATCTCAAAAAAAAAAAAAAAAAAAAAAAAAAAAGGCAAGAAGTCTTAGACCACCTATCTAGTAGTGGGCACAGAGTCATTCAGATAAGGCCATTAAAAAAGAAGGTGGAAGGGGAAGATGAGTTAGTACTTGAAAGTCTGCTGTCTTGACACAAATGGCCTATCCCGAAATGATAAATGTATTTGTTAATAGAATTTACCCATTTTATACATAGCACATGTTTTGTACGTGGTGTTGAGCATAGAGGTCTTCATTATGAGCCAGGAAATGTAAGTTTCACTTCCAATATGAGGTGCGTCTCTGTCACAAATGGCTTTACTATTCAAAATTTTCAGACCCCAGTTTCTGTCTTCACTTGACCGAGAATAATTCAATGACAGAAAATGTTCTAGTCTCCTTTGTGTCTCCAGTATCTAGTACAGGGCCCCAAAATGTTTGAGGGTGGAATGACTAGGGAAGGAGGAGAAGAAAGGAGGAAGAGATTTCTCTTATAACATCTGTCCTGGTGTTAGCAGTATTAATTTAAAAAGTTTGCAGGGTTTGTTGAAAAGGTCTGTTGTCCATCTTAGTGGCAAACTAGGAGGAAATGTTATCTAGCAAGGGCCTCTTTGGCATAAAGGGCACAGAATGTGAAACTGACATGTACACACAAGGGAATGCCTTCCTTCAGCAACCTTTCCTTTCCCCTTGTTCTTTCCGAAGCAACTGACACCACAAAATGAGAAGAGGTGGAATGGGAGAAAGGCTCGCAAGGATGACTTACCTGGCTGCTTCCCTTTCAGTTACTTTTGTGGACACAAGAATGCAGAGGTCGGAGCTGCTCTAACACAATGTGGAATTGTGAGCTAGTTTTGTGCCACTAAACTTACCTGATATATATTCTTCAGTGTCCTCAATTCTTTTTACCTTTGCAGAGCTAACTCTTATTTTAGGATTGTGCCAGGATTTAAACTGGGAGCATCAGCTGCAGAGGGCAAAGGAGTCAAGCTAATAAGCTCTCCAATTCTGCTTCTTGCAGACTGCTTCAGTTTTGAAGGAGAAGTTGTTATTTTTAGAATTCTTACTTGCATTCACCCTGAACCCTGAATGATTAACTCCTAGTGTGTCCCTCAAGTTTAGCCCATTTTCTCCCTCTGCTCCTAGGAACATGAGCATGCTTTCCACTCAGTGACCAGGATTTTATTTTATTTTATTTTATTTTATTTATTTTTTTGACACGGAGTCTCGCTCTGTCGCCCAGGCTGGAGTGCAGTGGCCGGATCTCAGCTCACTGCAAGCTCCGCCTTCCAGGTTTACGCCATTCTCCTGCCTCAGCCTCCCGAGTAGCTGGGACTACAGGCGCCCGCCACCTCGCCCGGCTAGTTTTTTGTATTTTTTAGTAGAGACGGGGTTTCACTGTGTTAGCCAGGATGGTCTCGATCTCCTGACCTCGTGATCCGCCCGTCTCGGCCTCCCAAAGTGCTAGGATTACAGGCTTGAGCCACCGCGCCCGGCCAGTGACCAGGATTTTAAAAAACTATTTTCAATCTGCCTCCTCTTCCTCTACCCATCTCCCCAATTGCAGCCCTTACCCTCCACCCCTCTCTTATTAAAATCATGTCCATTCAATCTCCAGATTTGTTTGGGGAGGTGGCAGCATTGTAAGATAAACCTTAAGTAATTATTATTATTTATTTATTTATTTTGAGATGGAGTCTCTCTCTGTCGCCCAGGCTGGAGTGCAGTGGCGTGATCTTGGCTTACTGCAAGCTCCACCTCCCGAGTTCAAGCGATTTTTCTGCCTCAGCCTCCCCAATAGCTGGGACTACAGGCACACGCCACCATGCCCAGCTAATTTTTGTATTTTTAGTAGAGACGGGATTTCACCATATTGGCCAGGTTGGACTCGAACTCCTGACCTTGTGAGCTGCCCACCTCGGCCTCCCAAAGTGCTGGGATTACAGGCGTGAGCCATGGCACCTGGACTATTTTTTTTCTTTATGTTAAGTTCCAGGGTACATGTGCAGGATGTGCAGGTTTGTTACATAGGTACACATGTGCTATGGTGGTTTGCTGCACCCATCAACCCATCGCCTAGGTATTAAGCCTCACATGCACTAGCTCTTTTTCCTGGTGCTCTCCCTCCTCCAGCACCCTAGCCTGAAGTTATTATTAAAGTTCAGTTTAACTCTTGTGGTGTTTACAGAGCGTGACTTTGTTGAGTCTTCAACAGATTGTAGCATTACTCACCTTATGTCATTAAACTGCAGAGGGTGGGGTGATAGGATAAGGGAAGCACACAGCTCAGCATGGGGGGAGTTTATTTAAAACTCTTGTGGTCTTTCATTGACTAGGCAGATGAAGTCATTGCCGACTTATAAATCAACAAAATACTTTTAAAATGTAATCTCCTTTTGTGGTTTGTTATAATAAATTACCCTTGACTACTCTTTTAAAAAATCACAAAGAGAAAATTATAATTTTCCTTCATTAAGCTCAATACTTGTGAGCGTCTCTCAGGTAAATTAAGAGGAAAAATACATACAAATAGTTAGATTTTGGAAATATTTGCACCTAAAACAATAGATGTTCTATGGGAGTAATAAGTAGTTTCTAATGTTGACTTATCTAAATGTATTCTTTCTTTCTTTTTTTTTAATGTGACTATGATGACCAGGAAAGGAGCCAAAAAAAAAAAAGGTTTGAAAATAAATGCAAAACCTTAAGTGGTGCACACCTGTAATCCCAGCAATTGGGGGCTGGGGAGGGGAGGCAGTGGCTGAGGCTGAAGGATGGCTTGAGCCCAGGAGTTTGAGACCAACCTGAGCAACATAGTAAGATCCTGTCTCTTTAAAAAAGAAATAAATTGGCCAGACATGGTGGTTCATGCCTGTAATTCCAGCACTTTGGGAGGCCAAGGTGGGCAGACCACCTGAGGTCAGGAGTTCAAGACCAGGCTGGCCAACAACATGGTGAAACCCTGTGTCTACTAAAAATACAAAAATTAGCTGGGCATGGTGGCAGGCACCTGTAATCCCAGTTACTGGGGAGGATGAGGCAGGAGAATCGCTTGAACCCAGGAGGCAGAGGTTGCAGTGAGCTGAAATCGCACCACTGCACTCCAGTCTGGGTGACAGGGTAAGACTCCGTCTCAAACAAAAAACAAAGACAACAAGGAAATAAATAAGGAAAAAAGGAAAAAAAAGAACTTGCAAACTTGCAATGAAAGACGGGCGCATTTGCTAACACTGCCCAAATTAGGTGATGTGTTATTTTATTTTTTTAACTTTTTACCGGCAAGAGAGATTCTCTGGCATGAACTGAAGGTGCTGTCTTTTCTGAATGATGTGTTTTATTTTATTTTTTTATTTTTTATTTTATCCGTTTGTTTTATTCCATCACTGTCCAGAATCTTCCAACTTCCAATATTCCAACACTGTCCAGATTTTGCTGCACATTAAATAAAAGGGAGGTTTGGGTTCCAGATATAACTGCAGTGATGACTAGTGGGCAATAGGTGTGGGAGATAAATGCATCATGGTTGACTCCTAGAATTGTCCAGGACACCTGAAAATATAAGCTTATGCAGGAGAGAAAGCAAGTATATCTGGTCTTACCATCATTCATATCCAAGCTGAAGGTGTTTTTTAAATTATAATGTCGTCATTGTTTTTTTTTGTTGTTGTTGTTCCTTTTTATAATACTTGTAAGTAGAGCTTCAGAATAGATATTGGTAGTCTTTTTTTTTATATATATATACAAGAAAAAAACAAACAACCCCATCAAAAAGTGGGCAAAGGATATGAACAGACATTTCTCAAAAGAAGACATCCATACAGCCAACAGACACGTGAAAAAATGCTCATCATCACTCGCCATCAGAGAAATGCAAATCAAAACCACAATGAGATACCATCTCACACCAGTTAGAACGGCAATCATTAAAAAGTCAGGAAACAACAGGTATTGGAGAGGATGTGGAGAAATAGGAACACTTTTACACTGTTGGTGGGATTGTAAACTAGTTCAACCATTATGGAAAACAGTATGGAAATTCCTCAAGGATCTAGAACTAGATGTACCATATGACCCAGCCATCCCACTACTGGGTATATACCCAAAGGATTATAAATTATTCTACTACAAAGACACATGCACACGTATGTTTATTGTGGCACTATTCACAACAGCAAAGACTTGGAATCAACCCAAATGTCCATCTGTGACAGACTGGATTAAGAAAATGGCACATATACACCATGGAATGCTATGCAGCCATAAAAAAGGATGAGTTTGCATCCTTTGTAGGGACATGGATGCAGCTGGAAACCATCATTCTTAGCAAACTATCACAAGAACAGAAAACCAAACACCGCATGTTCTCACTCATAGGTGGGAACTGAAGAATGAGATCACTTGCACTCGGGAAGGGGAACATCACACACTGGGGCCTATCATGGGGAGGGGGGAGGGGGGAGGGATTGCATTGGGAGTTATACATGATATAAATGATGAATTGATGGGTGCTGACGAGTTGATGGGTGCAGCATACCAACATGGCACAAGTATACATATGTAACAAACCTGCACGTTATGCACATGTACCCTAGAACTTAAAGTATAATAATAATAAAAAAAAAGAGTGATGTGTTTTAACATTGTACTGAGTATGGTTAGGGTGGCTCTTGACAGGATAATACTTTTTTTTTTTTTTTAATAAAAAATAATTGTATTTAGGCCGGGTACGGTGGCTCGTGCCTATAATCCCAGCACTTTGGGAGGCTGAGACAGATGGATCACCTGAGTTCAGGAGCTTGAGACCAGCCTGACCAACATGGAGAAACCGCGTCTTTACCAAAAATACAAAATTAGTTGGGCGTGGTGGTGCATGCCTGTAGTCCCAGCTACTCAGGAGGCTGAGTCAGGAGAATCACTTGAAACTGGGAGGTGGAGGTTGTGGTGACCTGAGATCGTGCCACTGCACTTCAGCGTGGGCAACAAGAGCAAAACTCAGTCTCAAAAAAAAAAAAAGAAAAAAAATGTATTTACTTAGAAGCATTCAGAATGTCAACAAAACAGCTGCAATTTTTTTTTTTTTTTTTTTTGCAATTACAGAGTGATATTCAGTTAATGAAACAACAATTATCTGGTATAAGCTGTATCAGAGACAACTGAAGATAAAAAAAACTACCATCGCCATATATAACTAATTTGTGCTGTGCACCGAAAAGAACCTGTTTGAAATTTCCATGCCAATTTACAACCCCCATACTTTACCAGGCAAGGTTAGTGGTTATTGAAAATACCACCAGCGCGTGGTGGCATGCGCCTGCAATCCCAGCTACTCAGGAGGCCAAGGCAGGAGAATCACTTGAACCCGGGAGGCAGAGGATGGAGTGAGCCAAAAGGGTGCCACTGCACTCCAGCCTGGGTGACAGAGGAGACTCTGTCTCAAAATATGAAAAGAAAAAAGATACCACCAGGACAGGGCTATCTAAAGACACGTTTCGGTAGTGTGTTAAATTATACAAAAGAAGACACTGTGTGGTTTAAAAACAAATTTTACACAGCCTTACATTTCATTTTTTTTCTTTAAAGGGAGTGAGTTGTGTACAGGCAGGCTAAATGCTTTACAGACAAGAAAAAAAAACTAGAACCAACTTATTAATGATCATTGTCTTCTTCATTCTCATCTCTTCATCTCCCTCTCCTCACCCTCTTCATTTTCCTCAACTTCCTCCTCTTTTTCTTGCTTTTTTTCAGCCTTGACACCTCCCTTTTTTGCTGCATCAGGCTTTCCTTTAGCTCGATATGCAGCAAGACCCTTTGTGCATTTTTCCTTCAGCTTCGCAGCCTTTTCCTAAGGCTGCTTGTCACCTGCAGCAGTGTCATTCCACATCTCTCCTAGCTTCTTCACAGTGTCACCAATGGACACGCCAGGATGTTTTGGGCAATACTCAGAACAGAACAGAAAAAAGGCTGAAGGAGGCCTCTTGGGTGCCTCGGGATCCTTGAACTTCTTTCTTGTCTTCCCTTTAGAAGGGATATAGGTTTTCATTTCTCTTTCATTACGGGCCTTGTCCGCCTTTGCTGTATCTTCAAATTTTCCTTTCTCTTTAGCAGACATGGTCTTCCAGCTCTCTGAGCACTTCTTAGAAAACTCTGAGAAGTTGACTGAAGCATCTGGATGCTTCTTCTTATGCTCCTCCTGACAAGTTTGCACAAAAAATGCATATGATGACATTTCGCCTCTTGGCTTCTTAGGATCTCCTTTGCTCATGTTGAGTAATTTTTCCTTGGTAAGGCAGAGTCGCCCAGTGCCTGTCTGGCTCTCACTTGTCCTGGTGTCTCTATGGAGAGGATGATAATTTAAAAGTTTTAAATAAGCATGTTTTATCCTTCAGTTCCCTGAAGCAGGTTTTATACGAAATCTGAATCTGACTGAGAATGTTACTGTTCATTCTTTTCAAAGTTCCAAGTAGTGAAGCCACAAAAGGAATTTCTCATTTTCTTTGGTATGGCTTATGCAAATAAAAACTGGTGGCTAAGACCTAAAGAACACAGTTCTAATCTCTGAAATGCTGATGACTTCAGGCAGAAGCACAGATGGGTAGGGAGAGGGAGGCAAAGGGAGAGATTTCTCTCCCATGATCACGTTGTCCCAAAAAGGGTCCTTGTGTACAGTTTATAAGGTCACATGTTGACACAATGGTTGTTAAGACCTTGACAAAAAGAGTCAGAGGAAGCCAGTGTGAAATATTCAATGACATATCAGTGGTGAGGCCTTGAGGCATATAAAGAAGGTCATCGAAGTTTGCCATTTCTTTTATCTGCTCTTGCCCACCTCTGCCTAGATGTTACAAATGAAGGAAATATTTGTTGAGAATATATTCATCTGAGTGCACTACGTGAATAATGAGAATGTTGCAATAATGTATGATGGTATATACTTGCTCTTTCAATATTAAGGACCTCGTATTGTCCTTTACTAAGCTTAAGGCTTGTCCAAACAAGATTAAACAAATACATACAAACAGCCTCCTCCCTCCTCCAGTAAACCCAAATAAATCTGATCAGCCTGAAATGATTTCTACAATAGCTCCCACGGCTATCAGGATTTAGTCTTATCTCCTGGCAAAGCCAACCCAGTCCCCCATGAACCCCCCACCCTCTGCCTCCATCCTTCTCACTCCCTTACTCCCCACCTCCCCCCTCCCCGCCATGTTAACTGTGAGGTCCTTGACATGCACGCTCCCTTCTCACACCTCCAAGCCTTTCTTTCTCCTGTTCCCTTTACCTCCGCATCTGTCTACTCTCACCTGTCCTTCCACATTTAATTCTGACATCACCTCCTCCTGGAGGCTTTCCTGCACTGTCTGCTTGCTCACACCAAGACTGGTGCCTTGCCAGTGTATGCCCATGCATGCTGTCCAGGCCTCCACCACAGGGTTCTACTGAATGAAAACCCTTTGTCTTTTCCTGTTTACTGTTTCTCGTTGTTGTTATTGTTGTTGAGACAGAGTCTCGCTCTGTCACCCGGGCTGGAGTGCAGTGGTGCGATCTCAGCTCACTGCAGCCTCCACCTCCCTGGTTCAAGCAATTCTCTTGCCTCAGCCTCCCAAGTAACTGGGATTACAGGCATGCACCACCACACCCTGGCTAATTTTTATATTTTTAGTAGAGATACGGTTTCACCATGTTGGTTAGGCAGGTCTTGAACTCCTGACCTCAGGTGATTCACCTACCTTGGCCTCCCAAAGTACTGGGATTATAGGCGTGAGTGACTGCACCCAGATTCTTGTTTACTGTTTCTTTTCTCATAATACAAAACCTGTCAGATACCTAGTGTTTCATGTACATTTGATGAATGAATGGTTTAATCAGAGTTTGTTTCTAATTTTTTTCCAGCCCACATTAGCTTATTCAACTATGTGCAAAAGTGGATGAGGACAAATAATTGTTAAATTGTTTGCTTGACTAAAAATGTTTTACTGACAGTGACCTGAAAATTAGTGGGAGAAGTAATGATGGTTACTGAACAGACGGCCAACTTGGATTCTGATTTTCTGCAGTGAATCATTTCTTTAACCTTTGAAAGCTTTTAAAATTATTTTTCTGGGTATAACAATAATGTGGCTAACTAAAAATAATGAAGATCATGTTTATTGTAGATGTGTGCTAAACATCCTTGTTTTGTCCCAAGTGCTACAATTGCAACCCCCACATCACTTCCTTTCCCCACTCTGCCTGCTCCTAGCATACATGTGGGCATGTGCGCATGCACACACACACACACACACACACACACACACACACACACACCCCTAGACTAAACCTTACCAGATTTAGTCTTTTAATAGAGTCCTATAAGATACATTTCACCACATTTCCAAAGTTATAATGGATCTTGGAAGGGAAAGCTATGGAAAACAGTGATAGAGACACACTTATCACACAACGATAGAGCTCCCTTTTAATCTCTTCAAACAAACCAAGAAACAAAGAGCGAAAATCATCTAAGAATTCAAAACTGTTGAACCACTCCCATTGCACTGAGTCATGTGGATCTGTGTCAAGTATACAATCAGTTCTGCAAGTCAGCTGATAGACAGAAAAGAGTTACTTCAGAAAGATCATCTCAGGGAGCTTATTATACTGCCTTTGAAGTAGTGAGTCCAGTGAACTTGAACTGGATACTTGAAGTCTCTGATTTCTGTTATCACTGGAAAGGAATTACTATTTTTTTTTGAGACAGTCTCACTTTGTTGCTCAGGCTGGAGTGCAATGGCGCAATCTCGGCTCACTGCAACCTCTGCCTCCCGGGTTCAAGTGATTCTCCTGCCTCAGCCTCCTGAGTAGCTGGGATTGCAGGCACGCACCACCATGCCCAGCTAATTTTTTTTTTTTTTTTTTTTTGTATTTTTAGTAGAGATGGGGTATCACCATGTTGGTCAGGCTGGTCCCGAACTCCTGACCTCATGGTCCGCCTGCCTCAGCCTCCCAAAGTCCTGGGATTACAGGCATAAGCCACCACACCTGGCCAGGAATTACTCTTGACAATTTTCTATATAATTTATTGGAGAATGACAAAAGTGGATGAAAATATTATTAGCTGGAATCTTGGCCTGTTTTGGTAAACAAGAGATAAAAAGTTTTAAGGGCGGAACTTGAAAGTCTAATTACACAACATTAAAAATAAAAGTCTCCATGTCAAACATAATTAGTAGATTTCAGATGAACATGAGGAACTATTAGAACACTTACCTAAAGCAGTTTTGTGTCTCAGAAAAATGACTTTATAGATCTGGCATAGAATTTAGCATAGAAACTCTTCCTATAAGGTATGATGACAGAGAAAGCAAGAGTCTTAAGACTCAGTCTTAGTTCCAGCTTGTCCTTTGTGATCCTGGCCAAGTCACTTCAATATGAACTTGGTTTTCTACATCTACAAAGTAAAAGGGTTGGGCTACTATAACTGTTGTACTACTACTACTGATCTATTTGTGCTGGGTTATTCTATATTCAGATAAAGGAGGCCAAGTGTTTCTGGTGTAACCAACCACCATTTAAACAAATAGCATCCCCTCCATAGGGGAGGAGGCTGCACACATCTCCTGCTGCCCTCCACCCTGAGAATGCGGATGAATTCTAATCAGCAGCCACCACCTGACTGATTTGCCCACAGCCTGCTCTGGGTCCATTGGCTGGGAGGCTTCTGGAGGCAGCTGGGTCATGTCACCCTGACTCAAACTGGTGATGTGAAAGAACAGTCACATGTGTGAGCAGGTGCATAACACAGCCTCAGGAGGGAGAATGGGGTGAAGGAACAGTGGTTTAAGGAGTGACTCATTCAGGTTATTCGTTCTGTGTGTAAAGCCCAAGGCCCTCCAACTGGCCCCGACCTACCTGCCCCGACTCTTTCTTCTGCTTTCCTGACACCTTCTTTGGGCCTCTATTGCCTTTCTCGCTAGTGCAGCTGACTTCTTGATGGTTTATATAGAAGATAATGTACCTAAGTCATTCATCACCCCAACCCTTGTGCATAGGTTTTCCTTGTTGCCAGAACCTGGATTTTGTTCAAGGGTGTCCCCAGCCCTATGTGATCAAGTGAAGAACTCCCAAACTTCATCCCCAAAGAAAAACTGATCGCTAGGCTTCCACTGGTAATTGGAAGCCAATCACTGCACTCCCATTGATAATTGGTCTAAACTAATAACTGCGCTCCCATTGGTAATCGGTCTAAGCAAAGCCAATCACTGCATTCCCACTGGCAATCGGTGGAAGCCAGTCACAGTGTTCCCATTGATAATTGGTCTAAACCAATCACTGTGCTCCCATTGGTAATTGGTCTAAGCCAATCACTGAGTCCCCATTGGTAATCAGTTGAAGCCAATCACTGCACTCCCATTGGTAATCCATCTAAGCCAATCACTGCACTCCCACTGGTAATCGGCCTAAACCAATCACTGTGCTCCCATTGGTAGCCAGTCTAAGCCAATCACTGGGCTCCCACTGGTAGTTGGTCTAAGCCAATCACTGCACTCCCATTGGTAATTGGTCTAAGCCAATCACTGCCCTCCTTCTCCCAGCCTACTTACCAGTGATTGTCTTAGGTATGGCCATACATTGCAATTCTGGCCAGAGAGAGTAAGTCAGTTAAGAGGCTTCTGGGAAGATTCACACTGTTCTGTCTGTATGAGATGCTTGGAATGATGCTAACATCTTTTGAAAAAGAGAATGCCCAGCTGACAGGCTGAGTGAGCAGAGAAATGAAGAGAATCATCTGGGGCTTGAGTGAGATCACTGGGCTGCTTTGTTAATCTATCCCAGATGCTCTTCTTCTTGAATTCTTGTTATGTGAAATTCAATTTTTTTTCTTTTCTTACCGTTTGAGTCAGAAGCCCAAAGTATCTTGCTATTTCTCATGTTGGTACACTGGAGAGGCAACAAGGAAACCCCAAATGGGGTTAGTGGAGGAATCAGTTCCTCCACTTAGAAGCCGTTACTGAGGAGCAAATTACTTCAAAATTTAGTGGCTTAAAATAACAATAAGCATGTATTGTCTCTCAGTTCCTGTAAGCTGCACATTTTGGAGCAGCTTGAATGGGAAGTCTGGCTTAGAGTGTCTCCTCTCATGAGATTGCAGATGGGTGTGGGCTGGGGCTGCCATAATCTGAAAGTTCAACTGGGGCTGGTGGGTCTGCTTCCAAGGAGGCTCACTCACTTGGCTGGCCAATGGGGACTGGCTGTGGTGGGAGGCCTCAGTTCCTCTCCATATGGGCTTCACCACATGGTACTTGAGTGTCCTCTGTTTTAAAATATAGGTTTTATTAATATTTAGGTATGGCAAAGCCATCAGATTCGGAATGACTGCTAATAAAAAGATAGTTTGTTATGCTCACAGATCTCAAGAGGAAGGGGTGTGTCACACCATGGGGCCACATGGGGAAGTGCCAAGGTCAGTCAGGAGGCAGAGGGAGCAGAGTGAAAACATGGGCACAAACTGGTTTTTTTTTTTTTTTTTTTTTTTGAGACAGAGCCTTGCTCTGTCACCAGGCTGGAGTGCAGTGGTGAGATCTTGGCTTACTGCAACCTCTGTCTCCCGGGTTCAAGTGATTCTCCTGCCTCAGCTTCCCGAGTAGCTGGGACTACAGATGCGTGCCACCATGCCTAGCTAATTTTTTTCTATTTTAGTAGAGACAGAGTTTCGCTGTGTTAGCCAGGATGGTCTCATTCTCCTGACCTCATGATCCGCCCACCCTGGCCTCCCAAAGTGCTGGGATTACAGGCGTGAGCCACCGCGCCTGGCCAGGGGCACAAACTATTATTGTGGTTTCTGTGGGAAGGAATGAGCAAGGGAGGGTGATTGGGCTTTGGATTGAATAGTTTGAATAATTTCAGCAGGCTCTGGGCCATACAGGCTATCCCTAGTTGTCTAGTTCCTACTCCTGGGGTGATTAGGGCAGGTGGATAGTGGCCTGGAGGGTGAGAGCCCATAAAGGAGGTGGCAGTTTGTGGGCTCTGGATTGGTTGGTTTACATTTGTAAAGCACCCTCATGGTTGTTTGCTATTTCTAAAAACTGGCTAGTCCTGGGAGGGGCATAAAAATACAAAAATAAAAGACATGGTAAATACATTCTTACAGCATGGTGCTGGCTTTGCCCAGAGTAAGCAATCCAAGAGAGCAAGGCAGATGCTGCAATGTCCTTTATGGTCTCAATTCAGAAGTCACATACCATCCCTGCTGAACTCTACACAGACCAGTCCTGATTAAACACAGGAGGAGACTATGCAAAGACATAAATACCTAAGAGGTGAGGATCACTGGGGGCCATCTTGGAGGCTGGGTACTACACATCTGGCAAGTTCCTTGACCTCCAAGCGTCAGTGTCTTCACTTAAACAAGATGGCGATAACATCATGTTACTCTGACTTCTAAGTTGAAAGCAAACAGAAAATGACTCTGGCTTGCTTAGGCAAAAGAGGAATTTATTGAATCTGTTTTGGACAATTCACACAATAGAAGGGAAGGCTATAGAACCAGGCTTAGCAGAACCTAAGGGAGCTTGGGGAGCAGGGAAAGTCTTATAGGGCAAAGCCTCAGGGTTGGTCTGGTTGAGAAACTGGTGTTGACATCAACTGCACTGGCCACCGGATATTGTGGCCAGAGCTAAAAGCTCAGCACCACTGCTGTTGAGCAACTCTCAATCGCCTCTGTGCCCTGAAGCTTCCACAGTGTGGGGAGAGTGGGGAAAGGAGGACCAGGTCCCTTCTGCTTCTGGGATTACAGCAGATGTCTGCTACAAATACTGGCTTCACGGGATTCACAAAAAATATATGAGCACCTTCCTTGGAAAATCGAGAGTGCTCAGTAATGGTTGGTTGCTTAATAGAAGAGAGAAAGCAGATACCTTGGGATGGAATAGAGTGAGTTTGGAGATCTCAAGTTGAGAGTGAGAATGAAGCATGCTCATAACATTTCCAGTCACACTGAGCATTTCTAATCACACTCTTACCTCATCTTCACTCATATGCACTTTTGCAGATTCTTAAATTGCTGAGATTTGTACAAATCCTACCTATATACTCTAATTGCCCTGCGAATCAAGTTGGAGGCAAGGGAACAATATGTTATTAAGAAAAGGTAGCGGCCGGGCGCGGTGGCTCAAGCCTGTAATCCCAGCACTTTGGGAGGCCGAGACGGGCGGATCACGAGGTCAGGAGATCGAGACCACCCTGGCGAACACGGTGAAACCCCGTCTCTACTAAAAAATACAAAAAACTAGCTGGGCGAGGTGGCGGGCGCCTGTAGTCCCAGCTACTCGGGAGGCTGAGGCGGGAGAATGGCGTAAACCCGGGAGGCGGAGCTTGCAGTGAGCTGAGATCGGGCCACTGCACTCCAGCCTGGGCGAGAGAGCGAGACTCCATCTCAAAAAAAAAAAAAAAGAAAAGGTAAAGTGAAAGCCTCCTATGAAAATTGCAATATTGGCTGGGCGCAGTGGCTCATGCTTGTAATCCCAGCACTTTGGGAGGCCAAGGTGGGCAGATCACTTCAGGTCAGAAGTTCAAGACTCCTGCCTGGGCAACATAGTGAAACTCTGTCTCTACTAAAAATACAAAAATTAGCCAGGCATGGTGGCACATGCCTGTAATCCCAGCTACTCAGGAGACTGAGGGAGGAGAATTGCTTGAGTCCAGGTGGCAAAGGTTGCAGTGAGCTGAGATCATGTCACTGCACTCCAGCCTGGGTGGCAGAGTGAGACTCCATCTTAAAGCAAAGCAAAGCAAAGTGAAGCGAAAAGAAAATTGTAACACTAGCCTCTTGGTACCTTGACATGAACCACAATTAACCACACTCTTTAAGTGGTGGTAGCTTCCATTTTTGTCACTGTTACCTTTGTAGTACTTCTTCTTTTTTATTTTTTATTTTATTTATTTATTTATTTTTTGAGACAGAGTTGCTCTGCTCACTGCAACCTCTGCCTCCCGGGTTCAAGCGATTCTCCTGCCTCAGCCTCCTGAGTAGCTGGGACTACAGGCCCACGCCACCACGCCCGGCTAATTTTTGTATTTTCAGTACAGACATGGTTTCGCCATATTGGTCAGGCTGGTCTTGAACTCCTGACCTTGTAATCCACCTGCCTCGGCCTCTCAAAGTGCTGGGATTACAGGCATGAGCCACCATGCCCGGTCCCTTTATAGTACTTCTATCTCAGTTTGAATTGCCAAGGCAAAGCCAGACACCTTTTCTCACAGAGCCTGTTCTCTGTTGTTAGGTGTGGGCATGAGTCTTGCTGTTCAAACTCAACTATTTCATTCAAAGTGTTTTTCCTTGCTTGGGTTTACAAATTCATTGAGGTTGAATGTGTAACTAAGTTCTAAAATGTTAGTTCTAAAGTAAGTTCTAAAATGATTCTAAAATGTTAGTATATAAGGAGCACCGGGAGGGTTTGCCAAAACACAAGTTGCTCGGCCCCACCCCTGGAGTCTCAGGTTCGGCAGATCTAGGGTGAGGTCGGAGGATGTGCATTTCTAATATGTTCCCAGGTGGTGCTAGGGCTGCTGGTCTGGGGGTCACATTGAGAACCACTGACTTGAGTGACTCGATGCTGTTGCTGGCCTGCTTTGTAAACTTCTAAGCCCCTATCCAGTAATTGCCTTTCTTTCTTTCTTTTCTTTTCTTTCTTTTTCTTTTTTTTGAGACAGTTTCACTCTTGTTGCCCAGGCTGGAGCGCAATGGCGCTATCTTGGCTCACTGCAACTTCCGCCTCCTGGGTTCAGGTGATTCGCCTACCTCAGCCTCCAAAGTAGCTGGGATTACAGGCATGTGCCACCATACCTGGCTAATTTTTTTTTTGTATTTTTAGTAGAGACAGGGTTTCACCATGTTGGCCAGGCTGGTCTTGAACTCCTGACCTCAAGTGATCCACCCGCCTCAGCCACCGTGCCCAGCCAGTAATTATCATTCATAAAGAAAGCCAAGACGACACCTACAGAGCAAAATTATGTGATACTCAGGAATAAGCATTGAAACATGATTTTGATTAGGAAAATGGCTGCATGGAACAGAAACTTAGCTATAACAGCTTACGCAAGTAACAGTTTGTTTTTCTCACATTCCCAAGAAGACTAGAAGCTGTCCTAGGCTGGTGAAATGACTTCGCCTCATCAGGGCTCTGGGGCTCTGGGATGCATTCACCTGCTTGACTCCCAAAGGGTCACCTCGTGTCCTCAGGCCAGAGCCACCTGCGGTGCTAAACCAGCCACACAACAAGTGAAAGGGACAGAGAAAAGACATGAAACCACTTCTATACTAGCATTTCTTGCCTCCTGCTAATGGGTGTTATGTGAAAAGGAAAAACTCTGAATTAGGACTTCTTTACTACAGACTTCTGAGAAGTTTTATTAAGCTTCTGTATGTGATGACATTCCAAGGCAGGAATAAGCATGCTGCCTTTTCCAAGCTTATTTGACCACAGAAGATTTTTAAAAAGTTTTCTGGAGCATCTCCCTGAACTACATTCCATGGAAATTTTTGCCAGAAAACCTTGATATATACAGTGTCAACTATCAGTGTGTTTTTAAAGACTCCTTATGAGAAAAAAAGCCAAGTATGTTCTTCTTACATCAATGAGATAGTTCTACTTTTTTAAGGGGAAGGAAATGAAAACAGGAACAGTTTGTGAGTCAGGGCGGGGGGCGTGGTGCCAGCTGCCACCTGAGAACCATGCAACCTTGACAGGCCTGGTGGCCTCCTTAGAGTCTCCTGTTCTTCTTTTTTTTTTTTTTTTTTTTCTGAGACAGAGTCGCTCAGGCTGGAGGGCAGTGTGCGATCTCAGCTCACTGCAACCTTTGCCTCCCGGGTTCAAGTGATGCTCCTATCTCAGCTTCCAGACTAGCTGTGATTACAAGTGCGGGCCACCACACCTAGCTAATTTTTGTATTTTTAGTAGAGATGGGGTTTTGCCATGTTGGCCAGGCTGGTCTTGAATTCCTGACCTCAGGTGATCCGCCCACCTTGCCCTCCCAAAGTGCTGAGATCACAGGCATGATCTACCGCGCCCGGCGACGGGTTCCTGTTCTTACTTGCAAAACAAGATCTGTAGGTAAGCACCAGGATGTATCCCAACAGATCAAAATTCTGCAACTTCACAGCTCCTAGAAAGATCAAGAAGGGATGTCTGAACCAATCTTTGGTAATGGGAGATAGAGGATATATGCACTCCTGTTGGGCAACAGAGTGAAACCCCATCTCAAACACTGGAGACGGACTCTTGGGGTTTCACTATGTTGGCCAGGTTGGTCTTGAACTCCTGACCTCATGTGATCTGCCCGCCTTGGCCTCCCAAAATGCTGAGAGCACAGGTGTGAGCCACTGCACTTGGCCGGGTTCTCCCCTTTTTGAGGGCTCATGCTTTCTATTGCACTCACCCGGATGATTCAGGATAATCCCCCATCTCATCACATCTGCAAAGTCCCCTTTGCCATATAAGGTCTACAAGTTCTAGGAATTAGGACAGGGACCTCTTGGGATTCTTGGGTATTCTGCCTACTATGCAGGTGAAATCTATTGTTTAAAGAACTATAGACAGTGTTGGGAAACTAAAGACTATAACAAAAAATTCAAATTAGGCTTAATAGTATGTGAAACAAGCAGTACAAAGAGGTAGAGAAGGTTTATATGAGAAAAGAAAAGAAAAGAAAAAAAAAAATCCCAAGAATGGAGATAAATTACAACACAAGCAAAAGTAGGACAACACTAGTTAAGAGCTAGAAGCACGTGAATCTTTAAGAGACCGAGTAAAGGGCAAAGGTTTAGTAGGGGATTGTTGGGAGTTTCCTTCTATTATATATTGTACCTTCACCAATAGAACTGAAAGTCTAAAATCATACTATTTAAAAACCAAGAACATATCAGCATTAACCAGATTGATCCTACAGGCACTGCTTGACTTTCAGGTGTGGAGGTGGTAGGAAGAGCCAGAGAATGGCCTGAAATAATTGCAGAGCTCCAGTGTTTGAAGAATGTATAGGAACCTGGTGAGGTGAAGGCACCCTTTCCTTTGCTTAGTGGCTTCAGGATGTGGAATGAAAAGGAACATGACATCTACATCCAGGTGAGAATTAGGCTCAGGACAAAGGGTGGTGAAGTATTAGTCCAAGGCTCAATAAAAGAGTAAGAATCACATGCAAGTAAAAAGATCCAGGCAGAGGGGGTGCAATAAGAATTTCTCAGTCCTGTTCCTATCGACACTGTGAACCATGTGATTTTTTGTTGTGTGGGTGTCCCGTGCATTGTAGGCGGGTTAGCAGCATCCCTGGACTCCTCCCATCTGATGCAATAGCACCCTCACCAGGATGTGACAACAAAAAATGTCTCCAGGCCTTGTCAAATGTCCCCGGGGGGAGGAGACAAAAATCACCCCAGTTGGGAACCACTGGTGTAGACTGAAAGAATAGGCAAGGGGACATAACACACCAAACATGGGGAGCCTGCAAGCCTGGAGAGAGTCTTTGAGGCTGCAAGGACACAAACACCGAGGAAACCTTGTAAGGGGCCTTTTGCTGGAGCTGCTGGCCTGGCTGGGAGCCACCAAGAGTGTCCAGCTGGTTTGCATACTCGTCTGTAACTTGGCCGGGGCAGGCTCCCGGTCAGAAGAGCTCAAGTCTAATTCGTTCAGGGCTTGCACTCCGGTGGTTTTCCATTTGTTATGCAAGCACAGGTTTCAAAAGGCAATTCACCTGGGCAGGTGATATGCTTGCTTGCAATATAAACAGCTTGGAGCCTATTATCTTACATGGTTGTTTCACTTCATCTAGCTTCACTGTTTGTCCTCCTGGCCCCTGATTTGTAGAGGAGGGAGGAAACGAGGATGGTGGAGAGACTTGGATGCAAGTACTGCCACCTCCAGCCTTTATGAGAACTAGAAAAGGTGCATCTCTGGCTGAATGAATTACGAAAGAATGTCCTCTCGGGGAGGATCAGGAGTGGGGCTAGGCTAGGAGAGTGGATGGCACCTTATCTCCAGCCAGCTGAGAGCGCAGAGCTGCATGTCAGTGCCTCCATAGTGAGTGCCTGCAGAGTTCCTATGGGAGCAAGCCTCCACCATGCACACTACCCACATCTTACACAGCCCACGAGGCAGAGGCTTACTCATGTAAACCTTGGGGGCTAGCCATGACACATGGAGCCCCTGAGCTCTGAGGGCTAAACTTTCTTACCAGCAGGATTAGAATTTTAGTATGACACATGGTGAGAAACAAAGGCAATTGATTCTGCAGGAATGAGTGTAAGGTGGTTTAAGAATATTCTAAAGGAGAAAAAAGCAAGATGGACAGCTGGGAGAGGCTGTGCAAGTTTGCTTCTGTGCATCTGGCCCGATGAGCCTATTCATTCATAAATTTAGGACCTAGGTGATCAACAAGAGCACTGCACTTTTGCAAGTGAGGGCAGACCTCTAAAATTCCTTCTAAGGTTCAAACACTAATGGCCCAAGGCTGTTAAATGCATCTAGTTCGGGGGATGTGTTCTGTAAAGTAAATCATGAACTGCTGCGTAAATTCCTATGCACTGGTTGTTGTAGAAAATTCTTCCTTTGGTGACCTTGGAAGACTAGACGTGTTAGCCCTCTTTCTACATGGGCAAGGAAGGTATCATGCAGCCAAAGGACAAAGAAAGATTCTAAGTCAAGAAAATGCCCATTAAGTGCAGATGTGTCCACATGTTATAGATGGAGACCTTGAACCATAGGGTCAGATTAACCCTAACATTGCAGAGTTGCAGAGGGTGAAGTGTGAATGGAGACCTACACAACAACTGTCTAATTTTGTTTCTTTTGAGACAGGCTCTTGCTCTGTCACCCAGGCTGGAGTGCAGTGGCGCAATCACGCCTCGACCTCCTGGGTTCCAACAATCCTCTCACCTCAGCCTCCCAAAATGCTGAGATTACAGGCATTAGCCACCACGCCCAGCAAATGTCTAATATTTAAATAAACTTTCTTCCATCTTTGTACTTTGGCAAATACACGTTCTTTGTACTTTGGCAAATATACGTTCATAGCAAGAAAATGGGGAGAAAGTGAAATTTATGGTTTTTATATGACTGAAAGTTGGCAAAAACTAGAAGAAATCATTGGACTTCATTATTACATGACTGTGGGTGTTCTGTTAATGGGCTGACATGTGTGAATGTATAATAAAGACATATATAATTCATGCATTATATATTTATCCATACAATTAATGTTTCTTGCTTTCATTTCAGGAAAATTATAATTATATTGTTATAATCAGTATTTTCACATAATTTGTGTTCTATTGACAGTAATATCTAATTAGATTACTTTTCTTGAATCTTAGTTTTTCTTTTCATTTTTTTCAAATTTCCATTTAGAGAAACTGCTCTGCAGAGGCAGTAGCAATTGCAATTGTCATTAAAATTCTTTTTTTTTTTTTTTTTTTTTGAGACAGAGTCTTGCTCTGTCGCCCAGGCTGGAGTGCAGTGGCCGGATCTCAGCTCACTGCAAGCTCCGCCTCCCGGGTTTACGCCATTCTCCTGCCTCAGCCTCCCGAGTAGCTGGGACTACAGGCGCCCGCCACCTTACCCGGCTAGTTTTTTGTATTTTTTAGTAGAGACGGGGTGTCACCGTATTAGCCAGGATGGTCTCCATCTCCTGACCTTGTGATCCGCCCGTCTCGGCCTCCCAAAGTGCTGGGATTACAGGCTTGAGCCACCGCACCCGGCGTCATTAAAATTCTTAAAGCAACCCTTCAATGTGGAAATGAATCATGAATTTTATGTCAATCATTATAATTGGGTTGCATATGGTATATTGCCATTATCACAGGGACTATCACAAAATAGTTTAATTTCATCCCATAAATTGCTATCACTTATATAATAATTCTCAAGATTTCTTATACTAATATCTTAAAAATCTATACCCATATATTTTTGTGAAGGTTTGCTGTGGTGTTTCAGGCTTACATGTGCAGACCTACATATGCACACCTTTAAGACTAACATGAAAGCCAGGTGCGGTGGCTCATGCCTGCAATCCCAGCACTTTGGGAGGCTGAGGCAGGTGGATCACGAGGTCAGGGGTTCAAGACCAGCCTGGCCAACATAGTATTTTCTCTACTAAAAAATAAGTTTGTTTTCTTAAGACTTAAAATATGTTATCTGAGCTCATTAAACTAAACATTGTGGCCGGGCGCGGTGGCTCAAGCCTGTAATCCCAGCACTTTGGGAGGCCGAGACGGGTGGATCACGAGGTCAGGAGATCGAGACCATCCTGGCTAATACGGTGAAACCCTGTCTCTACTTAAAAATACAAAAAAAAAACTAGCCGGGCGACGAGGCGGACGCCTGTAGTCCCAGCTACTCGGGAGGCTGAGGCAGGAGAATGGCGTAAACCCGGGAGGCGGAGCTTGCAGTGAGCTGAGATCCGGCCACTGCACTCCAGCCTGGGTGGCAGAGCAAGACTCCGTCTCAAAAAAAAAAAAAAAAAAAAAAAAAAAAAAAAGCTAAACATTGTATTTTCTCTACTAAAATACAAAAATTAGCTGGGCATGGTGGCATGCGCCTGTAGTCCCAGCTACTCAGGACCCTGAGGCTGGAGAATCACTTGAACCTGGGAGGCGGAGGTTGCAGTGAGCCGAGATGGTGCCATTGCGCTCCGGCCTGGGTGACAGAGTGAGACTCCATCTCAAAACAACAACAACAACAAAAAAACACCTAACATGAACTGTTGTGAATATTGTGCTAATTCATGAGTAACTCCAGAATCTTAAATTGAAACATGAAGGGAAACAAGACTCTTGCATTCAGGCTGAGAGGAAGATTTTGGAGAGTTAATTGTCTTTCCTCTTACGAAGGAGCTTCTGTTACCCCAACTCTCCTCACACCCCAAGGCAGTGTCTGTGTCTGATGCTAGCAGAAGTACAACCTACAAACCATCACAGCTCTGGATGTTGTTACCTTTTGTTTGGAGAACACAGAGCAGAAGATTTAGAGGTCCCCTGGGACCTAAATGATGTTAGTCATGAGTGGTGTTCAGGGTTACAAGTTGCACTGAGCCAGTGGTGAATGTGAAGTGATCCAGGACCTTCTAAAGTGAGGGCCCAGGACCACTTTACCCTAGTCCTTGAAGGCCAATGCTGCACCCCTTGCTAAATAACCATACAAGTATTACTGCAGTGGGTTGAATGGTGTCTCCCATTAGAATGTCCACATTCGAATCCTTGGAACTTATAAATACAATCTTTTTTGGAAAAAGAGGCTTTGCAAATGTGTTAAATTAGGAATCTTGAGATAAGCTCATGCTGGATTATCTGTGTGGGCCCTAAATTCAATAACAAGTGCTTTCATAAAAGACAGAGGGGAGACGGAGAAGAGGAGAAGGCCACATGATTACAGGGGCAGAGACTGGATTGACTCAGCCATAGGCCGAGAATGAGAGTCAAGTTATAGCCTTCAGAGGGAATAGGCCCTGCTCATAGCTTGATGTTGGATTTCTGGCCTCTGGGACTGTGAAATAATAGGTGTCTGTTGTTTTAAGCACCAAGTTTGTGGCAATTTGTTACTGCAGCTACAGGCAACTAGTGCTGAAGATAACAATGACTAATAACCATGAGCATTTACAATGTCATTTGACAGTGACTAATAACCATGTGCCAGGCCCTCTGCAAGCCCCTTTTACAAGCATTATCTCATTTGAATCTCACAACAGCCTCATAAGATTGGCATGATTATTTACCCCAATTTACAGATGAGGAAACTGAGGTTCAGGGGCAAGCAGTTTGCCTGAGGTCACATGGCTAGCAAGTGGCTAAGCTGGGATCTGAACCTAGATCTGTCTGACGGTAAGACCTACTTGAAGCACACACTGAAGCCTTGTTGCCTGGTCACATATGGAGCTGTTATAGACAAGCCCTATTCTTGGTGGTTCCGGGTTGATAATTCTGTGTTCTTTGGCCCCTACTTAAAGGGTGGTCCCAATCTTTTAGCACTCGCCCCCTCAACCCTCAGCTCTGTACCACCCCTCAGAAGTGATACATAAATTATAATCAACCATTTATCTAACTCAGAAGACCAAGGGAAAACTTTCCTTGCTATAAAGAAATATTTTAGCCATGCTTAGTCACATACATTTCTTTGCAGCTATTTCGCCTCTGGGTCATTCGGGTTTATTTGCACATGTTGCCAAATGAATCAGAAATCTTAGGAAATGGCCTTTGGAGAAGGACAGCGATCAGAATGATTTTTTGTTAGTTTCTTCTCCCAGGAGAAACTTTTAGTTAGAAACAAGTTTGTTTTCTTAAGACTTAAAATATGTTCTCTGAGCTTATTAAACTATCAGAACATGAAGTCTAGACTCTGGTAATAGTATGAGTTAGAAAGGTTTCTTTCCTTGTCTATCTTTGTCCAGTCTATTGGGGACTAGAAGAGATTGTTCCCTATCTACTGGCCAGCCCAAAGACTGTGTGTGTGTGTGTGTGTGTGTATGTGTGTGTGTGTGTGGCAGTGGTGGAGGGGGGGATCTCTGGATGAGGTGGCTACGTTTATTTTGTTACCTTTTATTTCTTTTCTTTCAAACAAAATCTACACCCCATTTTACAGGTGGAAACATTGAGTGTTTTGGTGACTCTAAAGGATTTTCTCCACAGTGACTCAACTATGCAGACTTATTACAAATGCTGCGCTTGTCCTCTCAAGAAATCATTCCATTTAGTGAAAACGAGAGCTGTTACACAATGAGTTTTGAGGCTAATTTTAAAGCAAGTCATGTGTCCCTCCCATTGCTCTGACCCAAATATGAGACAGGGATTCAAAGTTGCACACAAAGAAAACCCAAATCAATCAGGAAGCTCTATATGAACAATTTAGTGGGTTACGGGAATGCAAGCTTCATTTTTCAGCCACTGCAATGCTTCATCACTTGACATTTATTTAGTGTTCCAGTTAGTGCCTGGGAGACTGCTGGGAAGGAACCTTGAGTCCCAAGGTGGAACCTGGGACTGACCTTAGATCACTTGTTCTCTCTGCACCTGGGTTTCCAGAGCAGTAAAGAGATGCTATTCTAACCTGTCTTGCAAAGATGCCTTTGTCGGGTGCTAACCAACCACTGTTAATAGAGGTTTGAAGCCATGGTCAGGAGCATTCTCTTGAAGGCCAACGGTGAAGGGAAAGGATAGAGACAGGGTTGCAGATAATCCTTAATGCGGCCAGGGCTGAAGAGGGTTGGTTGGTGCAGACCGAAGGTGCCAGCTTAGACAAAATGGAAGTTCACCCCTAATTTCATTTGTCTGAACCCTTTCTTTTAATTTTATGCAATCACTGGGCCCTGGGGAGCTTTATTCCTCTCTTATTTCTTCAAACCAAAACCTGTTCCCAGGAAATAATCTGATAAATTCATTTGCATCACGGAGAATGGACAAACTGTTATCTTCTGCAAGCCCTTACATGGAAAGTCTTAAAGCAAAAGTAGTGTGTCAGTGTGTAATTCCAGGCAACAGAGAAGATGGGGAAGAGAGGTGAAACCTGTGCTGGGGCAGGCAGTGTTGAGGGTGGTCAGGAAAGTTAGGGTCCCAGCAGGACAGGCATTGCCAGAAAGGCAGGCAGGAGTCATTAGCAAGGTATCCAGTGCCTGATGAAGCAGACCATGAAGCTAAGGAGATGAAGAGCAGAAAACCTTGAACAAAAGCTCATATGGGAAGCTATTTGCTTTTTCCCTCAAGCAAAAGATTCAAGAAAAGCAAATGTGTGTATAAAACTCATTCATTCATTCATTCATATACAATTGTATTTGCTATGTTCCAGGTATCAAAGGGATAGCCAGGAAAAAGATAAAATCTCTGTCTGCATGGAACTTTCTCTCAGGCTAGTAGGTGAAGCTAACAACAAACAAATAATTTCAGGTGGTTGTAAGTGTTTTGAAAAAAAGTAAAACAGGGAAAGGAGATGAGAGGGTGATGGAGCTGGATGAGGGGGTTAGGAAAGGGTTCTTATGCATGGCTGCCTGAGTTAGCAAATAAAAATACAGGACACCAGGTAAATTTGAGTTTTACATAGATGACAAATGCTTTTCCTTTTTTTTATTTCAATAGGTTTTGGGGAACAGGTGGTGGTTGGTTATATGGGTAAGTTCTTTAGTGGTGATTTCTGAGGTTTTGGTTTACTTATCATCCAAGCAGTGTACACTGTACCCAATCTGTAGTCTTTTATTCCTCACCCCCTCCCACCCTTCCTACAGGGTCCCCAAAGTCCATTGTATCATCCTTATGCCTTTACATCCTCACAGATTAGTTCCCACTTATAAGTGAGAACATACGATGCTTGGTTTCCCATTCCTGAGGTCTCCTATTCCATCCAGGTTGCTGTGAATGACATTATTCCATTCCTTTTTATTGCTGAATAGTATTCCATGGTGTATGTGTATATACATATAATGTTTTCCTTTTTTTTTTTCTTTTTACTTTTCTTTTTTTTTTTTTTTTTTGAGACAGAGTCTTGCTCTGTTGCCCAGGCTGGAGTAAGTAGAGTGGCACCATCTCGGCTCACTGCAACCTCTGCCTCCCAGGCTCAAGCCATTCTTCTGCCCCAGCCGCCTGAGTAGCTGGGATTATAGGCAAACACCACTGCGACCAGCTAATTTTTGTATTTTTAGTAGAGATGGGGTTTCATCATGTTGGCCAGGCTGGTCTTGAAATTCTGACCTCAAGTGATCCACCTGCCTTGGCCTCCCAAAGTGCTAGGATTACAGGGTTGAGCCACTGCACCCGGCCCCCTATATACCACATTTTCTTTATCCACTCATTGATTGATGGGCATTTGGGCTGGTTCCATATTTTTGCAATTGCCAATTGTGCTACTATAAACATGCATGTATAAGTGTCTTTTTTGTATAATGACTTCTTTTCCTCTGGGATACCTAGTAGTGGGATTGCTGGATCAAATGGTAGTTCTACTTTTGGTTCTTTAAGGAATCTTCACACTGTTATCCATTGAGGGTGTATTAGTTTACATTCTCACCAACAGTGTAAAAGTGTTGCCTTTATACCACACCCATGCCAACGTCTATTATTTTTTGATTATGGCCATTCTTGTAGGAGTAAGGGGGTATTCCATTGTGGTTTTGATTTGTATTTCCCTGATAATTAGTGATGTTGAGCATATTTTCATATGTTTGTTGGCCATGACAAATTTTTTTTTAGTATCAATATGTCCTACGCAATATTTGGGACATACAGGTGCAAAAATATTACGCATTTATTTGAAATTCGAATTTAACTAGATGTCTTGAATTTTATCACATAACTCTCTCTACTCCCATGAGGCCCCCATGAATGAGGTGAGGTCGCATCCCAGGAGATAACAGTAAGCGCAAGGTTTTCCAGACAGAAATGATCCTAGTTTGCTCAGGAAGAAACCCTGTGGGGCTGAAATAGAGGGAATAGGGACGGGCAAAGGTGGGGGTTTGGGGGTGGTAAAGATGACCCAGTGGAGGTGGCCGGGGCCAGATCTTGTGGGGCTCCAGGCAAGTGTGAAGAGTTTGCATTTTATTCTGATCTTTGGAGTTTTAAAGAAAACTCTCAGTATTCATTTCCATGAATTCATTTCCATGAATGCGAAGTATTCATTTCCACGAATATTCCAATATAGTATTGTATTTCCCAAAGCAGTCTCCACTGATGTTAAGAACAGACTTTATGATGGGAGAGAGTAGGTGCCCCTGCCCTGGGAGAAAGAGAGTGATATCCCCTCTAACTCCACCTGACCTCCCTTTTCTCCCTACACCCCATTCACATTTTCTTCATTTTTCCTAACACCATTTCACAAAACCTTAATAAATGAGCTTAAAATGTTACTGGGAGAAAAGACTTAGGGGCTCGAATTCTTACTAGAAGGTAAATTACTACTAGACTGCATATAGTATAGATTAGGTGAAGATGAAAAAATAATGAAAAAGGGAAATTTGACAGTGCTGGTCAAGTGCTGGCAGCTTGGCTAGTTTGCCTAGCTGTGACTCTGAGAGTGAGAGTGTTTGCTGAGTAGAGATGAAATCCAATTCTCCCATTCTCTGTGGTGAGATGGCTAAGAAGTTCTCATGGAAGGGGAATTCATTGGGAACCAGGCTGGATGGGAACTGATACTGCCAGATGGCAGAGTAGTCAAAACAGCTATAAAGCCCACACTGTTTTGGCAAAGGCTGAACTTGCATCCCTGCCGCAGACCTCAGTGGGCTCCCATCTAATAATGTTTCCTGCCTCCTCTGCCTTTTGCCTCAGTTGATCGTGGATGACTCACTGCTCATCTCTGGCAGTTCGCTCCTTGCAGGGATTTATCTTTCTGAACCAGCCTCCTCTCTGGCCTTCTATTAAAAATACTCTATGTTGAAAGAAGAGTCTTGACTGTATTTCTACAAGAGAGTTTCTCTACCTTACTTTTCATGCAATGTGGGATTTTTCATACCTAATAATACTTTTTTTTTTTTTTTTTTTGAGACAGGGTCTCACTCTGTAGTCCAGGCTGGAAGTGCAGTAGTGGATCTTGGCTCACTACAACTTCTGCCTCCCAGGTTCAGGTGATCCTCTCATCTCAGCCTCCCAAGTACCTGGGACCACAGGCACGTCCTATCATGTGCTAATTTTTGTGGTTTTTTTTGTAGAGACAGCGTTTCGCCATGTTGCCCAGGCTGGTCTTAAATTCCTGACCTCAAGTAATCCACCTACTTCGCCCTCCCAAAGTGCTGGGATTAAAGGCATGAGCCACTGTGCCCAGCCCTAATAATAATCTTGTTAGCTAAACAGAAGAGTGACCATGCTCTCCATCTTACAGATGGGGAAAGTGACTGAGAGAACTGACTTGCCTCAGGTTTCAAGAGTAGTAAGTGGCAGAGCATAAATTTGGACCTCTTATTTGTCTTTTCTAACACACTAGGGGTTGTCAATTTCTTTGAAAAATATTTAATAACTTGAGCAAGATTGCACAGCTTCATGCCTCCCTCTAAAATCAAAACGTTCTTTTTCTGTAGAAACCAAGAGCAGTATCTACGGTGGCAAGAGCTTTGCTCTCATTTTTTTAAAAAAGTGTTTATTTCAAATAGATTGAATCACTAGGTGATGGGCTAATTGGTTCTTTCAAAAAAATTAAATGATCTCCCCATTATACAATTAATGTTTATCGCAGTAACTTTTAAAAAGTTAGAAAGCCACAAAGGGAAAAATTAAAATCACCTATAATTCTCCCACCCACATAAAATTGCTATTGACATTTTGATATGGATTCTTCCTATCTTTTTCATACACATGTAAATGTAGTTTAACAAATTGGAAGAAATGTGCTATAAAATGGTTGATAATTTTCTTTTTTTATTTAATGATATTTCCATGACCATTTTCTCACATTGTTAAATTTTTTCCAAAATATGTTTGATCAGAGCATACTGTCTAACCTATGAATGATACATCTACTGCACATAACCTATTGGTACTTTGAGATTATTACCCATTTATTATTATAAATAACACTACAGGCTGGGTACGGTGGCTCACACCTGTCATCCCAGCACTTTGGGAGGCTGAGGTGGGCAGATCACTTGAGGTCGGGAGTTTGAGACTGGCCTGGCCAACATGGTGAAACCCCATCTCTATGAAAAATACAAAAACTAGCCAGGCATGGTGGCACACACCTGTAATTCCAGCTACTCGGGAGGCTGAGGCAGGAGAATCACTTGAACCTGGGAGACGGAGGTTGCAGTGAGTTGAGATTGTACTACTGCACTCCAGCCGGGCCACAGAGCAAGACTCCATCTCAAAACAAAAAGCAAACAAACAAAACAAAACAAAGAAAAAAACAACCAAAGAATGACCCTGCAATGACCATCCTTGGTCTTATAAAAACTTAGTGTTGTTTCCACTCAGTGATTTGTCTAGATCTTGCTTGGAGAAAAATAAAAAAATGGGTAACAAACGGAGAAAGTTAATAGACATTAGTTTGATTTTTGTCTGTTGGAGAAGCGAAAAGAGCGAGGCCACTGATTTCAAGTGTCTCCTCTGTAAAGGTCATTTCCTCCCCCGTACTCTTAGTTCTATTTCTGCTAACTTGGCTCTTGCACTATCATCCCTGTTGCCTCTACAGTTTGCCCCAGCTTTCCATCCTGCCACTGCCTTCAACTGCAATTCTTTGTTTTTGCCTTACTCATCACCTTGGAACCTACGTCCCGGGTCTCTCCAGCTGCTGATGGATGTTTTCTGTCTCTGCTCAGTGCCTGAAAACTTATTTCTCAGGGCAGCCAATGAGGGATCCTTAACACAATATCTGGAGTCATGCCCATAAAGCTCTTTGGCAAATCATTGCACTGTTTTACTTGTGGGCACATCCCCACAACCCGGCTATCATTGACCTCGTGGGGAGGGTAATAAGCTTAGGGATTATTCCCAATATTGTGACTTACGGATTTCTTTCATTTCCTCACTGGACGGAGCTTATTAGGAGCTGTTTGTTAGTTCTAATAACAACTAGAAAAACTGTGGTGATCATCAGCCCCAGGCTATAATTTGAAGAACAGTTAGTAGAGGTCATAAAATCAAATAAAGTTACACTGAGAGCCTTTAAAAAAAAATCTCATTTGTTGCAGGGTTCTAAACATAGTTTCCAGTGCCATCCTTCACCTTCACCATTATTTTTGTCTTCAGTTCTAAATGTGAAAGGTACAGAGCAGCAGAATTTATACATTAACTTCATAGGAGAACAGAAAGCTCATTAATTCTTAACATTGGTGGGATTTGATGTTTACCATCATATGCTCTGTTCCAAAATATGTCTGGGTCCTCTTTTCTGAGATGATTAAGATGTCCTATTGACAACCTCAGGGCTATTAAAAACACAGTGCCCTTCACATGTGAGATAAGATTATAGCTCCCACAAGGGAGGGTTTGGGCAACATCAACATTAATCATCTCATGTTCATTCATTCACAAATTCATTTATTCCAATATTTGAGACTCTCCTATGTGGTAAGCAAAAGAAAAAGCCCTTGATTTCAAGGGAAACAACTAAATGTAGATACAACACAATGAAAATATTACAGAGAAAAATAAAGCCAAGTTAAAGAGAGGTATGTGTGGGGAGGGATGTGGGGGTGATATTTTAGATCTGGTAGTTGGGGAGGCCTCTCTGGGGAGGTGGCATTTAAGTGCAGGGACAAGCCATGCAAATAATTATCTGGGGATGAGGACAAAGGCCTTGAGATGGAAGTGGCTCCTCTAGAGAACCAGGCAAGAGGTGAGGGCAGCTGAATGTGGTGAGTAAGGAAGAGGATGGGAGACGTGAGAGGGGTCAGGGCCAGCTCCAGGAGCCTGTAGGCCATGGAGAGACATAGGCTTTTATTCTCTGCAAAGCAACTGCCTAGAGATGGCCCTGAGACACAGGCAAGCTAGTGACCTCAAAGGGGCCTTGGTCCTGCTCCATCCCAAGAGCTGATTCACTAGACTTTTGTGGTCCCTGACCCCAGCAGCTACAACCTTGGATTCCCAGGAAACTGGAAGCATTTAGTTAGGGATTCTGGGGAGAACCTGTGGGTCCTGTGGTAAGGTCCCTGTGGCTGCCAGACCTACCCTCCTGGAGGTTTTATGATTCAGATGAGCTGCTCTGGCACTCTGGGTCCACTAGAAGCTGATGGGATTTTTAACAGAAACATATTTTATTCCCACTGTACCACGGGCAGGCTTTTATGGCCTCATGTGACCATTAACTGTTGCGTGGGGATCATAATTCTTTCTAAGAGACCCCCCTGGAGACCATATGATCTGTATCTATTTGCTTGAATCCTAGAACCATGCTGAGGTTGAGGAGGTTAGGTAACTTGACAAGGGAACACGGTTATTGAGTGATGGCAGGATTTCAACTCTAATTGGCTGGTGATATGGTTTGGCTCTGTGTTCCCACCAGAATCTCATCTTGAATTGTAATCCCTATAGTCTCCCACGTGTTAAGGGTGGGACCTGGTGGGAGGTGACTGGATCATGGGGTAAGTTTCCTCCATGCTGTTCTCATGATAGTGAATAACTTCTCATGAGATCTGATGGTTTCGTAAGAGGCCCTTCACCCTTCACTTCCTTCACACGCTCTCTTGTCTGCTGCCATGTAAGACATGCCTACTTCCCCTTCTGCCATGATTGTAAGTTTCCTGAGGCCTCCACTGCCATGCAGAACTGTGAGTCAATTAAACCTCTTTTGTTTATAAATTACCCAGTCTTGAGTAGTATCTTTATAGCAGTGTGAAAATGGACTGATACAGCCGGAAAGCTTGTTTTCCCTGTTATGCACCACACTAATATTTCCCAAATATTTCCATTCATTCACCAAAACATTTATTGAGCATCTGCTACGTATTCAGTGCTGTGCTGGGCACACACCAGGGATGCAGAGACACATGAGACAATTCCTGCCCTCAAGTGTCTTGAAATCAAGTGGGTTGTCTAGAATGTACACTGTATCTTCCAGGATGAAGTGAGATTATAATACACAGCCCCACACCCCAATTTTAGACTTTCTGAATGGAGATTTGTCTTATCCTCATAAAGGAACTTTGCCAGTTGCCAGGCAGGACATGACATATTGTCTATACCTGTCATTGTTTGTGCATCTACCATTGCCATGCATGAAAATCATCCGTTGATCCATCTGTCCTTAGTCACCATTGGTATGTAGTACTATTCTGTGCATTTCACTTACATATGATCCTTGTCACTTTCAAAGAGATCACCCTGTGATTCAGGACTAAACTGAAAAGTCATCAGTTGCCCATCACACAGGGACAATGCAGCTGAAGGCAGTGGGAATTGCTAAGTCTCTGAGTGCTCAGAGAATTGTTAGGGCCAAGTGCAGGCCTGACTCATGCATGGTGGACTATCATTTAGGTGGAGAACAGAAGCTTCAGATAATCAAAAGTTTCCAGATAACTTTTTAGAGAGGTGAAACTTCCAGAAATATCTTATTTGGTTGAGACAATAGGAACTACCCATGTAAACACATAGGTAAAACTCCAATATCTTTTGACGTGCCTCAAAATTATCTTTACAAGTACCTAAGAGATTATTCTCACATCAGAATTCTGATTGTTGCCATTAGCATAGTTCCCATACTTTGTAATTATTTTGTTTGTCTTTGTCTTTCACCCAAAATGAGGTTATCTTTTCATTTGTTGTCTCTCCAGCACTGGCAAGATGCCTGGAGCTGCGTAGGCCCTGGTGAATGCTGCAGGATTGCAAGCAGGGGTTGGGGAAAGCAGCATGCTTCTGAGATTCTGTAGACCTAACCATGGCCAAAATGATTTCAAACTGTCTTTAGTGTCTGGCAGGAGCTTAATCTCAGAAGGTTCACTGTAATATTAAAAAAATGCTACATAGTTGTACAAACATGATACTATTCAGTTTTTAAATACAGAATTATGAACATGTAATGTGTTATCTTAGATTTATTTTATTATCATTGTTATGTTTTTGAGATAGAGTCTCGCTCTGTCACCCAGGCCAGAGTGCAGTGGCGCAATCTTGGCTCATTGCAACCTCTGCCTCCCAGGTTCAAGCGATTCTCTTGCCTCAGCCTCCCGAGTAGCTGGGATTACAGGCACCCACCACCATGCCCAGCTAATTTTTGTATTTTTAGTAGAGGTGGGGTTTCACCATGTTGGTCAGGCCAGTCTTGAACTCCTCACCTCAGGTGATCCACCAGCCTTAGCCTCCCAAAGTGCTGGGATTACAGGTGTGAGTCACCGTGCTTGGCCAAGTTTATTAGATTTATAGATATTATTTGGTAATTACTTTTATGACTTGGCGGTTTCTTTTGCTCAATGGCATCACAGAATGATGGAAATAGTATTTGAAGGATTTTCTCTACATCTCTTTGCTAATTCACGAGCAGAACATCCTCACTAGATAATGTGCACTTTATAAATAATTTACATTCACATTGATGTCACCGTAGACAGACTATTGTCCTGATTAGAAAGGAAGTTGCCAGCACAATGTGAGTCCCTGTAGCTGTAATTATGTCTAGAGGGGCGGGTCTGAGGGGCCAGTCTCTGTACTGTCTCCCTGCCTGGTGAGCGCCAATGCCTGGCAACAGCTTTGGACCAGGAAAGCCCATTTGAACTCTGGTGTCACACCTACCTTGGGCAGACTCTGGATTTCAACTTTCTCATCTGCAAAACGGGGAAGAGAGCTGCCAATACCTAGATACTGGGAGGCAGTCACCTTGGTGTCTCACAATTGAGAGGCGCTCTGCGTCTGACTTCTTTCTAGAACACATTCTGGAAACTGCTTTCTAGAACACCTTCTGAATCCCTGGTGAGCCTGCTAGTGATTCTCAGTGATGTGGAAGGCCACTGAGAATACCATGCTGTTTAATTCAGATCACGAGAAAAACGGCTGTCTCTAGAAAAGCAAACCTTCTCTGGTACAGTTATTTCATCAACCTTTCATTTTTTTTCCCTTCTATCCAAATTTTGTACTTTGATCTACTCTATTCCTACCTCAACTTCTTCAGAAACTTCAAGTCCCACCACAGGTCCTGGGACACAGTCTATTCTCATTTGGATCCTAGGCCAGTGTGGACACTTGGGAGGCTGTCTGATCCCTTGATCTCATTCCATAAAGAAACACATTTAAATCACCTCCCATCAATTTTTTCTCCAGCTAAGGTAAATGTAAAATGAGTTGTAAAAAAATATATAACATGCTTTCTCAAATGTATTCTCCAAACACTAGGAAATAATGCAAAAGAGGCCAAATTAAAGTGTGATACAGTGAATACAGTTGCAGAGAGTCTCACCTAATTTCACATTCACTTATTCACCTGCAGGCAGCTTTCCCGAGCAGTGCTGCAGTCCATGCGGGAAGGCCTTACCCGCCGCAGTCCTAGACAGAGGTTCACTATGTGCAGGCCTCCTTGCATTGACTGTACGTTGTGTGTAACGTTTAATCTTTAAGGCGTTTTTTAGGAAGCATGTTCTACTTTATGTCAATGTCCTGAAAAGGAAAGGAATTAGAAGTAAATCAGGGCTATGCTGGAGTGCTACTTTGACATCGCAGAATGTTCAGGATGGAAGGAACCGGGGCACTCCCACAACCCCCTCGTTTCTACAGGAGACCCAGAGTCATGATGTGCCTCACCAGAATCACATGCCAGTTAGTGCCAGAACAGATAACTTTTGTTCTTGAGTGACAACTTATGACTAGACAATTCTCATATTAAAATCATTTTGTAAGTCAGTTGAAGACATCCAATTTGTCCATTTTTTTTTTTTTGAGAAATCTGAGTTATCTTACTAAATGCTAGTATTAACTGAGCTTTAACCAAGGATACTTTAGTGAAAATAATGTGTTGGGTAATAACATTTTAAATCTGATGAAAAATTGATTAACACACATCTTCCTTGCTTACCTACCTGGTGGTAAACCACTCTTGATAGTAAGTGCCTGTTAGGGTAAAGCCCTGTGCTAAAAGCTTTCTGTTTCACTTCTGCATTTAATTCCAGCCACATTAGCTAAGCATCTGTATCTCTTTTTTATAGTTTAGGAAACTGAGGTTCAGAAAAGAGGTAACTTGCTTGTGGTCCCACAGTAGTAAATACATTGCGAAGCCTTTCTAACAGGTATGCTATGCCACCTCCAAAGACACACAGAATCTTCTAGCACGGACACAGACGCCCCATCTGTGCCCTAGGATATGTAACCTTCTATACCCAGTTCTAAAGTAAATGTGTAGTTTAGGTTCTAGCTTGGGGCCATCACAATTTCCCTCTTCCATTGCCCTTAAGAAAGTAGCTCTGTGTGCTTAGGATTTGGATTCTGACTGTTCCCTTGTAAGATCATGGGGTGACATTTGGCCTTGGTTTTTTTTTTTTTTTTTGAGACAGAGTCTTGCTCTGTTGCCCAGGCAGGCTGGAGTGCAGTGGTGTGATCTCAGTTCACTGCAACCTCCTCCTCCTGGGTTCAAGTGATTCTCCTGCCTCAGCCTCCCGAGTAGCTGGGATTACAGGTGTGCACCACCACACCCAGCTAATTTTTGTATTTTTAGTAGAGATGGGGTTTCACCATGTTGGCCAGGCTGGTTTCGAACTCCTGACCTCAAGTGATCCACCTGCCTTGGTCTCCCAAACTGTTGGGATTACAGGCGTGAGCCACAACACCCAGCCCTGGCCTTGGTTTCAAAGTACACTTAAGCCAGTACTCCTAGAGGGCTGCAGCTCTGCAGGAATGGCATAGGTAGCAGGCAGATGTGACTTAGTCAACCCCTAACCATGTAGTCTTCCTGGAGGACTGAGAGCCACAGCAATTAATAAGGGAGCACGGGGCTGGGTACGGTGGCTTATGCCTGTAATCCCAGCACTTTGGGAGGCTGAGGTGGGCGGATCACAAGGTCAGGAGATGGAGATCATCCTGGCAAACACGGTGAAACCCTGTCTCTACTAAAAATACGGAAAAAAATAAAATAAAAATAAAAATTAGCCGGGCGTGGTGGCGGGTGCCTGTAGTCCCAGCTACTCGGGAGGCTGAGGCAGAACGGCATGAACCCGGGAGGTGGAGCTTGCAGTGAGCCAAGATTGGGCCACTGCACTCCAGCCTGGGCAACAGAGTGAGACACCATCTTAAAAAAAAAAACGGGGAGCAGGGAAAGGCACAAGGTTGTTGGAATCTGGTGCTGATGCTTTCCTACAAACAAGCACCTGTTTCACTGGGAACATTGTCAAGGGGAAAGCACACAATTTGCTGAAAAGTGGTAGCTTGGTTAAAACATTGTCAAATTCATCCAAGGGAAACCTGCATCTATGCCCATTTTTTGAACAAAGAACACCAATAGGAATATGTTGACATAATCACTTAAGAAATATTTGTTTACTAGCCAATGTGGGATTTCAATCCCGACTCATCCCATCAGGGGCCCCATTTTCAGATTTCAAATGCCATCTCTTTGGTGAGGGGCAATTTTCTGGCAAAGGTCTGAGGTCCCCTTTGAACCTGCCCTATCTGACAGAAGACTCCATCAGCTTGTAACTGAGACTAATGTGAGTCCTAGTTCTTGTTATCATCATGTTTCAGCTCCTCCCTGGCACTGCTGGTGATAGGAGCAGGATGGCTGGGGCACAGGCCAGTGACAGGAGGCTCCACTCAGAATGGTTCCTTTACACATAATCACTACTGCCTCTGGGAGCTCTGAGCAACATTCTACACATTTCACCAATGAGAACACCCAGACAATTCCACTCTCTTCCCACCTCACCTCATTTTTAAAACAAGCAGTTTCATCCACACATCCATTCGAGTGCAATGTGTCATTTCCCTCTGGGCCTTCTGTGCATTTGCTCATACTGGTTCCTGTATGTGGAATGCTGTCTCCCAGCACCGTCAGGCTCCATCTACTGAAACCCAGATGGTCTTTGAAGGCTCAGATTAAAAGCTAACTCCTTTACAATGCTTTTCTTACCCACCCTTGCTAGCAGGGTTCTCCCTCCCTGGACTCTCATGGTAGCTGCTTCATACCAATCTCATGGCACTCAACACAAACCATTTTACACAGAAGGCATACGTGTGTATGTTTGATCCCAATTCAGTAGAGGCTCCTGCGAGGGCTGGTTTTCTCATGATCCCCGTTTGCTTAACACACCTAGCTCAGTCCTCTGTACCAAGCACTCTCCCAGTGAACAAGCTCACATTCTGCAAAGGCCTGGCCAACAGAGTAACACAAATGGGGCAACAGACAGGGTGGTAGGTGCTGTTCAGGAGAGTCTTAATTATGTGAGAAAGGGAAGCATTACAACTGGATCTCTGTCACCATTACATTATCCATTCACTGGATCCTGCACTGCTTATTCCTACAACTTCCACCCCAGAAGTCTTCCTTGATCTTAGATCAAGAGTCGAATCCAGACATCCTCTGCTAACTATGGCAAAAACTGGCCCAGGAACTTTCTTTTCAGTGAGCCATAAACATACTGAAGAAAGAGAGAAGAAGATAAGGATTACAAAAATGTCAAGGATAACAAAAACAGGTTTTAAATCTATGCCTGGAATAAGAACTAATGGCCAATGAGGCAATGGTAAAGAGCAGAGCCAAAAACTGACAGCAACCACTATTTGGCTCCATCTGCTCCATTGAGGACAACCATTTCCAAATTAAAGAGTATAGAGAAAAACCTGGTTAGGATTTGAAGTCCAAGAGTGATAACAGGATAGCAGGAGACACCTGTTTTAAATGAGTTCTCATGAAAGACATGTCAGTCACTGAAACAACCTGTGGATATAACTTCAGAATTGTTGTCAGAACTCCAGAGAAATAACGAACAAAGTCCAGATACTGATAATCACTGCCCTATTTTCCAAAGTAGGTTCTAAAAACTCCAGAATGGTGAATTTAATGTAAAACTCTGGCAAAATCAGGAATATAGATGGTGAACATTTGACTCCTAAGAATTGCTGATTTCAACACTGACTTAACAAAGAAAATGTCATACAAAATAACTTCCTTCCTTTTGATAGGATTACTAGAGCAGCCAATCAGGGAAATAACAGTGAAACAATAGCTTACAGCTGAAAGAGACCAGTGGGGTGAGTTGAGATTACAATCCTGAAGGTAAGTTATCACTTATACTTTGAGCTAGATGGAGTTCCAAAGGCTATATATATACAGTATCATTAGTCATTTATTTAATCCTTACAAGGACTCTATAACATAGAAACTAACATGATTCCTATTTGGCAGATGAGAAAAACTAAGGCAAAGTTTTCTTGCCAAAAGGTCACACAGGGAGGATTTCAACCCAGTCAATGCAGCCTCCAAGCTGTACTTCTCTTTTTTTTTTTTTTGAGACGGAGTCTCGCTCTGTCGCCCAGGCTGGAGTGCAGTGGCCGGATCTCAGCTCACTACAAGCTCTGCCTCCCGGGTTCACGCCATTCTCCTGCCTCAGCCTCCCGAGTAGCTGGGACTACAGGCGCCCGCCACCTCGCCCGGCTAGTTTTTTTGTATTTTTTAGTAGAGACGGGGTTTCACCGTGTTAGCCAGGAGGGTCTCGATCTCCTGACCTCGTGATCCGCCCGTCTCGGCCTCCCAAAGTGCTGGGATTACAGGCTTGAGCCACCGCGCCCGGCCATGTACTTCTCATATTAGTTTACAATGCCCTTCTACATGATTAGCAAGGCTGCTAAAAACAGAGGGAGAAATGGGAATCTTCCCTTTTCCATACAGGAAAAAGGAGAGCAGAACACATCTGCCTTCTCTCTTGCCTCTTATCCACTCACTTCTCTGAAAGGAGGAGGGATTGCTGCTTGAGAGTTGCAGCTAAGCACACTTCCTTGGCATGGTAAGGTCATCAGTGTAGAATCTGCCACTACAAGGGGAAGTTTACAATTTAAGGTAGGTAAATTCCAGGACTGATATTTAATATATTTTAATAACCACTTTATCACTAGACCAACCATCAGAGCAACCACTGGTGTGCTACTGAGCCCTGGTAAGTTAGGTTAACAGAATTATTAGCAAGGGTTAATTAGAGAACCACACTCTGGTCTTAGTTTCACCAGTCCAGCCTTCTTAGTAAGACACATGCTATTTTAATTCCTACTGGTCTAATTTCCAGTATTTTTTCAATTTGTTCTGAACTTAGAGGGGAAAGACAGGGATATAATTTATTACCATCAGCTCCCCAACAATCCTCTTGTGCCTTCTGGATAATATCCCAAGTACTAAATGCAGTTTTAGGTGACATTTCTCTGGAGTTCTGACAATTCTGCAGTCATATCCGCAGGTAGTTTCAGCAACTAACATATCTTTCATGTGCACTCATTTAAAACAGTATAGGCTCACTCTTGGCTCTTAGGTGCTTTCTAGTTTAGCACCTAAGAGCCTATACTGGGGACCGTATGGCATGAAGCAGATGGAAGGAAGATGGACCATCCACGTCATCTCTCCCGCTGTAGACATGAATGCACCTGTAAATTGAAACAAAATGGGGTAGGCTGGGAAGGGCCACAATCTGGGACATAAAATGATCTTTGGCAAAGAAAATGACTGAGCTTTAGGTTCAAAGGGGAGGGGACCTCATTACTCTACAGTAGAGGTCAGCAAACTGTGGGCACAGGCTGTTTTGTAATTTTTTTTTTTTTTAAAGATGGGGTCTCAGTCTGTTGCCCAGACTGGAGTGCAGTCACATGACCCTTGCTCACCGTAACCTCGAACTCATGGGTTCAAGCGATCTTTGGCCTCATCCTCCTGAGAAGCTGGGACTGCCGGTATGTACCACCATGTCCAGCTAGTTTCTAAAAATTTTTTGTAGAGATGAGGTCTTGCTATGTTGTCCAAACTTGTAAATAAAGTTTTATTAGAACACAGTCATGTATATTCCTTTATATATTGTCTATGGCTGTTTTTGCGCTCCACGATGGCACAGTCAAGTGGCTGCAAAAGGGACTGCATGTCCTGCAAAGCCTGAAATATTTTCCAACTGGTTCTTTCCAGAAAATAATTTTGCAGACCTATGGTCTAGACCTAGGAAAGTAATTCTAACATTCTCGGGGTAAGGCGAGAGACTGGGGCCAACGGGAGGAAGGATAAAGGAGCATGTTTAGAGCTGGAACCTTTAGTGGGATTACCTGGAGGAGGCAGAGAGGACAGCATTAGGGTGGAACCACCACTATGCGTTATTATGCAGGGTCCTTCCTCGTTGACAACTAAGCAATAATATGGCCTTCCAAACTGAATGATTTACATCCATTTGTGTAAGCTCCTAGACAGTGAATGAAGTGGATTTTTCTCCAGTTCTTCAGAATTGCCAGCACAAAAAATGTAAAACGAAGGCACAGGTAATCAAAAATGTTTTAATGATTACTGTTTAGACATTTAACAATGTGGGTATATCCAGGTGAGCTAAGCACACTTTGACAGCACACTATTGAATGTTATAGTTTCTGTATTTGAAATATGTAAAGACATCTGCAAATTAGTACCTAGGAATGAAGACATACATTTATAAATATACACATTCTAGGTTTGTAAGGTAAATGTAAACAGATGCCATGACTCCTTTTCAAACAGAAAACCCACAAGACTAATAGAGAACCAATAGGCTCCCTATAGTATGAATGTGCAAAATTAAAGCATGGTAAACTGATATTTACATAAATATCAAACCAACAATTAGTTTATACATTGTCAATGACCTTCTAAGATATGTCATGAGTGGTTCCACGAATATCTTTCCCCCAGTGGAGAAGGTATTCAGAGGCTAAATTCCAATACTTTAAAATGACACACATCATAGGCTTTATCTGTTTGACCACTGCCTCAAATGTGTGAGATGTGATTTTATGATAAGCAGTCTATTATTTTTAAACAAGAGGTTCTAAACAAATCTTTAGATTCTAAGCAGAAAGAAATTACAAGTACTATTAGATTTACATTAAACAAGTTACCTCTATCAAATTTCTCGATTCTCTTATGCCGTAGCTATACTTGATTTTACCTTGAACATTTTTAAAGTCCTTTCCCCACCCCCCTTTGTTAATTTTGGTAAACTAGGCACATTTTACAAGGAAATCTGTGTCAAAACAGATAACAGTACAGAAATCAATCCAAATTTAGACCCTGGCAACCAGTTCCCCATTGCTCATCTACGGGACTCTGTCAAATGATAAATAGGCAATCATCTCTCTTGAAAAGTATACACCCTCTCTCGCACTGGCGGAAAGCAAAATTGACTTTTTGTTTGCAGTATAAAAACACTTAGCACTTCAGAAATTAAAAATGGCCTACTCACCCTCCACCCTTCCTAAAATCGCGAGGACAAAGAATATATACTTAAGTTTCATCAAGACTGCTTTAGAGCCCCCCCTCTTTTACATTAATAGTGGCACTCAAAATAAAAAAATAAGATCTGTTAAAAAGTTAAACTGACTGTTCCGCTAGATTTGAGCCTGCTTGATTCAAAGCCAATAGTACAAAACTGAAGGTGCCGCGTCTGATTTCACATCAACAAGTCATTGGAAACTATATGTCACATGAGTTTCATAAATCATGGTCTTTGATTTTTTTCTAAATAGAGCTATTACAAATTAATACAAACTTGAAACATACCCTAATTTAAACTAACAAGCTTTGGGCCCTGCTTTTTAAATTTTAAGGCATGTGTGTTTCTCTACTGTAACAACATTGTACAAATTTACATTTACAATCACATGCATGATCTACAGTTAAAAAAAAAGTTTGGATTACAGTGTTTTTAAATTGTGAATCACAATTCAGCACCTATCATGTTATAACTAATAAGGCAACAGCAGTGTTGTATACTACAATAATACTCCCTTTCCACAGTCTACCGCAGGGGTCACTGAGAGCCCAGAAATGTTAGAAATCTTATCCCTACTTATATAATCTGTATAGGTTTTCTAGGGGTTTTGAATTGATGAAAGAAGTCCTACATGAATCACACTATTGTAGGCCAGACTAGTTACAGCAGCTGTTAACGAGCATTGGGGCACAACTCATATTGTGCTTACAATCAGATGACGTGGTTTGGAGGGTTTCAATTCTTTGACTTCAATCCTTCCGCAGTTTCCTTGGCTTCACATTGTTTTCCAGGGGTGAAAAGCTGTTGGTGTGTCCGTTCACAACAGCCACGGACCCATTCTGGTGGTCCTTCAGGTGGTCTTTCCTTCGGGAGGCCCCCTTCTTGTTGTAGGTCTAAAATGTGTAAGGGCAGATGAGAACCAAATGACCACAGACAGTTTTCTTTACAGGGAGCTTTACTGGGAATTGCATCTCTAACACTAGGCCTAGTTTTCTTTTAAGATCAAATCTTATCAAGGAGAAACTCCTGTGGTCAAGTCCCCATGACTAAATCTTTTGTCACTGGTTTCAATCATTCTTGCTTTTTTTTTCTGAGGCTTAGCCTGAGGTAAGTTAACTGAATCACAGGCTGCAACAGAAATACTATTTAAAATGTCACACAGAAAATTCAATTTACATTTTACTCTGCTTTGCCTTTTAATATATGGAAGGTAGATGACAGGGGTTATGTGGCCAAATTGGCCTTTCCCACCGGGCAGTAGCTCTCTCAACACCTACATCCCTTCTTCGTCTTCAAAAGTTCCTCACTGCCTCAGCGACTATCTCGGCCTTCATGAACAAAGTGCTATGCTGCTATAAGCAGTTAGAATAAATGTGATTTCAGTTTCATCAGGTCCTATCCTTTCACCTTCCTTGTACCTGGTGTATGTCCCACAGTGCAGCCATAAACTATGAAGCCCAGAAATATATGACTTCAACTCAAACCCAACATGCCACACACAGGTGCCTATGGGCACAGAAGAGGAAAGGACAAATGTCTGAGCCTCAGGACTCGCAGCCACTGCCCTTGCTCCTGACCTCTGTGTTTTGCCCAGATCAGCAGGCCTTATGGCCACCAGGCACTGGCAACAATGGCAGGACAGATGTCATGTGGGGGGTGACACATGGCAGGAGAATGAGCAGTGGCTGCAATGTGGTCAGGCACCACTGGAGACGATCTGCCCTAAATGGACCTTTCTGTGAGCAAAGACCTACGTCACCACATCATATGCTTAGGAATGAACCGAATCCTCACACCTGAGGACTAAATGTATAAGAAAGCTGGGACAAAAAAGCGGATCTCCGTATCTGAGGACTGTGATAAAAATCTCTTCTGAAATTTTATTTGGCCATGACGTTCAAGGTAGTGAACTGAGAGATTTCTGATTGAAGTCACCTCTCATGTCTCTCTGCTGCAGGTCAGAGGGAAGCAACACAGGATCCTGCTGCACAGTTTTCCATTTCCCAGGGGAATCCCAAGACTCCCTCACCCAGGCTCTACAACAGGGTTCTAGAGTGTCTTCCAGTGAGCTGTGAGCCCCCCAGAGACAGGGGCTGCTCTTGTCATAGTGACTCCATTAGAGGCCAGAGCCTGTCACCCAGCAAAGGCTCCACATGCCCATTAAGTTAACAGATGAGGGCCTTTGTTGGTAAAGGCCCCAGATACCAAGTCCCAGAGAAGAGTGAGATTTACCTGAATGTAGAAATTTGTGAAGAGAGCAATCAGGGAAATCATGTATCCAATCTGGAAATACAACCAACCAAGAGGGAATGTGCACGGCCAGATGACCCCGCAGCTGGTCTGGATGATTGTCAGCACAAACTGAAGCTGGGGAACAGAGGGGATGCAGCTGAGCAGGGACAGTGCATGGACGAGGCCCCACACCAGGCAGACTTTTTACCCAGCATCACCTAAATTTCTGAATTACCACTTACTACCCTTTCTGCAGGTACAGCAGTCACTTCATGAACACAACACATACACAACACTTATCCTAAACTCTAGGTGTGTTTGTCTTATACATATTCTTCCTCTGCCCTCCAAGCTATTTAAACTACCTTCTCCAAAATTCAAGGACACACTATAGAGAGATGCAAGACTTTGTTTTTGTTTTTTGAGAAGGAAGAGTGAGCATGTATGTTGAAAGGGCACTAGTAACATCACTGCAGGATGTGCCACCTGGCTGGACATTCTTCCAACTCCTTATCCATGGACCCTTCTAGTTTAGTGAAGGCTGATGAATAGATTTAAACCTTTACTGGCAAACAACAGTAAGTGCATCAATTAATTCTGATGAATAAACCTTGAAACGCATGTGAACTGGTTAGACAAATGGTGGAAAGATGTTTTAAAAAGGATTAGACTCAGGCCGGGCATGGTGGTCACACCTGTTATCCCAGCACTTTGGGAGGCCAAGGCTGGTGGATCACGAGGTCAAGAGATCAACACCATCCTGGCCAAAATGGTGAAACCCTGTCTCTACTAAAAATACAAAAATTAGCCGGGCATGATGGCACGTGCCTGTAGTCTCAGCTACTTGGGAGGCTGAGATAGGAGAGTCACTTGAACCCAGGAGGCAGAGGTTGCAGTGAACCAAGATCGCGCCACTGCACTCCAGCTTGGTGACAGAGTGAGACTCCATCTCAAACCAAAAAAGGGCTAGGCTCTGCGCACTGTATTTCTGGCAGCTCCAATGTTCCTATGTAGAGGTTTTTATTTTTAATTTTTGAGACAGGGTCTTTCTATGTTGCCCAGGGTGGCCTCAAACTCCTAGGTTCAAGAGATCCTTCTATCTCAGCCCCCTGAGTAACTGGGACTCCAAGCCATGACCCACTGGGCCTGGCTGTTTGCCTTCCCTTTTTAAGGTTAGTACTGCAGACTGAGGAATAACTAGGAGTGGTGCTTAAAATAAATCCTGACAACCTGGGTAGGTTTAATCTTCCACCTCAAAGTACAGAGCCTAATGGGAGACCAACTTTGCCAGTCTTGTCTTTTAAATTCTGCTTCCGCCAGACCCAAAACTGTGGTATAAATCAATTTCTGCATCGTTTCTCCTCAAGTATAACAAGGAGGTTAATCAACAATTTTCCTTTTTCACAGGTGGGTGAGAAAACATAGCAGTTGACAGGGAGGTGAAAATGAAATATCAAACACTTTAGTCTCTCAGAAGATTTTCTCAAGACTTTTTTCTTCAGATTGTTATTATTTTTAAGATTGAAAAATCCTAATCGACTTGAAGGGGTCTGAATCAGCTTGGTCTGTTTAGAAAAATGTGTTAATAAGGCAAGGAAAGGGCAAAAGATTTAATGTCCACACCCCTCAGTCAGCTAGCTTTGGCTTATTGTCTCAGTGTCATCTATAAAATAGGGACAATAATATGTTTTTTTTTTTTTTTTTTTTTTTTGGTAGAGACAGGGTTTCACTATGTTCCCCAGGCTGGTCTTAAACTCCTGGCCTCAAGTGATCCTCCTGCCTTGACCTCCCAAAAATGCTGTGATTACATATGTGAGCCACTGTGCCTGGCCTGGGGACAAAAATATGAAATCAGGCTACTGGAACAATCTATGTAAAATCATGTACTTAGTATGAGTGCCTAACATGTGCTCAACACATAGGAAATGTCAGTGTTTAACATGAGCAGTAGTAGTATTAATTAGTTCACAGAAGAATTCATAAGAGGAGAGAAAGAGGTTAACTATAATATACTGATAAATGGAGAAGGCTTAATCAAGATGGTGAGAAGTATCAGGTGAAGTGGCCTGGCCCTGGCAGTAAAACAGGGGAGGGAGCTGTTAACTGAAGCAAACAGCTGCTATCCTCACCAACAGGTACTCCTCTGCATGGGGGCTGAGGGGTCACCCATACCTGCCAGACAAATATCCTTGCTGCCTAGTAATGGGCTACACATACCCTGGACTCCATACTACTCTCCGGCTCCTTCTAAAACCCCCAGAAACACAGAACTTTCATTTTGGATTCTGGACCATAATTAGAAAACACACACACATACACACACACACACATATACACACATACATGCATATGTGCTTATGTGCAAAAACTCAGAAGAGCTGAACTTGAAGTTGGCAACTTAGATTCTAGCCCTCTTTCTACAATTCAACTAGCTGTACGCCCATGGTCACAGTTCACTATCAATTCAAAATAAGAAAATTCCCTAATCTACCCACTTCAAGGAATTTAATTATATCAAATGAAAAAGGGTGGAGAAGGGGCATCTTAGATGCTATTACACAACACTAAAACCAGGAAGAGGTCTGTATCCACCAGGAAGCAAGTCCTGGGGAAAGAGGCCAAGTCACTCACCAGCTGCCCCTGAGTGATGTACTTCTTCCACCAGAGGTATGGACGCATGGAAGGGACCGACGACAAACCATAGTAAGAGTACATGAGCACGTGGATGAAGCTATTAAGTGTGGCACCAAAATAAGCTGCAGGAACAGAGGGATTTGGGAAGGAGAATGTATTAGTGTTTTAAACAGAATAGGTGGTAAAAAAAAAAAAAAAAAATCCAAGATTCTTTTTGAATCAGAAAGAGAGATGATTTCCAACAGGGCTGACAAACACTGCAACAGCAAGCACTGCATGGATGTGTAATAAGAATTCAATTTCCACTTGGGCAGGCAGCCACCAAGAGGCTCCGAGCCCAGGGGTCAGCTGTAGCTGCTAGGGGCCCATCTGACACAGAAGCCATGACGCCATTCCGGCACCTACAGGCTTTGTTGCAGATGCCCACCAACTCCCAGAGGCAGCTGTTTTTCTTTACATACACAACTGCCTCAGATATGCTCTCTGAAGGCTATGGAAGACAGCTGATGGGCGACATGCTCAAAAATGGCTGTTTCTACACATTTGCTGGGGTGTGGAGAGGTCTCTGAAGCCACTTCTAATTATTCCACAGGACTGCAGTGTTGAGGTCATACATTTTTATTAATAATAGAGTCGGCCGGGCGCGGTGGCTCAAGCCTGTAATCCCAGCACTTTGGGAGGCCGAGACGGGCGGATCACGAGGTCAGGAGATCGAGACCATCCTGGCTAACACGGTGAAACCCCGTCTCTACTAAAAATACAAAAAAAAAAAACTAGCCGGGCGAGGTGGCGGGCGCCTGTAGTCCCAGCTACTCGGGAGGCTGAGGCAGGAGAATGGCGTAAACCCCGGAGGCGGAGCTTGCAGTGAGCTGAGATCAGGCCACTGCACTCCAGTCCGGGTGACAGAGCGAGACTCCGCCTCAAAAAAAAAAAAAAAATAATAATAATAATAGAGTCAAGAGTCTAGTTCCTCAGAGATAAAAGAGCCATCTTATCACATCATTTTCAATGTCCAGTAGGACCACTAGTTTTTTTTCCAGACTCTGTCCTCCTCCCCAACAGTCAGCAACCAAACCAAGCCATACAGCTTTTCCCTGTGCAGTTGGAGGTGCTTGGTTTTAGGTAAGTTTCTACTCCTGGCTATGACAGGAACTGGCTGTTTGACTTTGGACATGTCACACCCATTCCCTGGTTCAGTTTCTCATGGGCCAAGTGGAGCTAATTAAATCTGTCCTCCTGAAAGTTCTCTGAAAATTTAAAGCATTCTTCAAATGTAGGGAGGGGCTGTTTCTATTAGAAAGTTAGGTCAGTTAATCCACCATCATGAACTGTGACAGTGGGAGGAAGAGGGAGCAGAAAGTCCCAGCTCTACCCACCTTTCTGTGGTCTCAGTTTCCTCCCAAACCCAAAGGATCTGTATTTGGAAAGTTTTTTTTTTTCTCCTAGCTCTGGAATTCCATGATACTGTGAATCTTGGTAGGCTCAGGTAATCAAGGGCGGTGCTATCCCAGAGAAAAAGTATGGTAAATAGACCCGTAGGTTCTCAAGTTAAATTCTTCAGTGTTGGGATGACAGGACTTTTGACTGAGACATTTGCTAAAACTCCCAGGCTGAATCTCAAGGTAGCAATCTCTGAAAATTTTAAGAAACTCTGGACTACAACCTTTCCAAAAACCAAGTACACAACCTTAGAAAATTTATCTCAAGTTTTGGTGCTTGTTATGGAAGACACCCTGATCACCAGGCTTCAGGGAATATGAGGGTTGTTAGAACATGTGGAGACTTCCTAATGCATGACAGACAGCTAAAGCTGTATTTCAAAATGAGCCTTGCTCCCTGTACTCATGCAACAGTGTGATCCTATTTTCCTCACTTGCCCCTCTCAAACACTTCCACATCATACAGAAGGACCAGAAAGAACCTGGACAGTTGCCCTCTAAGACAGAGAATACTGTACCTATTGCTTAATATGTCCCCAGTGGTATCTCCCTCATCTTGCCCAATCAGCACAGAAAGTTCACTTAACTAAAAAAGGGTTTTGTTTGCATAGGTACATAAACTATCACTAAAAGCAACTTGAACACGAAGTTGAAAGCCTGACCTAGGCATTTACAGCAACAGCACCTTTTCTGAAAGCCTTAGTTTCAACTCTCCTCCCTGCTCACACCTGTTCCCCAAGTCCCCATCTCTAACACTTACAGTGGCCGCAGGGGACCCAGTTCATCACAAACCACCAGATGTTCAGCATCGAGGCATGGTGGTAGACGTGCAGGACTGTGATCTGGTGGTTGTTCTTGCGCAGAATGAAGAAGAAGGTGTCCATAAATTCTATGAGTTTGGAGAAGTAGTACCACCAGAGGACACGGATAATCTGAGGAAAGGGTCAAAGATTTAATAGGCTTATCCTCACGGCTTCTCTGGAATATTGCCTCTATAATGTTTCACTAATATCCAAAAATCTGATGTCAACTCAGAGAAGCCTGAGTGCCCCAACAGCTCTTAATGTCCATCAGTGGTTGGGAGCTATCGTCACTCTCCAAGTAACTTTAACCAAAGAACATGGTTGGGCTGGGACAGCTGGAGGGGTTTGAAATGACTATAGGAAATGTTTTGAAAGGGTCCCTGACACTCTTTGAGACTAATAAAAACATGAGGCTCAAGGTTCAAAACCTTGAAGTCTGCCTATTCCCTCTGGAAGCAGCCTGCACAGCCATTAGCAAAGGAAAACCATCTGAAAAAATGAAAATTTCAGGGACTAGCATGGGGCAACTGACCTAAGACACACAGAAGGAATCAGAACCTGCAGTGTCAGGTCTCTGCCTAATTAAACATATCAAACAGGTGCTCTAAGGAGATGACTGCCCATGCTGAGCTGCGACTGTTGGCCTGTGATTTAAAATAAACCTCACGAGTGGAAGTCAGATTTTATTTTTAACACCACTACTCGGAAAAAAAGTAATTGGATGAATGATTTTAAAAATTTAAGACATTGCTCTCATGATCCTGTTTGTGTAAATATAACATGCTGACAAATGCATGTGATTTTTCCTGCCAACTGTTAACAGGAGTTATTTTTACAGAGGGGGATGCTTTAGGTTTTATTTTATACCTTTCACGTTCAAATTTTAATACCATGTATATATATTGCCTTTTTTATTCTTTTAAAAATATCAACAGGGATTGCCTGAGAAGTGAGGTTATGGGCCATTTTGTATTTTATACAATTTATTTTTTAAAAACTCAACACTTACAATAAAGTTTCTGAAAAAGAGACAGTACCTTCATATCTGATTCTCCTGCGGTACGTGTGCCCTGACAGAAGAAGTTGTATTTGCCTTCCCATACTCCTGTTACTAACTAAAAAAGAAGAAAAAGTCAGTCACCAACAGCATCTGAGCCATGTAAAGTCCTGTTTGAACTTTATTAGTTGCAGAATCTGTGATAATTTACCTTGGGCTGTGCTGAGCCAAGTTTGCTCTGAGAAAAAACAATTGTAGGGAAGTGTAAACAAAAGGAAAGCTTTAATGACTTGAGCCTCAATTTCCTAAGGGACAGGCTTAAAAGTCACTCCCAGGCTGCTGCCCTCAGAGACCCTCCTTTACCACGCTGCCTCTCTGCAGAACGCTCAGCCCGTCACCCCCTTGGTCCTAGCACAAGTGCCCAGACCAAGCCAATCATAGGCTCCCTGCTCTGCCCCACAGAGGCCTCTGGCTGCTTTCCCTAAGCCAGTGCTCCTCAAACTTCAGTGTGCAGCATCAGAATTACCTGAGGGGTGAGTTATTAAAACATGGGTCCCTGGGGGTGCTTCTGTTTCAATAGGTCTGGGGCCTAGAATTTGTATGTCTAACAGAGTCCAGGTGATACTGATGCTGCTGATATGGAAATCATACTTTGAGAACCACTGCTGTAGGCCCAGGGATAATTCAGTCCAACTTCATCTTCATTATTTCCTGTTGTTGTATGTACAATCCTCTGGATCCATGAATTAGGCTTCACAGCCTGAAGAAATTGTGCCCATGCCTCAGAATCACTTGCAGCGCAGTAGGCACTGTGCTGACAGAGAGGACCCCAGAATTCGGGGTGCAGGCTCTACATCACAGCCCTGCAGTTATCACAGGTCCATGGCTGTGATGCAGAGCCTGCACCCCGATTCTTGTGTCCCCTGTCCTTGAACACAAGAGTTTAGCTTGGTGAGCAACACAGATTCCCCGCAGGGAACAAGAAGTGATTACGAGGATCTGAAGACACCTTGTGATATTTCCACCCAGTTTGACCTCAGAAATAAATGCCAAAAATGGGTGCACTCCTATACTCACACTGCATATCCTGCCTTCTATCTGATTTTTCTTTGGTTATCTTTTTCTCGCCATTTTCCTTCTGCTTTGTCACCTTCTACACATAAAAAAGCACTGAGACTTAACAGGCTTTTCATGGCCAAACAAGAGCACAAGGATTTAGCATGGGGGAAGCCCCAGTTCATGATGAAGAGCCATGGATTAGGAGGAAGGCTTGAGTGCCAGGCCCAGTACCTGGGACAAGCCAGCTACTTCCTGTGGGCTCTTGTTGTTTTTACTGTAAAAGGATGAAGTTGGACTAAATTATCTCTAAAGGGTTTATTCCAATTTTCTGTAGCTTCATGTTAACAGACTTTAAAATCAGACCACACAACAAACTATTCTATACTATCTTTGAAAGAACAGTATCCACATGGTAATTCATTAGAAGGCGTATTAACTTTTTGGTCTTATATCACTCTCTAAAGTCATGGTCAGTCAAGCAGGATCCATGTAGGCTGATCAGAAGTCCTAAGAAGCAAGACACAAAGCCTGAATCCAAAGTGGGGTGGAGGTCGGAGGAGGAAGCTGGCATGCACTCTTGAGACCTGGGGTGGGGAAGGAAGGGCCAGCTTAGTACAGAGCTCTTTTCGCTGCCCTTCTTTCTACCCCAGGAGGGAACCAAGGAACTACCTCCTGTGGCTTGAGGGTACAGAAAGGGAACTGGTGCTTCTTGATGAAATGTTCGCGGGACAACCGCAAATGAGAAAAATAAGGACAATGCAGTAAAGTTTTCATGAAGATAAATTCGTGCAATGTAAAAGATACTTTTTTAAAACAGCAGCCTTTCTTGGCAAAATTAAAAACCTACTAACATATGACTGTCTTCATCAGAGATATTTTTGGAAATGTTATCATTTTATGAATCTTAAATCGGGAACCTACCATCACTGTTTTACCCAGCGACTATTTTGGTTTATAGTGTCCTGAGACATCCTGGGTTGGTTTTGCTTTTGTCTGTTTTAAAATAGGATGGCTGGTGTGTGCGCACGCATGGAGGTGTGGATGACTGCATTCATGAATATCTACCTTGGCAGGGGTGGGGAAAATCAAAGGATCTCTCTGGAGAAGAGGAAGACAAATCCTCTCTTGTAATTCTGCAGGTGCCTCAATCCCAAGGATGAGTATGGGTTGAAGGGGTCTTGTTAACTCAGCAGAAGGGATTCTTGGACACACGCTTACTTTTTAAGAAGGGATCCAGGTGGGATTGCCTTTAAACTAGTTAACTTTAAACTAGTTAACCTAAAATTCCATTTGCCCTCTCCCCACCCATAAATGGGGCAGGAGAATCCATGTATAAAACGCTCACTGTCTTTGGAGTTTAATTAAAGAACTCAAACCTCGGTGTTGGGTGGCGAACTTTTTTCACTCCTAAAGCATAAACCAGGTAAGCTGCTCACTCGGTGCCACTCCACTTGACCGAGGCCCACCATTCCTCTTTCACCTGTTGAGGTTCCCTGTAGGAGCTCTGTCATGCTTCAGTGCAACACTCCCTCCACTGCTACTCACACCTACCACTTCTACTGGGGCTGCTATGCCCCTCAAACCACTGAATTCCGTATTTCCATATTTAAAACCCTCCAGTGATTCATCACTGCCTTCAGAATGAAACCCTGAATCCTAGATGCAGTGTCCAGGTGTCTTCCACAACGTGGTCCCAAGCTTATCTTTCACTCCTCCCCTACCTGCATGCAAACTGGACCTCTTCCCATTCTCCAAACATGCCCTTCCTTAACCACTACACAGTGGCCAAGGGGAAAGAGCATGAGTTTGGGCATTAGCCCATTAAATCCTAGCTTTCTTACGTTTTGCTAGGTGACCTTGGGTAAGCTATTCCAACATTTTAAACTTCAGTTTCCTCAGTCCTCAAATGGGATAAACATAAGGCTCCCACCCTGAAGTACATAATGCCTGTCTCACCCAATGTGGTACATAGGATTAAACATAAGTGTTGGCAGTGACCACTGTTTTATTCTTTTCAACTAGAATATCATCTGCACCCATGTACCCCATCTCCAGCTCTCAAAATCCTATCTATCCTTCAAAGTTCAGTTAAAATTCTATTTTCTTCATGATTACTCCCTTGAGCACTAAAGCCTGAAGTCTATTCTCCTTCCTCTACCCTCACCTTGCCGTGACCTATAGCTGTTTGCTCACATGCTCCTTTTGTTAACGGGCCTGTTGTGTGCTCTTCTGTAAGATTTCGAAGGGTGGTGACTGTGGCTCCTGCATCCGCATCAACATATTCCAGCACAGGGATTAGTGCACCAGAGATGTCAAACAAATATTTGCTAAACTAATGACAAAGAGTTCAAGACTGCCATTTCTTTCCCCTAAATCTAGGCTTAATGTTTCATGTGCAGCAAAAGAGAGCTTCATAGTATTTTTAAATGAGGCTTGGTTTTGTGTTGCTATTCATCTGAACCCTGTTCACAAGATGAAAACTCTTCATCATCAATTTCACAATGGGGACATGGAAATTCTCAAATCTCCCTGGCTTCAGAAAGGATAGAATAATTTAACAAACCAAGACCAAGGACCTGAGTTGAAGCTTATTCACCTAAGACCCTCATCAAACCTCCATAAAATGGGCTAGTAGTAGAGGGCTCTGCTCCCTCCATCCCCCTCAGAGGATAGCAATGTGTCCATGGGTAGTGGACTCCAGAGGTGCTCAAAGCAAAGGACTGACCCCTCTAGCCCCACTAGAAGCACATTACAGGAGACAATCCTCTAGTCAAAGTCACATTAGCCACATTTCCCTTTGGGGCTTAGGCCTGGCTTCCTTCCAAAGAGCTGTTTCGGTCAATTTCCTGGAAATTCTTCAAGCTGCATGTAAGTAGACGCCACAGGGTGAGAGGACCCCGTAGGTTGGAGAAGGTGAAGTGCTGAATATAAGGGCAGGTGTCTGAGAATCAGATCAAAAGAGGGCAGAACTATACTACAATGAAAAAGCAGGCCAAGAACCACCCAGGGGCATTATTTGCATGGCTTTTTCCAAGGAAAAAGAGAAAAAGATACTGAGATACAAACAGTACCACTGCATAGCTTTATATGCTTCCTCCTTCCTTAGAGTAAAGCAAACTTTAATTAGGCCAAGAGGATGCGCACAAGGATGTGCAGAGCTATAATTAAAACCTAGCTACAAGCTTTCTTTTCTCCGTATGAGATAAAAGTCAATAACCCTAATGGTTTCATGCACCTTTTCAATGAAAGAAAAGAATTTAGGTGAGTGTAGACATAATTCATGGAGTGAATCTTTTTTCTTTGAGACAGGGTCTGGCTGTGTTGCTCAGGCTGGTGTGCAGTGGCACAATCTCAGCTCACTGCAACCTCCACTTCCTGGGCTCAAGCCATCCTCCCACTTCAGCCTCCCAAGTAGATGAGACTACAGGGGCACGCTGTCATGCTCGGCTAATTTTTGCATTTTTTTGTAGAGATGGGGTTTCACCATGTTGCGCAGGCTGGTCTCAAACTCCTGAGCTCCAGCAATCTGCTCGCCTTGGCCGCCCAAAGTGCTGGGATTCCAGGTGTGAGCCCCCACACCCAGCTAGGAGTGAATCATTTTTAATGGTGAGTTGACTTTTCCCATCTAATAACACATTTAACCACGAACAACTTGTAACCTTTAGCATAATAACCATTTCCATGGCACCTTCTGGAATGCTACTGAAATATCTCAGGAAACTAGGTCACTTGAAACACTTAAAGAAAAAGTAGGAAAACATCATCTTGGGTGGCCCTTATCAGCCATTAACATCAGCATCCCAAGATGTCAGAGCAACAAGATAATCCCTTTCCGAAGAAGGCTGGCTGCTTTTGGTGATAAGAGATTGATGAAGCTGTATGTTTACTACCTCCTAAGCAGAAATGGAGTAAAAAGTAATGGAAAATAGACTATCCATACTCAAGTTCAACTACGTCACAGGACCTAAGGTGCTTTTCTAAGCAAAATCTCTGAGAATACGTAGGGTTGACCCTTTTCATAGCTTTGTTTCTGTATGAGTCCTCAACTGTGTATTTTTTAGGTCTGGTACAAGTTCATATTTTTAATGAGAAAACAGAATGAGAAGTGATAAGGATGGCCCAGGTCTTGGTACCACTGGGATTAGCACAAAGGAATCCTGACTCTCAGTCCAAATGCACCTCAAACAGCAGTTCCAAGCATCTTTGTCCTTCATCTGTTTTTGAATTCTTAGTAAGAACAGGTGGGGATACTCTGTCCATGAAGAATTCTGTGGAAAAGCAGACCTTTAGCTGCATCTTTTTCTTCCGCAGATGTCTGGTTTAAAATTAACCATGAACTACTCGAAACTGAAAGCACCTACTTCGTCTAGGGTTTAGTTGGCCAATTTTGGCAGTGCTATTAGGGAGTGCCAGGTCAAAGCATGTGGTTTTTAAATTTCAAATCTTTCATGTCCAGAGCATAAGGATGACCATTAAGATAATTTCACACCCATGACCTCCACAGGTGTTTTTTTTTTCCTTCTCCTTGTGAACAGGAACACCCCTGGGTTACAGCTGAATGTAATACTCTTGGCTAAGTCAAAAGGACAGGTTCTGTACACTTGAGAATTCTTTAAAACAAAGCACAAAGAAACAGCCTGTCCTCAGTCCAAGCTGCAACAGGTATGTCTGGCATTTTCCCTGAATCCTCAAGCCCTGCCCTCTTACGCTAGCAGTTCTCCCTGTTCAGGCCTCCCAGAACTTTCCCTCTGTGGAAAGCGGATGGTAAGAGTGTAATGAGCATTAGATGAGTTAGCCCAATACCTGGCATAAGGTAGGCACTACCTGTCTTTCCTATGACCTTAGGCAAATGTTAAGTATTTTTGCTTCCAACTAGGGCTAAGGTGGTGCTGGATGTCCCAGCCAAAGCATAATTTGTGTCATTTAAAGGAAGGTCTCCAGCCTACCCACTGACTCCTGCTTTGTAGAGTTAAGTGCACTTTAGTTGAGGATCTGTAGAGTGATGTGCTCCTAGCTACAACAACTGCAGAGCCAAGCTCTCCAAGGGTTGCAGGGGCAAGTTTAGAGGAGTGAGGCCTGGCTCTGGACAAGCTGGAAGGCTTCCTCTCTGTAGAAAGCATTCCCTTCCCCTGGGTGGGTGAGGAATGAAGGGCGTCTGGGCTGCATCCTTCTCTCCATTCTCCCTACTGTGAGGCATTCTCTCAAGGGAGTGTCAGATACACAAGGGACAACTAACTGTTTCCTTTCAGGACCTGAGAGAAGTTTCTTTCTCAGCAAGGAATTTTAGTTGTAAGGAAACTAAGAGTGAAAAGTATTTTAGGCAATGATCAGGCATTTCTTGTAAGTACTAATCTCACCAGATGTTTCAACTGCTGTATACCTCTGCCAAATGGGAAAAAGAACAGCAAACAGCCTTTTCAAAGTATTTTGGTAAACAAAGTGATTTTTCAAATAAAATTCAATAATCAATTGTCAGGTTGCTTAAGTGTTTTTCCAAGTCCTATTTTCCCACAATAAAATATCTATTTTAGGAAAGCCTGAAGGGAAAGAAAAACAACCAGACAGTTTAGAATATTATGTTTCCAAAGCAACTGCTCTGTGGTTCCATCAGATGGCCTTCAAAGCCAGAGCCCAGGGAGATGCTTTCATGGCCCACAATTACAGAGGTTAGAAAGCACAAACAAAGCATCCAGTCACCAAATGCTCAACTTCTTTCATCTTTTCAATAAAAAAGCATCACACATTTTCAAAAGAAATTCAAAGGAAAAAAAACTGACTTCTGGTTCCAGCAGCGTGGCAAACTGAACAACAGCAGAACCAACTCCCTCACTATAAACACAGGTAGAAATGTGGTATAAAACACAGCAAAAACTCCAACACGATCAATTTTTACCTATAACATGAGGTCCCCACAACAAATTATTTTTTAGAAAAGAGAAGTCACCTTAAATTCAACTCCTTCCAAAATCTTTCTTTATGTGGAAAAGGCATGTTTACCTGAGATGACACCAACAATACTAGTTTGGGATGCTTACACAGAACACTAGGCAAACCTTTATTTCTGTTTTAGGAGGTAAAGAAATTTAACACAGACAATAATTATTCCAGAGGCATAACCTCACAGATATATCTGTAAGCAAACTTTTAACAGCATACTTAAAAAGGCAACACAGCAAATAGTTAAATCTGGAGATCACTGTCATCTAATCTATATCATTGGGGGGGACAATACTTCCATGTTATGGAATAAAAAAAGAGCAGGTAGTGAACTTTCAGAAGTAAAAGATACACAGCCATTTAAACTAAAAACACAATAGATGGATGAAATAGTAGATTAGAAACAAATGAAGGAAGTAGGAGTGAATGGAAGAATGCAAAATTTTCAAAGTGCCTAAAAAGAAAAAAGATTACCCTACAAATGAGGGTTGGATGACAGCAGACTTCTCTGCAATAAATCTTCAAAGTGCTAAGGAAAAATAACTATTAGTCTAGAATTCTATGCCTTAATAAAATATTATTCAAGTGTAAAGGCAAATAACATCACACTCAGACTAAGATATTGCCCTTCATAGAAAGAACTACTTAGGAAAAAATTGAATCAAAAGGGAAAAATTTCACAGAGCAAAGAAAATCAGTAAACACTGATGGCAATAATGGTGATTATTTAGGACCTTAAAAAAAAGTGAGGCCAGATGCGGTGGCTCACACCTGTAATCCTAGTGCTTTGGGAGGCCAGGGTGGGAGGACTGCCAGAGCCCAGGAATTTGAGACCAGCTTGGGCAACAAAGTGAGACTCCACCTCCACAAAAAATAAAAATATTAGCTGGGCACAGTGGCATGCTCCTGTAGTCCCAGCTGCCTGGGAGGCTGAAGCAGGAGGATCACTTGTGCCCAGGAGTTTGAAGTTACAATGAGCTATGATCATGTCAATGCACTCCAGCCTGGGCCACAGAGCAAGACCATCTTTTTTTTTAAAAAAAAAAAAAAAAAGAAAAAAAAAGGTAGAAATAACTCCTGACAATAGTAACATGAAAGATGAGGGGTCAGAGCTAGAATCCTCTAAGGTCCCTGGTATTGTTTAGGAGAACAGAAACACTGACTCAACTGAAACTTTCATAAGTTAAAAATGCATGGTAAACTTCTATGGGTAACCACTCAAATAAGAGAATGAATAACTTCTGAATAAGTAAAATAAAAAATGATGATTATAAAAATTCTACAAAGCAGTAAAGGAGAAAAGAAGGCCAAAGAAAAAACATACGCACAAAAAAGGTGACGGAAAGTAAAGGCATACCTCACCTTTGCTTTACTGCACTTTGTATATATTACAGGTTTTCTGTACTGAGGTTTGTGGCAACTCTGCACTGAGCAACTCTATTGGTACCATTTTTCCAACAGCATGTGTTACTGTGTCACATTTTTGTAATTCTCACAATTATAAAATATTTCTCAAAATATTTCAAATTTTTTCACTATTATTATATCTGTTGTGGTGATCTGTGTGTGGTTACTGAACTTTGATGTTACCACTGTAACTGTTTTGAGGTGCCATGAACCGCACCTATATAAGACAGCAAACTCAATAAATATTGTGTGTATTTTAGCTGTTCCACAGACTTGCTGTTCCAGCCAACCATCTTCTTCTTCTCTGGCCTCCTTATTCCCTGAGATACAATGTTGAAATTGGGTTAATAATCCTACAATGGCCTCTAAGTGCTGAAGTGAAAGGAAGCGTAGCATGTCTCTCACTTTATATCCAAAGCTAGAAATGATTAAGCTTAGTGAGGAAGGCAGGTGGAAAGCTGAGACAGGATGAAAGCTGGGCCTCTTCTACCAGGTTAGCCACGTTGTGAATGCAAAGGAAAAGTTATTGAAGGAAATTAGAAGTGTTACTCATATGAACACAAAAATGATGAGAAAGCATTAATAGCCTTATTGCTGAAAGTTTGAATAGTCTAGGTAGAAGATCAAACCAGCCATAACATTCCCTTAAGCCAAAATCTAATCCAGAGCAAGCCGCAAACTCACTTCAATTCTATGAAGGCTGGGAGAGGTGACGAAGCTGCAGAAGAAAAGCTGGAAATTAGCAGAGGATGGCTCATAAGGTTTAAAGGAAGAAGTCATCTCCATAACACAAAAGGGCAAGGTGTAGCAGCAAGTGCTGCTATAGAAGCTGCTGCCAGTTATCTGGAAGATATTAACTAAGATCACTGATGAACATGGCTACACTAAACTGTAGCACAGACCACTGCGCCTGGCAGCATTTTTAATTTATCTTTCTTTTCTTATGAATAGGGTCTCACTCTGTCACCCAGGCTGGAGTGCAGTGGTGTGGTCATAGCTCACTGTAAACTTGACCTCCTGGGCACAAGCCATCCTCCCACCTCGGCCTCCCAAGTAGCTAGGACAACAAGCTCAAGCCATGCCTGGCTAGTTTTAAAATTTTTTGTAGAGATAGAATCTTGCTATGTTGCCCAGGCTGGTCTCACACTCCTGGCCTCAAGCAATTCTCTTGCCTCAGCCTCCCAAAGTGCTGGGATTACAGGTATATACCACTGTGCCTGGCCAGCATTTTAAAATTTAGGTATGTCTACTTTTTTTTTAGATTTAATGCGATAGCACATTTAATAGACTATAATATAATGTAAACATAACTTTTATATGCACTGGGAAAGCAAAAAAAATAGTGTGACTTATTTTATTACAGTACTCATTTTATTGCAGTGATCTGCAACTAAACCTACAATATCTGAGGTATGAAATAACTATTAACATGCTAAATGAAAATGAATTAAATTTTCCCATTAAAAGACAAGAGACTGTCAGATTCAGTCACTAAATCCCTATGCACTTATCTGGTCAAAATACTTACCATATTTGCATAAGGAGATATGTCTTAGAAGATTCTTTGCACGCTGCTAATTGAATAACCTGCATAAACCTACATAGCTGGGCACCGTGGCTCACACCTGTAATCCCAGCACTTTGGGAGGCTAAAGTGGGAGGATCACTTTGACTCCAGGAGTTTGAGATCAGCCCGGGCAACATCGTGAGACAATGTTTCTACCAAAAATCAAAAAATCAGCCGGGCGTGGTGGCACATGCCTGTAGTCCCAGCTAGTCAGGAGGCTGAGGTGGGAGGATGGCTTAAGGCCAGGAGTTCTAGGCTGCAGTGGGTGAGGTATGATTGTGCCACAGTACTCTAGCCTGGGTAACAGGGCCGGATTCTGTCTCAAAAAACAACAACAAAAAACAATCTAACAACCTACATACCTATCCAAAGAAACACTTGCAAAATGGTGTAATAAATTCCAACACTGAAATAATACAAAGCAGTTAAAATGAATTAATTTCTAATTAACTATAATTAGCATAATTATAATTAATGAATTACATCTATATGACTCAAGATGAATTTGTCAAAATATACTGGCTGGAAAAAATCTATTTGAGAAAGTTTAATTAGTATACCATTCATGTATGGTTTTTAAAAACTATCTTAGAACGTACTATGTATTGTCATGTATACATATATATGTAGTAAAAATATATCCGAGAAAAACTGTACAACCTTCTGAAGAAGTCTGGAAAGAGACTGTACTTTAGATGCATTTTTGTAATGTTTTCTTATTTAAACAAAAAAAATCAAGCATTTGTTAGGTGCACAGATATCATCTATATAATTTTATTTTAAATATTTTCAAATAGTTCCAAAATTACGATTTAAAAGAAAATTTGAAAAGGGGAAGAAAGATAAGTTTGGATTTATGCCAAGCCAGATGCATCCATCCAGCTATTCGTTTTTCAAAATTACAAATTTTTTTTTTTTCAAAATTACATTTTAAATGTTCTAAATATTTTTAAAGCATATTCTCTCACACTATTCACAACATACAGTTCTAACTGCAAGGGAGGAAACATACATAGACACTCAAAAAACAATCTTGTGTGTAACTCATGATTTATCTTTGACTGCTAAATAACTTGAAAATGTGGTTCTGACATTTGCTTTTTGTGTGTGTATATTCTAATACTGAGGATACATTTGGTGGAGTAATCAGCTATAGTAACAATGGGATGAAAAAGATGGGGAAAACACCTTTTCATTCTAGCCTAAGCCAGTGAGTGTCGGTGGGGCAAGGATGGGATGCTAAGGGGCACATCATGAGAATACTTTGAAAGGAATGCATCATAGTCCTTGGGAACAATGGGATAGCCAAAGTGGTTGGGGTGGGGGTGGGGGTGGGATCACTCTCTAGAGTTGAATCCTGTCCCTTAGTACGCTCATGGCTTCACAGAGGAATTGGATCCTTGCACACAGTCCTCAAAAGTGAGAAGGAGACTGACAGGCAGGAGAGAGAGTTTTACGGGGTAGAGCCCAGAAGAATGAAAGAGCCTCGTGTTGCTGAGTAGAGCTGAGCATAACAGATCGGCTAAGGAAGGCCAGAATGCCTCCTTCTGAGGAAAGGAGCCAGCCACCCTTTCAACACAGTGTTCCTGGGGGATTCAAAGCCATGTGCACTGCACAACACTGACCCTGTTTCCTGGCAGCTGCTGCTGAATCCAAGGATCAGTGCATGAGGCATAGGCAGACTGACGGGGGTGCTTCCTTTTGGACTGTAACAAACACAATTAGATCCTCTCTGCTTAGGGTCTAAGAGGTCAGAGGCACAGCAGGAGAAGAGTAGACACATTAAATGGCTTCACACGAGGACACAGCAGCTGCCTAAAAGGGAAACCACCTGTAACACTCTAACAAAGGAGTTAAAAGTGGCTTTGATAGCTCACTGGGTGGGTCAGGGGAAACCTGATCCAGCCAGGTAGATAAGGCAAAGTGAGGGAAAGCCACCGTTTGGCACCATGTATGTAGAGGTTCTCAATTTGGGGACTGGAGACAAGAGAAAAGACACATGGATAGTGTGAAAAATCAGGCCTCTCTTCAGAGGACAAATGCCCTGAATCTCGGGCGGCTGAAAGGCACACAAGATTTTTATGTTTGCTGTAATGGCATCGTTTTACAAAGCTGAGTAACTAATGCAAACTAAGTTGTTTCTCTTCTATAACTTGGAATTTCATTTCCCAGCCTTCACCATGGACAGTGATATTAGACAACCCCTATTAAGCAAAAGCAAAAAGGATTGCTATAAAGTGCAATACTTTCAAATTAAAATATACCACTAATTCAAATATGCTCCAAATCAGGGATCTATGACCTTTTCCTGGAAATAAACACTAAAGTTAATGAGATAATGAGAAGTAATACCTCTTCTCTCCTTTTAAGTTTGTTTCTATCAAGTGCACAAACTATGAGCAAGTCTATATTCCTTCTACAGTTTAAACTCAGTTTCACAGTTTTAAAACTGTGATTTAGTTATTTTCCTTCCAGTGAATTTAAAGTTTCAGTGACCCCCTTTCATTTCCTTCTGATCATCTCCCTTCTTTCAAGACTTCTTCCTATTGGCCAGATGTAGTGGCTCAAGTCTGTAATCCCAGCACTTTGGGAGGCAGAGGTGGGTGGATTGCTTGAGCCTAGGAGTTCAAGACCAGCCTGGACAACATGATGAAACCTTGTCTTTATGAAAAATACAAAAATTAGCTAGACGTGGTGGCATGCTCCTGTAGTCCCAACCACTTGGGAGGCTGAGATGGGAGATCACTTGGGCCCAGGAGGCGAGATGCAGTGAGCACCAATGCACTCCAGCCTGGGCAACAGTGAGACACTGTCTCAAACAAACAAAAAAACCCCTGCTTCTTCCTGTCTCCTTTAAGTGACAGTTAATTTTATTTGTATTAATCTAGAACTTGCTAAAGCAGCTGTGAAATTATGCCACAGAATAAACAAAAATACAAAAGACTGCTTATTTAAAAAATTCTTCAAAGCCCTGAATATGCAGATAAGCAGGAAGGTAAATAAAAACTACAATAATGACCATTACAGGCGTGTGACCACAGAAGAATGGCTCTAACTCCCGGGACATTCCTCTAAAATGAGGGGCCCCCCGGGGCTTCATGATATCCTCAGTTTGTTCCATTGTAAAACTCCATGACTGCCCTTCTGTGTCTTAACATTCAATGGAGTAGAAATGCTAAGTATAAAAAGAAAAATGGCCAGGCATGGTGACTCATGCCTGTAATCCCTGCACTTTGGGAGGCTGAGGGGGGTGGATCACCTGAGGTCAGGAGTTCAAGACCAGACTGGCCAATATGGTGAAACCCCGTCTCTACTAAAAATACAAAAAATTAGACAGAAGTGGTGGCGCATGCCTGTAGTTCCAACTACTAGGGAGGCTGAGGCAACAGAATCGCTTGAACTCGGGAAGTGGAGGTTGCAGTGAGCCGAGATGGCGCCACTGCACTCCAGCCTGGGCGACAAGAGTGAAAGTCTCAAAACAAACAGAAAAACGTGTAGCTAAAATGATATTCAAAGCTTGAAAAACGACACATAATAACGGAATTACTGATGGGTTTTACATATGTACAGGAGAAAACTCGGACAAAAATCAAATGTGAATACCATCAACTTGGAGCACTAGGGCTTATTTTCAACTTGGGCATATCTGATCTGGAGAGCTTTTTGTAAACTTGATTTAATTTAAGGAAACACTGCCTCTTCGCCTATTACCTATGTACTCTAAACTGTGAGTTAAAATTGTGGTTTCCCTATTCTGTATATTTCTTAAATTTCTGTATTCAGTGCTTAGTCACTGCTCAAAGTCTTCTGTTCTCACCAAGCTATCAGAGGAAAATCTATACTTTCTATTACAATGTGTTCAGAACCTCCTACATCCACTCAGATGTACACAGCTGTAATTGATACAGCTCCTTCTTCTCTTTAGCAGGAAATCATCTGTTTAAGAGAGGATATATAATGAAATTATAGCTATATTTCTAGGACTTAAGAAACATATAAGGCAAATGCTTAAGTTCTCTAAAAATCATATGAAATATTTTTCTCTATAATATTGCTATGTATAATTATAAACTCTATTAGAGTTCTCTTAAAGACATGGCTCTATTATCTATCAATTATGGAAAAGTAAACAGTTCACTCGGAGAAACATCACAGCTTGCTTTGGTTTTGTCCCTTGAACACAGAGATGTGTACAGTGCTGGGGCCAGGAGTCATTCCTGTGCACTTCCCCTGCCTCCAGTCCTGAACTCTCCATCTTGGAGGCTAATTAAACTGCCTTCATTCTAGAATAGGATAGAAAAAAAAAAAGCAAAAAAAGGAGTTGTAAGCATTTCTTGGAGTGTCAAGCATAAAAGCAATGCTAGGAGCATCTACCATTCTAGTCAGAATATCTGTACCTTGGCTTATGAAACATACATGGGAGAACAAGACAGATATCCCACAGCTGCAACACCTCTGATAATCAAATACGCCTGCACATGCCCACACTCCTGCACATCACCACATGTGGCCAGGGAGACACCATCACAGCCTGGGGCTGATGGAGAATTCATTTTGTCCCCTGAACTCTAAGATTCATGTTTATATCTCTTCTCCTTTTCCTCCCACATCTGCCTTCTTCTTTACTACTCCTTGAAGAACTAAAACCAAAATGAAACACTATACAGGAGTGCCTGAACATTTGTATTATATAGGGCTTAATTCTCCAGAAGAGTTAGAAATAGGTTGGTGGTGTAAGAATGAAAAGTAGGTAGGCCTTTCCAGAAAAATGTACACAAACTGCTTAACACTGGAGGGCAGCTTTCCTCCCCCTTTTAGCTTTAAAGGCTATAGTGTTACCCCTTCAAAATAGGGAGAAGGGTTGATTCTGATTTTTCTTTCATTTTTATGCTATAACATTTGCCTTTGAGATCATCAAATGTGATTTTCAACATTGCAGTGATATAAAAGAAATAACTGGGCTGAACTCACACAGACAATTCAAAACCTAAATGCAGACCTCAACAGTCACACTCCTCTTAGCTTTTAAAAAACAACAGATTTGACAAGTTATCCGTTCACAGAGGGTGATGTGCCACAAAACATACCAAACACAAGTACCACCCACTTCCTTCCTCCCCTAACTTCAAACAAGAAGCAGGCACTTATTAAATGCTTAATAATAAAAAGCTTTCACATGTGTTTTTCTTCACATTTCGTTCATTTTCCAATCTGTATTTTGCTTGCATAAGAGTATTTCTGAAAATATTTTAATTTTGAATATCATACGAAACACAACAAAACAATCAATAACAAAGGTTTCTATTTTTGATATTCTAGAAGGCATACTTGTACAAACAATTCTGACATTTCGAAAAATCGATTTTAAAACACACTCAAAATGCATTAAGATACTTGCTTGCCCAGTTGTCTCTATACCCCGAGGGGCCACCTTTCCTCATTTAGGAATACAATTTAGGACAACACTATGAGTGCATTTACGTGAGAGGAAGACTGTGGTAACCTCTGACTTACCTCACAGAACATATACAGAGACAGCAGTGTGAGTCCAAGGTTATACACCACTAAAATCCCCCGGCAAGAGAATGGCTGTTTATTCCTCATGTATTTTGGTCCCAGCCATACAATTAGTAAATATATGACAGAGCAGATAAATGTGGGTATATAATTGTCCAGAAGAAACCATCCTTTTACTCTAGTATCTGAAAAATAAAAAAAATTAATGATATATAAAAATAATCACAACTTTTCAAACGCTGAAAACATTTATCTAACCATGATGATATAAAAGTTACCTGGTATTCATGTTTCTAATCCCAATAAAGCAATCAGGAGAGGAGGCATGGATTTTCAATACATATCAAACAAGGTGAAGCTCCTTGTTACATGCTCTGAATAACAATGTATTTATTCATGATTTTTGCTAAGTAAAATCATAATAAAAATATTCTTTCCAAAGAATTTAAGAAGAAAACAAGGAGAAGGCTACATTTCCCATTAACTGGATTTATTAACCAGGTTTACCAGATTACACATAGAGTGATGAAACTCAAGAAATGGCAGTCATTGAACTCCAGTCCTCCATCTCAACCACATGTCGGTCAGCAAGTATGGCCAGCATATGCAGACTCAGAAAACGTGCTGCTTAGCCAGGTTAGTGAAACTGACACTAATTAGGAAGGCAGCCTTTGCTATGAGTGTTTAATGGTCAACCGCAGAGAGGACAATGATTTAAAAACAAAACAAGGGCTGGGTGTGGTGGCACATGCCTGTAATCCCAGCACTTTGGTAGGCCGGGGAGGGCAGATCACCTGAAGTCAGGAGTTCGAGACCAGCCTGGCCAACATGGCAAAACCCTGTCTCTACTAAAAATACAAAAATTAGCCAGGCATGGTGGTGCGCACCTGTAATCCCAGCTACTTGGGAGGCTGAGGTGGGAGGATCGCTTGAAATTGGGAGGCGGAGGCTGCAGTGAGCTGAGATCATACTACTGCACCCCAGCCTGGGCAACAGAGTGAGACTTCGTATCAAAAATGAAAATATAAACAAAACAAAACAAAACAAAACATGAAGGTGAAGCAGCAATGATCAGATAAGTGCCTACTTAAAGTGTAGTATTTAACAAACTGAGGAGTAGTAGCATGAGAGAAAACCCAGGCAGATCCAGAGGAGCTACTGGTATAGGAAGGGTCTCTTCTGCCCCCATTCCTTTCCTTAGGCAGGGAGGAGGGAGAGGGAAACAGGTCAGCCACCAGCAGCAAACTGACAACCTCTTCTTGGATGGTGAGAAACTCCTTGGCAGCCAGACCCCCTAGGTGTTGTATGTTCCCTGATTCAGCTTCATACTCTGGCTGACCCTAGGAAGCTACCTCTGAAGCATGCTCCCCTTTGAACCATTATGATGCTCCCCAAAAACCTGTGGGGCTCCTCAATCTTAACTACCCACCAAGGCTCACAATTCCAGAGCTTGAAACACATGTAGCATTCACCTGCTATGTCTTCAGAGAAGCAGCAGTTGGGAGGACACCATTTGCCCTTTCTTTTTTTTATTATTCATTTATTTATTTATTTTGAGACAATCTCACTCTGTCGCCCAGGCTGCAGTGCAGTGGCGTGATCTCCGCTCCCTGCAACCTCTGCCTCTAGGGTTCAAGCAACTCTCCTCCAGGAGAATGTGATTCAGCCTCCAGAGTAGCTGGGACTACAGGCGCACAGCACCACCCCCGGCTAATTTTTGTAATTTCAGTAGAGACCAGGTTTCACCATATTGGTCAGGCTGGTCTCGAACTCCTGACCTCAGGTGACCCACTTGCCTCGGTCTCCCAAAGTACTGGGATTACAGGAGTGAGCCCGGCTCTATCTACCCTTTGACCCCTCCCAGGTTGGACCATCTTGCTACTCCCTCCAGTTGTTTTTGCCTTGATTTCACAGAACAAGAACAGGCTCAATAAAGCATATGTCCACGTGGGGAACTGTCAGTCAGTCTTCCTTTCTTGCACTGTACACACTAAACTCACCCAGCATTTCTCTCATGGCTTGCTTTCTTTGGCTTCAGAGGGACATGTCCTCCACACCCTCCCCACTAGTTATGCTATGGTAACAGAGGGTGTTACTGTCAGTCCGGCAGAACTGGTTGTTCTTAGAAGTCATTCAGGGAAATGGCTGGCCCCAGGGACTTTAAGGGGATGCTTAACACCTTTTGTTCTCAGCTTTGGGCCTTGGAAAGAAAACCAGTTCCCACTTAGCAACTAACATGAGACTGTTACATATTTTGTATGAACATATATATCACGAACAATAAACACACACAAATCTCCCTCTTTTTTAAATTTAAACCCCTGATTTACACTTTGCTTTATTCATTTTCCCACAAATATTCATCTTTCCAAACTGGCACGTATTCATCCTCCCACACTGCAGAGTGCTTCCCAGGCACCTGATCCGAATTCCAGCCCCAGGTAGAGAATCCTTAGGATCTAGTCAATCTGTGGTGGTCCTAACCCCCTCTCTGGTGACCGGTTCAGGCAGGGGCATATAAAGCAATTGTGGCCAGTGAGTTTTGAGGGATGACAGCTGGCAAAGAGCTCTGGGAAACGGCTTCCTTATGCTTAAAACCACACAAATGAAACATTTTTTCTTCTTCCTCTGAATGTGCTGCTTGGAGCTGCTGCAGCCATCCTACAACTGTGTGAGGTGGGGGACCCATTCTGAGGACAGAGCTGCTGATACCTGGAAGTGGCAAAGTAGAAAATGACAAGAACAAGGATCCTTGGTTACATCATACAGTCCCTGAAATAACTATGGAATTGCCCCACCTGGTAATGCAAGCTAATACTTTTCATTATTATTTTAGCCATTTAGAGTTGGAATTTTTGTCCCTTACAGCTAAAGTAAGGCACTATCTCAAACCAAGCACATACAGATGGATCTATAACTTACTCTTTTTTGTTCAACTGGCCATACACTAATTTACATAACCTGTCCCCTACTGACAGGCATCCAGATGATTCCTTGAAAAATAATGCTGTACTGAGCATCCTGATATACATCACAGCATAACTGATCAAGGCTAGCCATAGGATAAAGTATGAGGAGTAGAACGGCTAGGTAAAAGGACATGTGCATTTTAATTCCAGCAGAAGGCAAAACAGCCTTTCAGAGAGGTTGTGCCAATTTTGACTCTTTCTCCATGCCTTCACTATTACCACAGGTGACATGAAACCTATTATTTCATCTCTGCCATGCTAATAGACTAAGTCCTTTTGTTATTTCTTTTGTATTTTAAAAATCATGAGAAACTGAGATTCTTTTTGTCTGTTTAAAAGGCATTTCTAGTTTTTCTGTGAATCTTTCTGTGAGCCTAAGAAGTTCTTTCTTTACAGAAAAGACTTTGAAGACATTTACAGATGACATCAAAAGAAGGCAATATGGAGCTCATTTACTTTCTAAAAGATACAGCAAGTAAGGTTCAGGTGCATATTTACCAGTGAGTTAACATGATATGAAATGAGAAGACCTTAAAAAGCGTAAATTAAAATTGTAAAAGCGGGCGAGTTTTAAACTCCTATTGCACCTCTGCATTTTGGAAATTAGTTTTTCTTAGAGACTGCCAAGAATTGAGAAAAACATGCCACCAATAATGGTGAAATCTATAGTATTCTCTGGCTACAAGCTTTACAGCATATTTTTAAACTCCAGTTAAAATCAACAGAGGACCAGCCACAGCAGGTGTCTCTGTCAGAGACTTCTCCAAATCCCTTGTTATCCAGGATAAAGTTTTGGACTTATCATAGAAAATACTAACATGTTCTAATATCTCCTCATGCAATATTTACAAGTGACTACAGGCAGGGAGTGACGCCGCAGAAGGTAAGCAAAACCAAAAACCACCTCACCTCGGGGGCCAAGCAATGCCTTGAAATAGGTACTAAGTGATGCATCAAAATGTTCCATTTTAAAACCTATTAAGAAAAAAAAAGATACTGATTAATCTCTACTCAAAATATTTTTTATACATTTTTTTTCATAAAATAATAAATTCTTTTCAAAGAATATGCTACGGGCAAAGTTAAGTTCAGTTCCATAGGTTAAAAGAATTTTTTTAATACACAAAAGTGACTTCTGTGCTAGATCTCAGTTGAAGAATAAAAGGAAAGACACAATTCTGTGAATTCACTTTATAAATGAAGTGCCAGTTTTCTGAATTTCTTTTCTCAGTTCCATAAAAATTCTTGCCGTGAAGCTGAAATCTCAGTGGGGAAAAAAGTGGAACTAACTGGAATGAGAGGTGGCAGACAGGAAAAGATCCTGTCTGGGCAACAACTGAGGACTTGAGGTAAGACAAGGAAGAGCCATATCAGGGAACAGAACGCCACAGTGACGAGACAGTTTTTTCCACTTGTTACTTTTATCAATTATTATTTTACAGTACTTCATGTCTACAGTAAAAAACTTCAAATATTAAAAATGAAAAAAGGGGCAAAAATCTCATTACTTCCCTCAACCGCAATCCCCAAGCCATGCATCACAAGGAACCTAATGGTAACATTTCTTCAGTATACTTCCAGCGATTTCTCCTCTTTTGAGCACAAAGAGGTCATGCTAAATGGATGTTTTCACAATTGTGGGTTGCAACCCATTAGTTAGATGATCATGTCAACTTAGCATTAAAAATAATAATTGATCATAATAAAGAATCAGAATGCTTTGCTCTTAGTGAGAATGAATATAGTTTCATAAAACTTTAGTATTATTATATCATATTTATAAGTATAATATACTCAGCTGTGATATAAAATATATTCTTACTGTGGGGATCACAGTTAAAAAAACTTAAAAAAACACTATTATATATAGAAGTGCGTATACATTACTTGCTTATTTTCACTTAATAAAACATCTTGGAGATACCAGTTAAAGATTTACCTCCATCTTCTAAGATTCTGTAGCTCCCAACCTTCCCCAATTTAAGATTTATATTTAGAGGGTAGCTAATCAACTTTTCATAAGCATACTGACTATATTTAGTATATTAAAGACATACATTTCCAACTTTCCTGGCCATTCTTCTTACAGGAATAATCATCAATATTATAACTTCCAAGGGCAAAGGCAGAATTGATTTTATTAACTAAGCTCTTAATCATTTAGCAACACTTCTCTTCCTTGGCTTGTAACACTGAAGCATATGTATTCTCTGGCTAATTTTAAATTACTTTATCCATGAAATTATCTAATGGTTGTAGTAATTACAATTAGATCAGTCCAGATGAGAAGGGACGTAGAGACAGGAGGAGCCATCAATGACACTTTCAAAGTAGTTAACAGGGTTCTGTGCTGACAGCTTTCCTGCCCAAGGGCGATTGGGGAGGGTGCTGACACCAATTCATGGCTGGAAATGAAGGCACCAGCTCCCCATCTGTCCCATCTGCCAATAACCAGGTCAGCCACCTTTGCCTCTCAATAGTTACACAACCTTAGTACAAGGTCACTTCTGCAATCCAACAATTAAAATTTTAACATACAGTAGTCCCCTTAATCCACGGTTTTGCTTTCTGAGATTTCAATTACCTGCAATCAACCACAGCCTGAAAATACTAGGTGGGAAATTCCAGAAATAAACAATTCATAAGTTATAGATTGCAAACTGTTCTGAGTAACGTGATGAAATCTCCTGCAGTCCCACTCCATCCTGCCTGGGATGGGAATCATCTCTTTGTCCAGCGTATCTTCACTGTAAACACTTCTCCACCCTCGAGTCATTTTGTAACCTTCTGGGTTATCAGATCAACTGCCTCAGGATCGCAGTGCTCATAGTTCAGATAACTTTTATTTTACTTAATTGTTCTTTTTTTTATTGTTGTTGTCAATCTCTTACTTTGCCTAATTTATAAAGTAAACTTTATTACACCTACATATGCATAGGAAAAAACCCACTATATACAATATAGTGTTTGGTACTATCTGCAGATTTAGGCTTCCATTCTAGGGGTCTTGGAAGGTACTCCCTGACGATGAGGGGGTACTAATGCACTGTATTCCTAAGAAAGGCCATTTTTTTGTCCTAAGCCATTTTCCTGCCCTAGATTGAACCACTTCAGGAGAGACAAGAAATTCTAGAAAATCCTGGTGCTGAAGAGAATAGGTTTAGCCTTACACTTCATAAAGAGAATTCCTCTTTAAAACACAGTTAAATAAGAAATGTTTTATCTTTTAAAGGCTATTAAAAGTTCTGCCCGAGGTGGGTTCAGGAAGGGCACTGGCTAAAACATAATTTGGCTGTGTCTACTTTTTCAACTTCTATTGAAAATCATCTAGAAAATCCAAGTTTTGGAAGACAACCATCATGATTTTGTGACACTGAAATCACACTAACACAATTTAATTTCATCTATGATGTATGGTGGGCCACGTATATCGAGGTCACAGGGTTCCCTGCTCCCCACTGGCTGTATCCCAAACAGCCAAATGAAAGGAAGTCAGAAGGAACAAGGTCATAAAGGCTATGACTAATGGACTGAATAACTGATGGACAAGCTGCTCACTGGGGACAGATACCTTCCTCCAAGGCATTTTAAAACCTAGATTCTATTACCTAATGTGTAATATTAACTTACTTACTTATGGGTCATATTAAATGTACAATTATCAGGTATTAAGCATGAAGGGACTTTAAGCAGGTTCAATGCTAGACTCTATAAGAAACTAGGGTTTGAAACCCCCCAATTTTTTTTCACTTATTAGCAACGTGACCTTGGACAAATTATTTAATCTTTCTGAAAAATGGGGAAAAGACCAAAGCAACTGCCTTTAAGTTTAAGAAGATTAAATAAGGTAATATAAATAAGGCCCTTACAGCTGTGTCTGGCATGTAGGAAGCCTTCAATAGATGTTTCTGAATGTATGTCTGCCACAGGATTGGCTCCATGATGAATACTGTCAACCACCCACGGCTGTCTCTGCTTCTCAGCAGGGGCACTGCTGGCATTCCAGTGGAAACAATCAATGTCCTGTGCATTGTGGATCATTAATTGTCCTTGGTCCCTGTCCACTAAATGCCATCAGTGAGCCCCAATCATTCTGACAACCCACAATGTCCACTTGCATGTCCTAACACCCCCCTAGAGAGACAGCAAGAGAAGGTGGGGGCAAGGCAGGGGTGGGGGGGGGAGCTGATAATATATCAAGAGAGGAACTTGTCAGAAACAGATATTACCCAAACATGAAAGAAAAAACTAAAAGGAATGTACTAATTAAATACACAACTATCTAACACCTACTGTATATTAATACAAAGGATTGCCAAAATAGGGATAAACATAAAGGAGCACACCTAGTGACCCAGAAAAAATCAGACATTCATAACGGGGAAAAGAAGTCAGATATAGTAAAGCAAAAACAAAATCCAGTTTGCAAATGAGCAGACAGTAGAATGATGCATACGAATATAAGCTGAATATATGTTTAAAACCATGCTGTAACAAAATTCAAACGACAGTATTCTGAGATCAAACAGGAGGAATATGTCTAACAAAAATAAGGGAATCAATCATTTCACTTAATTAAGAGATCTTTCAGAGGGCTGCAGCCAGGGTCTGTTTCTATGTAAGGAGGAAATAGAGAAGCTGGAAATAAGAGTGAAGAAAGGTTTCAAAGTGAAAATACAGATTGGTGGGGCAGGAGTGGAGAGGGATAACAGTAGTGGCCCCGGAAAAATATGAAGCCCAGGAATTGCGATAAATGACCTATTACCATAAGGACAAATGCCTAGGACATAGTCCAATTTGAGAATCTAGGCTAACATCATGGCAACAGAAAAGCAGCTTGATTAAACATAAGGTAAAATTTCAGTCCAAGAGTACTGAACCAGCAGCAGGCTACCAAAAGAGACTGTGGAATTTAGTATTTGGAGATATTGAAGAATCCTGTTACAAGCCATCTGTCCCAAATAATCTGAGTCTAAACCATCTTGAACAGAGGCTGCGGAAGCTGGCAGGCACAGGAGCACTCTTTCGACTTTATAAAATGAAACGTGTTCTCTACAAAAGCACATGCAAGAAACAATTTTTGTCAAAAACGGTACATCTATCTGTTCTTAGACTGCATTTCTTCTCGGCTTGAGAATTTTTCTCCTAGGTTTGCAGAACTTTTCACAATCAAACTTAGGAATATACTGAAATAGCCAGCAAAACATTCTCTAAAAGAACAGATACATGGGAGGAAACGATAATTTTCAAATTATTGTTCCTGCTTATTGTTTCGGAAATGACTACAGTGAAAAGGGAGAAGGGGTAGGTAGAGGTAGCCCCTGGACAACAGGCCCTATCACAGGAGAGTCCTGATCCGTGGATCCCAAGCTTGATTCTGGGCTGGACTCTGGCATGTTTAATATTTCCCCCAAACTCTCCCCTATCACACCCACAATTGGATATATACTGTAATCTTCTCAGGCAAGGCTGTTTGTTTCTGCACAGGTTACTAAGAGACATCTTCACCAAAAGCTTCATCATTTACTCAATACAACGTCATGTTTGCCAAGGCAGCCCCATAACTAGTGTCCCTCAATACCATGTACTCACTTTTCATTCATACCACACACTTACCAAGTGCCTGCCACCAGCCAGGCATGGAGGCCCGAAGGCCCTGGGATTGCAGGCTGGTGAGAAACACCATAAACATATACTAATTACAGACAGAAACACATGTACAATATGATATGCAAAATAACTGTTAGCAAGAAAAAATAAAGCAGAATAAAGGGGCTGGAATCATGGAGTGGGAATTTATTTTTGAAAACATAGAGAAGGCTGCCTGAGAAGGTGGTAACAGAGCAGAGCCTGAATGGTGACAGCAAGCCACATGCCTACCAAGGGAAAGGGTGTTTTATTTAGAGGCACAAATGAGCACAATGGCCCTGGGGCCATGGCTAGGCTGGCATGCACAAGGACCAGAGGCCACAACAGGAGTGGGCAGCACCATGGGAGGCCTTCTGTCCTCCACTCCCTGCCTGGTGCCTAGGCCTTGCTCAGCAATAGACAGAGGTCAGTCACGAGATACACCTTGCAGAGAGCATGTGGCCAACGGGCTAGGAACAGAAGACGGTGCCAATCCTTATCCACTCACACTGCCACCATCTCCTAACCCTCCTTCCCGCAGCCCTCCTGCCAGCAACATGCCCTTTTCATTCCCATCTTCCTTGCTGAGCCTCATCTGCTATGCCACATGAACAGTACAAAGGTCTCAGCAAATGAATTCTTCATCACCAGGCAAGGCTGGCCTGCCCTGTTAAGTAAATTGGGCACTTGCTGAGTGGTCTGTGGGCTGAGCTATACTCTTTTGTACTAAAGGAATGGGAGGCACAGGGCCATGCAAAACTCTTGACACTCTGCCTAGTAATCTGGATTTATGGGAACGGCATGACCTACTTCACAAAAGATGCCCAATCACACTGCCAGGTCTGCGGCTGGCCTCACTGGTGCAGTTTCCCATCTTCTGAGCTACGTGGGCCAATGACATAACATTTCAATAACCCGCATCACACTACAGGCAGCCTGGGTGAGCTGGGTCAAGTGGGAACACAGCTGCTCTGTACAATTGTACTAGCAGGGACCAAGCCCAGGCACTAGGCTCCGTGGAAAAGGAGCTTTAGTCCTACATGCAGCAAAAGAATAAGCTATTCTTTGATCTGGCTGGTTCCCCACACACTGACAGGAAAACGGACAGGGCTGGGAGTGGTCAACATGTCCCAGGAACAAGACCACGCTGACACCAAGCCAAAGCATCAATTCCCATCCTCTTTAACCAGGAGTCTCTGACCTGCACTCAACCTAGGGGGCTTCCCAGAATTACAGGTCACAACAGAGAGTAGTAATAGGGCCCAGTGAAAAAAAAATCCCAACAAAAAAGATCTCCCAAAGCTATTCACTAGTTCAAGAGACATGCACAGAAAATAATGACAGTAAAAATGGATTATGGGCAGGTAAATTAGAACCAATTTTAAAGAATTCCTTTTTAGCGCACATTTTCCAAAAGACACTCCTAGTTTAAAAAGCCACTTCCCATTATAAAATTCTGGAGTGTTTTTGGTAACCATGCAACTATATTATAATCGTGTCTCATTTTAAGTATCTCACTACAAAAAACTGATTGGAGCTGATCATTCTCTTTATAAACTACCCTATATTTAAAGATGCAGCTGAAAGGAGCATGACAGTGTAAGGGAGTTCAGCACACCTTCGTCTGACTCACCCCCACCACCATGGATCCGTTCTGTGCTCCTGGCTAGTTCCTTCCCCATGTACTATACTAAGTGTTGTAGAATTTTAGGATCCTTGGGCCTGAATTCGAGAGAGAGACTGGAACTACCACAGCCTGGAATACAAAAACCTGGAAATACTAACACGAGCAGAACACAGAGCAAAACCCAAAGCCCTAAAGAGAGTCCTGCTCATGTGGAAAAGCCATCTGTCCACTGCTCAACTCCCTCCACGGGCAAGTATATGCCCAGGCGAATCATATGTGGGAGGTTAAGTCAACATCAGTGCTCACTTTGAACTAATAATCAAACTAGTTGCTAGAAGCATGTTTGAAAAAAGACACTACAATAAGCTTTACAGCAAATCAGTCCCCCTCCTCCTCCTTTCCACTTGGCTCCCAAGGACAACAGAACATGAGGGAATGGGGGTAGGTGGCAACAATGGAAGGAGGTGGTTGGGGTTAATGAGGAGAAGGCACAGTCACAATTCTCAAGGTGAAGTATATGTCTCTAGGAGAGTGCAAATATTAAGCATCTTGGCCATTTCTACCTGGAGTAGGAGAGAGTGAGAAAGCTGCCCAGCAAAGGAAAAGTACTGGAATCTTAAGGCAAATCTGTTTTAAAAGGTATCAAGATTTTAAAAAATATGTATTATAGTAAAGAGCTGGTATAAGAATTATATTAAAGAAAAGTTTATTTCCTAAACCCACAACCAGGCTGTTTGCTGACTCTAAAGCAGTAAAGATCTTTTTAGGGCCAAGTCTTGGTTTGTTTGGCTTCTAAGGCAGCAGTCAGCTTGCTTTGAAAGCTCCCTTTCCTGTGAAATCAGTCAAGTCACATACCTTTTGATTTAAAAAAGTTTAGCTATTGTCTAGCTTAACTTCATCATATCCTGCTTTACTTTTTTTAATGGTTATTGTTCACCTAAAAATGAGTCAGCTGAGTTTACAAACTCATGTACTGCAAGGCATCAGACTGCGATTTCCTTGCATTTTCTCTTCTCTCATTCCCATCCATCACTTTTATCAGTCAAATCGTGTTAGGCAGGCATGGGAACATTCTTCAAGTTGGTTGCCAGTTACACAAAATGAAAAATTAAACGGTGCTTTAATTTGGTAGTCACAACCCTGATTCTAGAATTTTTTAAAAAGATTTTTCTAGGTTGGGAAAATCAGCTCCCAAATAAAACCACACCTGCTTAGGAATGTTAAAACACAAAATGTCATGAAGACCATAAAGGAAAGAACATCCAAGTACTAACAAGCTTTAGAAATGAAAGTAACCTGACAACAGAATTCATGTTAAAGTGTTGGCATTTAAATAAATGATAACTCTGGATTAAATTTTGGCTCAAAAAGACCTACCACACCAACAGTGGTACATCTGATTGCGTACTATCATCCTAACACTCTGAATCTATGCTTATTGTCTTTCTTCCCCCCGCAGAATTCCTATACTTTCTAACCTCCATTCTAAGGACATAACAAACTCTTGTAATTCTCTGACAAAGTCATTTTTCCTGCCATATATCATACACGGAGGAAAAAAACACAGCCCTATTTGGGGTTTTAGATGAGTAACTGCAAAACTGGGGCACTGATAGGTTCTACAAAGCACTGTCACAGGTTAGCTCCACAGCTGAAGAAGGCAGAACAACTTCATTCTGGTATAATGGATAATTGGAGGGGAAACTTTTAAATGTTGCAACAATCAAATTGTTTTACAAAAATAAGTTTAGGGTCAAAACAGAAGCCTCCACTTCCTGCTCTTTGGCTGCCACCAGTTAATTAAAAAGCACTTTTTAACCATCGCTGGAGAAGGACATCCTTCTAACGCGGCGGAAGAGTCACACCAGTGGCTGTTATCTGTGGTCCTTCCTCCCTGTCCTCTTGCCTTCATTTCCAACCTTTTCTCCAAGGCCCAAATGAGGTGTTACAAAGCCTACCTCCACTCCGCTGCCCCTCCTGTTGCTGTCTAGACAATTCATTTAGTATACAGCAACTTCAACTTTTATATGAGCTAGATACTTCTGTGTTCAGTTATTATGGGAACAAATTGCAACTCCTGAGAGTCCAAACTCTTTAACAGCAAGTACTCCAAGCTGTCCTATCAGTGTAATAATTATCTATTTTGGTGATAGTATAAATGAGGAGATACACCTGTTATTACAAAATGAAAAGAAAATGGCACAACTGACTCCACAATGGCAGCATCCTAAAACACGCACTAAATCCTAGTTACAGATGACATTTCCTCGGGGAAAACTTTCTCAGTGCTAGTTATCTGAACTCTAACAGAGATGCTCTCTTCTCATCTACTACATGATCAGTAAAGGCACTTTGTAAAGTGTGCGCCCATAAAAAACAAAAACAAAAACATGCACATACACACACACACACACACACACACACACAAAAAACCTCTTAAACATTCAAGGGAATTTCTTTTCCACTGGGAGACAAAGATGTATTCTAGTCTTGAAAGGCAATACACAAATACACTTGATCTTAAAAAACTCAGATACAGAAAATTTTTTCAGCAGTTGGTAGGGGGAGGGTAACAGATTTTAGAACTTTATTCTAGGGGAATTCTTATTCACAGCTAAAGACCAAAGGTAGTCAAGTTTAAAGTTCTTCCCCCAGTTCTCAGCAGAGTCAAGACAAGGACCACTTACAACAATTCACAAAACAAACGAGCATTCAGAAAAAGGTTCATGACTATAGAAAATTACTCTTGTAGAGTTTTATCATCTTAAAGCTGCCAACTTAATTTTCTTTTGAAACTAGAAGAAGTGGTGATAACTTTTAATTGGGTGAAGCACTGTTATTTGGAAGAAGACAACGATAATTCACACACAATGCTCCTTGCTGGTGTGTGAAGGCCAGATTGCTGCAGCTGGACTCAGAACTCCACTTTCACATAGAACTTTGCTGACAGTAACTAATTAATGTCCACAAGGCTGCAGTGAAGCAAGGTAAAAAAAATCCATCAGGTGCAGGAGTCAGTCATCCTCGTGACTGATTTTATTTCTGTGTGTCCAACAATTCTCAGAATGACTGCTCTTCAGGCTACCAGCCATTTGAGAGGCAGCTGACTCACTGAGTTAACAACTGTTTAATGAGTGTCTACTTTGTGTCAAGCAGTATTGCTTGTGAGGAACAGGACAGTGACAGAGACAGACATGACCTCTGCCACAGTACAAATTAGTAAGCAGTGTGCAAAGACATCTGTGGCTCAACCACTTTTGGGTGGTAGTGGTTAGGAACACACAATCTGGAGCCAGAGATCCGGGGTTCAAATCCCTGCTTCACCACTTACTAGCTGTGTAACCTTGCACAAGTTACTTAACATTCTGTGCCTTAGTTTATTAGACTGTAAAATGAGGGTAATTACATTAACTTCCTCATGTGATTAAATGAGTTAAGATATGTGAAATGTTTAGTGTGTGGCACAGCAAGTGCTGTAAAAATGTTTCTATTATTATCATCATTACAGAGACCTTTGACAATGATCAATTTCATATTTAATGTTTATGGAAGAATTTTGCTAAGGCATAAACTGGAGTTCCCTGCAAGGTCCATGGGCAGTGAAACGTGCTCACATCCATACCTCATAGCTCTGTTATTCTCTATTTGGCATGGACTCACATGCTATAATGACACTTGTGAATCTGGGGATTTGTAAAAGACTCTAGATAAATTCCTCTGAAATGTCAAGGAGATGCTGGTGATTGACTTCTCTAGCAGACCAGTGTCTATCCCAACCTTATTACAGAGCAGAAATAAATCTGCATCTGATAAGCCTTTCTTTTTTGTACTCCTGGCAACTAGCATACAATAGATGGCCAATAAACTTATTCATTTACCATAACTAAAAGGGGGGCTGAGTTGCCAAAGGTCACAGAGGTTGGGTAGAGTCAGAATTTGAACCACGTCTCCAACTCTGTTGCCTACCATTCTTAAAATACCCCATGTAGTCTCTCAAGAGGACATCTTCACGTATTTACATAAAAGATGGTGACAACATGTGTTAGTATTGCCTGAATTCATATAGTTTTATGAGAAAAAGATACAGAACTATGTAGTTTTAAAATAACATTATCAAGTTAAAAAAAAAAAAAGTTGTTTGCAACAAGATGTTTGGTAACAGAGTCCTTTAAGATCTCTGTAATTAAGACCCAGATGGGAAGTAAAGGGGCAGCAATCCTCCCTGACCTCATTTTCATACTCTCATCATCAATTCTACTGTATCTCAATCAGTGATAAAATTACAGGCTTATTTTTTAAGTGCTGTGATTATCAGTTATACTGTAATTATCTGTTCATCTGTCCACATCCCTTTAGGCTCTAAGCTCTTCAGGGGCAGAGCCTCTGGTGTTCCCATTTTATCGCTAGAGTGTCTGGATCTGTGCCTGACCAATTGTTGATTGCTCACTGAAACTATGAGTGAATGAATGAATAATGAGTGGATCAATGAATGAATGAATGACTTTCTAGAGTTTCATATCAATGGGCTCTCAAATCTGGCTGCATCTTAAAATCAACTAACAGCTTTAAAAACAGGTTTCTGGGATCCACTCCTAGAAATTCTAATTCAATCGATGCTAGGAAATATCTTTTTGAAATCCTTAGGTAATTCTGGGGAACAGCCTGCTTTGGGAACCAATTCTATATACATAAATTTAGCTTTTGGATGCTTACTAAAATCCCCTGCTGCCCTTTAATTTTTATCACCCAGACGGTATCCATGTACTATATTACAGAGATAGAGCCTAGACTAGGATGATGATCTCGAGGACAAGTTATTTTTTATTCCAACAAATTCCGCAGCAATTCCCTGTTTCCTCTAATTCCACCAGCTGGGGGGAGGGCATGTGCGGGCCGGGGGGACAATAATCATATTTTTTCAAACCATCTCTCAAGCTAAAATAAAACCTCATATCAAGGTAGAGATCAGTTCTCATATTTTTCAAACACTATGTGACATGGTACACATCACACATAATAAGCATGCATTAATCCATCCTGCACCTGATGGATTTTTTTTTACTGGTAAGCTCTTTTTGGGGGATCCTGTTGTAGAAATATTACTATCAGTAGAGGAGATCCTTAACACCATTACTACCAGGAGTCAACAGTGGCCAAGTCTATAAAGCTCTGTAAGAACAAGGAACACATCTGCCTTGCTCCCTGTAATCCCTAGTAGCTGTTCTTGGGACACAGAAGGAATTTAGTAACTCCCTGTTTCATCATATTGAACTGGGGCAGTATGGAACACTGCTGACAGGCTGCTGCTGCCACCAAATCAAATGCTTGGCCAAGGGCAATTTCATACATTCCTTGGAAGGAGGCAAAATGGGTGATAGGAAGAACCTGAACACTAGTTGAGAAATGTGGGCTCTGGCTCTATTATCATCAGTCCTAAACTGAGCTGCTTCCTATTATATTCGTTTCATTACCTAGACTACGTGACCTCAAGCTTTCTTCAAGTAAATATTGTATCTATGGGAGGCAGAGTCTAAGATGCCCCCAAAGATTTTGGTACACCTGATATTTACACCCTTATGTAGTGCCCTTCCCCGATGAACCAGGGGTGGGTGTGTGACCAACAGAATAAAGCAAAAGGGATGGTATGTCGCTTCTGAGATTAGGTGCTAACAGATGTTGCGGCTTCTCCCTCTAGGGAGAGGACAATGTGGCAAGAAACAGGCCACCTGCCAATAGCCACCTGAATGAGCTCAGGAGCAGATAGATCCTCTGGCCTGGTCAGCTTCAGATGAATGCAGCCTCATGAAAGACCCTGAGACAAAATCACCCAGCTAGGCCTTGCTGGGACTCCTGACCCTCAGAAAACGTGTGTGATAGTAAATGTTTCTGCATTTTAAGGTGGTAAATTTGGGGGTAACTTGTTAACAATAGATAAAAGGCTTAGAAATTAACAAGGTCAGTGGGGTTGGAAGAAGAGGTTCTTACAAGTCAATTCTACTTCCTCTTGCGAGCCTTCCTTTTGGTTACTACACATAATTAAGGCACCAATTACAAGCATGGCCTAATAAAATATAAACGCTCCCCCTTGATTTAACTGGAACTGGGAAGAGAAGTGAAAAGGCTTATTATCTAAAGTATAGAATTTGGTTATGAAAACAATACAACACTTTGTTACTAGCCTGAGACAAGGGATCTAACATTTACAAAGAGCCTACTATGTAGCCATCTTTTCAAAGACTCAATAAGGAATTATCCCTATTTTCTAGATGAGGAAACTAAAGTTCACAGATCTTAAGAAACTTGATGAAAACAACAAACTGAGCCAGTTAGTTAACTCTAGGTTTATATGGCTTAGGGTAGGCAACTGTCCGGTTTTTCTGGGGGGATTTCCCAGGATAAAAGGCTTTCAGTGATAAAATCAAAAAATTTTCAGGCACACCAGGAAGAGTTATGAGTTAATCACATTACTTACTGTTAAGTAGCTCACAAAGTTAAGTTACTTAAATTTGTAGCTGGTCCAAAACTTATACTCTTACAAGTATCACAAGTTGATTTTTTGGTTGATGTTAATTTGGAGACAGGGTCTCGCTCTGTTCCCAGGCTGGTCTGGTCTTGAACTCCAGGGCTCAAGCAATCTGCCTGCCTCGGCCTCCCGAAGTGCTAGGATCACAGGAGTGAGTTACTGCACCCAGCCAATCACACAGTTGATTTTAAAAAGTACATCTTAAAGCTATTATTTGGCAGCTTGTGATCTGCAACAAATTTCAAACTGTCACCTATTAAAAAGAAAACCACAAACCCCTCCAGGCTTTATCTCACATTACACACAGAAAAGACTATTGGGTTTTTTTCTGTGAAAGGGTAAATAATTGCTATTCATATGATACATACTAGCATGGAAATTTTTCAGCTTAAAGGATTCCGCAAATTTCTGTTCCAAAATAGCAACTGAGTCCACAAACGACACTGGTAACTCCCCTCTGTACTTCAATAGACTCTCCGGTGTGGCTAAATGAGCTGACAGGTGACTGGGTGGGCTCTTCACAGAACTTCACATTAAGTCTGGTGCTCTGGCAGGAGAGGTAGGCAGTTAAACAATTTTCTCTTCTACAGAAGCCTAGAGACAGCCAATTGACACCACTGGAAACTTCAACATAAACAGTGTTCCTGTGGCTGTCATACCTGGTAGGTAAGCGAGGCAGTGTTGCCAAAACAGTTCTGTTTTTAAAAAAAGACCCATGTAGTAACCACTGGAGTGGCTATAATCATAAAAACAGAAAATAACAAATACTAGCGAGTATATGGAGAAACTGAAATACTCAGGCGCTTGCTGCTGGTGGGACTGTCAAATGGTACACCTGCTATGGAAAATAGTATGGCAAGTCTTCAAAAACTGACACACAGAATTACCATATGATCCAGCAATTCCACTCCTAGGTATACACCCAAAGAAATGAAAACATACATTCATTCCAAAAACTGTACACAAATATTCATAGTAACATTATTTATAATAGTCAAAAAGTAAAAACAACCCAAAAGTCAATCAACTGATGAATTAACAAAATGTGGTACATTCATACAATGGACTGTTATTCGGCCATTAAAAGGAATACAGTACTGACATTTGCTGTATCATGAATGAATCTGGAAAACATTATGCAAAGTGGAAGATGCCAGACATAAAAGGCCACAGATGATTCAATTTATATGAAATGTCCAGAATAGGCAGATCCATCAGTGGTTGCCAGGGGCTGGCGAAACGAAGGAATGGGAAGTGATTGATACTGTTTATGATGTTTCTTTCTAAGGTAATGACATTGCTCTGGAATTAGACATACTAAAAAATTAAAAATAAGAAAAGGAGAGGTACTTTTAAAAAGGTTTAATATTTTATACATTCAAGCCCACTTCTAACAATCCGCACTAAGGAAATAAAAGCAGATGTGCACTAAGATTGACTTATGATAGTCATCAGTGATATTTGTAACAAAAACTGAAAGGTGGTTAGCCTTCAAGTATCCATCTAGAAGTAACCTTTTAGATGAAACCTTCTGTAACCTTTTAGAAGTAACCTTCTGCTACAGAAATTATAGTATAGGAATATAATTAAATATCATGCCATAATTCAAATGAAGTTATTGGGCATTTATTTTTGAGAAATGAAAACTTTATGTTCACATAAAAACCTGTACACGAATATTCACAGCAGCTTTATTCATAATAGCTAAAAACTAAAAACAACCAAGATACTCTCCGACAGGTGAACTGTTAAAACAAACCATGGTATATCCACACCACGAAACACTACTCAGCAATAAAGAACAAACTTGATACATACAACAATCTGAATGAATCTCTAAAGAATTAAGCTAAGTGAACAGGGCCATCCATTTATAAAACACTTTTGAAATGGCAGAACTATAAAGATGGAAAAGAGATTAACAAGTTGCCTGGGGTTACAGAGGGTGTGAAGGCAGGATGGAAGAGGATGTGGTTATAAAGGCCACATGTGCTGATAGAAATGTTCTGTATCTGGACTGTACTAATGTCAGTATGCTGGTAGTGATATTGTGCTACAGTCCTGTACAATGTCACCACTGGGGGAAACAGGGTAAAGAGTACTTGGGGTCTCTGTATTATTTCTTACAACTGCATATGAATCTACAATTCTCTCAAAAAGTTCAATTTTTTAAAAAAATCTACGACCACGAGAAAAACCAACATGGCTGAGCATTTGATTTTTTAAAAATTCAATCAACTTCCCCCAACCCAATCACATGTGGTGGTGACTTTTTTGGCACCTGTAACTGTAAAGGAAGGTTTGTGTAAGGCTTTACCTAAATGTTGGTGTTTCAACTACTCATTTTCACAGTGGTCCAATGAAGCTTCCCAGTACACATTTATTTATCCAGACTACTCAGGTGATCGGGGTACTGTTTTGATCAACCAATGATCTAATTCACTTCAAGGAATCATACATCTCATAAAGAGGCCTGCTGTCAAACAGTAAGAAAATCATGAAAGATACCAAATAAAATCCTCCTGATTAAAATGTAATCTTTGATGATTCAGAGGCATTCTGTGATCTTGAGGTATTTCAGAGTCAGAATCATAAATGCCAAATCTCACTTTACAGTACTATAGATGAGTAGGCACAGATAATTGAGATAAAAGTCTATAAATGTATTATGACTCCACTGCTTTATATAAGTTCCTCCAGTTAGTTTCCTGGCCATTTTCCTTTCTAATACCTGGTATATAGAAAACTTAGTTTTATTTCATTTCTAAGATATGACGTCACTCTGTCTCCCAGGCTAGAGTGCAGTGGCACAACGATGGCTTACCACAGCCTCGACCTCCCGGGCTCTTGCAATCCTCCCACCTCAGCCTCCTGAGGAGCTTGGGACTACAGGCATGTGCCACCACTCCCAGCTAATTAAAGAAAAAAAATGTAGAGAAGGAGTCTCACTATGTTGCCCAGGCTGGTCTGGAACTCCTGGGCTTAAGCAATCCTCTCGCCTCAGCCTCCCAAAGTGCTGGGATTATAGGCATGAGCCACCATGCTCGGCTGGTAACTTAGTTTTAGACTGTCAGATTCCAAATGTTTTTGAAAATGAAAAATAATAAAAGTTTACCATACTATAAAAACAAAAAAACTGTACTTTCTTCCATCTTTTGGATCATTTTCTTGTCAATACACTGAGAAGCAAAAAAGGGTTAAGCAGCACTTTCACAATACGCAGTCACTATATGACTATAGCTTGCTAAAGAGTGATGCCACCACGCTGTGCTCTGCTCTGGGCCTTTTGCTGCCTGTCATCAGCAAAGAGCTCTTCAATCCCCACAGCTCTTCAGAGCACAGAGGATGTTTCCCAGAAAAGGCTGAGGTGACGTCTTCTGTAACCTTCCTTGGAAATTATCCAGCAAGATTAGATCTCTTCTTGGCAATGCTTTTCCTCTTTTCACCAAGTGCTACATTCAACAAATGAGCCACTGTGTTTAAAACCTCCTTGGCAATCACTAAAGGTGAAATATTGAGAATTAAGTCCTAAGATGATTACATTTTAGTGGAACTGCAAGGATTTTAGCAAGTCACGTTAATGTAACTGAATATTCTGACTGGCTAATATGATTTTTCCTTCATTTCAATTCTCTGCAAGTACCAATATTCAACTCTAGGCTGTCATAGAGCCATTTAGCTGTAACAAAATGAAGGAAAGCTAGTGATCAAATTAACATGAAGTCAATTAGGTGCCCACCTACAGCCAGAACACCAAGGGAGAGACACCAACAGGTTCCAAAATGAAAATTAAGGACATAGTGAAGGAGAAACAAATACCTATTCCTGTACAGAAATTACAGAAATGCATTCCTGTAGAAGTCAATCACGTGAAAATTTTAGAAACAGAACTGAGATTGTAAAATGGCATATATAATCGTTTAACAATATGCCTTTACTGAGCAACAAATGTGTAAGGCACTATTGCAAGTGGTAGGGACAGAGAACCTGGTCCTTTCCCTTTAGCTCAGAAATCTAGCTATTCCTCCAGTCATGACCCATATTTTCAGTTCATTTCAAAACACAGAAATTGATGTCTTATATCATAATTTGAGTGAAAAAAACATAAAAAGAAAAAAAAATCACCACAAATTAACAACAGCTTAACACACACCCAACCTTGAAAGGAAAGAACATTTTACCGGTCAGGGGCTAGGGGATGGATATAAAATAGGACATAATATCCTACCTTGATTTGGAAAAGCTATCACATACTTCCTACACAAAATCCAATGAAAATAATTATTTGAAGAAAATTAATGTAACTACAGAAGCAGTGACATGTTTAAAATGTATTATGTTTTTCTGCAATGATTTTTTTTCATATACATGAACAATTTAATAAATTGCAACTGAGTTGGAGAAGAAAAGGAGAGGGTCTTGGCCAGCTTGTGCTGCTATAAAGAAAATACCACATGCCGCTAGATTAAACAACATTTACTTCTCAGGGTTCTGGAGGCTAGGAAGTCCACGATCAAGGTGCCAGCAAATTAGGCTCCTGATAAGCGTCCTCTTCCTGGCTTCAGATGACTTGGGGACATGGGGACAGGTGGAGAGAGTACTGGCCCCTCTTTCTCCTATAAAAATACTAACCCCATCATAGGGACTCAGCCCTCATGGCCTCATTTAAATTTAATTACCTCCCAAAGTCCCCACCCTTCTAATAGTATCACTTTGGGGGTTAGGGTTTCAAAATATGAATTGAGAGTGGGGGAACACAAACCTTCAGTCCATAACAGAGAAGTAGTTTTCCATTTAAGAGATAAAGGAATGACTGTTCACAGAATCTAAAGAAAATTGACACTTTTAAAAAACCTAGTCTCTAAGGTGAATCATTTTCATTCACATAGTCAAGTTATCAAAACACATAATCTCCACTTTATGAAAGGGTTGTACTGTTATAAATTAGTCATCCGGCCTTTGGAAAATAATTTTTTGGAGAAATGTTTTATTCGTTGTTCTTAAACTTCTGGGGATTCCGTATCAATTGTGGTAATCTGATTAAAACAAAAGGGAAATTCTCTCCATCTCAAAATGACAGAGCTTGGATTAAACTCACATTTACAGGGTCCCCCAAATCCCAGTAGTCCCCAAGTTAAAAACCCTAGCTGTCAGTGGTGGACAGATCTCCAGATCAGCTCTAAACTACTTAACTCATAATGAAGTGGCAGCAATAGGACTAGAGTCTTACCATTTCTATGAGAAAGATGTAATATGTAATATGTATAATTTCAGTTTGAGTTCTCTAGGCTCTGAAACTATATTGTAATAGCATACACTGTAATATTACCTTGAGCAAGCTGCTAAAACTATATAGACGTCAGTTTCCCAACTCATAAACATGGGGACAATAATGCTTATACTTCATGGAGTTGCTGTGAGGATTAAATGAGATAATAAAATTGTATGACGTACTTGGCATAATGCATAAACACCTCAATTCGTGGCAGCTATTTTTATCATCATCAGAAGCACACATTCATCAAACATACATTTAACACACTGTGACAGGCACTGGAGACACAGAAATCCACAAGACAACAAATCTGCCTTCAGAGAGGTCAAAAGTCTCTAGCAAGGGAAGGAGAAACAGCAAATAACCATAATAAAGTGATCTATGTGCCATGACAAAGTATGTACAGGAGAAAAGGATGGATGGGGGTGGGGGAATTAATAGACAGCAGTCAATTCTGTATGGGGACCAATGGGTCAGGTGAAGCTCTGCAAAGAGAGTAATATTTAAGGCTTGCTAGTGGGGATCAGACAGAAGGCAGAGGTGAAAAAGTGAAAAATGATGTTGAAGAAGGAGGTAAGAGCTCGAGTTTGTTTTTAAACTGGGGGATTGGTAAAGAAGGGATGAAAGTGGGGGCGAGAGGCTGGAAAGAGGGTGACATCAGCATCAAGTTGGTTAAAAAAGGACTGCAGGAGTCCAGATGAGAGATGGGGCCCTCCAAAGGCACGGCAGGAGAGGCAATGCGGGCCACACAGGAGAGATGTCCAGGGTGGGCAAGGTGAGGGAGAGGAGGGAGTCCAAGCTCCTGGCTTCTCACGCTGGAGCAGGTGCCATGCAGTGAGTGAGGAAGCATGGGAGCTGCGGGTGTATGGAGGGGTGGCAAGCAGACTGCAAGAAGAGAATATGGAAAGTTCTGTTCACCTAGAACGTCACCACTTTACTAATTTTATTAATAAATTGATTATAGTCTCATGTGTATGTTTCATAACCTGTTGGATTAGGAAGCATGTCATGTATTTTGAATTAGTGGAGTGCAAATTAGTGGAAATTCACTGTACTGACATGTTCTCTTATAGGGTAAAATAAGAAAGATAAATTGTATATTAAGTTCATAGTGTTAAATGTAAGAAGTTCATTTTTAAGCTAGGACCTAACCCACACATTTGTTTAGGGACTTATGTATTCCCACTGTCCTAAGAAAATATTAAGCCAGCTATACTCAAACATGAATTACACACTTCAGGAGGTTGAATTATTTAGCAAATTGCTATTTCATTCACTAAATGGTCTGCTAATGACCGAATGCTTATAAGGAAGCTTTCCAAAGTGATTTCTCTCATCACATTAACGTTTCTCCAAGAGAATCAGATGACCATTTAAAAACCTAATCCAGCCCACTATTTCAAATGATGTTTTTTCCCCCTTATTTTCAAGTCCTTTTCTTTGCAGAACATAATAATGATAATAGCAACTAACACTCACTCCATCCTTACTATGTGCCAGTCTTTCCGCTGTATATTTACAAGGGTAATCTCAGTCCTCATGGCAGCCCTCTCACAGATGAGTACACCCAGGCACACAGCCACTGTCCCTTGTCCAAGGTTACACTGAGAAGAGGCCAACTAACTCCAGAGCCTACTCTTTGAACCACTACATTCTACTGCCTCCCCATGTTACCATAAATTTTTTTTCTATAGTAAAATGATGTTTACTATAGAAAATATGGAAAGTAGAGAAAAAATATTTGTTTCATTTTGAAGTAAAAACAAAATGCTACCAAGAGTATAACTGAATCCATGTTAATCCTTCTACCATTTATAATTAAGTGGAGTGATCTTGGGCGAATGCATGTCTGAAAACCTCAATCTCCTCACCTGGAATATTCTCTTCAAATGGGAATAACATGAATACCTAATCAGATGAGATGGTTCATGTACAGCATTTAGCATGGAACTTTGCTATTACCATATATAAATTGACATATTTACATAAGTAAGTATAATCTTATTTCTTCTACCTTTTTCTATGCTTTAAAAAAGCACATACTTCCAGCCTGGGCAAAACACAGACCCCGCCCCATCTCTACAAAAATTACAAAAAATCAGCTGGGAGTGGAGGTGCATACCTGTGGCCGCAGCTACTCAGAAGGCTGAGGTGGGAGGATGGCTCAAGCCCAGGAGGTGTTGGCTGCAGTGAGCTGTGACTGCGCCACTGCACTTCAGCCTGGGAAAAAAATCGAGACCCTGTCTCAAAAAGATAAAAATAAAATAAAACAAAAAAGCACATACTCATAAGCTTAAATTTCAACACTAAAGCAATAATTTTCCTTTTTTTCAACTTTAATAGTATATTTTATTCAACACAATACATCTAAAATATTATCATTTCAACATGTAAGCAACATAAAAAGACTTTACATTCCTTTTGTACTATGTCTTTAAAATCTAGTATTTTAAACTTACAGTCCACTCAAGTGGACGCTCAATTTTCACTGGAAATATGTGATCTGCATTTAGAGATCACAAGATTTGCAGCTGCGAAAGTGGATTCACATACTAAAGTTGTTTTAAACAGTTAAAAGTTTTCTAGTAGTTGAAAATCAATAAAAAAATCAGAAACTTTCTCAGTCATTCTAGCCACATTTCAAGTGCTCAGGAGCAACATGTGGTTACTAGGTACCATACCTGAGAGTGCAGCTCTAAAATGCCCTCCTCCTTAGGGTTACTTTAGACATTCAATTTTTTAAAAAGTCTTTGGATGTTGGCTTTATTTCTCATTTAGAATATAATTAATATTCCCTATTTCCTTCTTGATTGGTCCCAAATTCCTTTCTTCCATCCAACCTCCTTTTCTTTCCACAACATGCCTGTTCATTTGGTTCATCTGGCATCCTCATTTAGTTTACCACACTGTGCTGGTTCAGTATAATGAGATTAGTTCAGGACTAGGGTCCTCTCTTGAACTTCTATTTCAATATATTACTCAAACCCTGCTCTCCTCTATTTTAACTGTGTGCAGCCATTTGCCATCTTTGTAAACACTTTATATTTTCAAAGTACTCTCATATTATCTGGTTTGATCCCTGGAAATGTATAAGTAAGAAGGTTTGGTTTTAATCCTATGTATCTACCAGGTTTATATATTTGCCCAAGTCACATAGAGATGAAGTTGGATTGATTTTAACTCATATTTCTGGCCAGTTGCGGTGGCTCATGCCTGCAATCCCACCACTTTGGGAGGCTGAGGCAGTTTGAATCCCCTGAGCCCAGAAATTCGAGACCAACCCGGCCAACATGGCAAAACCCTGTCTCTACCAAAAATAAAAAAAATTAGCTAGGTGTGGAGGTACACACCTGTAATTCCTGCTACTCGGGAGCCTGAGGCACAAGAATCACCTGAACCCAGGAGGCAGGGGTTGCAGTGAGCCAAGATCGCACCACTGTACTCCAGCCTGGGTGACGGAAAGAGACTGCCTCAAAACAAAAAAACAAACAACCACAAAAACGAAATTAAAAAACCCCACATTTCTTAACTTTTGTCCTAGTGTCTTTTCTACTATGCTAGGACACCTCTCAGAAAAGGCTTCCTTCCACAGAATATCAGGCCCCACCTCTTGCTAGTCCCACCCAATCACACACTGAATTGCAGGCAGCCTTAAAAAGTTCTTAGGACTGAAAAAACAAATCATTTCTAGTATTCGCTGTAATTACCAGAAATTTACTCCTTAGAAACCAGCTTATTATCCCAATGTTTATTTTTTTTAAAATGATTGAAAACATTCACTTTAAAAACAGGATTCTTGAATTCATTTAAACTACCGTCTTGCAGTAAGGTGGCCAGAAGGATCACCTCTCCTTATTTACGTATATGGAGACCCAAGAGAAAAATGGGGAAAGAGCAATTACAATGGCAATAGCCAACTGAATCCTTCCACCAACTGGATTCTTTGATGGACTGCTGCAGAAGCTCATCCATGCTTGTGATAATCACCAGACAAGAGATCCCTGCCTTCTTCCTTACGTAAGATGTTCTGTTGGGTATGAAGCAAGAGGTCATACTCGGAGTTGACAGCCCATGCCATACCAAAGAGTATGTGTACTGCAGAGACATTTCCAAATAAAGTTACCTGTGACAAGAGGGTTAAATCCCACAAGCAGGGTCAGTCCTGCACGTATCATGCGCATCACCATCCACAGTTCTGCATTTGGATCATCTACCTGCACGAAGGCTGCCAGCAATCATTTTCATGAACCTAATTTGACTTCTGAAGCAACATTTATACAAATACTTTCATTTATTCTTCCAATATTAGACATTTAATGTTTCCAAGGTTTCACTATTTTTAAATAATATTGCAATAAACATCTTTACACATAAAACTTTAGCTGTATATTAAAGTATCTCCATGGTGAGACTCCCAGAAATTGGCCAATTAGGTCAAAGAGTCTTAGAATGCACTGCAAAATTCCTTTTCAAAACATTTTTATCTATTAATGTTTCCACTAGCAAGGGCTATGTAAACAGCCTATATAACTGCACCATTGTCATAACTGGATGACCTTATGAAGAAAAAAATTCTTCATTAATTTAGTCTAATGTAAAACACTATACAAGTATGTTGGAAATATAAAACATACAGAAATTCCAACAGCTGAATAAATAAACATTAAATACATACACTGAAAATCTATGTAAATAAAGAGCCATTTCGGCTAACACTGGTAAGAGAAAAGTGAAATGGCAAATTCTGTGTGTGCTCTGCTTGCCTAAGGATTAACCTGTGAACATAAGCTGGTATTTGTTAACAGGTCACCTATGTTAGGAGCCTTTCTTTCTCTCAGGTTATTAATACATAGTAAATAGAACTGTCTGCATTCCACAAAAACTCTCCCTCAATCCAAGGAGCTAAGTCTAGTTACCAACTTTTAAAACCTCTAAGAAGTATTATGCTTCACATAAACAATAGCAATCCCTGCGGACAAATATGGATTTTAAAAAGCACAGTTCAAGCATTTGTTAAATATCTATTCTGTCTGGGGACATGGACTGTCACTTAAAAAACTGAATCTACAAACCCATCTACAGCTTTACAGGAACCTGTAAACTATGGAAAAATTCACTTCTGGTCAGAGAGGCACAAAACTACCTTTAAAAAAGCCAAATTTTTAAAGTATTTAAGAACTTGAAGTAAGAAGACTCTTCCTGTTGTTTAATTATATATACAACATTTCACAGAAGACAGGTTATTTTTGTAACTCAGTAGCTGAGTCAGCCAAATTTGGTTTATGTTGTTATTATTATTGTCAATAAAGCAGCATAAAACAGCTTGATTTTTCCAATCCCATGTGGAGGTACTAAGTGAGCAGTTGGAAAAATATTTTTGCTCGCTCACAGAGAGATTTCATACTCACGTCACAGGACACAAATGAGAAACCCCAAAGAGTTCTCTTGCCTGCACTTTTCGGCTCAATCACCACATCCAGAATAAACAAACAGCATAAAACACAACAGCTTCCATTTAGAATCAACCAGCTCCTACCTGGGCATTAAAATCCTCAGGAGGTCAACCAGCCCACTATCTGGGAATTATGTCACACTGAGTAAGAAGACTCCACCAGCAAAACATTGGGCAAGTACTAAGATAAGCTATCCAAGGTTTAACAGGATGAAATGGCATTAACTCTGGCCTAATTTGTTACAGCATCAGACAAAGCTTGCATCATTACAGATTGTAATGCTTCACTAATGAGTTAAGAGGATTTCATTATGAAACCATAATATTCTTCCTTTATTGAGTCCCTTGCTGCAGGACCGTAATACCATTAAAAATAGAAAATACACCAAGGATAATAATCATAGTAGCTAACATTGAACACTTAATGTGTGCTAAGCATCATACCATGCACTTCACATGCACTATTTAATCTAAATCTTCTCAATAAGCTCAGTTACCGAGCCTGCACTTGTGGGAAAATGGGATTCGAACCCTGGGTGCTGACTCCACAACCTGCACTTTTAACTGTCAATCATATTGAGATTAGACTAAATTTAACTCTGTTAGGAAAATACAAAAATGCATCAAACTAGCAACCTACAGATACCTGTAACACACTACTGGGTCCCAAGTAAAGTCTAAGATTTAGGTGAGGAACAGTTTATGTTCAAGACAACCTTACACCAAAACAATGGTGTAAAAAATAGAACGTCAGTGAGTCTATGGTTACATGAATTACAATGCTTATGTGACACTTAATTTGGTTTTTCTTCCCCATTCAAATGAATCATCAGATTTTGGCATCCTAGAAACAGGATAAACAAGGTCATGTTAATTCTTAGGTAGTAGGCCTGCCTAGACATGACATAAAAATACAGTGATAACATGATCTCAGTGAAGCTATGACTAAAAAAGTCTCAAATAGAAACTTCATGGAATGAGAAATGGCTCTACCATGTCCAATACTAGTCCAGTTTCTTTCTTTTTTTTTCTTTTTTTTTTGGAGATGGAGTTTTGCTCTTGTTGCCCAGGCTGGAGTGCAGTGGCGTGATCTCGGCTCACGGCAACCTCCGCCTCCCAAGTTCAAGCAATTCTCCTGCTTCAGCTTCCAGAGTAGCTGGGCTTACAGGCACCCGCCACCACACCTGGCTAATTTTTGTGTTTTTAGTAGAGACGGGGTTTCTCCATGTTGGTCAGGCTGGTCTCGAACTCCTGACCTCAGTTGATCCACTCGCCTTGGCCTCCCAAAGTACTGGGATTACAGGCATGAACCACTGCACCCAGTCCAATACTAGTCAGTTTCTAAAGCCAGGATAGGTAACAAGCTTTTCCCATATGCCTTTTAAAATATGGATATGCAGCATTTAAGAAAATCAGTTATGGGTCAGGCATAGTGGCTCACGCCTATAATCCTAGCACTTTGGGAGACTGAGGCAGGCTGATCACTTGAGGTCAGGAGTTCAAGACTAGCCCGGTCAACATAGTGAAACCTTGTCTCTACTAAAAATACAAAAACTAGCCTGGCATGGTGGCACATGCTTGTAATCCCAGCTACTCAGGTGGCTGAAGCAGAAGAATTGCTTTAACTTGGAAGGTGGAGGTTGCAGTGAGCTGAGATTGTTCTACTGCACTCCAGCCTGGGAGACAGAACAAGACTCTGTCTCAAAAAAAAAAAAAAAAAAAAAAAGAAAAAAGAAAAACATTTACAGATCTCTAAGGATAGTGATTACATAAGTTTATATAACTACAAATAACATTTAAAAACATGGATTAAGTAGAGTTAAAATAATCGAGGACCGGGCACAGTGGCTCACACCTGTAATCCCAACACTTTGGAAGGCCGAGGCAAGCAGATCGTTTGAGCCCCCGAGTTTGAGACCAGCCTGGGCAACATAGAGAAGCCCCACCTCTACAAAAAAATAGGAAAATTAGCTGGGTGCGGTGGTGTGTGCCTGTCGTCCCAGCTACTCAGGAGGCTGAGGCAGGAGGATGGCTTGAGCCCATGAGGTGAGGCTGCAGTAAGCCAAGATGGTATCACTGCAGTCCAGCTTGGGGACAAGAGGGAGATCATATCTCAAAAAAAAGGAAAAAAGAAATAGAATCAGGAAGGAGGGCAGAACTGGTCTACAGCAATGACTCTGGGATAACTAGTTAGTCTTAGTTTGACAGAGAAAGCAGAAGAATGGGCTATCATACAAAAAAAAATCAGAATTTCTTCATCTCCAAAGTGTATCAAAAAGGAAAACAATTAGCTCTTGAGGTCTGACAGAAGAAACTTGTAGAGAGATATGCAAACACTAGAAAAGGCCAGGGAGATATTGCATAAATAAGCACCCCAGTCTCTTCAATGGCTGGGTTGTACAGATTAACCTGAGGCCAAGGACTTTTTTTTCTGGACACTGATAACCCTGTTCCATCTCAACTGAAACAAGGTAGAAAAGCACTGTGCTAAAAGTCACGTGGTCTCCCTGACTCTGTCCAACACCCGAGGCTCACTCGCTAACATGAATGTCCTACCCTACTGGTAAGTTTTCAGGGAGGTTGCTTCACAATTTATTCTCCAAAATGCCACGTTTCACACTCGATTTACTAATGACCACTTCACATGTGTCTAGATGTCCTATCCAAGGACAGGACAATTCATGGTTAAATATAGCCAAAGAGAATCATGTATGATTCTTCGATCTAAAACACAACTTCTAGGCTTAAGATACCCATTACTGTGAGTCGTAAGCCAAATATCTGATACTTATGTCCAAATGTCATTTTTTTAAAAAGTGCCCGTATCTTACCTTTTATGGAAAACCATGAAAGTGATGTGATACCCCATCCCGTAGATATTTATGCCTGTCAAGTATGCAGAAGCACTCTTGTGGATGGAGTGAGCCTGAGAGAGTTTCTGACTGTCCAAAACAACTAGACTCACATGAGAAGTTAATATCTCACTAGAACCCAGTCAGAGACGGAGAGTCACAGGGCTGAGGGCTGTATTCAGGAGGGAGATCCAGGCTTGGGACCCAGGGAGAGGCTTCACCAGAGGAAGGGGACTTTCAGTGTCACTTAAGAGACTGGTAGGTTTGGGTAGGCCAAGGAGCAGCGGAAAGAAATAAGGAGATTGCTACTCAAGAATTGGAAGCAGGAGTGGGCTGCCACAATCTGGGAAGAACTGTGACACTTGGTAGGCCTGAAAAGTGTCTCAAATTTTACCTCAACTTTATTAAGTAGCCATGTTAATTGGCTGGCATGTGTTAAACATTCCACTCGACCAGAAAACCAAGTCAGCAATGATTTAAGGCACATTAAAATGTGGATGCTCCATAAATGCTTGTTAAATGAATTAACTCTGGACAGAGCATCAGGGAAGACTTCATGCAAGTGGCATCTGGCCAGGTTATTAAGGACTTTGCAGGGTGGAAGTCCTAGGAGGCAGAATGATTGATGGATATTTCAAGCAGAAGGCACAGCATGAAGAGATATGGAGGTGTGAAAGGACACAGTAGACAGAAGGGGTAGGGTATCAGAATAACTCAGTCATCTCTTAGCCTGCTGAAGCTATTGTCTTGAGCATCTTATAAATATCCACATCTTCCTAGCTGCACCACCAAGGCCCGTTTTCTTTCCTGTGGACTCTCAGCTGGCTTTCAGGCGCTCATTCTTGCCCCCTTCTATCTACCTCCACATTGCAACTGAGTTCTTTTTCACCACCAAAACCAGTGGGGCCACTCTTGCCTAAAGCCTTTTGTCGTCTTGCTCTCTGGATACAGCCTACAATCCCTCACCTGGCTTAAAGGCCCTTTCACACCCAGGCCCACACCTGCTTTCCCTAGCCCAACTTCTGCCCTCCCCTCCTGCTCACTGCCCCCAACCCCACCCGTTTCCTTTTCACATTCTGCAGTGTGTCCTTGACTCCAGCAGCTCCCTAGCAGAGAAAACTCCCTCCCCCTCCTGTCCCACATCCCCCTTATCTGTGCACACCAGAGAAATCTTCCCTGATTCCTCCCACAGAGCCCCAGACTAGGTTAGGTCCCTCTGTGTACATTCTAATCATACCCCAAATACAAATTATTTAACCTGTGGTTAACATCTAAGTCCTTGAGGCATTATGTATCTGTGGGATGACTGTGAGGCTGGAAAGCAGCTTTGCCCTAAGCACCAGAAAGTACGGTGACTCAGCCATACTGGCCTTCACGAGAAAGCAGAAAAAACCCAAGATCTGCTTTCCCCCACCCTGCTTCCAGCAGAGCAGGAGGCACTCACAACAGGCACTCGGCACCATTACTCAGCAGGGCAAGATTACAGAGCTTTTCACCTTGCTTGTAACTTTAGAAACTGTGTCTACCACTACTGCAGCAGACAGTTATGGGTGACACTGACCTACAAGCAGATGAGATGACCCTACTTTAGATGAGCTCATGTTTCCACATGCATTCTCTAATTTAGGACCCCAAATGAACCCAAATCCTTTGAAACAGGACATTCTGCTCCCTCTTATGACAAGTTTCTATCCACTCACTCCTCCTGTCTGCCTTCCCTAGCAGGCAATCTGCCATCACCAAAGCAGATCTTTGTCCCCACCCTCCTTGCTCAGGCTGGAACCTACAATCACAAATACCCTTGATGCCCAACCTACCCCTGTGGTGCCTCCGCTACGTAAATCCAACAAGCAGAATTGATGGTTTTGCTGAGATCTGGACAGTCCCTATGAATCCCTTAAAAGTCCTCCTCCTTCAATGGTCACTCTTCACATGCTACAACAGGGGTGGATGAAACTTGAAAACATTATGCTAAGTGACAGAAGCCAGATACAAGAGGTCACATATTGTATGATTCCATTTATAGGAAATATTCAGAATAGGCAAGTCTATAGAGACAGAAAGCAGATTGGTGGTTGCCAGGGTCTTAGGAGAGGGGAAAATGGCAAGTGGCTGCTAACTGGCAGTGGTTTCCTTTGGGGATGTGAAAATGTTTTGGAATTAGAGGTGACTGCCGCAAACAGTACTGTGGATGTACTAAATGCCACTGAGCTGAACACTTAAAAATGGCTAATTTTATATTATGTAAATTACACTTCAATTGAAAAATTTCAAATAACTTTTTTAAAAGTCCTTCTTCACCCTCCCAATTCACAGAGATCTTTCCATCCCTCTGCTTATACTCTGGATCTTTTCCCATTTCTTTCAAGAATTTATTCATCTCCCATTTGCCTTTTATCTTCCATTTCCTCTCTCGACTGGATCCTTTTTCTCTGCTGACAAATCTGCTCCAGTGTTTAACCTAAAAATCCTTCCCTGAACTTTATTTTCCCCTCAAATCTCATCTACAACAATCCCAAGACCCCATAAAAGTCAACCAATTATCAATAGCCTCCATTTGTTAAAATGAATGAATGAACCTACAAATATAAAAACAAACTGCCAGATACCCTTGGCATTGCTCTGCCCAATGAGACAGACAAGGGCACAAATAGCTATTTAAGTAAACTGAAATGAAAAACTAAAAATTCTGTTTCTTAGTTACGTTAACCACATTTCAAATGCTCAAAAACTAGTAGTAGTTAGTGACTACTACATTGGATAGTGCAAAATATATCCCATTAAAAAAAAATCTGAGCATTTGGAAATGGAGTTGCTCAACTGTACTGGTACCCAATTCAGGTATCAAAGAATCTAAGATTATAAAAATCTTAAAAGAATTCCTTAAGAGTAAAATCAAGAGGAGGCTATTGCTCTATTTACAGTCCCCAAAGTAAAGATCTAGTTGATCTGACATTACACAAAAAAGGCCAGAGGAAATCTTTTTGTAACACATAGAATTAAAGGTTAAATGGTTACATAAAACAAGATGGAGATGTGGGACATGATGCAGCAATTTTTTATTAAACCAAAGGCATTATCCAAAATCAACAGTTAAAAAAAAAAGGTCAAGCAGTATCTATCCAATAGACAGGAACAAAAAAGAAATCAGCTATTTTAAAACTATTCCAAAAGGTGGCTAGTCTGGAAGCCTAAATACTGTAATGTATAGATAACAAAGAAAAAGGGATGAATTAAAAAAATAAAATGAACATCTAAAAAGCTATCAATGCTACACTGAGACCTTAATCTCTTCATTTACTCCTTGCTGTTGTGGGTTTTTATTTTAAAAATTGACCACTACAGTCTTCTCATAGGGCATTAAAGCAAGCAACCAGTGTTGTTAAGAGGACATGAGCTTGCTTTTAAATACTGTCCTATCTACACAGAGTACCTTATAGATATGTTCATTTGATAAAAAGACCAAAACCAGTCCACCTGGTGAAGTTCACAAGTGAAGTTGACACACATAGAGCCTGTGGCATAAATCACGAAATTTATTCAGGCAGAAGGAAACAGAAGGCAATGGCTGCTGAAGCAAGAAGGAAAAATGATTTTATAACTAAGGAGAAAGGTGGTCCTTCTTTAAAAATGCAATAAATGGCCGGGCATGGTGGCTCACGCCTGTAATCCCAGCACTTTGGGAGGTCAAGACGGGTGGATCACGAGGTCAGGAGATCGAGATCATCCTGGCTAACATGGTGTAACTCCATACAAAAAAGTTACAAAAAATATAAAAAAGTTAGCCGGGCGTGATGGCGGGCACCTGTAGTCCCAGCTACTCGGGAGACTGAGGCCGGAAAATGCTGTGAACCCGGGAGGCGGAGCTTGCAGGGAGGGGAGATCAGACCACTGCACTCCAGCTTGGGTGACAGAGCGAGACTCTACTTCAAAAAAAAAAAAAAGTGACAAACAGGACTTATTACAGGGATTCCCAAAGAGTAGTCCAAACATCCCTGAAAGTCCCCACGCCCTTTTCAGGAGTTCTGTAAGATGGAAACTATTTTCATACTACTACTACTAAGGGATTACTTTTTCACTGTCACCAAAAGTTTTTGAAAAATACGTTTTTATATTTTGAAAAATATGTACTTTATTATCATACAATAGGTTATTTTTAAGTGTTTTCATAATTGTTTTAAAACAATTTAAAATTGATTTCTAATAAGGTAAATACCAATAGATGTAATCCACATAAACACAAGCTCTTTGAGTTTCTCAGTAACATTTAATAGTGCAAATCTTATCTTTTTTTCCTTTTGCTTTTTCAAATGTTTTTCTCTCAGGCCACTTTGTCTAAGAATAGTATGTCGGCCGGTTGCAGTGGCTCACGCCTGTAATCCCAGCACTTTAGGAGGCTGAGGAAGGCAGATCACCTGAGGTCAGGAGTTCAAGACCAGCTCGGCCAAAATGGTGAACTCCCATCTCTACTAAAAATAGAAAAATGAGCCGGGTGTGGTAGTAGGTACCTGTAATCCCAGCTACTCTGGAGGCTCAGGCAGGAGAATTGCTGGAACCCAGGAAACAGAGGCTGCAGTGAGCCGAGATCAGGCCATCACACTCTAGCCAGGGGGACAAGAGCAAGACTTTGTCTCAGGAAAAAAAAAAAAAAAAAGAGAGAGAATAGTATGTCTTCAGACCAAAAAGTTTGAGAGCTGTTGTATTAAAAACTGCACACAGAATTTTCCTCCTCTGTAAGATTTTATTTCTAAAAAAAATTACATATTTAGCTTCTTATCTTAATGGCAAATATCTCAAATACACTTTAAAAATAAAGAGTCTCTACAGATGTGTCACTTAACAATGGCAATACATTCTTAGAAACGTGTCACTGGGCGATTTCATCATGAGAACATCACGGAGTGTATTTATACAAACCTAGATGTACGGCCTACCACACATGCAGGCTATGTGGTACAACCTATTGCTCCTAGGAGGCTACAAACCTGTTCAGCACGTTATTATACTGAATACTGTAGGCAACCGTAACATGTGGCAAGTATTTGTATAGCTCAACAAAGAAAAAGTATAATAAAAGTAGAATATAAAAAATAAAAACCGATACACCTGTACAGGGCACTTACCATGAACAGACGTTGCCCTGGGTTAGTGGTGAATGACTGTGAAGGCCTAGCACATTACATTACTGCACACTACAGACATTATAAATACTACAATGAGGCTAAACACTACACTGAGGCTACACTAAATTTATTTTAAAATTTTTTCTTCCTCAATAATAAATTAACCTTAGCTTAGGATAACATTTTTTTCTTTGTAAACTTTTTTTTCAGGGACAGAGTCTATGTTGCCCAGCGGGGCTATCCACAGGTGTAATCACAGCTCACTGCAGCCTCGAACTCCTGACCTCAAGTGATCCTGACTCTTCAGCCTCCCGAGTAGCCGGGACTACAGGTGCATGCGACTGTTCATGGCTTTTACAGACCTTTACGTTTTAACTTTTGACTCTTTCGTAATAACACAACACAAATACATTGCACAGCTGCAAAAAAAATTATTTTCTTTATACTTATTCCGTAAATTTTTTTTTTTAAACTTTTCCTTAAAAACTAAGACAGAAACACACACATTAGCCTAGGCCTACGCAGGGTCTTCAATATCACTGTCTTCCTTCCCTTCTACATCTTGTCCCACTGGAAGGCCTTCAGGGGCAATAACATGTGATAACAATGCTTTCTACAGGAATACCTCCTGAAAGACCTGCCTGAAGCTGTTTCACAATTACTTTTTTTTTTTGTTAAGTAGAAGGAGTACTCTTTCTTTAAAATAGTGACAGATAGTGGCTCATGCCTGTAATACCAACACTTTGGGAGACCGAGGTGGAAGGACTGCTGGAGCCCAGGAATTGAAGATCTGCCTGGGAAACACAGTGGAACCCCATCTCAACAAAAAATTTAAAAAGCCAGGCATGGTGGTACATACCTGTGGTCCCAGCTACTCGGAGGCTGAGGTGGGAGGACTGCATGAGCCCAGGAAATCAAGCCTGCAGTGAGCTGTGATTACACCACTGCACTCCAGATGAATGACAGAGCAAGACCCCATATCCAAAATAAATAAACATTTTTAAAATGATAAAAGTATAGTAAATACATAAACCAGTAACGAAGTTGTTTATTATCCATATCAAGCACCGTATATGGTATGTAATTGTATGTGTGATACTTTTATAGAATTAGCAGTGCAGTAGGTTTACACCAACATCTCCACAAACACATGACTAATACACTGCCCTAGGACATTAAGATGACCCCTACTTCACTAGACAAGAGGAATTTTTCAGTTCCATTGTAATCTTATAGAAACCACCATTATACATGCAGTTCATCACTGACCAAAATGTGGTTATGCAGTGTATGACTAAACTTGTCCTTCAGCAGTTAAATGAAACTTGGAGTACACAGAGTTTAAAAACCTAACACTCAAATATGTGAAGTTTGTTAAAATGGTCGTTTTGGAAATAAGCTAATAATAATGAATAAATCTTACACTAAATATATTGTAACTATATTAGTCTGTTTGGTGTTGCTGTAAAGGAATCCCTGAGACAGGTTAATTTATAAAGAGGTTTATTGTAGCTCACAGTTCTGCAGACTGCACAAGCAGCAGTGCCAGCATCTGCTTCTGGTGGGGCCTCAGGAAGCTTTTATTCACTGTGAAAGGTGAAGGGGAAGCAAGAGTGTCACATGGTGAGAGAGGAAGCAAGAGAAAGAAGAGCAAGAGAGAGATGCCAGGCTCTTTTACACAACCAGATCTCACATGAACTCTTTACCATGAGAGGACACCAAGTCACTCATGAGGGATTCGTCTCCATGATCCAAATCTGAAGTGGGCCCCACCTCAAACACAGGATAAAATTTCAATGTGAGATCTGGAGGGGACAAACACCCAAACTACATCAGTAACTAGAAGTACTCTGTGCAATAAGCTGTTACCAGTTCTCCACTAACTCTCAAGTTACATTTAGAATGGCATTAAAAGAATTTCGACCCAATCAGCCAAACAGGAGTGAGGTGATTTTCACATTATTGGTAGGCATAAAAACAGAGTTTCTTTAGTCACAGCAGGATACTAGCTCTCCTTCCAAATGAGGACGCTCCTCATGGAGACTTAATCACCAAAAACTAAAATTTAAAATCATAAATAATGAGAGAAGCAAGTTTCCTGTGGTTAAATCACATTAGGTAGTACTGCAAATAGAATGTATTCAATTATCAACCACTACATAAATGCTGAAGTGTTGTTATACATACAAACATACACATAGAAATGAGGAGGGAAGAGAGGTGGAGAGAGAAGGGAGAGGGAGTGAAATGCAGAGGACAAGGACAGAAAGAGAAAAGGGAGTGCGTAAAAGAGTGATCACTCAGAATGAAAGCCAAAAATTCATTTTTCTGACTTCAACTTGCCACAACACACACTTTTTGGAAACCAAACTTTCCATTTGCCTACCACGTCAGTCAGTTTTCATCAGGTACTAGTTTCTTTGACTCTGTTTGCTAATCAGTTCAAACTGTATCATGGAAGAGGTTCTTCAAAACTTTACAAACACACAAAAGCTGCCCTCCCCAAAAGGGTACAGCTACAGGGTAGCTTGGGCCACTATGTGCCCCTAGCATCAGTGGCTGAAGCTCAGCTGACTCCTTAAAGCAAAGACCTGGCTGAAGGAAGAAAAGCAGGTCAGCAAGGGGGAGAGGGGAGAGAATGAATAAGCAAGGTAGGGAGAAAATTACATGACACTCCCTTCTCTAAAATAAGAATCTGGGAGTGACATTCCACCTCTCCCAGCATGCCTCTCAGGGTTAGGAAGAGTATCGCTTTGCAAAAGAACAGTGTTAAAGAGAGTGTTAATCCTGTGTGAATCTCAACACTTACCTGCTATAAAGGTGCATTACATATCCTCATGTGTCATGAAGAAACTCAGTGCTTTTAAACTAGACCTCTGAAAGATCATTAGTTCACAACCACAGAACAGACCCTTGCAGGTTTCTCCCAACAAAATGCTTGCTGTTTGCTTTCTTAGTTTGGAAAACATTACAGAGAAATGCCTATAAAACAAGGTAGACTGTCTCATTAGAGGAAACCAAGTTGATCTGAAGAATGGGGGAAAAAAATCATGACTTTATAGTGAATAGTACAGCTGAGACGTTAGTAACGGGCAGGGCATCAAGAACAGGACCAAAACTGTCTCCTCCCTCTCGGTTTTAAATCGTGCTGCACTTGGTTTACGTTTTCACGGGCTCTATCTTATAGGGATACTGATTAATGTAAATGAACGCTCACAATTTAGCACACATAAATCTTATTTTTATCAAATCAAAGGACAAAGGGAAGGGAGAACAAGAAATTTAACTGGTCAACTTAAAATGAATGGGATCTCTTGTTTTAACCTTATTTCCCTTTCTGGAGAATAAAAGTAATGATAATTATAATTAAAGCAGTTTTCATGTGTGGTTTATGGAAGTCATTACTCTATTAGTCATGCCCCATATCTATATGGGATTTAAAAATTTTAAATTATACTTGGTGCAGTATTCATTGAAAGTCTTTTTCACCTGTAAGCTCAAATTCCATGCTGAAACAACATTAGGTAGAAAGACATTGACCAGGGAGAGATAAAACAACTATGATACCACGTTGCCTGTCTATTGACTTCCCTGTCTATGGTATCCTGGAAAACAATCTCTAATGTCAATATGCTCTACAGTTGCTCTGAAATTGTTTCTCTCCCATTTCCCAGGAAATAGGCTATACTTTAATCACTGCAACCAAGTTAATTGCAAAGGACAAAAAACTTCTGAAACCAAAAACTCTTAAGATGTAAACAAGTCCAAAAAAGTGTTTGATGCCAAAATGACATTTTAAAAACAGAAGTTAACATGTTATAGCAAGTAGCATCCATTTCCCCTTTTCCAGCACAAGCCATCAAGTTCTGTTTGGGGCTCCAGTCTCCCAAACTCAGTTGGAGAAATCTTACAGTATGAAAACCCAGGAGACAGAGGCCACAGTCTGGACCAAGAGACCAACCAGAGCCAGAGAGGCTCCTGAGAAGATCTGCAACACAGGGCAAAATATGCAAGGGAGGGCCATATAACTTTATCTTTACTTAATTTATTTTAATTTACAGATTTTTAAGTATTAACCTATTTTATTTTTATTAAATTTTTGAGGCTACACAGAATTCAAATTGCAGCAAAAATCATTCATGGCTAAACACTGGAAAAATCTCTTAATTCTAAGGTACATGACACACTGGTCTCAAAAACAGTTGCTGAGTCCCTTCCACTGGAGAAATTTAAAGAAAGGGTATAGAAAAGTTTTGACCAATTCCACCCAATCCTGCATCCCCAATTCCAATCTCAAGGACCAGTTTCCATCTGATCGCTCTCCACCTACAGATGGCGGTCCTGAATCTCAAAATCAACAAACCAAAAATTTAATCCATCATCCTCTCACATCTGGTTTTTCCTTCCAACTCCCTCATTTCTGTAACCTGCCCCATAACCTTCCCAGGAATCTAGCCGCCAAAGCAGGGTGGACTCCTCCCTCTGCAATGGATGCCAGGATTCAGGTCCTGTTGCTGGCTCCAAAATGCCCACAATGCCCTCCCTGTTCTCCCAAATTAGCACATTCAACAGTGACATAAAGGAAAGAGTTAGATAGAGAAATGATATCTGGTGCTGCTCCACAGCTAGCTGTGTGACTCTGGGCGAGCCATTTAAATTCTTGTTCTTGGTTTCATCACCTATAACGTGAAAAAGCCAAATTATTTCTAAATTCCAAGCTCTATGGGATTTACAGGATTTGCATCCACTTCTCTTGATCCTCAAAGTCACTATGTAGTTGAAACCACCATCATTTCCCAACCAGATTGGTACACTCTCTCCTAGTGGATCTTTCCAGCCTCTAGTCTTGTGCTGCTCCTCACCCCTTGAAAGCACCTGTCTAGGTTACTCACCTCCAGAAACCAGTTAAAGACTCTGGGGAAAATGACCAAACCCGTCCCTGTGGCCCCAGGGCCCATGTGATCAGAACCCTGTTTCCCTCTGGCTTTCCTGGTCTACTTTCTGTTCCTCATATGCTCCTCCAACGCCCAACTACCTGCCCCCCTTTGCCTCCGAGCCTTTGCTTCAATACTCTGCCCATTTCTTCAGTCCAGAGAGATTCTTACTTAGTCTCCAGGCAACGTTTCCTGACCCCCTCCCCCACCCCACAAGTCTGATTTAGGTGTCCTGCCCGTTTACTCGCAGGGCATACCTTCGCAGACCTCTCAGAGGCTTTGTCACTGTAAATATCTGTTTGTCACTATCCTTCCCCCAGACTCTCAGTTCCAAGTGAGTGGGGACTGCTGGCCTCATCCACCACTTACGGCACAGACAGCTGGTTCTTGCCCAAACTCTATACACAGTAGCAGCACTTGTAGCTGCACATGGCCACCCAGAATCAAGATGAGATTTTCCAGCCACCTGCAGCCACGGGTTGATATTCTAGTCAATGAGACATAAGCAAATTTATCTGGAGGCTGTTTCTGGGAACTTCCCGTAAAAGAAAGCACCATCCGCGCTTCTACTTTCCGTTTCTTCTTCCATCCTGCTGCTTGGAAGATGGAGGCCACACTAAGCCTGAGGGACGTATGATGAGCAAGGAATTTACGCAGGGTCATACTAGCCCTGACCCATCCACCCTGCCTTTCATGAAAGATATACACTTCTACCTTGTTTTGGGATCCCATTATTCAAACCACTATTATTTTGGCATGTCCATCACTGCAGCTGAACCTAACTGCAACATACACAGCCATACCCGTGGTATAATAATAAACTACCTGTTGATTCGAGTATACACCTCATAATTCCTACCGGGTCTTTTTACTGGTAACTGTATTGTCACGTGTCTCTGTAGGGTCCACATTCCTTAGCAGAGGCAAACACAGGCAAATGACCAACACTGAGTGGGTTTGAGTGATCAACAAATACTGACCAAGTGGCTACTGAAGCAGATAAGCTCTGTCCGACATGTATGGTCTACTTTAGCCTGGGCTCAATGTTGCTGCCAAACAAAACAAGGTTAAATAAGAGGACCAGGCCAGGCACAATGGCTCACACCTGTAATCTCAGGATTTCGGGAGACTGAGGCAGACAGATGAGCTCAGGAATTCAAGACCAGCCTAGACAACACAGTGAAACCATGTCTCTACCAAAAATATAAAAAATTAGCTGGGCATGGTGGTGCTTGCCTGTAGTCCCAGCTATTCAGGAGGCTGAGGTAGGAGTAACACCTGGGCCTGGGAAATTTGAGGCTGCAATGAGTTGAGATAGTGCCACTGCACTCCATCCTGGGCAATGGGAGTAAGTGCCAGTTTCAGCCGGGTGCGGTGGCTCACGCCTGTAATCCCAGCACTTTGGGAGGCCGAGGCGGGTGGATCATGAGGTCAGGAGATCGAGACCATCCTGGCTACACAGGTGAAACCCCGTCTCTACTAAAAATATAAAATAAATTAGCCAGGCTCAGTGGCAGGTGCCTGTAGTCCCAGCTACTCGGGAGGCTGAGGCAGGAGAATGGCGTGAACCCAGGAGACAGAGCTTGCAGTGAGCCGAGATCGCGCCACTGCACTCCAGCCTGGGTGACAGAGCAAGACTCCATCTCAAAAATAAAAAGAAATAAAGAAAAAAAAAAAGAGTGCTGGTTTCCACTATCATTTTATTATGGAGTATTTGAGTGCCTAGACATCAAAGTTCACTCTATTCCGTCCTTGGGAACAGTGCCACGCACACTGGTCTATCATTGGCATATTCCACCTGAAAGCCCTAACAGGTAATATGCAGGTAAGCAAGGCCCTTTAAAATAATAGCACGTGTCATCTCTGCTTCTAGGGCAGGTGAGATGTCTAGCAATTTTTTTTTTAACCTTAGAGACCTTCAACCATTGTTTACTATAAAAGTAAACCTTGATCTTTGTGATGGGCTTACTGGTAGGATTTCTGGTAGTTAGCACAGGCACCAGGGCCTGCAAATTTCCTGGATTCATAGCAACAGGGGTGAACCACCAGCAAGGTCCGGTGAGGGTGTCTTTGATCTCGTCGGAAGCCTCATCTACATATTCTGGGTAACAGGGCACCAGGGCTTTGGAGATGTACCGAAGGACAGCATAAATCTGAACCATATGACCACTACCCTTCACACAAACATGGATGTCCATTCCAGCAAGCTGTTCCTTGTCCAGAAGCAGACCTAATTCTAGTAGCTTGTACTGCAATGTGAGCAGCTTCATCATCTCCAGGGGCCCCTCGTTCATCTTGATGAAGCCACTGCCACATCTGCAGAGCACCACAGCTATGGCCATCTCCTTGTATCTGAAGATCTGCACAGACTGCAGCCAACGAGTCCTTAGACGGCATGTCTCCAGGCATCGGTAAGAGCTCCTCATTGCACCACGCCACAACAAGAAAAGGTGTCTAGCAATCTGTATGGTCTGAGAGCTGTTGGTATTCTACTCCTTCAGTTGGAAGCAAGGCAACTGGCCTGCTAAAGTCTCTTGCCCAAGTAGGCTCTTCATTTGTGAAACATTATGTATTCTCAGGCTACCAAGGCATACTCAGTTTCACACAGCCATTAGCACATATTATAGGACTGGTTATATTTGAAAGGTACATATGTATTTAGAGACACATTCAGGCAAATAATTGCTAAATACCTACACTCTGTGCCAGATAAACATGCCAGACACTATGCACAGCACTATACAGGTACTGCCTCATCTAATTTTCAGGAATCAAGAAAACAGGGACAAGGAGCCAAGGAGAAATTGTTGTTGTCCAGGAAGGATCTGATGTGCTACAGAAGGCTGGGGCAATGTGAGGAAGGGGAATAAGCTAAGAAGGACAGAGAGTATGAATGAGTAATACCTGGTGACTGACAGTTGAGCAAAGTTTGGTAAGAGCGTGGTTGATGAGAGAGAAGAACACAAGCATTGCTTCCAGCTTAATAGCTTGGGCAAACTGGTGGAGGATGGTGCTCCAGACTATGTTGGTCAATAGGGGAGGTATGTGGGGAACCCAATGATGAAAAGTTGTGAGTGTGGAGCTCAGAAGAAATAGATGGGCTAGAAATAAATATCTAAGAGTGGATGGTGGGTGGGTGGATGGATATTTGAATCCATGGGGCAAGGAGATCATGCAATGAGACTTGGTCTTCTGACAGTACTTTGCAACTGTTCACCCACATTTTAAATTTTAAGAGACCTTTTAAAATATGCCAGTTCCACTTCTTAAAAAGATGATAAGTTCAAGCATGAACTCTGTACCAGGGGGTCAGCGAAAAGTACTTACCTGACTGTCACTAGTCACATCCAACTTCCCTTGGGTCACGCTGAGCCTATTCTAAGCCCTTGCAAAGGCAACAAAGGGAACAAAAAGAAGCTGCTTTTTGTTCCTACTCCTTGCAAAGGGAAGAAAAGGGAGCTGCTCTGAAAATGAAACCATCACAATATTACATTCTCCTAGAAACATGAGGTCCCAGGATCATGTCTTTATGGGGCTCTCTGGAGAAGCTCAAAGGGCAACTTCCTTTTTGGATGAAACATCCTTATAGAGAAGACAATCAATGGCCAAGACAGGTAACAAACACCAAGATACTACACACACGTCTCATGGTTCCCTTAAAGCCTGAGCTTAAGCAGTCTGGGCTCTACTTCAATCATATTCTAAACATCTAAACCAAAAGACTGCAATTGCAAATAACAGGGAAACAAATATTCAAAAGGCTTTTAAGCAACATTTTCTGCTATGGGCAACTGTTGATGATTCTCACCTGAGTGCAGTCTCTTAACTGATGTGATTACTTGAATATTCAAAATAAATTACCATTTGAGGAAATTATCAATTGAATTCCCCAATTTAATTTGTGTAAAGTACACAAAGGCAGTGATACCTTCAGCTGAAATTAAAAGACAGTAGATAAACATAATAAAGATTAGTTATGCAACCCCCCAAATGAAAATGTCTTAAAAGATTTTAATTCAAGCCTGTGTAACATAAATAAGGCATATAACACAAAAACACATTTCTTTTTTAAAACTCAATCTACACACCCACATTTTATAACTGTTGTTTGGGTGTGAGGGTGAGTGAGGAGAGGGAAAAGTAGAGTTAAATGTGTAAAAAATGGGGGAAAATCCTGCTACAATATAGCATTTTTTAAAGGGACACACAGTCTAGCAATTGTGTATTCATCTCCTCTATAGCGTGTCTCTGAAACCAACAGTTTTATCACCCATTCAGGTTCCATGTGAATATATAAGCCACCCCATGAATTTTGTGATTCTCTTATTTTAGGAATGCTCATACTTAAAGCCATTACAATGTTGCCAAACCTAGTCTCCCACACCCAGAAAGAAAATTCAAGTTTTGAAAGAGTCTAAGGATCCTCGGAGAACTGAAGGTGGTGGAAGACTTACAGCCTGAACACCATGGCCCAGCACAGCAGCCCTTAATGGGGCCTTGTATCAAAATGACTTAATGTCATTCTCTATCAGAATGTTTTCAAAATATAGTCACGCATCGCATAATGACCTTTAAATCAACAACGGACCACATATACAAAAATGTAGTCCTCTAAGATTATAATGGAGCTGAAAAATTCCTATTGCCTAGTGACACCATAGCAGTACCACGTTTGTGGTGATGCTGGTGTAAATAAACCAACCACATAGCTCAACCTGTAACAGTATCACACATAAAATTATGTACAGTACATAATACTTGATGCTGATGATAAACAACTATGTCATTGGTTTATATATTTAGTATACTATATCTTTTTATCATTTAGAGTGTATTCCTTCTAATTATGTATTTTTAAAAGTTAACTATGAAACAGCTTCAGATAGGTCCTTCAGGAGGTATTCCAGAAGAAGGTATTCTTGTCATAGGAGATGACAGCTTTGTGCGTGTTACTGCCCCTACAGACCTTCCAGTGGGACAAGATGTAGAGATGGAAGACGGTGACATTGATGATCCTGCCCCTGTATAGGCCTAGGCTAATGTGTATGTTTTAGTTTTTAACAAAAAAAAATTTAAAAAACTTTAAAAGGAGAAAAAAAGCTTGAAGAATAAGGATACGAAGAAAGAATTTTTTGTGCAGCCATACAGCCTGTATTTTAAGCTAATATTATTACAAAAGAGTCAAAAAGTTTAAAAAATTTAAGTTTATAAAATAAAAATGTTACAATAAGCTACAGTTTATGTATTAAGGAAAAATATATATTAAAATAATACATACTTTAAAAAAAATCTTTTATTATAAATAAGTAGAGATGGGGTCTTGTAATATTGCCCAGGCTGGTCTTAAATGCCTGGCCCCAACTAAGCCTCACAAAGTGCTGAGATTAGACATGAGCCACCACACCTAATCAAAAAATATTTTTTATAAACCCAATGTACCCTAAGTGTACAGTGTACAGTGTATATAAAGTCTAGAGTGTACAGTAAAGTCCTAGGCCTTCACATTCACTCCCCACTCACTTATCCAGAGCAACTTCCAGTCCTGCAAGCTCCATTCACAGCAACTGCCCTACTTAGTTGTACCATTTTTTATCTTTTATATTTTTACTGTAACTTTTCATTGTTTAGATATACAGATACTTGCCACTGTGTTACAGCTGGCTACAGTATTCAGTACAGTAACTTACTGTACAGGTTGGTAGCCTAAAAGCAGTGTGGTATATCATACGCCCTATGTATGTGGTAACCATCTAAGTTTGTGTAAGAACACTCTATGATGACCACACAACAACAAAATTGCCTAAGGATACATTTCTCAAAAAGTATTCCCATTGTCAAGCTATACATGACTTGCACAACTTGTACACCTGACTTACATTTTCACCCAAGGGAGATGAGGCAATCTGGAGAAAGAGGCTCCCTAGAGAATCTGGATGTCCTTCCCTCCCAGTCTGCATTTCTCTGAGCATATATACCTCGTAAATCAAACCCAGATGGGGCTAGGACCAGGTAAGGAAACCAGTGCTGGATGCCCTTGACCAGTTACACTAATCCAGCCACACTAGACCAGTCAGGCTAGTGAACACTGATTTCTTATACTAACAATTATAAGCTATTCAGTGTTTACACTTCTGATTTTCCCCAAAAAAGAGGTTTAAGTTCAAATTATCTAAATAAGGAGTAATGGAAGAAACAAATGGTCACCCTTTCAAGTACTGATCATAAATGTTATTCCCTATTAGCTTTCTTTATCTAAACTTTTATTTAGTTACTGTCAACAGAAGCTATATGTTGATTATACCGTCAACCTCCCAGAATACAATGATGAATAAGAAACTCAACCTTGTTTCCTCTCATGTATCTAAAGCTGCAAATACAAAGATCACTACTTAGGTCTGACAGGTGTACAGCATAGCAGTGGGCAGTCTGCCTGGGTTTGAATCCTGGCTCTGTCACTTACTAGCTGTGGATATCTGGACAAGTGACTTAACCTTTATCTTACTTTCCTCATCTGTAAAATTGGAGTCCCAAATTTGTGGGCTTTTGTGAAGCCACAATGAATTAATATAAGTTGAACACTTCAAAAAAGTGCCCATTATGTGGTACCAAGCATCTATATTCACTACCCACAGAACAGCTTTGTTCTCTTTAAAATTTGTAGAATATTCTATTGCCCAGCTGTAGCACAATTTATTCTTCTCAAGGACATTTAGTCTACTAACTCTTCCAATCTTTTGCTATTAAAAACAATGCTTCAGATGTTTTTACTATGCTAATCAAATTAAGTCAGTGCCCCACCTAACTTTCATGTACAATACTGATAGTTTTAACACCCTCCAAAGTAGGCACAGGATTATCACCTTCCAAGTTCTAGACAGATCCTAGGGTCTCAAAGAGGTAGGGTGACTTACCCGCTGAAGCCCACACAGACGTTAAGTGGCGGAGATGGAACCCCGCATAGATGCATGGCTGCCAACCCAATCTGCTTCCCACAGCTGTCCTTACTTAAAACAAGTACAGAAGGTCTTCTTTTAAATGAACCTCAGATCCATAACAGAGATAAATATGCAGAAGTTCAGACAGAAGCAAACTCAAATTTTCACAGAGATGCTTATAACAAATACAGTTGATGGAGGCGTCAACAACTTCTGTAAATATTGAAGTATTATTTCTTCTGCCAAAGACTGAAGCAAAAGCACCCTGAATACTACCCCTAGGGAGATACACATTTTCAAACTCTCAGGGAAGCAAATGAATAATTACTGAATTTGGTATCATAAGAACTATTCTTTGGGGAAGGAGAAATTCATAACACTCACTTTGTTGTAGCATTTGCTGTGCCAAGACCAAAGAGGAACAAGTACTCTGGGGTTCAGAAACTCATAAAACACAGACCCGAGTGGCCAACTCACCAGCATGGCTTTAATTAGGCCTGTTCAGCATGGGCTTATAAGAGATTAATTCTGACAGGATGAAATTGTTGATATGAGGAAAAGGATGAGATAAATGTGGAACTTAACAGAGATGGAACCTATAATTAGCCTGTACTCGCAAGACGGTGCCTACCTAATATAACCATAAAGATTACAGTTTAAAATCACAGGTATATTTCAATAAAATTGTTATTCTCCCAATTAGAGAAAGCATGCCAGTATCAACACTAAAAATCTTAAAATAAATCAGAAATTTTTTCCTAAATCCCAGTCAGCAAGCAGACATCAAATAAAAGGCACAAAAGTCCAACCTAATAGTAAGGAATACTAAGACATACTCATGCCTGAACGCAATTACAACTGTACTTCACACAGAACTGGCAGAAGAGGATGGAGGAGAAGAGTGGGAATTTAGTCTTTCTAAAAGGTCACCAAGTATGAATATTTTAAATCCAGGGACTACACAATTCTAAAAGTGAATGCCTACAAGTCAACTAAAAATGTTACCATGGAGCAAACACGATAGTGGGAACCAAAAAGGCCGGTAATAACATTTACGGGTTGAAATTGGGGTTGGGGGTGAGGGTTCCTATTGTAGAAACTGAAAATCAGGTCAGGATAGGCCAAAACATCTCCAGCAGTTATGTTTTAATCTCATAAAGAGAAAGCCAGTAGCTTGGTGCTGCTGCAATCTCCATCACAAATTTTGACATTCTCCTGCCCTCCTTTCCTTCTTTCTTTCTTTATTTTGGGACAGGGTCTGGCTCTGCCACCCAGGCTGGAGGGCAGTGGCGCAATCACAGCTCACTGTAACCTCCGCCTCCTGGACTCAAGTCATCCTCCCAACTCAGCTTCGCAAGGAGCTGGGACTACAGGCATGTACCACCATATCCAACTAATTTTTGTGTTTTCTGTACAGATGGGGTCTTACCATATTGCCCAGGTTGGTCGCAAACTCCTGAGCTCAAGTGATCTGCCCACCATGGCTTCCCAAAGTGCTGGGATTACAGGTTTGAGCCACCGTGCCCAGCCAACATCTATCTTTCTAAGATCTAAATGATCTCACTTTCATTCTCTATCCCTGGCCAAACAGAAACAAAGATAAAATAAAAAATAAAATAAAATAATAAAAATTTGCTCTAGGCAAAATGAAAATAAAATTTAATCTTTCATTTTTAAAGGAAAAGAGACCAATGCTCAGAGTTGATTTTCTTCAAGTTAGGACAAGAAACCAAGGCAGCCAGATTCTATAAGGAATGAGGGACCCTACTTAAACAATCATGCCTTCAAATCTTCTCAAATTACTTCAGTTTTAATAAACACACAAACATGTATGTGCTTTACTATAAACCTAGCGTGAAGCTACATGTGTTTTAACATCTATTATGTGAGCAGAGGTAACCCAGTTGGTGGAAGAAGCCCAGAAGCCTGGCTCTGCCAGCATCTGGCTGCACCACCTTTGGTAATATTGCGGCTTTCCTCTTCTTACCAGGGACAAGTGTAGGAGGCATCCCAATTCTGTAATATTAAAATGTGGAAAGTTACCTGCAGTGATTTGAAGATGCCACTGATTATAAGCTCCACCTCTACCCAGATGTGAAATGTGAAAAGTGAAAAGCTGACAATAGATGAAATGTGGTAGAAACACGTTCTTGCAGAAAGGCAACCAAAAAAATAAGACAAAGGTTGGCTGTGAAGAGGAGGAATTGGAAGAAATGGCTAGTCTGGATATCTACCTAGTCTGTGGGGCTATTTCCATCTGATTACAAAGCTCCCTCTTCTCTTTGAAAGAGTACCCCTCCTCTTGCTGCCCCTCAAATCTAATTGGTCTTCAGGTCTTATCCTGGAAACAGTCTCCCACAATTACCTCTCTCCAGTCTGTGCTCATGGCTGTGGCTTCAGGTCAGGCCTTTTCAATGCCCTGGCCATCTCTAACAAATCCACACCAATCCACCCTACACTCTAACCTGTCTTTCTGGAGCACAGCACTCAGAATGTCCTCATTGTCATTCAAAAGCTTATTGGTGGTATTCTACCAAACACCTTAGGAGAGGGAGCAGGCCAGGGTGTCAAGGTGATCTAAGCTGGAATGTTTTGTGACCTCAAATCAAATGTCTAAACTCTGGGCCTCTTTCCACCTGTAAAATGGGAATTTTTACAGGTGGAAAGCATCCATTAATAATAGAAATAAGTCCTTGTGAGGGGCTCAGTGCAAGGTCTGACATGTAATAGCTCAGTAAAAGTTAGCCATTATTATTATTACATCAATAGCTTGCCTTTCTCGCCTTTTCTTCCACTCCTGCCTCCTAAGCCAGCTTCTGCCAATTGTGCTATTTGCTTTTTGCCCAATGATTCCACACTAGCTTACTCTCCAAACTCCCTCTTGCCTAGAATGCATGTCCTCCTATTCCTGCCTATCAACTAAGAGTCCTTTATGAAATATAAGTCTAAATTCTAATTTTAATTCAAGTCAATTTCGTTTAATCCAATCATCCGTTCGGTCCTTACAATAGACGCTGTAGCTGACTTCCTGTGTTCTGCAGGTGAAGAACATCCTTCTTAAAGGTGAAGTAGCTAGCTGAGGAGATTTAACTCTACTTCCCTGATTCTGGGATGGGCCTCCAGCTTATTAAATGTCCACTGCTCCAGTTACTGCTTCAAGTAACCAAGGCTTAAGTCAATCACCTTAAGGCACCCTTTGGAGGGTCGTAGGAAGTCAGGAAATTCCCATGTGAGATTATGGTGGCAGTTGCTGTTAGTCATCTTGGAAAATCAGCCTGGGACATAACAGACATGTGAGGAGACTTCAGAGAAATGCAGTAAAAGTCCTGCCCTCAGTACTTTTCAGGTCAGATGCACAGGTAAGTCTGAGTTGGGTTTTCTGTTTCTTGCACCAAAAGCATCCTGACCAATTCAGGAGTGCTAGGCCCTGATACATCTAACATGGATAGCTCTGCCATGAAGCTTTACCAGATATAAAGATACAAGTTTCCCAGAAATCTGCTTCTGACTCTCTTTTGGTACAAGGTGTAGATTAAATATGTGTATACAGGGCTTAAAGTGTATATTAAATCAGGAAACCCTCTGGAATCACGAACTGTTGTCATTCATCTTTGTATCCAGCCCCTCACATCCATAATCAGTAACTGAGAAGTCAAGGAATTTAAAAAATGAATCGAGTGTGGGCTACAAGGAAAGGAACAGATTTTAGACAGATTTAAGAGACAATAAATTGTGAGTCTTGGATAGATTAACAAGAACCTTTAAACACAAGTTAGATTTTTCAGTTATGGAGTAACCGTATTACATAATGGCACAGAGCCCACTGGACAAATAATCCTGGCAGCACAGGGATATATGAAGGAGCAGAGATGTTGCAGGAGACACAGCTACAGGAATTTGGACAAGTCACTTGTCATCTCTAGGCCTTAATCCTAGAAATTCTTTTGAGATTTTTTTTTTCCACTTTAAAGTTCTGGGATACATGTGTCGAACGTGCAGGTTTGTTACATAGGTATACATGTGCTATGGTGGTTTCTGGCACCTATCAACCCATCATCATCTAGGTTTTTTTTTTTTTGAAAGGGAGTCTCACTCTGTCACCCAGGCTGGAATACAGTGGCACAATCTCGGCTCACTGCAAGCTCCGCCTCCCAGGTTCAGGCCATTCTCCTGCCTCAACCTCCCAAGCAGCTGGGACTACAGGCGCCTGCCACCACATCCGGCTAATTTTTTTTTTTTTTTTTGTATTTTTAGTGGAGATGGGGTTTCACCACATTAGCCAGGATGGTCTCGATCTCCTGACCTCCAGATCCTCCCGCCTGGGCCTCCCAAAATGCTGGGATTACAGGCATGAGCCACCGCAATCGGCCCATCATCTAGGTTTTAAGCCCTGCATGCATCAGGTATTTGTCCTAATGCTCTCCCTCCCCACGACAGGCCCGGGTGTGTGATGTTCCCCTCCCTGTGTCCATGTGTTCTCATTGTTCAACTCCCATTTATGAGTGAGAACATGCAATGTTTGGTTTTCTGTTCCTGCGTTAGTTTCCTGAGGACGATGGTTTCCAGCTTCATCCATGTCCCTGCAAAGGACATGAACTCATTCATTTTTACAGCTGCATAGTATTCCATGGTGTATAAGTGCCACATTTTCTTTATCCAGTCTATCATTGATGGGCATTTCGGTTGGTTCCAAGTCTTTGCCACTGTAAATGGTGCTGCAATAAACATATGTGTGCATGTGTCTTCATAGTACTCCTCAATTCTTAAAAAACAACTAGGGGATAAAACCTCACAGGGGTGTTACAAGAATTACGTGTGGAAAGCAACCATTTAGGTACATGTGTGTATTAATAAGTACCTGACACAGAAAGTATTCAAGGAAAAATTTATTTATGGGTAACTAATGAGAGGATTATCCTTCTGATAACAGAAGAGCTGGCAAAGAGGAGGAATTAAAAAAAAAAATTACAAAATGTTTTAGGAGAGAAGAATGTAGCCAGGAAAGAAAGAGGTAAAACTCTCTTTTCACACTCTCTACTAACTACCCACCTAGGCACCAAAGTTACCCTCAAAAAAAGAAAACAGTTTTGCTTTGATTTGTGTAATTCAAGCTGGAAATAAGACACCCAAGGATAGATGCTCACCTCTAGAAGCAGAAAGACAAGCAACGATTATGCAGGGAGCAAAAGAGGAGGTAGTGAAAAAAAAGATTCTTACAAACATCGAACATCCAAAACTTAAGGTCTATAACCAAGAAGAAGCTCTGTTGATTTCAGGGAAGGAGAAGGAAACATTTTCAAACCACCATTTGGCAGACCCAATGCTGGGCTCTCATCTGTATTATCTCTTGAAATCCACAATGATTCTGCCACATAAAACCCCCATTTATAGACAAGGAAATTGAGTTAAGGCGAGGTCAATATCTGAAGTTACAAGATATTTTTCTTGAAAAACTTATCAAATTTTAGTATACCTTCTATTGTCACTTTTCAGCAAAGTTCTGTATTACATTCTGTAACATTACCTATCTGTGTCAATAAAAATTTTCCCTTTGTCTTCAATGAGAAATAGAAGCGAAAATGCAAAAAGAGAAACAGTACAGAAAAAGTTCCAGCAATAAGAAGTTAGAATCTAGGGTAAAAATCTAAAAGGAAAATGAGTAACATTTCCGTTTCAAGTGCAGAGTTTTCTGGAGAATCCCAGGCAGTGTCTGAGCTACTAGAAAAGTAACCCGCTTGTCCCAAACCACAGATGGAAGGCTAAAACGTTTGTCCACGGCCATCTAATGCAAAACCGCCTGTCTCCATCTGTAGATTCTGCATCAAATGCTTTTGGCTGAGACGTGCAAGTAAAACAAGTGCAGACCAACAGGTTATCTGCCAAGCGGTTAAGAGAACGAGTTACAAAACCTGACAAGCAACATCAGCTCTTCCGTACAATTCTATGAAGCACTTCCTGCCACGGGTCCCGCTATTTAAAACAAATTAGGCTGCTTGCTCCCCACAAATGCCATCCAGCACCTCTCGGTTCCTCGGTCCAGCTAATAAACCATGCACCGGATTCTTCCGAAAGAGACCTCCCCACCCCACCCCCACACCGCCACCCCGGCCACTTTGCATAACTTGGCCAAATGCATTCTCCAAATTTGCAATCAAGGAGCTTAATTCACAATTGTGGATGGGGCGGGGGGAACCGCCAAGTGCAAGAACACGGAACGGTTGCCAGATACGGTACAGCAAGAACTCCTGCTTTAGGCATTACTCCCTCCACCCGAGGTAGTGGGATGGGAGAGTCTTACTGGCGTGGAAACAGTAAAAAGGCACTTTTCCTTACAACTCGCAACACAACACACACTCCAGCTCCCCCAGCCCAGGGCAGAACCGCCCCCGCGCCGCGCGCCTCCCTCGCCGCCAACCGCTCCCGCCTCTCCAGCGATCAGGCTCCCAGAAAGGGCCGCCCCGGTCGCCCCCGAGCCCCCGCCCTCTCGCCTTTTCACCAGCCTCATCCCTCCCAGAGTACCGAGGGCTGCCGTTGTCTGGTTTTAATAAAAACTGAAGTGCTCCAGAGCTAGCAGGCTTCCCTCCCAGAGGAGGAGGGAAGGTCCGAAGGGTTAACGGAGGCGGAGAGAACAGGAAAAAAAGGAAAGGCTGGAGGGTCCCCCCAGCGGCGCCCGGTGCCCGCGGACCCTCGCACAGGCTCTTCGAACTCACCCGGGTTTCGCCGCCTCCAAAGAAAGCGCGCTCCCTCCGAGAGCGCTCCCCCGGATCTCCCGCCGCGCGCTCCGGCCGACAGGGCGGGAGGACCCAGGCGGACAGACCCATCCCTCCCGCGTCTGGTCTGGGCACGGTGTCGTGCCCCGCGGCGCCTGTCAGCGCGCACAGGTGCGACCGTAACACAGAGAACGCTCCCGAGCGCCCTGCCTCAGCCTCGGCGTGGGGCGAGCCGCCCGCGCCCGCACCCCTTCCCCGTGCCCGAGAAGCCGGGCTGTACCCCAGAACCGGCGGAGCTGGAGGCCGCGGGCGAAGCGGGGGCTGCTCCGGCAGCTCTTTCTCCGCACCAGGTCCGAGACCTAACGGCAGTTCTCTCTGACCGCTTGCCGGCCGCGCGCTCGCGCGGGTGTCATGGCCGAGCGGCGGTCCCCGGCGAAGTTTCCCAGAGCTGACGGCTTTACCTTTTAGCCCGAGGGGCGGCAGCAGCTTTGAGCAACAGCAAGGCGACAGCAGCGGCGGCGGCGTCGGGAGCGCGGGTGGCAGTCGGGGCAGAGGAGGATGTAGAAAGAAGCACCGGTGGCTAGGACCCGCCGCGATGGGAAGAGGAAGGCGCCGGCTGTCTACAATCAGAACGTGGGCTGACCGTGACGTCACAATGGCGCGGCCAGCCAATCGGGACCCGAGGGATGAATCAAGCGCTATGATGTCATGCGGCCCCGGAGCCAATCGCGGGACAATAGAACTTTCGTGATTGTAAATTCCAGAATCCGATGCGGTGCAGAGCCTAGGCCGGGGCTGGCCTCCTCGGTTTCACGTGTCTCTGGGACATTTTTTTCTCCTTTCTTCCTAATAAGCCTGCGTGGAACGCAGAGCCTGCGCAATAGCCCCAGTGAAGTTCTCGATGCCCTGAACTCTGGTTTTTTTACTGCCAGGCGTGGCAGGAGTCTGTGGCCGCATTTGGGTGGCAGAAGCCCACCCTCGTTACGGTCTCCTCTATGACTCATGTCATTCTGAAGGGGGATCCACTTCTTGGTTAAAGCTGAAAGGGTTAAATGCCCACGGAGACCGCTGGAGTGAAGGTCTGCAGTTGAACAAGATAAAGCAACAAGAACAAAATGACTCAGAACTGTTGTAACCTTAACTCGCTGGCAAAGGATTTACCCTGTATTTTTCTTAGGGATTCTGATTTTTGTTTGGAGGCCACTATCAACTCCATTCCTACTCTAGAAATTATTCTAAAGGATTGTTAAATAAGGAAAGATGGAATAAGTGTCTTTTCAGCTAAGCAAATTTAAGCACTAAAGACAAAAGGGGTTCAGGGCATAAACGGAAAATCCTTGCTGTTTTTCACCGATACTTGGATAATTAAAGACCTTCATTAGCCCTGTAACCTACCGCCTCCCCATTCAAACCCCAGATATTTAGCCTTTCTTCGTGTGCACCTCTTGCTGTATTCTTACTACTCTATGTCCATCCACCTAACAGTTGACCATTTAATGTAGGCAAATTTATTCTTTTTTCTTTTTTGAGACAGAGTCTCGCTCTGTCGCCCAGGCCGGAGTGCAGTGGCGCGATCTCAGTTCACTGCACCCTCCACCTCCCGGGTTCAAGCAATCCTCCTGCCTCAGCCTCCCAAGTAGCTGGGATTACAGGCACGCGACACCACGCCCGACTAATTTTTGCATTTTTAGTAGAGATGAGGTTTCGCCATGTTGGCCAGGCTGGTCTCGAACTCCTGACCTCAGATAATCCGCTCGCCTCCGCTTCCCAAAGTGCTGGGATTACAGGCGTTAGCCATCGAGCCTGGCCCGCAAACTTATTCTTTTACATGTTTACAATGTAATGTTTATCACGTGCCAGCTGTGTTCCAGGCAGTGGGCTATTGCAATAGGAATGCAAGTATACAAACCATGTACAAATTAAGTAAATTAAACATATACAAATAATCCAGATTGTCAGTTGCCATTCAGGTCCACAAACACTGAATGGCTTCAATTTGCTAGATACTATGTTAGGTATTTGAAATTTAAAACCTTCAAAGACTTCTTGGGCCTGGAAAATGATACAGTCAGGAAGCAACTACAATGCAGAGTGGTAAATGCTGCTATGAACATCAAGGGGCACGCAGAAAGCATATGCTGGTGGCATAGACGATTTTGGTGAGATATCTCCTCCATTCCTCACTCTTCGGCCAGTAGTAGCCCAAGGCCAGGGCTCATCTCTGTCATCCCGTCTAAGTTTTGCCTTTCCAGGTTTTAAAAGTTTCTAATTTAACGTGAGATTCCAAAAATCTTGTTTTACACTACACTTGTGTTGTGCTTACCCATCAATAAAATGTTTTAAGCCCATTTGACCAAAATATCTTTATTTTAAAATCAGGCTTATATAACTGTCAAGCTATGCATTAAATATCAAGTGATTTTTCTTATTGTGTGATTAAGTATGACGTTTTACTGTTTCTTCCCATCCCCAAAAGGCTGCCTTTTTACACAGTTCTTTGTTGACGTGTTTCTTGGTTTCCATTATAGCATCACCACCCTGTATTGTGGTTGCTTTGTGATGGCATCATCTCACTCAATCCCTGGGGTGCATGTACCCTACTTTAAAGACCACCACTTTAGGTTGTGAACTCCGTTGAAGGGGAAAACATGTTGAATTTTGCTCCTTATTGATCTGTAGATTTTAGTACAATCCCTGGCATATAAGAGCTCGATAAATATGTTTTAGATGAGGGAATCTGTGAACTCTTATTCCCCCTCACCATCACCGTCCCTTTTCAGCTCCAGAGTTCCAATCCTCTATCAGATAGTCACATCCCAAGATTATTAGATTATTAACTCCTCTCAAACATGTTGGTAAGGTCATGTTCTCATTAGTTCTCCAGCCAGAGACTTAGAGTTCCCAGTACACATATATATACACAGATGTATTATTTTACATATTACAGTGTAATGTTTATCATGTGTCATATGTCTCTGGGGGAAGCTTCCTCCCACCCTAACAATTACTTCATATTTCTGCATCATTGCACTCATGAGTAAAGCTGTAAGAAAAATAGTGGAGCCGAAATGACTCCCCAACTTAACTGTGGGATTTTTTTCCAAATAAATCAAAAGAATACCTAGGATCCAATGCCAGGCTTACTAAATAACAGGGTTCAAGGAACCTGTTTTAGGTAGCATCAGAATCAGATTCCTGGCCAACTGGGTTCTGGAAACTGTGCTGAAGCCATCCTTGCCCTTTTAACCCAGCTATCCAACAATGTGAGTCCAGATAAGGTACAGTTAACAAAACCCTGTAACTATTACCTGTTTCTTCATGGCATCCACATGGTAGTCCCCCAAGAAATTGTTGAATTATCTTTATTCAATAGCTAACTATTAATATTTTCTTCTTTCTCCTTCATTTATTTATTTATTTTTGAGATGGAGTTTCAGTCTTGTTGCCCAGGCTGGAGTGCCATGGCGCAATCTTGGCTCACTGCAACCTCCACCTCCCAGGTTCAAGCGATTCTCCTGCCTCAGCCTCTCGAGTAGCTGGGAGCACCCACCACCACACCTGGCTAATTTTTTTGGTATTTTTAGTAGAGATGGAGTTTCACCATGTTGGCCAGGCTGGTCTTGAACTCCTGACCTCAGGTGATCCACCCACCTCGGCCTCCCAAAGTGCTGGGATTACAGGCATGAGCCACTGTGCCTGGCCTTCTATTTGTTTTTAAATTCTAGTAACATTTTTCCTTTTGCTCTTAGTTTTCATAATTGAGCTCAGATCTCCTCAAATCACACACTTCTAAGTGTATTAGAAGGTTGCTTCAGTATTGCTTTTGAAAAGGAAAGTATTTAACATCCTAGGCAATTTGTTTTTATAGTTATAGCAGCTGCAGTTGAATTAAAAAATACAATTGGAACTTTCATTAGAATACAATTCTGAGTAGTGAAACTGTTGTTTCATTAGGAAATATTTGCATGACATAATGAAACATATCCTTTCAGAAAAGATATAAGCCAATGTTTGCTTCTAGATGTGTCAAAGTTGACTAAAATATAGGCCAAGTAACCGCTATTTTATGCTAAAGATGACACTGCAGTCTCTGTTGGTTCCTACATTCCCACTCTTCCGCCGCCAATCTTTTTTTTTTCTGTTCTAATTTGTGTTTTCTGTTATCTTGCTGCCCAGAATTCCCATAGGCCTGGCTTGTCTTTGTTGAAGGCGGAGGTAGATTAAAGGCAGTTTCTTGTCCTCCTCAGACCTTGGAGTCAGTTCCATACTTCTAGTGTTACTTTGCTGTTCCTTCTCTTCGTTGCTGTTCAACAATATGTACTGCAGTTTCTCTCCATCCTTGTCCTTGAGTGTTCATCTTGATGAATATGAACTACTTGAAGACACTGCCCATGCCTGGTCTGCTATGTTGTTTTCTTAATGGCTAGCAGAATTTCTGGCAAATCACAAATTTTCATAAATATTTGATTAATGAATGAACAATTTGTACAATTTGTGGATTCTCTAGCTTTTTCTTCTCCACTTCCTTTTACCCTCATTAGTACTCTCTCCAGGAGTGACTGGGCAATGAAAGAGATCTGCATCCTCGGTCTTCTGCATCCACATTTGCTTTGCGGGTAATATCATCCCCTTTCATGCATTTGGATTTCGGTTATTGTCTGCTGACTCTCAAATGTATTTCTCCAGCCCACACATTTTCCCTGAATTCCAGACTTATATATTTAACTACCTATTAATGACTTCTCTAAATGAGATATATTCGTAAATGAGATATCCAAAAGACATCTCAAATTAAGCATAACAAAAAAATGAACTCTTAACTGGCCCTCAAACCTGATCTTCCCACAGTAGTCCCCAGATTTGTAAATGACAATTCTATGGACCCAGTTTCTCAGATCAGACACCTTAGAGTTGCCTTTAGCTCCTCTTTTTTTCTACCTACTACATCCAATGCATCAGCAACACCCTACTACTTGACCTTTGAAACATATCCAGAATGTGTTTGCTTTTTACCATCTCTACCATGACCACCTGGTTTAAGTCACTATCATCCATTGCCTAGAATGTTGTAATGGTCTCTTAACCAGACCTCTACTTCTGCCTTTGCTGCCTATAGTCTATTCTCAAAGCAGGTGCCAGAGTGATCCTTTTAAAGCAAAAGCCAAATCATGTCACGTGTATGCTCAATGTCATCTAGTGACTTCTCATCTCCCTGAGAGTAAAAGTCAAAATCTTTTCAATGGCCTGTAAGATCCTTCATGATTTTGCACCTTGCCATTTCTCTGACCTTCAACAGGTACTCTGTTTCCCACCCACAATAACCTCAAGAAATATCTTGAGCATACCAAGCACTAGACTGCCTCAGGGCCTTTGCATTTACTCTTTCCCTCATGCCTAGAATGATCTAACCCAGAAATCTCCAAGACTTTCATCCTTGCTTCATGCTGGTTGCTACATCACTGTCATTTTCTCAGAGAGTTCCCCTGGATCACTCCCTTTAAATTTGCAACACTTCCCTCCCTGCCTCTCACACTCTGGAATACTTTATGTTTCTCCTTAGCACTTAACACTCGCATACTATATTTACTTTTTAATATTTGTGTATTATCCCCACAGCCCCATAAGCTCACTGAGAACACAGACTTTGTTCTCTTCACCACTGTTTCCCCAGCACTTAGAACACTGCCTGGCACTTGGTAGGAGCTCAGTAAATATTTATTGAATTGGTAGAGGAACAAATGAATTAATGTAAAATTGAAATGCAAGTCAATAATATATGTTTTTACTAGGTATCATTTGGCCAAAAATTAAGTCAAAGAGAAAGAAAACACTAATTACAATAGTTTTAAAAATATTATCTATGATTATAATTTTTCTGTTCCCTGTTACAGTAGATGTAATAAATTTGTCATTTTGCCTTTCTGAAATTTTAAAATCTGAAAAATTAACATGCTCCAAAGGAATATTTAACATTTTAAAAGTGCTATAAAGAAAGAAGACTGTAATTGTAGTTTTAATGAAAAAGAAACATTATTTGGTCTTAAATCGCAATGAATTTGGGATATCTTACGCTTTCTATGCATGCATCAGTTATCTTGAATATCAAGCACTTTCTCTTGAAATAAAAACTGTTAGATTTATTTCAATGATGAATCCAGTTTTGTAACAATTCTTTCCCTTATGCTTTCAACGTTATAATGAGACAAGCAAATTGAGCCACAGAAGAGTTAAGTGACATGACCAAGGCTGCACAGTCAGTTAGTGCAGAATTAGGATTTACATTAAAGTCTCAGTTCTCCCTTTCCAACTTGGACCCAGCAGAACGGCTCCCACAAAGAAGGGTGGCGAGAAGAAAAAGGGCCATTCTGCCATCAACGAGGTGGTGACCTGAGAATACACCACCAACACTCACAAGCGCATCCATGGAATGGGCTTCAAGAAGCATGCCCTGCGGGCACTCAAAGAGATTCAGAAATTTGCCATGAAGGAGATGGGAACTCCAGATGTGCACATTGATAGCAGGCTCAACAAAGCTGTCTGGGCCAAAGGAATAAGGAATGTCCCATACCGAATCCGTGTGTGGTTGTCCAGAAAATGTAATGAAAATGAAGATTCACCAAATAAGCTCTATACTTTGGTTACCTATGTACCTGTTACCACTTTCAAAAATCTACAGACAGTCAATGTGGATGAGAACTAATCACTGATCATCAAATACATCAAATAAAGTTATACAATTGCAAAAAAAAGATTCTCAGTTCTCAACTTCTTCATATGCTAAAATATGCTGAAGATAAGGTAAGATTTTAATCTAAGATAGATAGTCAATGTGTCTTTGCTGGTTATTAAAAGATACATTTCACAATTGATTTATTTTATTCTGTAACATATTAAATAGCTAAAGATTTCCAGGATGTAAACAAAAGTATAAGATAAATAAGCTTTTAACCAAAAAACTACTTGTGAACAACTGGCAAAAAAACAGCAATGTGGTTTCTATTGTTAAGGAGTATGTTCTTGTTAAGTAGTATGTTCTGAAAGTGCTCTATGAGATTTTTTGGAGCTGGTGATACAGTACAGAATATGCTTGGTGCTAATTCTATCTTTTGTAAAACAAAAGTTTTTTAAAACTTAGCCATAAGTGAATTAGTCATTCTAAGTTATGTGATGTTTTAGTTGTCAGTATAATGTGTCATAAAAGGCCTTGCTTTTGTCTACCTGCAATATTAGACATGATTTTGCATGTCAAAAACTGGTAGTACAATTTATTTTCACAGCCTCAGATTCAGTTTTTGCCAAGAGTGAATGTGGCATGTTAAGACTCAAGTGAAATTCTACAAGTTTGTGTTGCAGTTTAATTATTTTTGAAAACTATTTCTTGACCTTTGATTGTAAAGCATTTTTTTCTTCCCAGATTCAAGTTTGTGTCAAGTTCACTCAGTCAATACTCTTTTGAGTTAAATAGCATTGCAGTGTTGCCTTCTAATCTGAACGATTAAATGACATGCTTTGACTGTTAAAGTCTTCTCTATAAGATGTATTTCAATAGAATGAATTAGGGTATAAAATGTAAACGTTTTCGAATACCCTATGAGCATAAAATCGGGACAATTTTAGATGGTTTAAAGTCTAGAAAATACAGAATGATGCATAAGATTAACTACTTTTTTTTTTCCTGAGATATGTTGTCATTCTGTCATCCAAACTGTAGTGCAGTGGCACCATTTTGGCTCACTGTAGCCTCCAGCCTCCAGGCTCAAGTGATCCTCCCACCTCAGCCTCTCGAATAGCTGGCAGCACATGGGGTATTCCATTATGCCCAGCTATTTTGTATGTGTGTGTGTTTTTAATAGAAAATGTTTGCAAGGCTAGTCTCAAACTCCTGAGGTCAAGGGATCCACCTGCCTCGCCTTCCCAAAGTGCTGGGATTATAGGCCTGAGTTACGCCTGGCCAACTTCTACTGAGTTTGTTGTTGCTCATTTGTTTGTTTGTTCGTTTGTTTGTTTGTTTGTTTTGAGACCGAGTCTCACTCTGTTGCCCAGGCTGGAGTGTAATGCTGTGATCTCAGCTCACTGTAACCCACACCTCCCGGGTTCAAGTGATTCTTGTGCCTCAGCCTCCCGAGTAGCTGGGACTACAGGTGTGAGCCACCACGCCTTGCTAATTTTTGTATTTCTAGTAGAGATGGGATTTCACCATGTTGGCCAGGCTGGTCTCCAACACCTGATCTCAGGTAATCTGCCCGCCTCGGCCTCCAAAAGTGCTGGGATTACAGGCGTAAGCCACCATGCCTGGCTTTTACTGAGTCTTAATCTAAACATAATCTTTTCATTTTTCTCTTCACCTCCCCTGACCTCTTTTACTTCCTTGAATGTGACTTAGACCAAAATGTTCCCTCCTTCTTTCCCCATGACCAAAGCATTCTGTGCAGGCTTTTTATCATTTATAATATTAATATTGTAATTGTTTGCTTATTACCTCTCCTCCCTAAGTCAAATGAAGAATATGTGTCATTCATCTTTGCACCTCTAGCAGGCTGTGACAGGTACATAGTAGGCATTCAATAAACGTTTATTGAGCTAGACTCTCAGAAGACCATTTACTTTCCTCATGATAAAGATAGCTAATAAGACACAGGTTGTTTCAGGATGTGCAAGAAAAAACACTGGAGCCCCCAATTCATATCACAGTTTATTGTACTTAATGACAAGGTAGGCAGATTCTGACATGGCTCCCAATAATCTTTGCCACCTGATAGTCATGTTGGTGGGTTGGACCTAGTAACTTGTTCCTAACAGATAGAACATGGCAAAAATGATGAAATGTCACCTCCTAGATTGTTAGAAAAGACGGTGTGATCTCTATCTTATTGGCACTCCCTCTGTAAGTTCTTGGCTTTGCGTACTTTGATGAAGGAAGGTGCCATGGAACTGTCTACATGTCAAGGAACTAAGGTTGGTCTCCTGTCCACAGGGAACTGGGAACTGAGATTCTGAATCTAACAGCCCTTGAGGAACTAATCCTGCCAATCACCACATGAGTGAACTTGGAAGTGGATCCTTCCCTGGAAAAGTCTTGAGATTACTCCGGGCCCAGTGGATATCTTGAGGTAGAGAACCCTGCTAAGGCAAACAATGCCCCAGTTCCTCATCTGCAGAAAGTTTGAGGCAAAAAATGTTGTTCCAAACCACTAGATTTTGGGATAATCTGTAATGTAGGGATAGATAATACTTTTTAAAACAGAATCAGACAAAGACAAATTGAAATAAAGTTTATTTACTTTACTTATCAAAGCAATCAAGATATGCCTAGTGTTTGATAACTATGTCACTATACTGGTCACAAGAATGTACCTTTCCCAAAATGATTTTCTCATATCATGAAAAACATATACACATATGGGTATAGGTTGCCCAATTTCAAAAAGAAGAGGTCAAGGCAGGCAACTTTGAAAACAAATTAAGCTGCTTCTTCGCTGATTAGGGAACTTACTGGTAAGGAAACGTCATTCCTCAACCCATGTCCCCCAAATATCAGTAAACATTTTCTCAATTCGGGGATAGTCAAGTGCCTCAATTTCTCACTTCATTAATTATTTTGAATTAAGGTACTGTAGCTTACTATAACACAAACCAAAACACAGACATTATATGGGGAGGAGAATGCATTGAACTTTCATTCACTAATGGGTAGACCCAATTAGTTTATTAGATCAGCCAAGCAAGGAGTAACTAGACTCTGAAAGTCTGAAAGCCTGGAAAATTGTGTTGTGTTTAAGAAAAATTCCCACAGAGTAGGGATAAAGTGGGGCACAGTAAATGCATAGAACAGGCATAAAAAGACAGAATTACTTTTCAGAAAACATTCATTCATGAATGAATTCACTTGTTAAATTATCCTCCGCACATAGCGAGAAATCTGGAAGTCAGTGGATGCTAAGTACATATTTACTGACTATTCTCTGGGGACTTGGTATGTGCTAGGAATTGAGGTGATAAAACTTTTTACTAATATATGGTAAAAGGCGATGTGCCTTAGGAAGTGCAAAAAACGTGCTATGGGAATCCAGATGTCAAAGAGGATGAGGAAAAGGCATTGTAGCAGTAAGGCCTTTGCAAAGGCTGTATACCCTCTCCTTAAAACTGCTCACCTCTCCCCTTCCCAGTCTCGTTGAGAAGTCATCGTTTTAAAACGATGGGTTTTTCCCACACCTGGTTAAAATCAGTTTCTCCCCTATTTCCTCTTCCTCAGCCATTACTTTACTTTGTCCACAGCACTTAGCACAATCCGTAATTGTTTTGCTTACTTATTTTTACCTCCTACCTTCCCTATTACACTTCAGGATGGCAGAAACAAGTTTGCCTTGTCACTGGGGTATGCCGGGCATAAAGCGTGCGCACATTTTTTTTTTCTTCCTGTTTTTAGAGAGAGGGTCTCGCTCTGTCGCCCAAGCTGGAGAGCAGTGGCGCGATCGCCGCTCACTGCAGCCTCGAAGTCCCGGGCTCAAGCGATTCTCCTCCTTGGCCTCCCAAAGCGCTGGGATCAGGGGTGTGAGCCACCTGGCCTGAGTGACTCAATCTAAAATATAGAGTCAAAAAGGGGTGCTAGTGTAGGGACAGAAAAAAACGGTGTCCAGACATGAACTCCAGTCAAAGGAGCCAGGCCTTCTTGGCACGTCGCGCTCCGAGAACCCGGTAGGGATCCACAAAGGCGGGGACGCCCTTTGTCGCCGGCCTGAGGAGCAGGCGTGGCTTCCCTTTGCAATCCCTTCCCCCAGTGTGGACTGCAGGCCCTTGGGGGCCACCATCACTTCTGGGTTCCCGGAACGCGGTAGGCACACTCGCGCCAGGCGCGGATACCAGGGCCTGCCCGGGGCCCCCTCCTCCACTCGCGCGGCGTGGGGACCGTTAACTGCCAGTGGCTTAGGGCGGTGCCGCCATCACCCCAGCGGAACTCTCCCGCCCTGCGCCACTCGACTCCTCTGGCCCGCCCCGCGCCCTCAGCGGCCCCGCCCCGCTGCCCCGCGGCGGTCACCCCATTCATCCCGCGGCCGCACCCACCAATCACCTCGTACCAACAGCGCCGCATCTGGCGATGGGGCGGGGCCTCGCGAGGCGCCCTCGCCCCCTCCCCTCCTTGAGCTCGCGCCCGGGCCGGGTCATTCCCGGGCAATGACCAGACCTCGTCCCCGCGCTGACCCTGCCTGGGGACGTCGGGTGGGGGCGGAGGAGGCGCTGAGCTAGGGAGAGGAGAGTTGTGCGGCCCGGACCAGGCAGCCTTGGGATCGGAGGGTGGTCGAGGCCTTGAGGGAAGAATGGAAGGCGGTCTTGACTCCGGTGCTCCCACGCCCTTCAGATCCAGAGCCCAGAGCGTCCAGGCTGGAGCTTTGGACGTTCAGAATCCCGAGACGCGCGAGTGGGTGGAACCGCGTGGGGGTGGGGGAGAAGAGGAGGAGATTGGGCAGCAAGAAAACGGTCCCCGTAGGCAGTTCAGCCTAAACCTGGAGGTGGAGAAGGGCCTCTGGAGAGAAGCCTTAAATCGTTACTCATCTTTCACAGTCTTATAATCGTGAATGAGCCCTCCGTTGTAGACAGTTAATGCGTGTCCAGGATGCCCGAGAGTGGGGGTAAAACAATAAAAGACTGCTCCTATTGTGATTAAAATTATATTTGCTTTTTGTATCCTCATAAGTTTCATGATATTGAAAATGTTTCTTGTTATATTTCATAAATGAACTTTTAAAAAAATTCTGAGATATCTTCCAAAAAGTATCACTCACCAGGGAAGATAAGAAGAGGAAACCTAGTGGCTTTTCTGTTGACTCCAAAGGTTACTCCCTCCTTTCCTACCCAAAAAAAGCAAAAAACAAACAAAAAAAGGCTGGGCGTGGTGGCTCACACCTGTAATCCCAGCACTTTGGGAGGCCGCGGCAAGCGGATCACGAGGTCAGGAGATTGAGACCATCCTGGCTAACACAGTGAAACCCCGTCTGTACTAAAAATACAAAAAAATTAGCCGGGCATGGTGGCGGGCTCCTGTAGTCCCAGCTACTTGGGAGGCTGAGGCAGGAGAATGGCGTGAACCCGGGAGGTGGAGATTGCAGTGAGCCAAGATCGAGCCACTCCTCTCCAGCCTGGGCCACAAAGCAAGAGACTCTGTCTCAAACCAAACCAAACCAAACCAAACCAAACCAAACCAAACAAAACAACGAGAAAAACCCTTAAAGGCACAGAAAGCAGTTTGGCTTGATTGTAATTTTTTGCTAGATATTTTTGCTTCTCACTTAATCCTTTTAACGAGTCTATAGGAAAAGATGGGTATTACCACCAGTTGCAGATGTTGAAACAGGTTGAGATTCATCTGGCCAAGGTCATAGTTTGTAAGTGAGAAAGTGTGGGCCTGTCACCGGTAGAAGGTTGTGACTGCAGGTTGTCCTGGTTCTTGACATTTTGAACAAATAATTGAACAAAGCGCCCAGCAAAGCAAAGAAAGAGTGAAGCAACGAAAGAACGAAAGCAGGGATTTATTGAAAACTAAAGTACACTCCACAGTGTGGGAGCTACGGGTGCAGCGGCTCAAGGACCCGAATACAGAATCTTCTTGGGTTCAAATATGCTCTAGAGGTTTGTTTCCCTTTGGCCACTTCATGCTCACCTCATGTAAATGAAGTGGTAGCCCGCAATCAGTCTGACTGGTTGTGGACGACAACCTTTCAGAGGCTGCAGTGGAGTTACAGAGTTGCAAAGGATGACTGGACCCGCAATCGGTCTGATTTGTTGCCGACCTCCAATTTTCCGTCTGCCGGGCAGAAAAGGTCAAGGGGAGTAACCGCCGGTCCTTTTGTTACTTCGGCGTGGAAAGTTAGGGTTTTCTTTCTTTCTTTTTTTTTTGACGAAAGTCTCACTCTGTCAGCCAAGCTGGAGTGTGCAGTGATAAAAATCTCCGCTCACTGCAACCTCCGCTTCCTGGATTCCAGCGATTCTCCTGCCTCAGCCTCCCGAGTAGCGAGGATTACAGGTGCACGCCACCAAGCCCGGCTCATTTTTGTATTTTCAGTAGAGATGGGGTTTCACCATGTTGGCCAGGCTGATCTCGAGCTCCTGACCTCGTGATCCGCCCACCTTGGTCTCCCAAAGTGCTGGGATTACAGGCGTGAGTCACAGCACCCGGCCTCCTTTCAATTTAGTTCTAGAAAGTTGGTGTGAAACAGCTTTAGGTTCCCTGCCTCCAGATCCTATTCTGCTGCCTCAGGCCCTTTCCATACTTCTTTCCCTTAGATCATGACATTTCAACCCACAATAAATGGAAGGTGAAAAGGAATCTAACGATTTTGGAGTCCTTAACTAAAAACTTCATCTAGCCAAGTACTAGCACCTCTTGGAGATGGGTTGTGGTTTTTGAGAACTCTGTTAAGTACATAATTTTCATGCCAGTATTATGAAAGGTAGAAGGAGAATTCCTTGAGATTCTGAAGTGCCAGACCACATGAGTTGATGACTTTTGTAACCCTAGGCTGACCTGAAACGAAACAAGATCTCTTTTGGTTGCTAGGTATTGCCTGCTAGGATGCTGGAGGGCTGCCCAGGTCTTGTTCAGAGACTTCAGTCTTTGTGACAAGCAGAGTATAGAGCAGTTAGGTTAAAGACTGAGTTAATTAGGTCATAGAATGCTTTTTGATGAGCGGAGAGCAGCAAACTATGATGGGACTTTTTAGCTCAATCTGGTTTAACAGATGAGCCAAGTGTATCTACTCCATGCTCCATGCTGTGGGCACACAACGATGACTGAGAAATCTTTTCTGCCCACAGGAAAAGGTTACAGTTGGGGTAGGGTGCATCAGTGAGTCAAGTCTATGAATAACTAGTAAAGGAAGGCAGCACATAAAGTAACAATGTAAGTAAGTACAAAGTAATAATTATGGTGGATGCAATGAGTTTTGACAGAGCAATTGAGGTCAAAATTCAAAGCAAAGAAAGGAGATCCCTTTAGGCTGCAAGTTGAGGATTTAGAACTTTTCTGCATCAAGCTGCCAGAGTGGCCTTTAAAAAGAAATGCCAATCCCAAATCCTTAAACAACCTTTAATAGCTTTCCCATTGCACTTGGTACAAAATCCCAAATCATTGCTATGGCCTAAAGACCTGCCTGAACTGGGTCCTTGCTTACCTGCCCAGCCTCACTGGCACCACTCTCTACACTTGCACCATACTGTTCCTCTCTGTGAGTTTCTCTCATCTAGGCCTTTTACGCATGCTGTTCTCTCTGCCCAGTCACTTTACCACCCTGCCCCACTTTTGTACCCCTTTATCCAGCTCATCTGTCCTCCTATCTTGCCTTCAAATTACTTCCTCTGAGAAGCTTCCCTTCAGAATAAGGTCCACTATCATCAGATCCTTTGCTTTGTTCCCCATATACTTATCAAAATGTGTAAGATACTGTTATTTGTGTGATTATTGATTACCTCTTTAAATCCACCTGTTCCATAATGACACTCTTTCCCCATAGGGCATATAACAATTTATAATATATACTTATTTATGCAGTTATCTATGTTTATGTCTGCTGGCCCCACCTGTTTTTTGGCTATATGCAGACATCGTTTCATTTCCCATTCCAGTGTTTAGCACAATGCTTGGCATATGGTCAATGCTTGATAAATACTTGTCAAATGAATGTGCCAGATCAGTCGGTCTAAGACACATGCTGAGGAATAGTGGGGAACAGGCTGAGTAAAGTAGGATGGAGCCAGATTGTGAGGGGCCAGACAGAGGCTTTTCTCTTTTTCTTTCTTTCTTTCTTTCTTTTTTTTTCTTTTCTTCTTTCTTTCTTTCTTTCTTTTTTGGTAGGTATGGGGTCTCACCGTGTTGTGTAGGCTAATCTCAAACTCCTGGACTCAAAATATCCTCCTGCCTCGGCCTCTCAAAGGGCTGGAATTACAGGCATAAGCCACTGCACCCAGCTCAGACAGAGTATTTTCTACCCAATTGGTTAGACCTGTGCTGTTCATACAGAAGCCACTAGCCCCACATGCAGCTATTGAGCACTTGAAATGTAGCTAAGGACTGAGGAATGGAATTTTACATTTTATTTAATTTTAATTAATTTACATGTTCTAACTTAGGTATGTGAATCTACTTTTTCAAGTATAATTTTATGAAATCAGAATACAGATCAAGTGTTTCTGGTGCAAATTTAGTGTCTGAATTGAGAAGTACTATAAATACACTGAAATTTGAGACCTTAGGGGAAAAAATGTAAAACATCTTGTAATTGTTTCTGTTAATTATATGTTGACATGGTAATAGTTTGGATATATTGGGTTAAGTACAATATATTTTTACATTACTTTTACTTATTCTAAGTGTATACCCAAAATAATTGAAAGCTGGGACTCAAATAAATACCGGTACAGTAATGTTCATGGTCACATTTTTCATAATAACCCAAAGGTGGTAATACTCAAATGTCTGTTAACAGCTGAATAGATGTATTAGTCTGTTTTCACACTGCTATAAAGCACTGCCTGAGACTGAGTAATATGTAAAGGAAACAGGTTTAATTAACTCACAGTTCTGCATGACTGGGGAAGCCTCAGGATACTTACAATCATGGCAGAAGGCAAAGGAGAAGCAAGGCACGTCTCACATGGCAGCAAGAGAGAGAGAGAGCAAAGGAGGGGAAGTGCCACACTTTAAAACCACGAGATCTCATGAGAACTCACTATCATGATAACAGCATGGGAGAAACTGCCCCTATGATACAATCACCTTCCAACAGGTCCCTCCCTTGACATGTGGGGGCTACAATTTGAGATGAAATTTGAGTGGAGACACAGAGCCAAACTATGTTATTCCACCCCTGACTCCTCCCAAATCTCATGTACTTTTCACATTTCAAAACCAATTATACCTCCCAACAGCCCCTCAAAGTCTTAACTCATTCCAGCATTAACTCAAAAGTTCAAGTCCAAAGACTCACCTGAGACAAGACAAGTCCCTTCTGCTTATGAGCCTGTGAAATTAAAAGCAAGTTAGTTACTTTCAAGGTACAATAGGGGGTACAGGCATCGGGTAAATGTTCCCATTTGAAATGGGAAAAAATTGGCAGAAACAAAGGGGCCACAGACCCCATACAAGTCTGAAACCCAGCAGGACATTCATTAAATCTTAAAGTTCCAAAATAATCTCTTTTGACTCCATGTTTTACATCCAGGGCATGCTGATGCAAGGGGTGGGCACCCAAGGCCTTGGGCAACTCCTCTCCTGTGGTTCTGCAGGGTACAGCCCTCCTTCTGACTGCTTTTGTGGGTTGGCATTGAGTGCCTGTGGCTTTTCCAAGCACATGGTGCAGGCTACTTGTGGATCTACCATTCTGGGTTCTGGAGGGCGGTGGCCCTCTTCTCACAGCTCCACTAGGCAGTGCCCCAGTGGGAACTGTGTGTGGGGTCTCCAACCCCACATTTCCTTCCTACATTACCCTAGTAGAGGTTCTCCATGAGGGCTCTGCCCCTGCAATAGACTTCTGCCTAGACATCCAGGTATTTCCATATATCCCCTGAAATCTAGGTGGAGGCCCCTAAAGCTCAATTCTTAGCTTCTGCATGCCAGCAGGCCCACCCAACTTCATATGGAAGCTGCCAACTCTTGGGACTTGCATCCTCTGGAGCAATGGCCCAAGCTGTACCTTGGCCCCTTGTAGTGATGGCTAGAGCTGGAGTGGCTGGGATGCAGAGCACCAATTCCTGAGGCTATATAGAGCAGCAGGGCCCTGGGCTTGGCCCATCAAACCATTTTTCCCTCCTAGGCCTCTGGGCCTGTGATGGGAGGGGCTGCTGCAAAGATCTCTAACATGCCCTGGACACATTTTCCCCATTCTCTTGGCTATTCACATTCAGCTGCTTGTTACTTATGCAAATTCTGCAGCTTGTTTGAATTTCTCCACAGAAAATGGGTTTTTTTTTTTTTTTTTTTTTTTTTTTTTTGAGACAGTGTCTGGCTCTGTCGCCCAGGCTGGAGTGCAGTGGCCGGATCTCAGCTCACTGCAAGCTCCGCCTCCTGGGTTTACGCCATTCTCCTGCCTCAGCCTCCCGAGTAGCTGGGACTACAGGTGCCTGCCACCTCGCCCGGCTAGTTTTTTGTGTTTTTTAAGTAGAGACGGGGTTTCACTGTGTTAGCCAGGATGGTCTCGATCTCCTGACCTCGTGATCCACCCGTCTCGACCTCCCAAAGTGCTGGGATTACAGGCTTGAGCCACCGCGCCCGGCCGAAAATGGGTTTTTCTATTCTACCGCATGGTAAGGCTGAAAATTTCCAAACTTTTATGCTCTGCTTCCCTCTCTCTCTTTTTTTTTTTTTTTTCGAAATGGAATTTCACTCTTGTTGCCCAAGCTGGAGTGCAATGGCACAATTTTGGATCACTGCAACATCCGCCTACCAGGTTCAGGCAATTCTCCTGCCTCAGCCTCCCAAGTAGCTGGGATTACAGGTGTGTACCACCACACCTGGCTAATTTTTTGTATTTTTAGTAGAAACAGGGTTTCACCATGTTAACCAGGCTGGTCTCAAACTCCTGACCTCAGGTAATCTGTCCACCTCGGCCTCCCAAAGTGCTGGGATTACAGGCATGAGCCACTGTGCCTGGCCTCTGCCTCCCTTTTAAACATAAGTTTCAATTTCAGACAATCTCTTTGTGAATGTGTATGACTGAATGCTTTCAGAATCAGAAAGGTCACCTCTTGAATGCTTTGCTGCTTAAAAATTTCTCCTGCCAGATACCCTAAATCATCTCTCTCAAGTTCAAAGTTCCACAGATCTCTAGGGCAGGAGTAAAATTCTACCAGTCTCTTTACTAAAGCATAGCAAGAGTGATCTTTACTCTAGTTCCCAATCAGTTCATAATCTCCATCTGAGACCACCTCAGCCTGGACTTCATTGTACATATCACTATCAGCATTTTGGTCAAAACCATTCAACAAGTCTCTAGAAAGCTTCAAGCTTTCCTTCATCTTCCTGTCTTCTGAGTCATCCAAACTGTCCCAACCTCTGACCATCGCCCAGTTCCAAAGTCACTTCCACATTTTGAGATATCTTTATAGCAGTACTCCACTTCTGATACAAATTTTCTGTATTAGTCTATTTTCTTTTCTTTTTTTTTGAGAGAGAGTTTTGCTCTGTCACCCAGGCTGGAGTGCAGTGGCGCAATCTCGGCTCACTGCAAGCTCCATCTCCCAGGTTCATGCCATTCTCCTGCCTCAGCCTCCCGAGTAGCTGGAAAATATAGGTGCCTACCACCACACCTGGCTAATTCTTTGTATTTTTAGTAGAGACAGGGTTTCACCATGTTAGTCAGGATGATCTTGATCTCCTGACCTTATGATCCACCTGCCCACCTCAGCCTCCCAAAGTGCTGGGATTACAGGAGTGAGCCACTGCGCCTGGCCTGTATTAGTCTATTTTCATACTGCTATAAAGAACTGCCTGAGACTGGGTAATTTATAAAGCAAAGAGGCTTAATTGATTCATAGTTCTGCATGGCTAGGGAGCCCTCATGAAACTTAAAATCATGGCAAAAGGTGAATAGGAAGCAAGGCACGTCTTACATGGCAGCAGGAGTGAGCAAGAGAGAGAGAGAGAGTGTGTGTGTAAAGGGGGGAAGTGCCATACTTTTAAACCATCAGATCTCACGAGAACTTACTATCACAAGAACAGCATGAGGGAACCACCCTCATAATCCAATCATCTCCTACCAAGTCCCTCCCTTGACACGTGGGGATTCGAGATGAGACTTGGGTAGAGACACAGAGTCAAACCATATCAGTGGATAAACAAAATGAGTAAATATACAATGGCATATTATTCAGCCTTAAAAAGGAATGAAATTCTGACACATGTTGCAACATGATGAATCTTGAAAACATTAAGTGAAATAAGCCAGATGCAAAAGATCACGTATTGTGATTCCACTTATATGAAGAACCTAGATAAGGAAATTTGTGGAACCAGAAAGTATAGTGGTTACCAGGGGCTGGAGGGAGGAGGGAATGGGTAGTTATTGTTTAATGAGTATAGAATTTCTGTTGGGATGATGATAAAGTTCTGGAAATGAGTAGTGATGACAGTTGCATAACATTGTGAATGTACTTAGTCCACCAAATTATACATTTTAAAATGGTTAAAATGTTAAATTTTATGTTATATACATTTCACCACAATGAACAAATTTTTTAATTCATTTATTTCTTTTTATTTTTAAAAACTATAGCCACTGCCAAGGTACAGCTCGAGCCATTGCTTCAGAGGGTGCAAAATTTAAATTACATATGTGGCTTTCCACCCTGGGCCTGACAGGTAGCAAGAAGAAGAAGGTCCATTCTACCATCAATGAGGTGGTGACCCAAGAACACATCAGCAACACTCACAGGGGCACCTGGGGAGTGAACTTGAAAAAGTATGTGCTTCCAGAACTCAGAGAAATCTGGAAATTTGCCATGAAGGAGGTGAGAACTCCAGATGTGCCTATTGGTATCAGGCTCCACAAAACTGTCTGGCCCAAAAGATTAAGGAATGTCCCATACCATATCCATATGCAGTTGTCCACAAAAAAGTAATGAGGATGAAGAATCACCAAATAAGCTCTGTATTTTGGTAGCTATGTACCTGTCACAACCTTTAAAAAATCTACAGACAGTCAATATGGATGAGAACTAACTGCTGATTGTCAAATAAAGTAGCACTGCAAAAATGAATAAATAAGTAATATGGCTCTTTCATTGTACTCTTTCTCTCTCTCTTTCTTTCCCTTCTCTTCTCTCTCTTTCCCTTCCTTCCTTCCTTCCTCTCTTTCCTTTTCTTTTTCTTTTCTTTTTTCCTTCCTTCCTTCCTTCCTTCTTCCTTCCTTCCTTCTTCCTTTCTTTTCTTTCTTTCTTTCTTTCTTTCTTTCTTTCTTTCTTCTTTCTTTCTTTTCTTTTTTCCTTCCTTCCTTCCTTCCTCCTTCCTTCCTTCCTCCTTCCTTCCTTCCTTCCTTCCTCCCTTCCGTTTTCCTTTTTCCCTCCCTCCGTCCTTCCCTCCCTCTCTCCCTCTCTTTCTTTCTTTTCTTTCTTTCTTGACAGAGTCTGACTCTGTCACCCAGGCTGGAGTGCAATGGCACCATCTCAGCTCACTGCAACATGGTTCAAGTGATTTTTCTGTCTCAGCCTCCCAAGTAGTTGGAACTACAGGGGTGTGTCACCATGCTCCACTAATTTTTGTATTCTTTTGTAGAGACGGGGTTTTGCCATGTTGTCCAGGCTGGTCTTGAACTCCTGAGCTTAAGTGATTGGCCCGCCTCAGCCTCCCAAAGTGCTGGGATTATAGGTGTGAGCCACCGCACCTGGCCTTCTCATTGTATTTCTATTGGTAGCACTGGGTTAGACAATGGGAAACGCTGGGAGAGGATGAGTAAATTTCTGTGATGAAGTTTTTCACTAATGTCTGTGGCACCAGGAAGGCTGCTTATAGGGAGGGCAAGAAGGCAGAAGATAATGATAAACCCAAGAATTTAGGGTTTCGTAAAATATGTGGTGTATGAAAATGCACATGCGGAAAAACCTGGTGGGAAGGGGAAACACGGTAGGATTTAATCTGGGAAGGGCTTTCCTTGTGGCTGCAATAAAAACCTTCTAGAGATAATGTTTTCTATGCTGTAATGGGATAACTTGGCAATAAGCCCAGTGTGATGTCCCTTATTTGTTGTGGGATCAAATGCGTTAATATGTGTGAAAGGATTCTTTAATCTGAGCTGAGAGGTAGAGATAAAGTGTCAGGTACGGTTAATCACAAGTATGAGATTTCTTCAGTGTTTTCATGATGATTCATCCTGTCTGCTCTGGATTTTGCAGAGAAACCTTCACTTTTGGGGGATTTTCTGCCAGTGACATATTTTCTATTTTATATAAAACTGTTTGAAGGATTATCCATTATGACTGCATGTTACCTCAACTCCTCCAAAACTGCACCATCAACTATGTTAAGAATGTTGCCCTTAGAGAATGATTATCTTTGTGTGTTCAACGTTGTCCTGCTATTTGTGAAATTTTCAACCACCCAGAAGCCAGGCTAGTACTGACTCAAACTCAGAAATGTGCTCTGGGTCCAGGGAGCAAAAGGCTGTGGGAGAAGGTGGATGGACAATGATTGGAGACAAATTTGATTGTTCAACTTAGTCTGATGCTCAGGGAAACCAATGTGATACACCACCCAGGACTGTTACAGAGCTGATCTTGTGGGTTCTCAGAGGTTTCAACGACATTGGACCCTTGGCCCCGGCCCCTAAACATCCTTACAGTCCTCCACACAGTTGAGGAAACAGTCCAGTTCTTCAGGCCTGCCCAGATTAAGGATGACTTATGGTCAGAATGACTTATGCCTCTTCAGAATTAAAATTTCGCTTGAGTGGGGTGAAACTGGCTCTTACTCTGGGAGTATCAGGGAAAACAAATGTTCACTGGAGAAAAATGAGAATATAAGTTTAACACTCTTCAAAATAATGCGGGGGTTTTCTCTGCCTAAATGAAATCAGGAGCATAGGAAGTGCTGAAAAGTTTGCACCAAACACTTTTTTATTTATCTTGATTGATCTATCATTTATCTATTTAGATATTTACATTTATTACTGGTTTTGATTAATTTAGTGTAGCTTAGTTCTTTTTAAAGATCCCAGGCCAGGTGTGGTGGCTCACGCCTGTAATTCCAGCATTTTGGAAGGCCAAGGTGAGTGGATCACTTGATGTCAGGAGTTCGAGACCAGCCTGACCAACATGGTGAAACCCCGTCTCTACTAAAAATACAAAATTAGCCGAGCATGGTGGTGCACACCTGTAATCCCAGCTACTTGAAAGGCTGAGGCAGGAAAATCACTTGAACTGGGAGGCAGAGGTTGCAGTGAGCCAAGATCATGCCATTGCACTCCAGTCTGGGGGACAAGAGCAAAACTCCATCTCAAAAAAAAAAAAAAAAATCCCTGTAAGGCCCAAGACTGTGTCCTGGCCTCACCACTCTAGTAATAATCAAAAATGCTTTTCTGCACTCACGTCTTTATAGCATTGCTGCTGGTCTGCGATAAGAGATGTACACTTTTAAAACGATCTAAATTCCTACATCCTATCCCTGGATAGTTCAATAGTGCCTTTGATGAGACTTTCTCTGTAGCTTCCACTGTGATGGCCTCATCATGGTGAGGACTTTGCATTATGCTCCTAGATATCACAGGTAATGGAGTTACTAGAGTAAATTATTCCTTTTTATTAGACTGAGAAGAAAGAGATTTCTGTGCTCCACTATGTCTAAGGCATTCTGTGGCTATGTTTCTTCTTGACAAAGTAGGAATTAGAGATGATTATCTACAAAAAAGGAGAAGGTCCATTTTGGCCTGAGTCTCTTAAGTAACTTAACCTGATAATGATTCTAGCATCTACCATCCACTTTAATGAGAAATATGAGAATTATACAGTTTCCCAGGGAAATGAATGAGGCATGGGGAAGAGGTGCTCACCCCTTAAATGCTTTAATTGTCTGAAAATAACTGTTACGATTTGGCTTCTGCTAGCCATGGTGGCGTTCACCTGTGATCCCAGCTGCTTGAGAGGCAGAGGTTGGAGGATCCCTTGAACCCAGGACTTTGAGGCCAGCCTGGGCAACGTAGTGAGATCCTGTCTCAAAAAAAAAAAAAAAAATAGACGTGGCTGGGCACAGTGGCTCACGCCTGTAATCCTGGCACTTTGGGAGGACGAGGTGGGTGGATCACGAGGTCAGCAGTTCGAGACCAGCCTGGACAACATGGTGAAACCCTGTTTCTACTGAAAATACAAAAATTAGCCAGGTGTGCTGGCAGGTGCCTGTAATCCCAGCTACTCGGGAGGCTGAGGCAGGAGAATCGCTTGAATCCGGGAGGTGGAGGTTGCAGTGAGCTGAGACCACGCCATTGTACTCCAGCCTACGTGACAGAGCAAGACTCTGTCTCCAAAAAAAAAAAAAAAAAAAACTTTGCCTGCCAGCAGACTATTACTAGTCACTATTTTATAGGTTAGCAAGCTTCTTGATTCATTTTTTTTCCTATGTGATGCCAGAGAATGCATTTCACCTAAAGGTGTTAAGGAATTAAAAGGTACCTAAACCTTTAATCTAGGAATACCTATTTTTCAATAAGTGTCAAAGCTCTTTAATCTTTTGGATGGTTCTAGGGGAGCCACAGCAGTATTTTATGTATGTGGCCATAATGTCTGACCCTAAATTGTCTGTCATTGTGTAACATTTCTGGGTTCTAAACCTGTGATAGCAGTTGCTATAGTTGTTGGTTTGTTTTTTTCTGACAGACTTAAATTATGATTCTGAATTTATGAAATTATGAGTCCCACCTCCTTGTCTATTGAACAATATAAGATATTTTCATAAAGCCAAGTATTAATATTTACTCACTAACATAAAATGAATTATAGGAGGCGCAGAAACCACACTATTGGCTGTTTCTTTTTCTAAAGTGTGCATAAAATCCCAAATGCACCTACTGCTTGTTCTGAATGAATACAGATTTCAAAGTCATCTAAGCAACATTATAGCATTTAGCTCTCAAAATAAAAGGAAGGCAATTGACTCTCAGTATTCTGGATGAATAGCTCAAACTGTTTTAAAAAATATATCCCATACATTTCTTATCTACTTGAATGTACATCTTTTCCATGGTTGTGTAATTTTGTTTCTGCTTTTTTAACTTAATAGTTAATTATAATATTTTTGCATGTTGCTACATTATCTTTTAAAAATGTCCATTAAATAATCATACTACAGCCGTTGCTTTAACCATTGGTGTTCAATTCAAATTTCTTGGCCTTGAACCAAACCTACTGAATCAAAAATACTGAGAGTAGACTCAAGAACCTCCATTAAATAAATTCTTCTGTTTTTTCAGAGGTAAAGCCTGAGATTCAAAGATAGGAGTGGCCTTAGGAGTGCCTGTACTGCTTAATAGGAAAGTCATCATTTCCCCCATTGTAAATAATATTGCAATGAATATTGTTGTGAACATATCTTCTTCCTTCTTTGAATAATGTCCTTTTTTTGGGCTATGTCATATTTCTTCCTAAATTGGAAGAACCAAAAGTATGCAGAATTTTAATCTGCTTTCCTGACTTTCTTATATTCTTTTCCCTGATTAATTTATCAACAAATATCTTCAACAATGGTAAACCTGATTTGAGCTAAATTTTAAATTGTAAATATGAGACAGTCAATAGTTTAAATTTGACAAAGTTAACAGAAAAGATCAAATTCTTCCATACTCTGCCTAGCAGACTAACCAGAATGGGGAAGAAGGCAGCGAAGGTGCGGTGGATCTGCAGCCACTAGTGCGGAACTGGTAAGTGGTCGTACTGTAGCATTAACTAATGTTTGTGAATGTTCTTTATACTTAGAGAGCCACTTCACATTCATTACCTGATGAGGTTCTCCCCACTCTGTCAGTAAGTATGATTATTCCCATTGTATTTATGAGGAAACCAAGGCTCAAGATTGCTCAACAATTTGCCCTGAACAACTAGTAATTGATTGAATGTGGAAGATTTTCTGCCTTGCATCATACTCAAGTGCCTATTTATTGGGGATGCCCTTTTCTTAATATAATATCCAGAGAACTTTTCTTCTTTATATCTAATTTTACTGCTGCTTTAAAAATTAGGCAATTACAGTTCCATCAACTCAATTCAAAACCCAGATAATAAGCAACATTTAATTGCAAGGTACTCCAGGGAATACAAAAATGAGAGGGCACAGCCCTGGGCTTTTGGAAATTTTGATCTGGGAAATGAAAACAGCATGTTTAAAATAAGACAGAACCAAGGACTATACAGGATTTTCTAATTTCTTCCTTTACAGTTGAGGAAACAGGTCGGGCATCAAGGATTCCCCACTTGAGTTACCGCAGATAATCCTTCGGTGCTGGTCTCCTGCTCTGGGCTGCAAGCTCCTCTAGGGCAGGGCATGGCTTCCTTATGCCCATTGCTACACCCTGGTGTTTGTGCATGGGCAGGTACAGAGTGGGCACACATTTGATGCATCTTCACCTTAATTTCTTCCAAATGGAATATGCCTCATGATATTTTTCTTTATGCAACAGGTATTTACTTAGTTTCCATTATGTGGCATGCACTTTTTAGGCACTTGGGAGATCAGGGAACAAAACAGAAAATACTCCCTGCTCTTCCAAAGTCAAAAGGTATAATCAATCTTTTGCCTTGCAGGAGTTTGATACCTATATGGTACACTACATCATAGGGGTAATGGTCAGAGTGTCTCTGCTTCTAGCTTTAGTTCTATACACTTAGTGCTAAAGAGGCACATGACTTCTAACAGCTGAAGAAGTTTCAGGAATATCTCCTTTACCTCCTTCTCTTAATCTCAGCTCTACATAATCTGAGGTTCCTGTACAATTTTTGAAATTTTAGGAAGCTTGTCAAGGCAAAGACATAGAGTGGTGAAAGTGTGTAAAATGTTTGGAGCTGGTAAATGAACCATGTGGCCAGAATGTAGGGCTCATAGAGCCTTTAGTTGGAGGTGAGTTAGCTCGACACCACAGTAGAGGGCCTTGGGAGAAGCCATTTAGATTTTGGGTAACTGAGAGTGTTTTGAGGTTTTTGATAAAGAAAACAAATACGAACTTACCTGTGTTTAGGAAAGTCACTGTGGCAGGGGTGAGAAGGATGCACCAGGTGGGGCAAGACAAATTAGGAGGATTTTACACAAGCGTGTTATGAGATAATGGAGTTATAGCAAGACAGTAGGAAGGAGAGGAGGGATGAGAGACTGCAGAAGTGGAAACAACATGAGTTCATGATGGCTGATGGGCTAGAGGAGAGAATTCTTGAAGGTGATAGAGAAGTTGTTGATGACAGGTTATTGGTGACATCAATCATTAAAAATGTAAGGCAATGAGGAGGTCTTTGATTGATGAATGTGAGTGATACTATAAATGCAATTTAGATATTTTATACCATCTATCTAGGACAGCATAATTTATATCATTTATATCAAGTAGTTCAATTCAACTCAACACATATTTCTGCTGTCCTTACTATCAGGCCTCTGAGCCCAAGCCAAGCAATCACATGCCCTGTGACTTGCAAGTATACACCCAGATGGCCTGAAGTAACTGAAGAATCACAAAAGAAGTGAAAATGCCCTGCACCTGCCTTAACCGATGACATTCCACCACAAAAGAAGTGAAAATGCCCTGCCCCTGCCTTGACTGATGACATTCCACCACAAAAGAAGTGAAAGTGGCTGGTCCTTGCCTTAAGTGATGACATTACCTTGTGAAATTCCCTTTCCTGGCTCATCCTGGCTCAAAAAGCTCCCCCACTGAGCACCTGTGACCCCCCACTCCTGCCCGCCAGAGAACAACCCCCCTTTGACTGTAATTTTCCTTTACCTACACAAATCCTACAAAACGGCCCCACCCTTATCTCCCTTCGCTGACTCTCTTTTCGGACTCAGCCCGCCTGCATGCAGGTGATTAAAAAGCTTTATTGCTCACACAAAGCCTGTTTGGTGGTCTCTTCACATGGATGCACATGACACCACCTGCTAAGTGGTAGAAATGATATAAGCATGAGAAGAGAAATCCTGCTGTAAATGGCCTTCAGTATAATGAAGGAAGTAAATATAAGCATGAACAATAACAAAAGGTAAAACACTGTATGATATATTATGAGAGGTATAAGATCCATTAAGACCTAAAGAAGGAAAAGAATATAGTTATTTAGGGGCAAGCTATAATGTTTAGAACAGGATAAGATGGAAAATACATTTTTTAAAATTGAAAAGCAATATTTTCCATAAACATATAATAGACATTTTTCAAAAAATATCTATTAAAATATCAAATTCAGAGAGATCAAATAAAAATGGATTCAGTGTGCAACCAAATGTAATGGATATACTGTGATAATCTTAGTGAATTCCTTCTTAGGGGATGGTACAAGATGTGCAAATTAAAATCTATGCCTATAAACCGCTAAGAAAGAGATTAGCAAAGATGATTTGAGATATTTTAATTTACTGTAGATTATCATTATAGACTCGAGCTCTCACACTTTGGCAATCTGTTGACTGTATGCCTGAACACTTTGAAATACCACAGCCTAGGATTTTGATGGGCTGGTCAGTTCCCAGGCAACTTGGCTAATAAGAGCAGCTTCTGTGGCACTGCAGTAGACCTTGTCAGCATAAGCAGCTGGGAAAACCTCTTTGTGAGATTGTGAAACTCATGGGTTTTTCAGCACTACTTTCCTGAGTTGATTTGATAAAAACTGTTCTTCCAAACCATCAGTAGTAAGTTCTTTTAGTTAAGTGATAAATCGTAGCCAAATTGTACTGCAAACTGGTGGATGTCTAACTTCTTCAGCATGCATAGATGTCTCTGAAAATTCATGTTTGGTTGAGTCCAGTATAGAATAATTTATTTTTCCTTAAAATTTCCAATCATTGCCTCAAAAGAGACAAACACTTTGGTCTGAGCATCAAATATCATATATGTCCCTGCTTTTTCTGAACGGGAAAATGTTTCAATCCGTGTGTCCTTCACTTCTCCTCATTCATTTTTGCAAGTTTGCCCTTTTCTTTGCATAAGTAGTTGCTTCCTGTCTTCCAGCTGGGCAAAAATTTCTAGTATCAAAAGTTAGGAGTATTGTCCATGATTATATTGGCTCTTTTGCTTTGTTGTAAACAATACACTTAGTTTTATCGTACTATTTGTGAGGTTTCATTGAATAATTGTGAGGCTGGTTTCCAAAGGCACATTGATTATTGACTGCAGACTGAGATAGACAGGAGGTTCAGTTCTGTGTCCTTTTAACAGAGTTGACAAATCATCACTTTCTATTTGAGTGATATCTGACCGCCAAACAGGAACACCTTGTACTCTCTTGCCTTTTGTCACAGGATTAGGAGGGCAATTGGAACCACCAGCCAAAGCAGACGTCTCAACATCTCTTAGCCTTTGCCCCATTCCAGATGGGATGCTAGAGGTAGACTCAGCTAAGAATTATTATCTGGTCTCCTTAGCAGGGAGTGTTGATTTAAAGTATCTTGGTTTTTTTTTTTGGAGGCAGAGTTTTGCTCTGACACCCAGACAGGAGTAAAGTGGTGTGATCTTGGCTCGCAGCAACCTCTGACTCCTGGGTTCAAGAGGTTCTTATTCCGAAGCCTCCTGAGTAGCTGGGACAACAGGCATGTGTCACCACACCTAGAAATTTTAAGTATACCTTAAAGTATGCTCTGATTCCAGATGTTTGCACTGAGAGTCTGTTTAGTTTTTTAGAAAACCTATTTTTTGGCCGGGCGCGGTGGCTCAAGCCTGTAATCCCAGCACTTTGGGAGACCGAGACGGGCGGATCACGAGGTCAGGTGATCGAGACCATCCTGGCTAACACGGTGAAACCCCGTCTCTACTAAAAAATACAAAAAACTAGCCGGGCGAGGTGGCGGGCGCTTGTAGTCCCAGCTACTTGGGAGGCTGAGGCAGGAGAATGGCATAAACCTGGGAGGCGGAGCTTGCAATGAGCTGAGATCCGGCCACTGCACTCCAGCCTGGGCGACAGAGCGAGACTCTGTCTCAAAAAAAAAAAAAAAAAGAAAACCTATTTTTTTTGTGTGTCTCTGTTTTATGAAAGTAATATAGTTTGTAGAAAATTTGAAAATACAAAAGTTTGAAGAAAATAACCCATCATATCACAACTCACTGTTAATGTTTTATTTTATTGTCATCTTGTCTTTGTTTATAAAACACAATTTATAGATTTATGTTAGTTATTATGCATATATAAACATTATATATGTATATTCCTAGTTTTTTACTTTAATTTTGCTAGCAAATTTTGTGTGCTTTATGTTTGAACAACAAATCATTTTGCACTCTAGTAACCTCTGGACTTGTCTTTTTTCTGTCTGTTACACATTTACTTGACAACAAGAATCCTTGTGTCAGGTCAGCATAGGACCTTTGGCCACATTTCATTTATACAGCAAATGCCCAGGACGGGGGATTACACCATGTTTCCAATATGCACTAGGTTAGAATATCCTAGGACATATGTTTTCATTTGAATAGCTTAACATATAATCTGATCACTCTTATGCAAGATAGGATAGAAAGTAGCAATTCTAGTTTGCGCCAGGGGCTGTGAGTTTCTTAAAAGACCCGAACCTGATATGGGGCCATTCCATTAAAGATACTCATAGAATGGTCTATATGCAGTCCTTAAACATGATTTTCAGAGAATTTATGATCATTTGGTCAAATGCTCAGAATCCCCAGTTGATGTGGCTGTATTTATACAAATTGATGACCTGATGGTCTCTAGGGCTCATGGTTGGCTGCAGTTATGGGTGGAGACTAGTTCATTCAGGAAGCTAGAAATTAGGAGGGAGAATCAGAGACTAGTATTCAGGGAGCTAGAAATTAGGAGAGAGAATCAGCCACCATCTCCTCCACATTCTTTCCTTTTTTGGAACTTTGCTCATGTCTGTCTGCATCAGTGGAACCTAGACCTGGAATCTCAATTGTGTGATTTTGTTTCTAGAAACCATAAGTCAGTGGGCACTAGAGTAAGTTCTTATCAGGCTAAGCTGGAAAGAGATAAATAACATTTCTGAGCCTCACTGATTTAAGTGGAATTCACTAGAATTCCAAGGTCTCTCAGTAATTAAAGACAACTCTGAAAATTCAGAGACAATTCCATTTTTGTCTCAGTCCCTTAAAGAACAGTCGGATTAGCAGAAACTGACTGTGATGTCAGCTACCACTATTGCCAACTTCATACCTCATGTCAATTAAATTGCCAGTTACAGGCATTATGTACTTTCACAATTTGTAAGACATTTCATGTTTCAATGATTTTTGTCTGACTGTATAGTCTTGGATTAAAGACTTCTGACAGAGGAAGACACTGTAATAGAGCACAGCAGATAGACACCCGTGTGCTGCATACTTTCAGTCATCAGTCAGTTTCTCCACAACAGCAATCTTGGACCATAGTCATGATAGACGTAATGGAGTTGCCCAGGTCGCTCATCATCACCAGCATGCTACTTGGTTCATCGACCAGCCCATCTGCTTCAAAGGGAGGCTGGAAAAGACTCATCCCACGGGAAAAATGTTTATTCTTTCAGATGAAGAAGGAAAAAATGGAATCATACTATTGTGAGGTTTCACTGAATAATTGTGAGGCTGGTTTCCAAAAGCACATTGATTATTGACTGCAGATTGAGATAGATCAGGAGGTTCAGTTCTGTGTCCTGAATGTCTAACTTCATTAGCCATTAATGGAGCCCCTTCGTGAAGAAATCTCTGGAATCTTGGAAGTGTTGGAAGAGTAACAGCCAAGTCAACCATCATGTGTGCATCTTATGTCCAGTTTAAAGAAGATAACCATCCTTTTGGTCTTGGACTTTACAATGAAGCTGTGAAAGTTATCCATGAATTCCCTCAATTTTATCCTTTAGGGATTGTGCAACATGATTCGATCTTGATGAATTTTCATATGATTGCAAATGAGCTACATTAAATACTATTAGAGGAGACCTTTCTTGTTTGAGGGAGACATTTCTATGCTTTCTCATATTCAATTTGCTTTTTTTTTTTTTGAGACAGAGTCTCATTCTGTTGCCCAGGCTGGAGTACAGTGGCACAATCTTGGCTCACTCTGACCTCCACCTCCTGGGTTCAAACGATTCCCATGCCTCAGCCTCCCAAGTAGCTGGAATTACAGGCACCTGCCACTATGTCCGGTTACTTTTTGTATTTTTATTAGAGACAGAGTTTCGCCATGTTGGCCAGGCTGGTTTTGAACTCTTGGCTTCCAGCGATCCGCCCACCTCGGCCTCCCAAAGGGCTGGGATTACAGGCATAAGCCACTGCACCTGGTCAATTTGCTCTTTTTAAAATTTTATTTGTCTAGCTTTAGATATTCCAATCTAGAGGTTTTGGCCGAACTGATATATTGACAGTTCTCACCTAAGTCCCATTATAAAGAATTGCTTCTACAATATATGGTCAGATTAGATGCAAGAATAAAGCAGTTGTCTGAGTTTAGGTTTCTATTTTATTAATAAAAACTAAAAGAGTACACACTAAAAATCCAGCATAGTAAATATCAACATTCTCTAAATTTATAAACTTGAAAAGTCAGAACCTTTTAGTGAAGTCATGATGCACTACTCAAGATATTGTTAACCCAGGTGGGTCAGAGGATGAGGGCATTTTCAGTTTAGGAGCAGCTATAGCATAGGGACTTCAGAGCCCTTTAACTTTAGAAGGTCTAAGAGAAGAGTGGCGATAATAAACAGTAATCATAGCTAAATTGATTAAACATGTCCAACATACTGGGTACGGTGTTGACCACTTTAACGTGTTGTCTTCGTTCATCTTCATCACAACCTTACAAGGTAGTTAGAGTGATAATTCCCATTTTGTAGAACACAGAGAGGTTAGTGGCTTCTCCAAGGTTATGGAGCTATTAATGCCAGCACCAAAACTTGAACTCAGGTCTGCTCAAATACAAACACATACTCGACAAATACATGCCCTTAAACTGTAAGCTTTGTGCGTTTCTCGTTGGTGATTAGCCTTTACATCTTGGCAAATCAAAGGCGAGGTCATTTTACCATGCTCGGATTCATTGACATTCTCATAAAGCAACACAAGTCAAAATTTAAAGTAGAGGGTATGAGCCTTCTCCTGCTGTTATTCTTGTTTTCTTTTCTTTTTCTTTTACTTTTTTTTTTTTTTTTTTTGAGACGGAGTCTTGCTCTGTCGCCCGGGCTGGAGTGCAGTGGCCGGATCTCAGCTCATTGCAAGCTCCGCCTCCCGGGTTTACGCCATTGTCCTGCCTCAGCCTCCCAAGTAGCTGGGACTACAGGCGCCAGCCACCTCGCCCCGCTAGCTTTTTTTTTGTATTTTTCAGTAGAGACAGGGTTTCACCGTGTTAGCCAGAATGCTCTCAAACTCCTGACCTCGTGATCCGCCCATCTCGGCCTTCCAAAGTGCTGGGATTACAGGCTTGAGCCACCGCGCCCGGCCGTTTTCTTTTCAATTCAGGATTCTGTAGGCACAAAAACACAAAATGATGTATCTTTTAGTCCCAGGGTGTGCATGTTTTTCTGATCATTTAAATAATTTTAAAACACTACAGACAAATCTCACTTATGCTTAGATCCTGAATAAAATATTAGCAAATAGAATAAAGGACTACATTAAAATGGGATTTGAAATATTGGTAAATGGAATCCAGCAGAACATTTCAGCAAAGCAAGTTTTTTGTAGAAATGCAAAAATAGCTTTAAAATGGGATTAATAGTATATAGTCAGTCAAACAAATAGAATTAAAAGCCTACTTTCATCCTAATAAATGGTTAAAAGGTATTTGACAAAATTCAACATCCATTTTTTAAAAAGTTCTCATAGTAAAAGAGGCCTAGATTAATATTCTTCACTTGATAAAAAATATGTGTATTTCAAAGCAAATACTAGTATCCCTTTATTTTTTATTTTTTTTTTATTTTTTGAGACAGAGTTTCATTCTTTTGCCCAGGCTGGAGTACAGTGGTGCAATGTCAGCTCACCATAACCTCCGCCTCTCGGGTTCAAGCATTTCTCTTGCCTCAGCCTCTTGAGTAGCTGGTATTACAGGCGTGCACCACCAGACCTTAGACCTTCCTAATTTTTGTATTTTTAGTAGAGACGGTGTTTCACCATGTTGGCCAGGCTGGTCTCAAACTCCTGACCTCAAGTGATCCTCCCGCCTGGCCTCCTAAAGTGTTGGGTTACAGGTGTGAGTCATTGTGCCAGGCCTTAGTATCACATTTAATAATGAAACACTGCCAGGTGAACGCCTATAATCCCAGCCCTTTGGGAGGCCAAGTCGGGCAGATCACCTGAGGTCGGGAGTTTGAGATCAGCCTGACCATATGGAGAAACCCTGTCTCTACTAAAAATACAAAATTAGCCGGGCATGGTGGTGCATGCCTGTAATCACAGTTCCTCGGGAGGCTGAGGCAGGAGAATTGCTTGAACCTGGGAGGTGGAAGTTGCGGTGAGCTGAGATTGAATCATTGTACTCCAGCATGGGAAACAAGAGCGAAACTCCATCTCTAATAATAGTAATAATAATAATAATGATAATAATGAAACACAATAACACTAGTTTTTTCCTATAAAAATTAAGCAAGAAAGACAAAGATATGTATTATTGTACTGTACAGAGAGCACAGTTCTCGATATAGTATTCAAATTTCTTAGATTCAGAGCTTAGCAAAGTGCCTGGCACACAATAGAAACTCAATTTATTTGTTAAATGAATTAGTGACATTGAAACAAGAAGTATAAATTCTGGAATAGAGGAGGTGAAATTATTGTTTGCAGATAATACAGTTTTGTTTAAATAGAATTAATTTAAAAATGACTAGAAATAATAGGAACATTCAGAATAGTGGCTAGGTTCAAAATTAATATACCACCACCTACTCCACCTTTGTGGCCTCCTGGGCCACCTATGGGTCCTCCTCCTGGACCACTGAGACCATCTGGAATGCCAGGCCTCTGAGGGCTTTTACTCCAACATTTACCTGCAGGACCACCACTAGGCTGACTCCCTGGCCCTCTCCCAGGCCCACCTCCAAGTCTTCCTCCTGGGAACCCCCACCAAAGCGACCTCCCCCTGAATCTTCAGGTATCCCCCTTTCTCATTCTGGAATGATGATCTTGGATGCCTCCACATAGACTTGCCCTCATCCATCCCTGGCTTTTCCCACCAGCTCCCTTGCCAAACCCTGCGATTTTCAGTGCCCCACCCAACTTGATTCGGCAACCCAAGGTGGATGATATGAGTGCAGCCACCATTGAGAAGAAAGCCACGACAACCATCAGTGCCAAGCCACACATCACGGCTAATTCCAAGGCAGAGGTTACTTGATTTGTGCCCGCTGCACTGAGAGTAGAACAGGAGATTGAAGGGATTACTGCCACTCCTCCAAGAAAAGTAAGTGGATGATTCTGCTGTGCCTCTTGCCAAAGCAGCTCTCAAATCTGGTCCTTCTAATTCCTGTCTCAGTTTAGACCAAGGATGATGTTTATGGGGCTTTCACGAAAGCTGGAAGGGTTACTGTGACACCTTATTTCAGTTCAGGGCTCTCCTAAAGTTTAGCTTTGTTCAAAGTTCACTGCATATAAGAGAGGGTGTCTCATTCAGAATAGATTGGCTATTGAAACAGTGCTGCCACATCCATTCCCTTTCATGCCACCATTTTCATCCTGTTTCTTCCCTTTTCCCAGTTATTTGGAGATTTGCGATTGAGGATCTCAGTTACTTATTTGTTTTGACTCTCTTCTTCTGTGCTGTGGGCTCTGGAGCAGAGATTTCTGAAAAACAAGCTTATTTTAACTTGACTTTTGTTTTTGAGTTATTTTTGATATTTTCCTGTAAATATTTTGTAATATTCTACTTGTAGTGAAATGGATCACAATGTCATTTTCTGATACAAACCTGGATCTGTGGGAAGAAAACATACAGTTCTCTGATTAAAATTATTTCCCAAGCAGAGCCTGAGGCAAGAACAAAGTGCTGATACTTTCTTCGGGCTAAACTTGGAGTGTTTTATGGGAAAAATAAGTAAATGTCCCAAATCAAGAAAAAAAGAAGATGGCCAAATAGGAACAGCTCTGGTCTGCAGCTCCCAGCGTGATTGACACAGAAGACGGGTGATTTCTGCATTTCCAACTGAGGTACCTGGTTCATCTCATTGGGACTGGTCGGACAGTGGGTGCAGCCCATGGAGGGTGAGCTAAAGCAGGGCAGGGCATTGCCTCACCTGGGAAGCACAAGGGGTCAGGGGATTTCCCTTTCCTAGCCAAGGGAAGCTGTGACAGACTGTACCAGGAAAATCAAGACACTGCCACCTAAATACTGCGCTTTTCCAATAGTCTTTGCAAACGGCACACCGGGAGATTATATCCCATGCTGAGCTCAGTGGGTCCCATGCCCACAGAGCCTTGCTCACTGCTAGTGCAGCAGTCTGAGATCGAACTCCAAGGTGGCAAGCCTGGCTAGGGGATGGGCATCCACCATTGTTGAGGCTTGAGTAGGTAATCAAAGCGGCTGGGGAAGCTCGAACTGGGTGGAGCCCAGTGCAGCTCAACAAGGCCTGCCTGCCTCTGTAGACTCCATCTCTGGGGACAGGGCATAGCTGAACAAAAGGCAGCAGAAATTTCTGCAGACTTAAACATCCCTGTCTGACAGCTCTGAAGAGAGCAGTGATTCTCCCAGCACAGTGTTTGGGCTCTGAGAACAGACAGACTGCCTCCTCAAGTGGGTCCCTGATCCCCGTGTAACCTAACTTGGAGACACCTCCCAGTAGGGGCCAACTGACACCTCATACAGCTGGGTGCCCCTCTGAGATGAAGCTTCAGAGGAAGGATCAGGGAGCAACATTGCTGTTCTGCAGCCTTTGCTCATGATACCCAGGCAAACAGGGTCTGGAGTGGACCTCCAGCAAACTCCAACAGACCTGCAGCTAAAGGATCTGACTGTTAGAAGGAAAACTAACAAACAGAAAGGAATAACATCAACACCAACAAAAAGGATATCCATACAAAAACCCCATCTGTAGGTCACCATCATCAAAGACCAAAGGAAGATAAAACCACAAAGATGGGGAGAAACCAGAGCAGAAAAGCTGAAAATTCTGAAAAGTAGAGTGCTCCTTCTCCTTCAAAGGATTGCAGCTCCTCACCAGCAATGGAACAAAGCTGGATGGAGAATGACTTTGACGAGTTGACAGAAGTAGGCTTCATAACGTTGGTAATAACAAACTTCTCCGAGCTAAAGCAGCATGTTTGAACCCATCATGAGGAAGCTAAAAACCTTGAAAAGAGATTAGACAAATGGCAAACTAGAATAAACAGTGTAGAGAAGACCTTAAATGACCTGATGGAGCCAAAAACCATGGCATGAGAACTATGTGACGCTTGCACAAGCTTCAGTGGCCAATTCAATCAAGTGGAAGAAAGGGTATCAGTGATTGAAGATCAAATTAATAAAATGAAGCGAGAAGTTTAGAGAAAAAAGAGTAAAAAAAAGAAATGACCAAAACCTCCAAAAAATGTGGGACTATGTGAAAAGACCAATCTACCTTTGATTGGTGTACCTGAAAGTGATGGGGAGCACGGAACCAAGTTGGAAAACACTCTTCAGGATATTATCAAGGAGAACTTCCCCAACCTAGCAAGGCAGGCCAACATTCAAATTCAGGAAATATAGAGAACACCACAAAGATACTCCTCAAAAGAGCAACTCTAAGATCCATAATTATCAGATTCATCAAACTTGAAATGAAGGAAAAAATGTTAAGGGCAGCCAAAGAGAAAGGTCAGGTTATCCACAAAGGGAAGCCCATCAGACTAACAGTGAATCTCTCGGCAGAAACTCTATAAGCCAGAAGAGAGTGGGGGCCAATATTGCACATTTTTAAAGAAAAGAATTTTCAACACAGAATTTCATATCCAGCCAAACTAAGTTTCATAAGTGAAGGAGAAATACAATCCTTTACAAACAAGCAAATGCCAAGAGATTTAGTCACAACCAGACCTGCCCTACAAGAGCTCCTGAAGGAAGCACTAAACATGGAAAGGAACAACAGGTACCAGCCACTGCAAAAACATGCCAAACTGTAAAGGCCATTGATGCTAGGAAGAAACTGCATCAACTGATGGGCAAAATAACCAGCTAACATCATAATGACAGGATCAAGTTCACACATAACAATATTAACCTTTAATGTAAACGGGTTAAATGCCCCAATTAAAAGACACAGACTGGCAAATTGGATAAAGAGTCAAGACCCATCAGTATGCTGTGTTCAGGAGACCCATCTCACATGCAGAGACACACATAGGCTAAAAATAAAGGGATGGAAGAAGATCTACCAAGCAAATGGAAAGCAAACAAACAAACAAACAAAAAAACCAGGGGTTGCAATACTAGTCTCTGATAAAACAGACTTTAAACCAACAAAGATCAAAAGAGAAAAAGAAGGGCATTACATAATGGTAAAGGGATCAATTCATCAAGAAGAGCTAACTATCCTAAACATATATGCACCCAACACAGGAGCACCCAGATTCATAAAACAAGTCCTTAGAGACCTACAAAGAGACTTAGACTCCCACTGTCTAAGTCTTTATAATAATAAATAATAATGGGAGACTTTAACACCCCCCTGTCAACATTAGACAGATCAACGAGACAGAAGGTTAACAAGGATATCCAGGACTTGAACTCCCCTCTGCACCAAGCAGACCTAATAGATATCTACAGAACTCTCCACCCAAGTCAACAGGATATACATTCTTCTTAGCACCACATCACACTTATTCCAAGATTGACCACACAGTTGGAAGTAAAGCACACCTCATCAAATGTAAAAGAACAGAAATCACAACAAACTGTCTCACTCAAGAAACTCACTCAAAACCGCACAACTACATGTAAACTGAACAACCTGCTCCTGAATCACTACTGGGTAAATAACAAAATGAAGGCAGAAATGAAGATATTCTTTGAAACCAGTGAGAACAAAGACACAACATACCGGAATCTCTGGGACACATTTAAAGCAGTGTGTAGAGAGAAATTTATAGCACTAAATGCCCAGAAAAGAAAGCGGGAAAGATCTAAAATTGACACCTTATCATCACAATGAAAAGAACTAGAGAAGCAAGAGCAAACACATTCAAAAGCTAGCAGAAGGCAAGAAATAACTAAGATCAGAGCAGAACTGAAGGAGATAGAGATACAAAAAAAACCTTTCAAATAATCAATGAATCCAGGAGCTAGTTTTTTGAAAAGATCGACAAAACTGATAGACTGCTAGCAAAACTAATAAAGAAAAGAGAGAAGAATCAAATAGATGCAATAAAAAATGATAAAGAGGATATCACTACCAATCCCACAGAAATAAAACTACCATCAGAGAATACTATAAACACCTCTATGCAAATAAACTAGAAAATCTAGAAGAAATGAATAAATTCCTGGACACATACACCCTCCCAAGACTAAACCAGGAAGAAGTTGAATTGCTGAACAGACCAGTAACAGGCTCTGAAATTGAGGCAATAATTAATAGCCTACCAACCAAAAAAAGTCCAGGACCAGACAGATTCACAGCCGAATTCTACCAGAGGTACAAGGAGGAGCTGGTACCATTCCTTCTGAAACTATTCCAATCAATAGAAAAAGAGAATCCTCCCTAACTCATTTTATGAGGCCAATATCATCCTGATACCAATGGCAGAAACACAATAAAAAAAAGAGAATTTTAGACCAATATCTCTGATGAACATCAATGCAAAAATCCTCAATAAAATACTGGAAAACCAAATCCAGTAGCACATCATAAAGCTTATCCACCAAAATCAAGTTGACTTCATCCCTGGGATGCAAGGCTGGCTCAACATATGCAAATCAATAAACATAATCCATCACATAAACAGAACCAATGACAAAAACCACATGACTATCTCAATAGATGCATGAAAGGCCTTTGACAAAATTCAACAGTCCTTCATGCAAAAACTCTCAATAAACTAGGTATTGATGGAATGTATCTCAAAATAATAAGAGCTATTTATGACAAACCCACAGCCAGTATCATACTGAACGGGCAAAAAGGGAAGTATTCCCTTTGAAAACTGGCACAAGACAGGGATGCCCTCTCTCACTACTCCTATTCAACATAGTGTTGGAAGTTCTGGCCACAACAATCAGGCAAGAGAAAGAAATAAAAGGTATTCAATTAGGAAAAGAGGAAGTCAAATTGTCCATGTTTGCACATGACATGATTGTATATTTAGAAAACCCCATCGTCTTAGCCCCAAATCTCCTTAAGCTGATAAGCAACTTCAGCAGTCTCAGGATAAAAAATCAATGTGCAAAAATCACAAGCATTCTTATACACCAATAACAAATAGAGAGCCAAATCATGAGTGAACTCCTATTCACAATTGCTACAAAGAGAATAAAATACCTAGGAATCCAACTTACAAGAGATGTGAAGGACTTCTTCAAGGAGAATTACAAACCATTTCTGCTCAACGAAATAAAAGAGGACACAAACAAATGGAATAACATTCCATGCTCATGGATAGGAAGAATCAATATTGTGAAAATGGCCATACTGCCCAAGGTAATTTATAGATTCAATGCCATCCCCATCAAGCTACCAATGACTTTCTTCACAGAATTGGAAAAAATTTTAAAGTTCGTATGGAACCAAAAAAGAGTCTACATTGCCAAGGCAATTCTAAGCAAAAAGAACAAAGCTGGAGGCATCATGCAACCTGACTTCAAACTATGCCACAAGGCTACAGTAACCAAAACAGCATGGTACTGGTACCAAAACAGAGATATAGACCAATGGAACAGAAGAGAGGCCTCAGAAATGACACCACACATCTACAATCATCTGATCTTTGACAAACCTGACAAAAACAAGAAATGGGGAAAGGATTCCCTATTTAATAAATGGTGCTGGGAAAACTGGCTAGCCATATGTAGAAAGCTGAAACTGGATCCCTTCCTTGCACCTTATACAAAAATTAATTCAAGATGGATTAAAGACCTAAACGTTAGACCTAAAACCATAAAAACCCTAGAAGAAAATCTAGACAATACCATTCAGGACATAGGCATGGGCAAGGACTTCATGACTAAAACACCAAAAGCAATGGCAATAAAAGCCAAAATAGATAAATAGGATCTAATTAAACTAAAGAGCTCTGCACAGCAAAAGAAACTACCGTCAGAGTGAACAGACAACCTACAGAATGGGAGAACATTTTTGCAATCTACCCATCTGACAAAGGGCTAATATCCAGAATCTTTAAAGAACTTAAACAAATTTACAAGAAAAAAATCACACAACCCCATCATAAAGCGAGCAAAGGATATGAACAGACACTTTTCAAAAGAAGACGTTTATGCAGCCAACAGACACATGAAAAAATGCTCATCATCAGAAAAATGCAGATCAAAACCACAATGAGATACCATCTCACACCAGTTAGAATGGTGATCATTAAAAAGTCAGGAAACAACAGGTGCTAGAGAGGATGTGGAGAAATAGGAATGCTTTCACACTGTTGGTGGGAGTGTAAACTAGTTCAAACATTGTGGAAGACAGTGTGACAATTCCTCAAGGATCTAGAACTAGAAATACCATTTGACCCAGTGATCCCATTACTGGGTATATACCCAAAGGATTAAATATCATGCTACTCTAAAGACACATGCACATGTATATTTATTGTGACACTATTCACAATAGCGAAGACTTGGAACCAACCCAAATGTCCATCAGTGATAGACTGGATTAAGAAAATGTGGCACATATACACCATGGAATACTATGCAGCCATAAAAAAGGATGAGTTCATGTCCTTTGCAGGGACATGGATACAGCTGGAAACCATCATTCTGAGCAAACTATCGCAAGGACAGAAAACCAAACACCACAAGTTCTCACTCATAGGTGGGAATTGAACAATGAGAACACTTGGACACAGGGCAGGGAACATCATACACCAGGATCTGTTATAGGGTGGGGGTATGGGGGAGTGATAGCATTAGGAGAAATACCTAATGTAAATGATGAGTTAATGGGTGCAGCACACCAACATGGCACATGTATACATATGTAACAAACCTGCACGTTGTGTACATGTACCCTAGAACTTAAAGTATAATTTTTAAAAAATTGGAAAAAAAAAAAAAAAAAAAAACCTAGAAAGTGTAATGGAAGAAATGATCCCTTTTTTCTTTTTTTCTTTTTTTTTTTTTTTTTTTTTTTGAGACGGAGTCTCGCTCTGCCACCCAGGCTGGAGTGCTGTGGCCAGATCTCAGCTCACTGCAAGCTCCGCCTCCCGGGTTCACGCCATTCTCCTGTCTCAGCCTCCCGAGTAGCTGGGATTATAGGCGCCCGCCACCTCGCCCGGCTAATTTTTTTGTATTTTTTAGTAGAGACGGTGTTTCACCGTGTTAGCCAGGATGGTCTCGATCTCCTGACCTCGTGATCCGCCCGTCTCGGCCTCCCAAAGTGCTGGGATTACAGGCTTGAGCCACCGCGCCCGGCCTCTTTTTTTTTTTTTTGAGATAGAGTCTTGCTCTGTCACCCAGGCTGGAGTGCAGTGGTCCAATCTTGGCTCACTGCAAGCTCCGCCTCCCGGGTTCACTCCATTCTCCTGCCTCAGCCTCCCGGGTAGCTGGGACTACAGGCGCCCACCACCACGCCTGGCTAATTTTTTGTGTTTTTAGTAGAGATGGGGTTTCATCGTGTTAGCCAGGGTGGTCTCGATCTCCTGACCTCGTATGATCCCTTTTTTCTAATTACAGAACTAACTACAATAGTAAGAAGTACACCTGCCTTAAATGAAGAAAATCTGAAAATTCTGCTGAGGATATCCAAACATGCACACTCTGTCCTTTGCAATTGTTGCAACATCAGTTCTAAACCTACACATTAATAGATGTTAATAGAAATGCCAATAGGAAATTTCAAAACCACCCAGTTGATTAAAAAGGGGAACATCACACACTGGGGCCTATCATGGGGAGGGGGGAGGGGGGAGGGATTGCATTGGGAGTTATACCTGATATAAATGACGAATTGATGGGTGCTGACGAGTTGATGGGTGCAGCACACCAACATGGCACAAGTATACATATGTAACAAACCTGCACGTTATGCACATGTACCCTAGAACTTAAAGTATAATAATAATAAAAAAAGTTTAATAAGGGATTCGGGAAACATGCACTCTGTGGCAAAAGGTTAACTAAGTGAAAAATTTAAAGGCCAATTTGACAACACCTATCAAAATAAAATTGACCTCATATTTTCACTTTTAGAAATTCATCTTCCAGATAATTCTCTAAGTGTGCAAATGTAAATAGGTATATAACTACACATACACATTCATAAGATAATGTATATATGTACGTACAAGGGGTTTATTTTTGTAGCATTGATATTTTATTGCTTGAACAATCATGACTAGCATTTGTTAGGGTTTTTTTTTTTTTTTTTTTTTTGACAGGGTTTTATTCCTCTCGCCCAGGCTGCAATGGCGTGATCTTGGCTCACTGCAACCTCTGCCTCCTGGGTCAATGACTCTCCTGTCTCAGTCTTCAGAGTAGCTGAGACCACAGGAGTGCACTACCACATCTGGCTAATTTTTGTATTTTCAGTAGAGACAGGGTTTCACCATGTTGCACAGGCTGGTGATCTGGCTGCCTCAGGCTTCCTAATTGCTGGGATTACAGGCATGAGCCACCATGCCCGGTCTCATTTATTACATTTTAATGAAAAAAAGGCATAAAAATTTGTCACAAACATGCACACATACACAAACACATACACATACACATACATAAGACCTTCTCTATTTCTGAGCATTCTTCCTGAGAAACACAGGGCAGTTTTTTGCTTTTAGAGACAGGCTAGAGTGCACTGGCTATTCATAGTCTCAAGTGGTCCTCCCTTCTTAGTCTCCCAAGTAGTTGGGACTGCAAGTGCACGCCATCCCACCTGGTATTTTTCCTGTTAAAGTATGTCTGAACCCAGGTTCTCTAGAAGGCAGAGCCTGAGGCAAGAACCAAGTGCTAATACTTTCTTTGGAATGTCCAAATCTAAGGATTTGAGGGTGAGCAATGAAAAGAAATAAGGCAAAAAAAATTGTGAAGCAATGCAGTGGTTTCTCACTGGCTACTGCTTTACAACAAAATGCAGAGACTCAGCAGGTGGCTGGGCAAGCACTTTCACCCAGCATGCAAGATTTCTCTGAAGGAGTTAGAAGGAAGAACTGCATCTCCAAGTAGTCCACAAAGGAGAGAAAAGCAGGAATTTTCTCCCAAATTTCCAAGAATTTTCAAAATCCAAGAGAATTTTCTTCCCAGCTGCCCTTTGTCTCTCATTTCTCATTTCTCATTTCTCATGGGTGAAGGTTTGCTCTGCCAGGACTCCCCCACACTTCCGGGTTGTATCATCTGGCTCTTCAGTGGCTCCTCAAGAAGCCAAATCCTATGCCCCAGGGTGTGACATTTCAAGTCTGAAAGTGGAAGCCAACTTAGTGGTTGGTTTCAACCTAGAGAAAGAAGGAGGCTATTAAGAGCCTCCGAGAAGGCAAACGAGGTCTGTTTCCAATGCAGACTAGAATACACCTGCCTTGGGCATGCAGGTGTTGCTTCTGACAACAGCAAACCCTCTGGTTTATCTCAGAAATGGCTCTGTAGCTGAAGGGCTCTGAGAAATAATCTTTTTTTTTTTTTGAGATGGAGTCTCACTCTGTAACCCAGACTGGAGTGCGAAGGCATGATCTCAGCTCACTGCAACCTCTGCCTCCCAGGTTCAAGTGATTCTCCTCCTCAGCCTCCCAAGTAGCTGGGATTACCGGCATGCACCACCAGGCCCGGCTAATTTTTGTATTTTTAGTAGAGATGGAGTTTCAACATGTTGCTCAGGCTGGTCTCGAACTCCTGACCTCAGGTGATTCACCGGCCTCGGACTCCCAAAGTGCTGGGATTACAGGCATGAGCCACTGTGCCCAGCCTGAGAAATAATCTCTTAACCTAGAAATCAGTGGAGAAGCCGAGCTATAAAGACACTTTCAGTTAGGAGTATTTGGCCTCAGTGAATGTAGGTCAGCATGCAGCTAATGAACTGGTTTCCTTTCTGATGTCCAGCATGTCCGCCAACTCTGCTGGCTGTTGAGAGGCTTGTAGAGCTGCTGTTTGCAGCCCTGTTTGCAATAGCAAAAACTTGGAAACAATCTGTTTAAATAAATTGTAGAATGTTCAAACAAGAACATTCTACCTAGTAGTTGAAAAAGAATGAGGTATTTATGTTCTGACACACGAATATAGTTGTCTTTTTAAAATACATTAAAAAAATCAGATTATATAATAATTCTAATTGTGGAGGGAAGAGATAATATTATATAAATATTATATATGCTTGTACATGCATTAAAAAATTATCTAAGGGTACAGAAAAACATGTTGGAAAATATCATTAGCATGAAAGGTCTGAGGAAACCAGGGGACAAGGGTACAGGAGATCTTTTTAACTTATGGACATCTATATAATTTGGGTTATTTTTAATGCACACATATTATTCTAAAAATGAAAATAAGAACCAAAATGAAAAAATGTAACTGCAACATACTTAAAATAGAAATGCTTAAAATGTTTTTAAAAGTCTAAGGCGGAGAATAAAATCCACCTGAGATTCTACTAACTAGAGACGACTATTAATATTTTGTGATGTTCTCAAATGAAGATACACAAAAGGCTAACAGGTATATGAAAAGATGTTCAGCATCCACAATCATTAGGAAAATGCAAAGCAAAGCCACAATGAGATATCACCTCACACTTGTTAGGGTGGCTGCAATGAAAACACACCCCCCCCACCCCCCCCACACACACCAAAGACAGCAAGTGTTGGTGAGGCTGTGGAGAAGCTGAAACCCTGTGCACTATTGGTGGGGGTGTAAAATGGTGCAGCTAACACAGAAAACAATATTGAAGTTTATTTGTGGAAAAACCAACTCAAACTGTGTATTTTTCTGTTCTTCTACCACACCAATCAACACAGAAGACTTCTATGACCAAATACTTGCGGGTTTATTCCCGCACACCAAGCAAGCAATCAATTCTTTAGCAGACACCAGTTGGGTGTCCTCCAATTCAATCCTGACACAATCTACCTGGAGATAACATCAGATCCTGCAGGTGGTGGGCTCTGTCCCCAAGGTTCCCTCCCCTTCAGACACCAGTCGCAAGTCTGTGCCTCCAGAACTTCTGACTGACTGGCTTCAAGTTGGGGCTCCCCGGACCTCCTCTCTGGGTTTTATTAATTTGCTAGAGTGGCTTACAGAACTCAGGGAAACACGTAGATTTGCTGGTTTATTATAAAGGATATTACAAAGGATACAGATAAAGAGATGTGTACGGTGAGGTATGAGGAAAGGGCGTGGAGCTTCCATGCCCTCCCTGGGTGCACCACTCTCCACAAACCTCCATGTGTTCAGCTATCCAGAATTTCTCCAAATCCTATCCTCTTGAGCCTTTAATGGAGACTTAATTGGATATGCATAATTGACAATGGTGCCAAAATGTGATTTGGCAAAAAGAATGTGATCTGGTGTTAGTTGGAGTGAGGAAACCCAGCAAGGCCTGTCTGTATTAGATTCTTCTTGGCTTCTTTGCAGCATTTTTTCTGCCAGGGTAGGGGGCAGGATCCCTTCTGGAATGAAGTTATTATGTATGCTCCACAGTCAGAAAGGCAGTGAAGATTAGAGTCCTGCTTTGGGCAGGTAAAAGGAGGTTCTTGAGAAATTCAGAGACAAAAAGAGAGAGAGAGAGAAATATTCTGTTTTTTGAGGCCGAAAGTACTCTGACATTATAATAAGGGCTGTGAGAGTTATGAGCTGGGAACTACTGAGGAAAACCTCTCTCTCTCTCTCTCTCTCTCTCTCTCTCTCTCTCTCATAAAATCACAGTGTTCCTCAAAAAATTAAAAATTGAATTTCCTTTTGATACAGCAATCCCCGTTCTGGATATATATCCAAAAGAACTGAAATCAAGATTTCACAGAAACATTTGCACTCCCATATTCATTACAGCATTATTCACAATAGACAAAATATGGAAACACACAAATGTCCGTCAATGGATGGATAAAGAAAATATGGCATATACATACAATGGAATATTGTTCAGCCTTTGAAAAGAAAGAAATCTTACTATTTGTGACAACATGAATGCAACTGGAAGACATTATGGTAAGTGAAGTAAGCCAGGCACAGGAGGACAAATGCTGCATGATTCCTCTTATTAAAGCATCTGAAATAGTCAGATCTAAAGAAACAGACAATAGAATAGTGATTACAAGGGGATGTGGGGAGGGGGATACATGGAGTTGTTGTTCATTGTGTATAAAGTTATAGATGTACAAGATGAGTAAGTTCCAGAGATCTGCTGTGTAACTTAGTGCCTATAGTTAACAACACAGTATTGTGCAAATTTTTTAAGAGGGTAGACCTCATGTTAAATCTTAACACACACACTTCAAACAAACAAAAGCCAAGAACTATTAAAAAAAAAAAAAAAAGAGGAAACTTTTGGAGGTGATGGGTATATTTATTACCTTGATTTTGGTAATGGTAACTTGAGTGTATACGTATGTCCAAACTTGAAGACTTTAATTATATTCCTTGTTTTTTGTATGCCAATTATACCTCAGTAAAACTGGGAAAAATAAGAAAGCCTGGCCAGGCGCAATGGCTCATGCCTGCAACCCCAGTACTTTGGGAGGCCGAGGTGGGCGGATCACTTGAGGTCAGGAGTTTGAGACCAGCCTGACCAACATGGTGAAACCCCGTCTCTACTAAAAATACAAAAATAAAAATGAAAATAGCCAGGCATGATGGCACAGGCCTGTAATCCCAGCTACTGGGGAGGCTGAGATAGGAGAATTGCTTGAAGTCGGGAGGCAGACGTTGCAGTGAGAAGAGATGGCGCCACTGCACTCCAGCCTGTGTGAAGGAGCGAGACTCCGCCTCAAAAAGAATAAAAGAGCAAAAAGAAAGCTTAAAAATATTTCCTGATGTTCCCTCTAGTGTACTTTTTGTACACACAAATGTATACTTTTAATTTGGATGAGATCATACATATGTATAGTTTGTCACTCAATATTTTATTGAATCAGCGTTTTCCCATTTTGGAGGGGGGCAGCAGCTAACTCTTATAATCTCAGCACTTTGAGAGGCTGAGGTGGGACAATTGCTTGAGGCCAGGAGTTGGAGACCAGTGTAGGCAACACAGTGGGACCTCATCTCTACAAAAAGTTTTAAAAACTAACTGGACATGGTGGGTAGTCCTAGCTAATTGGGAGGCTGAGGTGGCAGAATCCCTCCAGACCCAGGACTTTGGAGTTATTGTGAGCTATGATCACACCACTGCATTCCAGTCTGGGTGACAGAGCAGGACCCTATCTCGAGATAAAAACAAAAGCAAAATAAAATACCATTTTTTGGTGACTACATAACATTCTATTCTGTAGCTATATCATAATTTGTTTGCACATTTATCTATTTCTTTTACTTATCTTCTGAAGCTCTTTTCCTTCATTGGTTAATCAAGCATACCTGTCCTTGGCAAAACACTGGGCTGTACACACTGCGGTGTCTTCCTCCTAAGATAATGGTGAGGATAACCTTGGAGACTGCCTGGCAGGCAGCTCTACCTGCTGTGGTAGTATCCCTTTAGCGTGACCTCCCTTGATGGCTATTTCTAAAATAGCATTGCCCTTCATTACTCTAGCTCTTTACTCAGCTTTGTATTATTCTTGCTGCTGTTGTTAATAGTAGTAGTGGTAATGTAGTCATTGTCTTCTACACTAGTCTACCTGATCATGCCGTCTATGTTTTCATTTATCATCTGTCTTCCCACCTGGATTGTAACCTCCATGACAGCAGGGCTGTGGTGTGACTTTGTTCTCTACTGTATACGTAGTACCTAGATCAGTGTCAAATTCATAGTAGATTGTCAATAAATTTGGGCATAAAGGATGGAGGATCTTCATTGTTTCTATTCCTCTTTTCTATTAAAAAAGGGAATTGCTACTCAACTCCTAAGTCTAAATACTGTCTAAGTAGCCCTTGTGAAACCAGTATGAAGTATTTCTTGGGTCCCTGCTGTTTGCTGTTAGAATTACCAAATGTTAGACCTAGATATGGGACCCAGTAGGTGATCTAATCCATCCTTTTACAGATGCTAGAACAATTTAGGCTCAGCACAGTAGTGATGGTTGCAGAAACGAGGGTAGCGAAGAATAAAAGTATTTAACTCCTCAAGAAATTGACAACCTAGATGGAAAGAAAAGATTAAGACACTTGAGAAAATGATAATTTGAGGCCACATATCTCTGTGTGTCAAATTGTGTGTGTGACTCTGTTTCTACCTTCAAAAATTTTATAATCTTGTGAAATACTGTTTAAACAAAGGATATATTTACAATGTTAAATAAAGACAGAAGCAATAAGAATTGCAAAGCCAAGGGATTTGGGAACAGACCAGAGGAATCTCATTTTGTCTGGAGGACTTGAGATGGTTTCATGGAGGAAGGGACATTTAAGCTGGTTACGAGGAGTCTAAATAGTGCTGGTTAGAGGTAGGGGTGTGAGGATGAAGGCGTTACAGGCAGAGGGAACTATGCAAGTAAAGGTATGGCCAATGAAAACATTTGGCATATTTGAAAAATGGCAATTGTTCTGCACCTAGAAGACAGGGAGTGAGGGATATAGGGGATGCAAAAGGATGAAGAGGGCTGGCCTGAGAGGAAAGGAGGGGTTGGGCCAGATTGTAACTGTGCTGCTGGTTTGGACTGTATCAGTTGAGTAATAGGGAGACACTGAAGGTGTTTTATTAGGGATGTGACAAGATCAGATCTGTGTCTTAGATGATTCTGACAGCAGGGTGAATGACATATTGGGATGGGGTGGGAGGAGAGTGAGAAAGAGTGAAATGCTTAGGAAACCTCTGCAGTTGATGGTTACAGAGTGAGCTAGTGAAGATCTAAATTAGAGAGCTCCCTGGAAATGAAGAGATGGTTGTAGAGATAATTCCGAAGCAAACTGAGTGGAAGGACTTGGGGACTAATGAAAGTGCTAGGAATGCTTACAAGTAAGATGAGTACTAACTATGCCATCAGGTCATAAGAATCCCCAACACATTTCTAGGACCTCAACAAAAAAGCTGCACTTTGAAATGCCCAGATCTGCTAATTCATCCGTTGTCCTCTCCCCTGGCACCCTTCTCAGAAGTTACTCTGAAAAGTCTCTGCCTGAATCCAAAAGGCCTTTCCCAGTTTGCACATAATCCTCCAGTGGACTGGGCAAAGACTTTTAATGGCCATGTTGGGAAAGAGGCCATTGCAGTTCAGGATGGCAATCCTTAAGGGATGCTCTGGCATTCCCTGGGTTACAGACTTTCTCACAGCCTTGGGTTTGCTCTCACTATTCCCTCTTTTCTTTATAGACCTCACCCTGTCACTCTCACTAACCTTGTCTTCTGCTCAAACCATACCTATGCACACCATTGGTTTCCATTGCTGATAAGGCTGAGACTAGTTGGATGTGACCTTTTGCTCTTTTCTAAACTGTACATGTCCTCTTGTTGTTTTCTCAAAGTGTCTCCCTTCCAGAAGATGTTCTTGATCAAATTCTATGATTCTGCTACAAAATCTCTTGCCTACCTCTTGTTGGTATGCTGTAGTAGGTGTTTGTATTTATTGTATGTGTGCCTGTGTGCCCTGTCTCTGTGATTTGATTGTAAGCCTCTTGCAGGCTCTGCTCTGCTCAGTTCCTTTTTGGTGACTACTAAATGTGTTAAAGATAAACAAAGCTAAAAACTAGTTAAAGCAGGCCGGGCGCGGTGGCTCAACCCTGTAATCCCAGCACTTTGGGAGGCCGAGACGGGCAGATCACAAGGTCAGGAGATCGAGACCATCCTGGCTAACCTGGTGAAACCCCGTCTCTACTAAAAAATACAAAAAACTAGCCGGGCGAGGTGGCGGGCGCCTGTAGTCCCAGTTACTCGGGAGGCTGAGGCAGGAGAATGGCGTAAATCCAGGAGGCGGAGCTTGCAGTGAACCGAGATCCGGCCACTGCACTCCACCCTGGGCAACAGAGCAAGACTCCGTCTCAAAAAAAAAAAAAAAAAAAAAAACTAGTTAAAGTGGTAAAGACAGATTTTAATCAGTAATATACTATTGCAATAGGAAGAACAGTACAGTGTGAATTGAACTCAACTTTGATTTGTCCAGAGGTGACTGCGTAAGTTAAATGGAGAATAAGGAAATAGGGAATGAGTGAGCAGGGGTTCAGTAGAATGTGGGAAGTGAAGAAACTTACAAAAAGCAGGAAAGGGAGGTTGTCCATGTGAAATTCATCTGAGTTTTCTAACTGGTGCTTACTGACGTTAGGCCCCTACCTTCCCACAATGACTGGTGGACAGAGGCCCTATCTTCGGGTGTTGACTGGAACGAACAGTAGATTTTTTTGCAAATCTCGAGTGTTCTCAGCAGGCACTTTAAGGAAAGCTGAAGCTGTTAGAAGCTATGTTAGTGTTTGTTCAAGTCTTTATAGGTCAAGATTGGGCCTTAGTCGAGAGGAAGGCTCAAAGGATCCTGGGTCAAGTTTGGGCAAGAAGAGAATTCATGCCACAATAGGTTATGAAAATCAAGAACAACTGGGAAAATATCCACTGTGGTCTCAATAGAAGATCCTGATAAAAGGAAAGGAACATTACAAGGAAATAAGTTAAGGAATACTTTTAAATACTCTACGCACTGAGAAGGCTGCTAAATTCCATCCACCAAAAACTAGGTGCATCCTCCACACTATGTGCTGCTAAAATCTAAACAAAAAACTATGTACCTTATACATATCTGGTCTCTCAGGATAAACAAAAATTGATGTTGTACATTGAATTTTTGTTTAAATATCTTGTACATTATTAACTAGTTCCTAATGAAGCCTAGAAGTAGTGATTCAGATTGACTTGTCATTTAATACATTGTTTCCTTAGAATGAAAAAAGAGACAAATATTTAGCTTTATCATTTAAAAATAGTTAAATAATAGTCCATTAGCCTTTATTATTTGCACTTCGTAAATGTAGTAGGTTCCCTTTTGATTTTTTGCCTCTTTCTATTTGAAATCGGTAAGTTGACTTATTTACTTGGTGTTCTGGTCGGCTGTTATTTGTGACTAGTGACATAGTGACCCTCTTTTCTCATATGATGTTCATCGTAACTCTTTCCATGGTCCAAAAGGCCAAAAGAGGAGGTAGATAAGCATGAGAATAAACTTCAAGGCTTAATGTACTTTTTAATGAAAATATAAGGATAAAAGAAGTAGAGAATGTATGATATTGTGGTTTGCAGGAAACGAATTATTTTTTAAAAAGTTGAGATATAATTTAAAGACAGTGAAGTAAAGGAGATCTGAGGTGCGTAGTTAAACCAGTGTTAACAAATGCACATGTCTATACAGCTCACACCCCTATCAAGATACGGATGTATTTCATCAACGAAGAAGTTCTCTCATGCCCTTCCCAGTCAATCTCTGCTACTTCTAGAAGCTACTGCTGTTCTGATTTCATCATGACTTTTTTTCTGCTATAGAACTTCGTATATCTGAAATCACGCAGTATGTACTGTTTTGTATCTGACTTTTTTCACTCAATATAAAATTTCTGAGATTCATTCAGATTTTTACATGTATCAGTAGTTTGTCACTTTTCATTATTGAATAGTGTTTCATTGTATGAAAATACCACATTTTATTCTACTCATGGACACCTGGGCTGTTTCCAGTCTTTGGCTCTGATGAATACAACTGCTATGAGTATTTTTATTCAGGGCTTATTTGGACAGATGTTTTCATTTCTTTTGAAACTAGGATTAGAATTGTTGGATCATAGGACAGATATACGTTTAACTCTTGAAGAATGTGCCAAACAGTTTACATTTCCACCAGTAATGACAAAATTTCTGTTTACTCCACATCCTCATTAACACTGGTGTTTTTAATGTTTTATGTTTTAACTGTTCTAGTGAGTTTGCAATGACATCTTACTGCAGTTTTAATTTACCTTTCCCCAGTGACTAATACTCTTAAGCACTTTTCCACGTGCTCATTGAGTATTCATGTATCTTCTTTTGTGAAGTGCCCATTCAAATATTTGCTCATTTAAAAGCTGAGTTGTCTTTTTATTATTGTATTACAGGGCTTCTTTATATATTCCAGTCAAAAGTCCTTTGCCAGATTTATATGTTGTAAATACTTTCTCCTGAACTTTGACTTGCCTATTAATCTTAATAGTGTCTTTTGATGAATAAAAGTTTTAAATTTTGATGAAGTCATAATTTATTATTTCCCTTTATGGTTAATACTTGCATCCTCTCTAAAGAAACCATTGCCCACACAAGGTTGTGAAGATTTTTAAAATATTATCTTCTAGAAGCTTTATAGTTTTAGCTCTTATATTTATGTTTATGATACATCCTGAATTAACTTTTGCATGTGGCTTAATAAAGAGGTAAAGTTCTCCCCCAACCCCCACCAGGGCCCTAATTTTGATGCTTATTTCAGTACCATATATTGAAAAGATTTTCCTTTCTCCACTGAGTGACTTAATATCTTATTAAAAATCATTCGACTCTGGCATATGTGTAGCTCTACATCTAGGCTCTATTCTGTCCTATTGGTTATACTGTTTATCCCTTTGCTAATACTACACTAACTGTAACTTTGTGATAAGTCTTAAAGTCAGGTAGTGCAATTCCTTTAACTTGATTTTGTTTTGGCTGTTCTAGGTCCTTTGCATTTCTATATAACTTTTAGACTCAGTTTATCAATGTCTACAAAAAACCATGAAGTCTTGATAGACTTCAAAACAACAATTCATTCACCTTGGAAATATTTAAAGACTTCTACATTAAACTGTTGGGAAAACAGATGGGGAAAAGATTGTGGAAGTACAGAATGAAGCAGCTGATGAGGGCTGAACTTCTTTTGGGGGATGAGAATGTTTTGTGGGTTCCATCTTCCAGTTCCTGCTTTTTCAATGAAATATGTTAAAATGACCAGTAGGTAATCTTAACAGATAGGTTCTCACTACACCAGCATACCAATATTACACAGAAAATGTGAAAGTCATTGAAAAGATTTTAATATTTCAATACTCCTCTCTGACCCAGTCTAAAAGTATAGACAGAAGTGTTGGAAGCTAGTTTAAAGACCATAGAAAAGAGACAACTTTTGAATAACATTTGAAAACATTCCATTTACTTCCTCTCTTTAAACTTGTGTTGTTCCCTTGACACATAGTATCATAGTTGCTTTTCAAAGGGCAACAAAATTTCACAGACCAATTGGGACAAGCATTTCTCTGACCTCAATAATTCTCTTTAATCTAACAATAGTCTTTTGTACATGTAGATAATCACTATTTTATATCCTGAAACTAAATCACAGATTAGGCATTGTATCTTCCATCGTGTGAAGCAGTCACTTCACTTTTCTCTTAGCGTGACAAAACATTTAATGTGGAACCAATTAAGATTGAGGTGAAGTGATTAAAGTTTGCCTTCTGTTACCAACAGTGTATCTTTGTTCTCATATTGGACTCATTTGACACTTCAAATGACTGTGCAATTAATAACACTTCGCATATTTGGTCAGTTCTTACATTAAAGTAATGGCTAAGTTGCTGTGAGAGAGACTCAACAATCCCATGGCTTAATTATTAAAGGTTTGTTTCTCTCTCATATACTAGACTCAAGGTGTGGGGTTCAGATCAACAAGGTGCCTCTGTTCCACATAGTCATTCAGGGATCTGGGTTCTTTCTATCTTGTCTTGCCATTCTCAAGACATTGTCCTCATTTGTATGGTTGAAGTTGGTCATAGACAAATACATGTTCCAGCTTATGAGATGAAGGGGAAGCATAGAGAAATGCATGCTGATTACCAGTTTCAGATGTGGCACACATCGCTTCTAAGCCACATTAGCTGCAAGTGAGACTGGTCAATGTAGTTTAGCTGGACATCTGTGTGGCAGTTACAATTTATTACGATGGACAAGGAGGACAAACAAGATGAGCAAATGATTATCAGACTTTGTCATATTTTCTAACTTCTTTAAAGGTTCAGTGGAGATTTCAATGGGCAATTTAGAATCTGTATGAACTTTCCATTTACAATAATCTTGAACATCAATAATGCAATTATCACATGCAGTTATCAGTCTTTCCTATGTAGCTCATAAAATAGTAGGCATTTGTGTTCTAAACAAAGGGTTAAAAAATTTTAAAAGTATGAACTACAGAACAAGAATAATCTTTGATATATGGATTGAGAAAGAACAATGAGAGGGAGAAAAGGAAAAAAGAAGAAAAGAGAAAAAAAGACTTCCAGGCAGTTCATAGATTATAACCTTCAATAATAATATAATCCCATATGGTCAGTTAAGCCCTCCACAAATCCACCAAAGGGAACATGTCAGAGTCCAAAAGACCACTTAATGTTTGAAACTTTATACCTGTGTTTTCATACTCTTAAATGTGGCTGTGCCTTTCCTGTTTCTATTTATATCTTGTATAATTTCTCACTTACCTACTCTTGATCCTTCTCTTTGACTTCTGTCATCATTTATATTGTTCTTTCAACCATCTAACTTTTTTCCTGTTAGTACTCTATTTTAATCCCCTAATTTTTTTTTTTGAAATGGAGTCTTGCTCTGTTTCCAAGGCTGGAGTGCAGTGGTGCGATCTCAGCTCACTGCAAACTCCGCCTCCCAGATTCAAGCGATTCTGCTGCCTCAGCCTCCTGAGTAGCTGGGATTTAATTCCGTAATTTTTAACCTACAAACCATAATGTTTTCTCCTCTAGTAGACTGCAAGTTCTTTGAGAGAAACAACCATGACCATGTGACCAGGTTCTACCTAGCAAATACTGACAAATGGTAGATTCATGGGAAATCCTGGGTGAATAAAGCAATAAAGGAAAAACAAAATCTAAAATATACATCTCCTTTCCTACCTTATCTCTTAAAGTTCAAGTCACACTTCTTGAGTTTTAATTTTATCTGGGCTAGATTGGGGCCAGAGATTATTTTTTATGAACCTAAGTATACTTTAGCGAAGCCCTGCATAAAAGTGGTACACATTTTTTTTTTTTAATCTTGTAATACTGATTTAGAAATGGTAAATAAGGTTATGTATATGAATAGTTTGAGGGCATACTTTTACAGAGAGATGAATAATGTTTTTTAATTTCAGGACTTTTTAATATCAGCCATCCAAGATAATGTCTGTGAAGGACTACCTGTCTTCCTTTGCAAACACAAAGTTCTGCTGTCTGATCTCATTCTTGATACATTTGTCTCAGGAGATGTCCGCTTGTTAAACTATCACTGGTGAATACAGATAGGTAAATCATACTGAATTCTTCTTCCTTCTAGTACACATCAGTTTTGGTACAAATGAAATCAGATTAAAATGAATATCAAGGAGAACATTAAAGGGGGGAGAACAGAAGGCTTAAAGTGAAGATCAAAAACAACTGATGGTCTTTTATCCTCAGTCTTTATACTTTTTCTGGGCAAACTAACTCATGTTCATGGCTTCAGTACCATTCAATGTTGACAACTCCCATCTCTCAGACCAGCTGTCTCTCAGATATCTCAGATTAAATGTGTTCAAAACAGAGCTCACTGTTTTGTATCCACTCCCCCAAAATGCATCTCTTTCTGTATTTCCATCTCCCCAGGGGTCACCAATGAAAGACACCATTTGATCTCTTCCTCTGCTACGGAGTCTATTGAGTTGATTCCTAAATTCACCTAGTCTTTTCTCTTTGTCTCCTTTCGTGTTTCTCCTGCCTTAATCCAGGGTTAAATCATTCAGTTGCAATACTTTCCTCACTGGCATGCATGCTTTGCCCTAATCCTACCCACCTTCATTCATTCAAAACCAAAATATGTGGTGCTTGTTGGATGCCAAGAAGTGGGGCAGGCGCTGGAGATATCAGGAGCACTCAGATACAGTCCCGGCCCTCAAAGGGCTCCTCATCGAATGCAAAGGGTAGATCTACAAACAAATGACTGGAGAATCAATAGAATTATCATAATTGCAGTGATAAAAATATGCCCAGCGTATTATGGAAACATATGGAAGGGCAAGGACCCAGCTTGGGTGATATATATGTATACATACGTGTGTGTGTTCCGATAAGCAAAGACTTTCTATAAGGTGGCTTGGCTGGGATTTAGGGGAGGAGGAAGGTGTGGGTGAGGTCGTGAAGACTGAGGAGAGGAAGAGAGATCGGAGGAGAAGGACATTATGGGCTGAGGAACCATTCTAGCAAAACCACAAGAGCAAGGAACAACATGATGTGTATGAGGATCTGCAAATATTTTTATATACTGGCATATAAAGTGCCTAGTAGAAGTGGTGAGAGATGAGACTGTGTAAGTAGGCAAAGACCAGATCACAGAGGGCCTTGCATTAAGAAGTTTATACTTAATCTGGAGAATACAGGAGTTCCTTTGAAGGATCTATGCAAGCAAGTAACATGGACATGTTATCATTTTAGGTAGATTATTCTGGTAACAATGTGGAGGATAGATTTGCAGAAATATCTGCAAATAGATGTAGAATAGAACCTGAACTAAAATAGAAGTGGACATGGAGGTGGGAAATATACAGGCAGTAAAACCAGCAGGACCTGGCAATTGATTCAATGTCTTGTTCTGAGGAAGGGAGAATAGTGAGGGAAACATGGTTTTCTAGGTTGGGTGTGTGGAGGTGCCATCTTAGAGCTAGAGAATGTGAGAAGATGTGCAGATTTGGTGGAGAAAATGATGAAGTCACTTTTGGATGAGGATGAAGTGGTTGTGGGATGTCCAGCAGGCAGCTGGAAAAAAAAATATCTGAAAAGGAAGGGACCTGGCTTCAGATGTCCCTGCCAGCAGTCATCAGTCACCTGCAGCTGGCTGTCCCCCTAAGGCGCCAACTGGTGGCAGATGCAGCCCTGGGTGGACAGGTGCAAAGTGAAAGAAGTGCCAGTTCTCTGGAAGCCCTTCTGTGGATTTAAAACCTAGCTCCGTAATTCTTGCTTTTCCATCTACTCCTGCAAAAATGACAGGTCTGTTGGCTAGTTAAGAGTGGATTTTCGTTGATGATTCTGATAACTTGAACTCTAGGAAGACAGTAAGTTAAAAATATAAACGATGTCTTAAGACCTCTTTTCATATAACAAACTTTCTGATGCTTATTTCTGATGCTTTTTGCCCCTGAAACTTGTTTATTATAATTTATCCAGCCTGTCTGGAGGCTGAATAAAGTGGACCTAAAATAAAGACAATTTCTCTCTTGATTGAAGGAGGAGATTGGGCAGCACAGAGAGAGGGGAGGGAAGCTGGTGCAGAGGTCCTTCAGGCAGACCACAGATTCTCGATTTGTTTAACCTGGTCTTCATTTGAGGTCATAATTTTTTTTTCAGTCTTTTTCTCATTGTTCTGGAGTTAGATAAAAATAAAAGAGTTCTATCTGTACACTTTCATTAAACATTCAACTTTATTGGGACCTTACTATGTGCCTAGTACTGTTGTATGTGCTTGGGATGTAAAAATGACCAAGACACAGCTCTTGTTCTTAAGAAATTCAGCTTGGAATAGCACTTCTCAATGCCAGCTGCACTCTAGAATCACCTAGAACTTTAAAAACATCCTAGTGCCTGGGCCGCACTCTAGATCTATTAAATCCAAATCCCTGGGGTAGAGTTTCAACACTAGAAGTTTCTAAAAAACCTTTTTACTAAAATTCAAGTGTATATAAAGATAAAACAGTATAATGATGGCCTTTCCCCAATGTACATGTCACCCAGATTGAACAATTATCAAATCATGACCAATCTTATTTCCTTTATAACTTCCCTCCCTCACTCCAACTATTAAATTATTTTGTGGAATAAAATAATTTAAAAAGTAAAAAAGTATATAATCTCATTTTTTATTACTTTGATATGTAACTTTAGAAATTGTTTTCAAAATGCAATATCTTGATCATACCTAAAACAATAAATAAAATTGCTTATGTCACCAATAACCTGCCAGTTGTCAAATTTCCTGAGTTGTCTTTTTTTTTTTTTGAGACCGAGTCTTGCTCTGTGGCCCAGGCTGGAGTGCAGTGGTGTGATCTCTGCTCACTGCAACCTCTGCCTCCCGGGTTCAAGTGACTTTCCTGCCTCATCCTCCTGAGTAGCTGGGATTACAGGGGCATGCCGTCACACCTGGCTAATTTTTGTATTTTTAGTAGAGATGGAGTTTCACCATGTTAGCAAGGCTGGTCTCCAACTCCTGACCTCAAATGATCCGCCTGCCTCGGCCTCCCAAAGTGGTGGGATTACAGGTGTGAGCCACCGTGCCCGGCCCTCAATTATATTATAAAAAGTTTTTGCTGTTGTTTTGTTTAGGTCCAAGTAGTATCCATATGCTGCATTTCGTTAACATGTCTCCTACATTTCTTTTAATCTATAGGTTCCTCCTTACTCATTTTTCTCTTCTTCACAAGTTTTTTTTTTTTTTTTTTTTTTAAACAAAAAAAGAAAACCTGGTCATCCAGGCTTTCTTTACTGGTGACAAGAAATGGGAAGCATTTGCCTGTTCACATTCTTGAATGCTATAGGGTTCTCCGAGTTGTAGATTAGAAAATGCTTTAATTTGAACTCTGGAACATTTCCAGCCAAAAGCAGCATTACATGATCTTTGTATGCCTTGAATCTTGGCATTGTCTTGGATGTGCGATGAATGTATGTATGCTCCAGCATACACTTTCAGAAAAAAGTTTGTTTCATTGGCATTAAACATTTGTTCTGGTAAATATTTCTCATCCGCAATTATCCTATGCAGCTCTGTTTTTGTTTTTTTCTTTTCTTTTAAGCTTTAGGGCATTCAACATGGCACTTTCTTCCTCACTGCTGATCTTCACATTATGAAAATTATGAGCCATTTGAAGCATTGGAACTGCCCATGACTTGCTATAAATATTTGCATATAGGTGGGATCATCAGAATGTTTTTTAGTGTGTAAAAAAGAGTGGGGGCCGGGTGCATCGGCTCACGCCAGTAATCCCAGCACTTTGGGAGGACCAGGTGGGTGGATCTCGAGGTCAGGAGATCGAGATCATCCTGGCTAACGTGGTGAAACCCCGTCTTTGCTAAAAATACAAAAATTAGCTGGGCATGGTGGTGGGCACCTGTAATCCCAGCTACTCGGCAGGCTGAGGCAGGAGAATGGCTTAAACCTGGGAGGCGGAGGTTGCAGTGAGCTGAGATCGCGCCACTGCCCTCCAGCCTGGTGACAGAGCAAGATTCTGTCTCAAAAGAAAAAAAAAAAAAAAAAAGAGTTCTTGCCTTAGCCTGGATTGTCTGCAGTTTAAGTGGTACTTAAACTATATCTGGTACTTCTGTATCTGGTCTTCCATCCATGTGACAAGTATTTTTTCATATAATCTGTTGGCCCAGCTCTTTTCTTTCTAACAACAGTGAATTTAACCAATGGACGACTTCACTGTGTCACTGATTCACTTCTTATCCTTTGAGATGGTTGAGATTGTGGATGTGAAAGTCCTAATTCAAATGCAATGGCTATTACTGGCTTGCCACCTTCATGCTGGGCAATTACTCTTGAGTTTTATCTTGAGAAACTTAGAAGCAATTTGCCTTCCTCTTCTTCTCATCAGGAGCAGGAGAACAGGGATGGGCATTTTGTAGACATGATAAGATTTGGAAACACAGGACTCAATATTCAAAAAATGCTGTCAACACAATAGTACACTGTAGAGTATCGGCTGTTTACCCCTGTGACCATGTAGTTGGCTGGGAGCTGTGGCTCGCTGCCGCCACCCAGCATTGCGAGTGAGAATTGTACTACATATTGCTCACAGGAAAAAGCAAAATTCAAAACTCAGACAGTTCCTACTGAATGCATACAGCGTTTGCACCATTCTAAAGTTGAGAACCAAGTCAGGACTGTCTGCATTTTCTCCTCTAAAAAAATTCATATTTCTTACCTGTTCACAGAAAAGGCTAATACAAAATAATTAATTCAAGAGCAATGGCACCTTTAAGGCCAGACTGTAGTCTCTAAACATTGTTTCTCATCAAAAAAAATCCCCAAGCTCCTTGGAGAAATGAACAGTCCAGGTATGGAGCAGGAAAGCAGATAAACCTAGAATTTCTCTGTCTTTCTTGTATGAACTGTACCTCAAGATACACAAGGAGTGGATGAAGGAAAATTCTTTATAGAAAAATTCTAACTAATAAATGAAAAAGGAATAAAATAATTAGATTACAGCCATTTTGCAACTTTTAATGAGATAATGGATCTAAGTAAAATATGTTTAGTTTCATTTGTTTTGTCTTATCTATTTTACTATTTTATTCTAAAAGTAGTAATAATTTTGGGATCTGCTTTATCTCAGTCTTTAGGATGTTCTGTGCCTGCCCCTAACATTCCTCTATCTTGAGCACTAAGTGGTCAGGCTGTGTGAAAATTCTTTAGTCATCACAAGGAAGTCATACTGTTATCATGAGTGCTGGTTCAACCTTCTCATCAATGAAGTTACCCCTTCCTGGGAAACTCCTGCCAGGTCATTAATAACAATAAAGGAATTCTATTCCAGGAGGTCTTACTCCCTGGGTATCTTGTTGCTGGAGACTTTCTGGGATTTCCATGAGCAATTAGTGATTAACTATCCCAACAGCTGGCCATGTTGCTCTGAGAGGATTTGTCCTACTACCTAGTTGGACTTTGATCCCTGATCTGTTGATTACAACTTTAATCCATTTTGCACTGCTGTATTAGGATACCGGAGACTGGGTAATTTATAAAGAACAGAGGTTTCTTTCCTTCTTATAGTTGTGGAGGCTGGAAAGTCCAAGATAGAGAAGACTGCAATTGGCCAGGGCCTTCTTGTTGTGTCATCCTATGGTGGAAGGCAGAAAGGTGAGACAGAGAGAAGCAAGAGGGGAAGGGGAGCTGAATTTATTCTTTTATTAGGAACCCTCTCCCACAATAACAATAGTCCGTTCAAGAGAGTAGAGCCCTCATGACGTAGTAACCTCTTAAAGCTCCCACCTCTCAACACTGTTGCACTGGGGATTAAGTTTCCAAAACAAAAACTTCGCAGGGAACACATTCAAACTGTAGCGATTTCCTTCCAGAAAGGTATGGTGGCTGCTTGGCCAGATGCCTAGCTCACTGCACTAGTTGAGTGCAAAAATGGATAAATGGCCAAGTAGAGTATATGTCAGGCTTATTAGCACAGGATCCATGGGAAACATGGACATAGGGTTGGTGTCCCATTGTCCATCCTAGACAGAGCTAAACACCAGACACCCTCTTCCTTGTGCTGTGAGGCATTTAACATGAAGCACTGGTCCATCCCTCATGATCACACCTGGGTGCCACAGTAATGTGAGGTGGTATCACCTGGTCTCCAGCCCTATCCTATCAGATCAGTTTCCAGGTTGAGGGAATCACCACCCCCTCTCATAGTGTAATCAGAGGGCTGGGGTCCAAGCCTAGCAATTTCAGCTCTTTTATTAGGTAGTATACGAGTGGCAAGATTTTCCATGTGAATTTTCAGGACTGGAGGACTTCCAGCACCAGCCCTAGCATCATGGGGGTGAGGGAGATTCTGGAATCTAAGGCAACCAGAACTGATTGCCTTAAGCACAGGGTCACAGTGGTTTCCAGGGACCTTCACAGGAGGCCCACTTCTTTTCTGGGAGACTAGCCCGCAGGGGGTTGGTCTTGGGCAACTTAATTCTTTCTACTCTGGATACTTGGGTTGTTTCTGGGCATTTACTGTTGGACATAGCACAGCAATAAATAACCTTGTGCTCAACTTCTCTTGGGAAAAGTACCATCATATTTCTGATATTGAGTTCTGGAAGTGGGATTGCTAGGTCAAAAGTCTTGTGCAAATTTTCTAGATATTGCCCAACCCCCTGTGTCAGGGTTGTACTATTTCATCTGAATTTTTAAAAGTTCTCTACATGAATCCAACATGCAGCCAATATTGAGAAACGCTTTTCTAGAATAGATTTTCAGACATTTCTTATATCACTTGAAAATTACTTGGGCTTTTTGGTTTCTTGGTAAATCTCTGATTAGGTCTTCAGTTAAAACAATTCCCGCTAAGACATGAGCACCAACATTATAGGCCTTTAAATCCTGTCTGAATTTAACAGTAATACCCTCCATTCATATAGCAGTTTCACCAGTGCCATCTCATTTCATCCTCACAGAATTTCAATGACATAAAGAAAATTGATTTTACTATCTCCATGTTACAGTTTTGGTGCATAGAGGGGAGCCAATGAACTGTACTGCAGAGCTTCTTATTCTGGGATGCTTGGACAGGGTTTCGACCAGGACCTCTGAGCCCTGTGGAATTATGTGCAGTATGCCTGTGAGTATGTTGTGGTGGTAGTGGTAATGGGTGGAGGATTTATTCATAGTTTTCATCAGGTCCTCACAGGGGGCTGTTGTCCCAAGTTGTCCCAAACAGGATAAGTGGAAAGAATAAGGGATTTGGAATCAGAGGAAAAAGTTATCCACGTATTTTCTGGCTATGTGATTTGATGTGAGGGAGACTTGGCAGGGACACATGTTGCCTGGGCTGCTCAGCCAAGTTGATGAACCTGACTTGGCTTTCCCTGGTCTAGGACTTTGACTCTTTGTAAGGGCTGGGGACAGGTAACCTAAGACCAGGCTGACAAACTCCTGCCCAAGGTCAAAACCAACACAGGTCCTCACTTCGTTGTCTTTTGCAGTGTTGACACATTTCGAATTTAAATAATTTTCGTGGGATGCACTCTCTACTTCTCTAGAGGCTCCACCATTCCCTATTGTTTCGTGAACCTATAATTCACAATGATTATTAGGCCAATTTCCCCTGGGATTCTTTCTTCCTGGAGAACTCTTCTCTCAGATCTTCTTATGGTTAAGATCCATCTCATCACTCAGGTCTCAACTCAAGTGTCAACTCTTCTGAGAAGCTCTCCTTGCTCACCCTAGATAAGTGCCATCCAAAAACCATGTCATGTGAATCACAAATGTGAACCACTATGAAAGTTTGAATTTTCTGGTAGAGCCACATTTAAAAAAAGGTAAAAGGAAACATGTAAAATTAATTTTATTTATCCATTTTATTTAATCCACTATGTCTACAATGTTATTTCAACACTTAATCAATAAAAAATTACAATTGGGATATCACATTCATTCTTGTTTTTGTATACTAAATCTTCAAAATCCAACATGGTGTTTTTTTTTGAGATGGAGTTTCACTGTGTCACTCAGGCTGGGGTGCAGTGGTGCAATCTCGGTTCGCTGCAACCTCCACCTCCTGGGTTCAAGCAATTCTCCTGTCTCAGCCTCCTGAGTAGCTGGGAATATAGGTACATGCCAACACACTTGGATAATTTTTGTTTTCTTAGTAGGGACAGGGTTTCACCATATTGGTCAGGCTGGTCTTGAACTCCTGACCTTAGGTGATCCACCCACCTCAGCCTCCCAAAGTGCTGTGATTACAGGTGTAAGCCACCACGCCCGGCCTCCAACGTATATTTTATACTTAACAACACGTCTCCCCTCGGACTGGCCACATTTCAAATGCTCCATAGACAGATATAGGTGAATGGCTACCATATTGGACAACCCTCAAGCAAGGCAGCCCCCTTCTCTACTCAAAAGGCCTGTTTGATTGCTTTCAGAGTGCTTATCACGATCTAAAGTTATCTTATTTATTTCTACCTTATGCACTTACTCTTTGTCTTCCTTTCTGGAATGTAAACTCCATGAGGGCAAAGAGATTTTATTCCATTTACTGTTGCATCCCCAGCCATCAACAAATACTTTTTAGATGGATGAATGAATGAATGCTTAATTGTTGAATAGATAAATGAGTGAATCGACAATTGAAAATGGATGAAATGGACTGGTATCTATAGGTATTTGAAAGTGTGACCCGTGCCTTAGGCAAACCACTGGACTTTTTGGAGCCTTTACAAAATGGGGACAATTCCATCAACTTCATAGTCGTAAGATTTAAACAATGATGTGTATGCAATTGTTTCATAAACTGTAAAGTCCTCTGTAAATGGTAGTTATTATTACTAAATGACTTGCCCAAAATATGTAGTTTGTGAGTAGTATAAGAGAGGGATTTTGCAATCACATGGGCCTGGCTCTGCCATTAGCCAGTGGCATGACTTGGGCACATTGTTTACCTTTTATAACTGACTAATGCAGAATCTCCTGGGAAATGGCCTGGCAAGCTGGATTTTTAACAAACATCCCAAGTAATTCTTGTTATCAAGAAAGTTTTGGAAACATGTGATACGAAATTAGTGCTCTACCAGGGCTGTCTGTGATTGCAGTTCAGATGTGGTTATCCTGTCAAGGTTAACTCCTTTTCAATTGAATGCACAGCTTCAGAAAGATGATGAGTGATGATGAGAAAGATTATAGCACCTCATCAGCCAGATGGGCATTATCAATTCTGGTGATCAATGGAATGACAGATGCTGTTGCCAAATTACACTCCTTCTCTAACCTGAAGGCTGATGTCAGCTTTAGCGTCAATTAACTGGGTCACCATGTGTTTTTCAGGTCAGAAATGAAAATCAAGACAAAGGACCTTAGGAAGAGAGGAACAGAATATCTCGGTCATCTAAAAGAGCGATCCTGCCCCAGTGGCTACTGAGAAGGCACTGACTGGCTACCTATTGACAGGCCCCCAGACAGAAAGTCAGGGACCCCGGTGAGGGTCATGTACGTTGTACCAGCCCTTTTGAACTCCTGGCCTCAAGCAATCCTCCCACCTCAGCCTCCCAAGTAGTTGGGATTACAGGTATGAGCCACCATGCCCGGTGGAATTAGATACTCTTACACTTTGCTGATATGAGCGTAAACTAGTCCTTATCCTTCAATGAGATAGGAAGGTATGCAATATGGTGATAGACATAAAAATTACAGATATATGTATCCTTGAATCCAGTAATTCCATTTCTATTATACAATATGTTAACATATAGGAATGCATACATACACAGGAATATTACTCAACTTTAAAAAGGAATGAAATTTTGATATATAGTACAACATGGATAAAGTTTGGCTGAGTGAAATAAGCTATACGTGGTGTATAAATAAGTGACTAAGTGTAATAATAGGCCAACGCAAACAAAAATGTTGTATTCTCTCACTTATATGAAGTACCTAGAATGGTTAAATTCATAGAGACAGAAAGTAGGATTGTCGTTGCTAGGGACTGTAAGGAGGGAAAATGGGGAGGTATTGTTCAATGGGCATACACTTTCAGCTTGGGATGATAAAAGTGTCCGGAGATGGATGGTGGTGGTGGTTGCATGACAATGTGAATGTACGTAACCACTGAATGTACACTTAAACATGACTAAAATGCACATTTTATTTTACATATGTTTTACCACAATAAAGGGCAATCATATGTGCAAGTTTGTTAGAATGCTGTTCATAATGACACGATTTGAAACAACCTCAATATCCATCAGCAGGGGACTGGTTACATGTCAGTCATGGTATATTCATACAATAAAATGCTATGCAGCTGGTAGAAAAGGGAAATTCCTTATACATTGACATGATGTTGGATATTGTTGTTTTCCCCTCCAAATTCACTATTTACCATCTCTGCCTTATTTTGTCTGCTAGAAGTCTACCCTCTACAGAATGAATCAACTGGGCTCCATCTTCCTCTGCCTTCCATTGGTAAGGCAGGGAGTTCCCCGGCTCTTTCTTGCCTACGCCTCAGACTGGCGGTGGCTTTGTTTCTTTCCCAAAGGCCACAGCTCCTATTGGGCAGGGTTCTGGCAATATCTGCATCCGTATCTCACCTTTTCCAGTCTGGGCTCAATGGTGACATGCAATCACTGAGGTTGGTATATTGGAATGTCCTTGGAATACTGTGTAGGTAGCAGACCAAAGGCTTAGGAAGAGAGAAATGCTGAGATAGACTGCGTGCAAGCTGCTAAGCCACCAGCTACCAGTACATCAGGGAGGTCTGCAGCTCTTTTTTCCTAAGACATTAGGAAATACATTAGTGAAAGGAACGGAGCACCAGCATCCTTGAAAAGTTCTGTGACTGTTTTCTCTGGACTGGAATGAGGGTAGGAGACTCTGCAGTGGAGTTAGTTTCCTGATTTGATTTCAATGGCAATAACAGAATCCTGGAGTGGTGGAGGCCAGGCGGCAGCAAGACAAGGAGAGTGCATTTCTCTAACAAGTCACAAGGACTCCTGAGTAGAAATAAGAGGTTTTGACCTGCAGGGATCTGTGAAGGTGGCTTATTGATCATGGCGTCCTTAGGAATAAGAAATAGGCAGATTTCTAAGGTACTACTTGATCTGATAAGGAGGAAAAACTCTAGGAAAGGTGGGCAAAAGTCTGGCCTGGTCTCTTGTGCATTTCCCAGATCTAAGACAGTACATTGGCTTGGGAGCCCCTTGATTGAGGAGGAAGAAGGGCCTGTTGAGGAAGGACTCTGCAATGGGACCACAAACCTTCCTCAGAGGAACTTAAAATCCTTTACCAGAGTGACTATACAATGGAAAAAGTTTATATCCAAACTCTCCCGGAATTACTAGATATTGGCTCTAAAATTATGTTAGCTGTGTGCAGTACCTCATGCATGTAATCCCAGCACTTTGGTAGGCCGAGGCTAGAGGACTGCCTGAGCACAGGAGTTTGAGGTTACAGTGAGCTATGCTCATGCCACTGCACTCGAGCTGGGACAACAGAGTGAAATCCTCTCACAAAAAAATAAAAATTAAAAAAATAAATAAAAAACATGATATTAAGGTCTGGAGACCCAAATACTGCTATGGTCCACCTGTCAAGAAAGGATGTATGGAAGTTGGGTGATAGATGAAGTCTTGTTTTAAGTTCATCATACAGTGGGTCTAGTGAGATCCCTGTGCTAATTCCTCTTGTCTCAGATTGTGGAGTGGTACAGGTGTACCCAGTAAATCAATTAACCCCTGTAATGGCTCCCTGACCCGTGGATGGATGCTATTATGTAGGATGGGTTAAATAGAAGCTCCTGGAACTGCCCCCTTCCTGATATCCAAGCCAAGATAGGAAATCAAAATCAATACCATATTCCTGGGGGAATTACAGAGATTCATGACTCAATCAAAGACCAAAAAAAACCACGTAATGGGTGATTTCTATCATATTTTCCTTTAACTCATCTGTTTGGTTAGCACAACAGCCACAAGACTTGGAGAATGACTGTGGATTATTTCAAATCTATTCAGAAGGTAATGCTATCTATGCTGACAGTCTGGATGTAGCAACTTTACTGGCTCCAGTTAGCATTGCCTCTCCTCACCCATGGCCAGTATTCTACTATTTATTTACCATATACCTTTGTTTATTGCTATCAGCAAAGAGAATCTGAAGTAGTTTGCCTTCATGGAGCAGGAAGGGTAGTAAATTTACTCTTTTATCTCAGGGCTCTGTCAGCTCTATTTCTGTCACAACATAGTCCGGAGGAAACTTTATCATCTTGATATCTCACAGAGCATCCTGTTGGTCTGCTGTATCAATAAGGTTATATTAACTGGACCTGGTGAGTGGGAAGTAGCTAATTACTCTAGATGCTACAATAAAATCTATGCATGCTGGAGCACGGAAAATACACCCACCAAGGGGCTTGCCACAGTAGGGATGTTTCTCTGGACATCCACAAACTGGGGCACATTCACATGGCTCCCCTAAAATGAGAAGTAAGTTGCTTCGCTTTCTACTTTGCACTGTGAAGAAAGGGGTACGACACTCTTTTGATTTTAGAGGCAACATATACCACGTTTGGGTGTGGTGCTCTGACCCACGTACTGGGTCCGTTTTTAGTGGGGTTCAATGAGAAGACTCTCCAGCAAGTTAAGGCTGTGGTTCGAAAATGCCCAGCCTGGCCGGGCGAAATGGCTCACTCCTGTGGTTCCAGCACTTTGGGATACCAAGGTGGGTACATATGCTTGAGTTCAGGAGTTTGAGACCAGCCTGGGTGACATAGCAAAACCACATCTCTACCAAAAAATTAAAAAAACTAGCTGGGTGTGGTGGCACGCACCTGTAGTTCCAGCTACGTACGGGGCTGAGATGGGAGGATCTCTTGAGCCTGGGAGGTGGAGATTGCAGTGAGCTGAGATTGCAACCACTGCACTCCAGCCTGGGTGACAAAGAGAGACCCTGTCTCAAAAATAAAATCAAATGAAAATTAAATTAAATTAAAGTTTAAAAATCCCAAAATGTCCTGCCAGTTGGGCCTTATGACTTAGCAGATCTGGTGTCTGTGGCACACAGAGATGCTGCAGGAAGCCTCTGATAAGACCCAATAGAACAATCATAGCCCAGACCCTCACAGTTTCAGGGTAAGGACATGCTCTCTTCTCCTGACATCTCTGCTCTCTTTGAAAAACAGCTCCTTGCTTACTTCTGGGTCCTGGTAAAGACTGAATGAATGTCTTATTATAGGATACTAATTAGCCCTGTGTCCCAAATTACCCATCATGAATTGGACGTTATCTGACATACAGAATCATACAATCGGACATGTGCAGCAGCATTGCAATATTAAGTGGAAGTGAGACACTCAAGACCAGGCCAAGGAGCTCTGGAAGGCACAAATAACTGCATGATAACTCAGACTCCCATAGTACCTGAGCTAATGTGTTGCTATCTCTCATTCAACTTACACTAAAGGCCACTTGGGTATTCTTTTTGTTTTTTCTTTTTAAGGTAAAATGGTTGTTTTATTCATTGAACTTAAAGCAAAGCTAGTAAAGTGTCTGCATGATGCAGCAAATACAAGACCTCTTTCTATAAATATTAGCATAATCAGTAAATTAGGAGCCAGAGTAAAACAGAGCCAAAAGGGGCTGAGGAAATCAATAAAGTATGTTACAACTTAACCCTTCACCTCAATAATTGAGTTTTTAAAAAAAAAAGTCAAGCCTCCCTATCCCAGAAAATGGGAATATACCTTTATTACACCAATTTGTACTTTTATTTCCTATTCTCGAGGTTAGAGTCTAAATCCTAAAGATATCCAAACCAGTATTATATCTACTTCTCTATAGTCAAAGACAGCTTCTATCATGTTGCCCTTAGCAGTCAAGGTTATTAAAATGTCTTTTCTCCAGAAAGATCCAATAGGAAAAAAGAAAGAAACCTCCCTGATTAGACTCCAGCCATACCCTACCCTTGACCAAATCAACTGGATAGGCATAATGGAAACCAGAGCACGTGGTTTCCAAACCAGAAAAATCCTATGGGCAAGCGGAGGAGAGGAGAGGAAGGATTCAGCCTGAATGAAATTGAGTAATATCAATTTCACTTGTCTTCACACATCTTCAGGCTGCATGTTCGTGGAGTAGTTTAGGAATAAATCCATGGTTTGTGGAGCACTATAAAACCTAGTGGTCTGCTATGTTACATTATGGCTTTCCCCAGTAGTTTCCAAGGCAGCCACCAAGTCACTGGCAGGAGAATTTTGCTGGAACTGCATACAGTACTGCAGAGATTCCTCTCCACAGTTATGGAAAGGATTTTTCCAGGTCTGATTGTTCCAAGATTGGGTGCACCAGGTCTCAGTGTTCCGGGAGTGGTTGCTTTAGGACTGGATTCCAGGTCTGGTAGCTCCATGTTGAATTCCTCCAGATCTGGTTGCTCCACATTGGAAGGTTCTCAGTTGTGTTCACCAGTCATCAGTAGAAAGAGTAGAGGCAGGTAGGTGCTGAGGCCTTCTGAGTCACACCATTACTACCCTTTGGCTGGTTGTTTTCCTGACACCTCTTAGATTTCATTTTCTGGTTCTGGAACCAAGTCTTAACCTGTTTGTAGCTAAAGTTCTAGATATTGGAAAGTTCTTGCATCTACTGGAGGTTGAGTTATTTCTGTCTCTGAAATCTATCACTGAGTACACACAACTGGGTGGAGAAGAACACAGTTCTGGTCTTCCTTTTCTTGACTTGGACCTTGTCTTCCTTTTTTGTGGTGCTCTTCACTGCAGAAGTGGGAACTAGTGGAAGAATCAGGGATGTCCAGTCTCTGTGTGAGGCATCTCAGCAGAAGACATTTGCAAGGATGGGTAGTCTTCTTCAGGCCCACAAGTCACAAGCGTTGGTGAAGAGTCTTTACAGTCGGATGCTTTGGAGCAAGGCAGGATTTGGGGACAAGCTGGATCCACACTCAGGTTATTATTGGGAAAGGGGAGGAAAAAATTTAAGAGCTGGACTATAAAAAAAAAGCCTAAGGCTTTAAGACTTTTTTTTTCTGGAAGATCTGAGAGAAATATGGCCTCCAGAAGTAAAAGTTTCAAGAAGTTGGGATGAAGTGAGTTGCCTCCAAAATAATAGGAGGCAATCAGCTCAGTCCGGCTGGGTATTCCTTATTAACAGTTAACAGAGGAAAAAAAGCTGCATGCCTGGTTATATACGGGCCTTTTTGGTGTGCAGGCACCAGCAGATGCAGATGGCTGTTGTATTTCAGCCTCACTTACAGATGGCCAAGGAAGTGTAGTGAAGGGAAATTTTCCCAAAGGATAAAACTTTAGGTGGCACATTTAGTTGTTCACTTTGCATGGAAAAGGAAATGGCCTGATGTATGGATCAGTGCTAATTTTTGGGTAGTGGCTAATGTACTGGCCCATTTTTCAGAGAAAGAATGAGACTGGAAGAGTAGGAACAAAGAAATCTGGGGGAGAGGTATGTCAATTGAATGGGCACAGAGTGTATTTTTTGATCCCTGTGAATGCTCACCAAAGGTCAAGCACTGCAGAGGAGTTTCCCAGTAATCAGATGGACAAGACAATCCCCGTCATGCATGTCAGTTAGCTTCTCTCTCCAGTTATTCTGGTGCTTGCCCAGTGGGAAAGGGTACCATGCAACCATGGCAACAGGGATGGAGGCCATGGACTTCCCCTTATTCAGGTGATCTGACCACCACAGCTTGAGTGGTTAACCTACCAATAGCAGAGGCCAAAGGTGATCTTGTAATGTTGCATTATTCCCTGGAGGGATCACCCAGGCACCTGTGTCAGGTTGATTACATCAGAATCCTCTTATCACGGAGGGGGCATCAAATTGTCCTTAATGAATAAATACATACTCAGACTATGGATTTACTTTCCATTCTCATGATTCTTCTTCCAGCATTTGTTGACTTAAAGGTTTATCTTTTATTGTGGTGTCCCACTCAGCATTTGCCCTGACCAGAGGCACATTTCATGGCCAAGATGTGCAACAACGGGCTTACGCTTTCAGAATAAGTTGGTCTAACCACATGTCTCATCCCTCAGAAGTAGCTGGCTTGAAAGAATGATGGAAAGACCTACTAAAATTTGAGGTGCTGTTCTAGAGGATGCAGTACATACATGCCTTAATTCAGGGGCCACTTGACAGTGGTGACTGCCTTATAGTCAGGATCCAAGGGCTTGAGAACCAAAAGGTAAGGTAGGAAGGGCCCCTTTCATTATTATTCCTTACAAAACCAATTAATAATGAGAAAATGAGTTTCTTGAAACCCAGGGGATTCACTGTAGCAATCAGTAAACCCTCCAAAGACTGAGGTATGACAGGAAGGGCATTTGGGTCACCCTATCAGGTAAAGAACCCCATCCAGCTGAGGTTTTAGCAGAGGATAAGGGGAACATGGAATGGGTAGTGGAAGAAAACAGTCATGATTCTCAAATTAGAGTTTATAACTGGTTGGAGAATTAAGGAAAGAAGCAGCTGTTTTGTGTTAATTGTCTCCCCTAGCCCCTTCTCTGTTAATGTTTCTGCAATGTTTTTTTTTTTTTTTTTTTTTTTTTTTGAGACAGAGTCTCGCTCTGTCGCCCGGGCTGGAGTGCAGTGGCTGGATCTCAGCTCACTGCAAACTCCGCCTCCCGGGTTCACGCCATTCTCCTGCCTCAGCCTCCCCAGTAGCTGGGACCACAGGCGCCTGCCACCTCGCCCGGCTAATTTTTTGTATTTTTAATAGAGACGGGGTTTCACCATGTTAGCCAGGATGGTCTCGATCTCCTGACCTCGTGATCCGCCCGTCTCGGCCTCCCAAAGTGCTGGGATTACAGGCTTGAGCCACCGCGCCCGGCCTCTGCAATGTTTTAATAAAATATAATTCACGTAACGTAAAGTTCACCATTTGAAAGTACATAATTTAATGTTTTTTTCTGTATTCATAGCACCACCATCTAATTCCTGCACATTTCCATCATCTCAACAAGAAACCTCTCTCAGCAGTTATTCTCTATCGCCTCTTCCCCCATCCATTGGCTAATGGATTAGATTAATCACTAATCTACTTTTTGTCTCTATGGATTTGCCTATTCTGGACATTCATATAAATGGAATCACACAATATGTGGGCTTTTGTGTTTGCTGTAGTTTAGAACAATGTTTTCAAGGTTTATCTATATTGTGGCATGTATTAGTACTTCATGCCTTCTTATGGCTGATATTCCCTTGTATGAATATATCATATCTTGTTTATCAGTTTACCAACTGATAAACATTAGGGTTGTTTCTACTTTTTCCTATTATAAATAATGCTGCTATAAACATTCATGTACAAGTTAAACTTGGCGTACAAAAACTTGTACAAAACCTTGTACAAAAACCTGTACAAAACCATGTACAAAAACTTGTAGAAAAACTTGTTGTACATGTACAAGTTTTTGTTGACATATGTTTTCTTTTCTTTTGATTATATACCTAGAAGTAAAATTTCTGGGTCATGTATTAAGTAGTAATATGTCTAATGTTTTGAGGAACTCCGAAACAGATTTCCACAGTTTTACACCACTTTACATCCCCATCAACAATATATGAGGTTTCCATTTTCTCCACATACTTGTCATCAAAAATTATTATTATTTTTATTATAGCTATCCCAGTGGGTATGAAGTGACTTCTCACTGTGGTTTTGATTTGCATTTTCCTAATGATGAGTGATGTGGAACATCTTTTCATGAGTCTTTTGGCTATTTGCATATCTTCTTTGGAGAACTCCCATCAAATCCTTTGCCCACTTTTTAATTGTTTTTTTTTTGTTTGTTTGTTTGTTTGTTTTTTGAGTTAGTCTGGCTCTGTCACCGAGGCTGCAGTGCAGTGGCGCGATTTTGGTTCACTGCAACCTCCGCCTCTCGAGTTCAAGTGATTCTTCTGTCTCAGCCTCCCGAATAGCTGGGATTACAGGTGCCCACCACCACACCCTACTATTTTTAGTAGAGATGAGGTTTCACCATGTTGGCCAGGCTGGTCTCAAACTCCTGACCTCAGGTGATCTGTGAGCCTCGGCCTCCCAAAGTGCTAGGATTACAGGTGTGAGTCACCACGCCTGGTGTATTGTCTTTTAAATATTGCATTGTAAGAGGTTTTTTTGTTATGAATTTTGGATACACTAGACCCTTAGCAGAGGCATGATTTGCAAATATTTGTCTTCTATTCTGTTGGTTGTTTTTTCACTTTCTTAATGGTGTCCTTTGATACTCAGAAGCTTTAAATTTTGATAGAGTTCAGCCAATTTGTCTGTTTCTTCTTTGGTTGCTTGTACTTTTAGTGTCATATCTAAGAAACCATTACTTAATCCAAAGTCATAAAGTTTCACATTTAAGTTTTTTTAAGAGTTTTATAGTTTTTGCTCTTGATTTAGGTCTTTCATCTATTTTGAGTTAATTCTTGCATATGCTGTGCAATAGGGGTACAAATTCATTCTTTTAACATGGATATCCAGTTGTCCCAGCACTATATGTTGAAAAGATAATTCTTCTTTCCCCATTCAGTGGTCTTGGGACCCTTGCTCAGAATCAGTTAAATATAAATGTATGAGTTTATTTCTGGACTGTCAATTCAATTCCATTGATATCTATCCTTATGCCAGTACCACAATGTCTTGATTACTGTTGCTTTGCAGTAAGTTTTAAATTTGGGAAATGTGAGTCTTCCAACTTTGTTTTACTTTTTAGGAATTTTTATTATTATTTGGCTATTTCTGGTTCTTTTTATTTCTACATGAATTTTAGGATCAGCTTGTCCAGTTTTGCAAAAAAGGCAGTTGGAATTTTGATAGAAATTGCATTGAATTTGTAAATGTTCCTGCTATTTTAAACAAAGAGCAATGTAGTGGCTAAAGTTTAATGGTTTTGGAGTATGACTGAACGACATTACCCTACAGTGGTATGTAGCTGATGGGATTTTGTATATTCCCTGTGTTGGGGATACAAATTTCTCATCTAAATAAAGTATAAAAGCAGATGCTAAGAAGTAACCAGGTGTGTTTTCTACTTTTCACTCTATATGCATGCTGCACCTTTCTCCATCCTGCTCTGGGCCCCAGGAGGCTGACCTTTGTGGACTGTATCAGCCAAGCCCCCTTGCCCTCCAGCTTTTGGTTGGATTCAACCAATAGGAGGCACCAGGAAGAGATTGGAAAGTAGGAAGAAAGAGAGGTTAGGATATTCCACAAGTTCCCTCTCTACTGAGGTGAAGGTTGGCAGTGGCTGTGTTTTCCTCTCAGCAGCACCATCCCTATTGGGTCACCCTGTCCTGCAGCAAAAGATCTCTCTGGGTTCTGATAAACAGTCCATATACTTAAAATTTCAGGTGTAAGGATGCTATGGCTTCCTGTGGCTAGCCCTGGGGCGCATCATCATCCTTTATTGGTTTCTCCTAACCTTGCCAAAATCTTCATAAATAGTCTGTGATTTAACTCCCTTTAATCAGCTGTTTCTAGTGTGCCATCTGCTTCCTATCATCCCGGATAATACAAAATGGAAAGATCTGTAAGATGTATTAAGTCGATTGCTTTTAGGGGGGCGGAGCGAGATGGCCGAATAGGAACAGCTCCAGTCTCCAACTCCCAGCACGAGCGACACAGAAGACCGATGATTTCTGCATTTTCAACTGAGGTACTGGGGTCATCTCACTAGGGAGTGCCGGACAATCGGTGCTGGTCAGCTGCTGCAGCCTGACCAGCGAGAGCTGAAGCAGGGCGAGGCATCACCTCACCTGGGAAGCACAAGGGGGACGGGAATCCCTTTTCCTAGCCAGGGGAACTGAGACACACAACACCTGGAAAATCAGGTAACTCCCACCCCAATACTGTGCTTTAAGCAAACGGGCACACCAGGAGATTATACCCACACCTGGCCGGGAGGGTTCCATGGCCACGGAGCCTCCCTCATTGCTAGCACAGCAGTCTGCGATCTAACCGCAAGGCAGCAGCAAGGCTGGGGGAGGGGCGCCCGCCATTGCTGAGGCTTAAGTAGGTAAACAAAGCCGCTGGGAAGCTCGAACTGGGTGGAGCTCACAGCAGCTCAAGGAAACCTGCCTGTCTCTGTAGAATCCACCTCTGGGGACAGGGCACAGCTAAACAACAACAACAAAAAAAGTAGCAGAAACCTGTGCAGATGCAAACGACTCTGTCTGACAGCTTTGAAGAGAGCAGTGGATCTCCCAACACGGAGGCTGAGATGTGAGAAGGGACAGACTGCCTGCTCAAGTGGGTCCCTGACCCCTGAGTAGCCTAACTGGGAGACATTCCCCACTAGGGGCAGTCTAACACCCCACACCTCACAGGGTGGAGTACACCCCTGAGACGAAGCTTCCAAAGTAAGAATCAGACAGGTACACTCGCTGTTCAGCAATATTCTACCTTCTGCAACCTCTGCTGCTGATACTCAGGCAAACAGGGTCTGGAGTGGACCTCAAGCAATCTCCAACAGACCTACAGCTGAGGGTCCTGACTATTAGAAGGAAAACTATCAAACAGGAAGAACACCTATACCAAAACCCCATCAGTACGTCACCATCATCAAAGACCAGAGGCAGATAAAACCACAAAGATGGGGAAAAAGCAGGGTAGAAAAGCTGGAAATTCAAAAAATAAGAGCACATCTCCCCCTACAAAGGAGCGCAGCTCATCGCCAGCAATGGATCAAAGCTGGTCAGAGAATGACTTTGACGAGATGAGAGAAGAAGGCTTCAGTCCATCAAACTTCTCAGAGCTAAAGGAGGAATTATGTACCCAGTGCAAATAAACTGAAAATCTTGAAAAAAGAGTGGAAGAATTGATAGCTAGAATAATTAATGCAGAGAAGGTCATAAATGAAATGACAGAGATGAAAACCATGACACGAGAAATATGTGACAAATCAACAAGCTTCAGTAACTGACTCTATCAACTGGAAGAAAGAGTATCAGCGATTGAGCATCAGATGAACGAAATGAAGTGAGAAGAGAAACCAAAAGAAAAAAGAAGAAAAACAAATGAACAAAGCCTGCAAGAAGTATGGGATTATGTGAAAAGACCAAATCTCCGTCTGATTGGGGTGCCTGAAAGTGAGGGGGAAAATGGAACCAAGTTGGAAAACACTCTTCAGGATATCATCCAGGAGAACTTCCCCAACCTAGTAGGGCAGGCCAACATTCAAATTCAGGAAATACAAAGAACACCACAAAGATACTCCTCCAGAAGAGCAACTCCAAGACACATAATTGCCAGATTCACCAAAGTTGAAATGAAGGAAAAAATCTTAAGGGCAGCCAGAGAGAAAGGTCGGGTTACCCACAAAGGGAAGCCCATCAGACTAACAGCAGACCTCTCGGCAGAAACTCCACAAGCCAGAAGAGAGTGGGGGCCAATATTCAACATTCTTAAAGAAAAGAATTTTAAACCCAGAATTTCATATCCAGCCAAACTAAGTTTCATAAGTGAAGGAGAAATAAAATCCTTTACAGATAAGCAAATGCTTAGAGATTTTGTCACCACCAGGCCTGCCTTACAAGAGACCCTGAAGGAAGCCCTAAACATGGAAAGGAACAAACGGTACCAGCCATTGCAAAAACATGCCAAAATGTAAAGACCATCGAGGCTAGGAAGAAACTGCATCAACTAAAGAGCAAAATAACCAGTTAATATCATAATGGCTGGATCAAGGTCACACATAACAATATTAACCTTAAATGTAAATGGACTAAATGCTCCAATTAAAAGACACAGACTGGCAAACTGGATAAAGACTCAAGACCCATCAGTCTGCTGTATTCAGGAGACCCATCTCACATGCAGAGACATACATAGGCTCAAAATAAAGGGATGGAGGAAGATCTACCAAGCAAATGGAGAACAAAAAAAAGCAGGGATTGCAATCCTAGTCTCTGATAAAACAGACTTTAAACCATCAAAGATCAAAAGAGACAAAGAAGGTCATTACATAATGGTAAAGGGATCAATTCAACAGCAAGAGCTAACTATCCTAAATATATATGCACCCAATACAGGAGCACCCAAATTCATAAAGCAAGTCCTTAGAGACTTACAAAGAGACTTAGACTCCCATACAATAATAATGGGAGACTTCAACACCCCACGGTCAACATTAGACAGATCAACGAGACAGAAAGTTAACAAGGATATCCAGGAATTGAACTCATCTCTGCACCAAGTGGACCTAATAGACATCTATAGAACTCTCCACCCCAAATCAACAGAATATACATTCTTCTCAGCACCACATCGCACTTATTCCAAAATTGACCACATAATTGGAAGTAAAGCACTCCTCAGCAAATGTACAAGAACAGAAATTATAATAAACTGTCTCTCAGACCACAGTGCAATCAAACTAGAACTCAGGACTAAGAAACTCAATCAAAACCGCTCAACTACATGGAAACTGAACAACCTGCTCCTGAATGACTACTGGGTACATAACGAAATGAAGACAGAAATAAAGATGTTCTTTGAAACCAATGAGAACAAAGATACAACATACCAGAATCTCTGGGACACATTTAAAGCAGTGTGTAGAGGGAAATTTATATCACTAAATGCCCACAGGAGAAAGCTGGAAAGATCTAAAATTGACACTCTAACATCACAATTAAAAGAATTAGAGAAGCAAGAGCAAACACATTCAAAAGCTAGCAGAAGGCAAGAAATAACTAAGATCAGAGAAGAACTGAAGGAGATAGAGACACAAAAAACCCTCCAAAAAATCAATGAATCCAGGAGTTGGTTTTTTGAAAAGATCAACAAAATTGACAGACCACTAGCAAGACTAATAAAGAAGAAAAGAGAGGAGAATCAAATAGACGCAATAAAAAATGATAAAGGGGACATTACCACCGACCCCACAGAAATACAAACTACCATCAGAGAATACTATAAACACCTCTACGCAAATAAACTAGAAAATCTAGAAGAAATGGATAATTTCCTGGACACTTACACTCTCCCAAGACTAAACCAGGAAGAAGTTGAATCCCTGAATAGACCAATAGCAGGCTCTGAAATTGAGGCAATAATTAATAGCCTACCAACAAAAAAAAGTCCAGGACCAGATGGATTCACAGCTGAATTCTACCAGAGGTAAAAGGAGGAGCTGGTACCATTCCTTCTGAAACTATTCCAATCAATAGAAAAAGAGGGAATCCTCCCTAACTCATTTTATGAGGCCAAAATCATCCTGATACCAAAGCCTGGTAGAGACACAACAAAAAAAGAGAATTTTAGACCAATATCCCTGATGAACATCGATGCAAAAATCCTCAATAAAATACTGGCAAACCAGATTCAGCAGCACATCAAAAAGCTTATCCACCATGATCAAGTGGGCTTCATCCCTGGGATGCAAGGCTGGTTCAACATTCGCAAATCAATAAACATAATCCAGCATATAAACAGAACCAAAGACAAGAACCACATGATTATCTCAATAGATGCAGAAAAGGCTTTTGACAAAATTCAACAGCCCATCATGCCAAAAATGCTCAATAAATTCGGTATTGATGGAACGTACCTCAAAATAATAAGAGCTATTTATGACAAACCCACAGCCAATGTCATACTGAATGGGCAAAAACTGGAAAAATTCCCTTTGAAAACTGGCACAAGACAGGGATGCCCTCTCTCACCACTCCTAGTCAACATAGTGTTGGAAGTTCTGGCTAGGGCAATCAGGCAAGAGAAAGAAATCAAGGGTATCCAGTTAGGAAAAGAAGAAGTCAAATTGTCCCTGTTTGCAGATGACATGATTGTATATTTAGAAAACCCCATTGTCTCAGCCCAAAAGCTCCTTAAGCTGATAAGCAACTTCAGCAAAGTCTCAGGATACAAAATTAATGTGCAAAAATCACAAGCATTCTTATACACCAGTAACAGACAAGCAGAGAGCCAAATCAGGAATGAACTTCCATTCACAATTGCTTCAAAGAGAATAAAATACCTAGGAATCCAACTTACAAGGGATGTAAAGGACCTCTTCAAGGAGAACTACAAACCACTGCTCAGTGAAATAAAAGAGGACACAAACAAATGGAAGAACATACCATGCTCATGGATAGGAAGAATCAATATCGTGAAAATGGCCATACTGCCCAAGGTTATTTATAGATTCAATGCCATCCCCATCAAGCTACCAATGAGTTTCTTCACAGAATTGGAAAAAACGGCTTTAAAGTTCATATGGAACCAAAAAAGAGCCCACATTGCCAAGACAATCCTAAGTCAAAAGAACAAAGCTGGAGGCATCACACTACCTGACTTCAAACTAGACTACAAGGCTACAGTAACCAAAACAGCATGATACTGGTACCACAACAGGGATATAGACCAATGGAACAGAACAGAGTCCTCAGAAATAATACCACACATCTATAGCCATCTGATCTTTGACAAACCTGAGAAAAACAAGAAATGGGGAAAGGATTCCCTATTTAATAAATGGTGCTGGGAAAATTGGCTAGCCATAAGTAGAAAGCTGAAACTGGATCCTTTCCTTACTCCTTATATGAAAATTAATTCAAGATTGATTAGAGACTTAAATGTTAGACCTAATACCATAAAAACCCTAGAAGAAAACCTAGGTAGTACCATTCAGGACATAGGCATGGGCAAGGACTTCATGTCTAAAACACCAAAAGCAACGGCAGCAAAAGCCAAAATTGACAAATGGGATATGATTAAACTAAAGAGCTTCTGCACAGCAAAAGAAACTACCATCAGAGTGAACAGGCAACCTACAGAATGGGAGAAAATTTTTGCAATCTACTTATCTGACAAAGGGCTAATATCCAGAACCTACAAAGAACTCAAACAAATTTACAAGAAAAAAACAAACAACCCCATCAAAAAGTGGGCAAAGGATATGAACGGACATTTCTCAAAAGAAGACATTCATACAGCCAACAGACACATGAAAAAATGCTCATCATCACTTGCCATCAGAGAAATGCAAATCAAAACCACAATGAGATACCATCTCACACCAGTTAGAATGGCAATCATTCAAAAGTCAGGAAACAACAGGTGCTGGAGAGGATGTGGAGAAATAGGAACACTTTTACACTGTTGGTGGGATTGTAAACTAGTTCAACCATTATGGAAAACAGTATGGCAATTCCTCAAGGATCTAGAACTAGATGTACCATATGACCCAGCCATCCCACTACTGGGTATATACCCAAAGGATCATAAATCATGCTGCTATAAAGACACATGCATACGTATGTTTATTGCGGCACTATTCACAATAGCAAAGACTTGGAATCAACCCAAGTGTCCATCTGTGACAGACTGGATTAAGAAAATGTGGTACATACACACCATGGAATATTATGCAGCCATAAAAAGCGATGAGTTTGTGTCTTTTGTAGGGACATGGATGCAGCTGGAAACCATCATTCTTAGCAAACTATCACAAGAACAGAAAACCAAACACCGCATGTTCTCACTCATAGGTGGGAACTGAAGAATGAGATCACTTGGACTCGGGAAGGGGAACATCACACATTGGGGCCTATCATGGGGAGTGGGGAGTGGGGAGGGATTACATTGGGAGTTATACCTGATATAAATGACGAATTGATGGGTGCTGACGAGTTGATGGGTGCAGCACACCAACATGGCACAAGTATACATATGTAACAAACCTGCACGTTATGCACATGTACCCTAGAACTTCAAGTATAATAATAAAAAAAGATATATTAAGTCAAAGAGGCAATATGCAAGGCAGCGTAATATGAAGTCTATAATACTCCATTATTTGTAAGAGAAGGAGTAAGGAGAATATATCTTATTTTCTTAAATACTGTATTAGTTAGGAATTAGGTTTAGCATTAAATGATAATATCCAAAAAGAACAGTGGCTTTTAAAAGATTGAAGTAGCTTTCTTTCTTTCTTTTCCTTTCTTTCTTTTCTTTCTTTCTCTTTCTTCTTTCTTTCTTTCTTTCTTTCTTTCTTTCTTTCTTTCTTTCTATCTTTCTTTCTATCTTTCTCTCTCCTTCCTTCCTTCCTTCCTTCCTCCTTCCTTCCTTCCTTCTTTCTTTCTTTCTTTCTTTCTTTTTTCTTTCTTTCTTTCTTTCTTTCTTTCTTTCTTTCTTTTTTCTTTCTTTTTCTTTCTTTTCCTTTCTTTCTTTTTCAGGATCTTGCTCTGTTGCCCAGGCTGGAGTGCAGTGGTATCATCTAGCTCACTGCAACCTCTGCCTCCTGGGCTCAACTGATCCTCTCACCTCATCCTCCTGAGTAGCTGGGAGTACAGGCAAGTGCCACCATACCTGTGGCTAATTTTTGTATTTTTTTGTAGAGACAGGGTCTCACCATATTGCCCAGGCTGCTCTTGAACTCCTGAGCTCAAGTGATCTGCCCACTTTGGCCTCCTAAAGTGCTGGGATTACAGGCTATTTCTCTCTATAAACATCCAGGGCCGGCAGTCCAAGGCTGAGGGCAAGTGCTGTGCTCCATAACACACTCGGATTCAGTTTCTTTCTAGTTCACCAGCCCTCCATCCTTAGGGCATGTTCTTGTCCTCCAATCTAATGTTACATCCACTTCCCAGGCAGCAGGATGGAATGGAGAAGAAGGGATAAAGGGCATATCCCAAGGAAGGTTCCTGGAAGTTGCCTCATAGCCTGTTTGTCTATATCCCATCTGGTCACATCTAGCTATAAGGGAGCCTGGGGAACATAGTTTTAATTCCTGGCAGCCAGGTTTCCAACTAAAAATTCTAATACTATTTAAGAAGAGAAGAATGAAAATTGGAAGTAATTAACAGTCTTTCTCACATATGTGCATTTAAAAGTAACTTGAGAAGAATATCAAGAAACTGTTAGCAGTGGTTATCTGGGGAGGGGAGAGGAGGTGGCAGGTGAGAACAAGAGAGATGAGGAATAATAGTTGCAGAAAGAGTCTTCACTATATCTCTTGCTACATATTTTAACTATGAGCCATGTATAGGTATTACCTATTTCTAAGATTTATTTAAAATTTCTTCCTAAAGATATGTAAATAAGAAAATAAAGAAAAAATTATTCCAGCCAGTCTAAACTTTGGTAAGAACAAACGGGCCATGGAGTTCAGTGAGCTAATGGCCCCCAACTATAGGGCCATTAATGACCTAATCAGAGGAAGAAGGTATAACCAGGGTGTATTAGTTTTCTATTGCTGTATAACAAATACCACAAACTTAGCAGCTCAAAATAACACAAATTTATTATCTCACAGTTTTTGTGTTGGGAGTTTGGTTTTAACTGGGCCCTCTACTCAGGGTCTCATAAGACTTAAATTAAGATGTTGTATAGCTGTGCCATCATCCTCAGGAGGTTCAGCTAGGGAAAGAGCCACTTCCAAGCTCACTCAGATTGTTGGCAGAATACATTTCCTTGTTGTCAACTGTAGTCTGGGGACACTCCCCACTGCTAAACACTGCTCTCAGGTCCTCGCCACATGGTTCCTCCATTTCAGCAACACGCCTTTGTCAAATTTTGCTCATACTTTAAATCTCTATTTTTCTTCTGTGACCAGCCAAAGAAAACTCACTGCTCTTAGGTGGCTAATATGATTAAGATAGGTACACATAAATAGTCTCCCTTTCTTAAAATTAACTGTGCCCATAAAGATCAATGGAATAGAAAAGACAGTTCAGAAACAAACCCTCACATATGCAGCCAAATGATCTTCAACAGGGGTGCTCATGGGAGAAAGGACAGTCTCTTCAACAAATGGTGCTGGGAAAACTGGATATCCACATGCAAAAGAATAAAGTTGGATGCTTATCTTGCAGCATATACAAAAAATTACCTCAAAACGGATTAAAAATCTAAATGTAAGGCCCAAAACTATAGAACTCCTAGAATAAAGCATAGAGGAAAAATTTCATGACATTGGATTTGGCAGTGATTTCTTGGATATGACATCAAAAGCGCTGACAACAAAAGCATACACAGACAAATGGGAATACATCAAGCTTAAAAACTTCTTTGCATCAACAGACACCACAGAATGAAAAGACAATGTATGGAATGGGAGAGAATATTTGCTAATCATATATCTGTAAAGGGTTAATATCCAGAATATATAAAAAACTTCTAACACCCAACAACATAAAAAACGAACCAAATAAAAAATGGGCGAAGAACTTGAATAGATGTTTCTCCAAAGATGATATGCAATTGGTCAACAAGCATATGAAAAGATGCTCAACACTGCTAATTAGTAGAGAAATGCAAACTCAAAACCACAATGAGACATCACCTCACATTCATTAGGATGGCTACTATTTTAAAAAAAAGCACACAAATAACAAAGGTTAGCAAGGATGTGGACAAATTGGAACCCTTGTGCACTGTTGGTGGGACTGTAAAATGGTGCAACTGCTCTAGAAGACAGTGTGATCGTTCCTCAAAAAATTACAGATAGGGCTGGGTGCGGTCGCTCACGCCTATAATCCCAGCACTTTGGGAAGCCGAGGCGGGCGGATCACCTGAGATCGGGAGTTTGAGATCAGCCCGACCAACATGGAGAAACCCCGTCTCTACTAAAAATACAGAATTAGCCGGGCGTGGTGGTGCGTACCTGTAGTCCCAGCTACTCAGGAGGCTGAGGCAGGAGAATCGCTTAAACCTGGGAGGCAGAGGTTGCAGTGAGCTGAGATTGTGCCACTGCACTCCAGCCTGGGCAACAAGAGTGAGACTCCATCTCAAAAAAAAAAAAAAAAAAAAAAAAAAAATTACAGCCAGAACTACCATATGATCCACCAATCCTACTTCTGGGTATAGATCCAAAAGAATTGAAACCACAGTCTCAAAGAGATATTTGCACACCCATCCATGTTCACAGCAGCATTATTCACAATATCCAAGAGGTGGAAGCAACCCAAGTATCTACTGATGGAAAAATGGATAAATATAATTTTGTAAATACATATAATAAGTCTTAAAAGGGAAGGAAATTTTATCACATGCTACAATATCATGAACCTTAAGAACATTATTCTAAGAGAAATAAGCCAGTCACAAAAAGATAAACACTTATATGAGGTATTGAAAGTATTCAAATTCATAAAAACAGAAAGTAGAATGGTGGTTGCCAGGGGCTGGGGGAGAGAGGCATGAAAAGTTGTTGTTCAAATGGGAATACAGTTTCAGTGTTGCAAGGTGAAAAAGTTCTGGAGATCTGTGGCACAACAATGTGTATATACTTAACACTACTGAACTGCACACTCTAAACTGGTTAAGATAGGGAATTTTTTTTTAACCAAATTAAAACAGAAAGTCAACTGCCATATCACAGAAGCTAATCTGAGGAGTACTATCTCATTATGTTCTCGGGTTCTACCCACCCACACTCCAAGGGGAGGGGATTATAAAGGGTGAGTGTCATTTCAGTGTCATCTTAGAATTCCGCCTACCACACAGGGGTACTAAAAACCACTTTTTGGGGGGACATTTCTTATCTAGATTTTCACTTCCTAGCTCTAAGTTCTAGAGGTTCAGGATTCTATTTTAAAAGGGACAGGATTTCCTTTTATTAAATTATATTCAGTGCTGCCTGTGTGAATACCAGTCCTGTTAGTGGGATTTTATTTTCTGGAGTGGAATGACCTCTCATTCATGTTGTGTTCTTCATGTTAGCTTGACTGGCTTGTGGAAGCTCTGGTTTCATCTGGTTGAGATGATCACCAAAGCCTATGTGGGAAAACTTTATTTTCAGTCAAGAAATATTTCTTTTTTTTTTTTTTTTTGAGATGGAGTCTCTGTCTGTTGCCCAGGCTGGAGTGCGTGCAGTGGCACAATCTCGGCTCACTGCAACCTCTGCTTCCCGGGTTCAAATGATTCTCCTGCCTCAGCCTCCCGAGTAACTGGGACTACAGGTGCCCGCCACCATGCCGACTAATTTTTTGTATTTTTAGTAGACACGGGGTTTCACCATGTTGGCCAGGATGGTCTCGATCTCTTGACCTCGTGATCCACCAGCCTCGGCCTCCCAAAGTGCTGGGATTACAGGTGTGAGCTACTACGCCCAGCTGAAATATTTCTTAAGAGTTAATTATTTGAACACATATAGGAAATTGGGAGGGGTAAGGACTTGAAATCATTGTTGCTAACATTTTTAACTTTGTCCCAGATCTTAATGATTAAACAATGCCCATGGGAAATTTGAATGTAACTAATATGGGGCCAGGCCCAGCACAGCGGCTCACACCTGTAATCCCAGCACTTTGAGAGGAAGAGGCAGGCGGATCACCTGAGGTCAGGAGTTTGACTTCTTTAAACCATTTGTTGAAGAGACTGTCCCTTCTCCCACTGAGTGGTCTTGGCACCCCTGTTGAAGATCATTTGGCTGCATATGTGAGGGTTTGTTTCTGAGCTGTCTACTATTCCATTGATCATTATGGGCACAGTTAACTTTAGGAAAGGAAGACTGTTTATGTGTACCTGTCTTAATCATATTAGCCACTTAAGAGCAGTGAGAAATATTTCAAGAGACAAGAAATATTTTTCTCTTCTCCATTTATTTACCATTCAATCATTTGCTTATATTAGTATGGTCTCATGGATAGTTATTTTGAACTTTGGGTTATAATCTAACATTATATGATTTATTTTGTTGTTAAATTGTTCTAGCTTTGGCCATTGGGAGCTCCTTCAGGTTGATTCCTTGTCCTTTTAAGGCAATATTCTATTTTTTTTTTTTTTTTTTTGAGTTAGAGTCACTCTATTGCCTAGGCTGGAGTGCAGTGGCATGATCTCAACTCACTGCAACCTCTGCCTCCTGGGTTCAAGCGATTCTCCTGCCTTAGCCTCCCGAGTAGGTGGGACTACAGGCACATGCCACCACACCTGGCTAATTTTTTGTATTTTTAGTAAAGACGAGACTTCACTGTGTTAGCCAGGATGGTCTCGATCTCCTGACCTCATGATCAACCCACCTCGACCTCCCAAAGTGCTGGGATTACAGGTGTGAGCCACCTAGCCCAGCCAAGGCAATATTCTTAAACAGTTACAAGCTTGAGAGGATTGTGAATACAGTTTTTATGGAGCAAAGATACACAAATGAAGCAATTAACAGATGGTTTGCAGAAAGAATTTAATCACAGTATGTAAAGCCTAATTTATCTGCAAGAGAAGTGATAATAGACCTAGCAATTAAAACTTAATTTATAGCATCTAATATTCTAAAATCAAAGGAACAACCTTGTATATATCACATACATATGTGTGTGTATACATATATATATTTGTATATATAACTTCTATCTAGAGAGACAAAATCCCTCTATACCTTCTTTATCTTAGTCAGAACATGAACTTTAGTTTAAGGAGCATGCAAACTGCCCACGGTTTCTCCCATCTCAACTTTTCATTTCCAGTGTCCCCAGTTTTAGAAGTCAAATGACTGATATTGTTCTTATGGGAAGGAAGATTAGTGTAGCCCATTTAATAATTTGAACCATTAACCTGTTAGGTGACTTCAAATTTCATTCAGCTTAATATTCCCAAAATATCTCAAGAAATCTGAAGGGCCATTTTTCTCAGCTAACGAAAGTCCAAAGAGACTGTATCTTGGCTGTTTGCCTGGCCAGCCAGAGAATGCCAGAGAGTACCTGAGCTAATGCCTCCTCTCCAAGCAAGATGCTTTCAATTTTTCAGGAACACTCAGTGATTTGTTGCTGAGAGCATAACCCAGTTTCAAAGCTATTCTTGCCCAGGCACCACTGGAGTGTTTTCAAGCAGCCCATTGCTTGGTACCCTGGATTGTCAACTACCGCCTGTCTCATTTCCGACCTGTCTGTTCACACTGAGAAATGGAAATACATGAATGAAGTGCCTTAATGGATCACAGTCATGGGGCTATTGATATGAGCTTTACCTGGCAGAATGGTCTGCCTATATATAATAAAGAGCCAGACTGTGTGGTCTGTGGACATGGATATCACAGGATAAATTGTCTTCTACTCCAAACTCACTTCTTCTTTGGCTTAACCTGAGGACTCCCAGAGCAACCTCCAAACTCCAGGGACATTGTCTAAATTGATCAACACCTTAAATGGCTTCTTCCCTGCTTGTGCCAAGTCTACACGTATATGACAAGAAAGCAATGATTCATTCAGATCAGCCTCAGAAATGTTTCTAAAATCATTTCTTCTCAAACACTTTGAAGGTACTATCTGATTTCTGTCCTATCGATTTTGTATTTAGATTTTTCTCCCGCTTTCTGGCTGTCAGTTGATAGTCCAGCAGGTTTTGGGATTCGACTTCTCCCTAAAAGCTCAGACTGGCACCTGAAGCGTTCAGGTGTGGGCTGGTCTGGGAGGGAGGCCTGAGAATTCTGATTTTTGTTTCTGATAAATTGCTTTCTGGAGGCACTTGCATTCTTTCTGTTCCTAGTCCTGTCTGGGGTGGAAGACAATTCTCCATGGCATTCCTACATGTTTTGGACTATCTGTTCAAAGATGTTTGCAAAGCAAAAGGCCTTGGAAGCTGGAGATAACAAAGTGTAGAAATGTCTCCCTCCTCAGAGACATTCCAGCATAGTAAATCCTCCTCCTCTCCTGGGAGAGAATTGCTTAGATTCCGCAGTAAATATGTCTTCCCTCTCTCTCCGGAGGGGAGGAGCGGCAGGTCACCAGCGGCCCTACATAAATCAGTTGGGGAGTTCTCTCCTGTGCTATACTCCAGTACCTGCCCCAGGTAATATCTGGTCTTCACTGTGACACCCTGTGGGGATGAGGGCTTTGGGAACGGATACACGATATACCTCTGGCTGCTGGTTTTGTTATGATGAGTAAATAGTCTTTGTCTCTGATCCAAAGCTCTTCCGTTCTGTCAGTATATGTATATAAAGCTGCATGTGGCAGGCTCACCTGTAAACTTGCAAATAGGGTAACATCCCCAACCCTTCAGTTTCTGACTTAATAGCTTTTTTCAGTATTCTGATGAGACTTCAAATTCTGGAACAAGTGAATGCAGCAATGAATGAAATCCCAAATTCTGGAAAAAAATAAAACTCAGGTCCCATTCCAGATTCTTAAAATATGAGTGTTGGCATGTGGGAAGACTTACTCTTTAGATTAAAAGGCCATTTATGTTTCTCATTGTCTGTAATAAGAAAGAGCCTTTAAGAGGACTAACATCCCAGAAATGAATATAGTGGATGAGAACAACAAAAAGAGATTTCCATTCAAAGCATGGAGGAAAGCAGGGTTTTTTTTTTTTTTTTTTTTTGGTCACAGAAATGAGTTAAACACAACATTAAAATTTGAGGAATATTGCTCAGAGGGTTTTGTGAAGCTGAGTTCAGTAAGCCAATTAGTAAAAACAAAACAAGGACATATTTTCTAATGTGCAAATATGTGGACATATTTTCTAATGTGCTATCTGATTTCAAAATATTTCAAAATATTCACATACTTTCTAATGTGACACACATTTTCTAATGTGAAAATGTGTTCAATTAATTAAGAAACAGTATACAAGCTATAGAAATATTTTGTTTTCCTTGAAATAAAAGAATACCAAAGTCTCTGGAGAGAGTGAGAGATCTTTTTCTTCATAGAAATGTTTTGAACACCACCAAATGAGGGCTGGGCTCCTTGCAGCTTCTTAAGCATTCACACGTTTTTTGTAACCTACCTTCTTTGCAAAATAAATTAGAGCTTCCATTTTCCCCTGAAGCCTTGAACTTTTTGGGCCCCAAATAAACAGCACAATATTAAGTGATAATTGATCACATGTATTTTTTAAAGCAAACTATCCACTTGGATTTATTACTAGATTTAGGGAGAGAACAAAGGCATATTTAGTAGGTTATAGATTCGTAGCTCAGAGCTTCAAAAAGGATGCTTTAAATCAACACAACTGATATGGTTTGGATGTTTGTCTCCTCCAAATCTCATGTTGAAGTGTTATCCCCAGTGTTGGATGTGGGGCATGGTGCAGGGTGTTTGGATCATGGGGGCGGATCCCTCATGAATGGCTTAGCACCATCCCCTTGGTGATGAATGAATCCTTACTCTGAGTTCATGAGACATCTGATGGTTAAAAAGAGCTCAGCACCTCCCTCCTCACTCTCTCTTGCTCCATCTCTCTCCATGTGATGTCTCTCTCCATGTGATGTGCTGGCTTCCCCTTCACCTTCCATCATGATTGGAAGCTTCCTGAGGCCCTCACCAGAAGCAGATGCCGGCACCATGCTTTCTGTAAAGCCTGCAGAACCATGAGCCAAAAATAAAATCTCTTTTCTGTACAAATTACCCAGCCTCAGGTATTTCTTTATAGCAATACAAGAATGGACTAACACAACAACCCACCACTGTGTTAGGATAATTTTGGTGTAGTCACTAGAAGTATGCATCTTGAATGCAGCACAAATAAACGTGAAAGTGACCTTAAAGATTATATAGAGGAACCAGAATATCAGTGGCTTTGCAGGAGTCCACAGCTAGTTTAATAGCATGGCGAAGAATGGAAGAGTATGTGCCTTCTACACTGTGCAATGTTGCTGCATTTTTACCCACTCACATAAACTAGTAGATGAAATAGTCAGGTGGATACCAGCACTTACCTATGGAGAGTTTACAAAGTAGTTTCAGAATTAATTTTTTCTTTGGTCCTCATAATCCTCATGATGGCACATCCAAGCTGACTGTTTTCTGTACCTAACATCTCATGATGCTATGGCTAGAAGCATGGACTTTGGTGTCAATCAGACCTGGATTTGAATCCTGGCTCTGCCACATATCAGCTTGTGACCTTGGGTGAGATATTTTACCTCTCTGAGTCCTCAGTGTTCTTGTCTATAAAAAGCACATAATAAGAATCTTGTTTATAATGAGTAAATAAGATGATATACACAAAGGCCTTAACATGGTGCATGGCATGCAAAAGGCATGAAATGAGTGATTACTTTTCTTACAATGATCAGACAGTTAACAATGGACCAGGAACATTCTTCATATGCAACCTGCTTTTGGTGTACACCACAATATGTGTTCTCTTCTCTTGATCAGTCTGTTGTTTCACTGTGTTCCACTTTGTGCTTCTCCCTATCTCCAGAAACCTATTTTATTCTCAATCTTGTCTCTTCGACTTTACGCTAATTTTTCTCTCACTCTGAACAGCAAGAATAAAGTTAGCTCTTCCTTTGTCCCATCTCAAGTCTTCCTCCTCCATGAATTTTCTTCATATTCTGTAGTTCCCAAGGATTATTCCCTTCCTGAACTACTGACTTAACTCTTGCATCTATCAGCCAATTCACTGATTGCTCTAAACCTTCACATATGCTTGTTCAGTCTCCCCAAATAGTGCAAAACTCTCTGTAAGAGTCTATTCTTTTGTTGGACTGTCTTAGCATCTGTCATAGCAGAGTGCTGAAGCTATAAAAGGGGATCAGTAAATAATTTATAGATGGCTTGATAGATCAGGCTCACCAGTGATATAAGCCAAGTTCAAGAGCAATTCAGGATTATAGGGATCCATAATCTCCAAACTAAAATTCAGGATATGTGATTTGGACAAGTACAAGCTGACTCAGGGAAACCTGGAGCAAAAGATTTGAAATTGGAACTATCCCAGAAAACACAGGCGATCTTTTCATGGTTCAGCTACAGAACAGACATCAACATAGGAAGTTATTTTTCTCAGTGATTTTTCTTAGTATGTATAACATTTTAAAAACTCTAGTTCATAAATCCTTTGTGACCAATGAAAGCCTGATAACCCCCTCTTGATGCTTTAAAAAATTGTTTTGTGAAGAATTGGGGCAATAACACTGGTCAGGGATAAATATATTAGTTGACTACTGCTGTGTAAAAAATCACCTCGAAATTAAGCAGCTCAAAACAACAACATTTATTATCTTGCAGTTTCTGTGGGTCAGAAATCTGGAGCAGCTTATCTTGGTGCTGTGGTTTAGGCTATCTTATGAGGTTGCCCTCAAGGTGTCAACAGAGCTGCAGCCATCTCCAGGCTCAACTGGAAATGAGTCCATTTCCAATTCACACTCATGGCTGTTGGCAGGAGGCTTCCCACAGATCCTTGCCTTGTGGGCCTCTCCATAGGGCAGCTCATAGCATGGATGCCTGCCTCATCAGAGCAAGAAGTGAGCAGAGCAGAGACAGGGGCTGGTAAGGGAGCATCAGCAAGACAGAAGTCACAATGGTTTATGACTTAATCTCAGAAGTGACATCTCATCGCTTTTTTTGTATTCTATGTATTAGAAGTACCACACTAGTTTGGGCACGGTGACTCATGCTTGTAATCCCAGCACTTTGGGAGGCCAGACGGGAAGATCACCTGAGGTCAGGAATTTGAGACCAGTCTGGCCAACATGGTGAAACCCTGCCTCTACTAAAAATACAAAAAAATTATCCCAGCAGGTGGCACACACCTGTAATCTCAGCTACTCAAAAGGCCAAGGCATGAGAATTGCTTGAACCTGGAAGACAGAGGTTGCAGTGAGCCAAGATGGTGCTGCTGCCCTCTAGCCTGGGCGACAGAGTGAGATTATGTCACAAACAAACAAAACAGAAACAGCAAAAGAAGTACCTCATCAGATTCAGCCCACTCTCAAGGGGAGAGGATTATACAAGGCCATGAATACCATGAAGTATAGATCATTGGTATCCATGTGAGAAGTTGCCTAACACAACAGGAGACAAAGGTAAAGAATAAGTGTTGCGAACCTCGAAATTTTGACACAGGTCCCAGTTAATTTAGAAAGTTTATTTTGCCAAGGTCGAGGATGTGCAACCATGACAGAGCCTCAAGAGGTCCTGATGACATGTGTCCAAGGTGGTCAGAGCACAGTTTGGTTTTATACATATTAAGGAGACATGAGACATCAATCAACATATGTAAGATGAACATTGGCTCAGTCCAAAAAGGCAAGACAACTAGAAGTGGGAGAGGGCTTCCAGGTCATAGATAGATAAGAAACAAATGGCTTCATTCTTGAGTCTTTGATTAGCCTCTCCAAAGGAGGCAATCAGATATGCATTTATCTCAGTGAGCAGAGGGGTGGCTTTGAGTAGAATTGGAGGCAGGATTCCCTTAAGCGGTTCCCAGCTTGACTTTTCCCTTTAGCTTAGTGATTTGGGGGCCCCACGATATTTTCCTTTCACATTTCCCCCGTTTCTTTTTTAAAATCTTTTGGAGAAAGCATTTTAGAAGAAAATGAGTCTGTGGTTTCAGGTTTCATCTAATCTCTCATGGCTAGGATGGTTTGTTCCTTGACGGGCAGGTCCTGAGTTATTAGGAAAGCTCATTTTTAGTAGGTTGTGAGGTCTCATGCCCTGTGAAGAGAAAATAGGGGGAAGAAGAGAGGAAAACAACAAACAAAAGAACAATCCTGAAAACTGAAATAGGCCACATTAACTCTGAAGTCCATACATCAGCAGGCAGATATGAAAGAGGCTTATGCATGTAAATAGGTTGCTGTTATTTTCTTCTGAAGTTAAGTTGTCTAGCTTCAGTTCACAGGGCTTTCATTGACTCCAAATTAGGAAAAATGGGGGAAAAAAGACAGAAAAACATTGAAAACATAATTTTGAAGACTTGTAGCCAAGAAAAATTAGAATTCAGTTCAAACTGTAGAAAATAATAAAAATTGGAAAAACATTAGGCAAGATTAGAATCAAAAACAGGTGTACCATAGTTTTTGAAACATAATTTTTCTCTCTCCACTTTCCCATTTTTACTAAGGACAAATCATGGTGGGACTGACTTGCTTTATTATACTTGGCCTAATTATATGTAAACAGTGCAGCAAGAATAATTATTTTTTACATAGGCTTTTAAACTGGCTTTGATGGAACTTTGTTCCATAAAAGGAATCTCAGATAAGACCTCTTTAAAGCTAAGCCCAGCTATGAATTTGTGCCATTAAATACCTCTGAGTTGAGTAATCCTCTCCTCTTGAGGTTTCAAGACAAACTTGGGGCTCTGGACCTGTCAAAAAGTGACACTCTTTACTTGCCACAGGTCAGGAACCCTGTAAACCCTGTACAGGGACTATGTAGACAAAGGTATGGGGCCAATTTTTCCGAGGGGCTTTTACCAGCTCCATATGTCAAGTTTGATTCCTTAAAGGAAAGCACACCATTCCAGTCAAAGCCTTGATAAAATAACCAGTTTCTCCAATTGTGTCTTGTTACAAATGAAAACAATTCATATTGCACTTATGTAAATAACTGTATTGTCATAAATTGAGAATACTCACAAATAGTTTCCAAATTTTGGAGAAGTCAGGCAGAGGGAAAAAAATATGCTCCCAATTTTGTTTGTAGAAGTATACTTTACTCAATTCTCAAAAGCTGTAAATAGCTTGAAAGAAAAGTTTCCTTGACTCTGAAAAACAAAACAAAGGATCAGCAGCTTTTTACGCAAAAAGTTAAAAAGATTACTTTGTCTTCTATTAGTTCAGTTGACACAGTTAACTCTGTTCTGCTTGATATTCACGAATATTCCAGCTCTCCATGAGAGTCCTAAAAGTTTTTTCCTCTATTCTAATGTCACAATCTCGAAAGTTATCAGAAACCTGCATTCAAGAATACCTGTTAGGGTTCTATAGCTGATTATAAAATCACCTTCTAAGGAGGACCAAAACAAGACAAAAATTGTTCACAGATGACAAAAGGTTTTAGGGTAGCCATATAGTCAAAGACAAAATTGACAAAGAAATTTGGTATCTCTGTGGCACACAATAACTGAACATAACAATTATAATTTTTACTGATAATGTATACAAAGTCATATCAGAATTATAGGAGTTTCCCATGATTTTGGAACATACATCAATAGCATATTTATATAAATAAAATCTAAAGAAAACCTAACACTATTTCATATTTGGCAATGTTTCTTGTATCATTTTTATACCAAATAAGCCAAATTATGTCATTTTTGGACTTCAGGGAAACTAATATCTTAAATTATTAATTAGATCAGAAAAAGATGTAATTTATAATTTGATTTTGGAAAGGTTATCAAATATCAAAAGTTTAAAACACTTGATATCACAGGTCATTGTAAAATAAGTCATTCATTTGACCAAAGTGATAACTCACGGATTTCAAAAAAAAGACAAAGACTTTTATTCTTTGAGAAAGGAGACTTAATTTTACAAACAGTAAACCCTAATGAAAACAGCATGAAACCAATTAAATATATTTTTCAAAATTTTATAAACAATTTATAAAATTTTAACCTTGACCATAAGATATAACTTCCATAAACCTTTCATAATCTTTATAACCTTTATTTAGGAGTCAGTTAATGCTTCAAGAAAACCTTGTTAATCTGACACAGGGGCCTACATGCTGTTCTTGCATCAGTGTGCCTTTGACATTAATTATTAATTTACAGAGAAACTAAACTTCTCTGTCAAAATCAGCCCTTACAATCTCATGTCCCCACCTCTTCCGTGGTAGTCCCTGGGCCTTGAGGACTTGAATAGCTTTAATTTCTGGTCCTGTGTTTCAGGAATGCAGTTTATTTTGATTGACAACTTCTATCAGTCCTGAAGACAGGGCTTTAATTGCTGTCAGTGCTTACAGTTTAGCAGGACTTGATGTCCTTTTTAGACCCAGGAGTCAAAAACGCTATAACTCATTGTCATAAGTACTTTAAAAGCACATACAAAAAGATACATGCATGTAATGACTTTAATTAAAAAATTTTTAATCTCAGTTTTTTTCCTAAGCATACCAAAACTTAATAATAATGTGACAACTTGATCATATAAGTTTTTTTGGGGGGGGTTTTCTGGTTTGTCCTGAACATCCCTCCTTCTTAAACAACCAGTCATTTCACTCAAGGACTAAATTTATTATATAAGATTCTTTCTCATATGAAATTATTTTTCTTTAAGCTTTCTTACCAAAAAAAAAAAAAAACCCTCTTGATTTTTACAACTTTCTATCTTGTTTCATCTTTTTTAAAGGACACATTTTTTAGGAAGAATGTTTTCCTACAATATATTTTTACTGGAAACTACCCAAATAATGAAATACGTATTATTTAATTTAATATAACTTTAGATTCTAAATTATGACAAGTTTGTCTAAAAGTATTTATCCCATTACATTTACCTAATTATTTTATTTTAATAATTTACCTAGATTATTTATGAAAATTGCAATAGTCATCATTTAAAGTTATGAAACAGCCATTGCAAAATTATAACTAAGACAGTGAAAACGATCTGCCCTAACTGACTCCATCTTGCTTCTAACCTCCAAGCCGTCCTTGTTCATTCCTGGGAACAGGCCAAACTAGCTTTGGGAGGAACTTAGTTTATAGTTTAGCTTTGAAACAAAAATGGCAACAGTCCTTTCCCAAAGCAAACCTCCTTACTGCCTGTGGACTAGACTGCCTAAAGTCACAGGATTAGAAGTTATGGTAATATTACTAAATTCAATATGTTTTTGAATGACTAAATTCAAGCTATTTTCATTAAACCAGTATCAATGTCTTACTCATTAAAGATTACACAAGCAAAGATCATTCTGTCTTGGGCTGAGTTTTTAGCTTTGTAACCCCTGTGCCAAATTTTGACATCTTACAGTATTTGGCAGGGATAAGTATGAAATTGTTTAATTAGTAAATGTAAATAAAAATGTACGCTGGCAAATTCTTAAGACATTTCTAATATTATTTCATCAATAATTTTAAATTCTGCTTATTTATGAAAGATTTTAAATAAGTCACATGAACTTGAAAAAGCATTTGACTAGTCTTTTTTATTTAGTATCTGATTTAAGCACTTTTATTTTTTTAAGCCAATTACTTAGAGCTCTTTTATATGTTTTTAGTAGTGGAACGTTGTGTACACAACACATAAATGCATAGACGTATTAGGCATGCTGATAGAAGTACACCTTACAGATTCATTAAGACCCTTTAAAAAAAAATTTTAGACTTTCAGATTCTTGATAACCTGTTTCACAACCTTAGGTAGTTGTCAGCTAAACAGCCTTAAATTTGCATCTTTAAGGAAACAACTCGGGTGAAAATCAGATAGCAAAATGTACATCAAAGGGTACGGAGAGAAAAAGGCTGGTGTGCTAGAGGGAGATTAAAGATAGATGCAAAATCAAACATAAAATTATTAAAATCTATCATAGGATTGTATAAGAAGACCAATTTTATTTAGATAGGGATTTACCTATCTTTTAACTGAATTTCTGAGCTCTGGGCAGAGCCCAGACTGAATTCTGGGTCTCCAAAAAGGAAGCATTATTATGAGGCTAGACCATGTGATGTTTTTGTAGTGCATTTAAATAATTTTTTTTTTAAATCAAAGACATTTCTATGTGTCTAAACTACACTCTTCTTTAAAAACACAAGAGTGGCCTCTGTGGCAATAACTATTTTAATCAATAAATCAGATGACACAATTCAAAAGTAAGCAGTTTAAAAGCTGAGATGGCAGGCACGGTGGCTCACGCCTATAATCCCAGCACTTTGGGAGGCTGAGGGGGGCGGATCACAAGGTCAGGAGATCGAGACCATCCTGGCTAACACATGAAACACCGTCTCTACTAAGAATACAAAAAAAAAAATTAGCCGGGTGTGGTGGCAGGCGCCGGTAGTTCCAGTACTCGGGAGGTTGAGGCAGCAGAATGGCATGAACCCAGGAGGTGGAGTTTGCAGTGAGCCGAGATCATACCACTGCACTCCAGCCTGGGCAACAGAGCGAGACTGTCTCAAAAAAAAAAGGCTGAGATGAACTTTTTTGTTTACACTTTTGAAGTTCCATAAGAAAAAACAGGCTCCTCCCCCAAAGGGTGCAGGAGAAAGGAGAGATAGCTGAAGTCAATGAAGAAAACAGAAGTCAGTCAACTGAGAAGAAAAAACTTACACACACACACACACACACACACACACACACACCTTGCATGTTAGCTTTTAATTAAGCTGACTTTAACCATTGAGTTCTTTTTTTAAAAAAAAGTTTTACTATCTCATTAACATATTTCAGCTCAGAAAAATTGTTGCTATTTCAGAAGTATAGCCATTGCTCTTTCAGTCTGGCCTGGCTAGCAAAAAGGTGGCTTTGTTATGTAAATAATGCCCCTTTATTTATAATCCTTTGGGTATATACCCAGTAATGGGATGGCTGGGTCAAATGGTATTTCTAGTTCTAGATCTTTGAAGAATCACCACACTGTCTTCCACAATGGTTGAACTAGTTTACAGTTCCACCATGGAATACTATGCAGCCATAAAAAAGGATGAGTTCATGTCCTTTGTAGGGACAGGGATGCAGCTGGAAACCATCATTCTCAGCTAACTGTCACAAGAGCAGAAAACCAAGCACCGCATGTTCTCACTAATAAGTGTGAATTGAACAATGAGAACACTTGGACACAGGAAGGGGAACATCACACACTGGGGCCTGTCGTGGGGTGGGGGTAGGGGTGAGGGATAGCATTAGGAGATATACCTAATGTAAATGACAAGTTAATGGGTGCAGCACACCAACCTGGCACATGTATACATATGTAACAAACCTGCACATTGTGTACATGTACCCTAGAACTTAAAGTATAACAACAACAAAAAAAAGCCAAAAAAAGATTTAAAATGTAAAAAAAGATAATAATGCCCCTTTAGTAGTCAAAATCAAAAATTTTTTTCTCTTTTTATTTTTTCTTTCTGCTGGTTCCTTTTTCTCCACCATGCCACTTTTTTTAGGGGGGGATGGGAATTTAACCACTTGAGAGGCCTTGTTCCCCACGATTTAGAACTTTCCTTTGGATTTTATTAAGTCAGATGGAGTTGATCCAACACAAAGGCAAAAAGATCGCAATAACAACAAAAACAGGAACAAATAACAGCAAAAAACAGTTAAGCAGAACAAACGATCGCACAACTTGTATGACTACTGAGCACTCTAATGGTGAGAAGAAATGAAGACCAGCTGGTTGTTAACTTTAGCCAAGACAAAACCCCAATTCAGTTACTTATGTAGTAATGGGTCTCAGGCTGTAGACTGCTCTTTGCCATCCTAGAAGCCAAGAAAAAAACCTCATCTTCTCTGTTGGAAATGGTAGACTGCTCTCTGCCATCATAGAAGCACAGAAAAAACCTCATTTTCTCTGTTGGAAATGAGCTTAAACTCCATGAAGGAGTTACCTGCCCTCCATCGTTATGGAAGCAGGAAAACTTGCCTTTCTTATTGGAAGCAAGTAAAACTTCAAAAAAGGGAGTTGTACAGCAAAATAAACTTTAGATCTCAACCACAGTTTGGGAAATCAGGGATTCTCTGGAGGGGGTGCTCCAAGACCTCAGTAAATTGTCCAATTGGTTTGAGCCATAAAGTTAGCTCACGTTAGTACCAACCACCCATAGGAGATTTGTCAAAGGTCAGGCGCACCTCCACTCAGAATCCCTTCATGGTTACCAAAATGTGAACCCCCGAAAATTTAAGACAGGTCTCAGTTAATTTAGAAAGTTTATTTTTTTTAAGATTTCATTTTTTATTGTTATACTTTATGTTTTGTGGTACATGTGCAGAACGTGCAGTTTTGTTACACAGACATACACGTGCCATGGTGGTTTGCTGCGCCCATCAGCCCATCATCTACATTAGGTATTTATCCTAATGCTATCCCTCCCCTAGCCCCCCAACCCCCGACAGTCCCTGGTGTGTGATGTTCTCCTCCTGTGTCCATGTGTTCTCATTGTTCAACTCCCACTTATGAGTGAGAACATGTGGTGTTTGGTTTTCTGTTTCTGTGTTAGTTTGCTGAGAATGATGGTTTCCAGCTTCATCCATGTCCTTGCAAAGGACGTGAACTCATCTTTTTTATGGCTGCATAGTATTCCCTGGTGTATATGTGCCACGTTTTCTTTATCCAGTCTATCATTGATGGGCATTTGGGTTGGTTCCAAGTCTTTGCTATTGTGAATAGTGCCTCAGTAAACACACATGTGCATGTGTCTTTATAGTAGAATGATTTATAATCCTTGGGGTATATACCCAGTAATGGAACTGTTGGGTCAAATAATATTAGTTTAGAAAGTTTATTTTGCCAAGGTTGAGGACACATGCCTGTGACAGGGCCTCAGGAGGTTCTGACTTCATGTGCCCAGGGCGGTCAGAGCACAGTTTGGTTTTATATTTTTTAGGGAGACATGAAACATCAATCAACATATGCAAGCATTTGTTCCATCTGGAAAGGCAGGACAACTTGAAGCAAAGGCAGGAAGACTTGAAGGGGGAGGGAGCTTCCAGGTCAAAGGTAGACAAGAGACAAATGGTTTCATTCTTTTTAGTTTCCGATTAGCCTCTCTCAAAGGAGGCAATCAGATATGCATTTATCTCAGTGAGCAGAGGGCTGGTTTTGAGTAGAGTAGGAGGCAGATTTGCCCTAAACAGTTCCCAGCTTGACTTTTCCCTTTAGCTTAGTAATTTGAGGGCCCCAAGATTTATTTTCCTTCTACAGTGTTAATCTGGATCTTTGCATCTCAAGATTGTGTGATGTATCTTTATGCAAAATGGAGTGGAGAACTTCCTAACTTGTGTTTCATATATTTGTATCCCCTTAGAAAATCCTTGTGGAGACTACCCATTTAGTTATTTTAGCATTAAGTCCTCATCCTTCATGTTCATTCATAAAATCATAGATTGAACCTGCAAGTGTCAAGGAAGAAGAGATCATAAAAGGAAGGAAACTGGAATTAATTTTTTTACTATAAAAATGTTAATGTGCAGAAAACTAGAGAAAATCATACATGGAACCACCAAGTATACATTACCCAGTAGTTCCTGCATTTATTGAGTGCCTGTGCAAATCATTGTACAAAATATTTCTGAAACACTGTTTTCACTTTATTCTCTCAACAACCTTGTAAAATAAATGTCATCTTACTTAACGGTAAGATAAATATTATATCTTATATATGCAGAACACTGAGACTCAAGTTGGGTAAAAAATTGCTCAAGGCTACACAACTCATAATTTGTAGAGCTAGAATTTAATTTTATTTATTTGTTTTCTCTCTTTTTTCTATCCCATTATTACTCATTTTCCTCCCTAGTCCATTATGCTATTATTGCCCAAGTACATCTTTATATGTTATAAACCCATCAATAGTTTTATAAGTATTGCTTTATGCAGTTGTCTTAAGTCAGAAAAGTTACAAGCAAACACACATTTATGCTTTTATAAGTCACCTATGTAGTTATCCTTATTGGTGCTTTTTATTTCTTTGTGAGGATTCGAGTTACTGTTTAGTGTCTTTTCATCTCACTTGTAGGGCAGTTGGCCAGCAGAGAGCTAGGATTAGAATCAAGGTCTTCTAACTCCAAGTTAAAGACTATTTCTGTCACATCTCAGGGGCAGTGAGAGCCCATGAGTTCCAGGACTGTCTTTCCATGAGGAGCTCAGTTTCATCATTCTGGATATTGGTCCTGCCAGAATTTCTCAACACTCTTATGAATCCTTTTCACCCTTCATTGCTACAGAAGTTTTAATCAGCAAGTAAGTCGTACTGTTTTCTTGGTTTATTTTCCAGCACCACATGACTATAGGTGAATGAGATATGGTTAGCAATCAGCCAGATGTTAAGAAGCAGTGAGGCAGGGGAGAGGTGGGAACTGAAACCCACAGGTATGATGTGAGTTCAGGTAGCCAAAGACAAATGGATAATCTCATTATGAATCTAGTTGTGAGAAAAGCAGTATTTTCTAAACTCAGTAGTGAGATTAGGAACTGAGTCTTTAGATCAGAGAGAAGGCAGACTAAAGTAGAGCCAAATATAAGCAAGTAATAAGCTATGAGCATTATAATTCAGAGAGATACGTGTGTTGGATGACTAGGGCTAGTTCCAGAAATGGTACATAAAAATTAGTTGCCTTTTGTTCAATGCTTGCAGTTGTAGGTGGAAGTGTCAGGGCTGCATAGTGTTTGCCTGGTAGAAAGTTCTAAACTGGGCATGATCCAGGAAGGGGAAGGAAGCCTCTAGGATCCCTCCTCTGAGCCGTATTCTTCCCAATGTATTAAATCATTATTTCTTAATTTCGAATAATGTATGCAGGGCTTCTCAAGAAGGATGGACATCTTGAAGTTCCAGCTATAATTTTAAAAAGAAGAAAACTCCCTATAATTTAAGTGTTTAATCATTTTAATATATTTCAGTTACAGCATGTATTGAACTCATTTGGAGAGGACATAAAAAATCTAAGTTTATGGTCTTCATGAGTATGAGACCCATGATTAGAGGGCCTTCTGGTAAAAGTCCCTCTCCTCAGCCATCCCCTGCAATAGCTCAGACATCAGGGACCCATTCAAAAATCATTGGTTTTATAAAACTGATACATGCTTATCACAAAAAGTGCTACAGAAGAGTATATAGAAGAAAGTTAAAGAACAAAACCAACAAGCAAAACCCCCACTATCAACTGCCCAGAAATAATTGTCATAACATTTGGCAACATCATCCTAATTCCTGGTGATCTCTCTATGTATATACCCATATTCATACACAGACAAAATTCTATAAAAATGAGACCTACCATAAATGTTTTTTAAAAAAAAACAAAAAGCATTAAACTTGTCTTTCCTTGAACTAAACTGGAGAAAAGCTAATGCAATTGGTAGAATTGCTCAATCTCATATTAATGAGTTTCTTCACATCAAGCAATTTTATTTTCCTAGACGATAACTCTAAAATTTCAAGAGATTTTTTTACTTTAAAAAAACCCAATCACCAAAATGCTTCAATTCAAGCAGATCTATGAATCTGTCTGCACTGAAGGTAAGGAACATGACACCATCTTTCTAACCTACCCCTACAACACCATATTTCTGTTAAGTGTATTATTATCTTTTCATTATCAAGATTCATAAATTTGCTCTGTCCTATAACCGTAATTCTCAGCTTTGCTTTTTCTTTAAGCCACTGAATGGGTTTAGTGACCAACCTTCCACTTCAGGATTTTAATTTTTCACTTAACAATTGGCTTGCTGGGTTTTGTTGCTGGATGGCTTTTTCAAAAATAATTCATAAGCACTAAATTTCATGAATTGTTGCTTATTCTAAAGTCTGTTTCCTGCCTTTATGTTTCAAGCACAATTAGTTGGACACAAAATTACCTTTTTCTTTCCTCAGAACTGTGTAAGCAGAACTCCATTGTCTTCTGGCATTGAATGCTGCTGCTGAGGTGTTGGGGGTCAGGCTCATCTGCACCTCCCTCCCAGCCCTTACACTTCGAGGAGCTTTTCTTTTTCTACATGGATGTCCTTAAACCTTTTAGTTTATTTCAGGATATGTGTAAGCATTAAATATTCTTTATCAGATTTTCCTGGGAAATGTTTTCTAGTGCTTTGTGTTCTCTTTTTGTTATTAAATCTTTTACTACCTTTTCTTTTACTATTTGCTTTTTAAAATTTAAGAATTCCCATTATTTTTATGTTAGAACACCTTTGTCTAGATTCCATATTAGTAGTCATCTGTCTAGTAATTTTCATCTTTTTTCCATTTCATATTTTAATGTTTGCTCAAGGCTCTCTTTTATCAACGTAATGGTTTTGTGTCATACATATTTTACTTTTGATTGCTTCTGTGGTCTTTAGCTATGAAAAGATTGATGAGCCTCCTGGACTGGCCTCTCAATACTTTGGATATTATCACCATGGGTTCATAGTTTTTGGCTTTGCTCATTTTTTTTTTCCTTAGATCAGCCTCCTTGCTCCACTTCTTGCATGAGTCAACTCATCTCTTACCTCTTCAACAGTGGCAGAAAATTTGGATAGCTGTTTGTAATCCATTACTGATTTCTTGGAAACTTAAGGAATGGGAAAAGTTGCAAGACAGTAGGTGAACTGGGGAAGAGAATTCCAAGAAGGAACAGCGTGTGAAAGATACTTGGAGTAGAAAAAAAAAGTGGAGCTTTTGAGGCAATGAGAGAAGGATTATGTGGGTCAGGAAGCATGAGCCTGAGAGACAGCAGTGCTAGGTAAAATGAGGGAGGCCAGATAACATAAGAGGCATTTTAGGCTATGAAGTTTGGATTACATCCTTAGAGTATTGGGCTGGGGCAAGGTAGAGGAAGTGGTGGTTACTAAAGAACTTTAAACAAAAAAGGACAAGCATTAATTTTTTTTAAAAAAATGATAGCTGTAGTTGTAGGGTAGAATGAAGAATAGAAAGTAGATCCATCAAGAAACCCTTACACCTACTCATAGAGGGTGGTTGATTAGCAAAGGTGTTAAAAACGGGAGGAGGAAACATAGAACTTTTTTAAATGGAGGAAACTGGAAGGATTAAATATATGTTTGCATCCATACTAGTTTGACTTATAATAGAGAAAACATGAAAGGAATTAAAATGTTTATCAACAGGTAAATTGAAACAAATTATATTTCCATACAACAGAATACTACTCAGTCACAAAAGTAATGAACTAATATATACAAAACATAGATGAATCTGAAAATAATTATGGTAAGTGAAAGAAGAATGAAGAGTTTATACTGTATGATTCTATTTATATAAAATTCTAGAAAATACACACTAAGCTATCATGATGGAAAGCATACCAGTGGCTGCCTGGGGGTGGGAGTTTGGGGAGTAGGGAGTGGTGGGCCAGAGGGATTACAAAGGAGCATTAGGAAACTTTCGGGGTGATGGAGATGTTTATTATCTTGATTATGGTGGTAGTTTTGAATGTATGCTTGTGTCAAAGCTTATCAAATAATGTGCTATAATTATGTACAGTTTATTTCAGTTATACATCTGTAAAGCTGTTTTACTATTAAAATGTAATTTTGAGGTAGTTTAATAGCATTTAGTGAAGAGAATGAGGGATAGGGAGACAACAAAGATTATTATAAGGTTTCTGGTATGAGATATTTTCTGTGGAGATATTTAAAGCCCTGGCAATGGATGAGACCCCCAAGAGTAGGAATGGAAGAAGGTCTAGGATTGAGTGTAGAGGAAAGCTAACATTTACAGGCTGTGTGGAGAAGGAGCAGAGGTCTAACTTCATTGTGTGGGTGTGTCATTGTTGATTTATCTCTTATTGAGAGAGATCATGTTTATTTCTAACATTTTTCATTTCTAAGCTGTAACGAATAACCTTATATATTTTGGAAGTGTGTGTACATGTAATCTGTAAGATAAATTTTTAGATGTAGAATTTTCTGGATCAGAGAGTATGAATAGTTGTGATTTTGGTAAATAATGCTAAATTCCTCTTCATAGAAGTTGTACCTATTACATTCCCATCAGCAATATGAAAATGCCTCTTTCCCCACAACCTCATCAGCACAGAAGATTATCAAATTTTTGATCTTTCCTAATTTCACAAGTGAAAAATTGTAGCTCAGGATTATTTTAATTTGCATTCTTTAGCTATGAGTGAGATTAAACATGTTTTACTGGTTAAGAGCCATTGGGAAGATTGTTGTACGTTTAAAAAAATTGAGTTGTTTTTTTAACACTTTATACATGCTTTCTTTATATAAGGAAAAGTAGCCCTTTGCTTCCAATATATCGTGCATATGTATTTTCCCAGTTTGTTGTTTGTCATTGAAATTTGTTTATGGTAGCTTCAGCCTTGTAGAAATGGTTGATTTTTGTATTGTCAAATGTATAAATCTTTTTGTTTATGGTTCCTGAGTTTTGTGTCATAGTTAGAGAGGCTTTTCCAACTCTAGAAGAAATCTCTCAAGATTTCTTAGAACTGATTTATAGTTTCATTATTTACACTGAAATCTTTGATTCAGTTGTATATTTTCCTGGCGCAAGTGGGAGGTGTTAAGACAATTTTAGTTTTATTTTTAGATGACTACCTGGTTTCCCGAAATCATCATAAAATAACTCTGTCTTCTCACCATTGACTGGAAGATTTCACCTTTATCTTTATTAGCTAAAATAGAAGGCTTTATAAATGAGTGTTTTAGAATATATTTGAATGCTGAAACTTAAATCCCCAATGCAACAGTGTTGGGAGTTGGGGCCTTTGGGAATATTTAGGTCATAAGGGCTCCACCTTCATGAATGGATTAATGTTTTATAAAAGCCCTTATGAAGGAGTTTGGTCCTCTGTCCCTTCTGTCTTCTGCCATGTGAGGACACAGTGTTTCCCTTCTTTGGATGACAGTGTTCAAAATGCCATCATGGAAGCCAGGAGCAGCCCTCACCAGATGCTGGTACTTTGATCTTTGACTTCTCAACCTTCAGAATGGTAAGAAATAGATTTCTGTTCTTTATAGATCTGTGCTCTTATACTAGCACAAAATGGACTAAGACAATGAACATGTATGCAGATATGTTTAAATTTCATGGTGGGAAGAAAGATGCCTTCTATTTTCCTGTTGTAGTAGAGGGTGTTGATGGATACAAGGCAGCTAAGTCCATTTCTGCTATAACGAAAACACCATAGACTGACAGCTTAAACAACCAATATTTGTTGCTCACAGTTCAGAAGGCTGGAAGTCCAAGATCAAGCTGTCAGCAGATTTGGTGTCTGGTGAGAGCCTGCTTCCTTGTTCATAGAGAGCTCTCTGCTTCCTGTGTCTTCACCTGGCAGAAGGGGTAAGGGAATTCACTGGGGCCTCTTCTGTAAGGGCATGAATCTCATTCACGAGGGCTCCACACTTACGACCTAATCACCCCCTAAAAGCACCATCTCTTAATTCTATTACCCTCGGGGTCAGGATCTCAGGATTCAAATTTAAGTTGGGAAACACAAACATTCAGATCATGGCATAAACCAACCTTTCTAATTGCACTATTTTCTCTAGAAATGATCAGCTGCCTCTGTGTGGGCAAAGAAAAGGCCTATCTGCCTTGGAAACAAAGCTTTGGAAAGCTCGTGGCTGGTCTAAAGAAACAGACAATTGAGGCCAGGTGCTGTGGCTCATGCCTATGCTCCCAGCACTTTGGAGAGCCGAGGTGGGAGGATCTCTTGAGTCTAGGAGTTCAAGACCAGCTTGGGTAACATAGTAAGACCCCATTACTACCAAAAAAATTAACAAATTAGCCAGGCATGGTGGCTTGTGCCTGTGACCACAGCTACTCAGGAGGCTGAGGTGGGAGGACTACTTGAGCCTGGGAGGTCAAGGATACTGTGAACCATGATCACACCACTGCATTCCACCCTGGTCAACAGAGCAAAGCCTCATCTTAAAAAAAAAAAAAAGAAGAAGAAAAGGAAAAAATAAAGAAAAAATGAAATACACAATTGGACAGTAAAAGAGCCTTTAAAGGGGAAGCAAAGAAGAGGTTAATAGGGCATTGATGACTAAGAACCCATTTTGCAATATTCTCTGGAGCTGGCCTTGCATTTAGAAATGAATGTGAACCTGAAACTCTTCAGGGTTCAGGGCAGAGGTTGGCATATGATCTATTTGCCTACACTTTGCTTCAGCTGACAGCAGCTGGCAGGTCATGATCCCTGTTTTCTCCCAGGATTTGGTGTCTCAGCTGCCAGATGACAGTGCTATTGGGCTGCTCCTAACTATGATCACTCCTTAGCCTGTCCTCGGGTAGCTCTTGCTTCCAGGTGATTTTATTAACCCACACATCCCAGTTGGGTTTCTGGAAACCCACACCCACCCACTCTGTGAACTGGTGATGACTGTGGGCAGTGAGAGCAGCAAGTGGGACACAGTCTCATGAAAGAGAGAAGAATGTGAGTCAGCTGGATAGACTGTATTATATCAAAGAAAGAAGATGCATTGGGAAAGTAGGATAAGCCTCATTCTTTTAATAAATACTCATCAGAAGCTGATTACAGAGTAGTACTGGATTATAAGATTGAAGTTCCTCCTAAGCCGTTCTCATAAAGATAGGAAGCATGATTTCATCTTTCATTTCATCTTTGAAGATATTGGTTACTGGTCCTCATATGAGCTAAGCGCTCATTAAATGGTTGCTGAATGGATTAATAAAGGAGGGACTATTTAAGTGTCTTTGCTTGCGCCATTCTCTCCCTGGAACACTTTCCCTTTTCAAATATAACTCCAGAAATTCCACTTTTGTCTGCAGGCTTCCCCTCCTCCATGAAGCCTTATTTGACTAACTCCTGCCTAAAGTTAGCCTTCCCCTTTCTAATGACTATAGTACAGATAGTTGAGTCTATATCGATAACACATCCTGTTTAATATTTTGCTTCCATATTCCTCTCTCCCACTGTGGATCTTTCTAATGCTGTGTAGATACAGAAATACACATTCCTACTCTCCAACAAGTGTGTGCATTTCCTAAATGCAAGGATGACATCTTTGACTTCTTTCCGAATGTCCGTGGTTCCTGATAGAGTACTGGGCACAAAGTACTGCCCTTGAAGTACTTATTGATTTGACTTCCTATTATGTCTATGTAAAGCAAATGTCGTTAGAAAAAAGCTGAGGCTTATTGTTAACACATATAGGACAAAGAATTGTAATGATTTTTCTTCCTAATCCTTAGCTTAATCCTCCTAATCCTGTAGCTTAAACCCTGAAAATGTTTGCATCCTTGATCTATAAGGAATGTTACAGCAAGTTACTCTATTAAGTGTGGAAAATTGAAAGGCAAATTAAAATATTTTTATCTGGCAGCGTCATGAAACTGTTGAGGTCTGCAGACATAATCTTCATATGAATGCTAGACGTAATACTCATTATCAGTAGTGTTCAAGTCCAGTGTTACTGAGCTGTGACTGTAGCAATTCACTAATCTTCCTTTGAACATACACTATTTACTTTTTAAAGTGTACATTAAAAAATCAATTATTTTTTCTCTCCAGTGAATATTATGATGTTTTTGCTTTATATTATTCAACCTAAAACTTCTGGGATTTTTAAAACACCAACAGCAGGTAGTGAATGTTCAAATCGACAAAATTACAAAGTACACATTCATTACTGACTTAGCTCAACTTCCGGAGATAATCAGAAGTTAAATTTCATCAGCTCTCTCTACCTGAAGACTATGGTACTACCACAAAGATAAATTCTTTCTTTTTCTTTTTTTTTTTTTTTGAGACAGAGTCTTGTTCTGTCTCCCACGCTGGAGTGCAGTGGCGTGATCTCTGCTCACTGCACGCTCCGCCTCCTGAGTTCACGCCATTGTCCCGAGTAGCTGGGACTACAGGCACCCACCACCACACCCGGCTACTTTTTTTATGTTTTTAGTAGAGATGAGGTTTCACCTTGTCAGCCAGGATGGTCTCGATCTCCTAACCTTGTGATCCGCCCGCCTGCTGGGATTACAGGCATGAGCCACAGCACCCGGCCCCACAAAGATAAATTCTTTGAATCAGAGAGAATGGATGCCAATATTAGAGTTGAGACAAGTAAAAGGGCACCAGAAGGATTATGGGGTGCATAGAAGAGGAGGCTTTGACAATCTAGATACTTTCTCTCCCAAGCCCAAGTATGTATTATTTTGTATTGTTATTACTCCTTCGTCATAGCCTGGAAGCTTATGTCAGGATTTAGTGACTCTTCAAGTCTCATTATCAATCTGCATTTAAGATTTAACAGCAAAGTGTGAGATTGAAATATTACTTGTTCAGACATAAAATAACTTGATCTTCTCATGGAAACTCAGCTTTAAATAAATAAATAGATAAATAAATAACTAAATAAATAAAATAACAATAGATTTCAACAGTAAAGTCTTTGTTTGGCTGGGCACAGTGGCTCACACCTGTAATGCCAGCACTTTGGGAGGCCGAGGCGGGCAGATAACCTGAGGTCAGGAGTTTGAGACCGCCTGACCAAGATGGTGAAACTAATCTCTACTAAAAATACAAAAATTAGCCAGGTGTGGTGGTGCACACCTATAATCCCAGCTACTCAGGAGGCTGAGGCAGGAGAATCACTTGAGCCCAGGAGGCAGAGGTTGCAGTGAGCCGAGATTGCACCACTGCAATGAAGCCTGGGTCACAGAGTGAGACTCCATCTAAAAAAAAAAAAAAAGGCTGAGAAAAGGGTAAACATGTAAGTCTTACTACATTGTTTTTATATAATGATTATATATTAATCAATATATAATCATATATTATCAAATAAATTTTAATTTGATATATATCATATATATCAAACAATAGATATATTCTGTATGGTTAGATATAAGGATATAACTAGACTTTTGCTTACAGTGGCATGTACATCATGAGGGAAGATGTGACAGGAGTCAAAATGCTCTAAGATTGAGATGATTATATGTCCCAATTTGTCCAGGAGAGTTCATGCTCGGGCCTGTTTTCCCAGTGTAATAGTTAATACTACCCCCTTATCTCAACAGCATCCTAGCTTAGATGATAAATTACTTGGCTACTTTACACATATAGGACTTAGTGGCCTGGTTGGGGAACAAGCAACAGAGCAGAGGCAAAGATAAAGTTAAGATCTCATTCCTGGTTGTCTTATCATGTGGTAGGGGCCACTGACATAAACACTAGGTAAGCTTGTGAATACTTGTCTCAAATCTGGAACTTCTAGTAGGATCTTTCCTAAGACCACCCATTCCAATTATTTGGGTTATTAATTGTTCTGAGGTATTTCAGTTAGTTAAATCTAACCTATTGTCCCTCAGTTCTTCTTTGAGTACATAAGAAAACCTAAGAGACTCCCAAGTTGACTGTACAGCTGAGAGTTTTCCACCGAGAAGCCCAAAAAGCCCCTGTTGTTATCAAATTAACGTCTACCATGATAGCATCTATAATTCCAAGTTAACTTGGGGAGGAAGGGGCTTGGGTTTCTATTTGCATTAAGCTATCAAGAATAGGATGAATCCTTTCCTATTTAAAAAATATTTTTTTAAAATGTGAATATTCCATAAACCAACAAACAGAAATGAAATTTAGAATGTGCTCGCTGAATTAGTCAGTTTAGTAATAACTATGTTGGTGATTCTGGAGAAGGGCGTGGAAGAGACAGCTTGGGGAAGAGAACAGTGCTAGGACAAGAACCAGAAGGCCTGGATTCTGGCTTTGACTGTGCCCCTTCTGGCAATGGGATCTTGAATAAGTCATTTATCTTCTTTAAATTGCAGTTTCTTCTATAAAATGAATTAAGAGAAAAATTAAGAATATTTGTAAGCACTAGCCATGTGTCGGGCACTAATCTAAGCACTTTATGAATCTCTAAAACAAACCAATGTATTTTTGTCATTATTCCCATTTTAAAGATGAGGAAACTGAAGCATGGAGAGATGAGTTAACCTTCCTAAGATCACACCCCTTCTCAGTGGCACCTCTAAGATTTGAAACTGTGCACTATGCTTTAACTCTCCTGACTACCATCGGGTACGCCCATTCACCATTTTCCATTCTGCTATACGTCTTGGGAAAATGACCCATGTGGGCGTCCTTGCTCTCTGGCTTCCAGTTGGGTTCCCAGAGTGACAAGAGATTAGAGAGTGGGAGGAGAGATTGGTTTCTTTCTCTTCCCATTTGCCTTCCTAAGAGGCCACCACAGATTGGCTGATTCTTTTATCAAGCATGGTGTCTCTTGTCGAGTGCCCTCTCCACACAGTCAACCTATACTAGTTCTAAAAACTGCTTTTCTTTTTTTCCTCCTCCATTCTCTTTTGGTCTAAGAATGGTAACAGCTCTTTGATCTTGCCAGCCTGGGATACTGCACCATCCTTTGCTGTTAGAATCCTTTCTGATTACACATTGCAAGCTCTAAAGTTGCACATGATGTACTCTACCAGAAGGAAACTGATTTTGAGGTCACAATACTATCTGTCTGGAGTGGTGGGGGTTCTGCTTAGTAAGGACTCCCTTAGTTGGGTCTGTTAGAATGGAGAAAGCTGAACCATGTTGCAGCTGACAGTTTCAGGACTGAGATATTTGAGAAAATCAGGAGGGTGCTAAACAGCCTTGTTTCTTAACTTCCTGGTCAGAATTTGTAGATTTTCAGTACCTCCCAACCTTTCCATATGTATTTGGCTCCTATACACTAACCTTCTTTCACTACTGAATGTGTCATGGAGTTGACACATATTCTTCCTTCTGCCTGAAATCTTCTTTCTTCTTTTTGCCTACAAAACTCTTTCAGATATCAGCATGAATGTTACTTGCTCAGGGGTGCCTTCCCTGGAACAAACCCCTCATTCCTGCCAGGATGGATAAGTATCCTCATATATGCTCTAGTAACTTTTTGAGCCTTTCCTTCACAACCCTTAACATAGTTTATAATTATGCATTGGTGATTATTTGATCCATGTCTCCCCTCTCCCTAGAAAGGAAGTTCCAAAAGGTTTCAGGTTGGTTTTGACCTTGCTTGACATTAAATTTCCAGAACTGAGCACAGTTACTGACTTGGTGATCACTGAAAAATGCTTTCCATGTATCTGTGGACAGATGTATGACTAAGCATCATGTAAACTGGTGACGACGGTAGACTGGGAAGAATAAGAGGAGAGCGCTATCTAGTGGCACTAGGTGCAACAAGCAAAATGGGGCCAAGCTTTTCCTTGAGGCCTTACAAAAGTGTTGAAATGCTTGTGGAGAAAGTTTTCTTTTTCTCAGGAGTGACATCAGAAGTGACTAGACTGATGTCAGTAATGACATGAGGAAGAATATATCACAAAGTTAACAGGAAGATTGACTCCAATCACAAGAAATGAGGGCTGCAGAGGCCATGAAGGGATGGAAAACGTTTTCTTAGTATGATTGCTATTGGGCAATGGGCAGAGCCCAGGAGACAGGGAAGAGAACAGGCCATATGGAGCATGTGTCAAGAACCCAGAGCTTCAGAGCACTTGGTACTGCAAGAACTCTGGAACCCAGATCCAGGGAGAGTGAGGGAAACACCAGTGATTTCATTGGTATTAGGCTTGAAATAATGACGATTTTCTTTATTCCGTATTTCATATTGTCATCCACTTACCCCTTCTCACTACATACCTCACCAGGTGTAGGAAATGTGTGTTAGAAGATGATGTCTTTTGACTTAGCCATTTATTTTAATGATCATTTCATCCTCTCTTCTCACCCAAAGTGACCTTTCAGAGTCAATTATGGCTCATTCCATAATCATCTTTCTCAGACTACTTCTGTACATTGGTACCATATCTGTAATGAACCATCGACTCATCTACTTCCTAATTCATTTGAATCTAGAATTTGGCAAGTCTTTCTTTTTTAATGTGTTTTTAAATTTGACTCTGTATTTTTCTATTTAGGTTGCACACTTGAAGAAAAGCTTTAACCCTTTTTTGAAAAGTTGGCAGATGCTGTTTTTTTATTTTTTTATTTTTTATTTTTTTTTGAGACAGGGTCTCACTCTGTTGCTCAGGCTGGAGTGCTGTGGGGCGACCTCGGCTCACTGCAACCTCCACCTCCCGGGCTCAAGTGATCTTCCCACTTAGCCTTCTGGGTAGCTGGGACTACAGACATGTGCCACCAGGCCTGGCTAATTTTTTGTACTTTGTAGAGACAAGATTTCGCCATATTGTCCAGGCTGGTCTTAAACTCTTGAGCTCAAGCATTCCACCCACCTCAGCCTCTCGAAGCACTGGGATTGAAGGTGCGTGCCACTGTGCCCAGCCACAGACGTCTTAATGAAAATGAAGCATTATAGTAATATACTAGGGTAAGGGCAATTTGTTCATTATTGACAAGCAAATCACTAAACTATGTAAATTACTGGATTAGACAGGCAGAATTACTTTTCTTTCAGAGCAGAATCAAATATTACTTTAAAATGTTCATTTGTTTAAGTTTTTGGCTTTAGATCCAGAAAATCCAAATATTTGAATTTACATCTATTAGAAACCAAATTCAACCTCAAGACCGAAGTCCATCATTCATAGTCCACAGTAGAATATATGAAACCACGAAGATTTTTAATTTCCCTTAATAAACCTGTTTATTGAGCATTTCCATTTCCCCCACTTTCCCCCTATTTTTGTTTTAAAACATCCTTTCATGAAAGAACAATATTTAAATAAACCTTTGAGGAACTGATAGAGCTGTTTAACAAATGAGGTAATTATATATTATCATTCTCCCATGCCAGGGGTTTACAAAGGATTTAAAAGTTTGTTTCTGCATTTGTTTTCAAGGACTTGACCAGGCACAGAAACTCCATATATATCAGCAACTAGGGAAAATTGATTCTAATGGATTTTTATTCCAAGAATAGGAATCTTTCTATTTCATATTGCACATGAATATTAAGTAAACTACCTGCTGGAAACAGAAAAAAAAAAAAGCTTTACTCAAATATAAGTTGCTGATTTAAATAAACTGTGGTACCTTAAATAGAAAAAAACTCTACATATAAACAATAAAGTAGCATTTCTAAGTGTAGCTACTAGGTTTATTACTGAATTCTGCAGGGAACTGAATGACCTAACCCCAAATACCACCCTTTTATGACCAGTTTGTGTGGACGGTTATAAATAGTGCAGTGAACTCTGCCTACAAGGCTGTAAGCCAAAAATTTTTGAGTGAATAAAGGGACTGCTGTTCTTTGTGAATAAGCAATTATTAAATGTTGTTTCTGAAACTGGAAGCTGAGTAAAGCCGTTTGTCAGTAGACAGTCTAATATAAAAGAAATTAATTTGATAAAAGTTGCCTCAAAAATGGTTTGTGTACTTTTCATACTAAGTATGGCTCTATTTACACATGTAAAAATTACTTCCATGTCGACACAGCATTGATATAATATTTATTCATTAAAATTTATTCATTAGAATAAATTACATAGTGTCAAAACTTTGGGAACATTTCAGTGTAAGAATTGTTTGTGCTCTTAAAAAACTATTCTGTTTATAATTGGAATACATATTCATTGGAGAATGTGCAACAATAAATACATACTGACCAAAAGATGAATGAAAACTATTCAAACTCTTACCATCTAGAAGCAATCAAGTGTACCTTACCTCTTTCCTAGTTAGTGAATATAGGTATACATCTCCATTTTAAATTGCTGCTGTTGGCATAATTGATTTTTACAACCAACTTTCAAAACCAGCTTGTGTAAGCCCAGATTTTAATTGGGACATACAATTCTAGGGCAGCAAGAATGGAGGAAAATATACAGGAAATGGTGACACAGAAGGAGCAACACCATGCAATGTGTTTTGCTTCCTGATGATACTCTCAGAGGCAAGGTCTGTTCCTTAGCAGGGGCACTTCCTGGCTCAGGCACTATGTGCTCAGAAAGGCCGTATGGAGAAATCCTATCTTGGAACAGTCTTTTAAAGGAAAGAAGGGGAAGGAATTTATCTGCTGCCTCCTTTTGACTTCTTTCTTCCACTGGTCAAATTTTGTCTCATGAGGAAGTTTACTCCCTCACATTACTCAGCATCTTTGGGAGTCACTTGCCAAACCACATCCCATGTCCTGAAATGAGATTCTCTGTCTAAATTTGGAAGTGACAGGACCAGAGACTGTAAATGCATAGCTGATGGCCCCAGGAGGTAGATTTTTATAGGTCTACACCTAGCAGGTCAGCCATAGTAAGTGCTTAGGTAAAACAAAGTGAACCCAGGGCCAATGAGACAACTAAGAAAACCTGTGAAGGCAAATAAGGTATATACTGAAGAAATAATTTAGGTTATTTTTCACAATAACTAAGGCTGCAATGAAAATCTTTTTGCATATATCTTGTGTACTTCTATGTGTATGGTCTTAGAATAAATTTCCAGGAGATGTATTACTGAGTCAAAAGTTACAATTACTATGACTGTGATACACTTGAAAAATTGCCCTCCGGAAAGGTGAGACCAATTTTATCCATCCAACAGTCACAAGAATACTCATTTCCTCATGAACTTGCCAATGCTGTCGTTTGTGTCAGTCAGTGTTTGTGAGATTATGCTGTAGCAACTAATGACCGGCAAATGGCAGTGGTTTACAACCAACATTTTTTTTCCTTTTCACCTATGTTAACTGCAGATTGATTTAAGCTCTTCTCCATGTGCCATTGATCTCAGGGCTCAGACTAAAGGAGCAGCCCCGTCTCAGTCTGATGCCAAAGGAAGCAGAGGGATAATGAAACTCCAGAATGACTCTTATAGTCTCTGCTCAGAAATGACACGTGTCACACTTGCTTATGTTTCACTGGTCAGAGAAAGTCATACTGCAAAGGTTGATTTCAGTGAGGCAGAGAGTTATAATCCTTGAAAAGGAAAGGGCAGTGAATAATTGGGAAAAAAATACAACCTACCACATTATCTCTGCCAATGAAAAGTGGGAATGGAATAATATAATTATTTTAAATGTACATTTCTTTGATTACTAGTTAGGTTGAAACTTTTTTTTATATGCTTATTGGTCATTCATTTTTCTTTTTTTGGAAATTGTTCTTGCCTTTTGCCCATTTTCTGACAGAATGCTTTCTTATTAATTTGTAAGACTTTTTGCATATGAAAGATGTATATATTTCCTTCATTCAATTTAAATAATGATGTTTTTCCAAAGACAAATTTTTAAGTGCATGTGGTCAAATACACGTTTTTTTAAAAATGGTTTTCTATTTCATTTCTTGCTTTAGTGTAGTAGAATGTTACATTCATGTTTCCCATTGAATCATGCCTCCAAGCATCCATGCCCTTGTGTGGTCCCCTCCCACTGCAACTTGGCCATGAAGGTTTCTTTGGCCAAAGAGAAATTAGCAAAGCAAGATGCAAGGAAAAAGCTTGATAAGCACTTACACATTGAAAGTTACACACTGAAACTTACACCTGAAACGTTTCCTCTTGGAACGCTCTATCACCGAGCCTTGAGCCAACATCTAAAGAGGTCCAGACATGTCGAAACTCCATGCTATTAGAGAAAGAGGGGCATATCTGACTAGCTCACAGCTTTTCCAGCCCTCCTCGTGGAGGCACCAGACATATGAATGAAACCATTGAGATTTCCACACCTGAGTTGAGTGTCTGCCAGCAACACCAGCAAAGTGCTTCCCAGCAGAGGCCAGTCCAGTTGCAGAATCATGGTTACAAATATGATGGTTGTTTTGAGCCATGAAGTTTTTGCTTAATCAATAACTGAAACTCTTAGTTTAGTCCTCCTTTTCTCAATAATTTAAAATGTTCACCTGTAGTTACTTTGCTGGTTTTGTAGTTGTTTTGGGTAAACATTCAGCTTTGTCTGTTTAGAATAAATTCTTGTTTAAAGAGTGGAGTGAGAATTTAATGGCAGTTACTGTTATTATTCCCATTTCACAAACGAAGAAACTAAGAGCTTAGGCTTAGTGAAGTTTTAAGTGACTTATCTAAGACCAGACAATAAGAAGCAGATCAAGATTCTTACAGTCTGGCCCCAGAGCTCGAGCTCTTACCCCTCTATGGTGGACCTGGAGCCCAGGCAAGGGCAAGGGGTCTGCCCTGCCCCTCACCAGCGGCTGCACATCACCTCACAAACAAGCATCCACACACTTGCTCTGTGTCTTTCATAAAATATGGGAATTAGAAAGACTGCTTTTAAATATTTTTACCCTGATTTATTTTTATCCTAAAAATGGGATCATCTCAAAAAAAAAAAAAAGAAAGAAAGAAAGAAAGAAAGAAAGAAAGAAAGAAAGAAAAGACACAGATTGAGCATACATGAGTCTCCCCTTGGGTTCATCCTATGAAGTCACAGGGGAAAGTGGTGCATCTGTATCTATATCTACAATGTCTATAGATATCCCCATCAAATGCCAGAAACCAAAAGATCACCGTGAACAGACCCACAGTTCTGAAGAATTATCAAATGTGTAAACCAGAGGGAAATACTTTCAATTCAGGTGGTGAATTAAGCACAAACATTTATCTACTCTTCCTCCTGAGACTCCCAGTAAAATGATGATAAACAAATTTTTTAAAAAGTGTAAGCCCACAACAAAGCAGGGCACACCCAGAAAGCAAATATTTAATAATAAAGATGAGTCAAGGAAATTAACACTAAAATAAATACAAGAGGCAGTTGATCTACCCAGCAGATTACATAGAACTTCCAGATTCAAAAGTCTGAGTTGATAGGTGGGGTGGAGATCAAGGGGACTGATTGAAGATTCAGATGCAGACTATGTGGCTCCACATACCTACCCCTTCTCAACTTCATCAACCTCAACAGCAACTGGGTATTCATTCCTTGGTCAAGAGTTGACTGAAAGGATTTTTCCTTAAGTAATAGAACAAATCAACAAGGATAAACTGGGGCAGCTAGTGTGAACTTGATATTCCTGATAAAGTCCTTCTCATTCTGGCATTCAGGGTACCTCAGGCTCTCACCCACTCACTTTAAAGTGAAGCCAATGGGAATAGGCTGTTTCACTCCTTCCCACTCTGCAGGTGAAAGAGTCTTATAATAGGACAGTCACCCACATCCCAGAAGAGGAGGTGGAACCCAGATACTGTAACAACTATACAAAATCTCAGGTGAGAGCAATTGTCCTTCCTACCCCAAATATCATTCTTTAGATGATAGAAAATGAGAGTCAGCTGTCAATATATAGATTCAGGGAAGCAGAATACTATTAAATATGGTGAAAAGAAGATAAATAAATCACATGTATTATGTAAGAATAAATGGAATTATCTAGCAGAGCTTCCAACCATTAGCAAAATGAAAGAAACTATATGGAAATTTTGCAAGACTGATATAGACACACACTTATATGTATACGTTATACATTACTATAGTTTGGATGTTTTTCCCTTCCAAATCTCATGTTGAAATCTCATGTTGAAATGTTGGAGGTGGGACCTAATGGTAGGTGTTTGGGTCATTGGGTCATGGGGGTGGACCGCTCATGAACAGGTTAATGCTTTCTCTGGCAGCAGGGGGATGATTGAGTAAGTTCTTACAATATTGGTTCCCACAAGAGATGATTGTTAAAGAGAGCATAGCACCTCTCCCCATCTCTCTGCTTCTTCTCTTGCGATGTGATCTCTGCACACATTGACTCCCCTTTGCTTTCCTCCATGAATGGATGCAGCCTGAGGTCCTCACCAGATGCAGATGCCAGAGACACGCTTCTTGTATAGCATACAGAACTGACTCAAATAAACCTCTTTTCTTTATAAATTACCCAGCCTCAAGTATTCCTTTATAGCAACACAAAACAAAGACATACATACACATACATACATATATATGTATACACACACATATATATACAAATATAGGAATATGTCTATACAAATACATATGGTGAAAAGGAATATAGCAGGCAAAGGACAAAACCCAACTTAGGAAAAATGTCTCAGAACATTCCCTATGATTACTTACCATGATATTGCAGGGTTAGAGAAACAAATGTAGAAACAGATCAATGCATTAATGGAAATTTCATCTGTGATAAAAATCAGGGGAGTTTGGATTCAGTAAACGGTATAGTGTCAAGTAGCTATCCATGGAGAAAAATAGAAAGTTATATCCTTGATTCACACAATATACAAAAGTTCATATGGCTTCAAAGAGCTAAACATAGCAAATGGTAAGAAGTCAAAGAAAATAGTAGAAGCATATTGTTTCTGCCAAGAAAGCATTAATAATCAGCACCTGACATTCAGGATAGGATTCTGCTACAAGAAACAAGCATACCAAGGGACAGGAATCAGAGACAGATGATAGCGTTTTACCTTAGAGAAGTCCCAGCCAGAAAGAAGGAGAGCCAGGGAAAATTCATCCTTTCTGGTCCTAGGGGACTGTGGGAAGAAGAACTGGGCAACAGAGTAGGAGAGTAAATCATTGGACACATGTCCTAAGAGAGGAAGTCATGTCAGATCAATTGAGGAGAACCAGGGCAGAAGAGCTCTTGCTTTACTTCTACATGGGTTGTGGAGGACATGGCTGTGCCCGGGTTGTGTGCTAACATGGTGGTGTCCAGCAAGGTTAGGAGAGGGACAGATTGGGTAGAGGATCATTGTATTTCTGAATTCCTGTGCTTCTCCAAGTGGATACACCAAGAGCCATCGGAGCCTGCTATAAAGTGAGTGGGTTGGCCCTGCACCAAACAATTAACTGTTGGTCACCTAGGCCAGAGGGCCATATATATTTGTATGCATGTATTCCTATATGTGTATATATATATGTATGTTTGTCTTTGTTTTGTGTTGCTATAAGGAACACTTGAGGCTGGGTAATTTATAAAGAAAATTTATAAAGAGGGCAGGAGGAACTATGTGGCAGATGCTCAGTGGAGTCAGCAATTCAGCAAAGACCAGAGGAAGCCAAGGGAGTGGGGAGGCTGCTAGGGTTCTTACCAAGCTGAGAAGAAATAGACTTTGGTGTCACCAGCTGCAGAATGCCAGTGGTAGATGCTTACTGAATACATGTGGCTTGGATGGAGCCAAAGATCACCCAATGAGCACCAGGACAGCTGTTTTGCAGATGGCGCTAGTGAGAATCTGGAGCACTGTGCACATTCCAGAGCCCTCCTTCACTCTGTCTCCTGAGTTCACGTTAGCCCACCTCTTTCATCTACCAAATCTGATCTTGGGAGAAGTAGCGGTGAAAGTGGAGATAGTGGTGGTGGGATGCACACAAGATTGACTAAACAATTATCCCCTAAAAATGAGCATTACCTAAAGGGCCTGTTTAAATTGTTTAATCAGGTTAAGGTGTAAATTGGCTTGACATTTAGTTATTTTTCTCTTCTCTTTAGCAGGTAGGCCTCATGAAGATGATGGACAAGGGACAAAATGAAGAAACTACATTCTCTCTGGACATCAAAGTGTAAACATTCATATCAGCAATAGGCTATGGGAAAAACTTTCCAAAAACATATAACACAGAACTAATGTCCTTAATAAGAAGACATAACTGTAGAAAAACAAAGGATTAGAATAGGCAATTCAAATGAGATAATTAAAATGCCCATAACTATATGAAAAAATACTCAATGCCTTTTAAGGAACTGTAAAGTAAAACAAAAATAAGATTTTTTTCCTCAGTATATTGGCAAACAAGAAAAAAGCTGATAATCCCCTTGTTTTTTAACATAAATATTTGCTGAGTCTTGTGATACTCTGGTTGACCAGATGCCGCCTGATTGAAAGTCCACGTGAATTCTCTTATTTAAGGGTATCAGCATAATCTAAGAGGAAGTCCTTTGGAAGAGATCTCCAGAGGCACAGAATCTAGTGGCAGCTCTGAAACAGATTTCTTCAGTGACCTTGGGTGTAGACTTTCAGTGCCTTATTCATCTAAAACTTAAGGAGGACGAGACCTACTTTTTCCATGTCTCATTGAAATGTGATCAAGATTAATGGCCTAACATAGAAAATGTTTCCAGCACCTTGAAAGACCAGGCACATTATTCAATGCCTGCCTCTATAAATCTGGCAAAAATCAGTCTAATTCACTTGTCAGGAAAGATGCTCACTTAAAACCATATAATTTTAGAACTGGGTGTTTAGAAAATGATCGAATTCAGTGTTTTTCAAGATGTCCTTCAGACTGATAGCGTTATCTGAGACTTAGGGAATAGGTTGACTCTTAGAGAATATAGATTTAGAAGCTATATACAACACGAACTCGATCTACGCAGCTACTGCACTTGTCTCACATGTGTACATACCCTCCTCCACCCTAAGACTACACTATAATTATTGGATTTGTGTAATCTGGCATTAAAACATGACAAAGATGCTTTCTTGCTCCAATATTTAGCCTTTTGCATCCCATCACATGTTATTTTCTAAAGTAAACTAAACGCAAATTTCTCTGCGTTTTTGCTGCCTGCCTTACAGCATTTGAGGGAGGATCCTTCATACATTTGTAATAGACAAAAAATAATCCAGATTGTGAGTCTTGTGGTTTTTTTCTGTTTAAAATTTAAACCATATACAATTTTTTTTTTTTTTTTTTCCTGAGACAGGGTCTTGCTCTGTCACCCAGCTGGAGTGCAGTGACGTAATCACAGCTCACTGCAGCCTCAAACTCGGAGCTCAGGCCATCCTCAGCTCAGCCTTCTGAGCTGCTGGGACTACAGGTGCACATCATCATGCCCAGCTGATTTAAAAAACTTTTTTTTTTTTTTAACTTTTTGTAGAGACGGGGTCTTATGATGTTGCCCAGTCTGGCATCAAACCCCTGAGCTCAAGCAATCCTCCCGCCTCAGCCTCCCAAAATGCATGCACAACTTTTTGGCCCAAATTGCGTTGGATAAGTCAAATTAATATACACTTTGCTAACCAATATGAGTGTATTCCTGTAAGCATACTTATGCTGAAATTAATGTGTTAAGATGCAAAAAAAAGGCCGGGCGCGGTGGCTCAAGCCTGTAATCCCAGCACTTTGGGAGGCCGAGACGGGCGGATCACGAGGTCAGGAGATCAAGACCATCCTGGCTAACACGGTGAAACCCCGTCTCTACTAAAAAATACAAAAAACTAGCCGGGCGAGGTGGCGGGCCCCTGTAGTCCCAGCTACTCAGGAGGCTGAGGCAGGAGAATGGCGTAAACCCAGGAGGCGGAGCTTGCAGTGAGCTGAGATCCAGCCACTGCCCTCCAGCCTGGGCGACAGAGCTAGACTCTATCTCAAAAAAAAAAAAAAAAAGCCTCAGAGATCAACTATATCCATCTTGGAGGGCAGAGCTTCTGCCCTGCCCCTCCTAATAATATAATAATAAACATAAAAACATCTTCTATATAATGGGTGCTTACTATATGGCAACTGTTATACTTTCTTTAGCTTATTTCACCCTCATGATTCTAATTTCACTTTATAGATGAGACAGCTGAGGCTTGGAGAAGTTTAGTAATTTACCTAAGTTCTCACAGATGCTAGAGTCTACAAGCTGAATTACCATATGTTAGTAGTTCCTTGTCACTTCCTTCTGGAAACAGAACAGCTATACTTTTTTCTATTTTAAATATGGAGCTTTTGCTTCTGACACCTATGCATGTCTCCCACATAGCCTTTAGGTAATTTATTAAAGTGCAGTTCCAACAGTGTTAATTCTTAACTTGAAACTCTTGAATAGCTTTTCATCACTTAGTACAACAATAAGAACAGTGGTTCTCAAAGTGTGGTCCCTGGACCAGCAGTAGCAGCATCACCTGGCAATTGATAGAAATGCACATTCTCAGGCTACACCTCCGCCTCACTGAATCTGAAACAGAGTGGGGCTCAGCAGTCTAGGTGTGTACAAGTTCTTGGGGGTGATTCTGATGTAGCACACTCAAGCTGGATCTTTAGATGACAGCGAGACCCCATGGTCTGCTCCTGCTGACCCTTGTAGCCTGTTCTTGCTGCTCACTGCTTCATGCCCAAACCTCATGCATATCCCCTACACATACTACAGCTGCTTCCTATCCAAAGCCAGTGTTACCTGGTGGTTAAGCACCAGGATTCTGCAGCTGGTCTACCTGGCCTTGAATGCCACCTATAGCTTTTACTAGCAGTGGTGACCTGAGTCAAGTTACCTAACTTCTCTGAGCCTTGGTTTTTCCATATACAGAATGAGGATGGGGATAATAACAGATCCACTTCATTTGTTGTCACAAGAATTAAATGAATCACTATATGTGGAGCACTTAGAATAGCATCTGGCAGGCTGGGTGCAGTGGCTCACACCTGTAATCCCAGCACTTTGGGAGGCCAAGGCAGGTGGATCACTTGAGATCAGGAGTTCGAGACCTGCCTGGCCAACATGGTGAAACCCCGTCTCTATTAAAAATACAAAAATTAGCTGGGTGTGGTGGTGGGTACTTGTAATCCCAGCTACTCAAGAGGCTGAGACAGGAGAATTGCTTGAACCCAGGAGGCAGAGGTTGCAGTGAGCTGAGGTTGTGCCACTGCACTCCAGACTGGGTGACAGAGTGAGACTGTCTAAAAAAAAAAAAAAAAAAGCATCTGGCATGCAGTAGGCACTCTAGAAATACATTATTGCATTTGCTTGTTATATTAGTTTCCTGTGACTGTCATAAATTATCACTAATTTGGTGGCTTATGAACAGCGGATATTTACCTTTCACAGTTCCGGAAGCCAGAAGTTCAATGTCATTTTCACTTGGCTGAAATCAAGGTATCAGCAGGGCTACCCTCCCTCCAGAGGCTTCTGGTGGCAGCCAGCATTCCTTGGCTTGTGGTTGCATCATGCCAATCTCTGCCTCCATTTTCACATCCCCTTCTCCTCCATGTGTCTAATTTCCCTCTGTTTCTCTCTTTCAGGACGCTTGTATTTAGATTTAAGGCTCATCTGGATAGACCAAAATAATCTCATCTCAAGGTCCTTAACTTAATCATGCCTCTTATATGAAAATGTTTTTCCTTATATTACAACATTTGCAGGTTCCATGGATTAAGACCTGGTATCTCTGGGGGGTGGGTGTGGTGGCTTATGCCTATAATCACAGCACTTTGGGAAGCCAAGGCAGGAGGATCACTTGAGGCCAGGAGTTCAAGACCAGCCTGGGTAACATAGTGAGACCCGGTCTCTTAAAAAAAATTTTTTTTTAAAGACTTGATCTCTTTGGGAAGCCATTATTCAGCCTACTACACTTGTAATAACCTCTATTCCTGTAGTCCCCTTTTCTCTCTGTTTCCTCCTTTTTAGAACTCACTGCAGGGTTTGCCTCCTCCAGGAAGCCTTCCCTGACTTCCCCAGAGCCACATTTAGTCTAGCTCCTCTGTGGAGCTGTGGAGCTACACACACACACACATGTGTATATATATATATAGATACACACACACACAGACACATATATACACACACACACATATTTTTTTTTTATTATACTTTAAGTTCTAGGGTACATGTGCATAACGTTTATATCATGTATAACTCCCCAATGCAATCCCTCCCTCCTCCCCCCTCCCCATGATAGGCCCCAGTGTGTGATGTTCCCCTTCCCGAGTCCAAGTGATCTCATTGTTCAGTTCCCACCTATGAGTGAGAACATGAGGTGTTTGGTTTTCTCTTCTTGTGATAGTTTGCTAAGAATGATGGTTTCCAGCTGCATCCATGTCCCTACAAAGGACGCAAACTCATCCTTTTTGATGGCTGCATAGTATTCCATGGTGTATATATGCCACATTTTCTTAATCCAGTCTGTCACAGATGGACATTTGGGTTGATTCCAAGTCTTTGCTATTGTGAATAGTGCCGCAATAAACATACGACACACACATATTTTTAAGAGCACATTTAGGTTTACAGAAAAACTGCATAGAAAGTACAGAGAGTTCCATATACTTCCTCTCCCTACCACCTTCCTCTGCTTAGTTTCTCCTATTAACATCTTGCAGTAGTCTGGTATATTAATTACAACTAGTTTATCAAAGGATTACAACCAATTAACCACTATTGGTTCATACTATTAGCCGAAAGTCCATGGTTTACATTAGGGTTTATTCTTTCTATTGTATAGTTCTATGGGTTTTGACAAATTCATGATGTTCTATATCCACCATTATCATACAGTTTCACTGTCCTAAAAATGTCCTGCATTCTACCTATTCATCCATCTCCCCACCCCCCTGAACTCTTGGCAGGCACTGATGTTTTTATTATCTCCACAGTTTTATCTTTTCTAGAATGTTATATAGTTCAAATTATACAGTATGGAGCCTTTCAGATTGGCTTCTTTCACTTAGCAATATGCATTTAACTTTCCTCCTCATCTTTTCATGGCTTGGTAGCTTGTTTCTTTTTAGGGCTGAATAATATTCTATTGTCTGGATGTACCACAGTTTATCCATTCACTGAAGAATATCTTGGTTGCCTTCAAGTTTTATAAATAAAGCTGCTATAAACATCCATGTGCAAATTTTTGTGTGGACATAGTTTTAAAATCCTTTGGGTAAATACCAAGGAGTGAGATCGCTCCTTGGTATTTATAAGGAGCATAAGGTCAGATGATATTTAGCTTTGTAAGACAGTGCAAAAATACCTTCCAAAGTTCATGTATCATTTTGCATTCCACCAGCAATGAATGAAAGTACCTGTTTCTCCACATCCTTGCCAGCATTTGGTGTTGTCAGTGTTTTGGACTTTAGCCATTCTAATAGGCATGCTGTGGTATTTCATTTTATTCTAATTTGCAATTCCCTAATGACATGATGTGGAGCAATTTTCGTGCACTTATTTGTCATCTGTATACCTCTTCGGTGGTATCTGTTCAGATCTTTGGCCCACTTTTTAATTGGGTTGTTTTCTTATTGTTGAGTTTTAACTGTTCTTTGTATATTTTGAAAACAAGTCCTTCATCAGAGATGTGTTTTGCAAATATTTTCTCCCAGTCCGTGGCTTGTCTTTTAATTCTCTTAACAGTGACTTCTGCAGAGCAGTTTTTAATTTTAATGAAGTCTAGTTTATCAATTTTTTCTTCTGTAGATTTTGCTTTTAGTGTTGTATCTAAAAAGTCTTTGCTAAACCAAAGGTCTCCTAGATGTATTTAGGTAAATATGTAAATATTTATTTAGATAAAAATAAATTTATCTAGATTTATTGCCTATGTGATCTTTGGGAACTTTTATAGTTTTATGTTTTACATTTAAGTCTATGGTCTATTTTGAATTGTGGCGCTATCTTTATTATATTTGTTATATCTTACTTGTACTAGTACTGGATAGTACCGAGATTACTAGTACAAGTAAGATATAATCCATAGTCTCCAGGAAAACTCACAGACAGATACAGTAAAGCTTTACTTTACTGTACCTGTCTTTACTGTACCTGTCTATGAGCTTTCCTGGGGATTTTGGGTTATATCTTACTTGTACTAGTAATCTCATTACCAAGTAGGCCTCAAAAAATTAGTAAGTAATATCATTCCACTCTGCAACTCAACCATTCATAAAAGCAACACAGAGGCTGGAGGCTTACCAGCCTAAAGAAAAGATGCAGAACTTTTTGATTTAAACCTTTGCTTGCATGCTGTCATAAACATGGAACAGCTATTTCCTCTAAGGACTTGCGCAGTGCTGCATGAAGGTCTCTGAATGTCAACAATGATGTCCCCTTAAAAGACTAAGAATAGATGAGGCTTTTATTTTCATTGGAACTGGATTTACTTCCAGTGGCATCCTACAAAAGAATGCCCTGTGGCAAGGGGTCAGGGTGGTGGTGGAGAGTCAAAAGTTTGAGGATTATATGGCCACTCTCCCATCAATTCAATTCAATATGACTCACAGTTTCCTGGGTAAAATATGCTTTTTTTCTATTTATATGCTTATTGATTTAGAAATAAAAGCAAGCTCTGTAAGTAAGGAAAGAATATAGAATACTTTTTCTATTTCCAAAGCAAAGAAACATATCTTAACTCTTCTTTTGCCATGGAGAGACACACACAAAAACTGTTCAGATCTATTTTTTGTACAGTGATCCAATGGTATAGTTTTTCTGTGATCATCACAATTTCAAATAAATGTAATTTAACTTACATCTTTCAAAATTTTGTTTATATAAATAAATTCACAAGTCAGGAAAATTCTCTATTGGTCTGTATTGGAAGGTGTCCCTGGGACATTCTCCTTTTGGGGTTGGAGGCCACCAAGCAAATGTCAGTTTGGTTACAGACTCTTCCCTAAAGTGGTAGTGCCTAGGCCTTCAATGTAAGTTGGACACTACAACTTAATTATAACGGCAGGTTTTGTTTAACACCAATGTGATATTTGCAATGAAAGCATGTGGTTGTTTATTAGGTACATATTTTTAAAGGGTTGGTGGGATGTTTGTCATTGGTGGACAATTTAACCATGTAGTAAAAGTTTCAACTTTTACTACATTTCATGGGCAGTGTCTTGAGACTACAGGCATTTGAAGCAGGTTAGCTCTGCTCTCAACTTTCTGTTACAGCTAAGGATGAAAACCCTGAGGACTTCAGGTTGCTCAGAACTCAGACACCAGTTCTCTCCTTGATAACTACTAAGACTCACAGTTTCTTAATCTACCATCTGTCTTTTTTTTTTTTTTTTTGAGACGGAGTCTTGCTCTGTCACCCAGGCTGGAGTGCAGTGGCCAGATCTCAGCTCACTGCATGCTCTGCCTCCCGGGTTTACGCCCTTCTCCTGCCTCAGCCTCCCAAGTAGCTGGGACTACAGGCGCCCGCCACCTCGCCCAGCTAGTTTTTTGTATTTTTTAGTAGAGACGGGGTTTCACCGTGTTAGCCAGGATAGTCTTGATCTCCTGACCTCATGATCCGCCCGTCTCAGCCTCCCAAAGTGCTGGGATTACAGGCTTGAGCCACCGCGCCCGGCCTCATCTGTCTTAATTGTATTGAAACTTTGAGCCTTGTTCAGCTTCCTTGGTGGAGTGATGAATTCCAGTAATAATGGCCATTAAAAGGATTTGCAGGAGGGGTGGCTCACACCTGTAATCCCATCACTTTGGGAGGCTGAGGCAAGTGGATCACCTGAGGCTGTGAGTTCAAGATCACTCTGGCCAACACAGCTCAACCTCATCTCTACTAAAGAAATACAAAATTTAGCCAGGTGTGGTGGTGTATGCTTGTAATCTCAGCTACTTGGGGGGCTGAGGCAGGAGAATCACTTGAGCACAGGAGGCAGAGGTTGCAGTGAGCCAAGATCACGCCACCACACTCCACCCTGGGCAGAGTGAGACTGTGTCTCAAAAAACAAACAAACAAACAAATAGTGCTTACAAGAGGCATGCATTCAGAAAATTTTCCCCCTCCCACTGTTCTTTTTTTTTTTTCTTTCTGGGACAGTCTCATTCTGTCACCCAGGTTGGAGTGCAATGGCACAATCTCGGCTCACTGCAACCTCTGCCTCTTGGGTTCAAGTGATTTTCCTGCCTCAGCCTCCTGAGCAGCACGCCCAGCTAATTTGTGTATTTGTAATAGAAACAGCGTTTCACCATGTTGCCAGGCTGGTGATCTCCTGACCTTGGGTGATCTGCCAGCCTCAGGCTCCCACAGTGTTGGGATTACAGGTGTGAGCCACTGCGCCCGGCCACTCCCACTGTTATTTGAATCACATAAAGAGGCTAAGCAAAAATTGTGAATTGTGAATTAGCTTTCCTGTAACTCTTAATAAGTCTTTATAGATCAAGCCAAGAGAGCTTGCTAGGTAAGTCAGGCAGCTGCATCCATTTGCTTGATTGACTTACGTAACCCTTTAGCTGGTTTCTTCAACAGAAGGGCAGTTAGAATAGCGAGCCTCCGAGCACACAGTAATGATTCCTAGCTGCTGAGATTGGCGTGGAATCTTATCACTCTTTGGACAAAGGAATAAGGGGAATTATGAACACAGAAACAGTTTAAAATTCAAGGAAACAGTTTAAAATGTATCTGTTGTGTGCCACATAAAAACGTAAGTATTATTTCTAGTAATTGAAAATCTTAGGGTGAAGGATATAAGACAAAATATCAGTCGATATAGTGTTCTCTCTATATAGTAGATAGAGAATTCTCATTTTTATAGATTTTTTTCATTTATAAAGCTTCATACACACACACACATAGACACCTTATTTTGCAGAGTTAATGTTTCATTCAGGAAAACCACTTCTGGCCTGAAGTGAGCGGCAGCGTCAGATTTTTGAGGTGACATAGGTAGGATGTTCCCATGAACTTTCCATTCTCCAGGCTTTTTTTGTGTGTTTGGGTACCTTGGTTTGACCTCTCTGCTTACCACATATCTTTCTAGCCAGTCAGTATTCAATTACTTTGGGACAGATTTGATGTTGGGTCTTGAGATCCCTTGAAGTCTAACCCTAGAGTCCAGGTTATTGTACATGAAATTACATAGTCAATCATTAAACATGGAGACTATAGGGTTAACACTTCCGTTATGGCCCTCCCCAGACCATTGGACCAAACCCAGAATGCTTAGAGGCCAAGCTCAACCCTGGACTTACTGAAGAGTGACTTACTGAAGGAGGAGCAGAGTCTGAGGTGAGGTGGAGTGAACAGAAATGGTGTTACCAATTGTCTGGCCTTTTTGGGTTTCACAGATGCATATTGGTGCAAATTGTATGCATTTCTCTTCTTCTGTGGGTGGATGCTGTGAGAAAGTGGGCGGTACAAAGGGAAGTGAATATGGAGAATATAACAATTTTGCTTCTGTTTAATCACAGTTTTGAGAAGGATGAAGAAAGTCACCTGAAAGAGAGTTTTAGGTTACCTATGGATTTCAATTTTTTACGTCTAGGCATGTTCCCTGTTACCAGGAATAATCAAGAATCAGCTTGCCTCCAGGGGAGTGGGCCTTGTGCCTTGGCATCTGCTTCAGGTCACTCTGTCTATGTGGCCAAGTGGATGCCATTTAAAGGGTTACTGGCCTCACCATAATGGGTTCAGAAGTAAATAAATGTGGGATTGCAGAGTCACTTAACCTATGCTGCAATTTTCATTGCAAACAACTTTTATTATTGAGGTGAAATTTGTAAAATAAAAAGCTATTTTAAGGCGAACAATTCAGCAGCATTAGTGCATTCACAATGTTGTGCAACCACTGCCTTTATTTAGTTCCAAAACATTTTTGTTACTCCAAAATAAGACTTTGTACCAGTTAATGCTATTGTTTTACTCCCTATTCCCTCCTTCCTCCAGCCCCTGGAAACTGTCAATCTGCTTTCTGTTCACCTGTTTTGGATATTTCTTATAAATGGAACCATACAACATGCGGCATTAGGTTTTTAAGGTTCACACATGCTGCAGCATGTATCACTGTTTCGCTCCTTTTTATGGCTGAATAATATTCCATTATATGGATATACTACATTTTCTTTGTTCATTCATCCATCAATGGTCATTTGGGTTGTTTCAACTTTTAGCTATTGTGAATAATGCTGCCATGAGCATTCATGTTGGATAGCAAATAACTGTTGCTCTTCTCTTTTTTGAGCCCCTTCAAAAGATGGGGGTTGGAGGAGTTTTGCCTGACTTCATTTTCACTTCTTCTGGTGAACCTCTTCAATTTTATTCTTATCCCAAATTCCAGCTTGGTTCCTCACTGAGTGATAACTAAGTCCCTGGTTAAATGACCTGTTTTGTATGTCATAGTATGTTGTATATATGTATATAATAGTATGTCCTGACCAATAAGTTTGGTATTGACCCTGGACATAGCCAAGAAGTGTTGGAAAGATGATTCCTGCACTGTGGCCAGTTATATGAATCCTAACTTAAAGAATTTCCATGATCATAAATGATTTATTCAAAGCCTGGAAGATGTCAGCTCTTTGTGGTGGTGTGCCAGATTCCCTGGCCTTCAATCCTCCTCTTCCCTTCAGCCCACCACGGATCTCTGCCTCATGTCCCACTTTATGTAAAGCTATTAGGTTGGTGCAAAAGTAATTGCAGTTTTTGCCTTTAACCGCAAGGGCAAAACCCACAATTACTTTTGCACCACCCTAATAAAAGTTCATCTGTCTCTACTTCAGCCCTACAGGGCACTAAGTTCTGCTCCCCTGCATGAGTTCATCAGGTGTGTCCTGTCCTTGAAACCTAATGACATCATAACCTAAGACTCTCCATTATCACATTTCTTATTAGCACAATACTAACTTCTCTGATCTATACTTATCTTCTACTATTTCCATAAGCATTACCTCCATTTGTGCAAAATGGGGATCCCAATTCTTACTATTCAGTGTTGTTATTGAATAAAATAAGACCAGCAAAATAGCTAGCACAGTTTGTGGCACATGAAAGGTCCACGCTAAATGTAATCTCCCGGCCTCTTACCTCTCACTGAAGCTCTCTGAATTCAGCCCTGTGTCTGGTCCTTTCTGATCAACTGTTCTCTGCCTGTGTTCTTGATTTCAGCTCCGTTCCTTTGCCCACAACTGGGATGACTCCAAGCATGCATTCCGACCTCTCCAGTTAGGGTGAGGTGCTCAGTGAGTACAACTGTGGAAAGAACAAAGGGCTTCTCAGGTATGTCCAGCCAGCTTAACTTGAGAGGTTAAAAGTGTAATAAAGTAAGCCGACTCTCATGTTGAATGCCTTCTCATGATCATGTAGAAGCAAATTGATCTCCTGTGGGGAGAGATTCACACACCCTGCTGAATGAGCAAATGCTCCGAAATATCTGGGACAAATCTGCCTTCCACAAAGGCAATCTGAGGAGAGCTCAGAAGAGATGATATTTCATTTAGCATCGCTTATCAAATGTAGAAAATGATTTCAATAGTTGTGTTAAGGGTAGAAATGGGCCTTATCATCAATACAAGATGAGGTGCTTTCTGTCACTCTTCTGAATCACTGTAATGAAAACTGACAAAAAAACAGGTTAGGCTCTTAATATCTCTCAATTATATGAGGAGGAACTGGGATGACTTGAACACTGCAATTAAGTCTCTGAGGCCAAAGGTCTGTGGTGAAAACAGGCATAATTTTACAGTCCTTTCTAGTTAACAGTGAACTCAGCATTTCATCCTCCCAGTACCTAAGAGTGTCATAGCCTACACTTGCATCTGAACTAGTAATGGAATACGTGACAATGCACCTGGCACATAGCTAGTGCTTAATCAACAGTAGCGAGCAGTGTGTGTGTGTGTGGTGGGGGGAGTGAAGATTGCGCTCTCAAACATATGAGCAGAAACTCAATAAAGAATTAATTTTCATGGGAAAAAAAAAGGTTCCACCCAGCATACTTTGAAGAGCTATTATTATTCATTCTTCTTTAGTGCACAAGAGAAAAAGAGCAAAGTGGGGCAGGTAGCGGGAGATAAGAGATACGTTTAGATTTACTGCCTTAAGTAAAACATAAGTCTATTGCACAGTATTTGTATCAGGTTAGCCTTTTGTTATATAACAGGCCTTTTGTACATTGTCTTCACATAGCACTGAAGCTGCTTCAGAACAAAACTGTTCTCCAGGATTTCATGCACCTGAATCGTTGACTTTCCTACCACCCTCATACTTACTCTCTTTCAGAAATCTTACTCTTTGTCTCATCTCTCCCCACTTTGAGTTAGATGTGGATTCACCTCCTGACTCTACCTATCCATGTGAACTGAGTGAACCCTGGTGTCATCAGCTGGAACATGGGAACAATACAATACCTACCTTCTAAAGTTACTGTGAGGATGAAATAAGATAATGCATGAACAAGAAGTACATTACAAGGGGCTCCTTAAATGGTTCTTTCATTTCCTCTCTGGCTCTACCTACTTCTCTTCCTTTCTAACACCGGTTAGGTCATCCTTCTGTAGAGACTATGGACAAAGAGACAAAGGCATCGGGCCTCCTGTCTGCCTCCTCCATCCCAGTACACCCTGGCTCCCTATTTGTCTAAGAGAAGGAAACCAAGCCAAGGCACAAAAGCACAGAAGCAGACATTGGCTGGGCACATGAAGTTGGTCATATAGAGGAGAAAAACTTTTCAGCTTCTTCTTAAGGCCTACCCTAATGTAGCCTTAACCTAAGCCTTTAAATGTACCTCCCACCATCCCCACCATGTACAATAACAATTTTCTGACCCAGGAACAGGTATCTACCCCATCCCACTCTGCCTCTCTCTTTGGCCCACACTGTTTTTACTATTGTGATTTCCTCTGTGTGGAGCTCTGTTTACTCACTTCTCCTTTGAGAGGGCACAACTTGGTGAAACACACCTTTCCCAAGAAGCCTGTCTGCCCATTTATCAACCCTTCTTACACTGCTACAAGTCAAGGAATGCCAAGGATTGCCAGCAACCACCAGAAACTGGAAGAAGCAAGGAAGAATTTTTCCATAGAGCCTTCAGCAGGAGCATGGCCCTGCTGACACCTTGATTTTGGACTGCTAACTGCTGGAACTGTGAGAGAATAAATTTCTGTTGTTTTAGGCTACCCAGCTTATTATATTATATTTCATTACAGCAGATCCAGGAAACTAACACAATCAGGAAAAACTGAAACTTACTGATTACTGGCTTAAACAGTCCTCTTCCTATTTCAAAGTCTATTCACCTTTTGGAATACCAGTTACAAACTTAACTATTTCTCCTACTCTGAGCCCTCAGTGGATTGGCAAGTCAGAAGTTATTGAAGGAAGGTAGAGCAAGATGGTTGGATAGGAGCTGCCACCAATTATCCTCTCCACAGGAACACCAAATTGAACACATATCCACATAAAAAGCACTCGCATAAGAACCAAAATTCAGATGAGAGATTGCAGTACTTTCAAATTCATTTTATAATGCTAATATTTCCCTGATACCAAAACCAGACAAACACACTGAAAAAAAAAAAGGAACCTATAGGCCAATATCCCTGATGAACATTAATGCAAAAATCCTCAACCAAATCTAGCAAACCAAATTCAACGATACATTAAAGAGATAATTCATCATGACCAAGTGGGATTTATTCCAGAAATGCAAGGATGGTTCAACATACGCAAATTAATCAATGTGATATATATCCTATCATTACAATGAAGGACAAAAATGATCATTTCAATTGATGCTGAAAAAGCATTGATAAAATTCAATATCCTTTCATAATAAAAACCCTAAGAAAACTTGGTATTCAAGGAACATACCACAAAATAGTAAAAGCCATATATGACAGACCCGTAGCTAATATCATGCTGAACAGGGAAAAACTTATAATCTTTCCTTTAAGACCTGAAATAAGACAAGGATGTTCATTTCACCTCTATTATTCAACCTAGTACTGGAAGTCCTAGCTGGAATAATCAGACAAGAGAAAGACATAAAGGGTATCCAAATTGGAAAGGAAGAAGGCAAATTATCCTCGTTTGCAAGTGATAGGATCTTATATTTCAGAAAAGCTGAAAACTCCACCCAAAAACTATTAGAACTGATAAACAAATTCAGTAAGTTTGGAGGATACAAAATCAACATACATAAATCAGTAGCATTTCTATATGCCAATAGCAAACAATCTGAAAAAGAAATCAAGGAAGTAATCTTACGTATAGTAGCTACAAATAATATAAAATGCCTAGGGATAAACTTAAGCAAAGAAGTCAGAGATCTCTGCAATGAAAACTATAAAACACTGATGCAAGATATTGAAGAGGACACAAAAATGAAAAGATATTTGGTGTTCATGGCTTGGAAGAATCAGTATTGTTAAAATGTCCATGCAAGGGCTGGGCATGTTGGCTCATGCCTATAATCCCAGCACTTTGGGAGGCCTAGGCAGGAGGATCACTTGAGGCTAAGAGTTTGAGGCCAGCCAACATGGGAAAACTCTGTCTCTACTATAAAAAAGTACAAAATTAGCTACTCAGGAGACTAAGCCATGAGAATTTCTTGAATCCCGAAGGCGGGGGTTGCAGTGAGCTGAGATTGCTGCTCCACTGCACTCCAGCCTGGGTGACAGAGCAAGACTCTGTTTAAAAAATAAAAATAAAAATAAAATGTCCATACTACCCAAAGCAACCTACACATTCAGTGTAACCCCTATCAAAATATTAATGACATTCTTCACAGAAATACCAAAAAAAAAATCCTAAAATTGATATAGAACCACAAAAGACCCCAAAGAGCCAAAGCTATCCTGAGCAAAAAGAACGAAACTGGAGGAATCACATTACCTGACTTCAAATTACACTACAGAGCTATACTAACCAAAGCAGCATGGCACAGGCATATAAACAGACATATAGGATGACTACAGTCAACAATAATTTATTGCACATTTAAAAATTACTAAAAGAATATTATTAGATTGTAACACAAAGAAAGGATAAATGCATGGGGGTGATGGATACCCTACTTACCCTGATGCTATTATTGTGCATTGCATACCTATATCAAAATATATATTTCATAAATACATACACCTACTATGAACCCACAAAAATTAAAAGTAGAAAAATTTTAAAAACTTTCTTGTTTTTCTAAAACTCTAACTGGATACCCTGCATTTTTCTTTGCTAAATTTGGTAACCCTAATTGGGAAACATGTTGCAAAAGGCAAAGATGGGGAAATATACTGTATTCATTTGAAGTATGTTGAAGGGGTAGACTATGAAAGTGAATGCAGTTTTTGACACTCTGCTGAGAGAACTGCCCCGACTTTCATTACTAGTATTCACTTCTTCCACCATGGGATTGTCACTGATTAGAAACACTTAGTTGCTGTGCCCCCTAAGAAGCCCCTACTGATGAAAGCAGGTGGTTCCAAAGCCTGTTCTACACCTGCTCCTCCCTCACATCTTATGAGCCAGACCACTGGATCCCACAGAAGAAAAGGATCAGGGAGGTTTCGCACAAGTGATATATCAAGCTTCTAATGTCCTTTTTCTCTTTTATTTGAATAATCATTTGTATAACTTTCCCATCTGGGTGTACATTTTAAACAAATGAAGCAGCTTCCTCTCACTAACATGTTTTCTCTTCCTTAAAATGATACCCTCTTCTAATTTTCTCTGTTGGTTTCATGCATCTCAGAGAAAGGAAACAAGGGTTCATTTTAGTAAATAAGCCATGGCTTTACAAATGTTCTTACCATTCCACACCCCAGAAAACAAGGAGATGAACACACACACACCACACACACACACACACACACATGAATTAGAATTAACTACATTTTACAATATATTAAGCAATAAAATTACAGTGCAAAACCATTGTAGCACCCTTTTGATTGCTCTGAACTCCACCCCTCCCTGTCAAACAATAGAAAGGGGGAAGTGCTTTAAACTCTCGCTAGGGTGTGGCTGCTGTCTGCCGCCTTCTCTCCGAACTGTCTTGCAGCTGCAGAAGAGCAGCCAAAGCTCCTGCAGGCTTCGTGCTGGAACTTTACACAAACATTCATTCCAACAAAGAACACAGCACGTAGCAGGAAAACACACTGCACTTATTCTTGTTAATATAAGGGCAGATAGCTTCTCTATTTTTATCTTTACCTTCATCGAAACAAAAACAGGTAAATGGAAGAGCAGACACCTCTTTGTAAAATGAGTCATTGTCCTATTCCTCTATTCTATTCACTCAAGCGATTCCATTGGGGACCCCTGAGCTGTGAAGGACAGGGCTCTGCCTCCACTTTTTCATCTTTCTCCTTAACTCAGAGAAGTCTGGCTTTTACTTCCAACCACTCAACTGACACTGTCTTTGAAAGTTCACCAGTAGCTAGGGTGGCCAAACAGGGATGCTTCTGAGAGTGAAAAAAAGATGCTACTAATAATTACCCTGGGACAACAGGCATAAATGCAAACAGTCTCATCAAGAACCTCCCATCTTGGCCGGGTGCGGTGGCTCAAGCCTGTAATCCCAGCACTTTGGGAGGCCGAGATGGGCAGATCACAAGGTCAGGAGATCGAGACCATCCTGGCTAACGCGGTGAAACCCCGTCTCTACTAAAAAATACAAAAAACTAGCCGGGCGAGGTGGCGGGCACCTGTAGTCCCAACTACTCGGGAGGCTGAGGCAGAAGAATGGCCTAAACCCGGGAGGCGAAGCTTGCAGTGAGCTGAGATCCGGTCACTGCACCCCAGCCTGGGTGACAGAGAGAGAGACTCCGTTTCAAAAAAAAAAAAAATAATACACACAAAAAAATTAGCTGGGTGTGGTGGCACATGCCTATAGTCCCAGCTATTGGAGGCTGAGGCGGGAGAATCGCTTGAACCCAGGAGGCAGATGTTGCAGTGAGCCGAGATCGCACCATTGCTTTCCAGCCTGGGTGACAGAGTGAGACTCCGTCTCAAAAATAAGTAAGTAAGTAAGTAAATAAATAAAAACAGGGAGAAAGAGGAAAGAGTAGGGTGAAGCAAAGGGGTTTCAGGGTCTAGGATTACACAGGGGAGGGGTCTTGAGAGGAAGAGTCCTTGAAAAGACTGGTTGGAAAAGGCCTGAGGCAGGCACTGAGGCAAAGGGTCTAACGTCAGAGAAGAGCCACACCTCTTCACAAAGGTTAGAGAATGGAGACAATGAACATAGAAGCAGCATGGTGAGAGCTATGAGACTTCATCATGGATAGTGGAGGGAAAGCAGCAGAAGTATTTGTTGTTTTTTGGTTTTTGGTTTCTTTTTTGAGACCAAGTCTCACTCTGTTGCCCAGGCTGGAGTGCAGTGGTGCGATCTCAGCTCACTGCAACCTCTGCCTCCTGGGTTCAAGCAATTCTCCTGCCTCAGCCTCCTCAGTAGCTGGAACTACAGGCGCACATCACCACGCCCAACTAATTTTGGTATTTTTAGTAGAGACAGGGTTTCACCATGTTGGCAGGCTATTCTTGAACTCCCAACCTCAAATTGTCCGCCCACTTTGGCCTCCCAAAGTGCTGGGATTACACACAATGAGATGTTGCTTTGTCTCTTTATCTAATTACTGTGGTGCACAATGAAGTGAATCAGATCTGTCAGTGTCTCCAGAGAGATTACAGTTCCAGAGAAGACAAAACACCAATACGAAATTTAGGACGAAATATGATGAGTTGAGTCGGAAAACCTCATTTAGTTAAACTAAGCTTCCTAGAAATATCTTCCTGCTAAATATTTGTTAACTTGGCTTAATACAGAAGGAAAACACAAAATAATATAAACAGCATGGTAGAAATGACATGGTACATTGTATTAGGTATTATAAGTAATCCAGAGATGAATTAAAGTATATGGGAGGATGTGCATAGGTTATATGCAAATACTGCACCATTTTATACCAGGGACTTGAACATCTGTGGATTTTGGTATCTGCAGATGATCCTGGAGCCAATCCCCAATGAATACTGAGAGACAACTGTATATACACACATACAAATACACACACGTGTGCATATATACACATATACACGCATGCATGCACACTCACACATGTAGACATGCACATGTCATTTGAGTCAAATCTATATGAACCTTACCTGGAGTTTTCTGTTTATTCACAGAACTGCCTAGAGGCACTAGAATACCAAGTTAGAAATCAACTTGAAACAACATTTACTCAGCTACTATTTACTAGGGAGTGCTGCCTGCCACGAATTGTTCCAGGGACTTACGATGTTGTGATGAACACAAAAGCTCCTGCAGCCACAGGACTTACATCCCACTGGGGAGGCAGACAGTGAACATAGCATATAAATGTTTAACATAAAATCAGATCATGGTGTGTACAATGAAAGAAGATAGAGGAGGTGGGGGTGTAGAGAGACAGTGCCTGTGTAGGATGGGCTCACACTATTTTAATTGGGGATCAGTGAAGGCTTCCTGAGATGGTGGCATTTATGTAGGAAAAGGAATGAAAAGAGGTGTGAGTCATGTGAAGAGTGGGGAGAAGAGCACTCCAGGATGAGGAAATCACAAGGGGAAAGGCCATGGGTGTGCTTGGAAGCTCAAGGGATGGCAAGGAGCCCAGTGTGACCTGAGCAGTGAGATGAGAGGGTATTGGGAAATTAGGTCAGAGGGGTAGCTCTGGCTAGGACACTGTGACATTTGCAAGCGAAAGCAAAGATTCTGGACTTTAAGAGATACTGATCTTAGTTTTGAAAAATGAGAAGAGTCATCCAGCAGATAAGGAGGAAGAAAAATTCTAGGCCAAGGAAACAGCATGTGCAATGGTACGAAGGAGTGGCTGGCTTTGCGTCTTCAGTTGAGTTTCTGAGAGTTGATATCAGTAGAATCAAGGCTAAGAGGTGGTGAGCCTGTGCGTAGTTCGAGGCCAGGCTAAAATGTGCACAATGCACAACTCACCACCAGACCAGCCCCAGTGGGTTCTCCTGAGTGGGAGGTGAGCCCAGTGTGCCAGCAGGTTCTGAGAGGAGAGGTCAGTTCAGAGACACGCCATCATTGACAGAGAGAAGAGTTAGTCCAAGCCCATGCTTTCTTCTGCAGCCATTATTTTCTCTTTTCTGGGCTCAGAAGCAGAAGTCTCGGGAACCTACTGCTCCTGAAGATGGGATCAATTACACACAAAGGTGGAGGCCTGTGCCCCTGGAGTGGGAAGGTTGAAGGAACAGAAGAAGCCTCATGAACAAATGGGCAGTTTGCACAAGGAAATATGGACAAAAGAGTGAAATCGCCACAAAGCGTGACGCTCCTTGCCGTGAGCAAGGCTGGGACTCATGGGACAGAGTCTCTGACAAATGCTGCTTTCTCTCTGAGAAGGGCCTGTTCCTGCAGGCCCAATTCAATCTTATCTCTGTTAAGTATCTGATCGCTGCTTACCCATCAGCACACCATGAAACAAAACAGGCCAGGCATCTTAGAGTGACCTCCTAAGCATGGAACAGGGAATTCTATGTTCTGAACTAAGATAGCCCTTGGCAAAGTTGTGCAACAGTTGAAGCTGCTGTTTACTAACTCCCACATCCACTTGCAGGCCAGGACTTTGCTTTGGTCCCAGCAGGGGTGTTAGCTGATGAGGCTGGATGTGTTATGCCATAACACAGTATGTTGGAAGGGGCCTTCATATAGAATGTTTGAAGGTTTCTGCTTCAGGGATCTTGTTTCTAAAGGGCTGAGGGGTGGCATGAGACAGGAAGAGATCTGCCTTACTCCTGAGAGAGACGACTGGAACACTGCCTCCGTTCTCTTTATCTACAGAGAAAGAAAGTGATTTTAGAAGATTGGTCTGACTGAAAGTTTCTGGAGTGATGGGAAAGGGGTATGATTGGATAGTGCTTGCCTTACACTGTGAGAATTATGTGTTCCTTCATTCTTTGACCAAAATTTATTGAGTGCCTCCTGTAGACTGGGCATTGTTCAAGGTGCCATGGTTATAGCAGTAAACATATTTCTGTTGTTTCATATTTTAAATATTTTAAACAGTAAAAACAGAATCAAAAGACGTTAGTAAAAATCCTTGCCCTCCCTTGGTGTACCTTAATAATGAGTCATCACAGAACATTCTACAGCAAGCTTGTCCAACTCCCAGTCTGCGGGCTGCATGCAGCCCAGGACAGCTTTGAATGTGGTCCAACAAATTTGTAAACTTTCTTAAAACATTATGAAATTTTTTTGCAATTTTTTTTTTTTTTTTTTTTTTTTTGAGATGGAGTCTCACTCTGTCACCAGGCTAGAGTGCAGTGGCACAATCTCGGCTCACTGCAACCTCTGCCTTCCGAGTTCAAGCAATTCTCCTGCCTCAGCCTCCTGAGTAGCTGGGACTACAGGCGCATGCCACCACGCCCGGCTAATTTTTGTATTTTTAGTAGAGATGGGATTTCACCATATTGGCCAGGATGGTCTCCATCTCTTGACCTCATGATCTGCCCACCTCGGCCTCCCAAAGTGCTGGGATTACAGGCCTGAGCCACTGAGCCTGGTCTCACAATTTTTTTTAGCTCATCATTAGTGTTGGTGTATTTTATGTATGGCCTAAGACAATTGTTCCAGTGTGGCCCAGGGAAGCCAAAAGATTGGACACCCCTGATCTAGAACAATAGAAGGGTCTGGTAGCTGGCTAGATTATTTGGGGGAATTCAGGAGATGTCAATCGTTTCTTTAAAAAAAACTTATTTTTAATGTTTTAAAAACATATTTTTAATTTTTGTGGGTACATAGTAGATGTATATATTTATGTGGTACATGAAACATTTTGATACAGGTGCACAATGTGTAATGACCATATCAGGGTAAATGAGGTATCCATTACCCTATGCATTTATCCTTTCTTTGAGTTATAAATAATCCAGTTATACTCTTTTAGTTATATTTAAATGTCCAATACATTATTGTTGATTGTAGTCATCCTGCTGTGCTATCACATACTAGATCTTACTCACTCGATCTAACTATATTTTTGTACCAGTTAACCATCCCCATTTCCACCACTGCCCCTCCATTCCCAGCCTCTGGTAACCAGCCTTCTACTCTATCTCTGTGAGTTCAATTGTTTCAATTTTTAGTTCCCACAACTAAGCAAGAACATGTGAAGTTTGTCTTTCTGTGCCTGGTTTATTTCACTTAACATAATGTCTTCCAGTTCCATCCATGTTGTTGCAAATGACTGGATCTCATTCTTTTTTATGGCTGATAAGTACTCCATTGTGTACAAATACCACATTTTCTTTATGCATTCATCTGTTGATGGACACTTAGGTTGCTTCCAAGTCTTAGCTATTGTGAATAGTGCTGCAAGAAACATGGGAGTGCAGTTATCTCTTGGACATAGTGATTTTCTTTCTTTTGAGTATATACCTAGCCATGGAGTTTGCTGGATTATATGGTAGCTCTATTTTTAGATTTTTTTGAGGAACCTCCAAACTGTTCTCCATAGTGGTTGTACTAACTTACATTTCCACCAACAGTGTATGAAGGTGGCCTTTTTTCCACATGTTCCCCAGCATTCATTATTGCCTGTCTTTTGAATAAAAGCCATTTTGACTGGGGTGAGTTGGTATCTCATACTTTTGATTTGCATTGCTCTGATGACCAAGGATGCTGAGCACCTTTTCATATGCCTGTTTGCCATTCGTATGTCTTCTTTTGAAAAATGTCTATTCAGATCTTTTTCCCATTTTTAAATTGGATTATTAGATTTATTTTTCCCTATTGAGTTGTTTGAGTTCCTTATAAGTCTGGTTATTAATCCCTGGTCAGATGGATGGTTTGCAAATATTTTCTCCCATTCTGTGGATTATCTCTTCACTTTGTTGATTGTTTCATTTGCTGTGCAGAAGCTTTTAAACTTGATGTGATCCCATTGGTCCATTTTTGCTTTGGTTGCCTGTGCTTGTGGGGTATTACTCAAGAAATCGTTGCCCAGATTAATGTCCTGGAGAGTTTCCCCAATGTTTTCTTGTAGTAGTTTCATAGTTTGAGGTCTTAGATTTAAGTTATTAATCCATTTTGATTTGATTTTTGTATGTAGTAAGAGATAGGGATCTAGCTTCATTCTTCTGCATACGGATATCCAATTTTCCTAGCAGCATTTACTGAAGAGACTGTCCTTTGTTCAAAGTATGTTCCTGCGACTTTTGTCAAAAATGAGTTTACTCTAGGTGTATGAGTTTGTTTCTAGGTTCTCCACTCTGTTCCATTTGTCTATTGGTCTGTTTTTATGCCAGTATCATGCGTTTTGGTTACTATATCTCTGTAGTATAATTTCATGTCAGGTAATGTGAGTCCTCTAGCTTTGTTCTTTTTGCTCAGGATAGTTTTGGCTATTCTGGGTCTTTTGGGGTTCCATATCAATTTTAGGATTTTTTTTTCTATTTCTGTGAAGAATGTCATTGGTATTTTGATAGGGAATGCATTGAATCTGTAGATTGCATTGGTTAGGATGAACATTTTAACATTGATTTTTCCAGTTTTTTGTGTCCTTTTCAATTTCTTGAATCAATGTTTTATAGTTTTCATTGTAGAGATCTTTTAGTTCTTTGGTTAAGTTTATTCCTATTTTATATTATTTGTAGCTACTGTAAATAAGATTATTTTCTTGATTACTCTTTCAGAATGTTTGCCGTTGACATGTAGAAATGCTACTGATTGGGCGGACGCAGTGGCTCACACCTGTAATCCCAGAACTTTGGGAGGCCAAGGTGGGCAGGTCACTTGAGACCAAGAATTCGAGATCAGCTTGGCTAACATGGTGAAAACTAAAAATATAAAAATTAGCCAGGCGTCGTTGTGCACGCCTATAATCCTGACTACTCGGGAGTCTGACACATGAGAATAACTTGAACCCAGGAGGTGGAGGTTGCAGTGAACTGAGATCACACCACTGCACTCCAGCCTAGGTGACAGAGTGAGACTCTGTTTAAAAAAAAAAAACTATTGATTTATGTATGTTGATTTTGTATCCTGCAACTTCACTGAATTTGCTTACCAATTCTAATAGTTTTTTTTAATGGAATCTTTAGTTTTTTTCAAATATAAGATCATATCATTTGCAAACAAGGATAATTTGACGTCTTCCTTTCCAATTTGGATGACCTTTATTTCTTTTGTTTGATTGCTCTAACTAGGACTTCCAGTACTATGTTGAATAACAGTGGTGAAAGTGAGCATCCTTGTCTTGTTCCAGATCTCGAGGAAAGGCTTTCAGTTTTTTTGTGTTTAGTATGATACCAGTTGTGCGTCTGTCATATATAGCTTTTACTGTGTTGTGGTTTGTTCTGTGAATACCCAGTTTTTTTAGTATTTTTTTTTAAATCATGAAGGGATGTTGAATTTTATCAAATGCTTTTTTAGCATCAGTTGAAATGATCATGTGATTTTTGTCCTTCATTCTACTGATGTATCACATTGATCGATTTGTGTATGTTGAACTATCCTTGCATCCCTGGGATAAATCCCACTTGGTCATGATAAATGGTGTTTTTAATCTGTTGTTGAATTTGGTTTGCTAGTATTTGGTTGAGGATTTTTGCATTAATGTCCATCAGGGAAATTGGCCTTTAGTTTGATTTTTTGTGTGTCTTTGGTTTTAGTATCAGGGTAATACTGGCCTCAAAGAATGAGTTAGGAAGTATTCCCTCGTCTTCTATTTTTCAGAGTAGGATTGGTATTAGTTGTTCTTTAAATATTTGGTACAATTCAGCAGTGAAGCCATCAGGTCCTGGGCTTTTATTTACTGGAGATTTTTCTCGTTTCAGCTTTGATCTTGTTACATTTTATTGGTCTGTGCAGGTTTTGGATTTCTTCATTGTTCAATCTTGGTAGGTTATATATGTCTAGGAATTTATCCATTTCTTCTAGATTTTCCAACTTATTGGCTTATAGTTGTTCATAGTAGCCTCTGATAATCTTTTGCATTTCTACAGTATCAGTTATAATGTATCCTTTCTCATCCTCGGTATTATTTATTTGGGTATGTCTCTTTTTTTCTTAGTATGGCTAAAGCTTTGTCTATTTTGTTTATCTTTTCAAAAACCTAATTTTTCATTTCATTTGTTTTTGTATTGTTTTCTGTGTTTAAGTTTCATTTATTTCTGCTCTGATCTTTATTATTTCTTTTCTTCTACTGATTTTGGTTTTAGTTTACTCTGGCTTTCCTAGTTCTTTAAGATGCATTATTAGTTTGTTTATGTGAAGTTCTTCTACTTTTTTTGATATAGATACTTAGAGCTGTACACTTCCCTCTTAGTACTGCTTTCACTGTATCCCATAGGTTTTGGTAGGTTGTGCTTCCATGTTCATGTGTTTCAAGAAATTTTTAAATTTCCTTCTTCATTTGTTTATTGGCTCACTGGTCATTCAGGAGCACATTGTTTAATTTTCATGGTTTTTTTTTTTTTTTTTTTTTGTAGTTTCCAAATTCCTCTTGTTATTGATTTCTTGTTTTATTTCACTATGGTCAGAGATGATATTTGATATAATTTCATTTTTTTGAATCTTTAAAGACTTGTTTTGTGGCCTATCATAAGGTCTATTCTTGAGAATGATCCATGGGCTGAAGAGAAGAGTGCATATTCTACAGCCATTGCATAAAATGTTCTGTAAATATCTGTTAGGTTCATTTGCTCTGTAGTGCAGGTTAAGTCCAATGTTTCTTTGTCAATTTTCTGTCTGGATGATGTGTCTAATGCTGAAAGTGGGGGTGTCAAAATGTCCTGATATCATTGTATTGGAGTCTGTGTCTCTCTTTAGCTTTAATATTTACTTTATATATCTGGGTGCTCCAGTGTGGGTACACACATATTTACAACATATATTTGCAGCTCATTGTATAATGTTAAAGGGTTCAAGTCAGCAAGAGGATATAAACATAGACCCCAATACAATGATAAAAGGACACTTCATATTTATAAGTGTATATTCATATTCTTCATATTATAATATAAATATACTTATATATTTATATTATATTTACATATAAATATATCCTATGTATTTATATGTTTATATCCTCTTGCTGACTTGAACCCTTTATCATTATATAATGACATTCTTTGTCTCTTTTTATAGTTTTGTCTTGAATTCTATTTTGTCTGATACAGGTATGGCTACTTCTGCTCTTTTTTTGGTTTCCATCTGAATGAAATATGTTTTTCCATTCCTCGATTTTCAGTCTATGTATGTCTTTGTAGGTAAAGTGTGCTTCTTGTAGGCCACAGATTATTGGCTCTTTTTTTGTTTGTTTGTTTGTTTTAAATCCATTCAGCCACTCTGTGATTGGAGAGTTTAGTCCATTTACATTAAATGGTATTTTTGATCAGTGAGGACTTGCTCTTGCCATTTTGTTATTTGTTTTCTGTTATTTGTCTTCTCTTCCTTCTTTCCTTCCTGTCTTCCTTTCAGTCAAGGTGACCTTCTCTGTTGGTATGTTTTAATTTCTTTGTTTTTATTTTTTGTGTATCTGTTGTATGATTTTTGATTTGAGTTTACCATGAGACTTGCAAATAATATCTTACAATCCATTATTTTAAACCTGTAACAACTTAGTACTGATTGTGTAAACAAAATAACAACCAAGAAAGAAAACTAATACACAAGCAAAGAGAAACAAGCAGAGAAACAAACAAGCAAAGAGAAAAGTAATGAAAGCTCTACATTTTAACTACATCCCCCTGCTTTTTAACTTTTTGTTGATTTATGTCTTATTATACTCTCTGTGTCTCAAATAGTTGTTGTAGTCACTATTTTTTATTGGTTCATCTTTTAGTCTTTCTACTCAAGATCTGAGGAGTTTATACATCACAACTACAGTGTTGCAATATTCTGTGTTTTTCTGTGTGCTTACTATTACCAGTGAGTTTTGTACCTTCAAATGATTTCTTGTTGTTCATTAATTTTATTTTCTTTCAAATTGCAGAACTCTGTTTACCTTGTTTTGTAGGTCAGGTCTGATGTTGATGAAATCCCTCAGCTTTTGTTTGTCTAGGAAAGTCTTTCTTTCTCCTTCATGTTTGATGGATACTGTCACTGGATATACTATTCTAGGATAAAATATTTTTTCTTCAGCATTTGAAATACATCATGCCACTCTCTCCTGGTCTGTAAGGTTTCTGCTGAGAAGTCTGCTGCCAGATGTATTAGAGCTTTATTGTAGGTTATTTGTTTCTTTTCTCTTATTGTTTGCGGATCCTTTCTTTATCCTCGACTTTTGGGAGATTGATTATTAAATGTCTTGAGGCAGTCTAATTTGTTTTCATTCTGCTAGGTATTCTATAACATTCTTGTACCTGAATAGCGATATCTTTCTCTAGGTTTGGGAAGTTCTCTGATATTATCCCTTTGAATAAGCTTCCTACCCCTCTCTCTCTACCTCCTCTTTAAGGCCAATCACTGTTAGATTTGCCCTTTTCAGGTTATTTTCTAGATCATGTAGGTGTGCTTCATGCTTTTTTATTTGTTTTTCTTTTGTCTCCTCTGACTGTATTTTCAAAAAGCCTATCTTCAAGCTCACTAATTCGTTCTTCTGCTTGATCAATTCTGCTGTTGTTACTCTGATTCATTCTTCAGTATGTCAATCACACTTTTCAACTCTAGAATTTTTGCTTTTTTCTTTTTCAAATATTTCACTCCTTTTGTTACATTTATCTGATAGGATTATGAATCCCTTTTCTGTGTTATCTTGAGTTTCAGTGAGTTTCTTCAAAACAGCTATTTTGAGTTCTCTATCTGAAAGGTCACATATCCCTGTCTCTCTATGATTGGTCCCTGGTGCCTTATTTTGTTTGTTTGGTGAAATTATGTTTTGCTGGATGGTGTTGATGTTTGTTGATATTCATCAGTGTCTGGTCATTGAAGAGTTAGGTATTTACCACAGTCTTCACAGTCTGGGCTTGTTTCTACTTGTTCTTTTTAGGAAAGAGTTTCAGGTATTTGAAGGGACTTGGTGTTGTTATCTAAGTTTTTGATCATTGCACCAGTATCTGCATTTGTGGGCACCCCAAGCTCAGCAATGGTGTGTCTCTTGTAGACTCACAGAGGTACCACCTAGGTGGTCTTAGATAAGATCTGTAAGAATTCTCTGGATTATGAGACAGAGAAATTTTTGTTCTCTTCCTTTACTTTCTCCCCAACAAACAGCATCTCTCTCTCTCTTTCATTCTCTGCAAAGCTGCCTGTTCCTGGGGGAGGCCTGACATGAGCACCGCTGAGGCCACCAACACTGGCACTGCTCTGTGTTAGACTTGGAACCAGCACAGCAATGGGTCTTGCTGAAGGCCCGCAGTAACCACTGTCTAGCTACTGCCTATGTTTGTGCAAAGGCGCAAAGGCTCTACAATCAGCAGATGATTAAGCCAGTCGGGCTTGTGTCTTTCTGTTCAGGGTTGTGAGTTCCCCAATCCTGGGTGGGTCCAGAGATGCTGTTTGGGAGCCAGGACCTGGAGTCAGAAACCATAGAAATCTAACTGGTCTCTCTTCCACTGCAGCTGAGCTGGCACCCAAGCAAGAAAACAAAGTTATTCTCACTCTTCTCTCCCTTTTCCACAATGAGAGCAGTCTCTCTCCATGGCCACCAACACCCCAGGCTTGTGGCAAGTACCACCTGGCTAGCACTGATGTTCACTCAAGGCCCAAGGAGCCCTCAGTCAGTTTGTCATGAATGCTGCCAGGCCTGGGACTCTCTCTTCAGGGACGTGGGCTTTCCTCTGCCCCAGCGCAGGTCTAGAAATGTCATGCAAGAGCCAAGGCCTGGAATTGGGGACACCAAAAGTCCACTTGATCCTCTACCCCACTGTAGCTAAAGTGGTACCTAAGCTGCAAGACAAAATCCCCTTTGCTCTTATCTTTCCTTTTCTCAAGCAGAAGCAGTCCCTCACAATCACCACACCTGGGAATGTGCCAAGTCTCATCTGAAGTCAGCACAGCTCTGAGTCTCACCCAAGGCTCATGGTGAGTACTGCCTGGGAACTGCTGCTGATTATTCAGCACCCAAGGGCTCTTTGTTCAGCAGGTGATAAATCTTGCCAGGACTACGTGCTTCCCTTCCAGGCAACAGGATCCCTTCCTCCCCAAGCTGTATCTAGAAATGTCTGGGTACTAGGGCCTGGAATGGGAGCCTCAGAACTCTGCCTAGTACTCTATACTACTGTGATTGAGTTGGTATCCAAGTTGCAAGACAAAGTCCTGTTTAGTCTTCCTTCTCTTCTTAAGCAGAAGGAAGGAGTCTCTTCTGAAGCTGTGAGCTGCTCTGCCTGGGGTTCAGAGAGGGGCAGCTCAAGCACTCCCTTGGCTACCCTGGCTGGTGTCCCACTATGTTACATGCTCCACAAGTCCGCTGGCTCTGAGACTAGCGTAGCACCTTGACTTGCCCAGGAATTGCAGTTCTTGTGTCCTAGGCTGTTTTTCAGGTTTATTTCGAAGCCCAGAGCATTTTAACTCACAGTGTCAAGGCTTGCTGGAACTCAGGTTTTGACTGCTAGGGTGGCTGATTCTCCTCTGGCTAAGGCTGGTCTAGATGCTCCCTCCATTGCACTGGCTGAGTTCTGCCTGGTATTGCCTTCTCCTGTGACAGGGCAGCACTGGGTGCCTCTTTCAGTAATACAAAGTTAAAACCAGGTACTATAATCTCTCACCTAAATTTTGGTTCTTATGAAGGTGTTTTTATGTGGATATGTGTTCAGTTTGCTCCACAGGAAGGTGTTCCTGTGGAGAGGACAATTGCTGGCAGCTTCTATCCCGCCATCTTGCTCTACCTCCCTTCAACCATTTCTGACTGGCCACTCAACTGGGGGCTCAGAATAGGAGAAACAGGTAAGTCTGTAATTAGTATCCCAAACGGTGAATAGACTGAAATAGGAAGAGGACTGTTTAAGCCAGTAATCAATAAGTTTCAGCTTTTCCTGGTTGTGTTAGTTTCCTGGATCGGCTGTAATGAAGTACAATATAATAAGCTGGGCAATTTAAAACAACAGAAATTTATTCTCTCACAGTGCCAGCAGCTAGAAGTCCAAAATCAAGGTGTCAGCAGGGCCATGCTCCCTCTGAAGGCCCTATGGAAAAATTATTTCTTGCTTCTTCTAGTTTCCTGTGGCTGCTGGCAATCCTTGGCACTCCTGGATTTGCAGCAGTGTAACTCCAATCTCTGCCTCCATCTTCACACAGCCTTTGTCCCTGTGTGTCTGTGTGTCTTCAAATCTCTCTTTTTATAAGGACATTAATCAGTGGATTTAGGACCCACCATGATCCCATAAGACCTCATCTTGACTTGGTTACATCTGCAAAAGCCTTTTTCCAAATAAGGTCAAGTTCACAGGCACTGGGGGTTAGGGCTTCAACATGTCTTTTGTGGGGACACAATTCAACCAACAACACGGATTGACATTAATGGTGTGCCAAGAGGATTGGTGAAGGTACAGGCAGCAAAGGGACACACTGTCTGTAGAAAATTTAAAAGCAATAAGAAAGTCAACTGAAAATCAGTCTTTGCTATTATCACCCTGCTCCCAGAATTCTAAACAATATCAACAGTCAAATACTCTTATCAGGGCCCTCCTGCCCTGCCTGGACAGGAATGTTTGTGTTTGTACACCGTTTACATGAGTTTTCTAGAGCTGCCATAACAAAGCACCACAGATTGGGTGGCTTAAACAATAGAAATGTATTTGCTCACAGTTCTGGAGACAAGGAACCCTAGATCAAAGTGTTGGCAGGATTGGCTTCTCCCAAGGCCTCTCTCCTTGGCCTATAGATGGCCATCTTCTCCCTGTGGCTTCACATGATCTTTCTTCTCTGTGAGTCTGTGTTCAAATTTCTTATTCTTATAAAGACACCAATCATGTTGTATTAGGGCCCACCCTGATGGCCCCATTTTAACTTAGTTACCACTTTAAATTCCTTGTCTCCAAAGAAAGTCACATTCTGAGATACTGGGAATTAAGAGAGTTCAAAAATGAGTTTTAGGGGGACACAGTTCAGTCCATAACATTCTTGAACCCATCTATAAAGTATTTTAGGTATGATTACAGTAGAAACAAAAATCCTACATTTTCCAGAAAGTACATTCTCCTATTTACTAGCATTCTGTTATCATACATATGACTGCAGCATTTCACAAATGGGTTCCTAGGAAACCCAGTTTCATGGGATGTTAAAAGACACTGCTTGAAAGAAATGGTCCATGGTCAAACAAGTTTGGAAAACAAACAAACAAAAAGAGCGGGATTTCTCAAACTTGGCTTACCTGGTAACACCTTTTAGAAAGGTGCTCTGTAGAACAAAGTTGAAAGAAGCTGGTTTATGGCAAATTTTAAGACTATAAAAATTGTAGTGGTATTGTTAGGAAGATATATATTTAATATATATAATTATATTATAATATAAATATATTATAAATAATATATAAATATATAAATATATAAAATTGCCCTTAAAAAGACAAACAAAAATAATGTCATTAGTCATTGAAAAATTATAATAATACTCTTGCATATGTATTTTGCTACCACAGAGCAACAAAAAGATGGTAACTAAAAACTTGTTGTGTTATTATTTTTTATTTTTAATTTGTTTTTATATTTGTTTTTTTCTCAACCTCACATCATTGACATATAGTAATATTTTAAGACTATCTTTTATGACTGGAGTCTACAACACAAACAAACATGTACTTGAGAACTGAAGAAGAGTTAATTGATGTTAACCCTAATGTCCATTAGTTGAGAGCCATTGGCTAACAGATCTGGCATGAGATTGAAAGTAAAGACAGCATCTTCCATGGAGGCCTTGCAGGGTTCCTAGATCCACTGTAAAATAATGAAAATGACAGAAAAGTATAAAGAAACAATTAAAACCATCCAAAATCTGACTAAAGGAAATCACTGTGCATATTTCAAATTGCTTCCATTCTTTTTACTGCGTTTACTTATATTTGCTGCATAGTTGTTATTTTATTGCATATTAAGCTCCATGATCTGTATCATGTACTAAAACCACATCATAATTATTTTATCATGTCATTAAAAAGTATTCATAAATACCGTTTCTAGCAGTTGCAAATGGTACACACCATTCATTCCATAACAGCATTTATAACTGTTTCTGTATCAGTAGACTTTGGGTTGTCTAATTTTTTTAAATTATAAGTAGCACTGTGAAGAGATATTGTTATACTGATATATATATGAATATATATATATATATAATATGCACTTTGCATTTCTGATCATCTTATGATAGATTCCTAGAAATAGACTATCTCAGTAAAAATATGAATATTTTAAAGCTCTTAGGTTAGTGCTATCGAAGTGTGGGAAAGTGCCTATTTTGCTTTATCTCTGCCAGTATTGTGTATGATACTCTAAAAAAACCGACTCTACTAATTTTATTAGCAAAAATTAATCCCATTTTCAGTTTCATTTCCTTGATTACAAGTAGGTTTGTATATTTTTCTATTTGTTCATTAGCTTTCCCTTTTTCTTTTTCTTTTTTTTTTTTTTTTTCAGATGAAGTCTTGCTCTATTGCCCAGGCTGGAGTGCAGTGGCGCAATCTCGGCTTGCTGCAACCTCCACTTCCCAGGTTCAAGCAATCAGCCCCCCAGGTAGCTGGGATTACAGGTACGTGCCACCACACCAGGCTGATTTTTGTATTTTTGGTAGAGACGAGGTTTTGTCATGTTGGCCAGGAGGTCTCAAAATCCTCACCTCAGGTGATCCACCCGCCTTGGCCTCCCAAAGTGCTGGGATTACAGGTGTGAGCCACCATGCCCAGCCTAGCCTTCCCTTTTTCTTAATTTTTATTTTTAAAATTTTAATTGTGGTTAAAATACGTATAGCATAAAATTTACCAGTTAACCGTTTTTTAAGTGTACAGTTCTATAGTTAAGTAAATCCATGTTTAACCAATCTCAAGAACCCATTTCATCTTGCAAACTGAAACTGTGCATTCGTTAAACAACAATATCCCATTCCTTCTCCTTATAGTTCCCAGCAATCATGATTTACCTTCTGTCTCTGAATTTGACTACTCTAAATACCTCATATAATTAGAAAAATACAATACTTGTCTTTTTCTGACTGGTTTGTTGAACTTAGCATGTCCTCAAGTTCCATTTATGTTGTAGCATGTGTCAGAATTTCCTTTTTTAAAAGGCCAAATATTTTATTGCATGTATATACCAACCACATTTCCCCCCCTTTGGTTTTGTGAAATCTTTGTTTTTATTTTGGTAACTTTTATTTTTGATCCAGGGGTACACGTGCAGGTTTGTTATTTAGGTAAATCGTGCATCACAGGGGTTTGGTGTATAGAATGTTTTGCCACCTAGGTAATAAGCATAGTACCTGATAGGTAGGTACGTTTTCTATCTCACCCTCCTCCCACCCTTCACCCTCAAGTAGGTCTTGGTGTCTGTTGTTTACTTCTTTATGTCCTTGTGTACTCAATGCTTAGCTCCCACTTATAAGTGAGAACATGTGGTGTTTGGTTTTCTGTTTCTGCATTAGTTTGCTTAGGATAATGGCCCCCAGCTCCATCCTTGTTGCTGCAGAAGACATGATCTCCTTCTTTTCCATGGCTGTGTGGGATTCCATAATGCATATGTACCAGTTTCTTTATCCAATCTACCATTGATGGGCATTTAGGTTGGTTCCATGTCATTGCTATTGTAAATAGTGCTGCAGTGAACATGCACACGCATGTGTCTTTATCCTCGAACAATTTTTATTCCTTTGGGTATATACCCAATAATGGGATTGCTGGGTTGAATGGCAGTTCTAAGTTCTTTGAGAATCACCAAGCTGCCTTCCACAATGGCTGAACTAATTTACTTTCCCATCAGCAGTGTGTAAGCATTCCCTTTTCTCCACAACCTTGGCAGCATCTGTAGTTTTTTGACTTTTTAATGATAGCCATTCTGACTGGTGTGAGATGTATATGCCACATTTCATTTAAGTCTGCACTAAATCTGTAGATCACTTTCAGTAGTACTGAATCCTAACAGTACTGTTTTCCAATCCATTAACACAAGACAGCTTTTCAAGCTTTCCCTTTTCTTGTGAAATTTTTTCATATCCTTTGCCTTTTCTAGGCAGTCTTAATATCTTTAATTGCCAACATTTATCAACTCTTTGTATATTAAGGACATTCACCTTTTGTTATATTGTGTCATATATTTTCCCCAGCTAGCTATTCAGCTTTCCATTTTCTTTTTCTTCCTTTTATTTTTATTTTTGTGTGTGTGTGTGTGGGCAGGGGGTCGGGGGTGGGCTGGAATCTCACTCTGTTGCCCAGGCTGGAGTGCAGTGGTACAATCTCCGCTCACTGCAACCTCCACCTCCTGGGTTCAAGCGATTCTCCTGCCTCAGCCTCCCAAGTAGCTGGGATTACAGTCACCCGCCACCATACCCAGCTAATTTTTGTATTTTTAGTAGAGATGGGGTTTTACCATGTTGGCCAGGCTGATCTCGAACTCCGGACCTCAAGTGATCCGCCTGCCTTGGCCTCTCAAAGTGCTAGGATTACAGGCATGAGCCACCATGCCCAGCTCAGTTTTCCTTTTTCTTGATGATATTTTGCTATGAGTTTCATGTCAAGTTAAAGTTTACAGTAGTCTCTTGAATTTTTTTTTTTAGGATAATTTTTTAAAACTGCACTCAGCTAGAAGAATAGCTAGCATTTATTGAGTGCTTACTATTATATAGGCACTATCTTAACTGCTTGACATGTACTAGTTCTTTTATCCTCACAACTCTATAAGTGCTATTATTACCATCCCCACTTTGCATATGAAGAAACTAAGGCACAAGCAGGTTAGATAACTTCCCCAAGGTCACACAGTTAGTCAAGCAGTCAGATGGCAGAGACCTTGTTCCTTGAGCTCTATGTTCTACTGCCTCCTGTCCTTATTTGTGCCTTTTTCTCTCTATTCATGATCAATCATTACATATGTTTATCAGGGAAAATGAATAAGAAGCAGGGAGTCTTTATTTTTTATTATTATACTTTAAGTTCTAGGATACATGTGCAGAATGTGCTGTTTTGTTACATAGGTATACACGTGCCATGGTAGTTTGCTGTACCCATCAACCCATCATCTACATTAGGTATTTCTCCTAATGCTTTCCCTCCCCTACCCCCCTCAACCCCTGACAGGCCCCAGTGTGTGATGTTCCCCTGTGTCCATGTAGTCTCATTGTTCAACTCCCACTTATGAGTGAGAACATGCGGTGTTTGGTTTTCTGTTCTTGTGTTAGTTTGCTGAGAATGATAGTTTCCAGCTTCATCCATGTCCCTGCAAAGGATACGAACTCATCCTTTTTTATGACTGTATAGTATTCCATGGTGTATATGTGTTACATTTTCTTTATCCAGTCTATTGTTGATGGGCATTTGGGTTGGTTCCATGTCTTTGCTATTGTGAATAGTGCTGAAATAAACACATGTGTGCATGTGTCTTTATAGTAGAATGATTTATAATCCTTTGGGTATATACCCAGTAATGGGATCACTGGGTCAAATGGTATTTCTGGTTCTAGATCCTTGAGGAATCACCACACCATCTTCCACAATGGTTGAACTAATTTACACTCCCACCAATAGTGTAAAAGCATTCCTATTTCTCCATATCCTCTCCAGCATGTGTTGTTTCCTGACTTTTTAATGATCACCATTCTAAATGGCATGAGATGGTATCTTATTGTGGTTTTGATTTGCATTTCTCTAATGACCAGTGATGATGAGCTTTTTTTCATATGTTTGTTGGCCCCATAAATGTCTTCTTTTGTGAAGTGTCTGTTCATATCCTTTGCCCACTTTTTGATGGGGTTGTTTTTTTCTTGTAAATTTGTTTAAGTTCTTTGCAGATTCTGGATGTTAGCTCTTTGTCAGATGGATGGATGGCAAAAATTTTCTCCCATTCTGTGGGTTGCCTGTCCACTCTGATGATGGTTTCTTTTGCTGTGCAGAAGCTCTTTAGTTTAATTAGGTCTCATTTGTCTATTTTGGCTTTTATTGCCATTGCTTTTGGTGTTTCAGTCATGAAGTCTTTGCCCATGCCTATGTCCTGAGTGGTATTGCCTAGGTTTTCTTCTAGGGTTTTTATGGTTTTAGGTCTTATGTTTAAGTCTTTTTTCTTTTCTTTTTTTTTTTTTTTTGAGAGGAATCTTGCTCTGTCTCCCAGGCTGGAGTGCAGTGGTGCGATCTCGGCTCACTGCAAGCTCCACCTCCCGGGTTCACACCATTCTCCTGCCTCAGCCTCCTGAGTAGCAGGGACTACAGGCATCCGCCCCCACACTCAGCTAATTTTTTGTATTTTTTAGTAGAGACGGTGTTTCATCGTGTTAGCGAGGATGGTCTCGATCTCCTGACCTCGTGATCCACCCACCTTGGCCACGTTTAAGTCTTTAATCCACCTTGAGTTAATTTTTGTGTAAGGCGTAAGGAAGGGGTCCAGTTTCAGTTTTAAGAAGCAGGGAGTCTTTGCAAGCTCAAGGTAGGATCTTTGTCAAACAGGAAATATGGTATTATGCAACAGTAAAACGAGGTCAGTTCTGAGTCCTCAGTCTAGGTTAGAGGAGCAAAGTTAAGAGTTTGTTCTTGGGAGGAATTGAACTGAACCTGTCTCTAGGTCAAGAAAAACACTGTGGCACAAATGAGAACATTAAGCAACTAATTCAAAATTTCATATGGAACTGTTTCAATAACTGTTGAGTAATGACTCTTATGGTGAGTGTCCTCAGAAGCGCTCACTAATACTGCTTGATTGAGAGTGATATTGACAATACCAAACAGTCATGTCACTAATAGTATAACTAACAACTTTTTCTTACCAGGGGCTTTTTTTGAGCCAGTAAAGAAGAGAATCTTCGCTAGGATTTTTGTTTGTTTTTAAGCTTAGCAATGTGCTAAACCCATCCCTTCTACGTCCATAAAGGAGAATGCACCCTAGGCTCTCTAGACCAAACTCAGGCATGCTTTACTTGTGGCATGCATTCAAAAGGAGGAGAACATGGTGAAAAGGTCTTGAATATCATTCTGGTAACCATAGTGATACCAAAGCAAACCTGGATCCTTATCTCATCTCTTGTTTATTTTACAGAAAGAATTTATTTACACATAGACCTTTAATTTTGAAAAAGACGCCCCTCTTTGTTATTTGATTGTGTAAGTGATGTTTTGCTGGCCTTGCTTCACAGCAAGTCTCTGTAATACCTCGGTATGTTGCCAGTGGCTGTCTCTGTGTCCTCACAAACAAATCTTCCATACTTGTCTGACTTGGGCAGCCAGGCTATGGGGTCCAAGGAAGAATCGAATACCTGGAAAGTGACAGCAGTGTTTTTGGGGTCAGAACTCTCAAGTGGCAAAGTTACTCAAGATCCAGCTGCAGAATGAATGAGTACGTTCTCTGCTGTTTTTTAAAAAAAGTTTTATTTTTAAAAAAGAAGTAATAAAGTTGGGCATGGTGGTGCTTGCCTGTAGTCCCAGTTGCTCAGGAGGCTGAGATGGGAGAATCGCTTGAGACTCCATCTGTAGAAAAACAAAAAGCAAAAAACAAACAAAAAAAAAAAGAAAGAAAGAAAAGAAAAAGGAGTAATAAAGAGAGAGATTGGTGCTAAAGGGCTTTGAGGAAAGACTTCTAGGCTCTCCACAGAATTTGGGAATGAATCCTGGGGGGCTGGACTGTGAAAAACATCTGAGACACAAGCTCTATGTGATACTTGGTAAATACTCATGAACACGCAGGGTTCTTGAGGGCTTGAACTGCTTGTTTTGGTAGCCTTGCATTTTCAGTGCAACAATCCCTGGCATCGAATGGACCCTCAAGAAATATTTGTTAGCTGCCAGATGCAACTTTCTGCTGCATTGTCAACACTTTTTCAAAACAGGGCACTGAGGACTTCAGTAACTTCCCAGCAGCTACAAGGAATCTTGGGAATCTTTTCTCTAGGCAGAGCAGGCTATTTAATACCCCATTTGTAAAAGGGTGATTTAAAGATACTTTGAAAGCCACCCTAAGAAACAACATTTCCCCGATGGTGCCTGAAATTCGATGCATAGAGGTTTTTCTGTCTGTTATCCTCGCTAACTTCTTTGAAAATGGCTACAGTAGAAGGGGTGTCCATATCAGGCCCTTGTGCTTCATGAGAATAAGTTGATCAGGTAAAAATTTTCTCCACAAGAGAGACCACTAGTGGGAGGGGTCAGTTGCTCAGTTAGGAGGGTTTGACTTGTCCTACACCAATATTGTCAAGTAAGTGGGGTCAAGGGTCCCTCTGGACTTTCCTGCTTAACCTTCACCATTGGCTTAAATATAGGAGTGACCATCCCTTCTCTCCAGAAACTGGCCTATTTATAAACTGGCCTCAGTCCTGTAGCCTATTTATTGGGATCAGTAACCCACCTCCACTTTCCACCACCTGGTCCAGAGGCTCCAGAGAGAACCTATCCCTGTCTAAACAGCCATTATTAAATGTGACTGTATTTTTTTCTCTATAGGAATGATGTATTTTCTATAAAAAACAAAACAAAAAAACCTCCCACAATCTTTGTGTGACTTGCATTTGAGAGCAGCCAAAGGACCTACTTGCAAAGCAGAGCAGAGGTTGACATTTACTGAGAATCTGCCATGAACCAGGCACCCAGCCAGATGGACGCTTCCTGTTCAAAACGACCGTTAAGCAGATGCTATCATTTCCATATTACTGAGAACAAAGTTGAATCTCTGGCAGAGAAAAAAAAAGAATGTTCACACGGTCACAAAGGTGGGTTGAATTCCAGAGACCCTGTTCTCTTCTACAGCAAGGAAAATCGCCCATACCTAGGACAGCAGGAAAATGTCATAAATTCTTTGTATGCCCTCACTGCACTTTGCACAGGCCTTGGAGTCTTTGATGGAGAATGCATGTAATATAACCCACTGAAATTAAGGTTAAACAAAAATGACACTTTGCTCGGAGGGATCCTGGTCATCCCCTAAAATCTGAGGAAAGTTGAACAACCAGGATTCAGTACCAAGAATTCTTGGGTTTTATATCTGTCTAATGCTACACCCACAAGTGGACTAAATAACCTGCATCTCTGTCTCTTAGTTGGAGTTCTCAAGAGAGAGACCCTAAATGGTTCCTGGTCAGCCAATGGACTGCCTCCTCCTGAGTCAGGTGTTCACTTCTAGTTCAATCAGCTATGACCAAGAGTCAGGTAAAAACAAAACTTCTGGGGGCTAATTCTGAAGTCTGCCCAATGGTTTCTACTGTACCCAGATGTAATTCAATACTTGTTTATTGTCTGGTGGTTTTTTTGTGTGTTCATTAGTTGCAACCAAGCTCTTTAAGAACCTTGGATACATCGTCCTTCATTTAATCATCAGGCAGGGGTTGATAAGCCATAGTGATCAAAAAAAAAATGTGAAATTTCTATATGCCAGTTATCCCTCTGTTTAAAACTTTCAGAGCAAATTAAGAAAGGAGAAATGAATTATTTGTTCTTAAATGTTTGGTTTCAAGGGGACGGAGAAAATGGGAAAAGCATCTGTGGACAGGGCTATTGTGTTTGCTGCTGGAAGACTACCAAGGCCGGTTACTAAATGGGTGGGCAGCAACAAGTAGTTGCTTTGTTTTTTTTGTTTGTTTGTTTGTTTTTTCACCATAGGAAGTTGTCTGTTTTGCAAGTTTGTCAAATTTCTTTTGTGTCTGGGGTCAATAACCTAGATACCTGAGACTCTTTTTTCCCCTTCCGAGGGTCCTAATTTTGCATTTTACGTAACACCAGTCGTGACCCAAAGCTGATTTATTAAGGAGGTTTCTTCTGGGTTAGTTGCTGGTGCTGGAGGCTGCGTGTACATGGATTAGTCTTATACTGCCACCATGAGGGAGATGCTGGGATTGCAAGGCTCTTTTAGTTAACAAATGTACATTTTCAGAAATGAAAGTGAGCACGTTTAAAATATCTATCTATCTATCTGTCTATCTATGTATCTATCTTATGTTCATATATATATATAAAATGGAACAATCCACCTCCTAAAACATATCCTCTGGAAGGCTTAAAGAGATGTATAGTATTGCCAAGTGTGTCTGAGTTAGGTAGGCAAGGGTTTGAGACTTGCCTCTGCCTACTTACCACTATAACTGCCCTTACACTAGACATTTAAGTCTTCTAAGCCACAGGTGTAAAAACGATCTGATAGTACCCATTTCACAGGGCTTTGTGTTGAAAAAATGACATAGCCTGTGTCAGTCTCTAGCATTTGGTAAGCACTCAATAAATGACTACCATTGCTATCACCTGAAATTGACCATGGCCGAAAAAGTATTAGAAAAGTATTAGAAAAGCCTTCTGCAGGGAAAGAGAGAGGGGTGAGGATGGAGGGCACCAGTAACCCCGTCAAAACACCCAGTGTACAGCTGGAGTAGATGCTCAATAAACATACGAAGGGTTCAGGGGAAAGGGGTAAGATCACCAGGGATGGCTCTAACAGCCAAAACAGGGATGAAAAACACTCTTTTACACTGACCATTTTAGAGTCAAAGAACCAAAAATATAGAATGTCCATGTGGTGAGGATTCTAGATATGTACTCCAGCTTTTTTTTTTTTTTTTTTTAAGTAGGACAACCAAGTAATTGAATCACTCTTCAAGTTAAAATGTGAATCAGTAGTAGAGTGGGACTGGAACCCAAGACTTGTGTTTTCCCTCCCCGCCTCCCCTCCCTCCCCTCCCCTCTCTCCTTTTTTTTTCCCAGACAGGATCTAACTCTGTTGCCTAGCTTGGAGTGCTATGGCACATTTGTAGCTTACTGTAACCTTGAAGCCCTGGGTTCAAACAATCCTTCTGCCTCAGCCTCCTGAGTAGCTGGGACTATACACACACACCACTATGACCAGCTAATTTTTAAATATTTAGGTAGAGACAGGAATCTCACTATATTGCCCAAGCTGGTCTGAAACTCCTGGCTTCAAGTGATCCTCCCGACTTGGTCTCTCAAAGTGCTGAGATTACAGTCATGAGCCACTATGCCCACCCCCTCAAGACTTTTGACAAATAATCCAGAGCTCTTTATATATAAGCACCAAAATATCAGTCAAGATTGGCCAAATCAGGACTGTCTTAGATTAAAAACAAAAACAAAAACAAAAACAGGCAAGTTGCTTAACCTGATTATGCTTGAGTTTCCTTACTGGCAAAATGGCAATCATAATATCCTACTGCAGGGGGTTCTAGTAAAGACTGAGATGCCACATGGAAAGCATTTAGATTTGTGTAATAAATGTCCACTGGTATGATTATATGACTACAGATTTCATTCGTTACAATTACAGTGTCTCCTGAAAGTGATCAATGAAACTTTGCCATCTCTAAAACTACTGGCTTCCTAACCCTGCCTCCATGATAAACTCTTTAATGGTGGGAACATTTGTACCTCTTTATACCTTCTCATGCCTGTATAATTACCTTTTTAAAATTAAACTTTTATTTTTGAGGTAATTCTAGGTTTATATACAGTTATAAGAAATAATACAGAATGATACCATGTATTCTTTACCCAGTATTTTTCCAGTGGAAACAGTCTGAAGAACGATAGTACAGTATCACAACTAAGATATTGGCATTGATAAGATCTACCCATCTTATTCAGTTTCTCCTGTTTTACTTGTGTGTGTGTGTGTGTGTGTATTTAGTTGTATACAATTTTATCACCTTTGTAGGTTCATGTTTCCACTTCACAGTAAAGATACCAAACAGTTCTATCTTTCATGAGGATCCCTTGAACTGGCCTTTTATAACCACACCAACCTCTCTCCTGTATCCCCCCACCCCATCCTGAAACTCTGGCAACCGATTGGTATTGGGCTTTTTTTTTTTTTTTTTTCTTGATTATAATTCACTGGAGACTCATCCAGATTGTTGCTGGTATCACTAGTTTTTTCCTTTTTGTTGATGAGTAGTATTCAATGAGATAGATGTACCACTGTTTACTCAGTCATTTACCCCTTGAAGGACATCTGGGTTGTTTCCTGTGTTTGGCTAGTAGGAGTAAAGCTGCCGTGAACATTTGTGTACAGGCTTTTGTGTAAATATAAGCTTTCATTTCTCTGGGATAAATGCCCAAGAGTGCAACTGCTGGGCCGAATGGTAATCACACATTTAGTTTTATAAGAAATTGCGTAACTGTTTCCTAGAGTGGCTGTACTATTTTATATCCCCACCAGCAACACACGAGTGATCAAGTGTCCTGTGTCCTTGCCAGCATTTGATATTATCACAATTTTTAAATTTTAACTCTTTAAATAGGCAAGTAGTAAGATTCATTGTGGTTTTAATTTGCATTTCCCTAATGGCTAATGATGTTGAACATCTTTTCACGTGCTTATTTGCCATCTGCCTCACCTCTTTGGTGAAATAGTTCTTTTATGACGTTTGCCCGTTTTATGATTAGATTGTTTGTTTTTCTCTGTTGAGTTTTGAGAGTTCTTTACATATTTTAGATATAAAGCCTTGACATATTTTACTTTTAAAGTAAAACATCAACACTGGATTGTGAGCAGCATAACATATGTGGTAGTAAAATATATGACAACAATAGCACAGAGAATGGGAGGTGGGTAGGTGAACGTGTACTCCTCATGGTGTTTCATTGTATATGAGCTCATTTAGTGTTATCTATGCTTAATTTGTAGTAAGTTAGAGATGAATATTATAATCATTTAAAAATATGCAAAGAGAAACCTTATTTATTTATTTATTATACTTTAAGTTCTGGGATACATGTGCAGAACGTGCTGTTCTGTTACATAGGTATACACGTGCCATGGTGGTTTGCTGTACCCATCAACCCATCATCTACATTAGGTATTTCTCCTAATGCTCTCCCTCCCCTCGCCTCCCACCCCCTGATAGGCCTCAGTGTGTGATGTTCCACTCCCTGTGTCCATGTATTCTCATTGTTCAACTCCCACTTATGAGTGAGAACATGCGGTGTTTGGTTTTCTGTTCTTGTGTTAGTTTGCTGAGAATGATAGTTTCCAGCTTCATCCATGTCCCTGCAAAGGACATGTACTCATCCTTTTTTTATGGCTGCATAGTATTCCATGGTATATATGTGCCACATTTTCTTAATCCAGTCAATTTCTTATCATTGATGGACATTTGGGTTGGTTCCAAGTCTTTGCTATTGTGAATAGTGCTGCAATAAACATACATGTGCATGTGTCTTTATAGTATAATGATTTATTATCCTTTGGGTATATATCCAGTAATGGGATCACTGGGTCAAATGGTATTTCTGGTTCTAGATCCTTGAGGAATCACCATACTGTCTTCCACAATGGTTGAACTAATTTACACTCCCACCAATAGTGTAAAAGCGTTCCTATTTCTCCACATCCTCTCCAGCATGTGTTGTTTCCTTACTTTTTAATGATCACCATTCTAACTGGCATCTGTTAGAAATGAAATCTAGAAGTGAAATGGTATCTCATTGTGGTTTTGATTTGCATTTCTCTAATGACCAGTGGTGATGAGGTTTTTTTCATATGTTTGTTGGCCCCATAAATGTCTTCTTTTGAGAAGTGTCTGTTCATATCCTTTGCCCAGTTTTTGATGGGGTTGTTTGGAGAAATCATTTTTAAATACAGATATTATTAAGTCAATAGAGGAGATAAAATGGGATACCAAAAGATGACAGGAAAGGTGCGTTAAAGGAAACAGACCATTAGAAATGAATAGGAAACTACTGCCAAATATATATTATTCTGAAGTGTACATGGAATATTCATCAAGAAAGACTACACTGGGCTATTTACAAAGTCAAACATTCAACACATTGAAATAATACAGAATATTCTACAATCAAAATGAAACTATACTAGACTCAGTAATAAAAAAGACGTCCAGAAAATTCCCAAAGGTTTTGAAATGAAGCCACATTCTACTAAGTAACCCATGGCCAAAGAAGAAATCACAAGGGGTAGTAGAAAACATGTATGGTTGAGAGCAAGATGGCCAAATAGGAACAGCTCCAGTCTCTAACTCCCAGCGCGAGCAACACAGAAGATGGGTGATTTCTGCATTTTCAACTGAGGTACCGGGTTCATCTCACTGGGGAGTGCCAGACAATCAGTGCTGGTCAGCTGGTGCAGCTCGACCAGCAAGAGCTGAAGCAGGGCGAGGCATTGCCTCACCTGGGAAGCACAAGGGGGAAGGGAATCCCTTTTCCTAGCCAGGGGAACTGAGACACACAACACCTGGAAAATGGAGTAACTCCCACGCTAATACTGTGCTTTACCAAGGGTCTTAGCAAATGGCACACCAGGAGATTATATCCCACACCTGGCCGGGAGGGTCCTATGCCCACGGAGCCTCCCTCATTGCTAGCACAGCAGTCTGTGATCTAACTGCAGGGCAGCAGCAAGGCTAGGGGAGGGGCGCCCGCCATTGCTGAGGCTTAAGTAGGTAAACAAAGCCACTGGGAAGCTCGAACTGGGTGGAGCCCACAGCAGCTCAAGGAGGCCTGCCTGTCTCTGTAGACTCCACCTCTGGAGACAGGGCATTGCTAAACAAAAAGCAGCAGAAACCTCTTCAGATGCAAATGACCCTGCCTGACAGCTTTGAAGAGAGCAGTGGATCACCCAACACAGAGGTTGAGATCTGAGAATGGACACACTGCCTGCTCAAGTGGGTCCCTGACCCCTGAGTAGCCTACCTGGGAGACATCCCCCACCAGATGCAGACCAACATCCCACAACTCACACGGCGGGGTACACCCCTGAGACCAAGCTTCCAGAGCAAGAATCAGACAGGAACACTCGTTGTTCAGCAATATTCTATCTTCTGCAGCCTCCGCTGCTGATACCCAGGCAAACAGGGTCTGGAGTGGACCTCAAGCAATCTCCAACAGACCTACAGGAAGGAAAACTAACAAACAGAAAGGACACCCACACCAAAACCCCATCAGTACATCACCATCATCAAAGACCAAAGGCAGATAAAACCACAAAGATGGGGAAAAAGCAGGGCAGAAAAGCTGGAAATTCAAAAAAGAAGAGTGCATCTCCCTCTCAAAAGGAACGCAGCTCGTCACCAGCAACGGATCAAAGTTGGACGGAGAATGACTTTGACGAGTTGAGAGAAGGCTTCAGTCCATCAAACTTCTCAGGGCTACAGGAGGAATTACGTACCCAGTGCAAAGAAACTAAAAATCTTGAAAAAAGAATGGAGGAATGGATAACTAGAATAATCAATGTAGAGAAGACCATAAACGAACTGACAGAGATAAAAAGCATGACACGAGAAACACGTGACAAATGCACAAGCTTCAGTAACCGAATCGATCAACTGGAAGAAAGAGTATCAGCGATTGAGAATCAAATGAATGAAATGAAGTGAAAAGAGAAGTCTAAAGAAAAAAGAGGAAAAAGAAATGAACAAAGCCTTCAAGAAGTATGAGATTATGTGAAAAGACCAAATCTACATCTGATTGGGGTGCCTGAAAGTGAGGGGAAAAATAGAACCAAGTTGGAAAACACTCCTCAGGATATCATCCAGGAGAACTTCCTCAACCTAGTAAGGCAGGCCAACTTTCAGATTCAGGAAATACAGAGAACGCCACAAAGATACTCCTCGAGAAGAGCAACTCAAAGACACATAATTGTCAGATTCAACAAAGTTGAAATGAAGGAAAAAATCTTAAGGGCAGCCAGAGAGAAAGGTCGGGTTACCCACAACAGGAAAAGCCCATCAGACTAACAGCAGATCTCTCGGCAGAAACTCTCCAAGCCAGAAGAGAGTGAGGGCCAATATTTAACATTCTTAAAGAAAAGAATTTTAAACCCAGAATTTCATATCCAGCCAAACTAAGTTTCATCAGTAAAGGATAAATAAAAACCTTTACAGACAAGCAAATGCTTAGAGATTTTGTTACCACCAGGCCTGCCCTACAAGAGATCCTGAAGGAAGCACTCAACATGGAAAGGAACAACCAGTACCAGCCATTGCAAAAACATGCCAAAATATAAAGACTATCGATGCTAGGAAGAAACTGCATCAACTAACGAGCAAAATAACCAGCTAATATCACAATGACAGGATCAAGTTCACACATAACCATATTAACCTTGAATGTAAATGGACTAAGTGGTCCAATTAAAAGACACAGACTGGCAAATTGGATAAAGAGTCAAGACCCATCAGTTTGCTGTATTCAGGAGACCCATCTCACATGCAGACACACATAGGCTCAAAATAAAGGGATGGAGGAAGATCTACCAAGCAAATGGAGAACAAAAAGAAGCAGGGGTTGCAATCCTAGTCTCTGATAAAACAGACTTTAAACCATCAAAGATCAAAAGAGACAAAGAAGGCCATTACATAATGGTAAAGGGATCAATTCAACAGCAAGAGCTAACTATCCTAAATATATATGCACCCAATATAGGAGCACCCAGATTCATAAAGCAAGTCCTTAGAGACTTACAAAGAGACTTAGACTCCCATACAATAATAATGGGAGACTTCAACACCCCACTGTCAACATTAGACAGATCAACGAGACAGAAAGTTAACAAGGATATCCAGGAATTGAACTCAACTCTGCACCAAGCGGACCTAATAGACATCTATAGAACTCTCCACCCCAAATCAACAGAATATACATTCTTCTCAGCATCACATCATACTTATTCCAAAATTGACCACATAATTGGAAGTAAAGCACTCCTCAGCAAATGTACAAGAACAGAAATTATAACAAACTGTCTCTCAGACCACACTGCAATCAAACTAGAACTCAGAACTAAGAAACTCAATCAAAACTGCTCAACTACATGGAAACTGAACAATCTGCTCCTGAATGACTACTGGGTACATAATGAAATGAAGGCAGAAATAAAGATGTTCTTTGAAACCAATGAGAACAAAGATACAACATACCAGAATCTCTGGGACACATTTAAAGCAGTGTGTAGAGGGAAATTTATAGCAATAAATACCCACAAGAGAAAGCTGGAAAGATCAAAAATTGACACTCTAACATCACAATTAAAAGAATTAGAGAAGCAAGAGCAAACACATTCAAAAGCTAGCAGAAGGCAAGAAATAACTAAGATCAGAGCAGAACTGAAGGAGATAGAGACACAAAAAACCCTCCAAAAAATCAATGAGTCCTGGAGCTGGTTTTTTGAAAAGATCAATAAAATTGATAGACCGCTAGCAAGACTAATAAAGAAGAAAAGAGAGAAGAATCAAATAGATGCAATAAAAAATGATAAAGGGGATATCACCACCGACCCCACAGAAATACAAACTACCATCAGAGAATACTATAAACACCTCTACACAAATAAACTGGAAAATCTAGAAGAAATGGATAATCTCCTGGAACTTACAATCTCCCAAGACTAAACCAGGAAGAAGTTGAATCCCTGAATAGACTAATAGCAGGCTCTGAAATTGAGGCAATAATTAATAGCCTACGAACCAAAAAAAGTCCAGGACCAGATGGATTCACAGCCGAATTCTACCGGAGGTACAAGGAGGAGCTGGTACCATTCCTTCTGAAACTATTCCAATCAAATAGAAAAAGAGGGAATCCTCCCAAGCTCATTTTATGAGGCCAACATCATCCTGATACCAAAGCCTGGCAGAGACACAACAAAAAAAGAGAATTTTAGACCAATATCCCTGATGAACATCGATGCAAAAATCCTCAATAAAATACTTGCAAACCAGATCCAGTAGCACATCAAAAAGCTTATCCACCATGATCAAGTGGGCTTCATCCCTGGGATGCAAGGCTGGTTCAACATACACAAATCAATAAACATTATCCAGCATATAAACAGAACCAAAGACAAAAACAACATGATTATCTCAATAGATGCAGAAAAGGCCTTTGACAAAATTCAACAACCCTTCATGCTAAAAACTCTCAATAAATTCGGTATTGATGGAACATATCTCAAAATAATAAGAGCTATTTATGACAAACCCACAGCCAATATCATACTGAATGGGCAAAAACTGGAAGCATTCCCTTTGAAAACTGGCACAAGACAGGGATGCCCTCTCTCACCACTCCTATTCAACATAGTGCTGGAAATTCTGGCTAGGGCAATCAGGCAAGAGAAAGAAATAAAGGGTGTTCAGTTAGGAAAAGAAGAAATCAAATTGTCCCTGTTTGCAGATGATATGATTGTATATTTAGAAAATCCCATCATCTCAGCCCAAAATCTCCTTAAGCTGATAAGCAACTTCAGCAAAGTCTCAGGATACAAAATTAATGTGCAAAAATCACAAGCATTCTTATACACCAGTAACAGACAAACAGAGAGCCAAATCAGGAATGAACTTCCATTCACAATTGCTTCAAAGAGAATAAAATACCTAGGAATCCAACTTACAAGGGATGTAAAGGACCTCTTCAAGGAGAACTACAAACCACTGCTCAGTGAAATAAAAGAGGATACAAACAAATGGAAGAACACACCATGCTCATGGATAGGAAGAATCAATATCGTGAAAATGGCCATACTGCCCAAGGTAATTTATAGATTCAATGCCATCCCCATCAAGCTACCAATGACTTTCTTCACAGAATTGGAAAAAACTGCTTTAAAGTTCATATGGAACCAAAAAAGAGCCCACATTGCCAAGACAATCCTAAGTCAAAAGAACAAAGCTGGAGGCATCACGATACCTGACTTCAAACTATACTACATGGCTACAGTAACCAAAACACCATGGTACTGGTACCAAAACAGAGATCTAGACCAATGGAACAGAACAGAGTCCTCAGAAATAATACCACACATCTACAGCCATCTGATCTTTGACAAACCTGAGAAAAACAAGAAATGGGGAAAGGATTCCCTATTTAATAAATGGTGCTGGGAAAATTGGCTAGCCATAAGTAGAAAGCTGAAACTGGATCCTTTCCTTACTCCTTATACAAAAATTAATTCAAGATGGATTAGAGACTTAAATGTTAGACCTAATACCATAAAAATCCTAGAAGAAAACCTAGGTAATACCATTCAGGACGCAGGCATGGGCAAGGACTTCATGTCTAAAACACCAAAAGCATCGGCAACAAAAGCCAAAATTGACAAATGGGATCTAATTAAACTAAAGAGCTTCTGCACAGCAAAAGAAACTACCATCAGAGTGAACAGGCAACCTACAGAATGGGAGAAAATTTTTGCAATCTACTCATCTGACAAAGGGCTAATATCCAGAACCTACAAAGAACTCAAACAAATTTACAAGAAAAAAACAAACAACCCCATCAAAAAGTGGGCAAAGGATATGAACAGGCATTTCTCAAAAGAAGACATTCATACAGCCAACAGACACATGAAAAAATGCTCATCATCACTGGCCTTCAGAGAAATGCAAATCAAAACCACAATGAGATACCATCTCACACTAATTAGAATGGCAATCATTAAGAAGTCAGGAAACAACAGGTGCTGGAGAGGATGTGGAGAAATAGGAACACTTTTACACTGTTGGTGGGATTGTAACCTAGTTCAACTATTGTGGAAAGCAGTATGGCGATTCCTCAAGGATCTAGAACTAGAAATACCATATGACCCAGCCATCCCATTACTGGGTGTATATCCAAAGGATTATAAATCATGCTGCTATAAAGACACATGCACACATATGTTTATTGTGGCACTATTCACAATAGCAATGACTTGGAATCAACCCAAATGTCCATCTGTGACAGACTGGATTAAGAAAATGTGGCACATATACACCATGGAATACTATGCAGCCATAAAAAGCGATGAGTTTGTGTCTTTTGTAGGGACATGGATGCAGCTGGAAACCATCATTCTCAGCAAACTATCGCAAGAACAGAAGACCAAACACCGCATCTTCTCACTCATAGGTGGGAATTGAACAATGAGATCACTTGGACTCAGGAAGGGGAACATCACACACTGGGGCCTATTATGGGGAGGGGGGAGGGGGGAGGGATGGCATTGGGAGTTATACCTGATGTAAATGATGAGTATGATGGACGCTGTCGATTTGATGGGTGCAGCACACCAACATGGCACAAGTATACATATGTAACAAGCCTGCACGTTGTGCACATGTACCCTAGAACTTAAAGTATAATAAAAATAAATAAATAAATAAATAAATAATAAATAAATAAATAAAATATAAAATAAAATTAAAAAAAGAAACAAAACACATATGAAGAACAACAATGAAAGTACAATATAACCATATGACCAGGA